>NC_083279.1:48475418-49743748 GCF_963506605.1 Zootoca vivipara | reverse complement strand
CTGGGTCCGCGGAGTACTTAAACTGAAAGTACTCAGACTGAAGCATACTTAACCCAAGGTATGACTGTAACTCAAGGGATATAGCTTCCTATCAGCATTTTGAACTGATGTAGTCTCAAGAGGGCTGTTCCACATGGATATTCTGAATTTGCACTTACTTATCCTTTCTTAATAAGGAAAAGTATATCTCAGTCCTGCCCTTCTCCCTTTTATTGTCACAACTACGCTGTGAAGTAGGTTAAGCTGAGAGACTGTGACTGACCCAAGGCCATCCAATGAGCTTCATGGCTGAACAAGGATCTGCATTCTGGTCTGCAAACCCTAGTCCAACTTCCCAGAGGTCACCAACCCAGTGCCTGTCAGCACCATGACACCTGCAAAGGCCTTTGTTCGTACCCGCAGGCAGGAGCCCCAGGCTCTGAGTGTACATTTTTTAAAAGCAAGTTGTTAGCCCTCCTACAAATAAAGCTACAAAGCAAAATGTGTAGGTAGCTTTCTAAGTAATTTCTGTGAAATAAGCCAGCCTGGCTACTTCTGCCTGTCAGTGTTTTTAGCCAGCGATTATTGAAGTTAGAGCTGTGATAAGTGAGTTGTTTTGACACCAAGCAATAGGGTTTCAATTGCTGCTGTTTCCCCCTCCGCTTTAAAGCACTTTTCCTGCTCTATTTTTTTATGTTTGATGTTTTACTAAGTTTTGTACATGCTGCAAACTGTCCAGAGTGACTGGGGAAACCCAGACAGGTGGGTGGGGTATAAACAACAACAACAACAACAACAACAACAAATTCACCAGGTTGTCTTTTCTCATATAGAAATACAATTATGGTGTGGGGGAAAGTTTACCTTGATTGTATTTTCTATAATGTGTTATGCGGTGTTATTTTTCTAGAAAAAGAGGTTCAGGCAGTGGCCCCACCTGAGAGGTGCTGGAACTGAGTTCTGGTGAGTTCCAGCTGAAAAAAGCTCTGGTGTTACACCATGGATGGCAGCCATTTTGTGTTATTCTACACCCTATGGCACCCATTTTGTGGCTAGAATCTCCCCTCAGAAGTCAAAATGTGCCCCCTGGTCGTAAAACGATGGCAACCCCTGTCTAACCACTTTACCACACTAGCAGGCTCAGTGTAAAAATAGGCCAGGGAGACAAGAGGAACCAAACAGTTATAATATGTGCCCAAACTAAAAGGGCACAGTCTCTTGGTTTTTCTAAAAATAGTCCCCTTTCCCTGGGAGCAAATCAACTTTTTCACACACAGGAGAACTGGATGAACCGATCTATTTGGGAATCATCTTCATTTCATATTGATGCATGGCTTTTTAAAAACCTGCTTAGCCAATACATTTTAAGAGATATCTAGTGCAGCCCAGCAGGGGCACAAATAATTCAAAGCTTCCACAGCTTTATGAATTCTAGATAGGAAATACTAGTTTTCCTTTTAAAAAGTTTCTCAGTACTTTGCTTGGGGTCAAGGGACTTGCAAAAAATATATGTGCTACTTAAATTTTAAGGAACAATGTGTTCAGATTCCCATCCCCAACTGAAGGTGTGGAAATGTAGAACCTGGTGTTTGCAGTGAGGTTCAGAAAATAGTACCTATTTATGTTTTTGTTGCATTTCTTTTTACTTTTGCCCCCTTATTCTCCAGATGTTAAGTATCAATCTACATGTTCAGCTAACTTATTCTTAGTTGAAGTTATGACAGGCTGGTAATCTGGTGCTACAATCCCAAGAAAATGTAATCTGCCACCAGTCTTTGCCTTCTGAAAGACAAAGAGAGAGGCCAGGAAGATAAGAACAGATGGTGTTCTCAGCAAAATGTCATTTGGCACACCTTGGTTGCAGTGTGTGTGTGAGCTCTGCAAGCAACATCTGGCAAGCCATTAATAGAACAGCTGACTGTGATAAATTTCTATTAGCTGCAACTGACTTTAGCATTACATGGTTGACCTGATATTGGGCAATCAAACTCTCAATCTCATTCACATGGAAATTTCAGACAAGTTCATGTTGAAGTAGCACTGTACTGTAGTTAAATGAGCAACCTTTTGCTTTTAATCTATTTGATCAGTTGTAACAATTTTGCTATGCTTGATTGCTTTCCTTCTGAATTTCCCTCTTTTTCTAAAAAGGGAGGGGGTCATGGGAACAGATGTGGCTTTAATAATGGGTTTGAGATCTCTCAGTGGCATTAGCTCAGACTAGAACTTCCACATTCACAGGTAGGCTATCTCTGATGACCAAACATTGGAAAGAAACAAGGGTGCGGATGACTGATCTCCAAACTGCCCTGCTTGTTTGTGAATGTGCTGGATGACATGGACATTTGGTCTGATGATCTAACATGGCAATTCATATAGTCTGAACTTTTTCAGACTGGCTCTCATTGTTTAAAGCAAAAGATATGTGGTTTCTTCAAAACATTATGACAAACTACAAGGTCGTGTCTTGTTCATTTGAATAAGGGTTGTGGCAACAGAGTTCTTGCAGCTAGCAAGAAAGAAGGGGGGTCACTGAGCCTGAGGTTAAATTTGGTCATAACTTTCTGTAGGAGACTCTTAAGAGTCCCATGGACTGCTAGAAGATCAAACCTATCCATTCTGAAGGAAATCAGTCCTGAGTGCTCCCTGGAAGGACAGATCGTGAAGCTGAGGCTCCAATACTTTGGCCACCTCATGAGAAGAGAAGACTCCCTGGAAAAGACCCTGATGTTGGGAAAGATGGAGGGCACAAGGAGAAGGGGACGACAGAGGACAAGATGGTTGGATAGTGTTCTCGAAGCTACCAACATGAGTCTGACCAAACTGCGGGAGGCAGTGCAAGACAGGACCATAGCCTGGTGTGCTATGGTCCATGGGGTCATGAAGAGTCGGACACGACTAAACGACTAAACAACAACAACAACCTTCTTATTTACAATCAATAAATGATCATGTGGGATCAGTGTTGGGGGAGGAAATCTTGATCTCTAGACAGCATGAAAGAAAACACATACCTTCCTAGTCCTTTAAGGGGAGAGAAGCCTAGTATAACCCAACATCTACTAGCCAAGTCTTGTGATAGTCCTTCTGGTGCCAGTTTTAAAAAATTCTTACAGGCCTTTTAAAGCTGACCCTTTGATACATGGTTGTTCAATGCTAGTATTATTTGAGTTTTCTTTCTGTTTCATATTGATTTCTTTATTGCTATTTTTTTTTAGAATTGTATTTTATAGTTTAATCCTTTTTATTGTGCTGTACGTTGTGCAGAGAACTAAGGCATAAAATAAATAAATAGCCAGGTATTTCAATTTCACGATGGCTGAGAGGTATTTCAATCTCATGATGGCTGAGAGCAGCCCAATATCTTCCCCCAAAGGTTCGTGATGATCAGGAGCTGTTCTTGGTCATCATGAGACTACTTTACCTTTCGCCAGCCTGTTCCTGCCTCCAAAGAAAGTGAGTGGACAGGTCCACCTGTCCTCTCCCTGCCCTGGAATCCTCTCCTGCCCAGCAGGTTTTGATATGGGCTCCAGGGTCCACTGTTCCTTCAGGTCCGCTAATGTTTAGAGACTCAGCTCCTGAGTTGAGGTTTCATTTTCCCAGAGAGGCATATGTCTGTGTATGGAAAATACCAAACCCAGTGTTATCTCTTTTGGGTCCTGTTGATAGGTTTGCCAGAAGCAACCTGGATATTTACTCTGTTCCTTTGAAATTAACAATTATGCAGGAGATGACTTTCATCCTCTCTGTACAACTAATGAGAAAGACACAGAGAGGAAATGGACAAAAAGGACCAGGGAAATATTGGGCCTAAGATAGCTGAAAGGGACAGAGTGAATCTCTAAGTTGCACCTTGGCAGTCTATCCTACACCTGAGATACCACCTATATCAGGGGTCCCCAGACTACGGCCCGCGGGCCGGATGCGGCCCAATTGGCCTTCCAATCCGGCCCGCGAAAGGTCTGGGGATCAGCATGGCCATCCCGCACTTAAAAAAAATTTTTTCAAGCCGAGAGCCAAGCCGAGAGCAATTTTCCTCCTTCGTCGCCATTTCCCCCCTCTCCTTCATCGTGGTTGGCCAGCAGCAGCCAATCAAAAAGTCGGAGTGCTTCAGCCAATGGGTGGGCAGCAGCTGCACGTGCACAGGAGGAAAGGGGCTGTGCAAAGCTGGCCGATCGCCATTTTCAGCAGCCGCTTCTAGCCAGAGCAGAGCCAGCCGGAGAAACCCCTTTCTTTGCTGCCGTTCCACCCTCCGCCGCAAGCAGCCCCTGCTGAAAGGTACGTGGTTTGTGTGTGTGTGTGTGTGTGTGTGTGTGTGTGTGTGTATGTTTCTGTGTTTCTGCTTAGCCGCGCTGCCGCTCCCGCCGCCGGAGCTGGGCTGGCCCGACCTGCCGCTTGAAGAGGAGTTGGCCTGGGCCGCCTGGCCACCGCCCTAATGGCCCCCTCCGCAGCCGCCCTGGTGGCTCCCTCCTCCGCCGCCATTGCCGCGGCCACCTTAATGGCCCCCTCCGCAGCCGCCCTGGTGGCTCCCTCCTCCGCCGCCATTGCCGCGGCTCCCTTAATGGCCCCCTCCGCCGCCTGGCCGCCGTCGCCATTGCCGCCGCCGCCCTGGTGGCCCCCTCCGCCGCCGCCATTGCCGCGGCCACCTTAATGGCCCCCTCCGCAGCCGCCCTGGTGGCTCCCTCCTCCGCCGCCATTGCCGCGGCCCCCTTAATGGCCCCCTCCGCCGCCTGGCCGCCGTCGCCATTGCCGCCGCCGCCCTGGTGGCCCCCTCCGCCGCGGCCACCTTAATGGCCCCCTCCGCAGCCGCCCTGGTGGCTCCCTCCTCCGCCGCCATTGCCGCGGCCCCCTTAATGGCCCCTGCCGCCGCCTGGCCGCCGCCGCCATTGCCGCCGCCGCCGCCATTGCCGCCGCCGCCCTGGTGGCCCCCTCCGCCGCCGCCATTGCCGCGGCCACCTTAATGGCCCCCTCCGCAGCCGCCCTGGTGGCTCCCTCCTCCGCCGCCATTGCCGCGGCCCCCTTAATGGCCCCCTCCGCCGCCTGGCCGCCGTCGCCATTGCCGCCGCCGCCATTGCCGCGGCCACCTTAATGGCCCCCTCCGCAGCCGCCCTGGTGGCTCCCTCCGCAGCCGCCATTGCCGCGGCCCCCTTAATGGCCCCCGCCGCCGCCTGGCCGCCGCCATTGCCGCCGCCGCCCTGGTGGCCCCCTCCGCCGCCGCCATTGCCGCGGTCCCCTTAATGGCCCCCTCCGTCGCCACCTGGCCAAATTCTACAATTAAAGGCGCTGGGTGAGTCTCAAGCTCGCCGGCAAGCAAAGCCTCGCTGGCTTGCCCACCTGGCCGTCCCAAACTGAGCGCAAGCTCTCCAAACCGAACCAGAGGGGCGAGTGATCTTTTCGAGGGTTCATCTCATTGGCGAGGAAAAGGCACTTTGCACATGCCTCGCTCAGAGCCGGTACCACGTTACTTAAGTTTGTTAGAGCTTTGTTGCTTTGCCACATATATACCCTCAAAGGGAGTTAGTGAAAAGATGCTTCTTTGCAACTCTTGACTTGCCACTTTATGAACAAGGTTCTCAATTTCCTGCAAGTTGCACAGAAGCTTCTTTATGCTGAATCAGACTATTTATCTAGCCCAGTTTTGTCAGCCCAGCTCTTCAGGGTTTCAGGGGGAGGCCTCTCCCAGTTCTGCATGGAAATGCAATGTATGTTCTCTAACCACCACCGACCCACGAACCTTCCCCTGATGTCCTCCTCACCAGCCCTCTTTGAGCACACCATTTCCCTTTCCTTTCAAGTGTGGCAGGGGGAGGGTGTTGCATTAGACTTGGCTTACATATACTCAAGCCACATCTGTGGTTTTTCCGTGGGGAGCTCCTCCACATGCCTGAGTTGTGGCCAGCACCAACATGAATGGATACATGCATGAAGCAAGCCTTAGCATTGTTACCACCCATCAAGCACAGACACAGCAGACAACTGTTATTAATTACCCCATGCCACCTCATCTCTAACCAGTTTTCTCCCATTGCTTGTTTCCAGGCTTCCTTTGGGAGTTCCAGCCCAGGTTTGGAACAGGAGTTCCTTCTTCTGAGATTCCGGCAGTGCGAAGCTTTTGGGTACGGGTAGGCGCATCTGTCAAAAGATGCTTTGTGTATTTTCTCGCTTTCTTCATGTTAAAAGTCACTTGTTTGGTTCTAGAAGGGCCAAGCCCTGTAGAGCTGTTCTCTCTTGTACAAACCACTTTCTGCTTTGCCAAATGTATATTTTTTCATAAGTATGTCCCCCTGAATTGAGAAGAAATTTCTTATTGAGAAATGAACTTAAAGTTGCAGCCTTGAAATCTGAGATCTTCAGAATTGACTAATGTTCCCCTTTCTTTCCTGCTTAGCTGTTTTCTCTCTTTCCCACAGGCCTCACCCCCAGCTTCTTCGTCCCATCAGTCCTTCCACCTTTTAAAAAGAGGAGACTCTCTCTCTCTCTGCTGCCCACCCAGAGAGAAACGCCAAGGCACCAGGTAAGCAAGCACAGTGGAATGGCCCTTGGCCATATCCAGTGCACATTTTTATGCACATTTTCATGCACAGGGATTAACTCAGTACAGAGTGGAAATAATGTGTTAGTTTAGCAATGCATAGTTAGTTTTCAGAGACGGGCCTAGAATACACATATATTTTATTTTATTCGCTGCTTTGCTTTCTCTTAAGACAGCCCTGAATGGTTATAAAATAGTTAGGGTGATGGCAAATAATCAGTTGTTGCCATTATCATTTTTCTTGCTCTTCTAAGTTTATTGGTATTTTACTGACACCAATTTTCCATCCATAGGAAATCATGTCACGTAAAAGAAAAGTGGACTCCGAGTGCAGAGTTTTCAACGAACAGTGGACATACGACTACTTTTTCACCCAATACAAAGAAAGAGGCGTTTGTCTTATTTGCCACGACACGGTGTCTGTCTTCAAGCAATTCAATATCCAACGACACTACAATACTCACCACAAGGATAGATATTCTTCTTTGACAGGACAATTAAGAAAAGATGAAATAGCGAGACTGAAAACTGCCTTGACAGCTCAACAAAATGTGTTTGTGAAGCGGAAGCAGGAGAACATTTCGTCTTTGCGAGCAAGTTTTCAGATTTCCAGGCTTATAGCCCGCAATGGAAAACCCTTTGTAGAGGGAGAATTTGTTAAAGAATGTATTCTTACAGCCTCCAAAGAGATGTGTCCGGAGAAGACTGAATTGTTTTCCACATTGAGTCTTTCTGGAAGCACAGTGACTCGTAGGATTGAAGAAATGGGGGGAAATTTGCATGAACTTTTGCAAAATTCCTCAGAAAAGCTTCGTTACTTCTCGCTGGCACTGGACGAAAGCACAGATATCCGTGATTCTGCGCAACTCCTAATTTTCATCCGTGGAACAAATGAAAAGTTTGAATTCACAGAAGAGCTTGCTGCACTGCAAAGCATCAAGGGAACAACGACTGGAGAGGATATCTTTGCAAAAGTTCAGCAAACTATCCATGATTTGAAGTTGGACTGGGCTAAACTTGCCAGTATCACAACAGATGGTGCTCCTAGCATGGTGGGGCGTACAAGAGGAGTGGTTGCACGCATCAACCAAGAGATGGACAGACACAATCAGCCACATCCAATAGCAATACACTGCCTTATCCACCAACAAGTGCTGTGTTGCAAAAGATCGCTGAAGTTGGACGCAGTCATGAAAACTGTGGTGTCCTGTGTGAACTTCATTAGAGCTCATGCACTTAACCACAGGCAGTTTCAAGAATTTCTGTCAGAGTTAAATGTTGAGCATGAAGATCTACCATACCACACAGAGGTCCGTTGGCTGAGTCGAGGAAGAGTTTTAAAACGTTTCTACGAATTACTTCCTCAAGTTTATGATTTTATGCTGATGAAAGACAGAGAAGTGCCAGAGCTCCAAGATGACGAATGGAAATGGCTGCTTGCCTTTCTGACTGACATAACCGAGCTACTGAACAGTTTCAATATTCAATTGCAAGGAAAGGGGAAGCTCATTGGTGAAATGTTTGCACATGTGAAAGCGTTCCAAGGGAAATTAGACTTAATTGTTAGACATGTGAAGGAGAAAAACTTTTTTCATCTCCCCACAACTCAAAACCGGTCATTGGGAAATCCAACAGTTCCATTCCCAAAAGAAGCATGTGTGGATTTAGTGGAGAGTCTGCAAAAGGAGTTCCAAACAAGATTTAAGGAGCTTCACATCCATGAAAAGGACATACATCTTTTCCGAAACCCTTTTTGTGTGGACATTGACACTGCAGATCCCATTCACCAAATGGAATTGATTGAACTGCAAACTTGTGATGCTTTGAAAGACGCATTCAAGACAAGCAGCCTTGCAGATTTCTACGCATCTCTCCCCTCAGAGACATATCCAAACATCAGAAACCATGCACTCAGATTTGCAACGGTCTTTGGCAGCACATATGTCTGCGAGCAAACTTTCTCTAGGATGAAACATCTGAAATCTCCCACGAGATCAAGACTGACAGATGAACACTTACATCACTTGCTAAGACTAGCAGTGACCAATATGGAACCAGATATAGACCATCTCATCAGCCAAAAGCAGGCCCATTCTTCCCATTCTTCCCATTGAAGTTTTTGTTGATTACAATCATTCTTTAATTTAAATATTGTATGGTGTTGTTTTATTTAAAATATTATTTTGTGTTGATTAAAATCATTATTTTAAATTTAAATATTGTATTGTTTTTCTGTTTTTTGTGCACCAAATGCAATATGTTCAATGTGCATAGGATTTCGGCTCCCCCCCACCCCCAAAAAATATAGTCCGGCCCAGCGAAGGGTCTGAGGGCGGTGGACCGGCCCCCGGCTGAAAAAGTTTGGGGACCCCTGACCTATATCATTGTACAGCTTCCATGATAAGTTCATAGTACTTTTAAAGTGTTTGTCATGGGTCCAGTATTAATCCTGCTATGTGCAAAATGTATAAACTCTAATCTTGTGGTATTTACTGACTTCTTGTTGAGTTGACTATAAATGATTCTCTGGAAACTGTCCAGCAAAAATTTGCTTTCATTTTTTTCATAAAGCGCTGAAGGATCTATGGAAAATACATAAAATGCAAGTCCATTTCAATCTACAGCAATGAGATTTTTAGAAGAGCAAGCCTTTAACTGTAGATTAGTCATGGCAGAGGGTACACTTGTGAATTGTACACTGCAGAACATGACATCATGTTTAAATAAGACACACAAAAAAATCAACTTGAGAAGTTCCAAACCTCAGAATAAATACTCAGCATTTCTGTAAGGGCTGAGATTGATGGAGGGGCTTGTGTAGGTTCCCCTAGGTCCTAGGAAGCCATGGTTTATGCAAGGAACACTCATTTCATAAACAGTATCATAAACATAGATGAAAAATTATTCAGTTCATTGTTTTTGGTTGTTTCACAAAACACAAATACACAAGCAAAATCAGCAGACATCTTATTGCTTTTATTGGAAAGTACAGTCAATTTATCTTACAAAGAGTAGACCTGTTCAAGAATGTTTAGCACAACCTTCCCACCCAAATGCCCTTCAGATACTTTGGACTACAACCCCCATCAGCCCTAGCTATCATTGGAGGTATAGTCCATCTGGAGGGCTCCAGGTTGGGGAAGGTGGTGGTGCCAAACATTCTTGAACAAATGTACCCTTTGTAAGGTAAATGTACTGTGGAGATACGATGGTGGCAGCCTCCCTCCTTTTTAGTTGCATAAAACTATGCCAAATAGTAAAGGGGAAAAATGTGTCTGGTTCTGGTTTTCCTGATTAGTCTCATATGATAATGAGGCAAGCTTTTCTTTCACTTCTAAGCATCATAATTTTTGATGCCATGCTTCCAGTGAACAGTTGTTCACACCCTTTTGCTACAAGTAACCTGGCAACTACTAACATAAATCCAACCAGTATGATTGCGACTATCTGTTTAGACAAGAATTAAACTGGGAAACTTTCTGTTCAGAAAAGATACTATTTTGGTAATGATGTAGCTGACTTCCTTTCGCAAGCAACATAATGATATTTTTAGTAGAGTGACCAGATGCAAACTGGACAGGTGTTCTGTACCTTTAATATTATGATAGACGAGGGCAAATCAGCTGGAGCAGCTTTTCACCTCTTTGCATGACAACCTGGCAAGAATCCCCTCTTCTACTGAAATGGCAAATGTATGAAAGCCTTGTCTGCCTTTGCACCTGCTATCCTGGTTTTTAATGTATTCATGAACCAGACAGTATAGGAAAATCCAAAGAAGGAAAAAGACTGGATCATCCACACAATTTTATTAAATGATAATTTTTTTTAATATAAAAATGCTTTTTACTAGATTTGAACATCCAGTAACTCTGAAGTGAAAGAAATCATAATTCATTTTTATACCCTGCTGGTTTCTTTACTGTCCTTTGAATAATGGACTAAAATTGAACATTTCTCTTTATATGTTTGTACCTACTTTTGGTCTTTACAGCATGTTTGATACAAAAAGAGACAGAATAAATGTGACACACATGCCCTCTCTTCCTCTCTTTCCTTTGGTAATCTCATTAATCAAGGTCTAAACGTTATTTCCATGCTTCAGAAAGCTTTTCTACAAAAATACCATTCATTTGGTTTCTGTTCCCTGATATACCTTTTTGGCTGCTAAGGAGTTAAACTGTTCTGCTCAAATGCTTAAAAACAACAACAAACAAAACCTGAGCAACTACTGGTAAGGCACCTTTGTGCCTTAATAGATAAGCAAAACTGGGCAAGGTTCTTAAATCTCTGTTATACACACTTTTAATCACAGGCAGAGAACAGCTTGCAGGAGAAAATGAGCAATAACTTAATTGGAGATTCAACTGAGGTGAAACCTGGGATTTTATTTTGTTTTTGTTTCTCCAAGTGTGCCATAAAGTGTTGTCTGGAATTAGGACCTAGAATTGTTAGGTTGGCAAAAAATTTTTTTGCATGCTGTATGAATTCTGTCAGGCTTCCTTTCAGATCAGATATTTAGCAGCTTCATGGACTGAGATGAACAGTCAGCAGTGAAATGATTTCATCATGCCTAAAATAAACACGAACATTCCAGAGTAGGGAACAGGGCAGTCTCGAGCAGGTCGTGCGCCCTGGCGCTGAGGGGTGGAGATCGCTCCGTGCCACCGGGACTCTACCTAGAGCCGGCCCTGGTAGGGAACATTAACAGGGTTCTATAGCAACAAAGATGAAAGATTTGAAAAAAGAAAGGGTTAAAATCAAGATGAAACGGTTCATCAAAACGAAATTATTGAATTAACTTTTTAAAAGGGTGGCTGTGCTAAAAGCCCTCTGGTAAAGAATTATTCAGTGCTATTGAACTGAGACAGCTCTACACTACAAACCTACATTGGTTGAATAGAAGTAAAATTGTCATGGTTTTCCCCAAAGAGTTCTAGAAATTGCAGCAATGTGACCGGCTGAACAATGTTCGATGTCTGTTTAAATCCAAGGCTGCGGCTATGGGAGAAACAAGACTCTTTGGAGATGTTAAGGCTGTGAAGCCCACCATCATAGGCTCAGGTTGTATCTATGTGTAAATAAACCATAAATCATAAAGACACCACAGTCTTTTCTGTGCCTCATTTCCAAAGGAAGCATAAACCCTGGGTAAGCATCTGACTGGAACCCCTGGAATATCACACCACTTGGAGATTGGAGTGGCGTGCAACAATACTATGGTTTATACTGTGAGGGCAAAGGCAGAGGGAGCAGGCTAAGACTAGCTGAAGGCTGGAGATATTCTAGGGTGCATCCCTCTGGGGATCTGATGCAAAGCAGCAGATTGGCCGGGCACCCATAGCAAAAAATAATTTGTGGTGCCCGGCCCCCAGAGCCCCCTGGAGTTGGTGCCACTGTGTAGTTGTTTATCTGTAAGTGAACCAGATATTGCAAATATGTCTTTGGGCAACTGGGGAGCACATGCCACTATACTGTAATAGCAAGGCCACTTGCTTCAAAAGCTGTACATTTAAAAACTGCAGAAAATCAAGAGATTGCAAGGACAGAAAGGAACCAGAATCGGGGCATATTTATAGGCAGATGGTCTTATTGTGCCTTTTGAATATGCCTCAATGGAAAATTCGTTTAGGGACTGGGTGTGATGCATTCAGTCTGTGGAGCTTGGTAATGCAATATTATTGATGCTGTTAAAAACCTGAGCTCAAGCAATGTAGCCTTATAAGGAAAACTTTGACTTCCCCAAACAATATTATCTAGCCTTCTCTGCTCTTCTCCATTATTGTTCATCTCTATAAACATTTCCTGATCATAACTGAGGTATTATTAATCTTATAACTGCTCATCTCATGCCTACTGATGTGGCAGGGGTGGGGGAACTGAACTACTAAAAAGTGACTTTTGCTAAGCACTTTAATCTGCAAACCTTCCCATTGACTTGTGTGCACCAAGGGCTTGCGATATTGGGTATTAAATCAGAATTTAATATCCTCCCAGGTCTTTAGGGGATTTCATGCTTTATCCTGAGCATTTGTCAGGTGCTACTCTCCACCTGCTCCGATGTGCGCCAGAAAATTGCGAAGAAACCTGGGCAGTTTCTTTCTACTCTCTGTTCTCTTAGGTCATAGAGGTGGGGCTAGAAGTGCTTTGTGTGGTCAGTTTACAGTGTAATCAACACGTTGTGGCAAGCAAGGTGAATGTCACTGATGCATGTGATGAGCAATGGAACCCTCTTTTCTGCAAGCATCGCTTTGAAAGCATAAAAACAAAATACCACCTCCCCCAACTTCTGTTGTTTGTATTCCCCTACTGGGCAACTCCTATGCTAGAGTGTTCATCCAGGAAAATTTATTTTTTAGAAATGAGTAGCAAGGTTCACCCTGTTCCCTGTCAGTTTGTGGATCTTTTCAAAAAAGCTCTTTGGAGATTTTCCCTTCCCCCTTGCTAAGCTGCATATCTAGCAAGTTTTATAAGAACATAAGAAACCTGCTAGATCAGACCAAAGGCCTATCTAGTCCAGCATGTAAAGTACTTGCTTTTGTCTGCTCTGAACCCTCCACTGTTCAGCATCATTAGATGGAGAAGTGGACAAAAATGTCCATCTCCCAGTGTCAAGGTTACGCCACCTCCTTCCTAACCTGTGCAGTCAGGCCACAATAATATGGTATTTTACATGGTTATGACTTACCCTGGGACCTCATGCTGAAGGGCAGGTTACAAATTATGATTAATAATAATTAATAAAGGCATGTGGTAAATAAAATGTAATTGGGGAATGCTTTGTTTGATCATGTGGAAAAGCCTAAATAAGTGTTCCTGTCTAGCAAGTGCCTTCTTTTTACAGTGGTTCCTGAATGCCTTGGGAGTCGAACGTTCTGGCTACCGAATGAACGGAAACCAGAAGTAATTGTTCCAGTTTTTGAACATTCTTTGGAAGCCAAACGCCCAGCGCAGCTTCTGATTGGCTGCAGGATGCTGCTGCAGCCAATCAGAAGCCGCACCTTTGTTGAAACTGTTTCGGGAATCGAACAGACTCCCGGAATGGATTAGTTCGGGAACCAAGGTTCCACTGTACTTATGAAATATAATGGTTTCAAATTAACACTGCTGGTCAGCTGTCAATCTGGAATCTCCTGTTTTCACAGTGTATTTTTGCATACTTAGTCCTCTGTGTCTCGGTTTTCTACTGAAGTGTTGCTTTAAATAAAGTTATGGCCCATTCAGTAATGGATGGTGGGATGGGGTTGCTCAGTTCACCTGACCTGTATATGACTGAGTAGCTGCAGGATGCCAGGACAGTTGTGGTGGAAGTGAGGTTGACATCTTGTAAATGTGCTGGCAGGACACGGGATTGGCTCCGCTGGTGTGTCTGCACCTCGCTGACCTGACTGCCATGCTCTTCCCCCTCTCTATTCCAGTAGAGTGCAGTGATTCAGCAAGATGGAGGTAAGTTGAGTGGCACATGCCCTCCATTTGCTGGTGGGCATGTTCCTTCAGTCTGGGCCTTCTATTTGTAGAAACTAAAAAACCCCACTATAAGCTGGTTTAACTCCTGAAATTAAATGACAATACTTTATTGCTTGTACTGCTTGTGATTCAGGGTACATTATAAAAGCAAACTGCAGTTTAAAATAATAAATGGGATGGACAGTTTGGTGACAACATTGATTTTCATCTTACAGAGATTAATACCTCGTGTGGACATATTGCAATAAAGCCAAAAGAGATTTTTCACTCATTTCAGGAGAAAAACGATTATAATGTAACACTCTGCAGCTGAATTAATGTATGGCAGTGCCAACAATGATTCTATGCTTCCTGTTGAGACAAGTTCAGGAAGAACGCAATCTCGTATTCTTTCCATACTTAAGCAAACCTTTTCTGGCCCAAAGGAGTGAAAAGCTGAACTAAGGTGTTCAAAACAAAGGAAGCCAGGTGGTTTGTCAAGCCCCTTAAAGGCCACAAAATATGCCAGACAATCTCTTTATGGTTTGGTGACTATGGCTTTGTCAGGCTCCATCAAGAGTATTCATTCTTCTGCAGTTTTGAATGCTTGCAACTAGGCCCACAGGCATCAATACATCTGGATCCTTAAAAATACCCCAACACTTCAGCAGAATATAAGTTGGTTCAGTAATAGACTGCATTATATGGGTTGATCTGTTAGGGACATAATGGACACAATATTTTTTTTTAACCCTTACTACATGGATGGAGACATAAATAGAGTGATCTGCGTATTTTCAGATGTACAGTTCTGTGTAACATCCCCCCCCCCAGTTCCATTTATTCCGAAAGCTGCTATAGATGAAGGGGAGAATCTCTCAGACAGTGTTCTTCCTGAATTGCAAAAAGTAGAATTCACCTAGACTTTATCAATATTTCCTGCAGTTCTGTCCAAATTGGCTTCCAAAGTGATTTTCCCCGTCCCCCGTATATTTAATACCTGGCAAGATTGTTGAGCTCTCAAATGGAATATTCGTATTACGTTAGCATTCCAGATGAGCCTCTTGTATGATTACAAAAATGAGTGAATACAAGTATTCCCTTAGGTTGGGTTGCTAATGCAGATCAATTTATGGATATTCACCTGGATCCTGGCCAGATTTCTTTTTTTAAGAGTAAATTCCATGTTCTTGATTGTAAAACAAGCACTTTGTATTATCTCAATCCTATCAGCAAAACAACAACAACAAAGGACTACATTTCCCCATAACTTCTATTTCAGGGAAAACAGGGTGCAGGCCAGGGGGGCGAGTGTCAAATACAGCCCTCCAGACTTCTTAAATCTGATCTGTGGGACTGTCCTGAGATCATGACCCTTCTTCCCAGGCCATGCCCTTTACTGGTCCTGCCCACACTTTGACTATTTTTGCTTGGTTGAAATGTGTCCTTGAATTCAGGTAATGCTTCTTGCTTGCCTGGATAAACAGAGTATGTGCAGAAACTAGCCTACTGTACAAAGGTAAAATTCATATTACTTGCTTTGCCCAGTTTTACTTCTGGCCTTGTCCATCACTGGTCACATGTGCTCATTTCTCCTTGGAAAGTTTGCTGAACAGGAAATGTGTTCCTCTTCCTAAGAAACGTTCCCTTTCCCCTGATCTATTTGATGGGTTTGCAATTGAGTGTATGTAAAGTGAAGTTTCTAAAGATGGCTGTGTCTGCTTTTCCGGTGTGCATGGTTTTACATTATATTATTTATTTCATATTCATTAAAATGGTATCGGGGCTGCCTTTCAGCTAACACTTCAGGGTATCAAGCAATACATTAAAACAAAGATCCAGCAAATTAGTGTCAAGCTCATTGAAATTCATGCAACAGTACAAACAACAGCTAAAATCAGAAGTAGAACCAGCAATAAAACAAGAAACTGCAGAAATTAAATTACCCACTTAAAAGCTCAGGAGACTAAAATTGTCCTCCCTTGGTGCCAAACAGGCAACAAATTTGGTGGCAGCCAAGTGTCTATGCAATAGTGCTCCCACCAAATCATAATATCATGTGAAATAAAAAAAGGAAAGAAAACAACCATATAGTGAAGCTGATCTGTACAGTGGTAACTCGTCTAGCATCCACCTCGTTGAGCGCCCGTTCCATCAAATGTCCGCAACAAACCCAGAAGTACCGGAACGGGTTACTTCCGGGTTTGCCGCTCACGCATGCGCAGAAGACTAAATCGTGCTTCATGCATGTGCAGAAGTGCAAACCGCTCCATACGTGTGAGCAGACGCGGCTCTTTGTCCAGCGTCCTTTTTGTCCAGCGACCGGGGCTCCGGAACAGATCCTGGTCACAAAACAAGGTACCACTGTAAAAATAACAACACAGATGAGTGACAAAGCTAGAATGAATAGTTATACAAAGTCAGGACAAGGGTCACTATGTTAGTATTTGCTTATTTATCTAGAATATTTTTTATGATACCCTTTGTATGAATAACACCAGAGTACTTCACACCGTATAAATATAATAGAGAAGAATCCACGTATTAAAGATTTCAAACACAACAATTTTGCAGCTAATAAAACATTACAACAAAGCTATGCTTTAGCAGCCAGCAAATTACTGGGCGAAATGGCAAGTTTTAAGTGGGAGGTGGGGGAGACATTTGATGCAGATCATATTTAAAGGTGAACTTTCCTGGTTTGCACTATCCAAAGCAATACCCAAACTGAAACACAGACAGCCTTCAAAATTCACACTTCTCTGAATTTTGCAAAGCAGTTCTCCAGCCAAGTAATGTGTAGGAAATTGCATGTACTGGGGTGAAGTGTGCATTAAAATGCATATAGTGAAAATGACATACAATAATTTGTTACATTCGGGAAAATGTCTTTCAAAAATTGGTATATCAGAAAAAAAATGCTATACAAAAATGTGTACAGCAGGATAAATCGGCACTAAAATGCTGATGAATGTTCATGTGGAAATGTGGAGAGCTGAATTTAAGATTGAAAAAACTCATTCCTAGTTTTAAGACAGGATCAGTAACAGAATTTCTGAATTCTGAATGAGCTGCAGTTTGTCCTAATGAAAACATTCCAGTACAAAGCAATAAATCATAAGAGTGTAATCAATACCCATCTAAAGGAGAATGGAATAGGAAAGTGACCAGAATTTCTGTGTTCCTTAAGTCCTCATCAGTTTCAACCCTATGTCTGACTTTTTTTTTAAAAAAAAGAAAAGCAGCACCCCCCTTTAGAGACTGGGAATTTTTAATAGAAAAAGATGAATGCCTGAAATTTGTTTTATATGTTGTGAGAGTCACACAAATAGTTCTGACTCTGTTCCTTTTTAAGGTTTGTGTAATAAAGATTGATAGATACAGGTAAGACATCATGTTGGCCAGCCTGTGAATAGCTTTGCAGGAATCATTTAAATTATCTGCGGCCTGATCTGGTTGGAGGCATAAGTCTGTATGGGCTAACCTGTCCCCCTGCAGATGTTGCTGAATCACAACTCCCATCAGGCCCAGTAAGCATAGCCAGTGGCCTAGAAGGATGGGAGTTGTGGTCCAGAAACATCTGCAGGGGCACAAGGTAGCCACACCTGACAAAACGGACACTTGCTGATTTTGTTCATTCATTCCTAATTTTAGATCAGATGTATCTGATCCATACTTTCTGGAGCAGTGCGCAGATTAGAGCTATGTGAATTGGCCCACAGTTTATGGATCTTTTTTGCCACACACTTCAATTCTAACAGCTTACGAGGTGGTCCAAGTACTGCCTTTAATTCACTCCGCCCCTCTTTTCCTTTTAGTCACTTGGAGAAGTTATAAAGTATTGCATCCACCTCCCACTTTGAAAAATGTCATGACATTCAGTCCCTCTCTGGGTAGTTTTGCAGAAAAAAGACGGCTGCCACCATGTGTTGATGAAGGGAGTCATCTCCCTATCTCCCTGCCCCCCCCCCGGCAATGTTCCTGGTAGGCTGTCTTTGAATACAGCTCAGAAGACTGCAGCTGGGGCAGTATCTTGGGGCCCCTAAAGGCACTTCAGGGCAGAACGATTAATTCAATATTCCCTTAAGGAGCGACCTGCCCAATATGGATTGCCATGTGCCACATTGAGAGAGCACATGAATCTTGGACATGTGCCTCTGGAACAAACAATTCCAAATGACACAAAGAAATGAGCTACATTTAGTTCACATACTTGGCTGTTAAAGGGAAGATTAGCTTTGCAGCATTCCCTTTCAAAGTAACCTCTATCTCAGTGATATAACAATGGAGCCCTGCGTCACTGGATGCAAAATGTTGTTTTGTGTGGCATTTAATGTGCCAAATGCTAGACAGCATATGTTCTCAGACAAGCACCATAGTGTTCTTCAATTTTTATTTTACTAGGAGATTTTGTGCCTTGACTGACTAACACTGGGATCCAGGTCTCGCCTGAACTCTTTGTGCACTGACCACTGGACTACCCAACACTTTACCGGTAATTAAAGATCAAATTAAAATGTTACTTAAAAATCTGAACAAATATTTAATTCATATTCATAATTACATTGTAGCTGGGATAAGAGGTCTCCATAAATCTTGGGACATCCTATTGAGGATGATTCTATAAAGACACTTTCTGTAGGCTAAGGATGAGGAAGCTGTGACCTTCCTGCAGCGGCGTAGCTAGCCACTCGGGCGCCGGGTGCAGCGTGTGCATCCTGCAGCCAGGGGCAGGTCGAGCTGCCCATGGGGTGGGGCACACTGTGTGGAGCCTCTCCGCCGCCTCCCCCTCAGCTGTAGGGCAGCGGAGGGAGAGGTGGAGGGCAGACACATGTCCCATGCTGCCGTTTCAGGCAGTGCGGCGCCTGCAGGCACCCAAGCCACCCTGTCACTCCCAGGAGAGACGCGTGGCTTGGGCACACTGCAGGCCCTGTGGTAAGTGCCAGCCTCTGTGGTGCAGCGCCCAGTTCCAGCCGCCTTTCGTTACGTTTGTTGACTGAACTAAAAAGTTTCATGAGCCCAATTTTTTATTTTTATTTTTTAAAACTCATATTTTTGTCATTTTGTCACTTCCCTCAGTGATGGCACCCGAGGCTGCCTGCATCCCCGCACCCCCTTCCTCTGCCACTGCCTTCCTGGTGTTTTTTGTGGGCTACAACTCCCATCATTCCTGACCATTGGCCATGCTGGGCAGTGCTGATGGGCATCAGAGTCCAAGAACAGCTTGAGGGCCACAGGTTTCTCACCACAGCTGTAGACCCTTCTTCATAAGGCCATTTATCAAATCACTAAAAACCAGCCCACGATCAAGAATCCATTCTCTGAAACATGTGGTCACTAATAAAAAGTCAGTGCAAGAAGGGAACTGCAAGAAAGTGGGCGATTTTGCTTGGCAGGTAGCAAGAGACCACGGAGATAAAATTTGTATCGGATTTTGTAGACTAGCTGGATGGTTGGTCAATTGAAAAGTTGTTCATCAAGAGATGAACAAGTGAGTTAAATAATAAATTCTGCATTGTATTTTATCCCTTTTGTGCTGACCTTTCTTGTCATTATTTTATATGACTGTTCAGTGGTGTGATAATCAAAATATAATTCAATTCATTGTTTCCTCTCTGTTTGGCAGACCACATTATTTATGACTGTAATAACAGGCAAACGTATGAACTAATGATGCTGTCCTCTATAAAAAAATGTCATGATACTGTATGAGAGAAAGAATGTGTAGCTCTGGAGAATTTGTAATGCACTAATGAAAATAATAGCTGTCTAGATGTTTCATGTTCAGCAGGAATTGGCATCCTGGTGGCAAATTTCACCGCATGACTCCTGGCAAACACATAGTGATTTTCCCTGCCAGTGGCTACTGTTAATACTAGCTGCAATGTGGAAACATGGTATATGATGGGCAGGATTCGCATGGCGACCTTTTGCAATAATGATACAGCAGGGTGGCAGAGAACTTACTCTTCTTCTTTGGGGATCACTCATAGCTGAGTAAGATTATCTTCCATGAACATGGTTTCAATGGTGTGTTCATAGGTAGAGGCAAGTTCTAGATCCACACATCCTTCCACAGTGGGGACATATGTTTCTGGGTGGGAATTGATCATGGTGAGGGTTTGCCAAGCGTCTTCTACTTAGCACATTACTCCCATTCGTCCTGAGTTTGAGAGTTTTCAAAGTCCATGACACCTTTGGTAAAGGCTGTTCTCCAACTGGAGCGCTCGCAGGCCAGTGTTTCCCAATTGTCGGTGTTTATACTACATTTTTTAAAGATTTTCCTTGAGAGAGTCTTTAAACCTCTTTTGTTGACCACCAGCATTATGCTTTCTATTTTTAAGTTCGGAATAGAGTAGCTGCTTTGGAAGACGATAATCAGGCATCCACACAACATGACCAATCCAACGAAGTTGATGTTGAAGAATTATTGCTTCAACACTGGTGATTTTTGCTTCTACCAGTACACTTGCATTAGTTCGCCTCTCTTCCCAAGTGATACGTAAAAAATTTCGGAGACACTGTTGATGGAATCTTTCGAGGAGTTGGAGCAAGATGGCATTTATAAGTGGTCCATGTTTCACAAGTAAGGTTGGTAGTACAATAGCTTTGTAAACACACATTTTGGTTTCCCTGCAAATGTCCCAGTCCTCAAATACTTCAATCGGGAGAAAGCTGTACTCGCAGAGCTCAGGTGATGATGGATTTCAGCATCAATGTCGGCTCTCGTGGAAAGATAGCTGCCCATGTAGGAGAAATTATGGACACTTTCCAATATTACACAACTGAGTTGAATTTGTGGCACTGCAGAGGGGTTGTTTTGTGTTGTTGGTGCAGAACTTTGTGGGTTGTTTTTTTTGATGTTGAGTGATAGGCCAAGCTTCTCGTAAGCTTCTGTGAAGATATTTAGGATGGTTTGGAGGTCATCCTCTGAGTGTGCACACATTACGTTGTCATCAGCATACTGAAGCTGTGTTGTGGAATTTATGGTAACCCTACTCGTTGCTTTCAGCCTACTCGGATTAAAGAACTTTCCATCTGTTCCATATGTGATTTCTACTACAGTGGGGAGTTTCCCTTTGACAATGTGTAGGATCATGGCAATGAAGATAATAAAAAGAGTTGGGGCGATAACACAACCCTGAACACCTGATCCCACTGTGAATGGTTCACTTTGAGAGCCATTGTTATCTGTGATGTTGACATATTATCAAGGAGGAGCTGAAGGATGTTGATAGCTTTATCTGGGCAGTCAATTTTCAGAAGGACAGCCCACAGGGCATTACAATTTACAGTGTCAAAGGGCTTAGGCAGGTCAATAAACGCCATATACAGGGGTTGGTTTTGCTCTCTGCATTTTTCTTGAAGCTGCCAAGCAGTAAAATCATGTCCACTTTCCCCCTAGAAGGTCGAAAACCATTTTGAGATTCAAGAAGGGTAGCCTCGGATATAGTTAGGAGACAGTTTGCTAAGATCCTTGCAATTTTTTTGCTGGCTGCAGCCAATAAAGAAATGCCTCGACAGTTTCTAAGAATTTACTACAAAGATGCCAGTTCTCAAAATAAGTGCAATGTGTAGTCAAGTTCTGATTCATTTGCTCTTTGTTTCTATTAAAGCATCCAGAACTTTACATATTCTTGACATGCGAAGAAGGATTAAAAAATAGTTGCCTTTTTGCATGTTAAAAAACGCTGTTGGATTGGACCCTTAATTTTATACCAAATCAGTCTTTTTTCTTTTTACACTCATAGTACAGCAGCCATAAAAGCATGTGAGAAATGAGATTTTAACGAAATACTCCATCTAAAAACCGAAAACACCAGAAGGCATCTGAGATGCGAGAGCACATTCCAAACCTTTTTTTTAATAAGATGTTTTGGGGTAGCAAAATAAATACATAGCGTAATATCCGGAGGCTACTTCTGTTGCTCTGTAAAATAATAGGCTATATAATGGTTTTCAAAGCAGATGCATTTAACATAATAAACTGAACTACAATTCCATGATTAGTTTCAGCCATAGAATTCAGAATAGTAATTTGTGCATATGTACGGTGTATAAACGAGAAGGGTAATTTTGAATTGTATGAACAGAACACAAGACTCATTTTCCATAGCCTATCAAACTATGGAAATTAAATAAGTGTTCCATCTCATAGCCTCTTGATTTCTCTACATGTGTAAATATTACAATGTGGGAAGGTATCAGCCTGGAGCGAGAGGGTCTCCTGTGGTGGCCAGTCATGTGGATTACTGAGCCTCCAATTAGAAAGCAAACCTTGAGCATCCTGCGAGTCCATTTTCATGGGTACTTTTGCAAAGCATATTTGGCCTAATTTAACACTACGGCAAATAAGCTAAAGCCAATTTATTTCTCAATCCATTATGTGTCTGGAGCTGCACAGAAGCAGCCACACAGTGAAGTTCTGAAACTTAAAAGTAATGCAAGTAGTATTCTTACGCTCGGAAAATTAGCAGAACTGTTGCCCCATTCCATCATCCATGACTAATGAAATTAGAGAGTCATTGGTCTCACGGAAGAGTATAATGAGGGGAGTGAGGAAGGAAGGCAAGGTAGCAATTTATTCAAATAAAGCCGTTCTACTAATGCCTTGTGTTTCAGATCCACTAACACAACATGATGTATATGTTTAATTTCAAAGCTACGCAGAAAGAAGACTCCACCAGGGGGAGGGTGATTCGTTTTCTTTCCAGATGCATCTTTCCAGGGCCAAGCCTGTGCTGCAATATGTGCTTGTGAAGGCTAAGTCTGAACTACATGTTACATAGACTACGTGTGGCAAAGCCCCGAGGCAGTCCCTTCTTCAAAGGGGTAGCAGCAGTGGGAAGCAGAGAGATGCTTGACCCTTTCCCAGCCCTCCACTCTGTGCTGCATGTCGCAAGCTGGTCCCCTCACTGCTGGGTTCCACAAGTGAGCCTGGAATCTTGCAAAAATCTTAAAAGGGAACTGCAGCAGGAAATTGGTAGACAGGGATAGGATGAAAGGACCTGTTTTATCCCACTGTTTCTCTGTTCCAATTCTCCCACTCTGAAGCTGCCTTTTCTTATAAGGAGGGACAGTTGTGTTTGATTACAATTCAGTGGTTCCCAACTGGTGGACAGCGGACCCCACATAACCCACCCAAGGGGTCTGCAACACCATTCGCATAACAAAAACAACCATGGAAACTATCAGAATTTTCCGAAGTAGGGGGTCCGTGGGTTGGCTTTTGGAAAACAAGGGGGTCCACAGTACTTAGCTAATTGAGAACCACTGGATTATATGCATTGTTGAACCGTGGAACAACATTCCTTATAGTAATTTTCACCCCAGCAAAGGGGGAATAAGGGTGTTGAGTATATTTAGAAAAACGTTTTAGCATGAACTGAGCTCAGCACAGTCAAGTACACCCGTTGCTTTTCCCATAGTTGAAATGGAGTTTGGCAGGTGTGTATGACTGCTATCTCTCCATAGGTTCCCTGTGTCCTCTCCATGGAAGATAATTTGGGCAATCAATAAGTCTTATTGGACTATAAAACACCTGGATATAAAAACACAGAAACAAGCAATGCTACCGTGTTCTTCACCTCTGGAATTTGTACTTCCTTGGTCTGCACCCAACCCTACAAGGGACTTGTCTCTAGGTAGATATGATCTTGAATAACTCTGCTTAATCAGCTACCACATGTTACGTAGAATATTCAGCACCACAATGGACCTAGCCCCGCTATTAAGTTTTGTAAGGCACATATCTACATTCAAATTATACAACGAGGTGCATGTAGAAGCAGGCAATCCCTGAAGGAACCAGCCTATGAATGCTTCCCCCTAAGCATATGAATAAGCACTCTGCCTACTGATGGCCTGCTGTGGAATCAAGGGGAGAGGGGATATAATTTCCTCCCCTCCCTGCTCTCCCCCTTTCACAAAATGCTTAACTTTTCATTAAAGGAGAAAAATCAATTCTAAATATCAAAACCCAGCAGGCAAGCCATCTAAGAGAGCAGCCTCTATCTCTCTGGCTTTGCTCATTCTCCTGCCTAATTAAACAAATGCTCCTGCAGGCTTGGACGTCAGTTGCAACAATGTATTACCTTTAATGCTCTTAGGCACTTGCGCTGCCAAAGGGAACACAGCAGCTCACATGGAGCCCAGATTAGTTCATGTGCTCACACTGCCAGAATTTTAACTTCCTGTCATCTGGAATATTTGACTTTATTGAAATATTTCACCCTCCCCATAGGATGAACCAGATTTCCCAGCAACCCAAAAGCAGTTACTTTGTCCCAATTACCCAAGCTGAAGGTGCCATGGGTATATAACAAACATATCTGATTGCAAAATATACCCCGTCAGAATGTATGGTGCTTTACTTGACATACGCCTCAAAGATTCTCACTGAACTGTGATCTCCTTTTCCGCTTGTTATATAACTTACAGTGTTGTAGAGGTTTGTGTGTGTGTATGTTTTAAAGTTCCCAGGAGCTTATCATGACAGCCCTATAGCTACACCCTAAGAGGAGTCCAAAAATGCAAGCAGCTGTATCGAAACCTCCCCTTCCCCCTGCCCCCCGAAACACACACCACGAATAGACGCGGCACATAGCAGAATGACCAGTTTATCAGGTCATTCTATGCATAGTTGACTGGGGTTGTTATGACTGCAGTGTTATCCATATTTCTTGGGAATAAGGTCCTTTGAACTTGTTGCTACGTTCTTCTGATTGCATAGGTGCAACTTTTAAAGCACACTGAGCCTTAACAGTAGATTTCTTGCCAGTTAAAATGCAACCTCTTTAGTTTCTCATTGGGAATGCAAAAACAAGCAAGCAAAAAGAAAAACACATTGCAAAAAAGTTACAGTTTAAACAGCTAGTCTGAGATCGGAATGCAATCAAAGAAAAGGAAAGACGTATCCAACCTCTGCTCAGTCCCCTTATTCTCTATGCCCATCTATTGCAAAGAATGGAAAAATATGTGTACATCATTGACTAGCCAGAGCAAGAAAAGTCCATCAATTACCCCGGTGTGTCAACAGATCACACCATCATTCCTGGCTCTCTCAAGAGCTGCTTCCCCACATTCCCTCTCCACTACACCACAGATGAAAAACCTGTCCTCTGTTATATGGCCTATGACAGCAATGCCTTGGTATGATAAAAGTTAGCAAGGAATGTCGTGTTACATTCTTTTCTTGAGAGTGGCTAGAGCCACTAAGATTCTTTGACAAATACTTTGTTTAAAGTAGGCAGCCAAGCCTAATGGCTAATGATAGACCAAGGCAGAACACTAGAGAAACTCTCAGGAAATAATTTAGCTGCTCTTTAAAAAGAGTATACAGAAAGATATGAGCATGGCATGACCTTGGAGGCAAACGTGTCTGTCTTGGGTGATCACTAATGCCATGTTCTCTCTGAGCAGCTTCTTATATTTAGGTGGCAGCAGTCAAATATTACATTTTGAAATCGATTCAGTTAGCCACCACAAGAGGACTCTTGTTTCAACAGAAGGTCACAGAATGAAAGCTACAATCCTGTGCACGCTGGCTTGGGAGCAGGCTCTGTTGACGCCATTTCTTGTGAATAAACGTGCACAGGATTGCACTGTAAATACAGCTATGCTTAGGATTCACTGACATGCTAGTACAATCTGCACCGGGTCCTATGGTGAATGTTCTATCTCCAAGTTCTAGTTCAATATCATATCAACTACACACTAATTTTACATCAAAATTCCTTGTGTCACCTGCACAGGCATTGCGAGGCACACCATAGTCTCTGCTGTCTTGCCACTTGAAATAGCAGCATGAGGGCATTTGCTAGGACGCCAGCTCATGAATAAGCACCTTAGGCTCCCATTTCAAGAATCGGGCTGGAGCCTTTATCCAGGGGGAAATTTACATGTGAAAAATGGCATTCCAGCCTACTCCCCCCCCCCCGGCCAATTCTCATAACTCTTTCCCCTTTATTACTCCTGTACTTTGTGTGTGTCACAGAAGGTGCAGAACTAGAACAAAGAGCATCACGGGAAGAATAAAGAGAAAATTCAAAGTAAGGTTCAGCATGGGACAACAGCGTAAACAGATCCGAAGGCAGCAATCCCTTGATCCAAAGCACATTTTTTTGGGGAAGCAAGGTTCCTAAAATAGCTTTTAAGCAAATGCACACAGGATTTGATCATTTGGTCACAATCTGCAAGCAGTTTCGCAAGTGGACGTGGCTGGGGTTAGGGCGATGGTGAAATAGGGGCTGCATGTGCACATGGGTGGAGTCAATCTGACACTCCCACTAGTGTGTCCATGGAGACCTGACCTTGCCAGCACCCTGTGCCACTCCTGCCCCATTCAGGGAAGCTGCAGAAACACCAGTGTTGGAACAGCAGCTCTGTAGCTCCACCTCACCTTACCGGCAGTTACTAGATTGGACAGATCAAATGCTCATCACAGCAGCATCAAATAACATGCCACGTTACAACTGAAATGATCCTTCTAGGCCCCATAGATAGTTTGGGTGGATATTCAATAGTCAATATTGTCAAAAATGCTACAGAGTTAAAAAAAAACCAAATATGCAAATTGCTTTTCTCTAGATGAAAGTTGTATCACTTTAGTCTTTCTAAAATACCAGTGCTGTTGAAGTACCACAATGTCATATTAAACATGTTGCCCCTGAATTATTTTTTTCTTGTCTTTTTTAAAAAAAACAAAACAAAACAACAACAAAACAACAACAACAACCCAGAAGTGATTAGAACCAGTCTCATTCCTTTTAAGTGTGACATGGAAGATTATGTAAAAATAGATCTAGTTTTTCTCTCCTGTCCTGGCTCCCCCCAGCAGGTGATGAACTGGAACTCCCAACTTCGGTTTTCCCCAAAACTTTTATTTTTAGATCAGATTGGTACATAAGTCAAGTCAGGGGTCACAGGAATCAGTGGGTGCATGAGAGGCAAAAGCCATCGGTAAGGACGGACCAGGATGATAAATCAACCTTTCTTTTGAAGAGCGGGGCAGGCACCACTTTAGCACGTTAAATGGCTGGAGTGCCCGGACTGGGCAAGTTAATGGGTGTTCCTTTAGTGATTTGGCTGGGTGAGATCGGTCAGCTCTGGCACTGGTGTCTACTTCTAGGCAATGGAAGTGCAGTTAGGGCTTTATTTGAAATATTTAGGGCTTGTCCATGCTGAGCTTTATTGTGGATTCTCTGCTACTCATGTGTTTATGCTTTTTGTTCTGTCCACATATTATCTACCTCATCGTAATGCCTGTCCAACCCCCCACATTTAATCCAGAAGTTCATGTTCTAATTCAATAAGGAAAATAAATCCAATTTCAAATTGCAGGCAGTGCAAGTGTGGGCACAGTGTCACACAATGTTTTGGTGGGTGGTTCTTCACTGTCACGTGGTGACAACACAGAGGTGGGCCTTCTCAGTTATAGCACCCAGACTCTGGAATGTCCTCCCTCGCGTAATTCAGGACATGGAAACAGTAATTACACCTCTTTAAAACTTTCTATGTTTACCCAAGCTATTCTGGATGCCAACTCTTACTTTTTTGTCCATTTTATTTGTGACAATCATTTCTTCTTCATTTTTATCAAATATTTAGGAAAGTGTATTAAATGCAGTGCTTTTTTATAAAAAAAAGTTTAGGGGTACTCTCATTCTCCTACTCATAATGAGATAGTGCCTCTCAATGAGGCCAAACTTAGATTCACAAAATGTTGGTATGCGTATCCCTGCGTCCTCCCCAGAAAAAAAGCACTGATTAAATGTTATTATATTTCTTATTATTTTAATGTAAACTGCTGAGAGATTTTAAAATATTTTAAGTGGTGTGTGTGTGTGTGTGTGTGTGTACACAGTTTACATTAAAATAATAAGAAATATATATATATATATATATATATATATATATATATATATATATATATAATCTCAGTGATCGAGAACATCACCCCCTCCCCCACACACCAATGTTCTCTATCGCCTCATCCCCTCCTGTTTGCTCCTTGCCTGAGCACAACCTGGACATTTTGTTTTTGGTGGTCCAAATGAAGATGGTGTGTCTGTTTCCACTTACTGCTGCATGCTGGAGGCGTACTGCATGCTGGAGGAGGTATTTGCTGTACGTATATCAGTCTTTTAATTCTTAAAAGTTTTTTTTAAAAAAATATTGAGGTTTTGTGCAAATCTGCTCTCACCCCAAAGCTCCGAATTAAAAACACAAAATATATAAGCAGGAACTAGTAGATATATATCTGAACAGGAATTATGTAAAACATGAGCACTAAGGCTTGCAACATTCTTTTGTGTCCTTTGAGAGTGTCAACAAGCATATACCTAGAGGGGTTCTAGTCAAGAAGCTTTGGGAAAACTGCACACACAGGAACTCTAAAACAGGAACTCTAAAATGTATGGGTTCTTAACAGACTATTCACAAATAGATTTATTGTGCCTAGCTAGTTTCTTTCTTCTCTGCCCATTTTGCTCAGCTCTTAAACACACTGGTATTTCCCCACTAAAACTTATAACCAGCACAACAAGTATTAGGAACACACCAAACACAAATGAATGCATTCCCTCCCCCTTTGTTTCCAAATACCTTTACATAGAAAATAAATGGTTCACGCATTTTATCGCCTCTGCCAAAGATTAGCTTTCTGGATTTTATAAGGAAGATAAATTAAACCTTGAAACAATTGGAAAGTGACTACTGCCCACGGACAATGATTTTTGAACTGGGAACTGCCCACACTTCTGTCTATTCTCTTTATCTAGCCAGTCAATACTTCACTTCCAAAGAACAATCTACATGACAGATTACAAATTCTAATGATCCCAAATAGGCAAGAACTCAAAATTGATTCCTAATTATGAGGGTTCAATAAAGGTCACCCTTCTAATAACTTTCTCTGGGCTTGTAGTGGGAAAAAGACATCGGGATGGCAGACATTCTTTCGTTTCTGCACTGTGAATGCCTGCTGTATGAGTGCTTCTTGAGCCATGAATTAACTGGAGAGGCTGGTGAAATTTGCAAACAGATTTTGTAACTCTTACTTGGTTCGTAATTGATAATGAGACTTGGGGTGGGGTGGGGGAATGAGTGGAGCACGTACATTTTATCTGGGGTGAGTGTGGGAAGCTGCCATCTGATGCCTGGTGGGTGAGATGGCTGCTTCTGCCAATGCTGCTGGAGCTGCGGGCATCTCTTCCTCCATGTCCCACCAGGCAATCACAAGCTGGGCTGCCAGGATTGATGACACACAGGACTGTTGCACAGATGTTTAGGCAAGGTGCCACTGCCAGCTCACCAGCCCCGGCACTACAGTTTCCAAGTGGCATTGCAAGAATCCATATGCACCAAAATATATGAGCTGGTTTTTAGAACTGCTTTGCTTCAAGGAAAAGCAATCTTTTCTATCTCCTGCTGATCATTAGTGGAGGAGTGGAGGATGCTCATTGATTTGAGTGGAGGGGGGGGGATCACACATCACATCCAGATTCGTGCTGGTGATATTTTTATTTTCTTTTGACTCTTTCCTGGGAAGTGACACTGTGGGGACATACTGATATGTCTCCGTTACCAAACGGACAGAGCCTAATATAGCACATTGCCTAACAGCTGGTTCTGGAAATGGAAATGTTGTGATTTTTCTCAGTGGTGTCTTGCAATTTGGCGTGCCTGCTTTCAAAGTGCTGGGTCCCAGATGGGTTCATGGCACAGTTAAATACTCAAACATTTTCTGATCAGAAAAAAGTCCGACCTTAAATCCCTCAGTAGTCTCTCTGCCGCCCCCCCCCCCCCGCCCCGGATCTACTGCTATTGCTGTAAAACCTTTGCTCTCAGCCACTTTATTCCTCTGGAACAGCTCCTGATCAAATAATTGATGATGATTTCCTTGATCAAGTATTTGTTCAACTGGCAGACCTCATAATTCCCACTTCCACAACCCGACACAAGGGCTGAGTTCTCTGCCTCGAGAAAGCTTAAATTCTGTGCCAAGATGATGCCAACATGTCACATTATGCAAACTGCTGCTATTTTTATGCAGATGCTGTGCCTTTCCCCCTTATTGTGTACATTTGGATTTCAGTTCTGTCTATCTCTTTGGAAACAGCCAAATTTAAGGGTTTCTTCAAAAGTGCCTTACTGAAATGTGTGTGTGTGTGTGTGTGTGTGTGTGTGTGTGTGTCTGTAGTAACCACATTTTGTGATCTTCTCTCTGAGCAGAACATTATTTTCTACAAGGAAATGTAGGAATATTTCTAAATGTTTGAAACAACAAGAGACTATATAAAACAATGGGGCATTTTGAACGTATGTTACCTGTTGTGCACTTGGGCATAAGAAAGATCTAGGAAAAAAACCCCTGTGTTATTGTTATTTGCATTCTTTCATTTGGATGAGAGCGAGCATGGGAGACTCATGGTACCTTTATCCCTCCCACTAATCTCCATTGCTTATACAGTGCCTATTGCTGACCTGAATTACCCACTAAGGAGGCAGCCTCACAGTTCTTCCCTCTCCCTTTTAGCTCAGTTGTACAGCACATGCTTTTTCAGCATAAGGTCTGTGGTTCAACTGTTGACATCTCCAGATAGGACTAGGAAAGGCCTTTGTCTGAGACCCTGCAGAATCATAGAAACATAGAATTGTAGTGTTGGAAGGGCCCACAAAGGTCATCTAATCCAACCGCCTGCAATGGAGTAATATGCGTCTGGACCAAGACAGGAATCGAACCTGAAACCTTGGCGTTATCAGCACCATGCTCTACCCAACTGAGCTGAGAGCTGCTGCCAGTCCAATCCAGAGAATACTGAGCTCAACATGTTGACAGTCTGGTTTGGTGTAAGGCCATTTCCTTCTCATGTTTCTAAGGTTGTGTACACACCATATGTACATTTAAAGCACATCTCCCCCACCACATAAAGTCTTGGGAATGGCACACACACACACACACACACACACACACACACACCATCCATTTTAAAAACACAATTATGGGTTTTTTCTTTTAATTCCCAGGCAGTGCTAGGCATTCCCTGCTAGTGCACATTAAAAAGGATGCCGGGGTGGTGCTGATGCTGGGTTGAATTCAGTCTAAGTCATGGGACTTAGGTGCAACTAGCAGCCAGTGTGGTGTAGTGGTTAGAGTGTCAGACTAGGAGAGATCCGAGTTCAAATCCCCACTTGGCATGAAACTCACTGGGTGACCTTGGGCCGGGCACTGCTTCTCAGCCTGACCTACCTCACAGGGTTGTTGTGAGGGTAAGATGGAGAGGAAGAGATGTATGTATGCCACCTCAAGCTTCTTGGACAAAAGGGGGGGAATATAAATGTAATAAACAAGTAAAACCAACAAATGCCCAGGAATAACCCCACTGTGTTCATGAATAGATTTCCTAGTAAGTTGGTTTAGGAATGCAACCCATTGTTCTTAGAATGCTAGAAACAAAAATTCCAGGATGGGGGGCGGGGCAGGGCGGAGGCTGTGCTTGCATTTCGAACTGAAGCTGTGATTTACATGGATAATTCTGCCCCCCAGGCCATTCCATTGTTCTTTACCCACTTGAGAAGTTTTTGGCTGTTAGCATTGCTTCCAGCTATAAACCAGCTCATGCAGAATAAACCACTGGAAGCTGCAATGCTCTCTTAGGCAAAGCTGCCTTTTCTCTGCTGCTGCTGTTCTTCATTCAAGAAGGAAGAAATAGCTTATAAATAAATGATATATACTTCGTTCCTTGCTCCATCCTCCTGAACAAGTCTGTTACGTGGTAAGCTTCTTTAGACTCACAAATGCTAGTTTTCCACTCCCCCCTCACCCCAGCAGACTGCTGTTTTCAGTTTTCTAACATCTCTTGCTATATATAGCTAATTTGTCTAACTGAGAAGGGGGCAAAGAAACCCTTTACTTTCTGTAGGGAATACCAGTAAAGCAGCATATATCTCCATGGAAACATGTTTCTCAATCCATCAACCTCCTGCAGTACCTAAGACATAATCTGCAAGGTGGAGACTACTGTTTAAAATTAACATGGCACATGTCATTTCAGGATTTAATGTCAGTTTTACAGGACTATTAATTAGCTTGCCTTTCCCAGATCATTAAGAAATTCTGTGGTTCTTAAAAAAAATTTTTTCTCTCCATAGAAGGAATGTTCTCCCGATTCCCTCATTAAAATGCATCGTTTGACTTTTTGCCTGCAAACATGTCATAAATGGGGGTTTCTATAGTAACACGGGATACTGGCTTAATTTAAAACTGTAATCTTTACACAAGGTTTTTAGCCACCAAAATGTGATTCTTTTTATATAAAAAAAGATTTGACCACATTGCAAAACTTTGCCCCATTAGAATGACATTCTGACCTTCTAAAAAATTCCAATAAATAATACAGTAATTCAAGGGGGCAGGGGGGGGGGAGAGAATTAAACTGTGCTTAATTGAGACTTGTGCTTCCATCACATCAGTTATTTTAATAGCTGCTTCCTTTGAATTTGAAACTTGGGTTGCATAAATTCTGCAAATATCACTTGCTGGCAAAGTCATTCTTCTGCTTGAATCATCAAACCAATAATTTAAATTATCACACATATTTGGGCTTTTGGGGAGGAAGGGCGAGATTTAAATTGTTGTTGTTGTTGTTGTTGTTGTTGTTGTTACTACTGCTGTTATTATTTCATAACCTGAAAACAGTAAATTTAAAGCAATCCGTCAAGATTTCAATGATCTGCTGTCACCAATTTGGATGATGAAAAGTTAAAGGGATTTTTAAAATATCTTAAATATCTGTCTTTCTATATATCTAAGCAAACAAGAGCAGCAGCAGCCACCAGACAGAGACAATTATCCTGGGTGAATCACATCTAGTTTTGTGTATGTAGGTCCAGCTAGCATGGCGAATGGTCAGGAATTATGGCAGTTGTACCAATAACATCTGGATGCACAATATTGGTATCTGCTTGTGATAAAATTCAAGATAAGATTCCTGATATTTTAATTTTCTTTCCATCAACTCTTATATTTGATTCTATGTATAAAGTCGAGAGTTGGGGGACTGGAGAAGATTTTGGGGGCACATGGGCAGAGGAGAGGAAGGGGAAATCGCATCATGGGAGTGGAACACCACTTGAGCAGCACAGGATCCAACCCTTTATTTTTCTCAATTAGTCATGGGCATTATCTAGGCATGAGTTACGTTAGAAAATGTGAATGACTTCATGCTCCGCCCCTTACAGTGAGAAGTTCTCCTCTGGTCACATGACATGAAAATGCAGATATGCAGATAGAATTCAAATATACACATTAGGTTGGATCTAGACTTAATCTTGCTTAGACTATTGCAGTAAATGAGTCTAAACATGACTGGATCTGCATCCACGTTTCCGAGCACAATTCAAAGTGTTGGTGCTGACCTTTAAAGCCCTAAACGGCCTCGGTCCTATATACCTGAAGGAGCGTCTCCACCCCCATTGTTCTGCCCGGACACTGAGGTCCAGCGCCGAGGGCCTTCTGCTGGCGGTTCCCTCGCTGCGAGAAGCAAAGCTACAGGGAACCAGGCAAGAGGGCCTTCTTGGTAGTGGCGCCTGCCCTGTGGAACGCCCTCCCATCGGAGGTCAAGGAGATAAACAACTACCTGACATTTAGAAAAAAGGCAGCCCTGTTTAGGGAAGTCTTTAATCTGTGATATTTTAATGTATTTTGGTATTTGTTGGAAGCCGCCCATAGTGGCGGGGAAAACCCAGTCAGATGGGCAGGGTATAAATAAATAATAATAATAATAATAATCCAACTCATCAGCTGCCGTTTTAATGATCTTGATATGCTTTCAATATCACTCTTAGCACTGAAACATGCCAACCAGCCGAATAAACTCCTAACTTGAACTGGCATAACAGAATCAACATAGCAAGGTAGAATCTTGTGATGGGGGAAAGTGTTATTCCAATTCAGGTTATTAAAGTGGATATGGTTTATCATTTTTTATAAAATCTGTAATATATTGCAGTGATGCTTGTCTGGTCTTGCCAGAAGTATTAAATCATGCAGTCAAGTTTTCTATATGTATTTAAAGTACAGTGGGAAAACTGCTCTTTAGTCACCAGTTCTTATGAGGAAATTTTTGCTGCTATCGATTCATGAGTATCTTTCAGCTCATATTATCTCCGAGTGAGAGCTTGCATAATGATTATACTTCTGCACTAATCCACACTGAGCAGCTGTTCTGCATATCAAAAATGCTTCTTTCAAAATCATTCCTCCCTACCATATAATTTGTCTTGCTTCATTTATCTTCTGTGACCAAAATCCAATATTTTCGATGTCCCTGTAAAAGTAATAAAGTCGGCAAAATTGTAAATACATTCAGAATATTGCATGGAAGTTTGCTGTGGCACCGCATAGACTTAGCTTGTCAGATTTGTTTGCATGGCGACATTGCAAAGTCAATTCAGAAGAAAGGAAAAGCTTCGCTTCGCTCTGAATGGGGATTGTTGGGAAGGGCTGCCATGCTGTGACTACTTTCTTCCTCACTTTTTACAGCCTTTTTTTTGGGGGGGGGGGGGCAAATGAATCTTCAAAAGGGGGAGGGTGCTTTTTGCAAGGAGTAAAAATGATTGTTAAAAATCACTCTGTGTTCTAGCTCAGTTCCAAAGAGAAGTCAACAGCTTGAACATAACATGCTGAAAGCAAGAGCTCAACGTGTTCAGGCAAAAGCTAATGTTTCAACTGAATTACCTTCTAAATGCCACAATTTAGAGAGTGATTCTGAGACTGTGTGCATCAATGGAGCTGCATTAACTTCTGTGCAGCTTCAATGGCTTAAGTGGTTTTAGGACTGCTCTTGCCTTGCAAGGAAAAACAAAAAACCTGAGTTAAATCCTGTCTTTGGGACCTGTTTCCCTCATTTTGCCTTTGAAGCAGCACCTTGCTGATATGAATGATATGAATGCTTGTCTAGCTTGTCCATAGTTCTCTCACACATCCCCTGTCATTGCAAATTGGCTTTAACTTAATTCAAAACACTCCTCATTTGAGATTTTGCTCTTCTTGTTTCATACAATAGATACACACAGCTCTGTGAGTTCTATCAGTCATCCTGAAATTTTCAGGATGGAATGAAGACAAAGAAGTTCTCACTAAGGCATCCATCAACTGTGAAACATCTTTTTTTTTGTTGTCTGTGAAGCTAACAGCTCTGTGTTTTACTGCAGTGTGGTGAAAAGGGCTGGAAGGACCTGTCAATTTCAGCTCTCTCTGTTTCTCAGTTCTCTACATTTTGCAGCAATTTGCGAAAATCCTCATGAAAATTACCAGCATACCTTAGTGTGAATTTCTCAAACAGATTTTAATATGCCACTTTAACTAAAGCACACATTTTTGCAAGCATCCTTCCCTAATATAATGCATTTATGTGTGTGTTATTTACACCAATATAATCGTTTTTATGCACCCCTTGCCCTAATATATGCATTTTTGTAAATACTTTTCGGTTGGAGAACTGAACAACAAAATTCAGGTAAGTGTGAATTTTGAAAGTTTGATGTGTTTCAGCTCACATATTGCTTCAGCAAGTGTGAATTTGATAGGTTCACCTTCAAATCAGACTTGAATTGAATTTCTCCCCCATCCTTAGAATGACACATGCGTTAAAGTAATAAAAAATAATAATATAAACCAAAGTCATTTATAGTGAATTTGAGTCAGGTCCCAGAAAGAATGAGAAAGTCCCAGAACATGTATTGTGACTGTTTTGCTCTGGTATTGCAGATTAGTTACAGTGGTACCCTGGGTTAAGAACTTAATTCGTCCTGGAGGTCCGTTCTTAACCTGAAACTGTTCTTAACCTGAGGTACCACTTTAGCTAATGGGGCCTCCTGCTGCTGTCACTCCACCGCCACGTGATTTCTGTTCTCATCCTGAAGCAAAGTTCTTAACCCGAGGTACTATTCATGGGCTAGCGGAGTCTGTAACCTGAAGCGTCTGTAACTCAAGGTACCACTGTATCTAATTGTGGTGTCCTAATTGTGCAATGGACTTCCACTTGAAGAAGCAGGACTCCCTCTGAAATCCCCGTGCATCCCCTCCTGAGAAGATAAGGGGTGCACAGAGACTGCTTGGTGAGGAGAGGAAGGGGAATCCCATCATATTTGATTGCACAATGTTGCATCCCCAGTACAGATACTGGTACGTCTTCTGTGAATGTGTCAGAGTAGCTTCACTGCTAACTATTTTGTAGCTACGGCCAGTCTGCCTCCATTTTGGATGAGGAGATGTGACTCCCACATATTATCCTTGAACTCCAGAACTTTTTATCGTTTTAGAATTTAGTCACAGCACACATATAACTGAGAGCAGGACACCAGCCTTTGTGAGGGGAGGCATGATTCATTTAATGGAAGTGAGAGTGAAGTAAAACCTGGATGAAGACTGCCTGCAGGAAGGAATCTTTTCTAAAGAAGGAGGAGGAGGAGGAGAAGAAGAAGAAATGGGCAGAAAAAGCCAAGAAGTTGAACTTCCTATTTGTACTCACTCATTGACTCTGTCAATTTGGCCATCTCTCTCCCTCTCTCTCTCCCTCTCTCTTGAGCTTCTCCTGGAGAAAGACACAAAATAATAAAAAATAATATATGCATACCGGAAGCTGCCTTATACCGAGTAAGACCATTGGTCCATCTAGCTCAGTCACTAACCGGCAGCACAACTCTCCAGGACTTCAGACAGGGGGCATGCCTTGCCCTGCCTGGAGATGCCAAGGATGGAATGTGGGCTTTTTTCATGCTAATAAAGAACTATGCCACTGGGTTGAATGAATGAATGATTTTATTACTGTCGAAGAAAAACACATTTGGGAGAACAATCCCGAAATGCAAAACATATATACAAAACTTTATACAACAATAAAATTAATATTTATAAATGCAATGAGCATAAAAATACTTAAAACTAAAAAAAAAGCTGCCACAAAGAACTGGCCCTGGGTTGCTCGGGGAATCGGAATTAGGGACTTTCAAATGAGCTGGTTTGTCTCAGGGGAAGGTCTATGTCTGCAGATCTGGACACAGAATCTGGCGACCGTCCGGGTTGTCTCCTGGTCTTTGCCTAACAGGAGCATGTCGTATATTTGCTTTTCCCGGGTGTCAACTAACCTCTCCAGTATGGAGTCCAGGGTCTCCCTGTGTGCCTCTTCATAGAAGGGACATCTAAAGAAAAGGTGCTCTGGGCTTCCTATTTCCCCCAATGCGCAGGCACAGAGTCTGAGCATATGGGACTTTTTTGTAAGATCCTTCCAGGACAGGCGTGGGCAGGGCCGAGCTTCTGGCAAGTGTGAAAGCCCTTCTTGCGTTCTTGGCTAAGAGAAAGGAGAGATAAGCTGCTGGAGCGGCTATATATCTCTCAGTTTCTCCAATTTTGTATTCGGGGCATCTTGAGCAGTCCTGTTGTCTCTCAATGTCTATGATTCTTTGTCTGACCATGGCTTTTGCTTGGCTCAACCCCATATGCCACTGGGTTATAACCCTGCTCCCAAACAATCTTTGTCACAGTGAATGGAAGTAAGGCCACATTCACACCATATATTTAAAGCACCATGATACCATTTTGAGCACTCCTGGCTCTCACCCCACAAATCCTGGGAGCTGCAGTTTCCAAAGGGTGCTGAGAGTTGTTAGGAGACCCCTATTCTCCTCCAAGAGCTACAATTCCTAGAGTTCCCTGTGAAGAGGAATTGATGGTCAAATTGTCTAGGATTTGTAGCTCTGGGAGGGGAATAGGGGTCTCTTAATAGGTCTCAGCACCGTTAAGAAATGACAGCTCCCAGAATTCTTGGGGGATAACCAATCATTTTTAAAGTGTGCTTTAAATGAATGGTGTGATTGTGGTCTAAGGCAGTGGTGTATTTTACTCTGTCATCTACTTTTTTACATTTATTTATTACACTTGTACCATGCTCTATTGTCACATCCATTCCATCTATTTAAATTACTTTTATATCACTTCCACAGTCATGGCTCCTCCTACCCCTACAAGAACCATGGGAACTTTAATTTTTTTGGGGTGTTTGGAGTGGTACCTTTGTGATAAATACAGTTCCCAGGATTTGATGGCGGGAAAGCCATGGCTGTTAAAAGTGGAATAAAAGGGATTTAAATGTATGATAAGGATTCTGCTTTTAATATTTTTTCTCACCAACATTAGGTTTCCTATGCAGGCAGCTTGCAGGGCCATATCCACTAAGAATTACACCAGGTGTCTCCAGACCATTTTCTGAGTCAGGAGAAACAAATGACATTGCCTGCATCTTTATAAACTGCAAAACCTTTTCAGAAGGGTTTAGGGTTTTTTCCCTTCCTGTTAACCAGCTTTCCTTTTGGGATCTCATTCCCTAATCTCTGGTTTGCTCTTATCTTCTAACACAGAAGACGAGCAGATATGGATATTAGTCTAGCTTCAGTAATTGTACTGTTCTGTCAGGTTTATGTTGGGGGAGAAAGCCTTTCTCCTCTTGAAAGGCACTCCCCATGACAGTGCTTTGTTTATAAGGGCAATTCAATTAATATGGCAGCTTGCGTGGGTGGCTTATTATCTGAAAACATAACCAAAGTACTGAAAGTGACGAATCTTTTTTTTTTTTATAAAAAAAATGTGGTACACAATAGAACATTCACTGCACCCAACCTTCCCTCTCTTTCACTCATTTGTTTGCTGTATTAAAATACTCTTGAACTGGGTCAAACATTTTGGCTAATAGAATGAAAAGAATTTTAGGTGAATATATACATCAGGATCAAGCAGGGTTTCCCCCAGGTAGACAAATGAAGGAGAATATAAGAAATATTCTAAATGTGATAAAATAGGTAATGGTAAAGGGACCCCTGACCATTAGCTCTAGTCGCGGACGACTCTGGGGTTGCGGCGCTCATCTCGCTTTACTGGCCGAGGGAGCCAGTGTACTGCTCCTGGGTCATGTGGCCAGCATGACTAAGCCGCTTCTGGCGAACCAGAGCAGCACACGGAAATGCCATTTACCTTCCTGCCGGAGTGGTACCTATTTATATACTTGCACTATGTGCTTTAAAACTTCTAGGTTGGCAGGAGTAGGGACCAAGCAACGGGAGCTCACCCCATCGTGGGAATTCAAACCGGCAACCTTCTGATCAGCAAGCCCTTGGGCTCAGTGGTTTAACCCACAAAGTGACAATGATTTTTATACATGCTGAAAAAGCTTTTGACAATGTGTTCTGGGATTTCATGAAAAAATTGCTTGGGTAAGAGTGAATTTAAATTGAAAGCCTTTGCTGATGATTTAGTAATTACAGTAGAAGACCCGAAAAATTCTCTCCCTAAGGTGATAGAGAAAATTCAAGAAGTTGGGGAAGTGGCAGGATTCAAATTAAATAGAAATAAAACCAAATTATTAATTAAAAATCTAAAAGAGGAAGAGAAAAAAGACTTTGTGCAAAGTATTGAGATAGAAATCCATAAAAAAGTAAAATATCTAGGGATATGGTTAACAACAAGAAACATAAATGTGTATAAAGATAATTATGAAAAAGTATGGTATGAGATAAAAAGGAATTTAGAAATTCCCCCTGAACTTTTGCTGAAGTGAAGCCTGGCCCCTCGGGAGCAAAATGTTTCACTGTAAGCAAAGAATGGAAACAAAAACAGCTCAGCAATGTCCACCACAGATAGAACCCTTCCTTGTACTCCCTTTCCTTGTCAGAATTCCAGGGGTCATGTTTGTACATTATAAAGAGATTCACTTTATATAAAACCTTTGCTCTGCTACAAAACAAAGTCTTGGTTGTGATGTAATGTTTTCCCACTCTGTGGGAATCCTGGTGGAGGAATTAACCTGAAAAGCGCTGCATCAGAATGGAAAACCTTCAGGGATCTGAGAAAGATACGCATGTAAGGAGAACGGGACAAAAAAAATACACAGAGAGGAAGAATTGTGTACATTATGATGCATGAAATACACTGCAAACACCTTTTCCTGTCATGTTATAAGCATCAAGTAACTGCTGGATGTATTGATTTCCTGACCTGTGGATACAGAGCAGAAGAAGTATTTGCACTGTGTCTGAAACATTTTTAAAGTGTTCTTTGCTCTGCTGCCCAAGCAGGAAAAGCCTTCTGCTTCCATCAGTGTGGTTTTTGCACTTCAGTGTGATTATTTTTCCATGGTAGTTTTTCCAGGGGGGGGGGGAAGTGGGTGGATACAATGGGATTATCATTCCTAGACTCAGATTCAGTACAATGGGGTGACCTTTTCTTGCTTTGGCTAAAGTCCAGAACACAGAGTAAACAGTGATGTAAACTATTAAAGTTTATTTTATTTTATTTAATGATGACATTTTCTGTATTGAAAATACAGAAGGGCATGGGTATGTTGTAATTCATGTTGAAATGCTGCATCAACAGTGATAAAGAAAGGCATAGATATTTCTAACTGGAGACTTGATCATATTCTGGGTCAATATCAGGCTTGATGGGGCCTCTTCATGATGGTAATCATCCCTCAAGGTAGGCAACAGAAGGCACAGTAGCAAAAAGGTGGTCTAGCTAGCAAGTCTAGTGCTAAAAGGACCACAGGGCCTGTGTGGTTCAAGCAGTGGGTCCGCCTGGGAGCCCTATGGTGCTGCCTCCTGGTGATGGGCCTGAAAATGTTTGGACAGATTAAGAAGGTGGACTGTTTTTATGAATACAAAAAGTATGTTTTGCTGCAACGATGTTGTGGATAGCTTCATTATAGTGTAACAAAGAGTTGCCTGGAATAGGGGGCATTACTCACGAGACACTGGCATTATTGTGGAATTTATATCAATTTCATCACTCCTTAGGAATGTTTCATGTGGTAAACTTGTTTCTCACATTTACAGAAAATAATTAAGATTTCCTTCATAAATCCTTGCACAGCAGCGATTGAGCTTTCTAGCATAGTAAATGAATTTCAGATAAAAGTTGTTTGGCTACCAGATCTTTAATTTCATTCAGCTGTTGGAATTTAAACTGTGCAATCATTTATGAAGATTCTGACTTGGAGACGCTCAATATTTTCATTTCAACAATATCAATGAAAAGAAATAAAACAATGCTCCCAACGTAAGCTTGCAATAAAGTTTTTGTCAGTTTGATCAAAGGCTGGGTGGTCCAATGTACCCCGAGATCTCTCGGTGAACATGTCCCTCACATTGATGGCAGTGTTTCGGGATGTTTTCCCTAGATTGCACAAGCTCGGGACCTTCATGCACATGCTGGATCTCTCACATATACAAGAAGCCCCAATGTACCAAGTGAGTTTATAGCTGAGGTGAGAATTAACCAGGAATTTCATGGTTTGTAGCTCAGGCTCTTAACCACTTGCAGAATGCTTGCCTGGGTATATCATATTCACAGTAGGATGACTACATCCATGTGACTGTAGCCTTCTAAATGAAGTTGATATTGGATTATGGGCATAGCTGCCAAGTTATCCCTTTTTTACAGGGATTTTCCCTTATGCTGAATAGGCTTCCTCGCGAGAAAAGTGAAAACTTGGCAGCTATGATTATGGGAAGCAGGTGTTTCCTCCCACTACAGAGCTCTTAAGCCTATCCTGGGTGAATTCTTTGTTTAACAGCAAGCCTAACATTCCCACTCCAAAACAAAAAATAAAAAAAATTCTTTCCAGTAGCACCATAGAGACCAACTAAGTTTGTCATAGGTATGAGCTTTCGTGTGCATGCACACTTCTTCAGAAACACCGAAACAGTCACCAGAGACCCTTATGTATAGTCAGAGGGTGGGGAGGGGTATTACTCAGAAGGGTGATGGGAATAGGTGATTGGCTGATAGTAGTGGTAAACCTGTTGACAACTGTTAATGACTGTTAACGACTGCAATTGGTCTTGCAGGAAAAAGCAAGGGGTGAGATGGCTGAAGAAAGCTTTATCATGTATAATGAGATAAGAATCCAATGTCCTTATTCAGACCAGGTCTCTCCATGGTTTTAAGCTTGGTGGACAAGCACATGGTTCGCACACAGTATTTGCAGTAGACAAGCACATGATTTGCACACAGAAAATCCCAACTTTAATAGCTAGCATTTCCAGGGAGTGCTGAAACCCTGAAAAACCACTTCCAGTCAGTGTGAAAAGGACTGTGCAAGATGCACTACCAGTAAAAGGCACCTTCCTATGTTTTTCAGCATTACCCAATAAGCTCACTTAATAATACTTAACAGCATTTAAAAATACCAAGCTCCTTCATTCTCTCAGCACAAGCCTTCTCCTCCTCCAACATTTTATTCCTGCAACTGCTTTCTTTTCTCAGCCCCATATTCCAGCATTCTTTTTCAAACTGTGCTTGCTAATACAGAATGTATTATTCCAGCAACAATTTAACTAGTGCCATGTAGAGATAAAATAATTTCCCCCGAACACCTACTCATTACTCCACTGTTTATACTGGCAAAGATGACATAAGCCCTCTTTGCCATCGCGATGGCAATGTAAAGCAGAAGTATGTAAAACAATAACATTATTTGCAAGAATATAAAGCTTTCTTCTTACTTTAGAATGAGCAGTTTGGAACACTGTGACTACAACCCACACCATGCAATCCTGTTGATTTCAGTGAGATTTACTGCCATGCAGGTTGTGTAGAAGGATTGGTTAGATAATGCATAAAATGATACATATGTCATGATAGGATTTATCCAGCATCTAGAGATGGTCTAAACAGCTGGAGGTTGCCTTGTAAACATGCAGCGCTAAAGCTTCTGAACGATATTCCCTCAACTGACTACTGTTCAGGAACTTCAAGGTCTGGGAATGAATATATGTTTTCCAGTCAGTATGTAGTTTAGTTACTTTCCAAAGCAATTTTAATGCAAATGCCCTGTCATTCCATGGATGTTCTCTCTGGCAATATGAATTCAACCACTAGCTTCTAATTTGATATGGTTTGTAGCAAGAAGAGAGACTCCTGTGAAATGTTATTGCACAAAACACTGTCTTGGGATTTTTAAATTGCTTCTTAAACTGCATGGAAATGGTGTTATGCTTGATATGCTATCAGGAGAGAATAATAGAGTTTCATGTTATATAGCAGCTTTCAAGCTCAAGATATCCTTAAATACTTACTTATAACAAATTTGATAGAGAATGTTCAGTGACGGTGTGTAGGCAAATGCAACGGTCATCATTATGTCTTACTCAGCAATAGCCTACACACAGCTGTAGAAAGTAAAGCCCTATTTGAGTAGGAGAAGATTTTGGCTAAGCTATTAGGTTGCCCCCCCCTCCAAAAATATGGTACCATAATTATGATTTCTAATACACTGCCAAAGAAGATCTCCTTTCCAATTTGGACATCGGGGTGGGGAAGGACAGGAGAACATTGCATTTTTAGATGGCTGTGAATAGTGAAAGAAAAACCAAATACCATTGGTGTTTATGAGAAGAGGCTTCTTGGATATGACCCGAGACAATGGAGTGCACACCTCTGGGGGTGAAGTCAAACCACTGACTAAGTTTTTATTTTGGTATGAGCTTTCGTGTGCATGCACACTTCTTCAGATACACTTGAAACAGAAGTGTCAGACCCTTATATATACACAGAGGGATGTCTTTATTCATCGGATTCCTTTCTCATTATCATTATCTCATTATGCATGATCAAGCTTTCTTTAGCGCCTCAGCCCTTGCTTCCCCCCCCCCCAGGACTAATTGCAGTCATCAGCAGTCGTTAACAGCCATCTACAGGTTTACCACTCCCATCAGCCCATCACCCATTCCCACCCCCCCCACCCTCTGTATATATATAAGGGTCTGACACTTCTGTTTCAAGTGTATCTGAAGAAGTGTGCATGCACACGGAAGCTCATACCCAAATAAAAACTTAGTTGGTCTTTAAGGTGCTACTGAAGGATTTTTTTCTATTTTGCTTCGACTCAGACCAACACGGCTACCTACCTGTAACTCAAACCACTGAGTTAGGAGCACCGAAGCTACCTGCCTAGGTGGCATGCCTGGGCAGTGTGTATGGAGGTCCTGGGCTCCCCAGACAACAAGACTCCTCTCTCAGCTTTGTTGATGTGGTCCAAAAGGAGCAATACATTTGGTACCAGCTGTTGCCAGGAATTGCCAGAAGGAGGTGTACAAGGCACCAGCCAACCACCTTAGGGATTCTACCCCAGATTTGTGTAGGGTTATTCCTTAGCCTTTTATTCTCCCTAAGATATCTCACAAGGCAGAGGAGATTTAGGATTAGAGTTTTCCTTCTCCTAGATGGGCTATCTTCCCAGGTTGATGAGCCTCATCTGCCCCTCACATCCCTCTACAACATGTGCAGAAACTGCCCTCTTGACCATTGGATCCACTAATGGTCTAGTCCACTCAGTCTGCTGGATCCTGTCTTTGCATGCAGGGGAAGTCCCTAACTCACCAAGGGTTTGAGACCCATCAGCTCTCCTCACCTGGTTTAGCCAGCCAGTCAAAACTATTTCCTGGGGTGTGGCCGCTGTCACATACTGACAGCTTCTAGGAGCACACAGGTGAGAGCTGAGTACAGTGTGAGGACCAAAGATGGACGAACTACCCCAGAAGCAGCACGACATGTCCCCCAGCAAAGGTACTACACCTCCCCTAACACTCCACCTACTGTTGGCTTATCTGCCTTCCACCCCACTAGACTCAGTTGGCACCAAGCTCCACTGGTGCATAGAGCCAGTGGAGGTACACACAACTTGATATGTCCATTGCATGCATGATGATGATGAAGACACCACTACACTGCTCAAAAAATAAATAAGAGGCAATAGCCGCATCTTGTATATACGGAGTAAACCACTGTATTTATTTACAAAGTTGGAAGTCTTGACATCGGCAATAATTCCAAGCAAGATCTGATTACAGTAAGCTGCAAACCCTTTTTAAAATCAAACCTGGAGATTTTCTCTTATCTTTAAATTAAAGAGGGGAACCAAGTGCACTGTCCAGAAAGTGACAAAATATAATTTAGAAATACCTTTTGACAGCTCGTTGCAGTCTTCCTGACTTCAACATTGAGTTAAGTGATTGGGTTGAAATTGTTTTCTATATCAATTTATATAGCTCCTCTTTCATTGCTAGATACCTTTAAATATACTCATTTTCTACTGCAAGTAGCATTTTCTGATCCTGCAACATAGAGGGTGGATTTGAGTGTGCTTTTATTGATCCAAAGTTTGTAATTATTATTTTCAGTACATATTGTTCTCCCTGTCCTGTATGCTAGCAAAAGTACAAAGCAAATGTTTTTTTTATGACCCTGAAAATGGCCCACTTTTCACAGAAATATCACAGGAAATAATGGTGGAAGAGACTTTCTTTGGATGTGTGTTTATAAGCCCTTTCTAACCTGATGCCTTCCATATGTTTTGGACTATAACACCCATCAGGCCCAGCCAACACACTGGTTACTGTAAATGAATGGTGACTGGGATGCCCTTCATGGGCATAAAATTAGAGACTTTGGCATGGTAAAAGCAGAATGCATTCCTAAATGCATTTACTAGTGAGTAAGCCACATTGAACTGGACTGACTTCTGAGTAAACATACAAGCCTGCATGATTCTGAAGCCAACAAATTTAAAAGAACTTAAAAGGAAATAGTCAAGGTTACCTGTTGGAAGATGACTGAGAAGTTATATGACGCAGAATAGGGAGAAAAAACAAAAGTTTTAAAATATACATGATCACGCCTTTTCCTTTTTTAAAAAACAGATGCATTTACAGTCATACCTCGGTTTAAGTACGCCTCGGTTTGAGTGTTTTCAGTTTAAGTACTCCGCTTACCTGTCTGGAACGTATTAATCCACTTTCCATTACTTTCAATGGAAAAGTTCACTTCAGGCTAAGTACGCTTCAGGTTAAGTACGGACTTCCGGAACCAATTACACTCATACCTCGGGTTAAGTACGCTTCAGGTTGAGTACTCCGTGGACCCGTCTGGAACGGATTAATCCACTTTCCATTACTTTCAATGGGAAAGTTTGCTTCAGGTTAAGTACAGACTTCCGGAACCAATTGTGTTTGTAAACCGAGGTACCACTGTAGTTGTGTCTTTGCTGTGAAAGAGAACCTTTATTTGGTTATCCCCAAAGCCCTACTAACACCTGGAGGTTCAGTCTGATGCCCCACGGCCCTTGTAATATTGTGTGAATATGCTCACATCTGCTCTTGTCAAAACATAGAAAACATCTCACTCTTCCCTAGACAATGCCATGTTGATGAGTATAAATGCTTCTGCTCCTTCATGGATGAAGCCTCTCATTTCTGTAATTTCTTGCAGGGTTTCCTACAACAGGGATTTCAACAATTCTGGAAAGGCAAAATATGATGGATTCTTTGGTCATGTGACCATGAGCATAACTTACAAAAAACAAAAACAAAAAGATGTTGAAAGAATTTAGTTTAAAATATGCCTTTGCCTCAACTTTCAAGTATTTTCAAATCCTTTTTGGGACTCCAACTCCCATCAGTCTCAGCCAGCATCGCCAAGGGATAATGGGAGATGGAGTCCATTAACATTTGGATCCCCACCTTAGGCTACACTTGTTAATGGAAGGCTAGATGGCTAGGGAAAAGTCTGGATTGAAGCAAGAAGATTACTATGAATCTGTACAGCTCACTGAGCTTTGAAATTATCCAACAGCTAACAACAGTTGCTGTTTTGTACATTCTTTAGTAACAAAGATACCATATAAGCTAACAAAAGTTTTTTGTTTTAACTGTTTCTAAAACGTTCGATTTCAAATTGCTTCCCTATAGCATATATAAAACAGTTCCTTGCCAAATCATAAAATAACAACTTTGCTATCAAAATACCCAGCCATATGTGTGTTTGGATTGCTCAAGAATCACAGGGATGAACTCTGCGATTCACCCAGTCACTGAGATCTCCATCCGAGGATCAAATGAGAAGTGACCCCCAATGGGTCCTTGCATTTAACATACATACAGTAGAACCTCGGTTTACGCCTACCTCTGTTTACGATAGCCTCTGTTTACGAACGAAGTGTTTACATCCGGGTTCCGCAGCGTTGGATGTGCAGGCACGACCTGTGCAACTCGTGCATGCGCAGAAGCGATCTGTGCAGTGTGTGCATGCGCAGAAGCGTGCCTTTGGTGAGCGAACACCTCGGCGAGTGAACGCCTCTGCGGAACGGATTGCATTTGCAAACCGAGGTACCACTTTAAAAGGCAACCAGCACCTGCCGGAGTGGGCAGCAGGGGCTGATATCACGACTGCAGCAGATGAGCAGGGGAGTTTAACCCATCCCTCTCAATACTTCAGTTCTGACAAAATTTGTATCTCTAAAGCTTTATACCCCCCAACATTTTATACCCCCCAACATTTATACCCCCCAACATTTTCAGGATTACAGCTGGGGAGGAAAAACTCCCCCTCCCTACCTACTGTGATCTAAATAATTATCCTTTACACACAGTTTCTAACTGCATTTAAAATAAAATAAAATATGGATTTTAAATGCAATACATGTTTAACATCACATCTAGCTCGATCTAGCTGGATCCCTGAAACTCTCATTAGGTGACCAATTGCTATGAGATAAAGAGAAACAGAGAAATAGAGAGACAATGCCTTCTCAGTGGTGGCCTCTGCCTTTGGAATATTTTCCCCAGCTAAACTGCTGGTACTTATGCTGATGTCTTTTTGGTGCCCAGTTAAGATGTCTTCATTCTCTCTGGGATTTGCTACTTTTATCATCTCTGTCAGTTAAAAACAAACTAAACAAAAGCAAAAACCAGAGCAGCAGGATTTATTGTTGTTGTTATTGTAATTAATTCTTGAATGTTTTTGTTTTTGTTGTTGTTTTTATTGTTTGCTGACCTAGGAACACGAAGAGTTGAAGTTATCAGAATACAAATCCATCCAATAGATAAATCTTCTAATGCAACGACTTCCCTTAAGGCCAAGCCTGAAATTCTCATGCTTCCTTCCTTTCCCCCTGCCTATGTGGTCCTCAGCACCAGTGGTGGTGAAAAGAATGTCACTGACAAAGAGGAATGATATCTAGAGCTCACCACAACCTTGGTTCAGGAAATCTATCTAAAGCTCACGATGCCTTCAAGGATTCCTATTGTCAGCGTTAGTTTGCTGGAGATCTTATGAATCCCTCATAACTCGAGGGCCAATACAGGAGGACACCCTAGAAGACGTAACAGTAAACCTAGCCTGATCTTTACAATGTTGGAGGTGGATTTATAGCTTCAGCCTGAACTTAGAGGAAATCAACATTTCATGGTGTTGTAAGACAGTTATATTCTGTGGTAATAAATAGGTTGCTCTGTATATGGAGATTTATGGCATTAATAAAGTGGAGTTTCCAGGGGAGCTCAAGAGTGGGAACCAACATGAATCAAAACAGGAGGCATCTATGCTGCTGCTGCTGCTACAAACTAAATATGCCATTTTGTAGTAAGGGCTCCAGGCTGTCTACTTCATAAAGAAGGCCAAAGGTGTCTACAGGGTGCTGTTCAGCCTTTCAATTAATTAGATTGATAGTACTCTGAAATACGGTACTTAGCGGTCAGAGGCAAATGGTCAGTACATGAGGCAAGTCTCTGCTGTCATATTTCATCCAATTAATTGCCAAGGCACTAAAACACCAATAGTTATTTGTTCATAAAGAGAGAATTTGGATTATGCTGGAATTGAGCTGAAAATGGAGAATTTTATTCCAACTCTAGCCCATCAAATGCCACTGGCATCCTCTACATCTTTGGGGTCATCGGATTGGCCAGGCGGGTCTTGTTTCAAGATGTACGCATTTAGAAAATGCAAGTTACAAGAACAGACATGCATGGCCCACAATTCTCCACAAAATACAAGAGTCAATTTATTGTTTTCAAGCAGTCCCAAATACCATTCCTTGGTTCCCCCTAAAGGCATCAATCTCAGGTTCTACAGTCAGCTAATATGGGAAATCGCCACAGGCATAAATCAAACTGAAACTCGCTTAGAATGTTACAGGTAGGTAGCCGTGTTGGTCTGAGTTGAAACAAAATAAAAAAAATTCCTTCAGTAGCACCTTAAAGACCAACTAAGTTTTTATTTTGGTATGAGCTTTCATGTGCATGCACACTTCTTCAGATACACTGAAATGGTTTCAGTGTATCTGAAGAAGTGTGCATGCACACGAAAGCTCATACCAAAATAAAAACTTAGTTGGTCTTTAAGGTGCTACTGAAGGAATTTTTTTATTTCGCTTAGAATGGTGATTGTATGTAGAACTCCATCTCCACTTGCCAGCACCAAAAGGGTTGTCATGGACTGGCTGGACGCAGAGTAGTGATGGAAGGCACCAGCTGGGAACCCCCACATGAACCCCCAGGGGAAGAAGGCTCAGAGCTAGGGGACTGGTGATGAGTGGTCAGAGGAAGAAGAGGGAGAAGACTGGGAGGAGGTATCAGAAACTGAAGGGGCAACAGGGTTTAGTGAGCAGGAAGGGGCTGTGGCAGAATAAGTCCAGAACCAGAGGCAGAAGAGGAGGCTGGAGAGGAGGGGGGGCAAGAGGCAGTGATGAGGCAGGCTGCTGAAGAATCCAGGGAGTCTCCCCCTTATGCTGCGACCAACTCCCCTCCCCCCTGGTCTCCTAGAACACACAGAGAAATGGAAAGAACAGAGGAGAGATTGTGTGCAGACACAGTCTATGACTGCGTGGGGAAAGGAGTGGACTAAGAAGTTGGGGGAAGTTGGGGACCTTCAGTCCTCACAACTGCCTCATTGGAGCAAGACCTACTGGGAAAAGTTGTTGGGATCACTAGGCCTGCTCTGTTTTGGTTTCTTTGAATAGAGTTAAATTCACGATACTGTGTTTTTTTTAAATTGCTGAACTGCAACCGACTCTGCCGTTGTTGGTTGGTTACGTAGAACTGTGCCTAGTGTCCTCAGGGAGTTTTTAGCTTCTGCTCTGTATTGGTAAATAGTATTTCTCTTGTGGGTTAAGGATACAGATGCTAAATATCATAACAGATTTTTACCAGCAACAGTAGTTAGTCATCGGATAGTTGTACTGTGGGGCCATTATTATTAGCATCAGTTTGAATCATCTCACGTTGATGTGAAAACCACACTGCTCATTTATTCAATCATCTGAGTTGTTATTTGGACTGCTTTAAGACAGGACTATCGAGAAACATGTGATTGTCCTATTTAATCTGCATAATACCCTAGAATAGTGTTTGGCAGCTGGTGGCTTACGAGTCAAGACCATCTTAGAGATGCTGTCAATCTCTCACCCCTTCCCTACTTGAAAAGTGCTGGAGCTATGGAAGTGGGGGAGGGAGGCTGGGGTATGCCAAGTTGGAATGCCCCACAAAAGCCCTTTCCACCATCTTACTGCCCCCCCTGGCATGCATCCAAATTGTGTGGAGAGGTGGAAGCTGAATCAGAAACGCTGTACCACTACCTTTCATGTTTTTGTTTTTGTTTTGGCTTGGCTGGTGTTGCTGCCACTTACTTCTTAGGAGAGGGGTCACAGATAGCTCAGGGGCAGAGCAAATGCATTGCTTGCAAAAAGTCCTAGCTTCAATCCCTGTCATATCCTGTTAAACAGAACAGGTAGCAAGTAATTTCTTTATTTCTTTAAAATATTGCTAAGCCACCATTTACTGTAAGTTACTCCAGGGCATGGCACAGTAAAAATAAAAATAGCATAAGCATGATAATCTAAAAACGAGAGCAGATAAATATATGACTAAGCCAACTGGTTAAAACTACAGAAACATTATGTCATCTCACATAGTATTGACAACGAGCAAACTACAAATGCCTAAGCAAAGAAAGCAAGTTATGGGAAAGGCCTGTGCCTAAGACTCTGGAGAGGAACTCCAAGTCAGAGCAGACACTAGAGATTTAGGAGGACAAATCAGCCCTAGCAGTGGGGAGCATGTCTGGGACTGATACCAGCATATATTGATCTGGTTTGCATGCAATGCTAATAAGCCAAAGCACAGCTTAGTGCTAATGATCAAACACGCAGGCTTCCTGAGAAGAGAAAGCAGCTCCTTTGCTCCTCCATGGTCATCTTGCTAAGCTATGGATTGGCTTAGTGTGTTGGCCAAACCTGGGTTGATGGGTTTTGTCCCCTCCATTCACATGACCTGTAAACCATAAGGACAAGTCTTGGTGTTACAGCTCATGGTTTGTCTTGGAGAGAGCCAAATCTCAGGTTCAGACACACTAAGGCAGGCATAGGCAAACTCGGCCCTCCAGATGTTTTGGGACTACAACTCCCATCATCCCTGACCACTGTTAGCTAGGGATCAAGGCAAACTATGGCCGAGCAGAGCACTGCCTCAAAATGGCCAGGGAGGAGCAAAGGAGCCGCAGTCTGCTCTCCAGAAGCCCAAACATTTGCTCAGTTGTGTGAAGCCATGGCTTGGCTTGCCCTCACATGCGAACAAGAGAGCTGGGTGCACATTATGATTCTGTCTGCTTAAGGATGAGATACTCTTGAGCTGGCTGCAGCAGCTGTGTCATTCCTTTTCAGCCTGTACATGAGCAAAGCTATACAAAGATAACGTAGCCTCTCCTTCACAGGGAATGATCTCTCATCACGGTCATCTCTACCACCTGTTAGAGATCCTAAAGGGAAAAATCAAACCTGCATGTTAAAATGAATGTGTGAGCAGTTTTCATCAATAGCAGCACCCTGGCCATGTTCTCCTATCTCTCTTTAATGAGAGTTCCATCCAGGGTACCAATTAGCGCCAAACTGACAGTTTTCCTAATGCTGACACCTGCCCGTAAAAATCCACCATTTCATTATGTACCTAGCAAGCTGTCAAGCTGTAATTGCTTTCAGTTCAGCTGGCCAGATCCTATAAAAGTGGGGTTCTATTTCATTACCAATCCGTTGTGACATCCAGTGGCTTGGAACTATTTTTAGTCCTTTGCCCAGTGGTGACTCTTCTTTAATGTTTATGGGCTTCATTTCACTTTATTCACAAGTTATTAATGATTTCTAAAATTGCTTATTATGCATAAAAGGGGGGAAGATATTATTAAAATTGGCTCTCATAATCACTTCAGCGTGATAGAATCTACAATTAGTAGAGTTAGAAAACTAATGGATATATCATGCATGTCAAAGCACCACTTCAGAAAAGTGTAATGTATACTCTGCAGTCCACGCAGTGTATCATTATCCTTTAAAAATATTATGCCCTTGAATTTCCCTTGAATAAATGTGGAATTCAGTTGTGGAATGTAAGCAGTGTGCTTAATTTCTAGAAAAACAATGCTGGAGTTCAGCTGCCTGAGGAAAATGTCACCTATCTAGAAGTATTATTTCTTAATCTCTTATACGTGCAGATTATAGCACTGGTTTTCAAACGTAATCTGTTCCGGAAGTCTGTTTGACTTCCAAAACGTTCAGAAACCGAGGATCAAAGGGCTGGCAGAAAAATCCACTGGAAAAAATATATGGAGAAACACACCTCAGAAGCCATTTGACTTCTGAGGTGCGTTCGAAAACGGAAGCATTCACTTCCGGGTTTTTGCCGTTTGGCTTCCTAAACATTCGGCAGCTGGGACATTCGAAAACTGAGTTTTGTCTGCAACTATAGTTACCTGTGAAGTGCACTCTAAGACGGTGTTTCTCAACCAGTGTGCCTCCAGATGTTTTGGGACTACAACTCCCATCATTCCTGACCACTGGTCTTGCTAGCTAGGGATGATGGGAGTTGTAGTCCCAAAACATCTGGAGGCACACTGGTTGAGAAACACTGCTCTAAGAAGAGCCTTGGTTGATCAGATGAAGAACCTATCAAATCTACCATTCTAGTTGCCACAGTAGCCAACCAGATGCCTCTTCTACGCCCACAATCAGGGCAGAAAGACAATTACCATTCCCCTTGGCTACCCCCCCCCCCAGCAATTGCTATTCACAGAGGCATATGACCTTTGAACTTCAGAGGTCCCTGACATGCTTCTCCTCAATTACAACCCATTTTTAAAGTCATTTAAGTTGACCATTGCTACATGTTGTGGCAGCAGATTCCATTAAATGATGCACTGCATGAAGAACTATATCTTTTATTTTCAGTCCTCTACCAGATAGCTGCTCAGGGGGCAGTTTCACCTCTTCCTGCTTTCTGTGTTCTGAGACTGAGCCCTGGCATAGTTCAGTGAGACGAGAGCTGTCAGGTTCCTGGAACCATAGATGGAATCCTATGTGATCTCTGTGTTATGAGGTCCAAAGGCTTCCTGCCTTGATCTTTGGTAAATTGTATGGTTTGAGGAGGTGGAGAGCTAGGAGACACCAGAGTTATATTTTCCCACACGTTGCCTTAATATGTGGAAATTACAAGTATAATAAACAGAGAATGGCCATTTCTCAACTTTTTCACTCACCTGGAAATCAGTTGTTTGGTTTTTGGCTGTATCTTGGTGAATGAGCTAAAACTCTTTTGTAGGAAATGGAATCAGAGCACCTGGCATGTTGCCTTTTTTTCTGCCAGGATGCCCAGCTCTTAGGTACTTTTTAGAATTTTGGAAAATTCATTAAAAAAAATCTGCCTCCTTTGCCACTTACTGGGGTGTGTGTGTGATGGGTTATCATTTTATTGGACAGCAACTGAATACATATGGTGCTTTTACAGAATGGAAGAATTGTACCTCAAGTAGCTCATTATATGGACGAACTGTAGTTTAATTAGCTCATTATACTCAAGAGGTACAGTGTTGAATACTTGTCCAAAGAAAGACCACTAATTGAAGCAACCTTCTAAAAAATATTAACTAGCAGTGTGCCATTGTATGCAATTCTATTTTTAAATCTGAAATGCTACAATTTTTCATATTTACATTTTAAAAATAAGAAAAGTCTTGCAAAACCCCAGATGCTTTATTCAAAAAGCAAAGACAAAGGTTTATTATGCATCCCATGCTATTTTTGGTGTGAGTGTGAAGGGGAAAGCAGAGATTAAGCCCTGTGAATGTCTAATCAGAAGTAGCTGCACAATCCCAACCATGTCTACTCTGAGATAAATCCTGTTGAATTCAGTGGGGATAATTCCAGGTAAATGGGGCTAGGATTAGAGTCTAGCTACTACTGAGTTAAACGGGATTTGTTCCCCAATAAATATGCTGATAAATCAGCAAAATGATTCAATGAAACTAAGCTGCAAGGACAATTTCATTCATCTCTCCCTTCTATTAGTGGGTCAGTTTTGTGCATTTTTTTTGTTAAATCACTGTTTTTTACAGCCCTAGCAGAAATATGTTTGCTCGGACAATTTTTTATTTGGCATTTGTGCATGTTTTGCAAAAATGTATTTTGTATTTTTTTTTAAAAAAGGTGAGAAACAACCAGGGCATGGATAAGGAATTTTGAGGCAGATGCAGAGAAGAGAGAGTACGTCGTGGAGATTCTGAAGAGAAGCAGTTCTCTACTGGTGCTAAAGCACAGCAGAGAGACTCAGATGCTCTCCCAGCCAGGGCCTACTTTAAAGTGCTGGTTTTAACCTTTAAAGCCTGAAACTAATTGGGACAGGTTACATGAAAAATTGCCTACCTGCCGGATCCTCATTAGACCACTGCTGAGTGCACCTGCCAAATGAACTGAGACAGGCAGGAGAGGGCCTTTTGGTGGTGGCACCCTAGTTATTGAACAGCAGCCTTAGAGTGGCTTGCATGGCGCCATCTTTATGGTATTCTCAACCTCAGTTCAAGATCCTTTTATTCACCCAGAGCTTTCTAAAAAACTTAGTGTTTTAAATCTGGACTTCACACATATCTGCCCAAAATATCAGGCTTTGGTGCTGCTTTTATTGTTCTGTATTATATTTTTAATATTGTGTTTTATTCTGTTGGGTGGCCATACAAAAACAGTGAATAATTTTTTTTTAAAGATTTCTATCCCTTCCCAATAGGTGAACTGTGCTGTCGGAGCTGATTATACCAAGCTTCAACTGGGTACGAAGGCTCCCTACAGGGCCAGAATATATGCATACCTTACCCAGAATTTGGCACTGCAAAATAATAGAGTTGCAAAAATGTTACAGTCTGGAGTCAGTAGATGTGAACATCTCTGTTGAGGTGCCAAAACTGATCTACAGTATTTGAATGCACCAGCTAATGAAGATGTTACTGTAAAAGGCTGGGTATTGATTGCGACTGTTTGATATGCCTGACAGAGGAAATGATAGCAACACTGTCTCTACTCCACCTGTAGTATAATCCCATGGTATCAATTTGTTTCCCTAAATTGTCAATTTTTGCAATACTTTGAAGTTCTGTTAAAGTAATTCCTTTGAGTCATCCTAACAGCAGAGGTGTATGTAAATGAAGCAAGCAGTGTACTAGATGAATCTGGAATCTAATGAGTGGAGCAAGCGTCGTCAGATGAGTTCGTGCTTCAGGTTCTGTTTGTCTGACCGGCTTCCTGCCACAGCTAGCAGGAGACAGAGATGAGGGTGATCTCCTATGTGGAAAACACAGAGCAGGCTCTTTTTGTTACTTTTAAGCTAATCTGACCTGGAAGCTTTCATACCTCCGGGACCTGCAGTGAATAGCAGTTATATTTCTTTCCCCTAGAATTCCACAGAGAGTTGGATTGGGAGGTCTTAGGAAAAGAGATAAGTGGTGGATACTGTACAATGTGTGTATAAAGGCTGTTAAAATTGCATAAATAAAAGTTTTTTGTTTTTTTAAAAAGCGATTTCCTTTCCCCACAGGCTGATTTCCCTGTCACTTCCTCTTCTGATTAGAGCTAGATGGCTGCTCAAGCCTTGACATCCCTCGCATTCAGAACTTGCTGTGGGCCAAGGTGGCAGTTGTACAACCTTAGGATCCAGCCCATAACCCAGTTTAATTCAAAAATTGGGTTTAAGCTTTGGGTTTAGTCCCTTTGACAGAACACTGAGCTGTTTACACTTCCTCATGGCAGCGGTGATGGTTGAAGATCATAGGCATTGGCCTTTTCACCCAGAACCTTTCAACAAACTTCAAAAGCCAAACCCTAACTGCACTTGACTTCCTTTCCTTGGGCTGTGTCACAGACAGCTTAGAGGACAAAGCTAGAACTTTTCCAACAGTTGTTCATTCTTTGATTTGGCATTTTCCATTCCGCGGCCATGGGTTTATTTTGCACTAGTCTTTTTTTTCCATTTCGTCATCTGCTGATGTTGACGTATACATATTTTTTATTCAGCCACCAACAGACATTTACAGATCAATTATCGTCTCTTTGTGTTCACTTTCAAAGTTAATGAATTTCCAGAGGGGTAGCCCTGTTAGACTTTTGCACCAAAAATGGCAAATTATCTTGTGGCATCTTAATGCCAAAGTTAATGAAGCGACTAATGTCCCATTATCACAAAGTCATCTATGAATGCAGTTCTAACTGAGTCTACTCAGAAGTAAGCCTCAGCAGGGCTAAGTCCCAGGTAAGTGGGGTTATGGTTGCAGGTTGATTCCAGTAGAAATTTGTCACTCTTCATTCAGGCATCAAGGAGGAACAGTTTGACACCCTGTTGATATTTTGCTCTTTGTGTCCTGGATGGCAGGAACCACTTCTTCACTCAGTGTAGTGCCACTCAAGCACATAAAAGTCCTTTTTTTCATGGCAACATATTCTTTCATAAACATTTATTTTTTCAGAAGGAGGTCGTCTGTGTGTGTTTGCTCCAGCTAATTTTTGTTTAAATGTTTGTAGTAAACATGATTTAGTGTTTGACAGTTTTCAATTCTGTTTTGTTTGTGCCAATGTATTCTTTTTGTGTGAAAAAGAACAATGTGTTCTACTAAGGGCTGCCTCTAGAAAAGAACAACATAAGTCAACAAAATTTCAGGGTGCGGTGGTGGTGGGAGGAAAGCAATGGGGATTTGGCTGGGAGTGGGGCAACAATGCATTCCATTGGTTTTCAAGATTCACCAATGGAATGTGTATATTGGAAAGCGATTTACCTATGTATTAATGTATAATGTGTCTGTGTGAAAAACGTTTTGCTGTACAGAACAAAGACATAGAGCAGGCATCCCCAAACTGCAGCCCTCCAGATGTTTTGGACTACAATTCCCATCTTCCCTGACCACTGGTCCTGTTGGCTAAGGATCATGGGAGTTGTAGGCCAAAACATCTGGAGGGCCGCAGTTTGGGGATGCCTGGCATAGAGCATTTGTATCAAGAGTCTCTGCTGTGAATGGGGCAGATAGAAGGCAATCTGCTTGACAGTCCATTTTAAGTGAATTTCTCTGACACCCCTACTCTGCTGTTAACCCAATAAGTATAGTGGAGTCTGTTGATAACAGCTTAGAAATGAACATTGCAAAGGTGTTTCAGTTTAAAAAAGGAGTTCTGGGTTGTCCTCTTACATACCTGCTGGGATTGACAAGGCATCTGGCCCTCAACTGAATCTCATAGCTCTTGGGGGAAATAATTAACATCAGACGTCATGTGCATGGAAGTTGCCGAACCAATTAACCAACTACCGTAGAAGGATTACTGTTAATAGCACCAGTTTTCCTATAACTTGATATTGCTGGATAGTTTTGGTGAACTGCAAAAGCATTTTTAGTTTGCTTTCTGTTGCCACTCTGGAACTTTTATTTATTAGTGCCACTTTGTTTTGTACGATTCCTTGCAAATGAAGGAAAATAACTTTTCTGCTTGTTTATGTTTATAATATAATTTTGGTTACTGAGGACAAACAAATTTGTACAAAAACAAGATTGGGTGCAGGCCTGGGGAGGACATAGGCATCCTGACTGTGACAAAGGTGACCTGTGTGCTTGCTTGCTTGCTTGATTAACAGCTGTTGGGAACTTCAAGGTCCCTGCTCTCCCTTCTTATGGTCTTTGTACTGGACCTGGAGACTCCAATAGAGAGCATTCCATGTCAAGAAGGAGGGCAAGTGGGCACTCTATCAAATGACAGGGCAGGTGTTACATGGAGCAGGGCCTTTTCACTGGTAGTACCCATTGTATGCCTCACTCTTCCCAGACCTGCTCTCTTTTGGCCTGTATTTTGGAGCTTTATAATTTAGGAAGACTTTGGAAGAACTGGTTGACGAGTCTTATCAGTTGCTGATGTATGAGTGGAATTTATTTGCTGCTATTCTGTGCTTCTGGTGCACCAGGGTTTACACCAGCACTATAAAATTGGCCAGGATTCCAGAAGGGATACAATTTATGAGCTTTCTCCATTATCTGCACACCAGGGGGTGTTCAATCAACAGTGCAAAGGCTGAGCTGAAGCATTCCCTGCTGGTTACCTGCTTTCAGCAATAGGGGTCACTGTTTGGTAGTACCCAATTGGTTAGCTGTCAGATTCTAGAGCTCCCTATTGGTGGCTCTTAGGTAATTCACAAAATACAGAGTCCATTCATAAAACGCAGTATTCATTCATAAAGCAGTAACATAAATCTCAATTGCTACATATTGGGTGTATATTTCAGCAGTTGAAAGTACAGGTTTATGGCCATGCTGTAGTGTAGTGCTTATGCGACTGTGAATAAAAGGTGGCTGGGCTCATTGTCTTGGGGTTTGGGTGGGAAGAAGTAACAAAACTGATTTCCAATAAGTGTCCCCCCTTCATTTCCATAACAAGTCCTTGAGTCTGTACTCTGAATGGTGGCACCAGGGACCTAGAAGATACAGGGCTTGTCAGTCCAACACCTGCACAGTCTCATCAGGGCTGACCTTAAGGCAATGGGGCCAAATTGGGCCCCGCGGGCCGCTCCTAGGGGGCCCCCTGCACCAGGGCAATCTAGATGGATTTTATTTATATCTATAAGATTTTGCAGACTTTGGCTGTGAACTGGGGCCCTGCAAAAAAAAATAATTCAAGTTGCGCCCCACTGCTTCAAATTGGGCCCCACTGGCTAGCCCTGAGTCTAATAGTTGCTGGGCCTGAGTCGCCCTGCCCTTGCATGAAGTCTTGAGTTTACAATTTTGGGAGAAGGGAGACTGCGGCCAGGGCAGTCTCGAGCCGCTGAGGGGCGGAGATCACTCCGGCGCCCCCGCCCTCGCAGCGTGTAGTATGGCTTCCGCGCGGCTTTGCCGCGCAGCGCCCCACATACCGGCCCGGCGCCCTTGCACTCCGCGCCACCAGGACTCTACCTAGAGCCGGCCCTGACTGCGGCACTGGGGAGTGGGCAGGCTGGGAAGGTGCCCTAGATTTAGAGGCCCAAGTTGTCCTGTCCTCACATGAAGTATTGGGTTTGCAACTTTGGGAAAGGGGAGACTGCCCGCTGTGGAGTGGGAGGGCTGGCGAGGCCCCCTAGGTTTAGAGGCCCTAGGTTTCAGCCTACTTAGCCTATACATAAATCCAGCACTGTTCCTTGTATGCAAATATTCTGAACCATGGAGCAAATACCATTGAGCATGTGGCTGGAAGCAAGTGCTGGATCTGCAGCAGGTTCCTCGGGTGAGTAATCATTATGGGAATAAGTAGTTGAGGTAGTATAGACCAACTGTCTCTGGCAATTCTTTAACTTGTTTGAGGTTGAGAGCTTACAGATAGGGTCCGGTGAGTTTTATTCATGAGCTGCCCTGCACCCAGTGTCTTTAGGGGATTTGATAATATTTATTGTTATTATTAATTGCCCACCCTTCATCCTAAGTCTCCATGGTGGGTTTACCATTAGTAAATGGTACTGAAAAGCAACACAGTGGCTTATATTAGAGACTATAGGAGAAACACCAAACCCAGACTCCATCTCCCTTGGGTCTATTCCTAGCTTCTAAATTAGCGAACACACAAAACAATCTATAAAGCTTTTGAGCCAATGTCCCTACGTGTTCATTTGTTGCCAAATATAGACAGGCTTGTAAAGATTAGACATGACTGGCTAAACATAGATCAAACAAACATTTCCTCTCCTTTTCTCTACTCTACATCTATATAACATGAATGCATTGTCTAGTAACCTGAATACCTAGTAACCTGACTACCTGCTCCCCTTTTTGGTGATAATAATTGGATGTGTTTGAAGGAAAGAGCTATTGTTGACTTTGCTTCTGTACTCTGTTTTAAATAAACTCCAACTTTCCTATTTGGAAACCAGGAAAAGCCACCCTGCACTTGCTCACATTTGCTTTGTTAGTAATGAGGGGAAGGGTTGTAGCTCAGTGATAGAGTGCCTGGTCCTAAGTTCAGTCCGCAGCATCTCCAGGTAGGGCTGTAAATGTCCAGAACCCCGGTGAGCTGCTGCCATTCAGTGTAGACAATACGGCTCTGGATGGGCCAGTGGTCTGACTCAGTATAAGGCAGCTTCCTATGTTGCTAAGGGAGACACATGAATGCATGTACTGAATCCAAATAGGACATGCAGGAGGGCTATGAGAATAAACAGCACAACAGCTTTGTTTTTTTTTTGATGCTTGCTCAACCGAAGAGTTGTGTTTCCCCTTGCCAAGGCACAGCAATCTGCATATTTCTAATTCTGAATTGCTGGCCTTTGTTTCTTTACCTGTCTTGTTTCCTAATGGCTGATTCCTGTAGAGAGCTACTTTAATAATGGCTGAGAAGGATACCATACGGCGTGTCATTTATTTGAGTGTTTGCACTGTCTGTATTTAAGATGCTGAATACATTTGCCATTGTTTTTGCTTCTGCTTTCTGACTAGCGTGACATACCTAGGTTTGAGGAAGACAATTCATTCCCCTGCCAGAATGCTGCAGCAAGCTTGAGATTTCCAGGATGTTGGAGCAGGAGATAAGAAGGCTAAAACAACAGAACAACGGCACAATAGCAGAGAAGAACTGCCGGTCAGGTGAAATGAATCAATAAAGCCACAAATTCCAAAGGGGTGCCTATGTTCGTCTGTTGTAGCAAAAACAACAAAGTTTACAAAGCCAACGCATTGATTAGAAGCCATTTTGGCATATAAGCAGTATACTAATTCATACATAGAAATTGAAAAATAATAATTCTGGTATAAGCCAGGGATGGGCAACTTGCAGCTCTGCAGATGTTATTAGATTACAAGTCCCACCATTCCTGACTTCACATGGCATTTTTGATTGGCTGTATGGAGGAGGTGGGAAAGGATGGTCTCAAAGGCCAATTGGAGACCACCCCAAAATTCCTACTCAGCTCCTAATGGCAGCTGGCTATTCCCATTCTGCAAAAGGGGTGGAGTGCCAAGCTAGGTAAAGGGGATGTGGTGTGGATGGCTTATAAAGCTGACCCCCATACCAAGAGACTAGTGATGTCTTTCCTGAATGGGATGGAGGCAGACATGTCTCACAGCAAGGGTGCAGGGGCTGGGATTCTTGGGAAAATGCATCCCTAGATATTTTTCCCCAGTAGTGATGTATGGAAGTGAGAGCTGGACCATAAAGAAGGCTGATCGCCGAAGAATTGATGCTTTTGAATTATGGTGCTGGAGGAGACTCTTGAGAGTCCCATGTACTGCAAGAAGATCAAACCTATCCATTCTTAAGGAAATCAGCCCTGAGTGCTCACTGGAAGGACAGATCGTGAAGCTGAGGCTCCAATACTTTGGCCACCTCATGAGAAGAGAAGAATCCTTGGAAAAGACCCTGATGTTGGGGAAGATTGAGGGCACTAGAAGGGGACAACAGAGGACAAGATGGTTGGACAGTGTTCTCAAAGCTACAAACATGAGTTTGACCAAACTGCAGGAGGCAGTGCAAGACAGGAGTGCCTGGCATGCTATGGTCCATGGGGTCACGAAGAGTCGGACATGACTAAACGACTAAACAACAACAAATATATTTTAATATGCACTGCCTGCTGCTTTCTGACTAATTATTTGCATGGAGGTGATACTATGATAGCTGTTTTGTTCATGGTAAGGTTATATGATGTCATAGAACCCAGTGCTTCCCCCCCATCACTTTCCTTTCCTCAAAAAGTCAGGTATCTTTTAGGGAAGCAGCCTGTTGTGCAAGAGCACCAAAACCAGTTTAGTTGTACAACCTGGATTTACTGGCATGAATCCCACCTGCAAAATAGCACCAAGGCTGCCTTATTTGGGCTGGATATGATGCGAACATGCTGATGAGCAGAGCCTTTCCAGTTGATGTTAACCTCTTGAATGTCAGCACAATGTCTAATTCCAAGTGTGTCTGCTAGGGGCTCCAGAGAGAGTGCACACAAAAGTGGAGACAAGAGGCTGTCTTCTTTCATTCCCCTGCATGACAAAAAGAGTTCATGGCATTCATTCTGATCACTGCTGCAGGTCCCTAATAGAGATGTGCTTCTTCTCATACAGCTTTGCTTCCACCCTCTTCATTTTGTTTAGCATTGTCAGTAAGAAATACCATTCTAGGTGATTACTTTGTGGGCATCTAAAGACAAAAACTAGCATATTCCCCCTTTTCTGCATTACTGGCATTCAGGACATTTGTCTTAGAGGATTCACAATCTTTCTATCTGGTATAAAGCCGTTTTGTTCAGCTTGCACATAGTGTGAGATAAAACGACTTGCTCTCAGTCAGCGGTTGCCAACGTGATGTCCTCTAGATGCTGTTGAACTACAATGCCCATCATCCCTGGCCTTTGCTCATGCTAGCTTGGACTGATGGGTGTTGTAGTCCAACAACATCTCGTGATCACCATGTTGGCTACCCCTGGTGTAGTTGCAAGGGTGCCATGAAACTGGCTGAACAGCTATATAGGCCTGTACACCCACACATTTTCTGGATCTTGCCCAGCTTTCGGCACTATCATCGGCCTTGAGTTTCTGGGTTCTACCCACTTTCCAGCATAAGCCATATGTGAGACTAATACACATGCATTTTTTAAAATAGAAGAGCCCCTGGTGATTTTTGATTTTTTAAGTTTGGAAAGAATTCATTCACTTTCTTGGTGGGTTGTTTTTTTACAGAAGAAAGTACAGTGCTTGGGTTTTAAAGGCTGTACCATGCCTTGTGTGAATAAGCTTGGCTATCCCTATCATCAGATGCATCTGAAGTACCAACTGGGTGAATAATTCTGTATTGATGTTTTGGGCAGTGTACACTTTCTTTCCACTTATGGAGGCTACAGACCTTTTTTTTCTTTACAGTATTTTAAAAAATGTTTTCATTTTATAGCATTGGCTTAGGATGTCTATTCCCAAATGCATAGTATTTATTGGCCATGGTTATGTTAATTTTTATTTACCTGTAATTCCTGCCTCTTGCTGATAAGCTTCCTATATATTCTGTTGCTGACTGTTCTTTTATGCTTATTTTCCAATTCAACAATTTCTTTAGTTATTAAATCCAGGACTGTGACTCTTTGAGTCCTGGTGATGCTTAATTCACCGGTGCATTGCCCTTCACATGCATTAAAATAATAATAATGAGTAGCTCATTGAAATCAATGGGAGATTTTTCCATTGATTTCAATAAGCTCTTGGTAGGGTCCTTAACTAGCTGTGCTTCCATTATGGCTCAGCATGGGTGTTTAGAAAGACAGACCCTTAAAATATACCCAGCGTGTGTTACATGCCCTGATCTTTTTTTATTTTCCTTTAGAACATTCATTTTACCAAAACAAGTTGTGATCTCTCTGCATAAAGCTTCTGTGAGGTGGATTTTACATTACAACAGTTGTTGGGGAATTTCAGTTGTTGGGAATTTATAAAAAAAATATTCACAAGGAGTGAACATGCCTGTATAATTCTGGAACATTGCCCAATTGACAGTCCCTTTGGGAGCTCTGTGAAGAGGCTAAGTTCATGATATATTTTTGTGGAACATATGATTTCTCTTGTTCATTAGCCTATCAGAAAGGAGTTGATAACTCTCGGTGCATACCTGAAGAGCCCCCTTTTTTTAGTTAGAAAAAAAATCTAGCAAAATAGGCAAAAATACATGGATACTTGCATAACTCAAAAGTGGCATATTTCAACTAATAAATGAAAGGTCCTTAGACACAAGAGTCAAAAGCAGGTGCAGGAGCTTTTAGATGGAGAGTGCTATGAAATGGCAGATCTGCCATGGGAGGTAGCTGTGGAAGCTTTTGGCAGATCAGATTCCACCCAAATAAAGCTGTGGCCCTATTGAATCCAATTACACTCTTCATGTTTCCCATTTGCCTCAAGGGGAACTATAAGGATCTAGCAATCACGAGTGACAACATCGAGGCACTGCAATCAGGAAATTGCAATGGCTGCTGATTTTATATTGCTTGTGGATGCAGATAACACCACACGCTACTGTAACTTGTCAATCGCTGTTTTAGTTTTAATTCACAGGCACCAGATTTCTGTTTTCCTCGCTCCTTTCCTGTAAATGACTTTCCTTGCCTTCCCAAACTCTGCTTGGACTCTCTCATAAATGCATTTGTAAAAGAAATGCTGATGATACAAGAGGAAACAAATGAGCAAGATGGAAAAGGACACCATAAGGGAAAAGGATTTTGGAGTGTGTGAGGGGAAACCTTGCTTCCTGGGCCACGCCATGTTTTCACTGAATGATGCTCAGCTCTCTTGGGCCACTGGGGCAAATTAGACAATGTGACCACTGGAATAGAACCCCTCACTGACTTCCATTATGAGGATTCTGTGCAAGGAGTACTGATGCTTGACTAAACATCAGTTCATAATGCTTTCCCCCTGAGTCTGCAGTCATATACTCTCTTACCTGGGAGTATGTTCCACTAAACCTACTGGGGTTTATTTCTGAGTATTTCTGAATAGAATCTAAGGTCGAAGAACGCTGCCAATAGAACACTCCCTAGCCGACTTTATTTCCCAGTATATGGTCAAAGAGTGCCTTTGGGTTTGCATGTGTGTTTTATCGGTGATGCTGTTATGCAAGGATAAGAGGTGTGAAGTGATGGAAAGCTTTACTTGAACACTTTGATTCACTGCAGACATGGTTCATCCTCCCAAATTAGGTGACTATGTGGCCTGGAGGGCAGATGAAGTTACTTGAGCCAGCAAATTATATAGCTTGGTAGATAGAAAATCAGATTGCGACTTTTGAGTTCCAGTAGTATGCATGGTACAGAAATAATCAGGAGTTCCATATTTATGGTTTTAGATACTTAGTTTAGATTTAACCAGACTGCTTCTACAGAACGTGATCTCCCTTGGCTGTGATATCTAAAGCCCCCCCTACCTAAGATTGATTTTAAGTTAAATGTGTTGAATTATCTCATCCTACTTCTGAGCCTAGCAGAGCTTGCTTTGTTGGAAGGCTCTGTAGAGAGGCAAAGCATGAATATATACAGAGAATAAATCATTCTTGTCCTAATAAGCAAGTGCCTGTCTGGTCTATTTACATCCCAGGATGGTGGGAAGGGATGCATTGGTGGGGCTTTCAACTCAAGCCTCAGGCCACAATCTAGCAGAGAAGGATATCAAGAGCACATGTAATATATTCTACAAAACCTTTTCCTCATTTGTAATTGATGGCGGTTCCAATCCTGAACATGCCTGCTAGGAAGTAGGCAACATTAGGAGCATAGGAATCTTATACTGACTTAATTCTGAGTCAACATGCATACAATTGCACTGCAAGGCGGCAGTCCTATTCACCAAGGGTGGGGAACATTTTTCAGCCTGAAGGCCGAATTTCCTCATGGGCAACCTTCCAGGGCCCCTTGCAAGCCTGTGGTGGGCAAGATCAGAGTCAAAAGTGAGCAGAGCAATGCCTGTGGTCTCGCACATGAAAAGTCAAAGGTTTTGGCATGCACACAAGTTTCTCCATCCAAGCAAGCTAGAGGAAGGATCACAGTCCACAGAATCATTCCAGCCAGACAAAAAGCATATAAAGTTGGCATGGGCCAGGTCCAGTGAAGGGTAAGGTCTGGGGAAGGTGGGTGGCCAAGAAAGGGGTGTGGCCAAGAATGTGGGAGAATCCTGAGGAAGAATCCTGAGGGCCAAACAGAGAGGGCTGAAGAGCCCTTCTGGGTCTGAGGTTCCCCGATCCTGTTCTATACATGTACTTAGGACCAAGTCCCATTGAAATCCCTGGGCCTTCTGGGTAGACATATATACTGTACAATGGTGCTGCATGTCATTCATGTTCTAAATGCCAATTCATTTCAAAAATAAGAAAAGCTGAGGAAAGAAACAGGAGAACATAATAAATATGAGTTGGGTGAAGGAAGATCTATGATTTTGCTTTGAGCAACCCAAGTTTGAAAATAAATTGTGAGTATGAAAAAGTAAACTAGGTTTCAGGTAGGTAGCCGTGTTGGTCTGGCGTAGTCGAAACAATAAATAAATAAATAAATCCTTCCAGTAGCCCCTTAGAGACCAACTAAGTTTGTCATTGGTATGAGCTTTCGTGTGCATGCACATGAAAGCTCATACCAATGACAAACTTAGTTGGTCTCTAAGGGGCTACTGGAAGGAATTTTTTTTATTTTTTGTTTAAACTAGGTTTGTATGACATTTTAACCATGCATTAGTTTGGGTGCCTTTGGCAATGAATGCATAAAAAAATGCTTTAAATGGATAACTAATAAAATTGTAAAATGAGGAATGGAGAGGAGCTTACCACACTGAAAACATATATATCCTTATCAGTAAGAGGTTGATGTTAACATCTCCCATAAGCTTTGAAAGAATGCAGGCTGCAGTCCTACACAGTTACATGGGAGCAAATCCTGTTGGCTTTACTTCTGAGTGGGATGCATAGGATTGCGCTGCTAGATTGGTAAATTACCCACTTGCATTGGTAGATCAGAGCGGAGTTCTTTAATGTGGGATCAATGTCCATATCCCCCCAAAATGACATATTTCTGTACTTTGAACATTCTTATGATTCTCCAGAGTGATCATTCTGCCCCTCAAGCATTAATATAGTGTTAATATAGATGTCTGAAATCCTATTTTAAATGAACTGAGGAAAACATTTAAATTGGCCAGAAAATTAATTTATCCTTATGACTGATTTGTTGACTACCTATATGTCCATCAAAATCAGGGGTGTGTGTGTGTTATATCAGAACATGGGCTTGTCATTTTTTTCTATTTCATGCAGTGCATACTCTTCTGATTTAAGAATATTGTGGTTCTAGTAAATACTGGCACAAGATGTCAGACAGCAGGATATCAATCCTACAGAATGCCAACATCATTACTTTACAGTGAGTGAAGGTCAGTGGGTGGCTGCTGGCTTCCACCTCCTTATATTTTAAAGAAAAGCTTCCTGCTCTGCTTCTGTTGCCCTGAACTAACAAGTTAATCTTGGCTCTTAAGCTTCTGCATGCAGCTTCCACACATGGCTGGTTATATAATGGTGCAGCAGCACAGCATGTAGAGGAAAAGGAGGAGGAGGAGGAGGAGGAGGAGGAGGAGGAGGAGGAGGAGGAAGAGGGAGGCAGTAGCAGAACCAAAGCAATTCGCACCGTTTCACAAACACAAATTCAGCTTGGGAGTGTGACAATTAAAATGAGTCCTCCTGAGTCAGTCACCTGCCTTGGATTGCTTGTTAGGACAACATGTCCAGATGGTCCGTAATATAGGGAACAAACATGTTCTCTCAACCCAAAGACATTACATACTTGGGGTTCCAAAAAGCTTTCAATGAAATCCCTCACCTGCAATGTTTACAGCCGGGGGTTAAGGGACAGCTCCTCTTTTGAGAATAAGGTATTGGTTGAATGGCCGGACTAAATGGACAGTTCCTGAAGAAGCAGAAAAGCATCCCCCCCCCACCTCAAAGCCCTGTGTTGGGGCTGGTGCTATTTAATTTGCGCCAGGGACTGCAAAGCTGAAGGGAAGCACGCTCTGGCCTCTACCATTGGCTGGAGGAAGGAGGATCACTGTTAGGTTCCTTCCCTTGCCTCCAGGGAATAACAAAATTGCAAGGGGGAGGCCAGCCTGCCCCCCTCCATCCAGCTCAAGGAGCTCACTTCCCTCCTTCTTGTAACCAAGACCTACCAGTAGCACCTGGTGCTGCCTTTTCTTCTTCTTCCCTCCCAATTCCATTTCCTTTTGTGCCATTCCTTTTACATTGTCAACCTGTGATCAGAGACTGTATTATTATGGATCCTTGTAAGTTGCTCTGGGAATAATTTTGAGCTGAAGAGCAGGATGACATGACTTTAAATAACAAAGTATTTTGTGTACAAATGGACTGCAGTCAGGGTGAAAATGGTATGGCTCGTAGGGTCCCAGGTTTGCAGATTATATGGAAATAGGTTGGTGAAAACCCAAGCAGAGAGGGAAGAATTGCAACAGGATTTCTCCACTGGCTGACTAGGCACCAAGACGGCTAGTTAGGTCCAGTGTAACTTCAGTGTAAAACTATGCAAATTGGGGGATATACAACATATAAATTGATGGTGTCTGAAGTGTGACTAACTGGGACAACCATATTGTGGTCACAGTGGAGATCTCAATGAAAATGTGAACTCAGTGTGCAGTGGATGTGACAAAGGAAAATTTGGTGCTGGGTGAGCAGCAAAAAGTGTTGGAAAAAAATGCCATTACTCTTTTTTGCATCTCTAATTTCCCCATCTCAGTGAATATGGTAGAACTGGAAAAGTTGCAGAAATGGGGCAGCCAAAATGCTCAGATTGGAGGAGGATAAAGCATTAGAGGCTCTCTAATGTAGAAAAACAACAACAACTAAAGATATTACTAAAATGATGATGTGTGGAAAGTGGGTAGAGGGAGGGGGGAAACACCTCCTTCTCTCATAACACTAGAATTCTGGATTATCTAACGAAACTGATGGACAAAAGAAATCATGTCTTCATAGAATGCATGCTTAACTTAATAGTCAATCAAACACTGTGTGGTTTGCTGGCACAAGATGTGATGATGACTTCTGAGTTGGAGAAAAATGGGATTTGACAAATTAATAGAGGGTAGGTCTATCAATACCTATGATCCATGTTAATTTCCTGGTCAAGGAAGCTGAGAACTATAGAATAAAGACAACACAATGCACCATAATTCAGCACCATAAGAAAACTTACTAAATAACACACACATACCCTTGAATAATATGCAAGACTACTAGCATAACACATTTTCCAAGCCACAAAAGTAATATAATGAAACAGCAGCATATAATAATCTCCAGGCAATCTTATAGCCCAAAAGTGAGGAACCTGTCCCCCCTCAGATGGTATTGGCCTTCAGTTCCCATCAGCCAGCATGGCTAACAGTCATGGATGATGGGAAATGCAGTCTAGTGACACTGACAGAGCCACAGATTCCACATCTCTGCTGCAGATGAAGACAGGGCCGGCTCGCCCATTGGCTCAAGTGGTGCGGGGCACCAGGGCGCCAGGGCGCTCAGGGGCGCCCCAGCAACTGGAGGAGCTGCGCGGCGGCCTCCCTCCTCTGAGTCTTGCACACCTGCTAACCGCGCCGCTCAGGGGAGAGCAGGGAACAGGGGCACTAGGACCCTGTTCCGCTCTGCAGCGCCAGGGTCATCCCTCACCCCGGCGCTGCGTTTCATTGGTCGAGGCGACACCACATGGCAGCAGCTCTACCAATGAAATGCAGCGCCCTGTTGGCGGGAAGGAACACCGTGCCCTGTTGGCACAAGGAAACAGCCAGGAGGCCTCCTGCCACTGCCCGGACCCACCCGGCCCCTGTGGCCCACCCACAGAAGTGGGGAGGCCACGTGGACCCAGCAAGCACCGGAGTCGCAGGAGAAGGCCGGGAAGGCCCTGGTGCGGCCCGGGCCTGCCCAGGCACCCCGGCCCACTGGGAGAAGGGAAGAAGGCAGTGTGGAGCAGTGGCGCCCCCTCCCCCACTCAATCTGGCATCTCCGGCCCCACGGGAGACAGACAGGGCCATGAGAAGCTGCTGGGTGGCCTCTGGCACAGCGCGGCCCCGCTGTGAGGTGCGGGGGCCGCCATGAGGCCCCCCCGCCACCCGGCATGCCAGGCCCTAACGCTGTGCCAGGGAGGCTCTCTCTGCTGGCTCCATGGCGTGACCATCTGGCCTCCACTGCCGGCGGGAGGGCTCCGGGAAGCCCTGAGGCCTTCCGGCGTGAGCGCCTCCAGGGAAGGTAAGAACTTTCCTTTTTCCTTTTTTTTAAGGGGGGGTGCGCCCGAGGGATCCCTGCACCAGGGCGCCCAATGAGCTTAAGACGGCCCTGGACGAAGACATCCAGGACAGATTGCACAATGAAATCCAGAAGGAAGTGTATAAATTTGAGCTGGTCCTCAGCGTCATCTTCAGAGTGATCTAGACAGAGGCTACTGTGGCGAGGGAACAGGGAGAAGCCAAAGGCAACTAGCAAGAGCTGTGTAGAGGTCCTGACATTGCTGCCCCTCTTTGATTGACTGGACATAGCAGAAGTTTCTGCAGAGCTACTACAATGTCAGTATAAGTCAATGAAAAGCTTTCTAGCACAACAGCAAAATGACACTGGGTGACAGCTGATGGAACTGATTTCCGTTCTTTAGAAAGCTGTCGCGCAAGGACCACTAGTAAATCAAAGTCGGGGGAGATTGCATGCCTTTATTAAGGGACCATTTACACAGCAATTCAGTTGCCCTGTTTGGTAGTGACTAAACAAGACTTTCTGCATCTTAATTGTCACCTGTCTATCATATAAACTAAAAGGCTTTTTTAAAAAAGCAGGTACCTTTTCTCTAGAATAGATAGTAAAATCTGAAAGCTAGGCTAGGTTTCCTCTCTGTCAGGCAAAAGCCCAAATTAGAGAACTATTCACAAAATATAGTGTAAAACACCTAGAGACAAACACTGCCCCCAAAATCTTTTCACTCAAGCTTTGATTTTTTTTGGCCAAGTTTCTATCCAATGAGAATTTTAGCACAAAACAAAGTTACTACATGAGCCTTGAATAACAGTTAATATTCAGATATCAAAATACAGCAAGATTAAAAGGGAAATAATATTTTAAATGAGGTTTTTCTTGTTTTTAATGCTTGCTCACTACAACCTCTCCAACATAATCCTGCAAGAAAGAAGCTGGAATCTTTATTGTCCTCCACAGATGGCTGGAGACCAAGGGATGATCACAAAATGTCCAGGTCTGGATCCAAATTAGATTATTGGGTCCTTTTACTCAGGGAAAACTCCTTCCACAAATAGAAGAACAACTTCGGATTCAACATGCTCAACTGCAATAATGAAGGCACTGGCTTATTGGCCACAGCTACAAGATTGTGGCTCACCAGAAGACAGGACCCTAGACCAGAGGAGGTCATCTGGACCCCACTTCATTTTTCTGGATTCTCCCATGCAGACAGGGAACACAAGGATCTGGCAGGAAATGCCCCAGAGGGCCAATCAACACCATACATTTAAATCACATCCAAAGCATATTAATCCCCACAAAAGAACCCTTGGAGTTGAGAACTGCAGCTCTGTGAGGGGGAAGTTCCCAGGATTCTTTGGGGAATGTCATACACATGTGCTGGAGATGCATGGCATGGCTCTGGCCTCAGCCACCTCCACAGAGGATGGGGAAGGGGAGCAACCTGCTATTTCTGATTGAGATGGTCCCCCTTCAGCCAGGCTCTCCCCAACGAAGGTGCTCACAGGGACATGCAATTATATCATAGCAATGGATCTTTCCCCCAAGCAGCTAGGTCAGAGAGAAGTCAAGGAGCCTATAGAATTATTTTCCCAGAGCTGCTATTAGTGCTGTCAGGGAGAAAACACATTGACAGATGCTTAGGGTATTGGTGGAGTCATATCTGGTAAAGGGCAGTGAAGGAAAAGGTGACTCACCCTCTCTCAGAGCACCATCTCCTTGATCCTCAAAGCAAATCTTCTGAAGGCAGCCCAATAGCAACATAAGAACCACAGGAGATCGTAATCCATTATATCCTTATTCAGATCTGTTTTGGCCCTTAAATTTCAATGAGCTGAAAGGGCCCTTAATAGGGTTAAATCTAGGAAGAACCACATACCGAGGGTTGATACACAGCTCTGTTTCCTAAGAAGCTTTAGTGCAGTAGTTGTAAATACGTAAGGTGGGGAGGTGACAACAGCAAATGTGTATCATGCAAGTCTAAACCATAATTGGCGGTTGATTCCTGTGACACAGATCTGCAGTGGCAAACCCAGGTATGTTTCTGTGTAATGTATGAAATGGTCCTCATAATTTCCCTTTTTCTTATGTGACTGAAAAAATTCTTCTCCTCATGGGGAGGTGGGGGGGGGCAGAAGATGTCCTGCAATGCTGCAGCACAAGCCCGAGCTGGATAAATGAATGGAGGGATCCTCTGATTAAATACTGCAGAACACAGTTGATTACACCATTGAATTAGCAGCTCGTTTTCTTGTCATTTTGTTTTTCCTTCCAGCCTTCGGCTTTCTTCTTTCAATCTATACATCATTGTTTCTATAGGAAGAAACATATGGGAAATTCAGCAGGAAAGAAGGCACTCAGCATCTATGGGTGAGGGGGAAAGGCATTCTCTGTTCTGAGCATCTGCAGGCTGTTTTTCCCTCTTAGAACCAGATTTGGATGTCCTCATTCACCTACTTCCACTTTTGTTCTGGAATGACCTGCCATTGGTACTTGCTTTTCCCTGAACCCGTTGCAAGGCCTCTTTATCTGCTCTGCTGAAACACTGGCTCCACCAGGCTCCTTCCCAGAGCCGTCTTTCCCATAGGGCTTAGTGGTGCATCACGCCAGGGCGCCGGCCTCTCAAGGGCGCTCCAGCGAGTGGGGGAGCTGCATGGTTTTGCCTTTCCATGCATGCCCACCAGCTTGCCTCCCAAGCATCTGCAGGAGGAGAGCGATCCTTGTAGAGGCTTAGGATGGAAGCTGCGCCCCGTCAACTATATGGCTGGCGGGCGTGTAGCTTTCTTCCCAAGCCTCCGTGGGAGGAGTGATCCCCACAGAGGCTTAGGCTGCGCTATCCTCCCGCAGAGGCTTGGGAGGGAAGCTGCATATCTGGCAGCCATATGATTGCTGGGGTGCAGCTTCCTTCCCAAGCCTCTGTGGGGATTGCTCTCCCACAGCGGCATGGGGGAGAGTTGCGCTCCCCGATGGCTGGCAGTGTGCAGCTTCGCCCCCCCACTATCCGTGGTAATTTGGGGGTCACTGGGTGGATATTTGCACCCCAGCGCCGCATCTGCTAAAGATGGCCCTGCTCCTTCCTCAGCTATCATCTACTGCATCCATTCCATATAGGAGCGGGGCAGAGATAGAATTGTATGGCATGTCTACCAGCTCTGTCAAAATACTAGCAACTTTTAGTTTCTCTCCACCTTGAAATATTTTCATTCCAGTTGGTCATTCCAATATAGTGCCAGAGGTTTGTTTTTTTCCTCCTCCCTCCCAATCCATTTCCCTTTTGTGCCGGGTATTTTTAGATTATGAGCCTGAGGGCTGTCTTGACATTTGTAAGTGGTCTGATGCCCCTCCCTCCTTTTTTTGGCTGAAGAGCATAATGAAAATGCATTAAATAAGTAAGAAATCAATTTCCAACCCAGTAAAAGCCATGCTGATTTGCTGGCTGTGGCACAACCTCCCACCTATTTTGTGGGAATTTTGTAGGAAATTACCCTGCCCTTGTCCCCCACAATTTTGTGGTGAGACAAGAGTATGGCAATTTCTCCCTGAGGTGGTAATTTCTCTCCCACTTAGCCCCTTTACTACAGAGCAGTCTTATAATGTCACAGAAGCTCATATAGCTTTGGTCAGAGTTTACTCCACTCCCCCCCCCCTGAAGCATTTCACAGGAGAAAATAAGAGATGGTAGAAACTGTCTATAAACTGTCCAGAAAGTTGCTACAGGGGCCACAACTTGCCTGCTCCTCTCACCACTCACCAATTGTAATAAATTGGTTTGTTTATTTTATTTATCTTATTTTTATTTTACTTATACTTCTCCTTTGAGTATGAAATTTCCATGGTGGCTAATAACAGAACATTACTATTACTATTACTATTAAAAATAAATATACACACAAACAATAAAACAATAAAAGCTAATTAAAGATGTAAAACATCAGCAATTGATAATAAAAAAATTAAAGCACCTTCTATCAAACGTTTGTGATACTAAAATTGTTCAAAGCAAAGCTTACTTTATTACTATTACTTTCAATGGGAAGTGACATTTACCTCTCATTTCAGATAGTTATCATTCAAAACATGGAAATAATTCCTGGGTAAGTGTGATGTTTTAATGGTACACTGTGCCATCTGACCCTTACAGACATGATTAATATACAGGTAGGTATACAGGTAGGTAGCCGTGTTGGTCTGCCGTAGTTCTTCAGGTATCGTGCATGCACACGAAAGCTCATACCAACGACAAACGTACCGTAGTTGGTCTCTAAGGTGCTACTGGAAGGATTTTTTTATTATTATGATTAATATAGTTAACCGAAACAGAGTATAATTTTCATTTAGTTCTCATCTGGCCAAGCATCTGATGATCTGATGTGAGGGCAATGTTAAGAGATTTAGACGAGGTGAAATCTATTTCTCAGACATAATTTTAATTGTTTTGTCTTTGGAGTGATTTGTCTCCAGAAATGAATCCTAATTTCTCACCGAATGAACAGTGTAATAAGATTTCATTTTGAAAAGAGATTTGAACATCTGTAGGAGGGTGAAATATCATTCCTATCTTGGAAAGTTAAAATGCTGGACTTATCAAAAACATTCCCCCCCCCTAAAGAAAAGTATCAGTGAATTCTGCCCATCATCCAGTTTGGAGGTTGGATGGCTAAAGCAATTTATTTCCTCCCTTCCTCCATTTCAATAGCATTTAAACTGTATTTGAATAATTTTTGTCACTGGCCTATTAGCTTATGTAACAATAAACATTCTCACATATGCTGAATAGTTTTGTTATCAGTGCTTATGACGGCTCTTTTTCATTCTCATTTTTCAAGCTTCTATGGAGAGGGAGGCCATGGGAACCAATATCTTCTAGACCAATATTTTTAGCTGCTGTGTCTTATCTCTTTCCCACCCACCCCTTTCATACACAAGAAGACACGCTGTTCAGTACCAAATAATTAGGCTTACAGACAGCAGTTTCATGTTCTCAGTACCTTTGAGGTGCAAACTGTTAGCTTTCTATAAAGGAAGTAACAAACTGTGCTAGCAATATCGATTTCAAACTTTGGGCAGCCCAGTCCTGTTGGCTGGCAGGTATAGGTCCATATGTTGGACTGGGTTGGGGAGGGATTTAGGCCCCAGAATCTGCCTAAAGTGCTATTTTCTGTTTGTTCTTTATTTCTTGCAGGGAACAACCTGGTTTATGCGGAGGGGCAGCAGAGATTTAATACCCATGACAGTGTTAGAAGATGAATCCTTAACCCCTCACCCCCCACAACTAAGCTTTGGCCAATTTCCCCTTCCAAAGCAATGTATGGATCTGGTGTGGTTAAATGCTGTGCTGGCTTCTGCTCCTTCCCTTGTTATACCCAGCCCTTTTTTAAGGGGTACTCTTATTTTCCTATTCATATTGAAATGCTGCCCCTCAATGAGACCAAACTTAGACCCACAAAATGTTTAGGGGTATGCATATCCCTGCGTCCCCCCGGAAAAAAAGCACTGGTTATACCTGCTATGCTGATGCAGAAATTATATTGCTGTAAGGAACTGAATCTTGGATTTACACAAGTGTGCTGGACAGCATGAACATACCTGGCCTTGGCAACTGCCTGGATGTGAGACTACCAGGGAACCATCTGTAAGCTACTCAGTCTTTTTGAGAAAGGGTGGGGTACAAATGGGAAAACCCCCCAGGAATCCTGACATTGCACTACATTGAGGTATGTGTTGTTGTGTGCAATGTGAGCATTCCATCACCCCACCACCAACCCAGTTGATTGTGCATGTTTCTGAGGATGACCAGGACTGTTGTGTGACATTGATTTTAGTCAAATCAAAACGTTGACTTGCATTCTTTGGTCTCGGCAGAGTGTGGGATGAAGAACTGACGGGGCATAAGCAACATCCCTCCGGGCTCGATCATTCTGCTATTGCATAAGGTGTCACAGAAAAACCAGAGTTCATTGGGAAAAGCTGGTCAGCAGTCACAGATAGACAAGCACTTGCGGACAGTGAGAAGATGCAGTAATTCTTCCTTTTGATTCTGCTGCCCAAATGCATTTTAAATCCCGATTCCTCCTTTCACCTTAATCCTCACCATTTCCTCCAAATTCCATGATCTGAAAAAATATATATTCTGTTGTCGGAATTATGTGTAACTAATATACACACTGGGTCAAGGGACCCAGGTGGCGCTGTGGTTAAACCACTGAGCCTAGGGCTTGCTGATCAGAAGGTCGGCGGTTCGAATCCCTGTGACGGGGTGAGCTCCCGTTGCTCGGTCCCAGCTCCTGCCAACCTAGCAGTTCGAAAGCACGTCAAAATGCAAGTAGATAAATAGGAACCGCTACAGCGGGAAGGTAAACGGCGTTTCCATGTGCTGCTCTGGTTTGCCAGAAGCAGCTTTGTCATGCTGGCCACAAGACCTGGAAGCTATACGCCGGCTCCCTCGGCCAATAATGCGAGATGAGCGCGCAACCCCAGAGTCGGTCACGACTGGACCTAATGGTCAGGGGTCCCTTTACCTTAATATACACACTATAATCTGGTCATAGAATCTGGAGTTTCTACTTGCAATATTCTACAGAATTCATTATTTTCTACAGACAAGGACATGTGTAGTCTCTAGTTGATTGCCCCACCACCTCTTTTTCCCTCCCTCCCTGCGTCTTCGATTATTTTCACTAAGTTACAGGGTGAGATAACTTAATGACCTATAAAAACAAGACATTTGATTACAAATACATATTTTAAATTTTTCTCCAGGTATATAAATCTTCAGTTTATTCCCCCCTCCACAAAAAAATATGTGTATTTACTGCTTGTTGTCTGTTGAAGACTACGTAAAGTACTAAAAGGCAGTGTGTTTGTGAAATGTAAAAAACAAAACAATACACGCACATGCATTTGCACAGGGAACAGAATCAAAATGACTCATCGAAAGATTTCTTTCCTAACTGAACACTATTATTTTCTTGTTTTCCTTTCTGTTCTTGATTGTCTTGTATATCTAACAATAGATAGAAATAATGGTAGCAAGAAACAGAAATAGAACTAGCAATGTCAATGTGAAATGATACTTATGTACACGGCTGTATTTTAGGGAGGCTCTCAAATCGTATGCAGAACAGAGTACGCACTAGCGCTTTGGAAATCCATGAAGATCATTTATTTGCCTTTCTTCCTGCTACCATCTCCTGCTTCTTGTCACCACTTGAGAGCAGTCACCAACCAAACAGTTTTGTTGAGTGACCCAGTGCAGAGTTACTTGGAAGTTACTCCAAATTCAGTGTACGAAGGATTATGGCTGCAATCTTTGATCCAATTGCATATGCCACTTGATAACTGTTTGACATTCAATGTTTAATCTGTGCCAGAAGGCCCTTTAGTTTATTCGTAAGATGCTAAATCTGGAGTAGGTGTGGCCATAGATTTCTTTAGATTTCTGTGGTGCTGGAATGAGATTGCTTTGCAGACTGTAGCTGCAGTCCCCCAAACATGCCCACCATTCCACCCACCTTTCCCATTTGTATAAAATACTATTGCAGCTTTCGCCAATCTGTTGCCCTCCAGATTTGCGGGACTACAACGCCCATCAGCCCCAGTCTGGTGCAGAGGTGGATTAGGGAGAGCGTGACCGGTTTGGCCACCCTGGGTGTGGAGCCTCGGGGGTGCTGCAGGGGACACGGCAACTATGATTTAGAATAGGGCACAAGAGGCAGGGGGTGCTGCTGAAATTTGAGACCCCAAGGTCTGCCACTGTCTAGAGGACACCAAAATGAAATGGTGGTTTCATTTTGATTACTTTCAGGGCACAATTCTGTACTGACAAATCCTTGAATGAGGGGCTAAAGTATTTGACAGGGGCACAGCAATGTTGGAGGAACATCTGATATGCAACTGCCATGACAGGTCATGCTGGTATAATGGCTAAAACAGGGTAGCATTGTGGGTGGGGCATGGGTGGCAGCACACAGCAGGAGCACATTTATGCTGCATCCTCTCTACCTCTTCAACTCATTGACAGTGCAACTCCTCCCATTGATTTCAGTGGGGTGATATTTTTTTCTTTAAAAAAATAGCTAACCCTACATCAGTGATGGCCCCACACACATCACAGTGACAAAGCACAGGTTATGATGTAACTCAGCACCCAACCACACTACCACCCGTCTATAAACCCCACACAGGGAGACCATAACTGAGGTGATAAGATGCAGTGTGTGGCCCCATATTGCACACACTTAAGGGTTCACAAAGGGAACTCTGGGGATGAGAAACTATGGAGAAAGGATACATTGCACACAAAGGGAGCACTCTGGGCAAAGCAGGCTAGCCTCGTTAGATCTCTTATAGGCATCCTGCTCTTGACTTCCTCCACACACAAACACATAATACCAAATTCCACTCCAACAACTGGTGCTGATGCTGATGATCTATTAAATTTGTATACCACCCTTCATACAAATATCAGAGGGAAGTTCTGGGAGTACCAGAACAGAGCATCCCGTATGGCTAAGCAAGGGAAGGGGTGTGTGTGTGTCCTGCCTAACTGCTACAGAAGTCTCCCATGTTTTACGCACTCCGCCCTTATGTCACAGGCAAAAGTGTGCAGGAGTTGTTAGCTTTCTCTGATGTGGGTGTCAGGTTGGGCTCCATTGCCAGCCCAGTCCCTTACTAGTGGGTACAGGATCCTGGAAACATTTATGCATTTTTTTTTAAAAAAAGTCAGGCTGAGCCTGCATTTGATGTCATTAAGCCAATCTGCCAGCAGAGCACCAATGTGTCTCTGATCTGTGTGTGAGGTGAGTAGAGGTTTGCTCTGTTAGGATGTTATGCCTGTAACTGTCAACAAGTAAACCTTGGGAATGAGAATGGGTTTATTGCTTTTGAAGTCTATTGCTTCAAAAGGTCTGTTAGAACTCCTAAAGGGAAAACAACAACGAGATAGGTATGTTTAGCCTGGAAAATGATAGCCATCTTCAAATATATTAAGGTCTGTCACATGGAGGAGGGAGCATGCTTGTTTTCTCCTGCTCTGGAGGGTAAGACTCGAAACAATGGCTTCAAGTTGCGAGAAAGGAGATTCCGACTAAACATTTGGAAAAACCTTCTGACAGGTAAGAGCTGTTCAGCAGTGGAACTGACTCCCATGAGAGGTGGTGGACTCTCCTTCCTTGGAGGTTTTTAAGCAGAGGTTGGATGGCCATCTGTCATGGATGTTTTAGCTGAGATTCCTGCATTGCAGGGGGCTGGACTAAATGACCCTTGGATCCCTTCCAACTCTAAGATTCTATGATTCTATTCCATTTTCACACTTGGGAAACCATACACAGGCTCTTTGCAAGCCTTAATTAGTGCTTCACACTTTGTGATCCTTCTTCTTTAGGAATTCATCTATAGCACACTTTTGTCAGGTCAAGATTGCTACCTGTGGGAGAGTGTAATATAAATGTTAGCGACTTTGATGTGAGGTATATTGGACAGAGAGTTTCCGTCCCATCCCAGATGCAATGGTTTAAGAATAGAATACATTAGAGTCCCTCCTAGCCCTGTGGAACTGTCATTTTAGCACCATCCAATTAGTGGCGTTGCTCTACAACTACCGAATAAAAGCAAAATGTAAGTTTTCCAGTTCTGGGCGTTCATGAACTTAACTAAGTGGTACCCACTTACCCTTTTCATCTTCCAGACTGGGGCAGAGCTGTGCTTTTTATGCAGACTGCACTATGTCTGTACAGTGCATGCCGCAAAACTATTTCTTCACTATTATATTGGGCCCTGAAAAGTTCAAGAGATAAGCCAGCATGGGAAAAAACAGCTCCATTTCTCTTCCTATCACTTTTAAAAATTGCTTTATTGTTTCCACTTTCCAGCTACTGGAGCTGCTCTTCATTCCCAAAAACTCTTCTGATGCTGCATTGCTATGCACAAAGCAGACTACCCCCCCCCCCCCCCCGACAAAAAGGACTTGCATGCTGTAATATGTACAATAAGCCTCTCTCTTCCCCCACTTCACACCTTTCACTAGAATGCTAACTTTTAAACTGACCAAAGAGAGTTGGAAAAGTTTCAGGAAGCAACACCACATTCACAGGGCTGAATCGAGTGGCTGTTCCATGTTGCACTGTCCATGGTGCTGATGCATGCATGGTTTATGCATCCTATGCTCAGTTTAAGAGAGAGGGCGGGCAACTTGATCTTGCTGCAAGACATCATCCCAAAGCCACAAACTTTCTCTATTAAATCAGTGGTGGCAAGCCTTTCATTATACCACCCCGCCCCCCACTTACAACTGGGAAAGATACCCCCCACTCCACATGTTCTATGGAACTGAAGTTAATATTCCCTGAGTCGCCATGGTGATAGTGAGCTCTGTTCCTTCGAGCAAGACAAATTAGGCATCACCTCATTAGCCTAAAGACTTCTTTCGCTTGCTGCTTTGCACATCACAGAACTCTCTTGCTCCTCAAAAGATTCAGGAGGGAAATGGGTGGCACCGCATGACTGTGTGACATTGCGTCACAGTGCCACAGATCTCTTGTTCTTTTAATGACACCCCCCACTCTAATGTGACCATTGCTCTGCTATGATGCAAATTCAGGGTGCCATCCAGCGCCAGTGAAATCAGGCAGAATCCTGCCATGGGTTTCAGCTGGCACTCTCAGCCCTGCCTTTCCCCGTTCAAGCTTCGTGGGAATATTCTCTCCATATATCCTGGATGCTGCCATGCAGGTCTTTGTTTGGAGCATTCTACTGTTCTCCACACCAGCCTCGCAGAGCTTGAAATGTGGGATTAAGTACCCTGCTCAGTTACATAATTAGATAATGGTTTGTCTCCCTGTCGTCATGAAACAAACTAGCAATCCTTTGTTCTTAGTAAACAAACAAATAGATCCAAATAGGTTCTCCAGATGTGGTTATTCTTAAAAATCCACCACAGCCTCGTAACTTGTCTGATTTCAGCCAAGAGGTTTTTGCTAGGGAAGGGAGAAGAGAGACACAACTTTCAAGGATCTCGGGGCTGGGTGACTTTTACTATCCAATTATTGCTCTCCTCCCGAAGCACATCTGGCTGCATGGACAGAAACCAAGCCAACGAAGATACCCGCCCCTTCCCTCTCTTTCTGGTAAACAGGATCAGAGAACAATTGACACACACGCCTTCCCCACAGCCTTCTCCACCAACGTACCCAGAGTTCCGACCCAAAGGGAGAGAGAAACAGATCTGGAAGAAGTGGCCGGCTGCGTTTCAAGCCTCCCTCCATCACCTCGCCAAGCCTTTCCAGGTTTTTCACCGGCGAAGCAAGAAGAGGATGCGAAACGGACTGTCCCTTTGTTGCCATGCCGTTGGCACCTCCGTCTCCCAAAAGCACAACTTTGGGACGGGATCTGCTCGGGTGGGCAAGGGCAGAGGGGGGAGGGGCGAGGGCTGATCCCTCCTGGGCTTCGCGCACGGCGAGAATGAAGAAAGCTGCATTGCCTTACCTGTTCGGCGCACGGCTTCGCTCACTCGATCATGATTCCTCCCTCCGAGATCGAGCAGGGTGGGCGCGGGTGGGTGGCTTTTTTGGGGAAGCTGGTCGCTCACTTGAGGATGGAAGGTCGATTTCGAGCCCGTCTCCAAGGAAAGGGCAGGCGAGGCGTCCCGCGTCTACAGCGGTCCCGCGCTGCTCTCCGCGGCGCCCATCCTGCGCGCTGCTCACCTGCCTCTGGATCCCTGTGGTTTTCTCCACACGCGCAGCCGGGCGAGAGGGCTGGAGTTGAGCGGGCGCCCGCTCGTCGCCCAGGCGGAGTTCAGAGGGATGGCGAAGGCATCCGATGGGCACCACGAGGGAAGGTGGGGAGGCGGAATAAGAAGAAGAAGATCGGAGTGGAGCAAGAACAATAAAGCGCTGGCAGCGAGCAAAGTAATGGAGCGCTCAGGGACACGTCACGAAAGCCCGCAGCTTCAATGAATTCCGCTCGATCCCAGCCTGGGTTTCCAGTCACTGGAACAAAACAAGAGCAGATAAAACTTCGTTCAGCGCCATCTAGTGCCGAACCGAAGAAGTACAAGCTATGGCAGGTTCTCCCCACGACCGCTTTTTTTTTTTTTTTAAAGAGTGGAGATTGTTTCCTTTTCAGCTTAGAAGAGACTAAATGGAAACTTTACTGCGTGTGCAACCAACCTGCTCCGTTTCCTGGGAGCAGGTTTTTATTTTCCTGAGCTGAGGCAAAGGAGGACAGACGCTAGATTCCTTGAAGTAGGAGGGGGACATGTGGAATTCATAGAGAGTTTCCTTCCTTCCTTCCTTCCTTCCTTCCTTCCTTCCTTCCTTCCTTCCTTCCTTCCTTCCTTCCTTCCTTCCTTCCTTCCTTCCTTCCTTCCTTCCTTCCTTCCTTCCTTCCTTCCTTCCTCTTTTTCTCTCTCTCTTTCTGAAAAAGGCTGTGTGGATTATCCCTTTTGGCAAAGAAAAAAGGAACATTTTTGGCAAGGATAAAGAAATTGAGAGACATAAGCACATTGGCTGTGGCGAATTGCACGCTGTGTGGTAGGATTTTGAAGCTTTGCTTGACTTGACAAGGTCCACATTGAATAACAACAAGCAAGAATTTTAGAGAAAGCTTCTGGCTATAAATGGGGAATTTAGAGAAAGCTTCTGGCTATAAAAGGAGAAGATAGTAATGAGACTTTGTAGGGCAAAGTGGTGTAGATTCAAAAAATGATACAGGAACATTGGAAGCTGCCTTATACTGAGTCAAATTATCCACCATTCTAGCTCAGTTTTGTCTCCACTGGCTGGCAGCAGCTCTCCAGGGTTTCAGGTGTTGGGTGTTGAACCTGCGGCCGTGGGCATGCAAGACCTGTGCTCCACCCCCTGGGCCATGGTCCTTTCCCTAATGATATCAGCTGTTGGGATTCTAATCTGGGGGGTACAGATGAGGATAGAGGGCCCCCCCCCATGTTTAGTGATCTTGGTAGGAACTTAACAGATGTGGAGTGGAAGCCCATGACATGTATTACCCTCTGGGCAAATCAATATGGTGTCTGTGTGTGTGGGGGGGTCCTCACTAGTGCAGCACTTTGAGGTAGGCCTAACTACACTGCAAGCATTTTTTTTATTTTTTATTTACAAAAAAAGATGAAATGTTTGGGGCAAGGGACAGCAGATCTATGGGCCACTGCAAAAGACCTGGGGCTCAGCCTTCCCCCAAGCCACCCCTTAGCAATGTCCCTGGTGACAGTGCATCTCTGATCACCGGATACTGGGTGGGGACAAGCAACAAGCAAGATTGGTGAGCTCCATCATGCTTCATGAGTTTCCAAAGGGTGGCTGTCTGAGGTTGGTTGAAGAGAGGCAAGCCCAGTGGTGGCTCATGCTCATTGTGACTGGTAGGGCAAGCTTCACTTGACTCTGGACCCAACTGGTCCTTCACTATATTCAGCAAGGCAATTATTGACGGTGTGTTGACTGCTTCAGCCAAAGCTGTTGCTCTACAGGGGTTAGTGGATGACCATTGCAGGCTAGCATCCTGTTCTTAATGTGGAGGCATATCTCTCTCTCTCTCTCTCTCTCTCTCTCTCTCTCTCTCTCTCTCTCTCTCTCTCTCTCTCTGTGTGTGTGTGTGTATGCTTGACCACCACCAGACTTGCTCTTTCATATTCCTGTTTATTCTTCTCCATTGCTTAAACAAGACCAAAAGAGACTTCTGAGCCCAGGGCATGGTCCGAGAGCACATGAAACTGCCACACTGTGAAAGCCGGACACTTCTAATACCGGCAAATTCTAGATGGGAAACTGCCCTGTGATTCCATGTAATTAACTCCAAGCTTCCTGAAGGAGGTGTGCAGTATATTTGCAGCTAACAAATACCACTGTCTTGGTCTTCACTTTATTAGCGGAAAAATGGGGAAGAATATTTGAGTAAATTTGGCCTAAGTCTAGTATTTATGTCAATGAATCGGTACAGTGAACCCTGGATTTGATCTTTGTTATAGTCCATGTGGGATGTTTCTGGGCCTTGATTACATCCAGCATGTAGCGCTGACATGCAGCTCGGGAACTAGAGACCTGCAATTTCTAAACAGTAATGGCTTAAAAAAAAAAAGACACTTGGGAAAGTGTTGTCTACAGGCTTCTGATGCTTTTCTCTGGTTTTAGTAATATAGTAAAGCAGAGTTTCTGTTAGTTAGGAGGTCAGGGAGAATGTTGGCTTATATGACCAGCGACCACAGTCCCTAGCTAAAATATTTGACATTGAAAGGATGGTTAAAATGAGTGTTTGGAAAATGCATCTCAGTTGGATATCAGTAATATGAACAGCCAATTCACATGACTCAAGTGGCATGTTAAGAACATAAATGTGAGTCCAGTGAATTTGCTGCACGCACACACACACACATCCCGCTTGCCGCAACTTACATTTGTTGCACTATTGGCTGCCGTACTCACAAAAGTGTGCTGCAAAGTGGCTCACATATTCACCTTTATTTCACCATGCACTGAACTCTGTACAGGTCCATCTTCCCACATTTTCATGCAGCAACTGTTTGGCTGAGTGAGCTGGCTCTGAGATTTGTGCATTCAAAGGGGAGATTTTCAACAGCAAATCTGGACCTTTTAATAGGAAAACATGAACATAATACAACCCAAGATTGATATTCCACCAACGCTCCTTAGAGACTAGCCGAGATGCTCTATTACATGTTGAATTGGTCTTTTCATGATAAACGAAGAGTGATCACTGCCTTTATTATCTTACAACATTGTATTAGCCTTGGGACTTGACCCACAAGTTCTTTATTTTTGCTCAGATGAAAAGCACGGGGTTTTGAACAAGATTCTTCTCTGATTGCAAATAATACTCGCGTTCCACTGCACTGAAAGAAAGTGTGACAGGTTTTTTTTTTAAATGCTGCCATTCATCAGTACCTCTAATAGTGCCATGTTTAGTTCCCTTTCAAAATTGACAAGGAATTAAAATGGCAAGCAACTTTTACATATGATATTTAAAGGGCCAGATTCTGCTATTGTGGAGAATATTTTATGCCTCGTGGAGATGAGATGCCATCTGTTTGGAAAATTTTCAGAGCAAGCTGCAGACCCAGAAAGGGGAACAAAGACAGCAGTGGGTGGAAACTAGCTAAATAAGCTTTGTTATTTGAGTCACACCAGAGGGAAATTCCCCTTGTCCTTCCTTCAGTATTTCTTTTCCAGCTGCTGTGGTATTTGGCAGCTAGACTTCCAAGGCTGAGAGGTTTTAAGTCAGGAATCCCAAGGAGGTGCTGCTCAGAATGACTTATGTAGCAAACAATAAATTGCATTACAGCCTTTATTCTTCCAGACATTAATTAAGATATGTAATTATCACAAATCCTCAATTTTTAAACAGCTGCCAGGGTCTACATTTAGGACTGCTGCATTTGGATATATGGAATAATAGGGGAGAGGGGAAACCCTCTGGTTAACTAAAGGTTCTCTGTGTGTAAAAGGTTGTGGAGTTGTTGCTGTAATTCAACTGCAAAAATCTATCTGATGTCTAGAATAAATCTTTCTTTGTTTTCCCTCTCTCCTATGTTAAATCCAGTACACAACTTTTCCCATATTTTCCCATATATTTACATATGAACTTCACAATGAAACATTCCTTTTATATCAGCCCCCTGCCCTTGTGTTGCTTTTCCTTGCATCATGTCATCTCATTCTAAATGGCAGGTGTTTGGCTTAGATCTTGTGTTCAATAATGAATTTGACTGGGCAATATGTAGGGAGATGGTTGTGGGCTGTAGTGTTCAATGGCTATCATCGTTCAACAGAAAACGCCAAATTGCTTTGATTTTACTGCCTCCATTTTCACCGCTTTCTGGATGCTTGGCTCATCTCTCCCATGAAAGGCAGCTGTAAATGTTGCCACTATGCTTTGCTGTGCCATGCGACTGCTTTATGATATATGATAATCAGATTATGTTGTCTCCCTAATTTACAACCTCATTAACCTATATGGGGGAGAGGGAGGGAGAAAATAACCCTGTTGATCAGAATCTGTAACCAGAATGAATTATCAAAAATCTCATCTTGTCCAATTGTTACAAAGATGATGTGAATGCCGGAAGAGTGTGCACATTTAGGGTGCATTGGTTCATTATTCTGTAGCTAGATTCCTAACTGCAGCATCCCCGCTCCCTATAAACTTTATTGAAGTCCACTAAGTCATAGCCTCGGTCCTCTATACCTGAAGGAGCGTCTCCAGCCCCATCGTTAAGCCCGGACACTGAGATCCAGCGCCGAGGGCCTTCTGGCGGTTCCCTCACTGCGAGAAGCAAAGCTACAGGGAACCAGGCAGAAAGCCTTCTTGGTAGTGGCACCCACCCTGTGGAATGCCCTCCCATCAGAGGTCAGAGAGATAAACAACTACTGTACCTGACATTTAGAAAATACCTAAAGGCAGCTCTGTTTAGGGAAGTTTTTAGTCTGTGGTTTTTTAATGTATTTTGATGTTTGTTGGAAGCCACCCAGAATGGCAGGGGAGCCTCGGCCAGATGGGCGGGGTATAAATAATATATTATTATTATTATTATTATTATTATTATTATTATTATTATTGACTATTCAGTACTAATTCTGCAGCTCCCTATCTAACTGTCTCTCTCTCTCAACTTACCTGTTCTTACTGTAACTTCTCAGTTGAAATCCCCATTATGGCTCTCTCTGGCTTCACCATCATGATAGCAAAATATTGCCACTCACGATCAGGGGCAGTAGATCACTGAATGGGGGGTATACTAGGTGCCTTCATGCCATTATTGTCAGTGTCCTAGAGGCATCTGCTGGTTACTTGTTTGAAACGGAATCATAAACTGAGGGCAAGTTTAATGCTGCATCCGAGTTCCAAACTCCAAAATCAATTCCCCTTCAATCAATTTACACCAGACCATTCAAAGCCCATCTAGATGCTCCCAAATATTTTCCCTAAGCCACCAACAAAGTTCTTTCCAATAAATTGTATCTAAAGCATTCAGAGCCCACCAGATCTCCCATAGCTATCCACTTTCTGCTAGTTTAACCCTCACAACATTCAGATCCCACTCAAACCCTCCCAATTCAATTTCCCATTTATTCCCCCCAAATCTATTCGCCTTTAATTTATTGACTCCCAGACATTCACACCCCCCAACTTAATTTCTTGTTCTGTGGTTCATCATGCACTAGCATATTAACAGTGGGGGCTCAAAGCCTTAGGTCCTGCCTGCCACATTGAAAAAAGAATAAAATTAAAATACAACTACTAATACTCACTGCATTCATTGGATGATGGTGGTGATTTGCCCCCAAGATGGCTGTTTGGTGCACTGCATGTCTTCTTAATGGCACCTTCCCCAGCTTGGTGGTAAACTCTGTCGAACTCACTGCAATGTGCTTCCAAATAAACACACAGATCATTGGGCTGCCACCACTGCCACCTACTTTTTAAAATTGTTATCAGATGTGTGCGAAACCACAGATAGTGCACACCTTATCAAAACAGCCTCTTTTTCTAACCACCAGGAAATCTGAAATCAATAATAAAAGGAATTACTGCATAAGCAGTGCCTCAAATGTAGCAATTAGAAAGCAGTCAAAACAGATAATTATGCTTTTAAGCAGCTACCTTTCACCCTTCCACTAATCTGTTGCCACATAAAACTTGGAAACTTATTTCCTTTTCTTGGTGAGGCTCCAAGTATATAATAGATGATGTAAGAAGATATGGTTCGAGTGTTTTATTTGATTCAAAAAGAAATAGCATGCACAAACATATCTGAAACATTATGTAGGACAGGCACCCCCAAACTGCGGCCCTCCAGATGTTTTGGCCTACAACTCCCATGATCCCTAGTTAACAGGACCAGTGGTCGGGGAAGATGGGAATTGTAGTCCAAAACATCTGGAGGGCCGAAGTTTGGGGATGCCTGATGTAGGATAAGCTAATACTTACCCAGAAGGAATCCATCAGCTTGCATCCTGCTGTATTCTCTGTTATAGGGAAAGACTTCACCAGAGTCCATAATGGCTTGACTAGTCACTATGGGCTAGTTGTTACGTCATAGACTGGCATGCCTGATAATGCCTCCTTAGCTCAATATTCCTGTTCCCTGGTAAACTTAGAATTGGAGATCACATGGGCTGAGCCAACAAAGTTGTTCCTTCCTGTGCCAATTATCTCCCTCCTGGAGTAAGGCATTCTACTCTTGGTGGGCGGTGCTGGGCAACCTTATAGTTAGTTCCTTTCCTGCCACCCCTTTTACTCTAAATTTATTGGAGGATCATGGGATGAAGCCTTGGGGTTAGGGTGAGGGATGACCGCCGCACACCCCCTTGGAAAAAAGTAAAAACCATTCCTAAACCTGAAATTACTTCTGCTATATATACTGTCTAGCTCAGAGGTGGCTAACCTCCCACTCCCCAGGCCTAGGGCCACATTCACCCTTGGCCAACCATTTGGGGACCACATGACCTCAGTTGGTGTTGCCACCCCCCCACCCCCTTGTGCCCACACACTCATGAACAGTACAGGCATATATGCACACAGAGGCATGTGATCGCAGCGTAAAAAAACACACATTACAGTTCCCTTTGCAAACACCCCAACCATCTAACTCAAGGATAGGCAAACTAAGGCCCGGGGGCCGGATCCAGTCCAATTGCCTTCTAAATCCAGCCCATGGATGGTCCAGGAATCAGCGTGTTTTTACATGAATAGAACGTGTCCTTTTATTTAAAGTGCATCTCAGGGTTATTTGTGTGGCATAGGAATTCATTCACCCCCCCCCAAAAATAGTCCCGCCCCCCAGAGGGTCTGAAGGACAGTGGACCGGCCCCCTGCTGAAAAAGTTTGCTGACCCCTGATCTAACTCAACAAGCACGGTATGTGTTGAATGAGGAGCCCTCTGCAAACTTGCAGCAGTTCCTTTCAGGTTTTATGTGGGCCATTTGGCATTCAGGCTTCATGTGGGCATTTCAATTAAAGCAAATAGCCCACATAAAATCTGAATTGGATTTAGATTTAATTTTTTTAAATGGGGAAATTGCTTTGGTGGAAGGGAGGGAGTCATTGTTTCATGCAGGTGACATAGCTGGGGATGTTCACGCTTGACCCTTTCATTACATGTCCTCTCTTCCTACCACTTGTTATAGTAATTTCATTGTGATCTTTTCCCCTCCCTAAGTCCTGAGCCAAGCAAAAGGAAAGCCAGCCCAGAAACATTCCTGAATGAGACTAGCCTTTGAGCTCCAGAGGTTCTGCACCCCAAAGCAGCTGTGAGGCAGCCAGAGCTGATTACTTCTCTTCTCCACTGTATTGCACAATGCAGTAAAAATGCACATGATGGGATTGCTCCCAGCCAACCTTATGAAATGTTCAAGGCAAGTGGAAAAATGGGTTTAAGCATCCCAGTTAGACCACCAAGGGACTGGTGAGAGGGCTAATTCAAAAGTCAGGTAATCATCATCAATAAATGGATTGTACTTGCCACAGGCCATGACAAATCCATACAATTGGCTTAAAATAGAACTCAAACAGCTGCAAATAAAAACAGTGACCGTATGTTGCGAGATAATCAATAACAGGGATACGGCCATGGCTACACTAACTGAGTTTCAGTTTAGACTTCCAAATCCCCCTTACGATTTATGGCAATTTTATCCAGTTCATTCTTCCTAATCTCTCTCTCTCTCTCTCTCTCTCTCTCTCTCTCTCTCTCTCTCTCTCTCTCTCTCTCTCTCTTTTTTGGCCACCAGATCAATTCAGAAACAACAGGTTCATCTGCTCTAACATTTAACAATGTGCATATGTCTTGAGGGTAGGGGTGAGCAAATCTGTCAGTTTTGGTTTCTCTCCATGGTGCCATCCACATGAAACATTGAAAGCACACTTAAAACACACTGCTTTCCCCAAAGAATCCTGGGAATTGTAGTTTACCCCTCACAGAGCTACAATTCCCAGCACCCTTAATAAACTATAATTCCAACAATGGGGTGGGGGAAGCAATGTGCTTTAAATGTATGGTTGCGTATGCAGCCTGCTTCTCATTTTTACAATCGTAAGTTCAGTTCTCCACATTTACACACACACACACACCCCTCAGGAAAATTCATCATTTTAGTTTGAATTTAGCTTGAATTCAGTTCTGCATAATATGCATGTTTTTTCCAGCAATTTCCCCTACTATAATGCATTTTGGGACGCTATTTTCACTAAGATACATGTTTTTATGCATGCTTTCTCCTAGCATATGAATTTTGGTAGACACGACTTGGCCCTGCCAAATTTGGAGAAGTGCCCCTTTTGAAGGATGGCTGCATTTTGTGTCATTTCAGGGAGGATTCATTGGGGCAAATTTGCCTTAAAATGTGAACCGAACCGAATTTCTTCCCCACCCATAGCTGAGAGGGATAGGATGATCTCACTCTCCCTTCCGCAGGTATCACAAACTCAAAGTGGCATGGTCAAAGATCACTGAGAGCTATCAGCAGCCTTCTCTCCTTCCAAATGAGTTCCAGAGGAGGAGAGACTGATGGCTCCAGTGATGGAAAGCCTTCATTTAGCCTTACTGAAAAAGAAGCACATCAAACGGTTCACACACTTCATTGTCCAAATAACTTGTGTGCTCATTGTGCTTCAGAATGTGAGCCTTAGTTCAAGGGGATCTCTCCTCCCCCTCCACACTACTTCGGAAGAGAGGGTTTTGTAGATCAAAACCCTATTTGCACAAGAATCCCACACCGCTTTTCTGGGGGTGCCGGAAAAATTAATGATGCTGTAAGTCTATTTCTCTTCTTTAATAAAGCATTAGAACTGATCGTTCTGGTGTTTTAGACTCCTTCCCTGGCGCTCCTGAGAATCATGAACTCCTAGAGCTCTCCTCTGGCTCTATAGTCTGTGTGCAGGTCAACACACAAACACATAGGAAAGTAGTGGATGGTTGGTGAAGGACCATGAGTGAGAGGCAGGGAGGGGAAGAGCTCCCAGGGTGAGAGATTGGGAAAGCTCCCAGGTGAGAGCTGGAAGAGTCTCCATCCTGTGTGAGACAAGGGTTAAGTGCTACCTTGGAGAGAGGGATCTGCATTTTCTTTCTCCTTTGCTACTTCTTCCCTTACTATGCATGGGAGCCTGCTAAATGTAAACTGAGCAGAGCCTGTAGATGGGCTTTCTTATGCCCGACATTGCATGTAGGGGAGGGATGTTTTCCCAGATGTGTTAAATATTAGATTTCACTGTATGTGAGATACATCCCAAGACAGCTTTACTATGGGAAAATAAGGATGAACTGAAATCTCATAGCTTTTCATGTTAGAAGCTAGGGTAGGAATTTCTATCACCCCTTCCTTAAAAATGGGTAACACAGGGCTTTTTGGCAAATGTATTCATAGGGCAGATTTGCACAATCACATACTGTACTTGGGAGTAAATAAGAAGAAGTAACCACCATCACCAACACACACTTCACTAGGAGTCCAGAAGCACTGAGCCAACCACTATCAGAGATGGAACGGTAGACTAGATAGAACTTGGCCTGATCCAATAGGGGCCGTTCTTTGGTTCATTGTGTTTGAATTAGTCATAATACCATTCTCTGCGTGTCTGTGAAAACCTAAGTAGGAGGAGCTGTAATGCTGCAAATGTCTCATAATGGGAACACTTTAGTCTTCCAGTGCCAACTATAAGAAAGCTATAGTGTTGCAAAAATAATGTTTTCTTATTGCAATGTTCCTTTCTCTCCTGGAAATGAAGTACTATTTTTACTTCCTTTGAGCAAAGCCATTATTTTTTTAAAAAAGCAGAAGCCTCATCAATGAGGTTATATAAAAATGCAGGCCAAATCAGCTGCACAGAGACACGCAAACTGTCTACCAGCCCAGTGAAGCTGTACAGGTTCCTTGAAGTCTGTAACAATCTCTGTCACTCAGCATGAGTACCTTGTATTAGGGACTTTGAATTGTACAGCTTGTGTGTGAGGGATGGCAGGAAAGCAAAAGAGGCAGCCAGCCAGGCAGCCGCCCACACAGTGCTGCAATATGCCTGCTACAGGCTGCTGGTGAATGCAATCTCTCTCAAAACCCATTTGCTTGCTTTCAACTTTTCAGGTTTCAGCTTTCTGTTTGCTTGATTCATTTGCGATGGCCTGCAAAAAGCACCTGAGTGGCCCTCCAAGCCATCATGAAGGAGACCTCCAAGACAATCCTCGTATTGATTTTTCAATCATGCGAATCGCTCGGAAGGATGCGAGCAGTTGCTTTTGTTGTTTTTCTCATTTGCAGTTCTTTAGTGGGCGCTTTGCAGAGCTTTTCTGTGCAGCATGAGGCTAAGCAATGGTAAGAGGGTGGGGGAAGCAGACAATTGCAGGACTTGTAGTAAGCTTCCATGGACTTTTCATCATATTCATGGATTGTGGTCACATGAAATACATCAAATGAAGTGGACTTCAGTAGGTGTGTGCATTTGGCTCTCTGTGTTAGCTAAATGAGGAAAATTGGGGTGATGGGGGAGCCTCTCTCCTTTCTGAGTTGAAATATGATGCCAATAAACATCTATGGATCAGAGCTTCACAAAGCCCCAGGGCAACTCACCACTCTGTTTCTCATATATATCTATGTTTATTTAGGCCTGTGGAAGAAGTGAGGCTGTCCAAAATGTTGCTGATGCACATAAGATCTCTGGATTTGTTGTTGTTGTTGTTGTTGTTGTTGTTGTTGATAAAGCACTGAAATGAAGTCAAAGGCACCATTTAAGCTTCTTAAAAAGCTTTCAGAAGCCTACATTGCTCTGCTTTAACAAAAATTAAGCAAAGCCCAGAGCTCTTAAGAACTCATTGGGCAGCATTCTAGACAGCCTCATGTTGTAAGGCCTGTTAGAGACCTGTAACAAACAAACATCAGAAAGAAAGGCTGGTGTGAGCTGCACAACACTCAGGCAGGTTTTAAATATTACCTATCTAAGGTAAGAAAGAGACTGAAGTGTAGGTGGGTTCCCTCAAAGCAAGACACAGTGGTAACAGCAAGAACCTTTACTGAACTAACAGAACTGGACAACAGGGGCAAAGCAATTGCTTATATACATTTCTGAAGGCCTGGGCCACTCCCACTGTCAAAGTGATTGGCTGTCTAAACTCCCAAACTGTGAATCACAACTCAGAGCTTAAGGGCCTGAAATGTTCTGTGATTGGATATCATGTATCAAATCAGAACACAGGGGCTCAGATTCCTTAGTCCAGACTCAAGCTCAGGCAAACACAGACCACTGAATACATAATAGAGACAACCCCCCCCCCCGGCTACCCCTTCCCATGAGGGATTGTAGGAGAGTGAATTCCTTTTTCTTTTCCTGCAAAAAGCCCCAGGACCTATTTGCCAGCAATCTGGCAGGTTTCATCCACTATGGGGGGGGGGGGACTCCTGTGCCTGTAAAGTTTATCCAGTTTGGTCAAAAGGGAAAATATATATAGTAGTTTGAAGATTCCTCATTATAGTGAACTTCATTAAACATAAAGTGGCTTGGAACATAGAGGACAAATAGAAGTGGAGACTGCTAAGAGCAACTCAGAAACAGATGGGAATTTAAAGCCCTCCTGCACACATACAGATATGAATACAAGGCAAATCTTGGGGCTCATGCATGCCTCAAGGCTACAGTCCATGAAAGGTTTATGCCATAATAAAGTCTGTTAGTCTTTAAGGTGCCACAAGGTTCTTTATTGTTTCTGCTGCAGCAGACTAAATATGGCTGCATAGCTGTACAGTCCTTCTAGGGCAGGGCTGGAGAAACTCCAGCTGGCAGGCCAAATTAGGCCCACCTGGATCCTCCATTTGACCCTCTAGGCCATTTTGGACAAGCCACACCCACCCGCTCAGCCCATGACATCATACATGGGCCAAAAAGGGGGTTTCTGGCACCGTTGAGCAGTAGATCAGTGGTGCCTTCAAAGCTCTTTGAAAGGAGCATTGAAACGAATGGGCAAATGTGCATGTGTTGGTGCCCCATGTGTAGAATTGGCATAAGTGATTCTGCTATGCACTCATGAATTACTCCTGTGAGAAAATGTAGAGTTAATTCTGGAGTCTTACAGACATAATAGACAGATTTTTCACAGGCCTGGCATGAGGTTGCCATGGTTTTTAGGCACATAAAACTCTTGAGAGTGTAACTTTGCCTTCTAAACTGTAATATGGGAAGCAGCTTTCCTTTTTAGCTGGGTTTATTGCTTTGCTCTCATCCGTTTCTTTGACCTTTTCTGTAGAGTTGAACTTCTAGTCACTGGCGTTTCACCCCATCTCTTAAGAAGAGGCTGTGTCTGTTCCAGCTATGGATTCAGCCTCCTTCACAGACTTCAAATGTGCCTACAATCTGTGGTTTGGTGGGAGCTTCACTTCAGAAACAATCTTTTCCTGAGCTGTTTCCAAACTTCATTTCTACCCAGATAACAATGTTCAAACAATTCATTCAGAGGGGCAGCCTCCATTACGAAAGCGATTGTTAGGGGGGGGGGGCTTGGGTTCTTCTGTTTTAAAAATGGAACTGCTTGTAGAGAGTTGAATGTAGCAGCACAACCCAAACATACAGCACCAAAATTATTAAGGCTAAAACTCTAATAAACTTCATTAAGCACCCATAACTGAATGGCAGCCCTCTTTGAATGTGACCAGGATACCTAAAATATTGTCTCACCTCTTAAATACCCAACTGATCACTATGCTCTTCAGAAGAAATTCTCCTGCAGATGCCATCTCCTCAACAGGTCCAGAAATCAGGCCTTTAATCTGATAGCATCCATCGTTTGGAACTCCCTCCAGATACTTATCAGAAAGGTACTGTCTGTGTTGTTGGGTTTTTTTTGTCTGTTGAAGACCTTCCTTCTTCACCAAGCCTTTGAAGTGGAGATCTTTATTCCAGTCCAAATCAATATTGGATTTGAATTTGCTCTTACAAAGAAAATTGCCTTTAATTGTTTTTACATATGAATATTTTTATTGCTTTAAGTTGTTAGAATTGTTTTTATAAAATAGTATAATTGTTGTTATAGCTAGTGCATTTTTTGTGTGCAGTTGCTTTGAGGTATTTTATGAGAAGCAATTAATGAATGGAAATAACTAAACAAATGAACAGGTAAAATGTTACACCCCAGTGACAAGCCTCTTTGTGACTGTGGAGGTAGACGAGAATGACAGGCTGCATTCACATGACAGTTTATTCCATTTCCCTAGTGTTTCCCTAACAGTTAATTTCCCCATTATATGTGAGCTTTCATGTAATGTAAAAATCTCTTCTGGAAATGTAACAGAATATAGCACATTGGGTGTTAATTTCTGTGTTATTTGCAAATAGAAAGTTTCTGGGGGCAAGTAATGCAGAAATGAGCTCTAAATTTGCACTATGTATCCAGAAGTAGCTTTTATATCATGTGAAAGCTCACATATAATGCAGAAATTAACAGGCAGGGAAACATTGGGGAAATGGAATAAGCTGTCATGTGAATGCAGTCATGGAGTCTTCCAAATTAGTCTTCCAAATTGGAGCCCTGGTATGGGCTGGGAAGTGGAGATGGTGCTTGCTTGTCCTTTGAGTTGATGTCTAATTCAGTGCCTAAGGCCATCACAGGGAGAGGGAATGGCCAGAATAAAGAGGTACACATCACAAGGCGCTGAAGGGAGGAGGCTAGCATTCACATATTTATCTGAGAATAATCAGTGAAATCTTTGGCTGCAAACTCCTGGTCACCCAACACTGCATCATTGCTAAGATTGGTTGATACCAACAACCCACCCAGCAGAGTCTCCCAGGGACAATATCCACCAGATAACGAATTTTAAGTTGCAGCAAAAATTTGTTTCACCCCTGCTGCTATGAGCTTCCATTAAAATGGAAGATACAAGATTGTTACATAACAGATATTGAGTCACAATGACAATGCTGAATTGCTCAGTATGTGTATGCAATCTATTTCTTATTTTCTGAAATGGTCGTTTGAAATAAATTGTAGTTGGAAATAAATAAATGTTCATATGCAATGTTAACACGTAGTCCTTGTGGATTTACTGTCATATACATAGTGAATGAAAACTGAATTATTTTCCCTTTTGTTAACTGGATATACCAAGGGGAATTGCTTGCCAGCTCCAATTACCCCAAATGACACAGCCTTTCATACACAAATTGCCATTTATTTAACATCTTTATTTTGCTGTACTTGATTTGAGTATGAGACATTTCACACCCTATTGGAGGGGAATATACCAGCTTTTAAATGTTTGTGACTGACTGTTAGGGACAGTGCCAGATTTTATCCTAATGATCACCATAGGAATTTTGCATTCATATCAGTGTTGGTCTTCTGTTACTAAGGTTATACTAATTAGACTGTAGAATGGGAACAAAACACTGAGAAGACTATTCTTAGTTCATTTCTTTTTGACTGTCTATTTTAAACAAAAACAACAACCACAGGGAATGTGTGCAAAGAGGGTTGATGGGGAACATTTTCAACTGAAGTGGGTCTGCAAAGCACTCACCCCACAAATCTCATCTACATTTCTGTTTTTATGTAAATAAAGATAAGGTAGTTCTCAGAATTTCATCGCCATTGATTGTATTGCATAAGGATGAGGTTTCCAACTGAATTAGGCTGAAAATATGCGATTCCCTATTTAAAGAAGATTAGAAAACCTATTTAAACTGCTAAATGCTCAGCTTGATATTTGAACATTTTGAATTCCCGAAAGCATGAATCTATATATCATTTCCCCTGTTAATTACCTTTGGCATATAAAATGAGAGCCACTCGTGATTCAGCTTGATTAAATCTGATTGCTTCCAGGGCTGTGTTTCATGTAAATAGAGCCCTAGCAATTAAATTACACAATGCTATTAGGCTGTTTCTTTTCCTCCCATATATTAATCCTGTATTCCTGTTATCATACAAGGAAAGATTTATAGTGGTCCCTCTGCAACTCTTGTGCTGAAAGTCTTCTGCATTATTGACAGCAGAATCAGAACCACAGAGTGTGTTTACATAAAAATAGAGGGTTTATTGGCTCCACTTTTGTCAAAGATTTTATGGATCGTTTCAGTAACACAATTTGTTCAACTTTGGCTTTAGAAATGTAATTTGAAACAAAAAAAAGGGTTATTTGAAATAGAATCTTATCTATATGCTGGTTTTTCTTGTTGTTGCAAGAAAGGACCGGCAGTTTCAGATTGATCCCCAGCAGCAGAAGGGAATTTTCTTGAAGACCTTTAGCTTTTAAGCTTCACCCTTTCCCTATAGAGCTTTAGAGTTCTGACTACCATCATTATCAACATGTCAATAATAAGGCCACAATTTTCATTTGCCCTTAATTAATTAATCTAATACTTTTCTATCCCACCATTGCTCCAAGAAGCTCAAGGTGGTGTTCGTGGGCTTCCCTCTCCACATAAGAGCCCTGCTGGATCAGGCCAATCGTCCACCTAGCCCAGCATCCTGTTCTCACTATCACCAACCAGATGCCTGCAGGAAGCTCACAAGCAGGACCTGAATGCATCAATCCTCTCTTCACTTGTGATTCCCAGAACATGGCTTTCAGAGGTATATTGCCTTAAACAGTGGAAGAAGAACACTATTTATATCCTCACAACCCTGTGTGCTAGGTTAGGCTGCGAGGCAGGGACTGGTGCAAGGTCACCAACTGAGCTTCATTGATGAGTGGGGATTTGAACCCCTGGTCTCCCAATACCATGGCCACTATACCACACTGGCTCTCTCCTATGGATTCATTTGAGCAAGGGGTCACTAATGTTTCTTAGTCTTGAAATCCATACAGTGGAACCTCGGTTTACCACTACCTCCATTTAGGAACGCCTCCATTTACGAACGCCGCAGACTCGGAAGTGTTTACATCCGGGTTCTGCGGCATCAGATGTGCAGACGCGATCTGTGCAGCTCGCACATGCGCAGAAGTGATCTTAGCAGCGTGTGCGCGCGCTGAAGCGCTCTATCAGTGCTTCGCACACGCACAGAAGCATACCTTCGGTGAGTGAATGCCTCCGCGGAACGGATTGTGTTCGCAAACCGAGGTACCACTGTATTCAGCATAAGTGTGCCTGTAATTAAAGAAATGCTTATATGGAAACATGTCATTTTGCTGATTGTAAATGTGCACATTGTAAAGCATGTTTAGACATATGCTCTAGTCAGGAAAAAGAAGGAAACTTTTTTTTACAGCAGTAATAAAAATAATACCCAATGCGAGAGAGCACAGAATTAAAAATTTAACTTTCAATCTTCAGCCAGGATTTAAAACATCCTCTTTTCTAGTAAGGCTCACTCTCTCTCTCTCTTTGAGAGTGCATAACATATCAGTCACAGAAGTCAATGGGATAAAGAGCCAATACAATAAATTAGATAAGAACACCTTTAAAGGTTAAGAACCATAGCAGGATTTACAGAGTGGCTAACCAGATGCAAGTCTTCACCCCCCCCCCGCCTCAATATACAGTAAGGAACGCTTCTCTCACCTCATACAGTGGCAACGGCATGGAGCTCCCCATCCCCAATAAAGGGAAATAGCTCTCTTCACATCTTATAAAGGGGGCATAATGCTAGTGCTGGTTAGCAGGACCAGGCTCCTGGTGCTGCGCCTAGTGTTTAGCATACTGTCTGGCCCCTCTAGATATACACACATTTCTGTGGCCACCTGCAAATAAAACAACTGCAAGGGATGTAAGAAGGAATCAGTTTCTTTGCATGAAGTGCTGTTTCCATTCTGCTGCAGTTTGGCTTCTGACAAAGGTGATGCCATTCATCATTATGCTACCTCACACCATTCATTCAAAGGAAAACACAATGCATTGTGGTGGTGGTGGGGTAATCAATTACATATTGTCTGTAGGCTGTAAACAGCATCAACAGTGAATACTGATTGCATTCATTGGATTGATTTTCATTCCAGACATGGATAAAAAAAACTAAGAGTATCAATTTCTGCTCCTGTTTCCATCAGAATTCTCTGACATGCCTATTTGCAAGCAGCTGTTCAAGTGCAGGCTGCACACAAGCAGGCAACTCCATAAGGAAGGGCCACAGCTCAGTGGCAGAACATCTGCCTTGCAAGCAGACGGCTGACCTTTAAAGCCCTAAACAGGCTTGGTCCAGTATACCTGAAGGAGTGTCTCCACCCCCATCGTTCTGTCCGGACACTGAGGTCCAGCACCGAGGGCCTTCTGGCGGTTCCCTCACTATGAAAAGCCAAGCTACAGGGAACCAGGCAGAGGGCCTTTCCGGTAGTGGCACCCGCCCTGTGGAACACCCTCCCACCAGATGTCAAAGAGAAAAACAACTACCAGACTTTTAGAAGACATCTGAAGGCAGCCCAGGAAGCTTTTAATATTTAATAGATTGTTGTATTTTAACATCCTTCTGGAAGCCATTCAGAGTGGCTGGGGTGTAAATAGGACCGGGAGAGATGCTGCCAGTGTAGACAATACTGAGCTTGGTGGACCAACAGCCTGACACAATTTAAAGCAAAAACTGGCAATGCAGCACTGGTTGGTAGGTCCTTGTGATGTGAACTCCCCAATCCCTGCAGCAGTTTTGTACTTTAAAAACATTTCCTAATTGAAATTACTCTGCTGATATATGAAGAAACACATGCATAAATGTTCGTTTGGTGTTTTTAAAAGCAAAAAAAGTTCAGCCTGCATGAACCATGGGTGGGTGGGAGGGATGAGACTGACAGATGACTTAGCATATGATTGCTTGGTGTGGATGTCTGCACACTGTGAAGCTGGGAGGAAACTGAAACCTCGCCAGTTAATCCACCACTTGTCTTATCATTGCAAAGAGAAACCAGCATCTTCTTCGGGAGGGTGTGACATCAACCAAAATGAGACTATGGTGTGAAAGCTTGATTGACTTAGGACCCCTCCAGGTGACCTGTTTGCTGAGCACTCAATTTGATTGCACAACTCTGTGGAGGTTAGATTATATTTGCTCTTTATTGAGGACTTGATCTGATTTGTTTGCAGGACAGTTATATGGCAGTGAGCATTCATCCTGCATTCATCTGCTTGTAGGTGTTTCAAAGTCTTCCCATTAATCATTCCAACCTTTTCAATGCATTTCCCCGTCATTTTCCTAATGGCAAGAAGTTTCTTCTTTAAAGTGGATTTCTTGTGCTAGGATGACAGACCACTTTAATCCACTTTAACTGTGCAAACCAAAATTTCCCAGTATATATTTGAATTGTTCTTGCAAAATATTGACAGTCTGGAGGGGCCCCTAGTTGTGCTCATGTTAGAACAGAATATAACAGGGATAAGCAATGTGGTGTGTGCCAGTTGGTGTTGACTACAACTCCCATCAGCCTCAGGCAGCATCAGCCAATGGACAGGAGTGATGGTGGCTCTAGTTGGAGAGCATCACATTGGCTAACTCTGGAATACAAGAAACAGATTTGAGAAGAGCTATCAACAAACTTGTGAGGAAAGTAAAGGCTGCAGATCCCAGAGGAAAGTCATAAAAACTTGTTTTCTTACACAATGCAGAAGCATTTACCACCCCACCTTCATGAAATGGGACCTATAGTACTTTTTTGAGCATATATTGTACACATTTTACAAAGTTACTGGAAAGCTGATGTTTATGAATCTAATTTATGAATTAGATTTCCAGTGCTGAAAATTTCACACTGCAATAAACAACAGAGTTCCAAACGTTTGGAAGGGAAAAAAATAATGGCATATCTCTTGGAAGCCAACTCTCATTAGCTTGGAAACATCCAGCTCCAACTGGGACTGGAGTGGTACCAATACAATTGTGTGTTTTCTGGTAAGCATTTATGAAGCTTATGCATAAGACATAGCAAAAGATATGGTTGTCCCTGTTACGTATTTGTCAGCTAGAACAAAAATGAGATCCCAAACAAATAAAAGTAAACAAAGTTCAAATTAGGAAGAGCAGCCTGCTGTGGGAAGATGGGTTTTTCTTTTAATGATTGTTTTTTCTCAAAGTATTGTTACTTGGACTATTAAAATCAGAAAGTTTCACATGTCTAAAATTCAAATCTATGTGTAGGCAGCAAGACAGGGAAAACAGCAGCTGCAGAAACCGGCTGCCCCCAGCTGTCTGACTCAGTGTTCAGTGTTAAATCTTCTTTCTGCTCTTTTAACAAGGTTAAAACTAGATTAAATAGGCACGTTGCTTTTTTCCACATTTCAGCGATTATATATATAAAATTTCTTTCTTCCCCGTCCCCTGTTCCTTGCATTTCTGCTGCCTCTTTGGTCCTGTCTGCCACATCTTTCAATGTCACAGCATATGTTTGGGTGGGAATTGAGAGCCAGCAGAAACACGAGGAGCAGAGCAGAGATGCTGGTGTCATGGTGACACGGGTAGCAGAGCAGGAGGTGGAGCCTGGAGAGTGCAAAGATACATCTTGTCTCAAGCCAAGGCAGAATCCTGGCCTGCTTCTCTCCCCCTTTGCAACATGCTTGCATCCTGGAGGCAGCCATTATTGGGGTGTGGGTGTGTGGCAGTTGTAGTTCAATGGTAGATCATCTTGCCTTGTATGGAGAAGGGTCCCATGTTCAATTCTTGGCATCTTCAGGTAGTGCTGCGGAAGAACCTTCCCTGAAATCTTGGGAGAGCCACCGCCAGCGAGTGCAGGCAATATTGAGCTAGATGGACCAATGGTCTGACTCAATATAAGGCACATTCCTTTATTCCAGCAGGAGAAGTGGCAAATAGCAAGGGGACTGAGGGCAGGTCTCATCTTGTTCCTGATGAAATAAGCCCTGCCCATTCATTTGGTCAAATGCCACTCTGACCCCACTGTCCCCATGCCTGCCACCTCCACCACTGAACAAGAAACTCTGAAGGGGGCTTCTAAGTGCATTTGGTCGGAAGCTTAAAAGCCTCACTATCATTAGCAACCCTGTCTCATCACACTTAGCAATCCCCTTCAGCCACTAAATATCAACAGGGAAAAGCTGGGGTGGAGCAGGCAGGGACATTTGTCGTGACCAGTAACTCACACAACTGTCCCTTACCCTGGGGAAGATACAGATGAGAAGGAAATACAAGCTGCTCCTCAGCACTATCCCCTGGGCTCTCCTAGCCAGGAGATATAGCTCTACCACTTGCCTCATACACAAACCCCAATAGCAACCCCATCAATTACCACTGCAGAAGTCAGTGTCTGTGGAATCAGGGAAGGGTCCTTTTAAGTCAGCACGGTTGGCATTTCAAAGAAGTGGAGTCCACTGTAGAATTGTTGTTGGCATCTGTCTGTCTCGAGAGAAAGTGGAGTGTGCCTCTGGGGATTAAGTCAAACCACTGTGATAGTAGCACTGAAGTGTTCTCCCTGGGGTGCAAGCCTGGGCAATGTGTATAGAGGTTCTGGGCTGCCCAGACAACAAGACCTCCCTCTTCTTGACCTTGCTGATGTGGTAGTATAGGCCAGTGTTATTCAGCTTGGATCTTCAGATGGTGTTGGAGTACAGCTCCTGTAATCCCTGACCATTGACTAAACTGGCTGGGATTGATGAGAGTTGTAGTCAGGCCTGTGCGGGGTGGTACCCTTGCCCTGGGCCTTGGAGGGCTAAGCCAGCTGGGGGGCCCTGCCAGGGGCCTGCTGGATTTACACTGTCATGCCAAGAACAAGACTTCCACCCTGGGTGTCAGACAAGCTCTGCACAGGCCTGGTTGTAGCCCATGCTGACCCAAGAAAACCCTAATAGAAGCCTTGCCAGCCTACATAAGGCCTCAGATGGCCCCAGCTCTTGGCTCAGTCAATGTGTAGCAATGCCTAGCCAACAGGGAACTCTCCAAGGTCCTGATCTGTTTAGAGAGACTTGCCTTGACCTTTTGCATGGGCTAACTTTGATACTTTTTGCCTGATCTGATCTGACCTGTTTGTCTGATTGGACTTGACCTAGTTGACCTGTTGCTTATTCTTTATTGCATTTATACCCCACCTTTCCTTGCTTCTCCCTCCCCTGTGAGCCCCAAGCTCAAGCAGAACTGTATGACATTGGAGGCAGTGCCATTCAGCACAGTGCCTACGCAGTTCATGCTTTCTGAATTCAGCTTAGTGTCTCAAAATGGTTTTTTGAGAGAATGATATGGGGCCCAAAATGGCCCTGAGCTTAATATGTCCTGTGGAAGAAGCCGCCCCTTCCCTGCTTCTAATAACGCCTTACATCATAATGATGCTGCATCATATCTTAGTATAATTCCCAGGAGGATTCTGTCCTGGGAACACCAGCAAATGGCTATGGCCTGCCAACCCACCAACTGAAGTGTCAAGCCCTTTAAAAAAAATGGAGGAAATACTTGGCTACCTGGAATTTAAAAGGCAATAACCCCTCTCTCCCTAGAAATTGAATTTGATCTTTAGGATATGTCGCACAAAGTGGTGAAATAGCTGAGATGAAGACCTTGGCTCAGAGCCAGACTTAAGTGAGAATCTTAGCCAATGGATAAATTCATAGGAGATTAAACATCTGCTGCTCACAAACCGTCTAGAATTACTAATTACATAGTGTCTTTATTGCCAGTGATGATTTACCAACTTTAATACTGCTTTGCTAACTTATTGAGGTCAACATGTGGCTGTGGGAAGTGGAAAAACAAACAAAGTCTTCAGAGTATCTCGGTTTACAGTGTGGGAGGTGCAGAATATTACAGCAATTTGTAACACATTCACCTTAAAGTGAGGTAATGAAAGCTGTTGGTAAATGAATACAGTGGCAGCTAAATACCTCCGCGCTTATTGCTGTGTTGTAAGTATAAGATTAACTGCAGGTAGAAGTTTTTCTAGTTTTGAAACTTTTCAGAGCTAGTGAACTGGATAACCCCAATCCAGTTCAAGTTAGTTATGGTTAAGGTGGCAATTCTATGCATCACTTGCTTGGGTACAATCCCCATTTAACATACAGTGGTAACTCTACTTATGAATTTAATGCATTCCGAACGCACATTTGTAAGTCAAAAAAAATTGTAAGTCGAATCCCATAGGAATGCATCGGGAGAAAAAATTCGTAAGTAGAAGCAACCCTATCTAAAAATTCGTAAGTAGAAAAAATCCTATCTAAATCGCATCCAAGATGGCGGACGGAGCTCTATTCGTAAGTAGAAACATTCGTAAGTAGAGTTATTCATAAGTAGAGGTACCACTGTACTGGGATTGCTTCTGAGGAAATATGCATATGGTTGGTGGTGTTTACTTGGAAGTAAGTCTCAGTGTGTTCAACTGGGATTACACCTGGATAAGTATTGCTAGGACTGAAAACAATGGGGCAATGTAGTCATGGCTAACTTGTTACACATCTTTTAATGGGACACTTGTGGGGTGGGGAGGCACACTTGCCCCAAACATCTCCTGCGGTACCACCTAAGGAGGCCTCCAGGCTACTTTTCCCCACATGTAACAAAACATTATGATAGCAACAAGAGGTCTATCGTTTAAAATAGTTAAAAATGAAATGTGCTATGTTGTGCTTTTTAGAATAGTCTTCTAGATAAGTGACATAAATAGCAAAGCTAAACAATGGCTGTCACAAGAAAGGAGCAAAGTACATTATGTGTCGCATTACAGTTGCTTATTTCTTGACCGTTTATTCAGCAATTTACAAGATAAGCCATTTGCAATTCATCCTCCACCCATTAAAAGGGATTAGTGAGGTTCTGTTGTATATGTTAGATGCCTGATTTAATTACCGCTGGCTTGGCTTGCATATTTCTTCTCGTTTAGTACCCATTATGGTACTATATAAACCTGCCGTTGGTTCAGAACTGTTGGTAGTGAAACCTGAATCCCAGATGCAGACCTGAAAAATGGAGATGCCACACTCTGCTCCCACTCCCACAAACATGAAATCACAGGAAAGGTTACATCAGTGCTGGCATTGTTGATTGATGGTACAAAGAACACAAGTCCCTGATTCACGTTTTGGAATAGGTGGGTGGGAAGACAAAGAGTCAATTGTTTTCAGCTGCAAAATCTGGCAAGATCTACCTTTCCCCCCTCATCACTCTGATGTGCTTTAAGTACTGAGGGTGAATTCACACATACCGGTATGTGATTACAGCCTCAAGGGATGACCTGAATGTGTGAAACTACAGATGCAACATCAGAGTCATGACTTCTTACTCAACAGAAGGAGTTCCTATATTCTGGGTGCAAGTCATTGGTTTGTCTGACAAATGCAGCAGCATGAGTTTGTAATGAGATAATAGTAACTTAAAAGGTAAAGGTGAAGGGACCCCTGACCATTAGGTCCAGTCGTGACCGACTCTGGGGTTGCGCGCTCATCTCGCATTATTGGCTAATGTCTTGGTTTATTTATTTTCATCCTGCTTTTGTTTTAGTATCAGAGTGCAAGAGTGTACCTCCAGATGTGATAAAGTTGGAGAAGCATCATAGGACAACTAATAAACTGGAATAGTGTGTGGACGGTTCAGTATAAATCCACCACTATTATTGCATGAATTATATGTGGCAGGATACACAGTCCTATGGACTGCAAGAAGATCAAACCTATCCATTCTTCAGGAAATCAGCCCTGAGTGCTCACTGGAAGGACAGATCGTGAAGCTGAGGCTCCAATACTTTGGCCACCTCATGAGAAGACAAGACTCCCTGGAAAAGACCCTGCTGTTGGGAAAAATTGAGGGCACAAGGAGAAGGGGACAACAGAGGATGAGATGGTTGGACAGTGTTCTCGAAGCTACGGACATGAGTTTGACCAAACTGCGGGAGGCAGTGCAAGACAGGAGTGCCTGGCGTGCTATGGTCCATGGGGTCACGAAGAGTCGGACACGACTAAACGACTAAACAACAACAACACTTACAAAACAAAACAAAACAAACATATGAATATTATCCATAGATGTGGGGAAACACTTTGCATGGACAGATTATCTCATCCATGAAGTGATAACCAGGGACATGAATGTGGATAAAAACCTGGCTCGGAAGGCTTTAATTTCAGTTCCACAACTCAGGAGTAGCAAGGTTTACACTGCCTATCCTTTGGAAGAAACTGTTTTTTTTCCCAACAGTGATTCAACACATCATCCTGCCATTCTTGATTTTATTCTCCACCGATGTGGAGCATATTTTGATTAAAGAAGTCACCAGGATACATTCTCAAAAGGGGCTCAATACCTAAGATTTGATTTCTTTCTCCATGGTTATAAGCCGTTTTTGGAAGCAGCAGATAGAATGACTGACAGGGTGTTAGCAACTGCCTGGGAAGTGTGTGGCTATAGTCTTCTTACGACAAGTTGTTATTTTAATGGGAACAGCGTGATCATAGGCTTTCAGGATAAACAACCACTTGCCTTTGACAATCCTGGTAACTCTCAGTGCAAGGAGGACCATTTGTTTACATAACTCCAGAGTAGCAATGGACAAATTGACATCTGAACCCGTATCCTTTAAAGGCATCCCAAAGTATGAAGCATCTCTGAATATAGTTTAGGGATTCAGTAGCTGCAGATATGCTACAAACTGCAGAAACATAAAATCTAGGCACTAGTGCTTGATAGCCAATAATTTAAATATAATTTATTGCTTCAGTAAATGTGACATGGGCTTAAATAAGCAAACATGGTGACGTGAGAGTCTATGTGCCTTATGATTTATTATTTATCCGGCAGTCTTGAGCCGGTGAACAATGTATGGTTTGCTCTTCTGAGACTGAAGCTTCTAGTTTCCTGTAACTACCAATCGAATGCTAAGCATGTACTGCAGATTGTGTGTAAGCCTTGTCTAATTAATAAGAAAGATATTTAGATAATACAGACAACCAATTTGAGAATTCTGTATCTCAGCCTCTGGCTAAGCTTGAGTACCAAAAAGGGAACTTTTAGCATTCTTCTCCTTCCTCTTCCTCTTCTTCCTGCTAAAGGTCTTGGTTGGGTGGGATGAGGAACCATACTGGTTGTTTATCTCTTATAGTGATAAATGATAGAAGAGAGTGGTAGAAAGAGATAGAAGATCTTGTTCTCACTAAAACACATCTTCTTATGTGCTTTTCTATGACTACAACACATCTGAAGTTACACGCACAAAAGAAATATACAATGGGCAGTGTGCATATAATTTTTTGTACTGGTAGAGGCCCACTTTAGAATCCACAATATAGGATCCAAGCTACAAATAGAGGGTTATTATGTGGTATGTCGCTTCTAGCACCAGACTACTTCTGATCGCAGTTACAGCACTGGAAGCTTGACTGCTTCTCCTTGCCAAAAAATCCAGGCTTGTAGAAAGCTAGCCTGTCAGTGGTATATAGGATTATTATTATTATTTTCACATGGGGGAGGCAATTAACACTGCCTCCATATTAAGGAAACTCTCAGCGGTATATCTTCAAAAAGTTTATGCATTCATTTGAAGTCCCCTCTTAGGCCAAAGAACACAAATAAGAATTTTCCTGCATTGAAAGGTGGATGTTTATCATGGTAAGAATAATAATCATACAACCATACAATGCCTTTTGGCCATTTCTTCTTATTTTGAACAGGAGCCATGGTTCAGAATAAATCAAGGTTCTCAATTACCACTAAACAGGCTTTATGTGCTGCTAAATTCTTTTCTCTGGCGGAAACTAACCTGGTTTGGCTCAGGCAACATTACAACAATGATCTTAATAAATGAAGTTGTACTTCTTTCCTGGGTATATTATTCAGGAAATTATGCACCAGTGTCATCCATAATGAGAAGTGGATTTATTTCACATTGGCTTTGCTCCTAAATAGAACAAAGTATAACTGGATAGTATAAAGTTTTTATCTTGGCACAATAATGCCACTACTCAGTTCATCTCAGTGCATCACAGTTATTGAGTGTTCTGCCATCTGTTTCTTTTCTACTGCTGTGCATTAAGAAAGACTTTGCAGGCAAAGACTGTGAGGACCCAGAGCTTAGACTAGAATTTCAAGGGCAAGAAGGGGTGTGGAATATGAGGCCTGACAGAGGCCATGCATTCCTCCAAGTCTTAGGACTCTAGGCCACACCTCTTGAGGCCACTCCCTTCCTTTCCCTTCACAGGTTTTTATTGGCCTGGAATGTGTCCCTGTACTGGGACAATGGCTTGCTGGTCGGGATGATGGAGAGGTGTGTGTGTGTGCATGCACAGATTTAGGGGGCACATGGGTGCTGAGGCCCAATCCTTGCACTATTGGAAGAAGTTACTGTTGGCGTAGCTGGACATAGGAATGGGTTGTTTTCCTTCATAAGCATAAATCATGCTATGGACGAGGTAATCAGAGGTGCAAGGTCAAAGGAGCCAGTTGCTGTAGTAACGACTCAGAGCCCTGACTATATTTGTGATTAATATATGTCAGCTAGTTCAGTTGCTCAGTGTTGTGTCTTGGTTGGCAGATGTCAGTTAGAGCAACAGGGATACTTCGTCTCTGCATATATGTATATAAATCTGTATCCAAAAAGCCTACAAGCAGTTTGCTGAGTCTATTACTTCTACAACAACAGTTCGCTGGGCCTATTACTTCTACAACTTCTGCTTGTGTGTGATGGCTGGTACTGCAAGCGAGATCCAACTTCTATTGTGTGTGTAAAGGTAAAGGTATCCCTGACCATTAGGTCCAGTTGTGACTGACTCTGGGGTTGTGGCGCTCATCTCACGTTATTGGCTGAGGGAGCCAGCGTACAGCTTCTAGGTCATGTGGCCAGCATGACAAAGCCGCTTCTGGTGAACCAGAGCAGCACATGGAAATGACATTTACCTTCCCGCTGTAGCGGTACCTATTTATCTACTTGCACTTTGACATGCTTTCGAACTGCTAGGTTGGCAGGAGCTGGGACCGAGCAACGGGAGCTCACCCCATCGCGGGGATTCGAACCGCCAACCTTCTGATTGGCAAGCGCTAGGCTCTGTGGTTTAACCCACAGTGCCACCCGCGTCCCCACTGTGTGTTTATCTTATATCAAATTCCCAACAGTTTCTTAGTGCTACATGGGATTCAAGATTTAGGTTGCTGAATAGGGATTTGCTCACTACACAATATTGTTTGGATGCACAGACACAAGTCACTGTATTCCTTTATGTCTTGCTGCAAGACTACAATTATTAGTCTGGAATGGATACCTGACACTCATATTACAGAGCAGCTGAACAGGAAAAGCTGTCATTATAGATATGAGTCACATTCCAACCTGAATATTCTGAACCATATAAATATATCCTCAAGAGTTACAATGTTCAGAGTACACATGTGGAGCTCTACAATATTATCAACAGATAGCATTAAATCTAGTTTTTTAGTAGGGCTGATTCAAGTGAAATCCAGGTATTGTTCAAGTTGGGTTGTGAAGCCCAGAGTGATCTGGGGCTATCAGGGCATGGGGCTTAGGAAGGAGAGCCAGGTGTGGGTGGAAGAATGATAAAGTAACTAAGCATATAGAAGAATAAGCCTTGCTGAAGCCGAACCAGCATAGGTGATGGCAGAGATGAGATCTGATTCACTATAGCAGGTATGGGGGATCCTTCCCCCCTATGGATGTTGCTGGGCTACAAGTTCCATCATATGTGACTGTTGGCTTACTGGGGCTGACATGAAATGTAGTTCAGCAACATATGGAGGGCCAAAGCTTTCCCACACCTGCACTATAGGGAAGAAAAGAATTTTGTGTTGCATTGTGGGGAGCTCTCTGCCCCCCTCTCCTCAGCTTCAAGCTTAGTAGGGGATTATCTCTGAATTCACACTGTGTTGGGAGAGATACTGTGAGCTGGGGAACAAGAGGAAAGGAGATAGTTCTGGTGCATAGCTGCCAAGTTTTCCCTTTTCTCGCGAGGAAGCCTATTCAGCATAAGAGAAAATCCCTTAAAATAAGGGATAACTTGGCAGCTATGTTCTGGTGACCAAGGGCAGCCCAAATTTGTCGACCCTTGAATGTGTGAGAGAAGGTGATGAGAGAAGGTGATGAGAAGAAAACAGAGCAAGACCATCAGAAATAAGAACTATGGACATGGAACAGGAGAAAAGGAACTATTAAAACACTTTCTCCTATAGAGACTGTCTGCTATCCAATTAGTAATGAATAATCTTGACAATACTTTTGTCAAGTAATTAAAAGGTGTCAGGTTCATCTGTTTCTCTGTTCTCTAATTATTTATAGCTGTTAATTAATTGTTTGTGTTAACTGCCTTAGTCCAGCGATAAAGAAGTATTGCGTTAGCATTCGTGATTCTAAAGATTGATTGTTAGTTGTCTCTCCTGCATAATTGATCACTGCTTACCCTATGCAAGGTTTCTATTATTTTCAGTTTTATAAAATACAAAAACTGGAAAATTTATTTTGGAACTTAGGAGGGTTTGGCTTGTATAGATTCCTTTCTCTCTATCAATCAAAACTCATGCTTAAGTTTTTGGCTCAAGAGAACAACATATCAGAGAATTATTAATCCTAAAAAGGGACAATTTAAACATCTGCTGTAGCATTTAAAGGAGGTGTTGGAAATATTATTGGTCCAAGGGTCTGATTTGTTCTTGACCAACTCTCCAGGGAGGCTGCTTGCCAGTGGTGGGCATAGCTGACTCACATGAGGGATGGGGGAGCAGTTCAATTCAGTTCACATTCAGAGGCAAGTTTACACAATTCACACTTTCAGAAACAAGATGTGAACCGAAACACAGCCATACTTTGAAATTTGCAGTTCTTCAGCCAAGTAATGTGTACAAAAATGTATATGCTAGAGTAGCATGTGACTATCAGTGAATACATTAGCGAAAAGAGCATGCAAGAATGCATAGCTGTTAGGTAAAATTGCTTTGCAAAAAATGTGCATATTAGGCAAAAAATGCACAAAAATATGCATATTAGGAGAAATTCATATTAAAACACTGATCAATTTCCTTGAGAATCACAAACTGATTTGGAGAACTAAACTAAGATATCAGAGGGACTTATTCCTAGGCAAGTCTTGGATTGAAGTCTTATTCATGTGTGAGAACTCAGCTAAGATATTAATGATTAAGCAACTCATTGCTCCAGAAAACACAAAGAGCAAAAAAAAACCACAGTGTTGGTCCATGAGAAAAAACACAAAAATTTTCGGAGTGGGTGAAGTTGCTGCTTCAGACTGTGAATGGGCATGCATGTGTGACAGTTTTGATGGCTTCCCCATGTTAAACATACTCTGCAAAAAGAAAACCAACAGGCAAAGTGCTGGGCTAGAACTCCCCCCCCCAAGTTCTAGATTTTCCTAACCTAACCATTCAAAAATGGTACACCCCACCTGTAGTCTGAAGTGGCTGAGCCTATTCTACTGGCTCAGTATGCTATTTGTGTGGGCCCAGCAGCCAAAATAATGAGTTCAGGAGGAATTTGTCCATGATTCCAGGAGTATATAAATGCCTCTAGGCTATGATTATTCAGGAAATGTCACTATAATCCACTATGTATCATTGAAGCATTCAAAAACAAGAAATTATTGTGCACAAAGATGAACATTTGTTGGACAGGGAATATATTTGCCCTAGAAAGGCAACCCCTCTCACCTATTTCTCCTGGTAAAGAAGCTGTCAGATTTGGTTTTGGAAGTGATGTCTTTTTCCTAATGGGTCATCTATAAAAAAAACAGCTTTGCAATCCCATTTACTCAGAGAATGATTTGGATTCTCGCTTCTTATCTTTTTTAACCACACAGCAACTTCTTCCCAATGAAATTAATCCCATAATTGTTTGTCTTATTTTCCTTTGAATGGGCTTTATTGGAATGTGATCTCATCTGTAAATTAAATGTCCACATTCTGTTTTTGTTGTTGCTACCACTAATCCTTTCCCCATTCTCTGAACACAATCTCATATTAAGCAGCATATTAATTCTACAATGGACAAAACAAAGGAATGGCTTTGACCACTTAACAGCGAGCTCAAGACTTTAAACACCCTCCTATAGCTAGGATTTTATATCTGCTTATTTAACAGCATTCCTCTACACAGATTATTCAAAAGGCAAGAGCACAAGACAATGGTGAAATCTACACACATATAAAAACCACTGTGAAAATGCTTTTAAAATGTTTTGAAAAATACATTGAATTTTGCATAGCTCACTTTCACCATTAATAATAGTAATAACAATAAATTTTTATTTATACCCCGCCCTCCCCAGCCAAAGCCGGGCTCAGAGCAGCTAACACCAAATATAAAACAACTGATTAAAATACAACTCAAACAACAAGACTACATACATCAAAATTAAGTTAAAAATTAAAAATGCAGCCTTATATAAATGGGGAAAAGAAAGGGAAAATGGGGGAGGGAATCAGATTGGATCCAGGCCAAATGCCTTTACAACACTTTACAACACATTTAAAACACTTTATTTGCAGCTGCGTAGCTGAGTCAAATGAATCCTTCCTGCAGGGCAGAGGAGCAAGTAAAAGATAGCGCATGTGACAGAGTTTTGTGCATGTTTACTCAGGCCCCATCTGCACTATTCATTTAAATGGGCTAATTTAAATAAGCATGGTTTTTCCCCAAAGAATCCTAGTTTGTTATGGGTGCTGAGAGTTGTTAGGAGATTCCCTATTCCCCTCCCAGAGCTGCAATTCCCAGAGCTGTCTGGGAAGAGAGTTTGACTGTTAAAAAAATACTCTGAGAATTGGGGCTCTCAAATATAAATATTTGTAGGTTGCAATCCTCTACAAACTAACCTGGAAATGGCATCAAATGTTGCTTCCCATTCTTAGCATAACACAGCAGCCAACTCCAATGGATCTTTTGCACTTGTGAAAGACACTGTGCAAGGCGTATCTTGGTTTGCTTCAAGGAGCTGGGACCAGGCAGCTAAATCTATAGAGGCATGTATGTGATAAGGAAGATGGGTGAGATCTGAGGTGGGAGATTAGAAGTGCTTGTCATCATTTACACAGCCATTGCAGGATCACAGATTTCTTTAAGAGCAGCAAAAAAGAGAATGTTTGCTTTTCTACTTCTCAGCTTTGTGTGCAACCCAGAGCTTTAATGCCAGAAGAGTGTGCATCACCTCAGTGCCCGGATTGTGTATGAACAGCACAGATTATTCATCGTATGCTTCAGTTGCTTTAATAACATTGTGTCAAGTTATCGTTTGTACAGTCATCCTGTGGTGTGGCATTCTGAATGCTGTTTCTTTTCACTTGAGGTTCAGATATCGAGACCAAATACAAATCCAATTATCAATGAAGACTGTGGACATCTTTCCATGGATTTCTGTGAAAGTTGGTCCAGACCAATATAGATTTTTCATGCTCTTTCTGTATCATATTCTATTAAAAATGAACCCTGGGTTATGAAAGAAGGAAATGAATAAGTCATCCACTAGCAGAATGAGAAGCAATTTGGTTTACTGAAAGATGATCGGATTTGTAAACAAGCACAGAGACATTTTTATGGTTATTATACTGTATTGTGAAACTTTATCTTCTATGCCAGTAGAGGTTACATTATTTTCTTCTGCTTATTTTGTGTTCATACCATCATCCAAAAGTTGTTGGACTCCAACTCCCATCAGCCCCAGCCAATGTGACCAAAAGTCAGGAATGATAGGAGTTGTAGTCCAGCAGGGCACCACATTGACTGCCCTTGGTCTATCACAGGCATCCCCAAACTTCGGCCCTCCAGATGTTTTGGACTACAGTTCCCATCATCCCTGACCACTGGTCCTGTTAACTAGGGATCATGGGAGTTGTAGGCCAAAACACCTGGAGGGCCGCAGTTTGGGGATGCCTGGTCTATCACATAAGAGAGCTGCCTGGTGATGTGGACTGCTCACTGTTTACCACAGGTATCATACCTGCATCTTTTGCCTGGGCAGGGGAATAGTGATTTGTGCATGTGTAATTTCAACCTGGAACATAGGATAGAGGAAAAATTGATTCCCTGCACCAAAGCATCACATTTTTAAATCCTGCTCTATCAACCTGCAACTACAACCCTCATTTTAAGAAGAGCAAGAACCTATTCATGGCTTGTTTAGCTCTTAAGCTTGTCATCTGCATGCTAGGCCACACATCTGATATCAATATGACTAAAATTTAAAACCAGTTCTCCAGACCTGGTCGACACAAGCAGCAGGATGAAGCCCCTTTTGGTCGTTCCCTCTCACACCATTCTAATCATGTGAGGGAGGAGAGCTGGTTGCACTCAATGGCCCCTCCCTCTCACTGCTCTCCTGACAGCACATCCTGCTAGCCATTCACATGTTTGAGTGGAACTTCTCCACTGGGTGGCCCCTCCTTCTTGCATTGATGGTACCAGCATGTCAAACCTGCGACCCTCCAGATGTTTTGGCCTACAACTCCCATGATCCCTAGCTAGCAGGACCAGTGGTTGGGGAAGATGGGAATTGTAGTCCAAAACATCTGGAAGGCCGCAGGTTTGACATGCCTGGTAGAACCCTGCATGATCTTCTACATCACACAAGAAGTCAAGAATTGGCTTCCTGCTGCAGACAGCCAGTTTGGAAGTGTGGAGGGTTGCAGGGAAAGGCCATTGGGTTTACAGTCGATTTCAGACTGTAGGTAGGATCGCATTTAGGAACACAGAAAGCTGTATTATACTAATTATATTTGGCTAGAGAACTGCACTGCACAATTTGGAGAAGTGGGGATTTGGAATGATGGCTGTGTTTTGGTTCTACTCTTGTTTTGGAAAGTGTGAATTAAATTGGCTTGCCTTTAAATGTGAATGGAATCCCCCCCCAATAATGAGTCAGACCATGATCCAGCTAACCCAGTATTGTTTTCACTGACAGGCTCTTTCAGTTTCAGACAAGCATCTCTCCCAGCCCAACGTTAGGGAATGAAACGGGGACTTCCTTCATGCAGAGCAGAAGTTCTACCTCTCAGCTATGACTGCCCTTCTCAATTGAGCTGTAGCTAAATTAGCGCCAATGAAAAAGCTAGAAGTAGCGTGTAGAAGACAGGCACAACATGGAAAGAACAGGATGAGAGCTTTTCTTCCTAGTGTGCTAGAAACAAATGGGGGGAAGCATTAAGAATGGTATTCTCCACTTGTCATCTGTAGCAGTAGTGGCCACTTTTCCAGCAAAGGACTCTACAGTTTGATTCTGCTGCATCTGCAGTCCAAGCCTCAGCTACACTTAGTGATACAGAAGTTAATGTAGGTGTGGGGATGTGGCTGGAGTGACTGTTGAAACAACTGCAAAATGCAATGCTTTTTAGCCTGAATAGTGTTTTCTACTAAGCCGGTGTGTGTGTGTGTGTGTGTGTGTGTGTGTGTGTGTGTGTGTGTGTGGAGTGAAAGAGTAGGAAAAAGTGCCAAGCTTGAGAAACCCAGGAAGTTAGGAAAATATCAGCTTGCCAGATTTAACATAGCATAGATGAAGGTCTTTCTGTGATGCCGACGTCAGAAGGCAGAATTAATGAATACATAGGCAAAGTTAATGTTCTATGAAAACTGCTGTTAGGTTAGGATTTTCCTATTAAAGTAGCATAAAGAGTTGGTTCCATCATTTACACACGTTGAATAAATGTAGGCTCGAGCTCATTTATAATGTCTGACTCCAAATGTTCTTATGAATTATAGAAAAGGAAGGAAATATTTTATGGAACCAGCGGACATAACCAGCGATGTAAAATTATGTTTCTGAATAGAGCAGTGTGGTTCTATTTACGAGGATGGGGTGAATTGGGTCTTTTAGGAGTGCTTGGGATGTGAAGTTTATTCTTGATGTCTATAGATGAACTTGGCATATTGTAGCAATCTTTACAGGGATTATTTATTTATGCAATGTGGTTATCATACTTTTTTTGATATTCATTTTTCTTATTCAAGCAATATAAAACCAAGTCTTTGTACATAAGAATCCCAAAGAAAAGGTTGGATTATGGATCTATTGCAATGGCTTGTCTTGAATGTTTTATTTTTTTCTTGCTAAAGAGTGGGAGGGGCAGCCTTTGAAATAATTAAGCAGTCAAAGAATTCACCTCCAATTAACATTTCCCATCCCCATTGAAGAAGAAGAAGAAGAAGAAGAAGAAGAAGAAGAAGAAGAAGAAGAAGAAGAAGAAGAGGAGGAGGAGTTTGGATTTGATATCCCGCTTTATCACTACTCGAAGGAGTCTCAAAGCGGCTAACAATCTCCTTTCCCCTCCTCCCCCACAACAGACACCCTGTGAGGTGGGTGGGGCTGAGAGACTTCAAAGAAGTGTGACTAGCCCAAGGTCACCCAGCAGCTGCATGTGGAGGAGCGGAGACGCGAACCCGGTTCCCTAGATTACAAGTCTACCGCTCTTAACCACTACACCACACTGGCTCTAGAAACCAAATACATGCAAAATTTCTGGCTGAACACAGGCATGAAGGCGGTTCAGACATAATATTGAATGATGCTTGCTTGCTGGCTGGCTGGCTGTGATCTCTAAAGCAATGGCATTTGATAAACCATAGTTATTAGCAGCTAACAAACATTGAAACCACCAGGCAAACCATCAGCACCCAGAACCTTCAGGCAGCTGCTCTGACCCCAAGTCTCTCATAGGACTCACTACTAATGATAACATGGGATAAGTTGTCAGGTATTCATTTAGCGACTGTTCCATGCAAGGAAATAAAGTGGGAGCAGACCACTGTGCAGTGATGAATTCTGGAAGGAAAACATTATTAAGTTCACATCTATCAAGTACTTTAACAACTAACCAATTTTGTAGTGTACATCATTGGGGACACACTATCAATTTAAAAGTAAGTAACCTCACCATTTCCCATTGCGATACTAAATCTGACATGGCTCTGTCCATTTTTCCTCCATGTGGGATTTTTGCATTGAGTTATTGCTTGTTTTTAAGTATTTATTTTGTCTTAAAACCTTTGGGTAGAAGGCAACACATAAAACACCAACAATAAACTGTTTTGCTTCATTACTTTTTGCCTGCTTCCCAATGTTGACAGCTGAACAAAAACTATCTATCATCTATCTAGTTGTTATATTACCAGTACACATGGAAATCATCATGGTCAAAATCAGAATGATTGGCAAGACATATCATTTGCAAATTCTGCAGTGTAATACTAATTAAGTAATTACCATTAACATTTCTATCCTAACTTTTTTAGGCATAGTTACAGGTAGGTAGCCATGTTGGTCCGCTGTAGTCGAAACAAAATTAAAAAATTCCTGCCAGTAGCACCTTAGAGACCAACTAAGTTTGTCATTGGTATGAGCTTTTGTGTGCATGCACACTTCTTCAGATACACTGAAACAGAAGTCTCCAGACCCTTATATATAGTGAGAGAGTGGGGAGGGGTATTCTCAGAAGGGTGGTGGGAATGGGTGTTTGAGTCAATGGGTATTCTGAGAATACCCCTCCCCACTCTCTCACTATATATAAGGGTCTGGAGACTTCTGTTTCAGTGTATCTGAAGAAGTGTGCATGCACACAAAAGCTCATACCAATGACAAACTTAGTTGGTCTCTAAGGTGCTACTGGAAGGAATTTTTAATATATATATATATTTAGGCATGTTAGACTTCCAAGTCAGCAATTTCGGGGGTTGGAGTTGGGGTTGGAGGAGGGATTGAACCACTGCTTGGTTGACATTAGACCACAGCGTTTCAGACTTTGAAGTATACCCAATTTATCAATATAACCAGGGACACTAACAACAAAAGAGAATTGTGGTTCATACTGGGCCCACAACCTGCCTCTGCAGCTCCAACTGCATTATATGTATATTTGTAGCAGTATCACAGCCATAGCTTTCCTTAAAGAGCCCAAGGAAATGAAGTTTGTTAAAGGCTTTTCAAGTGTTCAGTTAGAATACACAAAATGTTGACGCCTGAAGGACCTGAGCCTAGCCCAACTGAATACTGTCAAACTTCATAGATTTCACTTTGGGGAGCATACTTAAACTTTTACTTGTTATTTTATTTATTTGTAGATACTTACATTGAACTTATATAGTAGATATAAGTAGTGGTATGTAAAGCAGGAAAGAGGAATTTATGGGCCTCCAGATGTTGTTGACTTCCAACAGTCCCAGTATCAGAGGTTGGACTGAGGAGGACTAGTGGGGACCGCTCCCCTTCTCCAGAAGCTTCCCAAGAAGAGGAGCACAGTACAGATTTCGAACAGTGGTTTGCAGAAGGGCATAGTTCAGAGGCTGTAGAGGGCAGAAGCCGGGAAATATTGGAAGAGGAACAGCAGGAAGAAGAAGCACCAGGGGAAAGACAGCTGACAGACTCAGTGTCCCTGGAAAGCATTCCTGATCACCCCCTCTCCCAGGACCAGACATGCATTGAGGGTAATAGAACAGAGAGCTCAGAGGCAGAAAGCTCAGATTAGCCAATGCAGGGGTGGCATAGAATAAGAGAGACATAGGGGGGTGGGACTTTACTTGCAGCAATGCCATTATTTAGGGAAGACTGCATTCCTTTGTCGCTCTCTGTGAATTATTGAATCAATTGCTTGCTTGGTAAGAACTGTGATCATTTGTCTGCTTCTTGGCTGCCACCGTGGGAGGGAACTGATTCCCTGAAGCCTGACATCCAGTCAGCATCGTGGTCAGGGATGATGGGAGCTGGAGTGCAACATCTGGAGGACAGGGTCCTCATAATTCATGTAATGAGAGCAGGGAGGCGTGTAGCACATCCCTGATATCCAAGCCATAATTCTGAGGACCGGAAACATGTATGAAATAAGTTTTTATCCTTTTATCCCTTACTACCTGCATCTTGGGGTTAACTCTTTGTACTCACTCCTTTTGGAATGTGACATGAAGCTGCTGAAGAGGTCCAGGTGTGAGTCAGGATGTGGGCAAGTGAAGGAGGTAAAGACAGGAGGCTTTAATTAGAGATGTAGGAGAAATGTGTTTGGTTCACATTTTTAAGTGACCTGACCCACGTCTGTGGATCAGAATGCGACTCTCACTTGGATTATGGATTTCTCCATATTTTGAGATGCATCTTCATTTTTTTTAAAAAAAAACATGTGCCCCCAAATGGGCACAAACGTGTGGCTTTTAGAGGAACTTGCACTAAAACCATACACAAATTTGTATTTTAGGGGGAGGATACCAACAATGTGATGTCCAACTTGCAGATTTTTGGGGAAAATGTGTACAATTTAAATGCACCATTTAAAAACCATACAAAAATGGAATGGGACAGATCTATGCATAGCTGCCAAGTTATCCCTTTTTAAAAGGGATTTTCCCTTATGCTGAATAGGCTTCCTCGCGAGAAAAGGGAAAACTTGGCAGCTATGGATCTATGGTTGAGTACATGCAAACAAGCATGGAATGAGCATAGTCTAATCTGTCCATCCCTAGGTCTCACTTTAGACATAGGCAACTGTTAGGAGAGTTTAAATAGTTCATATATTGTTCCCAATTCATACATTGCATTAATAAAGTGGTCCTTTATTTAATGTATTAATTCTTGTGATGGGTGTGTGCGCACAAATAAAAGACGATTAAAAATAAAGTCTGGCACTGTTACACCGTTACACTTTTCTCTCTCTAAATCTCTCTTAAAATGTGACACATGAAGTCTGCCTGGTTACAGAGGCCAGCAACAATTCGCTACAAGTATTCAAACTGTTTCATTTGGCTCCTGTGCAATTTAGCACTGCAGCTCCCCCCTCTGTTTTTCAAAGCAAGCCAAACTGTTCCATAACTTTACATAACTACGAGGGCAGCCTAGGACAGACTGCAGAGGTTTGCCTTCTATTTTTCTTAGATATCTCTAGCCCAGCAGAAATTCAGCTGGCATTTCTAATTCCTTCTTGTTCGCAAAATGTGAGGCATGCCTCTTGAAAGAGATTCTTTGCTTGTATGCAGCTGCCAGGTGAGGCAAAACCTCTTTTTGGAACTGGTTCACTTGTTCTAGAAATGATGGAACACAAAATCCTCAGCAGCATCTGTTATCTGGACAAGCAGTTAGGAACAGTAACCATGGTTTTTTTAAAAAATAAATAAAGACATTCACTTATTTTCTGGTTTTTCCCCCACCTGCAAGTCCAGGATTAATGGGAAGCTTCCAGCTAGTTTCTCCTCTGAAACTTAATATATTACGGTATATTTATCTGTAGAAAAGCACCATGCTGGTATGCAGTTTAAATCTCAGATTATTTTAATTTTTAAAAAAAATTCTCAGTAGTATGTGAGAAACCCCTTGTTTTAGGGAAACAAAATGCAGGCCAACTGTTGGCTTCTAGTAGCAACTGATGATTCAATTCTTCTCTTTTGTTCTATTTCTGTAATAGGCATCATGCTGAACTAAACTTGTCTTACAATGGAGGGGGGAAAGAACATTCTTATTTTATTTCTTCATAATGAGAAATAACGCTTGAGAGAGAAGGTGGGAGCAGGAAACCATGAGTTAAGCAACTTCACTGAGCATAATTATAGACGCCCAAAGAAAAAGAAAATATTCCAAAGGCACAGGAAGAAAAATGCTGTTTTTATAAGATAACCAACTGGCAAAATGTTGAATGTGCCCAAGTGGGAAAACTTGAGAATGGTCAAAACTGAGAACTCTTAGTTTAAACTTGCATTTTGTTTTTCAGGTACTGTACAATTGATTTGATAAAATGGCTAATTTACTTAAAGCCTCTTCCATTTAGTAAGGCAACTTCAACATTAGTAATCTTTCTGGCAAAAGACAATACAAGAACTGCAAGAGCTCACAACTCATGGCTTCTGCAAGAGAGATCTTCTCTGGATTGTGTTCACAGGTTTTCTCCTGGAGGATAAAGCCATTCATGGTTACTAGCCAAACTGGCTATGTTCTGCCTCCACACCCAGAGTTTATGGAAATTGGAGGAGGAGAGAATGCTATTCCTCTTGGGCATAGCTGCCAAGTCTACTGTTTTTCGCTGGAAACCCTCGTATTTTAAACCGTTTCCCGCTGGCAGCCTGGATTGGAAAAAAATCCTGTAAATCCTCTGGATTTCCTACCTGCCAGGGAGGCTCCATTTTGGGTGCCGGCGCCGCCTGATTTCCAGTGCCTGGACATAGGTAGCATGGCACTGGAAGTCACTTCTATGCATGTCCGGACATGCGCAGAAGCGACTTCCGGTGCCGCACTACCCATGTATGGGCACCGGAAATTGGGTGGCACCAGCACTGGAAGTTGCTTCTACGCATGTCCAGACATGCGTAGAAGCGACTTCCGGTGCGGCACCAGTGCTGATGCCGCATTTTTCAGCGGAAGACTTGGCAGCTATGCTCTTGGGTCTTGCTTGTACACTTCCCATATGCATCTGTTTGGCCACTGAGAGAACAGGATGCTAGACTAGCTGGATCCTTGGCTTAATTCAGCAGCCTCTTCTCATGTTTCTTGGTCTTCCTGTAGCCCATTGGCTGCTATGTATTTATCATTTGTCTGTCTTGCCCACTTGAGACAGGTGCTTTTTGTGTGCATGTGTATTCCACAAAATGTTACTGCTGCAATAATTGTGTGTTAGAAGTGGATTTATACCGGCCTGTCCAGGCACCATTCCATCTTATTAGTTCTTCTGTGATGCTCCCCCATTGTTACAGCTTTACTGCCATTTTGAGAGGCACTCGTGTACCACAGCACAACAACAACAACAACAACAGGGCCAAAACAAAACTTTGGAACGTTTGTGGTATGAAAAGGAGCAAGCTATGAGACCGGCAACACGTGGAACTGAAGCAGTATGTATGCACTAAAGGTATCAAAAGCAGGGTTGCATATAACTACTCAAATACCACCATGACCCCAAATCAAGATAGATGCACAACAAAAAGGACATCTGAAGCCCCCCTTCTTTTTTATCCATGGAACACAGATGGTTATTCAAACAGATCACCTACTGCTAGGTGCAAACTACCCTGGGGAACCTCAAATTTGTAAACTCTCCTGTGAAAATATTCATTTGTTTTATCATTTTGAAAGATACTTTAGCTAACACTTTTTCCACTGAGCAGCTGTGCCGAGAAACCCATAGAATAAGCACTATGATTTGGTGTGTATTTAAAAAGAAAAAATCAGGAGAAGTTAGAGGATGGAAAACAACAATCCAGAGATGGCTTCCTGAGGCAAGGGTCTATAAATTTCTTTTAAGAATGACAAAGCTGTGTGTAAGCATTGCAAAAGTATAAAAAGTAGTTCACTGAAAACCAACATGCTCAGTAGCTGTAATACGTAGAGTTAATGAACAAAGGTGTTTTTTTTAAGTGGGCTCCTATCCTTCTCTTGCTTTTGACTCTGAGCACAGTGAAGCAGTGATGGAGTTGGACTACTGAAGTGGCCTGCACATTTCCCAATTACTGTACCCTTTTGTCTAGCAACCAAGTAAAAATCATAGCTCTTTCTTCTGGCAAGGTGGGAGGAGACAGTCAGAAAAACAGTGACTTTTCTAGTTTCTTTCTTCCTTTCTTTTTAAAAAAAGGTAAATATCTGCTGGGCCTGTTTTTCTGAACTGTGGCAGGCTTCTTACCCCTTTCCACCTGCCTCATGTTTCTAGTTATCAAACTGATTGCCCTCCAAAATGAGGGTAAAGAATGTGATATTTTCCCCACCCCCCAAAATGGTCTGCTGTTGCAGGAGAACCACTGCACCAATATTTCTGAAAAATGGCAGGCTTAATCCCCTCAGAAGGGGTGATCACACCGGCAATTTTTCTTCAGTTCTGCCAGAAAATTAAAATTAGCCCCTTTACCTTTTTCTTAAAATAAAATATACATTTAAAGGTTCTCCAGTGGATGAATATGCCTGAATCTGCATACTTAATCCATTCTGGATGGGCTGCTATGCCTGAAAATATCATCTACATATGTGAAAAGGAACAAAAAAAATGTACAGTTATTTTCAGATTCCCCATTATAGTGAATGGAGACAAAACAGAGTTTCAGATTTGGCAGATCAGATTTGGACCCAAATAATGAATTGAATGAGAATGGCACAGAGATTATCTGAAGCAGATCCACCTGCTCCCAAATGCTACAGATACAAGGCAAATCTTGAGTCACTGTCCACTCCTATTAAAAAACACATTTTTGTTTCAATGTGTGCATGGCAGCAACCTCAGCAGATTCCGGCAGTGCATCACTACACTCTCAGCCTGTGGTTTTCGATTAATTGGGCATGTGGGAACATACTCAAGTTGGGCACAAGAGGCCCATATGTGCTGAGATTCCTTTTTGGCCGCCTGCCTGAACTGCTCTTTGGGAAGGCAACCAAGGCAAACTCACAAAGCACTCTTAGGGATTAATAAAACAAAGAAAACAAGAAAGTGTTAGATGGACTGAAGATACGCTGGACTGCTGTGAATGATGATTTACTGATTACATTTGAAGCTTGGCAGGAGCCTGTAGAGGATTCCAGGGAACAAGCTGACAAGTTACAATCTGCTATAGATTTACAGCACTGCCGCCCTTGCCCCTGCTGCAGAACTCTCTATAAACAGCAGGTATGACAGGGGAGACTGGGAGATTATGCTATCAGATTGCTTCACGTTTCTATCTGATTGACTGAATGAGTGACAACCCAGCAAGCAGGATGATATACTGAATCGTTCCAGCATTCATTCCAGCAAGAAAAATGATTTACTCAGTGCCTCATAAGGAGGGTGCCACCGCCTCGCACAGAGATCAATACCCACGGCTTCTAGGAAATCCTAGTTATGGCATGATATTTGGATTTGAGGCAGGGGGAAAAGAGAGGCAGCAACAAGGTTTAAAAGAGGAGCACTAAGCATCCATGGAGACTGGCAAGGGAGAAAATCTGAGCAGAACAGCAGGGCCGTCCCTAGGCCCGGGCTGGGTGGCGCAAGGCACCAGGGCGCCTGGCCATCAGGGGCGTGGAAGGGGCACCGAATGCTGGTGTCTGCCTCCGTGCGCCTCTGCTGTTGAGCGGCTTCAGGAAGCTCTCCGGAGGCGCGCGGAGAGCGTGAGCCTGGGGCCGCCTCTGCCTCAGCTGTTAAGCGGCTTCAGGCTGCTCTCCAGAGGCATGCGGGGAGCGCTGCCCTGGGGGCGCCTAACAGCTGAGAGGCGCAGCACGGCGGCCCCAGGCTCACGCTTCGCGCAGGGAGTGGGAGCCTGGGGCCTCCTCCTCCGTGCCTCTCAGTTTTTGAGTGGCTTCAGGCCACTCTCCGGAGGCACGCAGGGAGTACGAGCCTGGGGCTGCCTCCTCCGCGCCTCTCAGCTCCCCGCGCGCCCCTCCTGCCCGCCTCACTCATGGGGGGCGCCAGAGGGATCTTGGCACCAGGGCGCCAGATATGGTTAAGACGGCCCTGCAGAACAGTATGGTGGAGTGTAACTAACCCATGGCCCTCCAGATATTACTGGACTACAACTCCCATTATCCCATACCATTGGCAATAATTTAAACTGATGTTTTTGAGCACTCTCTGAATTGTCTTAGCACCACCAGATGTCAGGGAAATAAACAACTACCTGACTTTTAGAAGACATCTGAAGGCAGTCCTGTTTAGGGAAGTTTTTTATGTTTGATGTTTTATTCTGTTTTTAATCTGTTGGGAGCCGCCCAGAGTGGCTGGGGAAACCCAGCCGGATGGGCGGGGCATAAAAATAAATAAATAAATCATCATCATCATCATCATCATCTGCAGCATATTCACAGAGCTTTCATGCCCTGTGACACCAATAGGTAAGTAGGTAGATAGATGCAAAAGTTTCATTAAGATATTTTGCCCTTTCTGTTGTTGTAAGCTGGGTATTGTTTGGAGAGGGGTCTTGAAACATTTTCAATACAATAAATACATAAGGACTCAAGGGCGTCCCGGGGTTTGGGAGGAAAACAGGCAGAGTATGCATGCGCATTCAACTGCCTAAGGACACCCACGTCACCCAGGAGATCACAGCCACAGAAATAAGAAAAGAAGAGTCATTCTGTTGTCTGGAGAGGTCACTTCCTGGTTCGTATGGAGAAGCTGTTTTCAATGGAGCCCCACAACGGTAGCCCACAGCTGTATTGAGGCAGCAATCTCCCTTATTCCAAACAGGCATTCCATGCCTGTCCTAGCAGCCAGCACCAACCATCTATTCATTACTGTATTAGGGAGTCCCCAGTTCAGCAAGTGCACATAAGCCTATGACTTCTAGAAGGGCATGCACACACACAGGGTTCTCATTCCTGCAGGGAAATCATACACAAATCAGTCTAGCTGGAATGGGGTAAAAGCCTTCTGCACAGCTTGTGACTCAAACAACTGAACACAACCCGCTAGCCATGTATTGTAGCCTGTCAGATACTTAATAAACTGCCTTCACTCCAGTTTTGTGATCCCAGGCAAACAGCAACAAACAAACAAACCCGGTTATTGAGCCTCCAGTAAGCTAGCATGCATAGCTGGTGCAGTCAGCATGGGGCACCATAAGCTGTTCTGAGTTGCACCCAACTTAATCTCACCCCCCCCTTTGAGAACCAGACAACTTTTCATCTATATTTTATTTGCTGAATACTGTTATTTTACATCTGCACTGGATTTTTTATTATTATAAAAAAGACACGAGTACTCCAGGCTATTTTTATAGTTTGTATTGATCTGAGTAATAGAAAGGGTCTGCTCATATATTTTAATTATTGGAGCACAGCTGCTTTGAGTGGCTCATGGCAGAGAAGCTATAAATTTAAAGATAAAAACTAAACATAAAATAACTGAAAATGCAAATTATGAGCCGGAGCACTTGTATTCATCCTGAGTTGTTCCACTGATCTCAAACTGGGAGCAAATTAACAACAGTGGGGACTCGCTCGGTTCAGACAGGGCCACCAAAATGGGGGGGGGGGGTCCTAGTAGGTATCACTGTCCACAGCCAGCAGAGTTCCAAGAATTTGTAGGTCTCAAGCCCTCATCAAACAAAAGGCCTGAAGCAAAATGTTCAGGCAGCATTCAGAGAAATTGCTTTGTGAGATATGAGCTTCCTGCCGTCTGCCATTGTTTTTAGTTAATAAGTGAAACCAGAACTTTGATTGATGAGTGCCACAGAGAAATTAGAGCCATACAAGCACAAGGGAAGAAGTCAAAAATCATTTCAGAATGACCAAGGAAGTCTTTTCTCCAGAAAAAAAGTTAAGGGACTTCCTTGCACATTTTGAAGGTGTTTTTGGGAGAAGAAGTTATTGTGGCCCAGAAAAATTAATGGAGAAATCCAAGGTTGTGGTGAGCTGTGATTGGGCAGTAGTGTGTCCACCCTAAAGCAAAAAGCAACAGCAAAGGCTGGAGTTCATGCTCTTTCTAATTTAAGTTCAATCTAATGCAAATAACCCAAATATGGAAAAATGTATTTTGCCTTAAGCCAATTCAGTTAAACTCCTTCTTGTTGACTACATAGAAAACATCCCATTGCAAGTATATGCAGGGCTTCAGTCTACCGTAACAGTGATGTTAAACAGGTTAGAATGTCCAAGTATTGGTAAGTAAAGCCTGGGTTATGCTGTAGTAATTGATTACTACAAGCAGTGATGGGAAAAGCTGCACCTCTTGGTTTTCTGCCTGCTGTGAAGCTAAGGATGTGGGAGAAATTATATGAGGAAAATTTACCTAATTTGCACTTTGCAAAACAATATGAGAAGTGAAGCATGTCTGTATTTTGAAACTGGCACTTCTCCTTATTTTACAATGCAGTTCTCCAGCCAAGTAAGAGGTACAAAAATTGTGTGTACTAGGGTAAAGTATTCATAAAAATGCTTCTATTACCAAAAATACCTAAATAGGATGCACATGTGTATATTAGGATAAATTTGCACAAGAATGCTGGTGGATTTGCATGAGGACATTAAAAAAAAGCGGACTGTTGTGGAAATGTGGAGAACTGAAGACTGGAAAAATGAAAATTTGAGAGAGCTTGAAATTGACCCATTTGCCCATCCCCATGTGCAGCTATTGAAAGCAAAAGGTCTCTAGGCACATGAGAAAAGTGGTAACCTGAACCAAAGGAACAGAATCCAGGAGTCATGACTTACCTCTCTAAAGAGTGTAATAAACCAGTCTCTAGTATTTCATGTAGAAAGTGGCAAGGAACTCTTAAACTACTTTCTTGAGGGGAGACGAGGCATTTGCAGATAAAAACAGAATTTACAATATTTTATTCCTGAAACTGTCTTCGCTTTCCCCGTCAAGGTCATTTTACCTCTGGAAAAATAAGCCTATATGAAGTGAATAGTTAAATCCAGTGTGCTAGGAATTGAGGTTGCTGTGGCTGGTACCCATTGGGGCTAGTAGCACAGAGTGCCCAAACCCACTGGCGGAGGAAGAGGGGGGCGGGGGGAGTGCACCACCCCTGGCAGCGTGTTCCTGGTGGGGTGCCATCGCTGCTGCCCCCGTGCCCGTGGTGGGCGTCATGCCCTCAGGACACGCCCCCATGGGTGGTGTGCCATGCCCCTGGGATGCACATCACACCCCTGGGGTACGTGCCAGCCACGCCCCACCTGCTTTCTCTCCCCCCCCCCCCCGGTGCCGGAGCATGAAGCTCCACCACTGCCCAAACCACAGGCAAAGCTAATTTAGTTTTTGTACCCTTCCCTGCTGTGTTCTACCAGGCCAGCGCTGAAACTAAGAAGAAAGCTGACAGGCTGGACTAGTTGTAAGGAGCTGGTGAGGTGAGGGCAGATGGGGTTGAAGGGGCAGTGCCCTAATTTTCCTAATGGACCAGCCTCCACTGGGTTGAGGGTCCTCCCCCCTCCAGCAAACACCAAGTGTAGAACTCTGATAAAGTGCAACAAGGGAAATAAATAGCCAGTGAAAGGGTGTGCGGGGAAACTACTGATGAATGAACTGAGAGGCTGCCCGCCGCTGTCAGGCAAGTTGTGGATAGCCGGGATAACGTCAGCAGGCTTGTGAGCCTATCAGGACATCTAAAAGAATGAATCAGTTCTGAGAAAATGAACAGAATGCAGAAGAGACCTGATTTTCTTTGCTACTGTAGTCTTAGGCTATTGGGGAACACTATGGGTCTCAGGCTATGTTTACACTAGCAACGTGGAACACAGCAAGGTCGCCCCTCTGCCACTGCATTTCAAGCTTCATTTGCATGGAGTTTACATCAGAGAGTGGGCGGGGATGTCGTTGCCTGCTGAGCCTGGTGCTTTTGTTTGTTTGTTTGTTTGTTTCTCTGTCTGCGCAACCCAATCCCCACCCCATTCCTATTCATTGCACTGTCTGTCATCTGCACTTGTGCCTTCATCTGTGCCTGCCCAACAGCTGTTAGGGTATGGCCATGCATGTCACCATTTATTTCACATCCATGTTTTTGAAATAAAATTGAAGCTAGTTCGGGAAAACATGCATCAAATCAGCAGTACTTATCACAAAACAGCAGGATTGTTATGGATTGTGTCTAACGTCATGTAGATGCAGCTTCAAAAATAAGCAGTGGGAGGACACTGGATGTGATGTAAGCTGTATTGTAAACACACTCTCTATGGTGTGTGGCAGCAATGCTTAGCAAACCTATTCAGATGACATACAGCCCCTTTTCACCCAGGCCAAATGGCCCTGAGTTTTATTGTCTTTGCCAAGATCAAAATCCAAGTTGTAGTGGTGGAAAAATGTAATAAAAAACAAGAGAAGTCATTGAGAAGCCACTGGCATTACTTTTTTCCAGAGCAAAATATTGCTTCCTCTGGGTGCCTGACTCCTTTGCATGCATGCATGCAATTAATTTTAACATTGTCCATGCCTCTGCTTCATCACATTACATGATAGATTTCTTACAGAGGGCTGTGGGGGTTGAAACTGCACAAAATATTTCCCCAACTCTTTGAATTTCTTTCTTTTAAGCACAAATTGCTTTTTGCATAATATAGTGGTGGCTTTGGGGGATCTTGAGTAGAACTAGAATGCCAAATGGATATATAATAGTATCTTATGCACAATGCACCAATATCTCCTCTTATCTAGACTGCTGTATGTTTTCTTCTAGTTTTTTGTGGGATTTTTTGGCACAGGTGTTAATCCTTGCCGCAGAAGAGTTGTTAAGCAATTCATTTTCTTCATTTTGTTTTTCGATTAGGTGTTGTTTGGGTTGAAGGAATGCCTAATGATGTTCTTTATAAGCCCATTTGTATACCAACGTAGCTTCACTGAGCCAGCAATGGGTTGTTGTTACTGTTCTTACTTCCAGGAGACTTTAATTCTCGTGAACATTAATTTTCAGTGCTCTATCAGACAGTGCCTACATACATAGATTTTAATGAACCGCTTGGTTGATAAAAACACATCTATACTTTTAATTTTGTGGCGTCTATCCTTTATTATGTTTTGGTGAAAACGCCAATGTGAGATGAAATACAATATTTACTATTGCACCAAAGGCAGGAGAAATAGGGTTAGTCACCGCCTCTCAGCCTAACCTACCTTTTGGCCAATTTCCATCGGCATCACAGTACATAAGGCATAACTGACATAAAGCAAAGCATCTGAGCCTCTCACCAGAACACCAAAATGCTAAATGTAACATGTATTCAAAGGCAGCCTTCATGTTTAAAGGTAAAGGTACTCCTGACGATTCTGGGGTTGCGTGCCCATCTCGCTCTAAAGGTTGAGGGAGCCGGCATTTGTCTGCAGACAGCTTCCAGGTCATGTGGCCAGCATGACTAAGTCGCTTCTGGAGAACCAAAGTAGCGCACGGAAACACCGTTTACCTTCCCGCCACTTGCACTTTGACGTGCTTTCGAACTGCTAGGTTGGCAGGAGCTGGGACCGAACAACAGGAGCTCACCCCATCATGGGGATTCGAACTGCCGACCTTCTGATCAGCAAGCCCTAGGCTCTGTGGTTTAGACCACAGCGCCACCCGCATCCCTGCTTCATGTGCAGGGATGCATTGCAATAATCTAACTTGGCGAAGTCTCCCATTCAAATCGATGGAAACAATGACATGAATCAACTGGTTATGAAAATGATTGAAAAAGCATAGGAATGAAATCAGTGAAGTTTTAATTGTAAAAAGAAGGGACTCCTTAACCGCACACCCCTAGATGTCAGGAAAAGCATAGCATTAGGAAGACAGAGGAAGCTAAGAATGATGGACAATAAAGAGGAAATTGAGGGAAAGAAAGGTATATTTGATGGAACCCTAGAAGAGTCAGTTTCTCAACTTATACAATCATTTCCATTTTTTCTTTCTAATGTATTTACTACATACCCTTTCCCAGCTACTTCTTCCTAAAAGTTCAAATATTCAAGCTACCATTTTAGCAGTTTAACTTGTGGTTATGCAAGTTTCTCTTCGGTTTCACATGTGCTCAACTATTCTTGGCAAAGATCAAACTGACAAGTTTTGTTTTTTAAAAGAAACATCCTAATTGCATCTCTTGGAAACCATAAGACTTAATTAACTTGGCAGGATAATAAAATTGCAAAAGTCAAAGTAAATGAGCAAAACAATGCAGCCAGGCAAAAACGTTTCTCTTCAACCAGGCCTTGGGCTGGTTAACATTCTATGCCTTTTAAATGTGTTTGTGGTAGAGGGGTAACTGGTTTGTTTCATTTTTGTTTTATGGTGTATTTAGTGTTCTTATTTTGTATTTTCATATTGTGAACTGCCTTGCGATCTTCAGATAAGGGGCCATATACAAATGTAACAAGAAAATAATAAAAATGCTTTGCTTTAAGAAGAGGCACTTTTAAACTTATTTGCTTAAGGTAAAAACACTGAAAGCAGTAATAACATGAAAAGAGCCTGCTGGATCATGCCGTTGGGACATCTCCTCCACCATCCTTTTCTCACAGGGACTGAATGGTTGCTTCTGGGGAACCAGCAAGCCGGGATCGAGCACAAGAACCCTCTCCCCTCCTGTGGTCTCGAGCAGCTGGTATTCAGAAGCATGGCTGCCTCCAAGAGAAGTTGCTGAGCTGCAACTTATTACCAAGCTTAAAACCATGGAGAGACCAGGTCTGAATAAAGACATTGGATTCTTATCTCATTATACATGATAAAGCTATCTTTAGCCATCTCACCCCTTGCTTTTTCCTGTAAGACCAATTGCAGTCGTTAACAGTCGCCAACAGCTATCTTTTATGAAAGAGATGCATTAATTTAAAGTTTGGTTGATCTGATTTCCTACCTACGGTCTATTGATGTGTAGACTGAAGTTTGGCATCTTTTTCTGAGCAGGGTGCTGGAGCCAGATGTCTGTAAAGAGACTGTAGCATTTCTCCTGCAAATCATCATTTTGCAGGCAAAGATTGTGACCATTAGAATTGTAACCTATGGGTGTTACAGACCTGAAGTCCTGACCATTAAAGATAAAGGGTGGGGCGGGTGGGGGTGGAAGGGTATTGGCAGGGAAAGCTAGCATATTTAAAGGTGTCAGGGAAATAGCTCGGTTGAAACCCGGACGTTTTAAAAAAAATTGTTTCAGGGTTCTTTTCTGTCCTAGAGGCACACATTGGCTGCAAGCTACACAATGAACTGTGCCTTTTGCACTGTAAATGCAAAACATTTGGGTTATAAATGAGCAGTAGAGACCTCCCAGGAAACAGTGACATCAAAACGTGACTCTTCTGGTCCATCTTGTACCTTCTTTTCTCTCATACACCATCATTAGGTTTTGTGGGGTTTTTTGCCATTTGCCATACTGAGAACACAGGAAATCCCCAGCATAATAGTATCCTACTAAATTGTAAGACATCTGGTCCCCTTCCATGCTTGCCTACCTGATCCTGCCCAGCCCATTGTTTAAGCTTACGGTCTGATTCACACAATGGCCCTTTAAATATATTGAATAGCTGTTGTGTATTATTCATTTATGTGTTGTGCAAAGGTGTGATTGAAGGCAAAGTGCATGCTGATTTGGACAAATGTAATCTGGGTCTTGGGAATCACCATCTGTGTGTGTGTGTGTTGTGCAAAGGAAGGCAGAGTTATTAAATGGCTATTATTTCACTGTGGGAAGAGCTCATCTTTTAAGAACATATTGGAACAGTATGTACATTGTGAAAGTAGCTAAGTGGAAGTTGTTAGGAGTGAAGTGACCTCAGGAATATAGGAAAGTGCTTTATACCAAGTCAGGCCATTGGCACATCTGCTTCATTATTGTCTCTACATTGAGTGGCAGATGTTCTCCAGCACTGGAGATGGGAGGTTTTCCCACTTCACCTGGAGATCCCCGAGATTGAGCTTCTTGTGCGCAAACATGCTCACCCTCTACAGACCTTCAGTCTTTCAAATGTGTCTTTAAACCTTTCTATCTGAGCAAATGCGTGCAAATTCATGATGCATACGAACCACTTTCATTACAGTGATATAAAGTGCTCCATGGTGATTTTATCACTGCATATCTGTTGAGAATATTTTTCTTTCACATGCTCCTCCCACAGTATCTCTACTGTGCATGTAATCTTAAATTAGAACAAGCTTTCTCTCTGGAGCAGTCTAAAAGTGTCATTAATTTGTTGAACCCGAAATGGATTGCTTTGCCACTTCTCTGCTCTTCAGTATTGGGTGGGTCTGAACAGGTATGGACTTGATGTCTGACACATTATCAGTAAAAGGAAAAAGAAAAACCCCGAGGAGCTGCAAATGAGATTTTGCCACAGTAAAATACTGTAACATATATTGCACAGTTTTATCTAATCAGATTCAGGTTATGATGAATCACTTGGAATTAACAAAACCATTTCCCTTCTATAACCCCCCCCTCCAACTCCACTAGATACCACTGCTTATTATGCAATGGAAACTGCCTGTCTTCCTCCTTTTTGCAGTTCCTGCCCTCCTCAAATATGCTCCAGAAGGTTGAGAGAACCCCTAGAACAGTTTTGGGGCAGCATGGAGGGAGAAATAGTGCCTCAAGTTGATGGAACATTCATGTAGCACTACTTGGGATACAACCCAATTAAAACACTTACAAATATAAAAATAACTTCACACCCAGTACAGATACCAACTGGTTCAGAAGTATCAGAAATGTTGTTGTTGTTGTTTAGTTGTTTAGTCGTGTCCGACTCTTCGTGACCCCATGGACCAGAGCACGCCAGGCACTCCTGTCTTCCACTGTCTTCCACAGAAATAATACCTCATGAATAACACTAAACAGACAATATTCAATATTTAGCCATATTTTACTCTGAGTTCCACTTTAAAATCTGCAGCATTTCTTCTAGGAAAACTTGTAAATTGTTCAGGCAAACAACCTGCCAACTTTAGGCAGTCTCGATTAGGTATAAAATGACTTTAATTTCCTTTAGCGAGATAATTCCACTGCCAGATTCTTCAGGTATTCTCTCTCTCTGTGATCTCTAGAAGCTCATCATTGCAGGTCTTGCATATTTGAAAATGTTGAAAAGTTTGAGAAACTTTCCAAAGAAGCCTAGAGGGACAGGAGGTCCCACCCCACCCCCCTTGTTTTTTGTCTGCTTGGAGAGTGGCTTGATGCAACTCTATTAATAAACTGCAGATTTTTTAGAAGCATAGCTGCCAAGTTTTCCCTTTTCTCGCGAGGAAGCCTATTCAGCATAAGGGAAAATCCCTTAAAATAAGGGATAACTTGGCAGCTATGTTTAGAAGGTGACAGCTGGTGGGATAATATAATGGACAAGGCTGCAAAACGCGCTTCCAGAAACAAACTGTTCAAACTGCAAATAAACACTAAGTGGGTACACAGAATCACACTTTCCCAGGATGTTAATGTAAATTTTGTAATTTGCATTTTCTATCAGGAATGGGCTGAGTGACCTTCAACAACAAAAAAGTTACCTGTGCTTATCCAGTTGAAATTAACGGCGTGTACATTTTGAATCTGTCCATGTTTAACTTGACTCCTTTCAATGGGATCCCCCTTGTATTTGTGCATAGGATTCCAGATTGCTATCCTGAGAATAAGCCCCATTTACTTCAGTTAACATGCCTAGGATCTGGCATACTTGCCTGCAAGTGCACCCCAATCAATACATTAAAACTTACTTCTGAGTAAGCATGCATAGGATTGTGCTGTTTGTGCAACTTTAAGGTAGAGTTTTAACTCTAAATCTTCTCCTTGCTTTGGAGAAGATCCTGCAGAGCTGAATCCAACAAATATTTGTGTTATGAGGTACAAAAAAACCACCTCTGGATGAAATGGATGTGTTCATATAACTTACTTATATCAGTTTCAGAAGGTCCCCATTCCAGTGCTGGATTTGCGTATAAGCTAAACAAGCTATAGCTTAGGGCCTCACTCTCTTGGGGACCCCCCAAAAAATTAAAGGCAAAAAACCTGGATGTACATTTCCAAAATATAAGATAAAAAACAAATAAAATAAAACCAAACCTCATACAGCAAGTGTTTTGTAGGCTCCTATGATGTAAGTAATGGGCCCGCATATAGCATATATTCAACCCAAAAAACAGCGGCAATTTGCTGTTGCTGTGGACATATAGAGGGCCCCATTACCTTCAGTAGCTCAGGGCCTCATCAAACCGAAATCTGGCCCTGCCCCATTCTGAAAAGAATTTAAGTGGAGATGCCAATTCTTTCCCCCAGAGATTTTGCCTCCTTAATTATTTCATTGCATTTAAGAAGTAGGTCTACTTGGGCTCAGGAACAAATCTCTAAGCAGCCACCTTGCTCACTGCTCACCCATATGCCTCAAGCACATCCTTTTTATGTGTGGTACAGCTACTGCTACCTCACTGAAGTGAATGAGGAAACACTTGCAGACACAGGAGCTCTGCGTGGGTATCAAAATCTCCCATCCCCTCAAGGAATCAAGACGATCTATAATACACCACAGTGATTTCATTGGCATTTACCTCTCTATGGCATACTGTGCTTGCTAGAATTTTATCAGCTTTTATGGAGCTCCCTTCAAAATGAAGAGAAATTTGTTGTGTCCCATTTGTTCTTGAATGGAAAATTTATGCACTCTTTAAGGCCCTAAATCAAATAGAAATGGTTTATCTTAAAAGCTAGAATTAAAAGCTCCGTTTAACTGTCTGTTCTGTTTCATGATCCATGACAGCTTTTATCTGATGAACAATACATGTGTTAAGAATATAAGGCGTATAAATAGGAGCCAGGAAAATGACAGCATGATAATGTTTACTTGCCTGCTAATGAACATATATTGTGTGGGTAAATGGGTAATTGATAGGTAAGAGAACGCTGTGAAAAAGGAAATACAGTTTTCAGAAAGCAAGTGCCATGTAATTGCTAAAACTACGAAAGGGATAAACAGCAGTGGAACATATTGAAATTTTGATATGATGATGACTGAAGCCATCTAAGGCTGGATGTTGAGGAATGACTCATGTGAGCTTCTTGGGCCAATAATCTACAAGGCAGATTATGAACCTGAAAATATGGAGGTGTTAGACTAATGACAGACACTTCCTTAAAATACTTGGACAGCTGTATCCCTCCTACTGATGAGCTTCAGACTTTGTAGCTCTAGCAGGGGAAAGGAACAGCAACAGTATTTGCCCAGGACAAATAAATTGCTTGCAGATGCCATGTGAAAAAAGCAGTTTGCTGCCCTGCTTCTGACTTCCCCCTGTAATAAAAGCATTTTGCATGACTCAGTTGAGCCACACACAGGCTGAGTTGCATGATGGAGAGCTGAGTCACTATGAAATTGGATGAAATTGCTGATGCAGGGAGACAATTTGCCTACTCGTGCTAGTGAAGGGATTTGGACTCATGAACCCGGAAGTCACTTTTGAAGTACAGTGGTTCATAGGCAAGGGGTAGCCAATGTGCTTTCCTCCAGATCATAAAGACAAAAGGAAAACACTACTGATGAGAACAAAGGCAACATTTCCTCATGGGGAGTCACTGAATCCTCTTGATTTTGATTTTGATTTTGGTTGCTGTTTTCTGAAGCTTTTCATGAACTGCCGGTACTTGTTCTCTGCGGATTTGTCTATTCTTCTGTTAAAGTCATCCAAGTTGTGGGCCATCACTATACCTTATGGGAGTGAATTCTATAGTTTAACAATGCACTCCATGAAGTACTTTCTTTCATCTGTCCTGATTTGTCCAACTTTCAGCTTCATTGCATGACCTCAAATACTAGTATTGAGAGAAGGAGAAAGAACTTTTATGTAGCTACTTTCTCTCACCATGCATGATTTTATACAGCTCTATCATGTCTCCTCTTATTCCTTTTAATCAAAAAAAAAGAAGAAGAAGAAGTAGTAGTAGTCCCAAATGCTGTAACATTTTTTGGGGACTACATCTCCTATCATCCATTATCATTGGCCAAGCTGGCAGGGAATAATGGGAGTTGTAGTCCAAAAGGTCTGGGTAGCATCAGATTGGTTTCTCCTAGGTGAGGTTGTGCCTGGCGTGCTATGGTCCATGGGGTCACGAAGAGTCGGACACGACTAAACGACAACAACAGGTGAGGTTGTTAGGTTTAGATATAGTTTTGCAAGTTTGATGCTGCTTTTGTGTGTGTATAGAGTGTAGATTTGGAGTAGAAACAGCAGTGAGCTATTCCATTCTGAAGCCATGTGAAAACACAAATGTGCCACAACAGTTCTTATCTGCCTTATCTTTTAATTTCTGAAAACTTGGAGCAAGGGACCAGTAGGGACTGAATGGGGCTTGTCAAGCTTAAACAGAAGTGTCTGGTCTGGGACACCAGGTGGCACTGCTCAACAAAACACACATGGTTTTGAAGTCCTCATTCTTTTCTTAAAATGTAATGCTAGGGTATGTTAGATTGCTACACCCAGAAAATTCTACATGAGTCTTTTTGGCTAAATAATTAAGACAAACAGTTAAGTGGCACCTAGATCTTCTTACATCTTCATATATTCAGAAGCCACAAGAAGCCATGAAATGGAAGATGTCTAGGAACTTCTAAGATGAGCGCCTAAGTTTAGGATGAGTTGCCAGACGATGCTTTTCTTGCAAAATGGAATTAAAAACGGAATCCCATTGCTAGCTTTCTAACAACAGCAATGGCAGTGGCAAAATCAATAGCAGCAGCAATAGCCATGGGAGATGGGCAAGATCTCTGAAGTTTGCCTCAGATTAACTAGGAAATTACTCAAGACCACCCTGCCGTCTCCACCCTGGGCAATTTCCCTGAACCATTCCAAAGGCTTAGAAAAATTACTCCTCCATCTCCCTGCCCCCCATACAAGCTAATGGAGCAGCTTTCCTCTATTAGCTTACTTTGAGTGAGGGAACCCTAAAGGGGTTAAATCTGAGCGGAGATTTCTGTACTTAGCTGTGATTCCTGCATCACAGGGGGTTGCACCAGATGACCCTTGAGGTCACTTTCAATGCTCCTATTCTGTGATTCTATGAGCTGGGAAGAGGCTCCCTGCTAATCATCAGTGAGAGATGACCACCTTCGGATTTTACTACTAGATGGGTCCCCCTTCCCAAAGCAAGGGTGTGCATGGGGGGGGGGGGTGCGTTTATATGTAGGTATGAGAGACATTCTTAAGGAGTAAACCTAGCAATTTTTTTTCTGTTTCAGATTTCAATGTGAGCTGGAGATGTAAAGCTCTCCTATTTTTGGAGGTAGACTTTAATGAGCCCCTCAAGGTACTTTCCCAAGTTTGGCTCAGAATGCCTCTAATGGCAGCTGCAAAATCCCTGCAAAATCTGTTGGATTGTCATTTTTGTCACACATTGAAACAGCAGTTAATATTCTCCAAGAACTCTAGGAACTAGACCTTTCAAGCGCTTATTTTATCAGGTAACAAGTGCCGAGATTGGGTCTTTAGTATATTTCAGAATCTAATCTTATACCTGTGATATTGCAACTGCTTGCCCATGAAATAGCTCATCAGTTTGTCAAGTGTCGTCTCTCTCGTGCTTTAGGACTCTCATTAACAAGCTTTACAAAAAACTGCAAAGCCCAGACGGTACCTTTCTTACCATCGCATTTCCATTTCTGTTTGAACCTTACCCATCCCATTATCACTTCTCATAGGCTGACCCCACCCTTATATAATGCAGACAGGTATATATATGTCTGATTCTGAGGTTGACCGCACCACTTCAGTCTCCATAGTTCTCAGCACATTTGGTAATCAGTACATCTTAACTAGCAATTGTGGAAGCAACATCAGAAGTTGGAAAATACTGATGATACCCAGGGACTAATTCATACATGAAAAAAATATGTGGTGCAACCCATTTGGACACATCAGACTGCAGCATGTTTGAACATTTCCCATATCTATCTATCTATCTATCTATCTATCTATCTATCTATCTATCTATCTATCTATCTATCTCTATCATACCATGACTGGGTAGTTTTGCATATGTGGAGGTATTTTTGTTCTTTGTAATTACACGTCTCAGTTTCCATTCCCAGGTTCCCCCCTCCAATGTTTAGATTAGCTCTTTGAAAACATATGAGCTGTGGATGTGATGGCACTATCTGTCTGTCTTGATGTGACAGGAAAATACCTCTTTCTGTTGTCCCCTCTCCCTGTAACTGTATTGTTTCTTTATGTGCATGGTTTATAAATGGAAAATAATAATGATGAAAAGGTAAGCATTGAATTTAAAAATTAAGAATTAGATACATTTCTAAATATACTTCCATGTGAGAATCTTTTTCCCAATAGATTTGCACATCCTCTCACTCTGAAAATGATTTTGGCAGTAATTTGAGGTTTTGCTTTTGTAGTCTTTAATCCCATGACTAAAGCTAGCTTTGGTTTTGAGAGAAACCTGGCATATATTAAATATCTCTGCATTTGGATTTATCGAGTAGAATTATTAGGATTTCACTGGAAGAAACAGATTTAGTATTTAATTATTAACAAAAAATGAATTGGATAAAATGGCTAGTCTTTGTTATTTGATGAACAATTCTTATTTTAACAATAAGTAATTTAAATGGATCTGTTGCCATTTATACATGCAGATGAGATGAGAGGAGGGAAGCATGAATTTCTAGTTTGGGGAAAACTGTGTGATTGATTGTGCTACCTCAACAATTAGTGGAAGCATTGCCCTGGGCCTCAAGGGAGTTAAGTTTTTTTTTCTTTTACAACACCTGCCTAATAAAGTCTAATTGATTATGTAACTGGAGAATGACTGTGGCTCCCAGTGATACCGTAGATTCAAATCTAGAGAACCTTGGGCACAAAAGAAGACCACCTGTGCCTATGAATAAACAATGCCTACTGCAAAAGCTATGGGTGAATAGCCGGATGCCACCTTTCACAGCTCGGATCAGAGAAGTTGGAGACTTGCCCACCTCCAGGCTAATCTATTCATCTACATCTGAAGGCAGCCCTGTTTAGGGAAGCTTTTAATGTTTAATGTTTAATAGATTATTATATTTTAATAGTCTGTTGAAAACCGCCCAGAGTGGCTGGGGAAACCCAGTCAGATGGACGGGGTATAAATAATATATTATTATTATTATTATTATTATGCCATAGTTCCTGCTCTGGGTACCTCCCACTGATTGGGGTGCCAGGTTTTATTTTCCAAGACTTTAAAATTTTTTAAAAAGCCAAAACATTTAGTTATGACGAATAGGTTTTATGGTATGGTGTTCGCTATTTTAGTGTTTTATATTTTTAGGGTGTTGATTGAATTGATTACTTAAGCCACCCTGAGAAAAGGCATTTTAAAGGTGGAACATTTGTTAAAAAACAGACATAAAACATTTCTCCCCTTCCAGCACACCCCATATTAACCCCGGAGAAATCTTCCCTCATATATTAACTCCTTGTGCTGGACTGGAGTGGATAGACTAACTTGGGGCCATCTTCATGGGCACATTTACACAATTTACTCTGATATATATGATCATAAAGGAGGAATGGTATATACATGTGTCTATGTGAAAGGCAAAGAGAGAATGGGTTGGCATGCTTTGGCATTGCCTGTGAGTAGATATAAGTAAAACTTCCCTGGCTAAGGCTGTTTTCCGTGGCTTTAAAAGGGGTTTAGCTAAATTCATGGAGGCTAAATGCCTACTAGCCACTAAGGTCACAAGTGAGAATCACATGTGGGGAAAGTTATTTCATTCATTTCCTGCTTGTGCTCTTCCCACAGGTGTTTGGTTGGTTTGTGTGAGAACACTGGATTAGATGGGCCTTTCATCTGATTCAGAAGCAGGGCCGGCTCTAAGGCAAGGCTGGGTGGCGCAAGGTGCCAGGGGGGCGTCGCGCTGCACCTGCCAGACAGCCGCGCTGGGAAACGGGGCGGGGGGGCGGGCGCCAGAGGGATCTTCGCGCCACGGCACCAGATATGCTTAAGACGGCCCTGTTCAGAAGGGCCTCTTCTTTTGTACTTTTCCTGTCTATGATATGACAATTGGATCTAAGGTACAGAAGTCAAATTATGGTTGCATTCCTGCGATCAAAATTGTGCACCTGGAAGTGCTCCTCATAGAGCTGTAAAGCTCTGTTCTTTCTTAGCCACTGGGCATTGATTAAAAAAATCATACTTATTAAGAGTTCCTTTTTCTAATGCACAGAGCTGGCATTTAGCATGTTTTTGTTTTCTATAGGTGTTATTTACTAGCTTAAGGAACCTTGGGGTTATCAAGCCAGTGGCTGTTGCAAGAGAGCTTTCTGGTTGTCAGGGCAACTGAATGTTAGTGACTAACAAAGAGCTTTTGCTGGCTCCCTCCTTGCCTTTCCATCCCAAATAATCTTCAGTGTCCCAAGTTGATTCATGAAGACATGCTAAGCCACCTGATCTGGCTAATTTTGACTGGAAGTGTGGGGAAGTATTTCTGTTTCTTCCCTTTCCTCAAACCTTTATATCGTATAATATCTTACAACATAATCCTACTCATATTTTTCAAGAAATGAGTCCCACTGAGTTTAGTAGGACTTACTCTCAAGTAAGTGTGAATAAGATTGTAGCCTGAATCATCTTGAAAATAAATGTTAATCTTAAAGTGATTACAGTTTTTGCAAGTGCGAGACATCTTATTGGCAATCTGATGACATTAGAAAATGCCAGTGAGATTTCGACTACCACAAAACATCATATTTCCTGACTTTTATGCCAGGATATTAATCACTAGAAATCAACAGCCTCATTTACAGAACATTATTTTTGAATATGTATTGTATGTCCAGATATTCCTTCTTGTCCTCAAATAAATACTAATAAATTTCTTTGTTATTTGCCTAGCAAGAGTAGGGGGAAAATGATCTGTACTGATTATAATTCTTGTAATAAAAAAAATAGGTGAGAAAGAATCTTACAGGCATTAAAGACAAACAGATTGCATATGGTATAAAAAGTTTCCATGAATTTCTGCCATAATAAAGGTGTTAGGATTGTATCCAACATTAGTCATAGCCAGAGCCAACTCTGTGTTTGTGCTTGCAAAAGTCTTGGGGTGGTTATACTGTTTCATTTTTAATCATTGCATATCCCATAACTGCTAGAGTTGTTCAGTGGAATCCCTGATCTGGACCTTGTGTAGAAATAAATGAACTTCCTACCCCCAAAATGAATTTCAAAGCTTTTTTGCAGAACAGTCTTAAGCTAGTTTACAAATAAACATTACATGAGCAAAATAACAATGTAACATTGCAAAGAAGCACTGCAGTTGAGTAAACTTTCCACTCTCTGGTTCCAGAGAGAGATCCTAAGCTTGTACATCATCACAGAGCTTCTCTTCTAGTGCTGCTGCTACCGGTACTAGCCATCTCTCAAGTTTTCTCTCTTGCTGTGAGAGCTGCAGCTCAGGTTTCCCGGATGAGTCATCAGGTACCTTAACTCACTGAAATGGGAAAAAACACCAGCCTTCCGCTTTCACCCAGAGTGGAACCTCTCACTTCTCTTTAGAGCATTCCAAATACAATGAATTCAAACACAGCATTTTGTGTACATTAAACTTGTAACTTTAACAATAACTTCCTGCTGAAATCCTGTAGCTTTATACCACAAATATTCTGGGATACTTTGTCCTGCTTTTCTTGTGCTATATCCTGTCTGGAGAGCAATAATGTGGTAGCATTGGGGAAGCATCGCTGAAGAATCTAAAGCACAATAAATCCAACACAAATTCACCATATTATGCCAAGAACATGTGGCAGAATATATCCACAATGAAACAGTCCGGAGGGGCCCTAAAGGACATGATTAATTTAGGTCATTACTTGCGGTGGGTTTACACTGAGTAGAATGTTGTTGACTACAACTCTTTAGTTTTTAAGGTGCCGAAAGTCTCTTTTTTTGTTGTGTTCTATTTTGGTTTTGCTGTAGCAGACAAACCCAACTGCTCCTTTCGATTTGTATAAAAGATGGAAGATCTTTATGAACAACCTCAGAAAGATTTAGGAAGCACTGAATACTGTTACTGCTTCTACTGCTACAGTACTTTTCTAGCAAAATGATAATGATGCACTTTTTCTTACTCTTACAGAACATTAAGACATCGATACCTGGACAGGAATTATTCCCCCTTGATATGAAACAATGAAAGTATGTAGATGATTGCAATGTTCCTTTGGATGGTAAGGAATTTACTTGAAATGCCACTTCCAGATTCTTCTTGTTTCTCCATTCACTTCCTCTCATCTCTCTCCTTACTTTAAGTACAGAACCCTTACATTTATAAACATGTAGATACCTGCTGGCTGTTCTCCGTAGAATATCTTGAGAGTGATGTAATATGATGTGTCACTGTTTCCCAGACATTCCAGGTAGTGTGGCCTGTGGAAAGCTTCTGAAAGACCTGTTGGACCATTGTGAGCGGTGCAGGGCTTTTTAAAAAAAGTTTTTTAAAAAACCAAGAGAAGAAAACACAGAAAACCCACAGCTATCTTGTAAGGTTAAGTGTAGTAAGCAGATACTACCCTCCAAGCATTGGATGAATTTATTTCTGTAGGGGAGGAAGGGATGTTTGGCTCCCACCCCACAAATGATTGAAAAAGAGCTGGCTGAAATGTTCAAGTCAGCCCTAAAAGTGGATAAAAATACTAGTTCTTAGAAACAGAATATGCAGTGGAGGACTCGCAGTGGTCACATCCACATCATACATTTAAAATACTCTGATACCACTTTAGCAATGCTGGAGAATTGTTTGTTAAGGGTGTTAGGAACCCTATCTCTGTGATGTCAGCACCTTTAACAAACTACAACTCCCAGGATTCTTGGGGGGACTTTTTGACCAGGATTGTTAAGTGACAATAAGGGTTTGTTTTAATGCAGGGTGTGGAGGTGGCTAATTTATGAGGCCACCAGACTCACCTCAAAGAGCCAGTGGAGCCTGCAAAGAAACAAAACCATGCCTCCCATTTTCTTTAAACTTCTTCTTGAATGCCTTAGTAGTCCTGCTCAGGGCAATCTCTCAAGGACTTAACCTTAAATCTCTTCCATAAGCCAAGTAATTTGGCATAAGGGAATACTTGATTTGTAACATTTCAAATGATTTGCTTCATCACTGCTTTTCCTACAGACACCAGCTCCTTCAGGGATGGTGTTCAGAATAACCTTCTGGTTCAGTTGCTTAGCTTCATTCTAAACAACAACAAAATAGGCAACTTCTCTAGATTGGCGTATTATGGATCTCAGCATTTCCCCAGTTGCATACTGTGACCAGTTGTGGGAGATGGAGTGGGGTAGCAGGGCTGCTTACAGGGAAGAAGAGCAGGAGCCTGAGGTGGCAGGGAGGTCAGCACTGTGCAAACTGGCACAGCACTGGCAGGAGTGACATACTGGATCCACTGGGACATTTGCACAATACGTTAATATGCATGTGCAGTGCCGGATTTACGTATAAACTAAGCAAGCTATAGCTTAGGGCCCCACTCTCTTAGGTAAAGGTAAAGGGACCCCTGACCATTAGGTCCAGTTGTGACCGACTCTGGGGTTGCGGCACTCATCTCGCTTTATTGGCCAAGGGAGCTGGTGTACAGCTCCCGGGTCATGTGGCCAGCATGACAAAGCCAATTTTGGTGAACCAGAGCAGCACACGGAAACGCCGTTTACTTCCCGCTGGAGCAGTACCTATTTATCTACTTGCACTTTGACATGCTCTCTTCCCCCCCCCCCCATTTTTTTATGCGTCTTGGAAAACTGTGTTTCTAAAGGAACATTTGTTATAGTCAAATGTCAATGTGTTTGCATCATTAAGTTTGTTATGAATTAAAAAATCATTTTAAGTTAGAGCTTAGTAAGTTTTCCACTATTAATATACTTCTTAATTGTATTTCACTATTAATATACTTCTTCTGAATTGTATTTCAGTTCAACAGTTACTTTGATAAAATACATATTTTGTTATGTGCAAATGGCTTTAGATACCTATTAGGCCCATAAATTACCATATACTGTAGCATATTTTCTACACACAAAAACCAGTGACAATTTGTTGTTGACAAAGGACAGCTGGGCATATAAAGGGCCCCATTACCTTCAGTAGCTTAGGGCCTCATCGGACCGAAATCCGACCCTGTGCACATGCCACAAAGGGCTGAAGTTCTCAATGGCAAAATGAAATAGTATTTAGAAAAATTATCATTGGAGGCAGCTGCTATAAAAAGATTAGGCAGAAAATGCTTCCTGTTATTGTGGCTCATTCTGCAGTCATGGCTGCCTTGGCACAGTCTTTGTTTCCTCAGCAGGTGATTACAGGAAAGGAAGGGCAGGGAACGGATGGGAAGGCATGGAGGACCTCGAACTCTTAACATGCTCAATTATGGTAGCGTTGTCACTTCTCTGGCATTAAGCTTTAATAACTTCATGGCTGATATTCAACAGATGCAACCTTTTCTAGCAAGGACAGTGGTAGGGAAGCTAAATTAGTTGAAGATATTGCCCGTCATGCAGTGATAAAAAGCATACAAACCCCTTGCAGCAAACAGATAGCAGCTGGACATGCCAGCAACACCTCTGAAGAAAGCAGAAAATAAATTATGTTTCAGGTTAATCAGCATTTGATTGGGTTACTTACCCTATTCAAAAATTCTATTTTCACCCTCTAACCCAGTGGAGAAATGGAACTGGATAGCTTTAGGCTGCAGTCCTAACACCACTTACCTGGGAGTAGGGATGGGGGGGAAATTTTATTTGGTTCACATTTAAAGCCAAATCTATCAAATTCACACATTCTGAACAGTAGGAGGACTGAAACAGCCATCCTCTGAAATTCACACCTATATGAATTTTGCAGTGTGGTTCCCCAGCCAAACAACGTTTCAAAAATGCATAATGAATATGTGAGTGAAGATAACATACAAGAATATTTGCTGAAACATGGAGTTTTAACTAACATGCATTTTTAACTAACCCAGCCTGATGATGACAGCTGGGGGAAGAGCCTCTTGGCCTCTCAGTAGGACCCTAGGCCTGAACATGAGATTAATACACAACCTAATTGAGCTGTCTTCAATATCGCTTCCCTGTTGAGCATCACTTTGCTCTCTATAAATGCTCACAGAGTAGTATACCTAGGGATTCGTAATACACTTTTTAGTTTACCCGCTGCTACAGCATCAGTTTAAGTCATCTCTGCTGAGCTGCATTGGGCGAACATACTGGTACTGCTTTTGTTTTATTATCCTCAAGCTGCTTTATACCACTTAAATAGACTTTATGCCTTGTAGGCTCGCTCTGCTTCAAGGCATATGGCAGCAATATACTTGCTCTGCGTATTCTGACCGCTATCATTTCCCCACTCTCTGTCACTTTCCTTCTGGCAGACTCCGGGTAGTGTGGGCAGGATCCCAGTCCCTTCATCTCCATGCTTGATGGAGCTCACTTGCTCAAGGTCTGCCTCACACACGGTCCTTCTGGTGGCTTGCGATAACTTCTTTGTTTCTCGGAATAATGAACGCACACACTACGAAAGGCGTGGAAACCAACCTACGTGCGGCAAATGTGAACCTCATCCCTACCCTCAGACTTTACATAAGTATGGCTTTTCAAAACATTCTTGTACTCCCATTGTGAGCCTGCTAATTGTATCTCCCAGTAGACAGGGTTATTATATATTTCATGTACAGTGTCACATCCGCATTCCCACACAGAGGAATTTTAGCTGTCACCCAAGTGCTTTTGAATAGGAAACAGGAAATGGTGGCACTCATAACAACAAAAACATAGCGCCAGTGCCATGAAAGGTTTTTATGGACTATCTGGAGAAATAAAGCTGCTACAACAGGCATCTTCAAGGCGCTGCATGGAAATAATTATTTTATCTTAAAGCTCTTTTTAAAATAATAATAAAAATCCTTAGAAGTGGTTAGGAGATCTCTCTTGATCCTCTGCTCATATCAAAGGCCCAGCCTAACCTTTGACTCTGGCTTTAAGAAGTATTTGAGGGTGGAATTGTGGGTGCATTCAAACATGGGGAATATTGCATTAGTTTTTCTGCTAATAAGACTAGTGCTTCTGTCCTGCTTTCTAATGTTCCCTTCACACTGCGGTACCTGTTGTGTTATAGAACTGTGGCTTTTTCATTGATATACTGGCATGTCATGCTAAATTTCATTCGCACCGGTGAGCGTGGTGTGATGCAGCAATGAGCATTATGGGACAACATCCCTATTCCCTCATCCTTTCTGCACATGCATGCTTCTGTTCCCTCATGCAGCAGGACAGAACTGCATGTCAATATACCAGCCCACATTTCATCACTTGCTATCATGCAAAGATGCTGCTCAGGCTTAGGTAGAAGAATAAATACTGGCTGGGAAGCAGGGCTGGATTTCGGTTTGATGAGGCCCTAAGCTACTGAAGGTAATGGGGCCCTTTATATGTCCAGCTGTCCTTTGTCAACAACAAATTGTCACTGTTTTTTGTGTTGAATACAGTATATGCTATATGGTAATTTATGGACCTACACAACACAAAACCCTGTTGCTGTATGTAGGTTTTATTTTATTTGTTTTTTATCTTATATTTTTGGAAATGTACAGCCAGGTTTTTTTCCTTTAAATTTTTTTGGGGCCCCCAAGAGAGAGGGGCCCTAAGCTATAGCTTGTTTAGCTTATATGTAAATCCAGCACTGCTGGGAAGTAAAGCCTACCATTACTTATTTGAAGCTCCTGGTTCTCTGCAGAAGGTGCATTAAATGGATGAAATAAGCTGTTGCATTTAAATCCTCCTGCCAGTACTCTGCCACTTCTCCACAGTGCTACTACCGGTAAGTCTTCCTATGGTATTGTGTTTTCCTCTCAGTATGGCTGTACAGTATGTTATTTCATTCTGTATGTCATATTGTGTCTTATTTAATAGGATTGAGTCACAAAAATTGTGAAATAAACGCCAGGTCGCTTTCCAGTTAAGGAGTATCCAAGAAGCATGCATTGCTCATTTTGTAAAGGTGAATTTCCTTTACATTCCCCTCCCACCAGCTGTGCTGTTCCTGAACACTTAATTTGTCTTCATTAGGAAAGATGCTCTCAGGCAAATTGTTGTTACTTGGCCATAGAAGTTCGCTTCTATGGCCAAGTCAGATCTGCACTGACTTGGTCCATCTGACTGGTGCAAACATTCTGAGTGTATCAATCAGAATTTTTAGGGCAATACACCGGTTCCATGTTATTGAGCTCTTTCAAAGAGATTAGTTTGTCATCAGTGCATATACCAGGCATCCCCAAACTGCGGCCTTCCAGATGTTTTGGCCTACAACTCCCATGATCCCTAGCTAAGAGCACCAGTGGTCAGGGATGATGGGAATTGTAGTCCAAAACATCTGGAGGGCCAAAGTTTGGGGATGCCTGGCAAATACCAGTTCCAGGACTCCAATTCTGTTTTGCACTGTTGTGTAAACCAAGAAGAAATCAAACTGGATACATTTCCGGAATCCTGCAAGGGGATCGTAGCAATAGCTCAAATTGGAATCGGATCAGAAATCATGCACTTTCTTGATAACTATTCACAGTGGTGTAGGGGAGGGCAAGGGGGGCTTTTTCTTTTCTTTTCCCCAGAGCAGAAGTGATATAATTTTCCTGAGTGCCTGGGGAAATGATGGGTTCTCCTTGCTATGTTAAGTAAGGGATAGAAGGACCTGTCTTCCAATCTTATATTCAGTTTACCATGTTTCTGCAGCAATTTGCACACACACAAAAAAACCTCATGGAAATTCTTCTGTGTTTTAGTGCAAATTTCTCCCAATCAACATATTTTTGTAGGCAGTTTTGACTAACGTACATTCTTCTGTAAACAATTTCACCTAATATAATGCATTTTAATGTGCTATGTTCCCTATTACTGTTCATTTTTCAGTACATATTCTCCTAACATGCATTTTTTTTTAAAAAAAAAACAACAACACTGGCTGGAGAACTGCGTCATAAATTTTGGATAAATGTGAATTTGGAAGTATGTCTACGTTTAAGTCCTTGCATTGTTTCGAAACATGTAAATTTGATTCATTCCTCTTTAAATATGAATTGAATTCAATTCCCCCCCCCCCATTCCTAATGGCAGGTGAATGAAATCATAATGAGGCATTCAAGTTGTAACATGTTAGCTAGCTTACTAGTCTATGACTGTCAGGTGATCCTTATACAGCTCCCTGCATTTTTTAAACGGGGTGGGGGTGGGGCATGGTTTGGGGACTATCATGCTGTTCTTCTGCACTTCAGAAAACACCACTGCACTACAGATAATTTGTGGGAAATATCTCTTTTCTGAGTTCTCCCCCCGTTTTTAATATAAGCATATGCACACTGATGGTGCCAAGGAAATGCCCCTTGTCATAATGTTCTCTGGGAATTGTAATTCCTAGCAAAATTGTGGCAACCAGCCAGCTGAACATTAAATTGTCCTCTCCAGTCCCCCCAGAAGGGTTTTTGATTGGGATAAGGAACAACTGCCATGTAAGGGGTTTACAACCAATGACTGAGCAGATAGGCCCACACGGAGAGGGTTCTTTAAAAAAACCAGGCTTGTTTGCTTGGGTGGTCTGAGCAAGTACTTCACAGTGATCTGTGAGAATATCAGCAAGAGGAAGGGATTTAACTTTTGCGCCGGTGCCTATACAGCATCTGGTTTTGGGCGTATGGCTGCTGAATGCATATGAGCAGAACCTTGTTCAAAATTCCAGGCTGGAAAAACATGTTTTTGGGAGAAAAACAGCTTGCTTTGTAATACAAATCTGTATTCCGGACCAGGTAATTATGAACTTGAGTGACATCAGTAGCAAAAAGCAGCTGGGGGAGGGAAACAATTTTGAACAGAAAACCCAGGTGGTGGGGGAAGAGTTAACCACCTGTCCTGAAGCTGTTTTTCTTTTAAACCCACCCACCCTTACATTAGCTTTTCATGCCTAGCAATGGGCCCTGTTTCCTTTACCAAATTCCTTCCTGGGACTGTCCATCCTACTGTAGATCTGATGCTACTGTGGTCCAAGGCACAGCTGTAGGCAAAATGCTTTCAGGAATTACCTTGGCCTTTCTCCTCTTCTTCTATCCTCCTCTCCCTTTTGGGCTGCAACCCAAAGCCTTGCATGTATTCTTTTTTGCTCCTTCCCCTTGGAAATACCATTTCTGCAATGTAATTTCTTGACAGCCAAGATTCCTTTTTCTTGCTTTCTTATTTTTTTGTATTCCGGACTTCAGCCTGAAGCAAATTAGCTACAATGAGTTCCGAACTATTGGAAACAAGGCTTTATTGGGAAAAGCTGACACCAGCTTAATGAATGTACTGCAGGAGTGAGACTGGCTCCTGCTCAAAAGCAAACCGCTTTTCTCTTCATCTAGACCAGGCCTCCCCAACCTTGTGCCCTCCAAGTCTTGTTGGCATTCAACTCCCATCAGCCCCAGCCAGCATTGCCAATGGTCAGGGATGATGGCAGTTGTAGTCCAGAGGAACCTATACTGTGGACAGGTGTAATGAATGAGAGGCTACAGGCAGCGTGGGCACATTGATTTCCAACAAATAACACAAACCTGAGAGTTCTTGGGAACATAGGAAGCTTCCTTTTATTGAGTCAGATAATTGGTCCATCTAGCTGAGTGTTATCTACAGTGCCAGACAGCAGCTCTTCAAGGTTTCAGGCAGCCCTATAATGGAGATGCTGGGGATTGAACCTGGGACCTGCTGTGTGCAAATCAGATGCTCTACCACTGAGCTATGGCCCTTCTGTTAGTTGTCTGGGTGAGCTCCTATGAGTTAAGCCTACAAGCAAAAAGAAAAATCTTTGTGTATTGGTCTTTACCTCCTCCCACCCCCCAGAATGATATAGGATCATTTTTGTTCTTGGTTGTCTGATCTGATCTTTCAAGAGCTCTACTGTCAGTATATGTGAAGCCATTTGGGAATGCATATCTCCAGATCTTGGGGGGGGGAGACTTCCCTCCTTGCAGCTTGCTGCAGTGCGCTGCAGCACATTGGCAAAATCCACCCCCTCTTGCCTCGTCTCCAGCAACACACTGCCTTGTCCTACAAATTGCGGGATTTGCTTGTGCACTCCACTGTTCTCTCAGCTTTAATTGTCTCTCCCAAGGAGCCTGAAGAAAACAGGGGAAAGAGCCACTGAGGTGCTAAGTTCTTTGGCCCCGTGCATTTCCTTAAGTTCAAGAATCAGGGACTTTGAGATTAGCCTGTGTGGGGACGATTATGCACAGTGCTGCTGGCAATCCAACTTGTACGCCGCAAAACACGAGCTGCGGGGAACTGGGACCAATGGCAGCTCCCTGCAGTGTGCTTTCTGCAATGTGCAGAGTCAAGGAAAATGCACCAGCCCACCTCACACATTACTGGATGCTGGCAAGGGCATGCTAAATCTTTCATGGGCCCCTCCTCTCCCAGTGTAGTGTGTGAAGCTTGCCAAGACTGAAGCAAGCAAGCTCTGTTTCAAGACCAGTCTGATAATGTAGCTGTGCAGTGAGTTTATGCGTCTCAGTTGCAAAACTGAGGCGCATTACCCAGCTGCGGCCAGCCTGGTCTGGCTATTTGGAGACAGAAGCTCCCTACAAATAAAAAAGGAAGTCTCTTGCTTAATATGAACCCTCAGCAATGCCTCAGAATGTGGATCACATCCTGTACCACTTTGTTCTGCCTTTTTGATACTAGACATTTTAACAAGGCTAAAGGATTTGTAGGGCTAACGCCATTTGTTAAATAAAAGATTGTGCCTTTGGAAGCTGTGGGACTGCCAAAAATTCAACAGATTAATGCTTTCGGTGGCTACTAACTCTAATGGCTATGTTCTCCATCCACTGTCAGAGACAGTATGCTTCTGAATTCTGAAAACACACAGGAGGAAAGAGTGCTGTTGTGTGTTTTCCACAGGCTTTTGTTTGACCACTATGAGAACAGAGTGCTGGGCTAGATGGGCCTTTAGCCAGACGCAGCAGGATTCCCTTAGTGTTGTGAGCTTGTGGGGTTAGCCTGCATGATGCCTGAGTGCCTTAAATTTTGGGGAGTCCTGGATCCATGAACCTGAGCCTACGATGGAGGGGTTCCCAGCATTACACGCCAAGAGGGTCTTGCTTCTTCCATAGGCACAGCCTGAGAGCCAAACTGAGATCCCACATAGAGCTCTCTGCCTCTCACTCCAGCCCACTGCTTTACTATCTCTGCTATCTTACTCCTAACCTCATACACTAAGCTTCCAGCCAGCTTTGCTTCTTTTGGTTACACCCTCTCTACTGTAAACTCTCTTTATCTGTAGAGGGAGGGACTCTGCTCCATTGGCATCTCACTCCCAGTTTCTTTGACCCTTTTATGTCTTAATGGTCTGTTACCCCAGGCTATCACCTTGTGCAAGAGGCTAGGTAAAGGTAAAGGGACCCCTGACCATTAGATCCAGTCACAGACGACTCTGGGGTTGCGGTGCTCATCTTGCTTTACTGGACGAGGGAGCCGGCGTAGAGCTTCCAGGTCATGTGCCCAGCATGACTAAGCCACTTCTGGCGAACCAGAGCAGTGCACGGAAACGCCGTTTACCTTCCCACTGGAGCAGTACCTATTTATCTACTTGCACTTTGACGTGCTTTCGAACTGCTAGGTTGGCAGGAGCTGGGACTGAGCAACAGGAGCTCACCCCGTCGTGGGGATTCAAACCAACGATCTTCTGATTGGCAAGCCCTAGGCTCAGTGGTTTAGACCACAGTGCCAAGAGGCTAGTCCTGGCTTAATTTGCTCTTCACGCATTACAGGAATCACTAGCCTGGTTTAGTTAGTTTTTCACACATGATGATTCCAGAGAATTAGAAGCATGTAATGCACAGCTTAATAACACACAGGTCTAGCACAGTTTTAACACTAAGCCTTTATTAAATTCTAACACTAGCTTGATCTGGGAATTTTAAGAGAAATCTAGCACCTACAACTCATATCACTATGTTATGTTCTTTCTCATACAGTGCTTTGCAAGATACAGAAAGCCTTTGTTGGGAAAGCCTTTGTTGGGAATATGGTAGAAAGCCTGCTTGAAATATCAGTATTATTCAATATCAGTATTATTCTAGCAGAGTTTAAATGACAGTTTATGTGCACAACCTGTTTGATAGGCCAATTTCTATTAGCACTGGAGGGAAACAGCTGCACTAACAGCACTATAAATATTGTCACTTATTGCCAAATGACAAGTTTGGGCTGTGGATATGCACTTATGTGAGTGTGTGAGTGTATTCACACACACCCCTTATGTACTAGAATAACCCTCCTCTGTTAAATTAACACCTCTGTTGCCTGTCAAAAGCAATCAGTGCCTCCCACAAATTAGTACCTGTGATTGCAATGGAAGACTACTCTGAAGTGATACAGGTAATTGATGAGATGATTACAGTAATAGCAACAGCATTTGCACCTGATTTGCACAGTTGTACTGAGTAAAATTATAAAACAAACAAAAGCTCCCCATTGTTTGATTCTTTAAGACAGTGGCATGCAAGACACATTTTCTGCATTGCGAGCAATATTCTTATAATGGAGAGGTTAGCATACTATATATTGTTAAATTCCACCCCAATCTCTGAGTGGTGCAAGATTCCAGGAGTTCTAGGCACTCATGCAGAGTCTGTGTTGCCTTTGGAAAGGAGGCTCTGTGGAGACTGTGGTGTCTTTATGATATATGGTTTATTTACACATATATACAACCTGAGCCTGCAATGGAGGGGCAAACAGCATTACCATAGCTGCCAAGTTATCCCTTTTTAAAAGGGATTTCCCCTTATGCTGAATAGGCTTCCTCGCGAGAAAAGGGAAAACTTGGCAGCTATGAGCATTACACTCCAAGAGGTTTTTGCTTCTCGCCTGGCCACAGTCTTGGATGCCAACAAAATCAGCTATGGCCCTCTCTCCCTCTGCTCCAGCTTGCTGCGTTTAACACACTGGAAAGCCACCATGAATTATAGCAGCTTTGTGGGGAAGACATAGGGAAATGGGCACAGGGGATTAATCCCCTCCTCTAGTACTATGGCCCCTGATCCATATTGCTTTTAGCAGCACTAACATCAACAGCAATGAAGACATTATAGATGCATTAACAGTCACACTACTTCAGCATCACATCTAGTTTGGACTTGAATCAGGTACACGTGACATGAAAAATAATCAGTCTGACCCCAGATAAACATGACATCCCACACTAAAATAAGATGGCTAAGGAGAATCTTAGTGTGAAAATAAAATGTGTCTGTGAAGCCTTTCCAAAAGACCATTACTTTGGCTTCTTATCACTGTTCTACTCCCCCCCCCCGACATAGAGGAAAGCAAAAAATATATATAGCACATGTTCGATGCCCCAAATACAATTATATTTCATTTGCTCCCTTTCTTACATCCCCTCTAATAGCTGTTATCTACAGAAATGTTGCATACCAAACATGGAGCACTGGTAGAGCAAGAGAGATTGCTTGAGGGTACAGCAGCTTCGAAGATGCCTTAAGGAAATAACAGAAGAAGCTTCTATGCAACACCACACGGCTGTATCAAATTAATTCAGAGGAGGTATAATAAGCACAAATGGAATAAGTGGACAAGAAGATCTGCAGATTTGCTTTATGTGAACATCTTATCTGAAGCATTTTAAAGTATCATTTACTTCAAAAAATGCAAACCTTATGCTCCCCTGCATGCCTCTTTTATTCTTAATATAAGTGTTCATTTTCTAGTCAAATTCTTTCCTTCCTTGTGCTTCTCGTTCCAAATGGCCTGGGGGATTTCCCACAATCCCTTCTATTTTATATTGTGGAGACATTGTACGCCCCGTTACACTTAGCTTGCTTCTCTGAGTGGTTAGAGATTTGAGTCAGAGAGTCTATCTGGGTTTGGTTTCTTTTGGAAGGAGGTCACAGGAGACTTATGGCATTTGGAAATATAACTAGATTCCCTTGGATTAAAAAAAATGAAACAAAATCACCCTAAGCAGGTGGCTATATATGCATTTACTATTAAAACGTGAATGCTGAGAACCACAGGAAGCTCACAGAAGGTGGCCATCATCTTCTCTCAGCTGCAGTCCCTGTGCCTCCCTTTTGAAAAGTGGGAAGGGGAAATTGCCCCAGAATGGGGAAGTGGGGGAGACTTGCCCAAGGAGAGCTCCATGGGGTCTCTTTGATTAGCCTATGTGCCACACTGCCCATGCTTCTCAGGAAGGTCTCCTCATGCTCCAGGGGAGATTTTCAGGGGGCACAGAGAGCTGCAGTGTGAGGAGGGGATGGAAAAGTCCCCTTTCGCAATCATGGTTCTCAAGATCCAGAACACACAGTCCCCTTTCTTTTCGTTTCTTTCATTTTCTTATGTCGGTTTCTTAAAGTCAAGAAACAAACTGGTTTCATAATTTACTTTTGCTTCCAGGTTTCTTGCTCTCTCTCTCTTTTGCACTGTGGAATCTTATATGCCAGGCCAGTCTATAGCCAGAGGCATAACATTCAGCTAAAGATAGCAAAGGCTCTCAAGATTTCCATCTCAAGAGCTCGGGTGAATGTGGACAAGAACAACTTGCCTTATCTGCGGGTGAACAACCTTCCTAGCAGAACCAGCCCTTTTCTTGACCTTTCTGTTCTTGTCCTAAAGGAAAACCTGGACAGGTTTTACAAGGGATGGCAACCTTTTGTGCGACACTCTTGCTTTGCTTTGTAGCCTGGAAGTTCCATGATATCTCGATCTGAATCTCGCAGTCATAACTAGATCTTTGAAAGCGTGTTCTGTATCTTAGTATCATAACAAATAATATGGTGTTAAGTAAATGTATGCAAACAACGTCCCTGTTAATGCAATAGTAGTTCTGACATGAATTAAAATAATTACTTAACTGCCAAATGTGGAGATGAATGCTTGCACACACTGTGTTAACGCACCAGGGCTGCATTTTTCATGCCATCTGCTGCTCAGCATACCTGTATCTCTTTGTTTTCTCATTTGCTTACCTGCCGTATGAAAGCTATAAAAACAAGTGCAGATGTAAGAACAGAAGAGACTTTAAAAGTTTAAACAAATACAAGGCATGAACAATGGGTCTGTGTAAACAAGTCCTATTCTAGGCAGGGAAATATTTTGCAGAGACAGTTTTTCCTACGGAGGTGCGGTGAAGCTTTGGACCTGCTTTGTTTTTTTTACTAGGACCTAAAAATCTGCCAATCAAAGCCAGGTGCAAAAGACACACAAGCTACACACACACACCACGCACTGAAAGCACATTTAAAGTGCATTCCTCTCCCTTAAGAGTCTTGAGAAATGTAGTTAAGAGTGCTGGGAGTTGTAGTTATGTGGGGGGATAAACTACAGTTCCCATGATTCTTTGGGGGAAGTCATGTGCTTTAAATGTATGGTGTGTAAAGGGACCCCTGACCATTAGGTCCAGTCGTGACTGACTCTGGGGTTGCGCGCTCATCTCACTTTATTGGCCGAGGGAGCCGGTGTACAGCTTCCAGGTCATGTGGCCAGCATGACTAAGCCGCTTTTGGCGAACCAGAGCAGCGCACGGAAACACCACTTACCTTCTCGCTTGGAGCAGTACCTATTTATCTACTTGCACTTTGATGTGCTTTCGAACTGCTAGGTTGGCAGGAGCTGGAACCGAGCAACGAGAGCTCTCCCCGTCATGGGGATTCGAACTGCTGACCTTCTGATCGGCAAGCCCTAGGCTCTGTGGTTTAACCCACAGCGCCACAATTAGAATTAAGGAACAAGGTGCCTTTGAACATTCCATGTTTTCCCATTTCAGCCGCCTAATTTAAGTGGGAAAAGCCATTTTGTTGTTACTGTAAAACAATTGGGAGACAGAAACCCTTGTCGATCTCCTGCAAATCACCTGGTAGTTTTACTGTATATGTGGGGCTCATGGAAGAGAACCAGGAGGAGTCCCTCCTGCTGTTGAGAAGTTCTGCACATGTGTCAGAGCTGTTAATCCCTACTGTGGTCTAAAATCATAATCAAGAGAGAGAGAGTTAAAAAGAGGCTTAGCTAGCTGAATCTGATAGGATGGGGACACAAAAGCCTATGCCCTATTGATTTCCATGGGCCTTAAATGCGGTCAAGTTCAATATCAGATCACATTTATTCTTTAAGCTGAGAGGACCCTGCAATAGTGATGGTATTTTTAAAAAACTCTAGTAAAATCAGCCAAGGAGTTCATTACAATGGCAGTAGCCTAAAAAACCAGAATGCAATTAATCAGAATAAAACTAATACTTTCTGCAGTAGCGTTTATGGAGCGATTAGCATACCAAATGAGGTTGGGTTTTTTTTTTACAGTCTACCACATTTATTTCTATGAACCTGCTCAACTTCTGTGCTCCGATTTCTCTGGATTTTATTCTGCCTCTGCTAAATAATACATTCATTTTCATTAATCAAATAGTGGTTTATCTTTGACTCAATACTGTATGATAAATCACATTAAGGAATAAATTCCTCTATATAAAGCAAGCTTCCCTTTCCTTGCCAGTTTGAAACCAGATGGTGACATTTTCCTTCATTATCTTACTAATTTTTGTGAGGACTTTTCTTGAAAACTCAGATTAATTAACAGAGTCTTCGAGACACAGATCCTGATCACAAAAGAGCACCTTTTAGATGGGATCTTTTAATCTAGAAGAAAACAAGCAGGCAATGAATAATTTTTCAGATCTTTAATTATATTATTTGCTACCATCACACAGCTTTGTGGGTAAGGAAATTGCTTTAAAAAAAACAAGAAAATGTTCAGGCTGCATTGCAGCCATACATTTTGCCAGTTTCCCATACATTGGTGCAGAATTAACTTATCCCAGAGATGTTGTCAGCACAGAATGAATGTATACATGGTTCCCCAAACCTTGAAATTTGACGGGCAATATTTGTGTTGCTTTTTCACAGCTCCTTGTAATAAAGGATGGTGAAATGAGCTGCTTTGAAGTAGAATTTGATGGAATAGACTATGATGAAGTAAGCTGGTTTGAAGTAGAATTTGAAGGGAAATTCCAGCTAAATGGGGAACAGACTCCCTTCAAGGAAATTTTATTTCCAAGCAAGTGGAAAAGATTGGGATCAATGCAGGGCTTCCTGTACACCAACCAGGTTCACTGGAAAACTGGAATTTGTTAGCACTGTCTCCTGATAATGTTCCATAGCAGGAATTTTGCTACATTACTTTGACAGTCTGCTTTTTATATGGCACCGTGGCACAGTGCCCTGAACATAGACATTAAAAATTCCCAATGTCCGCTCCATGCTTAATTCCCATGAAAGCTACTATCCTTTGTATCCTTCCGCAGGAATAATTTCATGGAACTCAGCAGGAGTTCTGAGGAAATGTGTAATATTACACTGCACAGCTCTCTCCAGAATTTTTTTGCAGAATAAATCAGGTGTCTACATAATTGCCAGTTCTTTGTTTTTAGAAACTACAGATGGTTGAATTAATTCCTGCCCATCAAAAGTTGTTTTATGTGGTGCTGTTTATTCCTTAATTTCCTCTTCATCTGCAGAAGAATAAGAATAAGAATAATTTTATTATTTATACCCCAGCCACTCTGGGTGGCTTACATCACACATTGTAAAACATTAGAATCAACTAAGTTATGCACCCAGCAGTTTGGAAACAGACGTTTTGAAATGGACTTCTGTGACTCTGAGTGATATCCTACAGTAGTCACACTTTATTGTATGGTGAAGTAGAATTAGGAGGTAGGATGGGTTTTTAAAATATACTGTAAATAAATGCAAATGCAAATGTTTGTGATGAGATCAGTACAAGCAGCCTGAATTCTGTGATCAGGAAATCCATGAAAGGATAGATATATAATTTTAAATTACAAGAATGGCATAACCACATCTTAGAATTGGTGGTTTTAGTATGAGTTGAATGCAAATTGCACAACTTCTTGTCTAGTTGACACAAGCAGATTATTCAAGCAAGTTTGGCCTTTAGATAGAATGTTCACAAGTGCTCATGTGTGTGGCAGTGTTATGAAGCCATGCAACAAGCATTCTGCGGTATCCTTGCATAGAAGCAGAACAATTTATCTTTCTTTCTTTCTTTCTTTCTTTCTTTCTTTTTACCAAATAAATGATGGGATATTGTTTTCAGATTACAAACACAGCAGGAAAACAGAAGATAAAAAGGCATGTTTTGAAGAACTGAGACGCCATCTAGTGGATATAATAAAAAGGGAAAGTTGCAGAATCCATTCAATGGCCACCTGGAAGTGCCCAGAAACCTACAGAGGAACGGTCTGAAAAGGAGCGCCAGAGTCCCTTTTCAGAAGAAAATTGGATTGAATCAATATTCTTCCATTTCTGTAACCATTTCAGAATGTTTAATAGATTTGATAAAAGGTTGATAGAAATCTGATTGATGGCTTCTGTGTTTGTTTGTTTGTTTGTTTGTTTGTTTTTAACGTTGCATTTTCCTTCTTTGTTCCCCTCTATTGACAGAGTGCTATATTTGACTGAATGATTCTACAGAGAAGTGTAGGAAGCCTGTATGTTTCTTTCACTGATTATACATATATATTCCATCTTACGCTGACAAGATGAAGAGCAGCCATTAAAAGTGGGTTTGCTGGCAATTTTAAAATCTGTCTTGGCACTTTGTATAATTTTAGCAAACTGCAGCCTTGCAGATTCTTAACCTACAGCTTTTCTGTATACTGATATGCTAAAAATGCCAATGGGCTTGTAACAGCACAAGAGCCTGTCTTTGATTAAATGAAAAAAGGGAGATTTGCTGAGCTTATTTCAGCGGGTTGGATTTTTGCTGACCTAGACACAATGATTTTTGAAGTGGCAGGTTTACTATGGGGTCACAATTCTCCTGGTGGCAAATTATTGCATTGGGCAGGACGGGATGACACACATTTTCGAACTTTTCCCGGGGCATGTTAATTTGCACTATTAACTACAATGGGGGCTTTTTTTACAAAACTCCTTGATAATGAAGGGCATCATGGTTGTTGTGGTATGTCTGTGTGGTGATGGGGTCTTAGTGACAGAAAACATACTTGGAGAAGGTGGTCTCTTGTAGATTGCATCCTGACTGGATGACTATAATGCATTTTTTAGATTTCAAATTGAAAACCCAGCCTTCCTCCCTCAGGGGAACACAGAGTAATAAAGTAATAAAATTACACAGAACAGTTAAAAATATAATTATAATATATTACAGACTGTAGTTAAAACCAGTACATCATAAAACTATCAGTGAAAAGCCTAGATAAAGAATGTTTTAAAAACCTTTGCATTTCCTAAATTTTGAACCTCCTTCTTGTCAGGATTTAGCTTCTGCTTGTGGGCTCTCATGGAGCCCCTCATTGCCCCCAGACTCTGGTTCAGTTACCTGAACAGCCTCTCTTGGTTGAGATGGAATGGAGAAATAGGTATGATCCTGCATATTGACGACATCATGCTCCAAATACAGCTGAAATCTTGTTTGGAGTTATGAATCCAGACAAGATATAATTGTAGTGGATTTTCGGAGGGGGTTGGGGTGGAGTGAGGGCTGCTGTCAAACAATTTATCATTGAATGCATTGCTAAGGCTTAACCTATACATAACATAGCCTGTCCACAAGTAAGTGTGAGTGGCTGGAGGTTTAACATTAATGTCACTTCTATTTACATAGGTGTATAGGGGACCATACCTTGTCAAACCGATCAGGTTTAGTATGACATCCAACAAACCTTCTGCCTTTCAATAGATGCTCAGAAAGAGCCAGGTCCCCAACTTTCCCTTGCCATTCTGTCAGAGATGGACCTTTGGGATTCATTCCATTGAGAGGCAATCTCTAAATGAGCCATCGTAAATTGTAGGACAGTTAAGCCTTTATGTAGGGACCCAGGTGGCACTGTGGGTTAAACCACAGAGTCTAGGGCTTGCTGATCAGAAGGTTGGCCGTTCGAATCCCTGCAACGGGGTGAGCTCCCGTTGCTCGGTCCCAGCTCCTGCCCACCTAGCAGTTCGAAAGCACATCAAAAGTGCAAGTAGATAAATAGGGACCACTCCGGCGGGAAGGTAAACGGCATTTCCGTGCGCTGCTCTGGTTCGCCAGAAGCAGCTTTGTCATGCTGGCCACATGACCTGGAAGCTGTCTGTGCACAAACGCCGGCTCCCTCGGCCTTTAGAGCGAGATGAGTGCCGCCACCCCAGAGTCGGACACGACTGGACCTGATGGTCAGGGGCCCCTTACCTTTACCTAAGCCTTTATGTATAAGGGGAGGGTCTAGATCAGCGTCTAGTGACAGGAAGGCCAGAGAAGGATTTGGGTTCAGTGATTGACCAGTAACATCAAACATAAAAAATGCTTTGCCAGAACCTAGTAAACTTGTCACATGCCCACTAGGAATACATGAGCTCCCTTGTCGAAAGCTTTTTGACAATCCAAGTACAGTGGTACCTCGGGTTAAGAACTTACCAGTAGTTCATTCTGGAGCTCCATTCTTAACCTGAAACTGTTCTTAATCTGAGGTACCACTTTAGCTAATGGGGCCTCCCGCTGCCGCCTCACAATTTCTGTTCTAATCCTGAGGTAAAGTTCTTAACCGGAGGTACTACTTCTGGGTTAGCGGAGTCTGTAACCTGAAGCATGTGTAACCTGAGGTACCACTGTACACTATACTAAACAGATTGCCACTATTTTATATGCTTCTTGAGGACCTGCCCTTGCATAAACCATCCTGGCTCTGCTTCAACACTGCTTCAGACCCGTGGTCCAACTCCATTATAAGGCAGCTTCTTGTGTAGCAACTGTTGCCTGACCCTGGTTTTGGTTCATCTTTTTGAGTTCATGTGAGGCAAGAAAAACAGCAAGACGTCCTTTCTTTCTTTTGAGCAAATAGATAAAAGCAGTCATGTAATCCTTGTGTTGTTCAGTTGGGCAGTTTTTTTAAAAAAAAACTTCAAGCAAATTCATATATTCTCCATTTTGTTGATAAGTGAGTCGGGAGAAGCGCACTGAGGCAAGATTGTGCCCTCCCCTTGTCTATGGCTTTTACACTGTCTCAAGGGCAACGGGGCACTAATCTTTGTTAAATTCTCTAGGTGCTACTCTGAAATTAGTGCTAATAATTAATAGGCAAGTTGGAGCTGAGATTAAAATGAAACATACTGGGTGTTCCCAAGGACAAATAGGAAATTTAACTCTTCCTTCACCAGCAAAATGGGTAAATCTACCCATGTTAGCAGAGGAAACCTTTATTTGAAAAACTCTGGCACTGAGGCAAATCACCGCACTAAAATATCGTTTGCTAATATTGCTTGAAATTAGCATACAGAACCAAAGTCATGCAACACACCCAATGTGGATAGCGTGTACATCTGGTTACTGAATGTAGTTAGATTCTTGAGCAGCCTTTTTCAACCTTGGTCCACAAGATGTTGTTGCCCTACAATTCCCATCATGCCTGACCACTGGCCCTGCTGGCTAGGGATGATGGGAGTTGTAGTCCAACAGCATCTGGGGACACAAGGTTGAGAAACGCTAATCTGGAGAGTCTCATTGTTCTTAAAACTAAACAGAACAGAATGTAGGTTCCTTGCTTTGATGATTCCAGATGCTAAATGCTTATTGATTATTATTAAATGTTATGAAAACACTCTGTTAATTATGTGTAAATAAATTGTATAATTTCACTGCATCTCATCATGCCTTTCTGGAGTGACCCACTTGCCCCAGTATTGCACTATAATGGAATCAGGCTTGATGAATGTCATGTGGCGATTTTGGTTTTTTGACCAAGGCCAATGTCACAGAGTGTTCTGGTCAGTAATCACACAGTTCAAAGTTATCTCTTTATTGGCAAAACACAATCTCCACAGACTTGGCTGAGTGTCATCCTAATGAGCACAGCAGATCATTCCCAGTGGCCTTACTCCATGAAATCAGTTGCCAAGTCCAAAGGGCTCCACCTACCCTGAAGCTGTCTATGTCTCCTCCTCTCCAGGGTTTCCCCCAAGCAATCAGAGACTGTACCTGTGTGCAGCCAATCTCTTCCCTACCCTTTTCATGCCTCTCCTGGTTCTGGGAGATGGGGGAGGAGAGACACCCGTGACTCTTCACCAGCCTGACTCATCTCTGCTTCTTGGCCTCTCTCCTCCTCACACTCGCCAGCTTCTGCCTCTGATTCTTGACTTCTCCCTGCCACAGATCCTCCCAGCTCACTAAGCCCTGTTACCTTTTCAGCTTCCGACACCTCTTTCCAGTCTTCTCCCTATGACCGCTCATTGTCATCCCACCACCACTCCCCGAGTTCTGAGCAGTCTTCCCTTGGTGGTTCCCCAGCTGGTTCCTCCCATGATTCCTCTGCATTCAACCAGTCCATGGCAGTCAAGATCTATGGGTAAGGATCTTAACCAATTTAATTCGGTCCTTTCCTGCTACTACAAGTCCCAACAGAGAGGGAACTGAAGCTCTCCTGGTGCTCAATTCTTCATGCCTAACAGAATTCATGCTCTTCTGATGGCCCACGACTGTGGAATGTGTCAAATCAGGGCCAGTCAGTTCCTTTCTGCAACCCTTTCCTGACCCTTGTAAGTATAGTCACAGATCAAAGAGCTCTTCAAATTGCCCCTCCAGCTCTGTAGAGAGATTTTCCACTTCAGTACCAGCCATCCCATGATCCAAGAGATGAAAAGAGACACATTCATTTTGCATTATGTAATTGCTCAGAGCCAGTGCTGTAGGGCATATGGAAGCTGAGGGAGCTCCTCGTATGGGATCTGCAGGTATGGTTCTCTCTTATTTACAATACATTTAGACAGCACAGATTTGTATTTGTCTGCCTCACAATCACACTAACCCCCCCATCTGTTTTATACTTCAATTTTTGGGACACAGAAAAAATGTGTTCCCTGCAATGTGTGAATGGTGGTGGTTTCATCATCACCTGTTTCCTCCCTTAACACCTGAGGCCAAAAATATAATTAATTCCATATCAGAAGTAATGATATTGTGATATCCAGAGTAGAAGCACATACCCATGCATGATTCTATAATATTATCCCTCTGCCTCACTTTTCCATCTGCAATAATGGGCTACTTCCCAGTAGTTCTGCTGGGCAGCTAAGCTATAGAAAAAGTTCAGCCTTGCAGGGGAACAAAGTTCACTTACTATAGAGTTTAAGAAAATTAACTACCCATCCAAGCCTGTAGTGAACAATTGATAGGGGATTTATGGTTTGAAGAAATGCCATTCCTTACTCCTATCAGCACCTACTTTGCTTTCTACTCAAATAATGTAATCATGAGACTTTGTTGGCTTTATGGGAGAGAAAACAGCAGTAAAAGGAAATTAACATTTAACTTTCTCTGGAGTACTGATAAGAGTGTAACTGAAACATCAGAATATTTTTTCTAGCTGGATTGACAAATTGCTATGGTTAAAAATGACAATAATTGACTTGGGGTAATTATTGCAACATTATAAAATGTATCCTCAAGTGGCCAATGTACTCTTAAACAGAAGCCCTTTATTGAAGCCAAATGTAAGCTTTGCATCCTGTGGAAGCTGATGGGAATGTTCTGTCCACTTACGGTCTAGTAATCTCCAAACGGAACTCAGTGTAAGGGAATCTAGAGTTCATCCTGCTTCTACGTCTCTCTTGTTGTTGGGCTGAGAGATGCATAGCTGCCAAGTTTTCCCTTTTCTCGTGAGGAAGCCTATTCAGCATAAGGGAATTTCCCTTAAAAAAAAGGGAGAACTTGGCAGCTATGGAGATGTCTGTTGTGGGAGAAATTTTCTCCACTGTTTTGTCCCTTAATATTTGACCATGGTTCTTGTACTCTCATTTGGGAGTGTTATGGCTTCATTATAGGTTTATAGGATTGCTAAGCGGATCCCAGACCCCAAACTGAATTGGGCTGATTCATATTGACTTAGGATTCAGCTGGATTGAGTTGAGGCAGCCCTGAATTGCCCCTGGTTGGATTGGGTCCACTTGGAGGTAGCTGGGGCTGTCAAAAGCAGGTGGCGCTCTGGTGATGAGCAGAGGCAGGAGATGGATAAACTTGGTGGGTGGGTGTGCCCACCCATTGGGACAACTCAGATGCTTCTGTGCAGCTCTGAGCTCCTTGCCCTGACCTTGGACTTCTTGGACTTGAGCTGCCTCTTCTAGACTGGCTAGCCTCACCTTTCATGGAATCCAGCCTGATCATAGCAGCAGTTCTGACTCTTATCTGTTATTGAGCCTGTATCTCTTCACTGCCTCAATTAAGATATTTTCCTTACTCTCAAGTAAAAGCCTCTGTTGTCATGGTCTGGATGGGAGCCAGGACAACCTTCTGCTTTTTCAACTCAGTATTGCTATTTGTTTCCGGCATAAATTGTCACTCAACTAAAAACCTATCATTATCCATTCATTTACACAACTTCTAAATGACAGAATGGCAGAAATAAAGCCATCTCTATAAAAGAGGTAAAGCAGAGGACCAAAAATGGGTGATGGAAAAGAGGGAATCATTACCATAGAATCATATTGTATAAAAATAGTATGCGAAGAAATTATGAAGTGTTAAATGGTAAACTGTAGAGCTGATCCTGAAAAGAGATGGCAAAGGTACAGAAAGGAAAAACAGATGAAGTCCTATCCACACAAAGGCACAACTTTTCCTACTTTACTTTTTAGCTATAGGGAAGGTTAGCGACCTTGATCCATTCAACACTTTGGGTTGGCCTAGGATATGCTTGTTCATTTATGGTTGGCTGTGGTGGTCTTTGTTTTGTGTGTGAGTGGAGTGGGTGGGTGTTTTGGTTATGAGAGACATTGTACATATCTTTGTAAACCAAGAAACCCTTTAATAAAAAAAATACTGATGAACACTTCAATTGAGTGAGCTTTCCATGCTGAAATTGTAGCGGGCTTCACATTTCTCTGAATTCCTCAACACGTGCCCATCATGGGATCATCAAAAGGTGGTGTGATGTGATCAAAAGTATTGCTTTCCATAAACTTCCCTGTGAATATTCAAGACAGGAACATCCAGTGACATTCATTCATTCATTCATGCACCACAGTCTTCTTTAAACACAGAGCTTATGAATAAACAACCCTTATGAAAATCAATGGAACAGCAGGCACTATCCACAGTGGGATGGTGGGATTTTACATCCTCTCCCTTGGACAAGTGCATTGCTCAGTCTTGGATTTCATAAATTACATAAACCTGTGATCTCAGAACAAAGAAGGGGGGGTGGGACTGGTTGGTCTGTGGAATGAATATTGCAGGCATAGTTGGTCCAGTGTCATTTCTACAAGAAAGCAGAACTGGGCACTTTGTCCAGCACTAAGGGTTACTTTAGAAATGAGCTGGACCGCTGCAGCTTCCTTACATGTTGTATGGAATATAAAGTTTTTTTTGAAAGTGGAAACTACATTAAGTCCTAAACATGTTTCTGTCTGCAGAAAAGAAAAGGAAAAAAAAACTAGATGAATCCTGTTTATTTGCACAAATGAATACTGGATTAACCTTGCCGTTATATCCACTTTGCTGCTCTTTATAAGAAGAAGCCTCCTTTGAGATGCTGGCGGCCTCCAGTGCCTCACTTCTCAGCCTCACCCACTCCACACCCATCACATAGCTAACAACAATACTGCCACACCTTGTTGTACGGTAAGTAAGAGCAATGGAGAAGGTTCCCAGGCCAGTGCTAGAGTGCATGTCTTAAATATATGAGATCTCAAGATCTCAGCTGGCATCTCCAGTTAAGACTTGGAAAAGGTCTGCAAGAGAAGAGCAGCCTATGTGGACAAATGTTCTGACTCACTATAAAGTAATTTCATATGGGCTCTAAAGTTCTGTATAAATGCTAAATAGTATTACTCCTTTCAACTCTTAAGAAGCAGCACTGTAGAAACATGTTTCAGACCTCCTAGTACAGAGCCTTTAAATGAAGATGGACCTGGAACCTCATGCCTGAAGAACATGTGTTCTTCACCTGAGAAATGGGATGAGTTGCTGCTATTAATTATATCCATACCCACTTTCTCTTTTAAAATTTATAGTTATTTATTACCTGCCCTTCAGCCTAGGGTATCAGGGTAGGTTACAGCATTAGAAACAGTATTAAAAACAAATTCACCAAGGATCTCAGGGCAGCATCCAAGATTCTTCTCCACATCTCATTTTCACAACAACCCTGTGAGGCAGGTTAGGAGAGAGAGGGCACCATGGCAGAGTGGGGCATTTGAATCTGGCTTCCCATGCTCCTAACCTTACACTATTCTAGGAGTAGCAAATGTGGTTACTTTTCCTCCAGATACTGACCTTGCTCTAAGCATTACACTGCATTGTCTCTGTTGTAGTCCTTATTTGTAGGCTGGAATGGATGGAAAATAAAGGAACTTTTAAACAACAATGGCAAGGAAAGTGAATCCAACACATTACAGAGTCGAAATAGCAGGATGCATTGGTGCAAAGGATACTGAGTATAAGTGAATACTTGAGTTTTAATTCATTCAGGGATTAAGAAGCAATTTAAGGTAGACATGAAAATATACTAGATTAGAATAAATCTTGAAGATTCACAAAGGCACAAGATAGAGTGTTTATATAGTGCCAGGAATGTATCAATCTGTTATAGGTCATTACCAAGAGAAAACAAGCTCCTGGCTTGAGACGCAGTATTCTGTGTTTAGTGGTGTCATCATTTTTGTGTCCATTTATATGGCCTATAAATCTCCAGCAAAACAGCTGCAATTTGGTGGTGAGCACAGTGCAAAAGCACTAATTAGGATTAAGCATAATAAGTGATTTCTTGTTTATTACTTGCAGCTATGCTCAGATGGTGACAGCAGTCACGAAATTAAAAGACGCCTGCTTCTTGGGAGAAAAGCGATGACAAACCTAGACAGCACCTTAAAAAGAAGAGACATCGCCTTGCTGACAAAGGTCCGTATAGTTAAAGCTATGGTTTTCCCAGTAGTGATGTATGGAAGTGAGAGCTGGACCATAAGAAGGCTGATCGCCGAAGAATTGATGCTTTTGAATTATGGTGCTGGAGGAGACTCTTGAGAGTCCCATGGACTGCAAGAAGATCAAACCTATCCATTCTTAAGGAAATCAGCCTCGAGTGCTCACTGGAAGGACAGATCCTGAAGCCGAGGCTCCAATACTTTGGCCACCTCATGAGAAGAGAAGACTCCCTGGAAAAGACCCTGATGTTGGGAAAGATGGAGGGCAAAAGGAGAAGGGGACGGCAGAGGATGAGATGGCTGGACAGTGTTCTCGAAGCTACCAACCTGAGTTTGACCAAACTGTGGGAGGCAGTGGAAGACAGGACTGCCTGGTGTGCTCTGGTCACAAAGAGTCGGACACGACTAAATGACTAAACAACAACATGCTCATAAAAATACCTCTTGGCATGGCACCAAGAAATAAATATTATTTGCTCTCCTACTTAGGAAAGACAGTTGACCTCCAGACACCAAACAAATTAGCATCAAAATTCCAGGAGAAATAGGAAGGTGAGGACCCAGTGCAAAAACAAAGTTGAAATGATTTCCCTGTTCACACACTATATGATTACTGGGGTTCACCCTCAGCATCTCGTGTACACCTGGTCCTGCCCCCTCCATGTCCATGCACTGAGCATGGATGCCTTCAAAGAGGTGCCTATGAATGGGCAAGTGAGTACACATAGGTGCATGTCACAGAGTTTGATCTGGTGACAAGGGTGATGCTGGGGCAAGGACAGCACTGAAGTCGTGCTCCACAGTAATTGCGTACAGCCCCTTAAAGCATGTGAAGGGTGCCAATGTTTTTTTCAAACACAGGTGAAACATGCAGTCTGATTCTATGTACATTTATTCAGCACTACATTCCGCTGTGTTCAGTATCTATGTGAGCATAAGACTGCAGCCAAAGAACTCTACCCATTCATCTTGTGGCAGAGTAACTAATTCTACTGTGAAAAGTAAACCATTGTTATACCAGAACAACTAAAATTGGCAGGGTGCAAGGAGAGAAAGGGAATCTTCCTCTTAGCCCAAGAACCTGGGGCGGGTTTGTGATGTGAATTGCAATAGATTAGTGACACAGTGGGGAAAGGGTGTAGCTCAGTACTAGGAGCATTTGCTTTACATGCAGAAAGTCCCAGGTTCAATCCCTGGCACCTCCAGGGAGAGATGGGAGAGACGCTTGCCTGAAGCCCTGGAGAGCTGCTGCCAGTCTGTATAGACAGTAGTGAGCTAGATAGACTCTGTATAAGACAATTTCCTATGTTCCTAATTTTGAATCATTGCACACATCACTTGGATGCTATGCTTATGTGCATAGTCTCAATGTACCAAGGCTCCCTTTAAAAAGAAGAAGCAGATTTTGCAAAGAAAGAAAGAAAGAGGGGGAAAGTGAAGACACCAACTGTATAACAAAAAATTCTTCAGGTCAGGCTTCCTTGGGAGCTGGGGCCCAAGTTGCACAAGGTTCTAGATCCTGGGGAAGGCTGTGACACCCTTTTTCCACCTTGTGCCTTACAGATGTTTTGGACTACAATTCCCATCATCCCCAGCTAGCAAAATAAAGTTAAAATGATCTAAAAGGGGAGAGAAAGGACAGGGGACCTAAGGCCCAGTGCAAACAACCCATGTCTCGTGCCCCCCTGGGCCACCTCCTAACAGTGTGGCAGTGATGGTCACATGTGGCAGTTTGCATGCACTCGGCGTGCTTCCCCCCCCCCAAAAAAAAAAATGCTTGAAGGTTTCTGGCTAGGAAATGCAAAATGTTGGAAGTGGCTATCAGCCAAAAGAGTAGCTATAAAGTTTTAAAAGCCATCTGAAGGTTGGAGTTTATGCAACCAGTCTTGAAAGCAAGATAAAGTACTTGTCCACCGAGAGGCTTTATCTTTCATAATTAGCACAAATTAGCTAATAATTAACTTACTATTGGTTAAGCACTGCACTTTTTAAGCCCAAATATCGACACTTCCTAGGAATTAAATGAAGCTTAATTGGACTTATCTGGGAGCAGGATTAAACACAAAAACCCCCACTCCTAATCAGTAATGAAAAGCTGCTATTAAGCAAACTTCCCATTCATTTAAACATATTTTTGAAGGACACTTATTTTGAGTTGAGTTGTCCTGTAAATATGAAGAACAGATTGTGTCACTTGGAGGTTTCCCAATTGTTCCTTCCAAAACCTTGCATGTAAAAGTACCACCATCTCTGGTCTAGCACATTCACTTCCAAGGGGAAATAAATCTTTATAGACTATTTTAAGTACTTAGGAACATATGAAAAGCATACTGGATCAGACCAATGGCCCATCTAGTCCAGCATCATGTTCTCATGGTGGCCAATCAGAAATCCCCAAATAGGCCCTGAACACAAGAGCAGTCTCCTCTCCTGCAGTTTCCAGCAACTAGTATTCAGAAGCAATCTGCTTCCAGCAGTGGAGGTACATTGTAGTCATCATGATTAGTAGCCATTGTAATGTATGATAAAGTATTGTAAAGTACAGTAAAGCCTGTGATTCCATTTAAAAGAGACTGAAATAAGGCTTGAAACTGGCGTTTATAAACATGCTCACAAGCAGTATTTTATCCAACGTATCAGAATTCTTACACTTGTGCAGAAACTAATTGTATCCACATCAGTATAATGCTCCATTTTCTCTTATTTGTTTTACTAGACACCCCCCTCCCAAAGGGCTTAACACATCATCAAACATCTGCTCAGACATGTCTATCAATCTTTCCTCTTGAAGTGTCTACCATTAAGATATGGATTCAATAGGCAAAATGCTGAGCAAAGGGGTTTCAAAATGGTGTTTTTCATTTTTAATGACTTGCTGCTGCAACTGCCATTTTCAAGGGAAAATACAAATTGCAAAATTCAACTTGGTCCAAAACTGCAGAAATTCAGCGTGAAACGTATTTGTGAGGACTTTGGAAGGAGAAGCACAGTATGAAGACAACAGGAACTTTCTCCAGCATTAAAATCCAGCACCTTGTTGTCAGTCTTTGCTGCAGTTCAAGATAAGTAACTGATCTCAGAAACAATATTTGCAGTAATATCTTGACACAGCAAGGGTATTCAAAGGTGAAGTGCTGGTTAATTAAAAACAGCCTTTTGGATGTAACCTCACCACTGGTTCTCTCCTGCCCTCTGTAATGGAGATGAGTCTTGATACCATTGAATATGATCCACATTTTAATGTTTTTTTTTTAAAGCCCCACATAATTGTTTCCTAACAATCTGCAGCAGGCCAAAACGGATAAATGAAGTTCATTATTTTTGGCACCTGTATTGATAAAAAATAAAATAAAAAATACATTATTTACCGGATAGTTTGCGGGAGTTTTTATTAAATCACTGCAGTCTATTAGGTAAACAGGAATTTTGCCACACTGCGTGATTTAACAAACATATACACAAGCCTCTTGAAATATTATGCAATTAAACTTTTATTGGACAAATAAAATAATCTGGACCAGTAATCAGGAGTGACATCTTGACTATGTAGTCAGCGCAGGGAGTGCTCTCTAAAGCTTTGTTGCTATTCAGTCTCCATCCATTACCAAGTTGAAGATAATGTAGCAGCAGCAAGAATTGTCTTCAGATCACCCCATTCGTGGCCCTTTCATATGGCTTTGGCAATAGCATGTGCAGACCTACATTTATCTGTTTCAGCAATTCCAAACACAATCCATGTGGCAGCCACATTGTCCCGACACCACCATTGACTTGGACATTAGTTGATTCGCGAATCCTTGAGAACAGGCATTTTTCTATGAGCAATAAACTGACCGCAGTTGAAGATCACTATGGATACCTAGAAATTCAGTTTCTGTTTCTTGCAGGTCCTTTTTTACATCAGAGATCAGGAACCTGTGGCCCTCCTGGTATTGCTGGACTACAGCTCTCATCATCCCTGACCATAGGCCATGCTGGCTGGGGCTGATGGGAGTTGGAGTCCATTAATATCTGGTCAGTCACAGGGCTCCCCATTCCTGCTTCAGACTCACTGCTGGTGGTCAGAACATGCTGTGATGATGGTCAAAGAGAAACAACAGCATGGGATGACCTGTTTTGAAATGGAATTGTACCTCTTCTGAGTGAAAAGATGAACAGCAGGATTTTGAGGTTCAGCCATGACATCCATGACTTGAACAATGAGCATGATGCTCTTTTCTCTCTCTCACTCACCTTACACCTTCATAAACACATTCTTCCATATCCACTGAGCAAAAACTAATTTGCCAATAAGAATGCATATCATAGTGCTGCTTCAGTTGCTCGTGTTGAATCTTGACCATGAAACATTGACGCCATATATGTTGCTTTGAGCCCATTGGAACCCTGACATTTCCTCCTGCAAATTTCCTTAAGACAATCTGTGGGTCTTTAACATTCTTTCTTTTATTGCCGTTGAACACCCTGATAAAGTATGTACTCGGGGGTGTTCAGTAACGCTGGAACCTAAGATGATGAAGAGTTTCTTTATTAGTCCCACATCTCATTCTGCTTCCAGCTGGCCTATAACTGGACCGGGGTGGGGGTGGGTGGGAGGGACCAAGCCTACAATATTGTTAGAGCTTGCTGGGAGATAATGCCATGATTTTCACTGCATTTTCCACCAAGAACCATGTTCACAACAGCAAGCAACAGTCCACGGACGGGTCTAACAATTATTCTCAAGTTGCCCACCAAAATATTAGCATGCTTTGCTGTTTCTTGTCTAATCATTGTTGCAAACAGAATCAGACATCTTCACTGCAATCTTCTCTCCAGAAAATGGGACTTTTGGTGTTACCAGTATTTTTGCCATAGATCAATAGCCGCGTTCTTCTGGAAAGTTTCACTGTTATCTGTGGGATATGTGAGAGATTTCTTCTTGCATCTTAGAGGTATGTACAGTTTTTTGGCAAGGTAGAATGTGGGCTTCACTATTGTTCCACAACAGTTGTGGGATCCATGCTCTGTACATTTTAATGTCTGCTGCTTTATAATTGATTAACTCAGCAAAAGCTGTGCCCTCCCACAACTGAACAGTGCTAGTGTTTCCTGCCAAGTCACTTGCCTAGAGCTTTATAAAGCCCCAAATACACATTTTGCACTCTCAGTGCTCTCATGACATTAGAACTTAGTTTTGAAACATTTTTGCTGTCATTGCTATTTTGATCATTTGTTCCATTACCCATTTTTCTTTCTTTCTTTATTGACAATTTATAGAAAAGTTATATATTTTGTATGTTTTAGCATTAAAACATCACATTATAAAATGGATCAAGGGGTGAAACTGAACATACTCAGAAAACAAAACCCACAATATTTTTAATTGTGTATGGATTTGAGCGGCTATTGTGATGAGTTGTTGAGGTTACTTGTGCTTATTAAGTTCCCCTTCAGTCCATTTTTGTCCTTGTAACTTTGCAGAGTTGCACTTCTTTGAAGGATCTTCAGCCCCATCCTACCATTGGCTTTGTAGGTGTTCTGCAGGTCAATGTCTGTTGATAGTATGTCAATATTTTTGAATTCTCTGAGATGGTAGCCCAAGATAACATAATCTACATCACCTGTGTTTCAGTTTACAGAAGACAAAACTCTGTTTGAAGGTCTGTTTAGAGAATAATTGTCTATTTGAAGAAGTCCTCTATTTGATGTCTGGTCTAAGGCCCATCTGCACTTACTCTGCTACAATTCCTAGAGTTCCCTGGGAAAAAGGAATGAAGCCGCTCTGCAGTTGTAGCTGCAGAGGAATAGGGGTCTCCTAGCAACTTTCAACACCTTAAAAAAGCTATAGTCCCCAGACTTCTTTGGAGGAAATCATGACTAAATTGTGGTATGATGCTGCTTTAAAAGTTTAGCGCAGAAAGAGCCAGAGCCTAGCTTAAAGATTAAGAACTATAATAAATATGGATGTATGGATCCATATTTTACTGTTCAACATGTAGCCCAAATTCCTTACCCCTTTGTACCATCTCAATGTTTCTTGTCCTCTCCCAACCACAGCTGTTCATTACAGTTACATTGAGACCTTATGTCAGAATATCCAATATCAAGTTTCATTTGTTAAGAAGATAGTCTTTTGTTAGCAAGTTTTTTTTTTGTTTTAAGTAGGTAGCTTTGAATATTCTCTTTTGCTGGAAGAATGACCCTTTAGCATAATGAAAGAGTTGTCCAAGTTTAGTTGATTTGTTGCCATGGTAGTTGATAATCAAAGGTGTTATCTGGAAGCAGTAATGTCAGAGTAAGTAGTGAGGAGAAAATCTGCCTTTCACTCCTGACATTGGATGGTCAACAGGAAGGCTGAAATGGGTCTCTGTTGTGACACATGGCATATAGAGACACACACATTTCCCACCCATCCTAAGGAGAGTCATTTTACTCATCGTATATGAATTCCATTCTGCTGTGGTGTCCTTTGATTATGCTAGACTTCCACAGTGGTGTGCTTCATCTCCTACAGCGTCTGTAGACACACTACTTATGTTCAGCACAATGAAAGTTGCAAGGCATTAGGACTCAATGCTCCTCTTCAGCTCTTCATCATCAGGGCCGGCCCTAAGGCAAGGCTGGGTGGCGCAAGGCGCCAGGCTGCCAGGGGGGCGCTATGCTGCTTCGCCCGCACGGCAGCCGCGCTCGGAAATGGGAGGAGGGTGCCGGAGGGATAGTTCGCGCCACGGTGCCAGGGCACCAGCTATGCTTAAGACGGCCCTGTTCATCATAGTCCTTATCCATTATCTCTACTCCCCACCTCCATCAAAGTCAGTTGTTCCTGTGACCTCCAGGGAGAAGGTTGGAAAACACTTGAAGGTGGATAGGAAGAGATTTCTTTCAGACCACAATTGTGGTCTTTCAGCAGCTACATCAACCTCTGTATGTTCAGCAGCTACATCAACCTCTGTAAATGTGTTTCACACACATTTTACTCCACCTTTTCTCTAGTGAGCTTAGACTAGCATGCATGGTTTCCACATTTTTGTTCACAGAACAGCCCTGTGAGGTAGACTAAGCAGCACTCTTCAATTTTGAGTCCCCAGTGTTGTTGGGCTACAACTTCCATAATCCCCAGCCAGTTTAACCAATGGTCAAGGATGATGGGAGTTGTGGTCCAACAAACACTGGAATAGAGTGAGTGATGGGCTTGACCTGACTCAAGGTCACCTAGTGAGTTTCATGAATGGCCCTGGTCTGACATGCTTACAACTGCATCATACTTGCTCTGTAACTCCCTCTGACCTCATATGGCAGGCATCCCCAAACTTCGGCCCCCCCAGATGTTTTGGACTACAATTCCCATCTTCCCTGACCACTGGTCCTGTTAGCTAGGGATCATGGGAGTTGTAGGCCAAAACATCTGGAGGGATGCAGTTTGGGGATGCCTGCCCTATGGCATTGCAATGGTAAAGGTCACCTTGTGTTGGAAAACTCCTCAAGATTTGTATTTGGAATGCAATCCATCCAATGGATTGGATTGACTGCTATTTGTACTAGGAGACGAAAGAAGAATGTTCTGCATTGATAACTGGGGGGGGGATATGGAAAAAAACCCCAATCTTCTGGAAGAGCTCTCGTACAGCCTGCCCAACTTCCTTTACACCCTCCAGGCTCAACTGCTATCAACATTCTTGGAAGTCTAGGCCCTCATAGGTACTTGTTAGGCCTTTGGGTGTTTTTTTTTAAGTTCCCGTTTCTTTTCATTTACCAATTTATCTAGGGGGCCCTCCAGGTATGTTGAAACTTGCTCCTTATTTGGGAGTTGCCTCATTTGGCTTCTAGACTGATGGACACGAAACCACCTGCATTTGCTACTAGAAGGAATGATGCCCAGCCACAGCCTGTCCTTCTCCACTAGCTAATGTTTTAATGGAAACAGAAGCAGGGTCAGAGGCCATTTTATTGGCCTCCAGGAACCATCCCTAGATAAAAGTTTATTGTTCACTCTGGTAATTTAAAGCTAAGGTCTCTGGCTATCTATGCATTGATAACATGATAATTCTGTATCTGGGTGCCTGCTTAAGTCTGCACACAGTCCACTGATACTATAGAACAGAACAGTAAATTTAGCCATTCAAATAACTACCGCAGATGATCGAACAAACCATGCTTTGTTTCTCAAAAGTTCATTTTAGTGGCGTAGCATGGTTGTGGGGGGCACAGGGGCAGTTGCCCTGGGCACAAAATTGTTAGGGGCATAAAAAAATTCAACACCCAGTGCTACCTCAATACACCAGTGCACTTCCATCACTGGGCTCCACTGAAAATGGCTTCTCCATGCGAACAGAAAGTGACCTCTCCCATAGTATGTCACTGGTTGGTTTTATTTTTCATTTGCTCTTCGCTCATGCCTTTGTAGGTTGGAGTCTGTGGTAGGGAGGCCAAACAAGCCATGATTAAGGACGGGCACTGGGTTTGCACATAATGACAAATCATAGTTAAAACGAGCCAAGGTTCATAAGCCAATAACCTAAAAAGGCAACATGGCTTCAGATCATATTCTGTTGGCCGAGAAGAAACAGTAGAGAAGTCACTGGGCTATTTCGCGCCCCCCCCCCCTCAAAGCCACACACACTTTCCTGTCTCCCCAACATTTTATACTTCCTTGAATTTACAGAAGAATTTCTTCTTCTCTGCCCAATCACCTCTCTGCACCCCTCAGCTAGTTCTAATCCCAAAGCATAGCTATAGCTAAGAGGTTCTTCCCAAAAAAGCCATGTGACTGATTGGGCTGCTGGATAGTCAGTCCTGGTAGGAGAGCTTTTACTCAATTTGTTGTTATGAGGCCTGCCTTGCACAGCTACTATAGCAGAGACGAGAGGAGTCAGAACTACTTCAAAAGCAGCCATGTGTGGTACCATTAGCCTAGAATCATACATTGGTTCTAAGCCTGCTCAGAGTTGTTTCTCTGAAGGCCAGGGCAGCAACAGGGAGCATTTCTTACTGTCTAGGTTTAGTATTTTTTTTGTGTGTGTGACCTTTCTAGAGAGAGGGAGAGTGAACAAGCAACAGCGAGTCTCTATAATACATTTCTAATTTTTGCTTCATCATTTACTTTTTTAAAAAAAATTGGGGAATTGGGAGGAGCAATAGTGGGTGTCTAGTGGATATGTTGCAACAAACTCTGTGTTAACCATTTCCCTACATTCACTTATTAAGAGCTGCAGCGACTTCTGGATGGGGCAGGGCAAGTCCAGTAGAATTTCTTCTGACTGTCAGTGAGGGAGCCAGAAGCACCTCACCAGGGAGAGTATTCCACAAATGGGAGCCACCACCAAGAAGGACCTGCCACCACCAAGAAGGACCTGCCGCAGGCCATTACCAATCAGGCGGCAGCCCAGCTGATCTTGGGACCCGAGATGGTTGATATTGGGGGAGTTGCTTCTTTAGGTTGGGAGTGCTTGAAGGAGGTTCAGAAATGTATCAAACATATCAGAAAAAGTTAAAAACTAAAATGCCCTTCCAAATCTCTGAGGCAAATCTAGATCTTTGGGACCAGTCTATTTCACCTCAGATCCAAATTGCCTTGTATTCTGAATAGCTCCAAAGTAGGACCATTCACTTTAGGTTTGTGCTTCATCTGGGGCTTTTACATACCCCATCTATTTTGGCATACTGTTGAGACTAGCTTTTAATCTGAATATTATTGCTCCTGTTGTTGTTCTCCTCTTGGTGGCTATGTTAGTATTCTAACTCCCGGATTTATTGTATTTGAATTGGTTATGATTGTGTTTTTATTAAAGCTGCTTTGGGGACCCTTTTTAGGGCCACAAATCAATTGTAATTGTTTTTGTAAACAAGTGATTTTTTTTTATGTGAAGGTATGTATATCAGAGAACCATATTCCAGGGCTAGCAGATTGAGTCTTCTGAAAGGCGAATGTCTCCTATTTCGCTCTACATTTTACTGATTTACTTCTGGAAATCACATCAAAAACCATAATGCCCAAGACATCCTGGAACCATTAAGAGTGGCAAAATATAGCTCTCTTTCTCAGCACTCAGTGTTTCCCAATGTTTAATTCTCATGTCTTGTAAATAACAAAGGAAATGCCACACACAAGAGATCAAAAAGAAACAGCGGTGCCAGCAATCAGCTGGGAACCATCGATATTCTGGGCTATCGACTCTGTCCATGGTTATTACCAGACCTGCACATTAAGTTAGACCTGCTGTGTATTTCCCTCACAATCAACCTGCCATTTCCCTAAAAGGAAGGAATATTCAGCCATCTCTCTCTCTCTCTCTCTTTTTAAAAAGGATAATATCAAGATTTATTCAAAGCTTTTTACACTTGTTTATTTGGGCAATAAGGTCATGAAGGGACTTTGATCAAGTTTCTTCAAAGATTAACTGACATCCTCTGAAAGTACATCAGTTTCTTTTCAATCAGGTATTTGCTCAGCTCCTGACAGGGTGTTGAATTCATTAGAATTATACGGTTTCCTGGTCTTCGCTGTAGGTTTCCTTAAGACATGCTGCTGAAATCACAAAGTCTCCTCTCAGATTCCTTCCCTCCCTCTGGCTTCCTCACTCAGGTAATTCCAACTCAGAAAAGGCTCTTTCTAACTTGCTTTTGACTGACAGCAAGTACGAGGGGACGCTGGGTGGGAGTGTGGAGGGGAAGGAGGGCTTTCAAAAGCACACACAGATACATTACCTGAGGGACACACTTCTTCAAGGAAGGGCCATCCAGCTTGACATGAGAGTAACTTCAAGAAAGGAATCTGAACTTTGCTCTTTTACAGGTAAGAGGAAATTATAAGGAGGAATGCATAGTTCCTTAGCAATAGCTGAACAACATTGCACAGAAATGCAAAGCTGATGGTTAAGACTTGTCCTGATTATTTCTTTTTTTAAAATCCCTTTTAAAGTTACTCAAACTCTCTTGGAAGCCAAGCTTGCTGAGTGCTGATGAAATTCTGTCTGGGGAAAGAAAAATAAAGGTATGTCGTTCTTGATGGGTTATCCTGACAATCTGAGGTGCTACAGGATGGTGACGGTGATAAGTCCCTGAACTTTACTTTGCCAGTCCTTTTCTTGGGGCATTGGTTTTTTTTTGTTTTTTAAAAAGGTTTCCAAATGCTTATTCTGCTCAAAGACCCTGGTGTTGTTTTTCTGTTCACTTTTCCTTCTGATTTTTTTTAAAATCATACTTAATTGCTGTATTTCTTAACTTGATCAGAACTCTTTAATGTCTCTATTAACTATGTGCACAAGAAGGTATTGCACAAGAGTTTTTGTACTAATTATAAGGAGGCATAAAATATACAACACTTGCATGAAGAATACGACCGCCTTATTTCAAAGCGTATGAAAAGTGAGGTAGAATTGCAAAGCCCACCACTAATTTGCGGCAACTTGGTCATATATCCACTTTTAGAATGTACGCCTTAAAACAGATTTATAGCAAAATTAATATTTTCCACATTGTGCTAATTCCAGAAAACAACAGATCTAGATGTTTAATGTGAAATGGGAAGATGTATGCTATTTTTAACTTAAACGGGTTAACCTTTTTCTGTTTGATTTATTGATATAAATTGTGTCCCTTTGCTGCCTTTACTTTCAATATCTCTACCATTCATGTTTTAATCCATCAATCTTAAACAGAGGAATGAACATTAAACAATACCATAATAAATAAATGCCTTAGTTCGCAACTAGATAAACATCTTAGTGCACAGCTTACTTTCAATTCCCATTCATTTATAAGGCAGAATTAAGCACATGATTACATTTCTCCCATTAAAAATAGTGAGATATAGAGCTTTTGATTTTGCTAGGTTTTTTCAATAGCATTTTGTGATTTCTGATATACTTTCAAAAGTGAGAAAAGCTCACTAATCAATGTTAATTTGTAAGTTTATTTTTAAAAACTGTAAATAAAAATGCTATGGCCAGGCATCTATTTGGCCACACAAGGCCTAGAGAGAGAAACTGTAATCGTTGGCCTGAATTCTTTAACTACATATATATTGTTTTGTCTGAGATATGATATATCTATGCAATTGAAAAATTTGTGTGCATGAAGTGTTGATCCCAAACATTTAGCACATCCTGATGTATCTGGGGGAAAATATAATAAGATCCATCCTAGACATAACACAGAATACGGCAGAATACCAAGTTTAAGAATTTTAGACTAAACTACTTTAGATTGTTGCAGGTGAGAGGCAATATTTTGGACTACTCCCTGCACTTTAAAAATTGCCTAAACCAGCACATTATGAAGTTTTAACATTGTAGGGAATTTAATACATGCAGGAAATCATTTATGTAAAGCAATCAAATTCATGACAAATAGATGTACACCCCCATTGAATTCTGAAATGGTACGGTCCAAAATTCTGCCACCTAAATCGACCACTTCATTCTGTGCATGCCACTTTTCAGTCAAAGGTTCTCTGAGGCAGCTTACAACACAATCTAACAAAATTGTAAAAATAATGCCAAGCAACCCTGTTCCTTTAACTAGCGGTGGTGTCCAAAATGTGCTTCCCTCACAGCACCTCAGGGTGAAGGGGGGGGGGGAAGAGTAAGAAATCAAATAAATAACAGTAATTTGCATTGCAATTTGTAAACCTTTGGTGACAAAAAATCCAGGGGGAAAACCCAAAATTGTTCAAGAACCATTATGGTAGGTGTACCACAAATTGTCTCTGGCCAACTCAGAATTATGCTACTTCTAACAAGTACACAAGACACACATCCAAAGACTGTACACATTTTTAGATTTGGCTTGGACAGACCTAAATGTGTCCAAGGTTCAGGTTTTGTATCCAATCCTGGTTAAAACAGGTTAAAGCAGATCTTTTAAACTTGTTCAGTCAAGCAAAGAAATAAGTCAATGTGGCAATCATAAACTCGGGGACTCCAAACTTCTTTTTTGTTTGTCCTGATTTTATAGATAGTGCTGTTTCTTCCACTTTATTGCCCCAGATATCTTTAGCTAACACAGACAGCCGGCAGCCTCTGGTAAGAAAGAGAGAGCTTAAACCTTGAAGTACCAGACGGTGCTGAGGTGTTGAGCCAAAAACAACAGAAATTAACTATTCTACATACTGCCATGAGACTGTGTGTTTCAAATAATTTTTGGCTTTAAAAAAATCCACCTAAGTAAAATATTGGCATTTGTATATTATTTCCCCTTTCTCTCTTGCCCCAAAGAATTTTTGTCTCTATATGCAGAAATTAAACACAGAAATATACCAAATACAAGTTTCTGTATTAAAGAGTTAAAATCAAAGTTTGCCGTCTCACAGAGCTCATTAAATGTCAAGTGCTTGAAGGCTGCTGCCCTGCTGTTCTGTTCCTAACCTACTGGAAAGAAGGAACACTCATGAATGAGTTACTACAGACGCAAGCAGCACTTTACTATTTTGTTTCTACAGCATGGGAGACCCCGAGGAATGGCGGGGAAGGGAGAATAAATAAGGGAGAAATTCCTGCTCATTGAGAATGGGGCTGGGGCAAACATTCCTCAAACCAGGGGTAGCCAATGTTGGTGCCCTGAACGTAGGTGTTGTTGGACACTAACTCCAATCAGCAGAGCCGGTGGTCAAGGTGGGCATTGGAGTCCAGCAACAATCTGGAGGGTAACACAATGGCCACCCCTGCCTGAAACCCTCCAGTACAGCAAGTTGGTGTGTGTGTGGCAATTTGCTGTTTCCCCGAGTTCTGTGTGAGAACGGGTGGAACATTGGGGTTGGGTGCACATCCCCTAAACCTAGGGACCCCCTGCTCCAGGATCCTAGAAGCTATTATATGGAACTGTCCCTTTCATGTGAAGGGCTAGTTACAGGTAGGTAGCTGTGTTGGTCTGCCGTAGTTCAAACAAAATTTTAAAAAAATCCTTCCAGTAGCACCTTAGAGACCAGCTAAGTTTGTCATTGGTATGAGCTTTCGTGTGCATGCACACTTCTTCAGATACACTGAAACAGAAGTCGTTCAGTGGAAAAGAATATGCTTCGTTGTCAAAAGGTCCCAGGTGCAACCTTTGGCAAATCAAAGTAGGACTGGGAAGGACCCCTGCCTCAAACTGTTGCCACTCAGTGTAGACAACACTGAGCTAGATGGACTGAGAGTCTGACTTGGCATAAGACAGCTTCCTCTGTTCACAGCTTGTGGGAGGAAGGTTAATTTGTGCTGGAGAAAGTGCTTTCCACTTCAGTCTCCATTAACCACTCACAAAGGACCCTTGAAAGTGAAGAAGGGGGCAGACAACCCCTAAGAGTTTAAAGGACTGCAGGGAGAGGAGAACTGGAGTTGGAGATGTGTGTCACTCATCTTCCATCTATTTCCTTCTCCTGTTAGATCATAGCTACACCACCCTGGTTCAGGGTTGGGAAAGAATTAAGCTCTGCCCTGACCGTATTGAAACTTTGCTGTTGAACAACTCAGATTTGAAGAGCTAAGCTCCTTACCTAGTCCCAAACTAGAGTGGTAAAGCGTGGGGAGGGAGAGATGATTTGTACATCTTCAACCATAACTTCTTCCCACTTCAGGATGCTGTAAGCTCTGAAGGCCTCTGCACCTTTTGCAGTTCCAAGAGTCCTTTGGAAGGTTTGTTTGAATGGGTGGAAGCACTACTATCCCATTATCCACACAAAATGAGTGATTGAAGGTGACAGACCCCCTCATACCTTAAAGCAGGCATCCCCAAACTTCGGCCCTCCAGATGTTTTGGACTACAATTCCCATCATCCCTGACCACTGGTCCTGATAGCTAGGGATCATGGGACTTGTAGGCCAAAACATCTGGAGGGCTGCAGTTTGGGGGTGCCTGCCTTAAAGGATCCTGGAGGAGGCAGAATTAGGACAGGGGTGCATGGTTATAGCATGCAACTCCTGGCCCCTGTTTCACTCCACCCAATAAGGACAAGCAGGCTGCTTGCTTCCTTTCACCCTGTTAGCCTAAGTGAGGGCTTGCACCTGCTGTCTGCCTTCACACTGCCAAAACTCCATCACCCAGCCACATCCTTTAGTCTTCCCATTTGGGGTTTCTTTCTATGATATTTTTCTGCTTACTTGGGATTTCTGACTGTCCACACCATACATTTACAGCACATGGCTTCCCCAAAGAATCCTTGGGGTTCAAGGGTGCTGGGAATTGTAGCTTTATGACATAGCTACACTTCCCAGAACTCTTTGGGGGGAGCTATGTGCCTTAAATGTACTTTAAAATATGGTGTGGATGTGACCTTCTGCTGCCCCATGTGTTTGTCTAATAGGGCATGCCTACGAGTATGATGCATGGGCAGAATCCAGCCAAATTTAAATCGCCTTGGTGTCCATCAGAGTTACTTATGCTTTCTATCACAACAAGAAAACTTCTTAGCTTCATCTAGACTGTTCCTTGAGTTTCAGGGCATCAAGGTCCTCTATAGCTAGAGGCAGATCAGTAGCATGGAGCAATGCCTTAGGTAAGTCTTCCCTTGAAAAATGTTGATGAATGGCTTTTTGCTCAAGGCTTACAGCCGTATTTTAGGCCAGGGGAGGAATTTTCCACCAGGTCAAACTAGCTAATGACTTGGAGAGTGGCTGTGGGCTTGTTGTTGGACTTTTTTCTTTGAGGGAAGGCTTTGTTTAGCTTCATTTGCTCAAAATATTTGCTGAAATATCACAATATTGTAGTGATATTGTGCTGCTGGCACCATAAATCAGGGCACCTGTTCTCTGCTTGTGGTACTACCAGTCCATTGCCTGGATGTGGTTTGGTGGCTAGACAGGATAACTAGATTCCCAAGACGGCACTATATAATCTCACAGATTATTTCAGCAGCTATTGCTTCTAATACAGGAAAGATAAAATGCCGGCCAGCCCTATCTTCATACATATTAGTTGCATTTTGTTTTTCCTGTGTCATGCAGATGATTGAAACACACGTCAAAATAAAATTCCCTGGATAGCACTGGTTAGTGGTCAGTTAGGTCTCAATGCATCACTGCACATTTACCAAATTTGCAGTACAAACATACGTGGCTGCTCAGAGATAAGCTCCACTGAGTTTAATGGGCTTGCTCCCAGGTAAGTGGGTATCAGGTTGCAGCCTTTGATGAACAAAGTGGGAAACCAACAAATAAACTAGCTCAGGATGCTCCTATGCTGTCCAATCAAGAACCACATACAGTGTGTGAGAACAACAACAACACTGTGGTACTGTAGTTATCAAATTCATCATATGTATTTGAATCTAGGTTTAGCAATCATTTGTAGAATCTTAATGGCCACTCCTTGTATGCTGAATTTCCACAACTGCACTGCCATATCAGTGTTTATGTTCTGTTCCCACCAGTCTCAACCCAGCTGATATCCATCATCAGCCTTAGTACATAACTGAAGTATTTGGCAAAGGCTAATATTTGTTGTTCTGTTGCAACAGGTGACTTGGAAAACACCATAGTAGGTTCCCACCTTCCTTTAGTCCTGGAAAAGTCAATGAAACACACAGTTATGTGTTCAGATTGTCACATTACCATTGCCTGGATCTGATTATAGAAATCTGCTCAGCGACAGTGAACAGTCCTACATTATTTAGCACAATCGTTTCAGGACTCAGCGTTTGACGTTCTCAAGATCGTTGAACCTTTGAGCAGAGACAGGACTGTAAAAGAACAGTAATAAAGATAAGATAGCATGAAATGTAAATAAACAAGCACCACACCACCTCATTTTGCAGAAGTTATGTGCAATTGATAATGCAGAGGTTTTCATCTGTCTTCTTTTGAAATGTAGCATTGCAAAACTTTCCATAACAAAGGATAGTCAGCTACCACCTAATCCCCAAATTATGTTTCTAAAAGCATTCTGAAGGTTCTTTGATGTGTATTCCATGGAAGGGATTTTGGCTGTGCTGGACTCCATTGTTTTCTCTAATTTTTAGATGTTGCTCACATGCTTCAGGACAGTTAAGCATGCATTTAACTCTGCAATAATTGGAACCAAGCCCTTCACTGACACACAACCATGGGTGTGTGTGTGTGTGTGTGTGTGCTGTTATAGAGATCCCACCCCTCCTTCCCATTACATTAATAGGAGCTAAGCTGAACTAGATGGGCACAGTTTGAACTAAAACAACAGCAGGAACACCTAGTTGGCATTACTGCATTGTTTGGGGCTCTGGAGGACAAAAGTGGAGCAAGAAAAGCGAAGAAGATGGCACATATTATCACAGAAGACTAGCAAAACTTCCCTACGGGAAAGCCTTACATTTCCGAGATGTGCAGGATCCTGCTGTCCCTGGCCCCAAATTGGTCAGCAGTCCTACCCAACACCAGAGATGCAGGGGAGGGGGCACACTCTGTTATGCTGCTCAGAAGGGGGGATAAACACACTGACTCCATTTGCACATAGACTGGGAGGTTGAAGAGGTATTCCTGCCTCCTATAGCAACAATTTGCAGCTCCTTAGGAAGCATCACCTTAGGCAGAGTAGCAGTAGTGTAACACAAAATAAAGCAAAAAGATGACTCAACTCTTCTTAGGATGTAGAATGAGACCTGGTGGAACTAATTTTATTTGATGGCTCTGACAGCATTTGCTGCTATTTCCCTCTCCCCCATTCACCAACCCCTGCAAAAGAAACAGGAAGAGGCTGCTGGTTAGCTGGGCGCATGTTTTGCTGAGTTTAAGTTCTTTTGCCTCTCACTCTCTGTTTTCCTCAGCCTGCTTTGCCTTGTTTCTTTGATGGGCTTGCGGCCGTGCGTGTGTCCCTCTCTACCCTAAGCCATGATTTGTCCCCAATCTATTGGCTCCCTACAACCTGACTGCCTTTTCTGGTATTCCTGCACTTGATTCTGTGTTCTCTATGTCCTGGAAAAAATGCTAAACCTGTCCTAATCTAAGCGAGAACTTCAAGGTCATCTATAAATATGCTCCATTTATCCCCTGGCACCTCCAGCCAGCTTTTTCTATTTGCTCTGAAGCATGTTTCCTGCTTTGAGTGGAAGTAAGACCTACCTATTGAATTTAATGGGACCTACAGCCAGATAGGACTGCAGCCTTATTTGCATTCCATCTCTCCCTCCAACCAAGAACTGGTGAGCATTGTGTGGCTATCATAGCTGCCAAGTTATCCCTTTTTTAAAGGGATTTTCCCTTATGCTGAATAGGCTTCCTCGCGAGAAAAGGGAAAACTTGGCAGCTATGGTGGCTATTGACCATGTTCAATCCTCCAAATAAAGTTGTACTCCAGCAAACTTTGGGGTTCCCTCTTGTGGGCTGATAACTCCCTCAAGTGGATGTCATTTTAGCTACAGAAGGCCCCTGGACTTTGAAAATAGGGGAAAGTATGGATGCGGGTGGTGCTGTGGGTTAAACCACTGAGCCTAGGGCTTGCTGATCAGAAGGTTGGCAGTTCGAATCCCCGCGACGGGGTGAGCTCCCGTTGCTCGGTCCCTGCTCCTGCCAACCTAGCAGTTCGAAAGCACCTCAAAGTGCAAGTAGATAAATAGGTACCACTCCAGTGGGAAGGTAAACGGCATTTCCGTGTGCTGCTCTGGTTCACCAGAAGTGGCTTAGTCATGCTGACCACATGACCTAGAAGCTGTACGCCGGCTCCCTCGGCCAGTAAAGCGAGATGAGTGCCACAACCCCAGAGTCGGTCACAACTAGACCTAATGGTCAGGGGTCCCTTTACCCTTTACCTATGGGTTAGAGCAGTGTTGAAAGCCTTTGGGGATCTTTCTTTGTTTTATTTCCCTGACATGCTGGCTGCATCTTGAGAAAGAGATTTAGGTAAGCTCACAACGAAAGCTAGCATCCAGCAGCAGGCAATGTCCATGCAGAGAAGGAAAAGCATCATTGTCGGTGGGCTGGTCGTTCTTCAGCCATGCTGGTCTGGAAAGTCAAAGCCATTCTGGAGGTAAAGGGGGAGTTATCACCTGAAAACAGTGCCAGTATGTGGGCTCCTTCAACTCAGCTTCCACAAATTCATCCCTTGTCTCCTATGCTTCAAGCATAAGCATAAGGAAAAGACAGCCAAGCACTCTGCCTTTCATGAAATGCTGAAATCTATTAACTTGCTTTTCATTAAAGAAAGGATGTGAAGCTGCAGCTGAAAGCTATCATTTCATTATGGAAAACTCAATAGTTTTCCCTGTTGAGCTTTGATGTTTTCACCTCCCTCATAAAACATCAATGAATTCAAGGGACTCATTGACATAGTATTGAACTGGAACAAAGAATCATGGCATCTTGCATTCTTCTTGTTTTATAATTCTTTTGAAACATGGTCACTTTCCTCTGCTTATTTCTGGAAATCATACTCAATTTCAGTGATTCTTGTAGAACAGAGTTTCACTTGCAGGCTACTTGCTCTGAGACGCTTTCATGTTTCACATTTGAACCAGGTAGAACCAAATTCCACTGGAGCATTTTCCTTCCTTTATCCAAGAATGTGCAGAAATGGAAAAAAGGGGGGCATTTTTTTTCCGTTCATTGCATAGAGAGCAAGAAAACTTGGCACATTCGCCAGCCAAGTACTGGAATTTGGGTGGGTCTCGGAAAAAGCACAGACTTCAGTGGAAAACATATATGGGTGTGCGTGTGAAAAAGTATTTTAAACTATAAATTGACCACATACATAGATTGGTGAGAAAAGCTATATATGTAAAAATAATCTAGAAACGGATCATGAAATATTTGCTAGAAGACAGGCCGATTTTTTTAAAGAGTTTTGTCCTAGGAAAGCAACATGGGCATTTGTGAAGCTCAGTTATATTAATGGATCCCCAAAGCTGTATTAGTTCTTAGAAGGAGGGAGGAAAGCTATAGACTCCAGTTGAATGTGTAAACAGAATTTTTTTTTGATTGGAAATGGGAATAGATGAATCAGTCTGTTTCTGGTCAGTGACACTCTTGTAAGTGTTCAATCATAAGTCCATTCCTTCCTGTTTCTGCATTAAACTGTACTGTGCTGTTTTTCTTTTGTTTTTCTTTTAAAAACCCCCACAAAAAGTCACATTTAAATATGTTTGGTTTCCCCCCCCAAAAAAAAATCTCTCTAAAAAAATACAATTCAACACGTGTGTGTGTGTTACAAGATTTGGTATGGACTCTGATTCACTGCTTTCAGAAGCAGCATCAATAAATATGTGCATGCATAAAAATACGCACATATTGTTCAGGTTCTTCCTTTGAAATGAATTGGCCAGTCAGTGTTTGCATGTGTTGTGTGTGCATTTGAGCACCTGCAGTTCTCTTGACTGGGGCAAGGCTGGTGTCAGAGACTGATGTATTTAGGCACCTGCTGGTATCCAGCAGTTTGCAGAGATGTCACATTGCAAAGACCCCATTAGCTCCTGCTCCTGCTCCTCACTGTTGCCACTTTCTCCTTTGTTGTTGCAGAGAGGATGAACAAGTGCAGTAAGGAGGAGGAAGCAGCCACTGCCATTGCTCACTAGCTCGCTGGTTTTCTCCTTGGCAAACAAGAAGGCAACATTGGCAAGGAGAGCAACAGCAGGTGACAATGGCAGCAAGGAGGAGGTAGGCCTGCATCGAAAGGGACCTTGCCCAAAGGACCAAAGGCTCTGCCAAATTGAGAGCTGGCAATGAGCCATGGTCATGAGTGAGGGGCACCAGCCATAGATTTTGTGTAGGCCGCATGCTGAAGCTTTAACAATCTACCCCAAAGTTTATTTCAGCTGATTGTTAATCATTCCCTTTCCTTTGTGTACATAAACAGTAATTCATTCCTTGGGTTTCTTTGTATTTAGCGTATGTGTTAAATGAATGCAAACATTTTCATATTTTTTACCATGTGTCATAAGATGTGTGTTTAGCACAGGGGTGTGTTTAGCCTCGTGAACTGGGAAGGCTTCTCTTAAAAATACAAAGGGATTGAATGTCTCTCTTTCAATTAAAAGCCATGCCAAGGTACAACCCTGCTGGTTTTTTAAAAATGCAGAGTATTTATGCCTTGGGTGTGTTTCAAGATAAGTGTGTGAAGAGTAGGGATGTCAGAGAATTCAATAAATGGGCAAGGGGGCAGAAATGGCCCCAATTCACATGTTCACCCAAGGTCAGGAATAGAAATCATGTAAGCAATCATGTAGCAGGATTTGCTATAACTGTTTTTGATGTTTCCCTTCCACTGAAATGCATTGAAATTAATTGCATAATTAATTATGTTAGTTTTGTCCATAGCAGTTCGAAATACAAAAAATGAAGGTTTTAGCAGAAGCCCAATTGTGGAGAGATGAAACAAGTGCTGATTGTGAGGAACACAGAATGGGACAGAAATTGCTGCTTCCATACCTCCATAATTTCTTCAGATTAATTTCCGAAAGTGTGCCAAGGCTAATATACCACTCCATATATTATGGATGCCTTGCCACTCACCCCACCGTGAGGAGCTGCTGAGCTCAGAGGCAATGGCTCTAGATCTAGATAAAGTTAATAATGCTCAAGTCTCACTGAAATCAGTGGACAAATTATCTGTTGTAACCAACTGAAACCCAACTGATGTCCGTGGGACTTAGTCATGGTTAACCATCTCTGGACTGGGATCCATTTCATCCATTTCGTTTTGTGTATCTTGCCAGGGGGAGCTTAGCCACTGATGACTTCTGGCTGAAATACAGATCTTGTTGTGCCCTTCACATGGCACATAAAAATTCAAAACACTGTGGTCTGAAGGGTGAAATTCCTGGTGGGCCTGGACAACTCATTGTGCCTTAATTCCTCCAGCATAAAATAATCTACTTCATGGGTTTGTTATGTAAGGGCAGCTAGTCTTGAGTTTGGGGACCAAGGGGAGAGTCCTATGACTAAGACTACTGGGGATTGGCTGACTGTGTAAAGTAGAGAAAGTGGTAGCTTTGAGATTATCAACAAAGCTATAAACACAGAAGGTTAAGCAGAGGGATAGGAACAACCATCCTGAGTTGGATATTAGCCACAGTAGAATGTGATTTGGGGGAATTAGTGAGGAATAGAAGTGGGAGGGTGTGGAATTGGATGGATTGCAACTGAAACAGCTTGATCCTACCAACTAGTGCTGGCATATATGTGCAGGATTAGACACAAGGGCAGATGTGCACTAAAACATTATAGCATTAGAGCATTATATGGCTGCATTCTTATGTACCTAGAAGTAAGCTCTGTTGTACACAGTGGCATTTACTTCTGAGTAAACATGCACTGGATTGTGCTGTAAGAGGATTGTCCTCATTAACCCCCCAGTTCAATTGTCACCTTAATAGCAAACTCCCTGGGTAGACCAGCCAAACTTCTGGCGTAGCTATCCTCTCCATCTGTAAAATGGGGATACTGATATTTTCTGATCTTAAAGGCTGTTGTAACAGTTACTGAAACTTTGGGGCACTGTGGATCCAGTGATATTGGTGTATCCCCACGGATACTACATATAGTCTAGCCTGAAGTGGCAACTGAGATTGCAGTTGACAGGCAGTGCAGAAGAAAATAGATGCCTTTCTGATGTGTATGAAATCTTGATGTGAAGACGAGTCTCAGGAATGAATGAACAGACCACTGAAACTGGTGTAAGAAGTGTCTAATGCGAATGTAATGCCTGCATTGCTGGGGGTTGGACTAGAAGACCTTTGGGGTCCCTTCCAACTCTCCAATTCTATGATTAAAAACCTGTGGGCTTAAGGAAGGGGGTGGGAAAGTGCCCCAGATTTAATGAAACAAAGCATTCCAGTGAATCTGCTTAGGTAGTTTTCCACAGATCCATTTCACTACTGTATTTGCAGTACTCTTAATTTAATGTGTACAAAAAGGCCCTCATTTTCCAATGACTTTTCCTTTATGGGTGTTAATGCCATGGTGCAATTCAGAAGTAATCATAAACTTGTTATCGGAACTCATTATCAAAAAGCATTGCTTTATATGGCTCATATGTTTTGAAGTCAAAAATCAATTCAATGAACGCTAACTGCAGGATGTAAAATTGTGTGCTAAAGAGGTAAAAGTTTTTCCTCCTATATTTGCATGTGATAATTTCTGAGATCCTGTTATATACTGTATCTGCATCCTTTTAAAACGCTGAAGCAGTGCTGATACAAAGCGAAACAAAGACTTAATGAAATTTGACACATACACATGAAAAGTAGCAGCCCACCAAAATTGTATCTGCTACAACTCAGGGTGGCCATTCTAAGGATGGTCCCCATCTGCCAATGATCAGTTTCTTAGTTTTCTAGTCTTACCTTCCATTCACCACATTTCCAGGTCACTGTGTGAATTCATTTTTTTATTTTATTTTTTGTTCTCATAAAAATTTATCAGCATCTTAGTATGTGTTTTATACATTTTTGTCTAATACATTTTTGGAAGCAATTTCCCCTCCTATAAAGCATTATAATTATATTTTCGCTAATATGAATGTTTATGCACATTCCTCTCTAGTTTGTAATTTTTTGGTTGATGAACTGCACTATAAAATGAGAAGGCTGTATTTGGAAGTAAAGCTGTGTTTTGGCTCACATACTGTATTGTTGCAGAAAGTGCAAATGGGGTGAGTTCACATTTAAATACAAAACAATACTGAATGTCTTTCTCATCCCTAAGCCTAACAGATCTGGCAAAATAATGAATTATAGTTCATTAATGAAGAGTCTCTCTGGAAGATTAATCACTGCAAATTTTGTTAGCAGACTGCAGAAAATACCATGCCATACTATCTACGACAAAGCTACAAAACAAAAATGTGCTAAAATTATTGAAATACATGTTTGGATTCAAGAATCCACTAGGCTGGCCAGCATATGAAATAAAACAATGAAACAATTTTGGGAAGTCCCACTGAATTCAGTTGAAATTGATTGAATAGTCTGGGAATCCACATTAAAATAACAACTCCCCCAATGATGCAATGTTTGTTCCATTTTTGGATGGCAAACCAGGAATCCAGTGAACTCCTGGATCCATTCTAGCCCATACCTGCCATTGGAAGCTGCTGATGCAAAAATGTCCTGGAGCATGAAATGTATTCATTAATAACTAACTGCTATAAAAAGACAGGAATGTCTCTCTCTCTCTCTCTCTCTGTGTGTGTGTGTGTGTGTGTGTGTGTGTGTGTGTGTGTGTGATTGGCACACTGTTTAGATATTAAGCCAAACAAGTATGCGCTACTTATACATGCCTATACTGTAGTATTATCAAGCAGTGATTAATAGTAATATTTATAACAATACAGTTTGGGGTGATGTGCAGCATAAATCTTTAGGTCCAAGTTATGCAGGGTTAGGTAAAGGTAAAGGGACCCCTGACCATTAGGTCCAGTCATGGACGACTCTGGGGTTGCGGTGCTCATCTCGCTTTACTGGCCGAGGGAGCCGGCGTACAGCTTCCGGGTCATGTGGCCAGCATGACTAAGCCACTTCTGGCAAACCAGAGCAGCGCACAGAAACGCTGTTTACCTTCCCTCCGGAGCGGTACCTATTTATCTACTTGCACTTTGACGTGCTCTTGAACTGCTGGGTTGGCAGGAGCAGGGACCGAGCAACGGGAGCTCACTACGTCGCAGGGATTCGAACTGCCGGCCTTCTGATCGGCAAGCCCTAGGCTCAGTGGTTTAACCCACAGCGCCACCCATGTCCCCTTTATGCAGGGTTAAGCCTGGCATTATTCATCTTGGCACACAACTTGTAATAACTTTCCATACATAGCCCATGTACTGCGTTGGTTTCATATTAACAGCTGGAATATTGTTAATGAGATATTTTCCCCAAAGAATCCTGGGAATTATAGTTTGTTGAGGAGTGTTAGGAGACCACTGTTCTCCTCACAGAGCTACAACTCCCAGAGTGGTTTAATGGTAAATTCCTCTCCCCAGGGAACTCTGAGAACCCTTACCAAACTACAGTTCCCGGGATTCTACAATTTCCCACAGTTGCTTATAGTAGTAGATATAGTAGATGCTGCCTTAAATATATAGTGCAGATGGGGGCCTTATTCTTTGTAGCACTGATAGCTACCCTATATGCTTTTAAAGAACGATAAACAAATGGGCCTTCATGCACACGGAGAAGGCTGATGCCGTGGATCGCTGAGAGATAGCAGTAGAAAAGACCAACCATTCTGGGCAAGCTGTTTTAATTGACAGGAGAATGGGTATGCTGAGCTTAACAGATCGCCAGACCCGGGGGGGGGGGGGTAGCAGGACAAGGCACTTGTCTCTGTGTCACTCTTAATTAATAAGTGGGAGTCTGTGCAGGCATTGAAAAGAAAAGAGAGATTAGAGTATGGAGAAAGTGATGCCAGGCAGGAGGCCCATCAAAAATCAAGGGGAAAGGGGAAACTTGAAACTAGACCACTGCAAGAAAGCTAAAGGCTGGGAGTGATGCCTGAGTTTTGTTCTTGGCTCCCTAGGCAGTCATTACAGGGATCTGCATATGACTAGGCTCCTTTCCTCCTATGTAAGTAAAATGGGGATATAGATACTTGCCTTCTCTGCAGGACTGTGGTTAGGATTAATTAATGTTTGCTTAGCACTTTGAAGATGTAAATTGATACAGAGCTGAAATGCTCAGTGTTGTTTTTGCATGGGCATGCAGATGATAAAATCTCTTGGTGACCTGCAGTTCAGATCTGGCACGTGGAGCTGCAGGAATGGAAAGTTTAGCCCTGTTGAAACGCTCTGTCTTAAAAAGGCAGGTAATATTCACACAGCATGAACCGGGGCAAGGGTGAGAGAGAGGGAGAAGTGGAAAATCACTGATCTGTTTTGGATATCTAGCTGTGTAATGAAGATCCACTGTGAAGGTGTCTGAATTCAAGGAAGTTGGCAATAGAGAAGCCAAAGGCCTGAGTATGTTGCAACTCCGGAAACGTCATTCATAAAATAAAACGTAAAAGAAAAAATCATCCGCTCGCAGCAGGGAATGGGGGATTCTTTGTGTAAGGTGCTGTCTCTATTCCAATAGCTTTGTTAGAACTCCTGCTGCTAAACAAAATAGCAGATGTAAGAGTCACTACATTTTAAAACGGTTTTGATTTCCATGAAAAAACAATCCTGGTCAACCAACATCAAATGTAATACAGCCTTCTCTTTGGTACACTAAATAACAATAGCAATTTGCAAGCCTTTCACTGTTGTATGGATTGTGGCAGTAATTCTAAAAGCTTCGCCCATTCATACATCTAACAGAAATCAATAGGGACGTCTCCTAAAATAAATAGTTTATGATGCCAAGCCATATGCCCTAAACCTATTTGTACATAAAGTCTCCATGAAGACATTGAAAGATATTGTTTGATACACCAACCTTCTATCCAACAGAAGGCGCTAAACAGAACTATATGAACATTCTTTGATATCCAAGAGGTTATACTGTTTTGTTTTTTTTGCAAATATGTAATTGGAATATATTTATATGCCTGTGAGGAAGCACAGCTATTTTAAATGCCGAAGGTATTTTAAAACATTGAAGTTTATGTGTTGATTAAGGTTAGCTAGTACCTGCCACAAACACTTGTGTTGGTAAGACATGGGTGGCACAAGTAACTGAGCCACAGACTGCAAAATCTTGCTCAAAGAAACACAATCAGCTCAGGAAATATGGACACACCAGCCGTAAACTAGTATATATCACCCCAAGTGCTGTTTGACAGTGGAACAGACTCCCTTGAGAGGTTGTGTACTCTCCTTCCTTGGAAGTTTTTAAGCAGAGGTTGGATAGCCATCTGTCATGGATGCTTTAGTTAAGATTCCTGCATTGTAGGGGGTTGGACTTGATGACCCTTGGGGTCCCTTCCAACTGTAATTCTATGATCATGTTTCTGTGCACAACAGGCAGGGCAAGCATTGGGATTCTCAGCACCTTGCCAAACTACAACTCCTGTAGCAAGTGCATTTCAAATGCAAAACTGCACGTGCTCAGAGTTGTTGTTGTTGTTGTTGTTGTTGTTGTTGTTGTTGTTGTTGTTTTTAAGCAGTGTTGGCAAGCTCTTTCCCTTCCTCCGAACGTATCAGTTGTAAAATATGGATTGTTGGTGTGGGAAGAGAAATGATAATTGTGGGCTTTGCACGGCTGTTTATAGCTCTAACCAACACCATCATCAGACCATTAGGTCCAGAGTACAAAAAAATCCAGCTTCACCACTGCCCTGCCCATATCTTCCAGGGATATACGTAGGCATCTATTTTATTGCGATCTCTGTCCTGCCCCAACCTCACAATTTTCATGGAAATGTTCCCCACAAATAGTTCATTTATTTATGAGATGGCCATGGAAAAGAGATATCCATTCTTTTATTTTTGTTCTGTGTCACAGCAAAAAAGCAGGGGAGCATTTGATGACTGATGTGGCAAAAGGAAATCTTTTCCATCTCAGTTCAAAATTGGGCTGGAGAGCTCATTGGCCTCACTGTACATCAAGTGACATTGACAGGGCTAAGAAAGTGGACGGCACATTTCTGCGAGTTAACTGGAATATCCAGTCTTACGACAGAGAATATTGGAACAAACAAAGCAGAGGTTTGGAAAGAATGCAATCTTTCATGCTTCCAGGCAGAAGTCAGTCAAGCTTGGAGGGAGGAGGTGGGGATGCAACTAGCCTTTGAGGATAAGTTTACTGCCTGCCTCAGGGTCTTTTCCTAGTGTGGGTACCATCATTGCAACAAAATTGAGTATCCAATGGCCCCTTGTGGCAACCAGCCCCTATTCTGACAAGCATGGCAGAGGAAAAGGGGAGGGGGGATACTTCTGCCAAGGGAAAAAAATAAACCTCCATGGATTTCTGTGGGCTTTAAGGATATAAACAACAGGAATTCAGGATCACATGAGAAGAGAGATGATGAAAGAAACAGAGTGCAGGAAGTTGGGGTGGGGTGGGGGGAAGCCAGGATCGGATGGGATCCATTCCAGGATAAGAAAGGAAGTGACTAAAGTGGATACGTGAATGTTACCTAATAAAGAAACACAAGTGGAAAGAGGAAGGCACCAAGGACTGGTGAGATGCTATTCTAATGCTTCTTTAACAGGTCAGGAATTCAGAAATGCAGAGCTTTATAACCTCGATAATAAGAGAAGACACTGCCTTGACACACAGTGAGAAAAATGCTGAAATCACAGGAGCCAAGTGGCCAAGAGTGAGGCTGTGGGTCCTTCTGTACAGGGGCAGGCTGATGCTTGGGATGTAAGAGAGAGCCTGGAGCTACTTCACCTGAGGCACAATCTTGGGAAAATGCCTTGCATTGTTTTGGAAATTCACAGCTTAATCCTCACTCTGCTATGCCAGAGGTGAATGTGGGCTCATTAAACACGTGAAGGCCCTAAAAGCCCTGTCCTGGGTCCCAACTAAATTGGACAAGAGGGCCTGATAACATTGAAAATCAAAGGTCAAGCCACGAGGGCAAATTGAATGGCATACTTGTGGGTTGCTCTCCATGCCTGGAGCTCTCTTCTTCTTCTTCTTCTTCTTCTTCTTCTTCTTCTTCTTCTTCTTCTTCTTCTTCTTCTTCTTCTTCTTCTTCTTCTTCTTCTTCTTCTTCTTCTTCTTCTTCTGGCTTATCACCCCAAGACAATGTAAGACTTTAAATATTATACTTAGACATGTTTAATGGCTGGAGGGGGGATTTCTTCTCTTGTGATGTGTGCATGTGTGCACTTTCTTTTAGACTTTTAGACTTTAGGCTTCAGGAAATTCTGATGCATACCAGAGTTGCGAAAAAGGCGTATTCCATGCTAGGGATCATTGGAATAGAAAATGTAACTGTTCACATCATAATGCTGTTTTCCAAATCTGTGGTGCAGCCGCATTTGGAATGCTGCATTCTGGTTCCCTCACCTCAAAAAGGATAGAGTTGGGAAAGGGTCTGAAAAGGACAACCAAGGCGATGGAGCGACTCCCCTGTGAGGAACAGTTGCAGCAATTGGGACTTTTTAGGTTAGAGAAAAGTAACAAGTAAGAGATAACCTGGTATAAGTTTACAAAAGAATGCGCTGCATGGCATGGAGAAAGCAATAGAGAAAAGCTTTCCCCCCTCTCTTGCGGCACAGGTATTCCTGCACATCCCATGAAGCTGAATTTTGGAAGATTCAGGACAGATAAAAGGAAGTGCTTATTCGCACTGTGCATGGTTTAAACTGTGGAACTCACTCCCACAGGAGTCAGTGATGGCCACCAACTCAGATGGCTTTAAAAGATTAGACAAATTCATGGAGGGCCAGGCTTCCAGTGGCTACTAGCCATGAAGTTATGTTCTCCCTCCACTATCAGAGGCAGTATGCTTCTGCATTCCAACTGATGGGAGTCATAGTTGGGCAGAAAACTGCTCTGCTAATGCTCTGCTTGTGGGTTTCCCACAGACATCTGGTTGGCCACTGTGAGAACAGGGTGTTGGACCATTGGCCTGATCAAGCTACCTTGTCTTGTGTTCTTAAGAGTCAATAGATGGAGATGGAGGGGCGAAATAAGGAAGCAGGAAGAGTCTGTGCAAGCCGAGAAGGAAAAGGAAAAATATATCGGCAATACAGTATATTTGATGTTTTATCGCATTTTTAACATTCTGTTGGGAGCTGCCCAGAGTGGCTGGGGAAACCCAGCCAGATGGGCAGGGTATAAATAATAAATTATTATGATCATTTGGATAGGGTGGGGGCACTGGATGGTTACATGTTCCTGTAGCCTGACATGTGAGTGCAATGATGGATTGGATGTGGGCTAACAAGCCAATATCTAATCCATAAAGGCTGTAGCATCTACTCTGCATGCAGAAGGTACCAGTCTCCATCCATGACATCTCTAGGTAGGGATGGGAATGCCTCCTGTCTGAAACCCTGGAAAATTGCTGCCAGTCAGTGATGAACCAATGGTCTAATTCGGTATAAGGCATTAGATGTGTGTTTATAGGTTTGATCTGGCAGCTCTCCCCCTGGAAAGGCTATATGGAGTAGCAATCTGAGGCAGTCTTGGCAAGATACCAGTGTGCGAAGAGACAGTGTTAATTGATAGAGGAATCATAGGCATAATTTCACACAGAAACATATATGGTTTGGTCAAACTCGCTTGCTCGAAAAAACTCAGGGGCTTGAAAGAAGATGGAAGGATTTTAATAGACTATTGGATAAGATCTGGACCTGATTGATTAGAAAGCACTGAATATAAGAGAACTAAGCTTTCTGAGTCTGAAGTATGGGAAGTCAAATTTAAATTTGTATAATTCGGCAGAAGATTTGGATTAATTGTTTAATTGATATTTGTATAATTTGAAAATGGATTAGATGTTTAAATTGGAAAATCTAATAAAAATGTTTATTAAAAATAATAATAATTCAGTATAAGGCAGCTCCTGTGTTTCTATTGTCCATTTTTTGGGGTGGTTGTTGTGTGTTTGCTTGAGGATTGCCTAATAACCTTTTTAACTGCCTCACTCGGACACTGCCTCAGGATTATGGTGTTCCACCAACCATTTGGGGGCAGCAATCCCCAACCTGGTGCCCGCCAGATGTTGCTGGAATTCAGCTCACACCACCCCTGACCATTGACCATGTTGATGGGAGCTGTAGTTCAACAACATATGTAGGGCACCAGGTTGGAAACAGCTGACTTGGATGTGCCCACCATATCTCTTTCCCCATCTTGTTTCCCTGGAACATATTATGCGAGATATTTTGTCTTCAATCTGCATTCTAGTTCCAGGTCTGTTTGTTTATTTAAAAGATTTCTAGACTGCCATTCATCCATTGGATTCCAGGGTGGTTTTTTTAAAAAAATAAACATTACTTTAAAAAATGAAAATACAATAAAGCAGAGTTTTCCAAACTGTGTGTCACAACACGTTAGTGTGTCAGCTGCAGTGTGTAGGTGTGTTGCACACACTGGCAGAGAAAGGAGGTGTGGGGTGTGTGGTAGGTGCGGTCCGCCCCAGGTGTCATCCCTGAGGGGGGTGACATCGCCACCCCACCTCCCTGGGATGCTCGCCCCACGAGCAGCTAGCCCCGCCCCCAGATGTACAGCCAGAGCAGCTAGCTCCACCTCTGGTTGCGCGAACACTCCCCATGCTGCTCCTGGGGCTGGAAAGGGGTTAGTTTAATCTCTGGTTTGCCAGTAAAATTGAATTACAGTGTTGCAAAATGATGCATGTCTAAAAAGTGTGTCAGCAACCTGAACTATTTGGAAAGCTCTGCAGTAAAGCTTAAGTCCATCAAACAATTACAGACTGGGAGGCAACAAAAACTTTTAACAGCTAAAGCCAGACTAAAGCAATATAATGCTTTATAATGTCTAAGCAAATCAAAGTGTTTTAAGTCGCTGTCATGTTGGCACCAGGAAGGAATTTTCTGTGGAGGGAATTCTAGAGCTGGGGCACTATTGCAGATAATGGAATGATTGAATGACCCTCTTCTTAGTGCCTACATAATGCATCTGAGCTAAGGAGGGTACTTAGAGAAGGACCTCCACTGAAGATCTTATGGCATGGGCTGGCTGGTATGCAAGATCCTCTTTTAGATATTTGGGTTCGAAGCTATTTAGGGCTCCAAAGTTAAGTACCAGCCTGTCAAATAGGATTTGGGAGCAAAATGGTCACTCAGTGTAGTTCTTTTAGGATTGGAGGAATAGGACTCCATCTGACAGAACCAATGAAAATTCTGTCTGCCCATTTCTGCACCAATCTGAGCTCCTGAGTCATTTGCTGCTAGGAAGCAATTAGAAAGTTGATCCCACTGCCACCATGTTCCTTGGCACTTCAGGAGATGTGTTTTGCTAGGAGCTCCAAGTGGCTTGTTGCTTGAATGACTTGTTTTGATTTGTACTTTGGAGTAGACCCGTGCAGACATGATGCCTCCTCACCAGAAGACATGCTCTAAAAGGGAGTTTTCACCCTGTCTTTTCAAAGCTGCAACTCTTCTCCTGCAAGCTGATCTCAGCAAGCTACTTGGGGTCCAAGTTGCCCTTCTAATGGGCTAAATGCTCCTTATTGTGGCCACTTGTGCATTGTCAGAAAGGAGGAAATGTATCACCAATAGGATGACAAGAGAGGCTACCAATTTAAATATAGAATGCATTTGCTGATTTATATGTAGAGATGAAAATTAACAAATAATTGTGATAATTTAAATAGCAATGCAATGCATTTGGCCATAATGGATCAATAACCAGGTGGTTTGTGTGTTCAGTCCACTAGCTAGGTGCTTGCTGTTGCTGGGAGCCTTCAAGGTCCCTACTCTCCCTTCCTAGAATTATTTGTGTTTAGACTGGATTCATACCAGACCACCCTTCAAATGGAGAACTCCCTCAAACAGAAGACTGCCTTTTGTAATGGATGCACGGTTAGTCTAGCCCTCTGGCTGTCTCTCACCACCTCCACCTCCAATACTTGAGGTGTGAAATTGACTAGGCCAGAAGGTTTCTTATTTCCACGATCTGTTCACTAGGAAGGGATCCAGTTTTGAGAGGTAAGCTGCATCCCTCTTCATTAGTGGATTTACACACTCCTGTTGTGGCTTGATTTCTTGTAATTCCTGAGTCATGTTTTTGCATGGTGGACTGCAAACACCCAAAAGGGTATGTTCAAAGAAGAAATGAGGGTTACAGTAGTTACCTTGGCAAATTAATTCTTGCCCTTGCGTGACTATAGGCGGCTCCGTTCAACAATTCCTTATGGGTTCACGGGCTCTGTTTTGCAGATGGAGCTTCTCCACCCCCACTCTGGTCAACAGCACAGGGGCTTTTCCATTCATTTCCTACTTGTGTAAAGGAATTTACCATCTTCTCCCAGTGGCAAGTATGGGTGACTCACACCCAAGCTCCATTCGTACGTCAGAGATAAAGTAACAAGCTGCAGGATGAAGGGCAAACCTTGGGGAGCTGAGAGAAAATCTGGTACTGTTCTCTGTCCATTGGTTAAAAAAACAGTACCATACATTTCTTCTCAAATGATTTTCCGGGTTGGGATTTGTATGCCATTACCTAAGCTACATTTCCTCCTGCCCATGTCTCAGTTGTTAGTCTGTTGAAACTCAATACCATTTTCTGATGGACTGCCCCTCCTCCTCCTCCCTTTATTGTTCTTGCATCACATCACTTTGTCTTTTCCTCCGGACATGTTGCAGAGTGTGTGTGTGTGGTGCTGTTTTTTACTGCCACACAAAAGTTCTTTTACTGGGATCCTTGGTGTATTTCCCCGTCTCCGTTTGCACTTTCAAGAGTTGTCATATGTGAGCTGGTTGAGGAAATGAAAATAAACACAAATTTACCTTCAGCCTGCCAGCAGTTACTCAGTTATGGGTGTAAACATAAATATTCTTTTACTGACAAAACAGGAAAGTTGCATTAGTGAATAATTACATTGTTATCCTGGGTTGGCACACATGTCTACTACAAGTACGTTGATTTGCAGAAATGTTCTTTTAAGGAGTTACAAGGGAGAAGTATTTCTCTCTCTCTTCTGTGGTTCATAAAAATGAATCACTTATTAAAGTTCTCTCTTGAAGCCAAACAATGGAACAAAACAATACTAGCTGCATGAATTGCCAGAGTACAAAGGATGCATGGGTTTTGTTTTTTTTTGTTGGAGGGGGGGTGTTAGCACAGGAAGTTTTGTTATTGGAAACTCCTGCTAACTTGCTCTGGCCTTGTGCTGCGTAACCACTGTCTGGTCGTGGAAGCCGTGTCTTTTTTTGTCCCATCAAGCTGGCAAAGACAGGCACCTCCTGCTTTTTGTGCGCTTTGTTCAGTCCTGGACAGAGGCACACTTCATCTCCATCTGCACTGTGCTAGGATTCACAGTAAACAAACTTCGAGAAACTTGTGGTCCAGTCCCTTCTGTGTTTGCTAAGGGCAGGGCCCATTGCTAGAAAGCTGAATTTGTGAATTGCCTCCTGTTTTTTCCACTGACTCTTTGAAATTGGAGAGGCCTATGATGTAAACAGCCTTGAAGAGCTTTCAGGTGCAAATATTTCTTTCTCACGCTCTTTTCTAGGCATTCACAAGATTGCTTGCTTTTATTTCCCCTCTAACACAGCTAGGCATTGAGGACTTGTGAAAATCGAAATGATTTTCTTTTTAAAAATCTTTCCCTCCAGCATTTCTAAGGGAGACATAATTACAGAACTGATTTGGAAAGTCATAGTTAAACTGGTCTAGTGTTAATGGAATATTTGTCTCCTGAGTGGATCACATTCAGTAAACTAATGTTGTTATTGGTTTTTTTTTAAAAAAGAGAGGCCTGTCTTCTTTCCATAATAATAAATATGAGAAATATTTTAATACAATGTAGGACTGAATTGAAAAAATTACTTTCTGGACTCTTGAGTCAGGTCATTTATATTGACATGAATGCCAGGGAGGAAATTATATTACTTTCTGCTTATGAAATTAACTTGGTGCAACATTGCATGCTGATGCCAGAAACTTACAAAGTGTAGCAGATTTTTGCCCATAAATATGGAATGTAATCATAATCTGGTGATTTAAATATAGAGTCTGTTTTATCATTGCTTTGTTGCTGTTCTTTAAAAAAAACTATTCATCTATTTAGGTCTAGGACGCTGACAATGGAAGCCACGCAGATCAATATGTCACAAGCGCCGCTAGTGAACGGCAACATCACTGCTAAGCCGAAGAGGAGCAAACCTCGTGTGATGTCCAAAAGCGGCCACAGCAACGTGAGGATTGACAAGGTCGATGGCATTTACCTGCTTTATCTTCAGGATCTGTGGACCACAGTCATCGACATGAAGTGGAGATATAAACTGACCTTGTTTGCTGCCACTTTTGTAATGACTTGGTTTCTTTTTGGAGTCATCTACTATATCATTGCCTTTCTTCATGGAGATTTGGAAGGGAACAAACACCAGCACAACCAGGCCCCCTGCGTCATGCATGTGAGGTCACTCACCGGAGCATTTCTCTTTTCTTTGGAGTCACAGACTACCATTGGCTATGGCTTCCGTTACATCACAGAAGAGTGCCCTCATGCCATCTTCCTTTTAGTTGCTCAGCTGGTTCTCACCACCTTGATCGAGATCTTCATCACGGGGACTTTCCTGGCCAAAATTGCTAGACCCAAAAAAAGGGCCGAGACCATTAAATTCAGCCACTGTGCTGTCATCTCCAAGCACAATGGGCAACTGTGCCTTGTAATCCGAGTGGCAAACATGAGAAAGAGCCTCTTGATCCAGTGCCAGCTGACAGGGAAACTTCTCGAGTCCTACGAAACTAAAGAAGGCGAGAGGATTCTGCTTAACCAAGCAACTGTTAAATTCCACGTTGACTCCGCAGCAGAAAGCCCATTCTTGATTTTACCTCTGACTTTTTACCACATATTGGATGAGAGCAGCCCTTTAAGAGATCTTTCACCCCAAAACCTTAAAGAAAAAGAGTTTGAACTGGTTGTCCTCCTGAATGCCACTGTAGAGTCAACAAGTGCCGTCTGCCAGAGCCGAACATCATATATCCCAGAGGAGATCTTCTGGGGTTTTGAGTTTATGCCTGTAGTCTCTCTCTCTCCGAATGGGAAGTACGTTGCAGATTTTAGTCAATTTGAGAAGATCAGAAGATGTGCAGATTGTACCTTGTACAGTATGGACTCTGAAAAGCAAAAACTAGAAGAGCAATATAGAAAAGAAGATGAAAGAGAAAGGGAGCGCAGGACAAGGTTTTTGCAGCAAAGCAATGTTTGATTTCTCACCCAACACCAACCACAACAAATATTTATACCGCAAGAATTATCATCACCCCCCCCCCTTGAAAATGGAAGGGCATGAAAAACTCATCCAAACAGGGGTGGCTTCACAAATAAGACATTTTATTCTAGAATCCATGAAAACCAAGTACACTATCTAGATCTGTTTCCTATTTTTTAACCCTGAAAAGGGCTTATTGAGAAACTGATTTTATTATAAAGAAAAGGTCATAGCAGATTGAATCTGCCCCCCTCTGTTTGTCCACCTGAAATAGATGGTCCCACCAATCAAGACAGCAGTCACCACTCCCTTCTCTGTTCATCTGGGGCGGAGGAAGGAAAGGGAGGAAAAAAGCATGGATAACCCAACCTAGGGGAGGGTTTTCAAATGCGTCAAGTAACCATCCTTGTGGACAGCAGGATCCAGACTCAATCTAGACTGAAAGCAGCATGTTGAGGACAAGCAAGAACAATTCCAGATTAAGGGAAAAAACAACATTTTTGTGCTACAAATGGGTTAGTGTGTGTACACAGCCTAAGATGTGGGGCGCATTCACCACTTTTGCATCATTAATCAAAGTGGTTTGTTTTTTAAAAAAAATCAAATGATTTTTATGTATAGGATGCTGTAACTGAGATGAATATCTTTAAGGAATAGTAGCCTTGTACCGAGTCAGACCATAAGTCCATTGAGCTCAGTCTACACCGATTGCCAATGACTCTCGAGGGCTTCAGAAAGGGGGTATCTCGCAGCCTTCACTGGTGAACCTAAACTGTACGAGGTCTCTTATTTCAGAGGCAGCAGCTCCATTGTAAATACACAGCTATAGACTTCCCCACTCTAGGAACATAGGAAATGTGTTCTACTGAGTCAGAGGTTTGTCTAGATAAGTATTGTCTGCACTGACTTGCAGTGGCTGTCCAGGATTTGAAACTGGAGATACAAGATATTGGACCTGCTGAGAGAGCCATGGCCTCTCCTTGTGTCTTAACACTCTGCCATACGGCAATTTTCATAGCAGATTGATTTTTCAGTTAACACATTTGAAGTTCAGTATATTGAACAAATTTACTCACGATATTTATTTGACATAGATTAGCGATATAACATAGGATGAAAGAGTAGGTTCTGAAAGGTTATATATTCTTTGGTATAGTGAGGCTGCAATCCTCTTACACCTCCCTGGAAGTAAGTGCAGTTGAACTCCGGGGGGGGGGGGTTACCTCTGAGTAGACATGCATAGAGTTACACTGTCAGTGTTTATTTACCTAGATTTTCATGCTTCTTAAGAAAAGGAAAATGTCATTCTGGTTGTGTCGTTGGAAATCAGTTTCACGGAGTGGAAACAATTTGAATGACAGTAGACGGCAGCCTCTCAAATGACTGCCCAGTGCAATGCAGACTTGGAGTGTGGGGTTGTACAAAAAACAGCACCACCACCCCTCCAAAAGCATCCACATCTCTTACAGACAGAAGGTCTCTCCCCTTGGCCTCCAGTGTAAATGTGTTACAGGGGAGGATTAGAGAACCACATCAGAAGAACAGAAGTGCAAGAACAGAGGGAGATTCTAATGTGGCACCCATAGGTTCTATAGCTCCTTAAAACACCCTCTTGGCACTCACCAAGGATGCCTCCACCTCCCTTTTTTTAAAACAACAACAACAAGCAAGCCCTGGGGTATAGGAGCTTTTTCTGGTTGTATGTTGAGAAGTTTGCCTGTTTTTCTGTCTGTGTTCTATTTGCTGGGGGATATACTGTAGGTATTTTTTTTTCGTTTTCTTTTGATGATGGCCCTGAGGAGCACCAGTTTTTCTTCTATGAAATGGGCATGTTGTGGTGCTTACAGCAGCATCTGAGATTTCTAAATGTGCCTGTGCCCCCACGGAACAAGTTGGAGACACGCTGCACTGGATTATCTCTTTCTGGCACAGCAGAGCAAAAACCTCAAGGGGAACCACACAAATATTGCAACAATGGCTTAAGGGAAACAGTCATTTCCCTCTTTCCCACTTCACAGGCTCCTTCTGCCACTCTTTGCCCCCCCCCCAAAAAATAGAAAGAAAATCAATGGCTCCAAGGGACAGTATAGTTTCTTCCCCATCTGCCATCATAAATACAGCAATGCAGGTGATCAGCCTGTCATAGTCTGGCCAGAAATTCTATTTTGAATCCCTCCTCCTCCCCTTTTTAAAAGAAAGCTGCCATGGATATATAGGGATGGAGTTGTAAAAGGAAAAAGAGAAATGTATTATTGGGGAAACGCTACCGATAACGTTGTTTTTATGATATGACATGTATAAGCATTAGAGTCATGTATTTAAAAGTTCGCTTGCTTTGCTTTGGACCACTGTTTAATATTCTTAAATAAAGATTTCAGAAACATATGCTGTCAACTATTAATTTTTAACTGTTAGCCTGTTGTTACTGTTCATCTATCAGATAAAATTATTTTGATAGATTGTATCCCGGAGGTTGCCCATACAACACCCATGGGTGCCATGGCCTTCATGAAAGTCTCCATTTGACACAGCCAGACTCTGAGCTTTCATGTTAAAAAAGTAAGCCTCTATCCTTTGTCGAAAGAAAGTTATGAAGCAAAATGTGCAGGTCCCCCTCTAAAAGATTTATGTGAAATGAATTAGCCTGGTTGCTCCCACCTAGCAATGTTTTTAGCCAATGAGTGCAGTCAGGGCCCTGATTGATAAGTGAGTTGTTTGGCAACAGTAACAGGAATTCCTAGGGTCCTTAAAAGCTGTCATTTCCCCTTCCCCTTTAGGGGAAGAACTTATTTTATAGTAGTCCTTGGAAACTCCAAAGTCCACCCTTCTTTTTTTCTAGCAGCCAGGATACATCTTTCCTGTGGTGGGTTCCCTAGAAGTTATTTTATTCAAAAATTACCACACAAGAAGTGTGGGTGGGTGTTAAAGATCCCCTCCTGCACAAAATATGACAAATGCAAGATGTGAAATTTTTGCAGAGGCTTGGGCTTGTTTACTAAGGAGCTAAAGACCAATCACTACTTAAGAATTCGCTGTTAACTTATGGTGCAAAGGTATACATGTCTACTCAGAAATAACTCTTTGGTAGACTTCAATTGTGCTAATATTATCATTCCATCAGTGCAAGCATTTCTGCTTGTCGGATGAAACAATCACCCCTCTCCTCTCCTGCATGTTGTTCTGGGGGTTCTCCAGGGTGAATTTGGGGCAGACATGGGAACACATGGAGGGAAGAGATAGGGGGAAGCCCCACTGCATTAGCAGGAGTCCTTGTGCTGTCTTCCACTAGCACACTGGGTTAGTTGAATCCGGGCCTTTGTGTTTAGTGGTGCTTACTCCCAGGTAAGTAGATATAGGATGGCTGACCAGGCTTTGGTTTTGAGTTAGCATTGGAGGACACAGGGCTCTTGTGCCATTAGCAGCTGTACAGAGGAATTCAAAGGTTTTCTAGCATGGAAATACAATTATGAGAAAAACTTCACCATGACAGTACTCACATTTTGTATTATGCCATGCCCTCTCCCCCATGGCAGCCATGTTGTGACTGGTGCCCACAACACTCTCTCCAACACAGAAATGTTTCCACTGGTCTAGAGAGGTTGGAAAACCTCTGGGGTTTTTTTTAAATAAATAAATAAAAAGCAAGCCCAACCCGAGGTATTCTTGTAAAGGAGGCTTCAAGGTCTGAAGGAATAGCTCGATTCTGTCCAGGAGGCCACACTAGGGTATCTCTTGGTACATTGGTTATTTCTTGTAGCACATCAACCTCACATACCATAACCCAGGGTTGGTGTCAGGCATGGGTTGCGTCATCAAACACCTGTGGGGATTAACAGCTAATCAATAGAATCATAGAGTTGGAAGGGACACTGAGGATCATCTATGATGGGGCCCACAGTCCTGCATGAAGTCTAATATCAATGCTAGGCATCTCCTTGACTTGACGAATGTAAGCAGTGACAGGAGAGGACCAGTTTCCCTCACTTGCCTTCCGGATTGAGCTCAGAGGGGAATTGGAGCTATTCCTCGTGGTTATTATAAGTCTCTACTGCTCAATAGGTGGTGTCAAATCACCTGTGGTTTAGGGAGATTTATTTCACAGCCACATCATACATTTTAAGCACTCTTATACTACTTTAACAGGGATAAGAATCCTGGGAACTGTATTTGGCTAGATAACATTTGAGTGGAAGTCTTTGGCACTCCAGATGTTGTTGGACTCCAATTCCCATTAGCCCCAGACAGGATGACCAATGGGAACTTTGGTCCAAGAAAACGAGGTTGCCCACCATTAGTATATATGAGCGGTATATAGCATTGCCTCAAAGAGCTGTGTTGAAATGTTTAAGGCAAATAAAATCATTTCAATTGTGATGAAAGTAACAGTGCATTGAAATGAAGATAACTGCCATTTAGCCTTGGACGCTTGATTTATTGCATCTTTGTTGTACAAGGTTATTAAAATAAATTTTGTGTGTGTGTGTGTATTAGAGACAAAGTATATTAGATTGCATTGTGCAATCTACAATGAACATATGTTTTTGCTGGCTACTCTGTGATAAAAGCCCATTCTATTTTTATAGATTATGAAAAATTCCCAGTGAATGTATCTTTAAAATGCCTTTTAAAGCTGCATTGTTTTTCCACTTGCTTCTTCTGCTAATAATATATTTGATAAATCATGGGGAAAGAATTCAGTACACTCTATTTTGTGGCGTGTTCTCTTAAATTAAAACCATACCATAAGATCAACAAGTATATCTTCTTTTCCTGGAAAAGCAAAACCCCTGTGCCTCAAAATCATCACTCCACACAAGTTCCCTTATGCTTAAATCTTTTTGATATAATACAAAAGGGATAAATGTATACACCCGTTTAAATTTTGAGGAAATACGATCACTCCCCTACCAACTGCAGCTAGTTAACAACAGAAAGGTACTCCTTCGCCATAATTTCAGGAATTGATATGAAAGAGTCTGGGAACTATTGCCAATGGAAAAATTGAAACATCAATTGAGACTTTCAAAAGGGCAAGGCAGAAAGTAAACTCGGAGGAGACACATTTTGACAAGCAGTAAAATATTGGTGAAAGAGTTTATGTTATCCTATTTCCTTTCAGCATTTAAGATGTGCTGAAACTTTATGTAGTAGTGGTGGTAGGTATTCACGTTACAAATGTGATAAGTGTTCTTTATGTTATGAGAGGTGCAATGTGCAGAGTCCTCCTCAGTATTCCCATCAGCCAACCATGACCTTTCCAGGATAAGCCATTCTATTCTCCCTCCCTCCCTGATTTCTATCCCGAACAGCCTCTCAGCATTCCGCAGTTACTGAGCATGCCCAGTCCTTATTGAGCTGTTTGGGACTTTCTCTGTTTACTTGATATATCCCCCCACTCCCCCCAAAAAATACTTTTTGTACAGCTGCAAACCTTGGGGTTCCTCTACCCCTAACACCCTGCTGCTTCTCTGGTGTGTGAGGAAAGATGCTGCCACTTTGACTAAATAATAATAATAAAATTATTATTATTATTATTATTATTATTATTATTATTATTATTATTATTATTAATACCCTGTCCATCTGGCTGGGTTTCCCCAGCCACTATAATAATAATAATAATAATAATAATAATAATAATAATAATAATAATAATAATATGATACAACATCAAACATTAAAAACTTCCCTAAACAGGGCTGCCTTCAGATGTCTTCTAAAAGTCAGATAGTAGTTGACGTCTGAAGGGAGGGCATTCTACAGAGTGGGCGCCACTACTGAGAAGGCCCTCTGCCTGGTTCCCTGTATATAAGGATTCACACTTTAAGAATGAGTTTGCTCATAGGATATAGGATTGGATTTATTTTTAATTAGGTTCTATTTTCCCATTGTGTGTTTTTTTTTGTGGGGAGGGGCATTTGATATGTCACAATGTTATCACTTTGTCACTGAGAATATGGTAGGTTTTTAAAAAATATATAAAAATAGAAATATCAAAAGCACAAGACAAAAAAAGACACATGGATCCAAAGCCAAGGGATTTTTGTTTTCTACCTTGCTGTTCCTATTTCACTTGAGTTCACTTAACCTCAAGTAGTACAGACTGGATACATTATAAGCCCACCTACGCCCAGGTTTTCTGGAGGGAAAAAGGATTATTGAAATTTCACAGATTTTCAGGCACACCGCAGTGTATTCTGTGTAGCAAGCAGGACTCAAACTTTTAAAGTGCATGAAGAAGGAAGGGTGGAGAAATACCTTCCTTCTCTAGGAAGTTATTAAGCATGTTGGAGCCCGGGAGCCAACTGGCTCCACTTCCCTTGCTTTCTTCTTTCACCACATCACTGTGACTGCCCAAGATTATAAATGAATGCGGTTCTCGCTGGCAGAGCTCCTTAAGAGCTTGAAATTGTCACCGATTCTCTCCTCCAAAAGGAGGTCTGACATAAAGGCTGTCTGGAAAGTACAGACAGAGCCATAAAATGCTTGCAAGCATTTGGCCACTCAGCCGATAGAATAGAATAGAATAGAATAGAATAGAATAGAATAGAATAGAATAGAATAGAATAGAATAGAATAGAATAGAATAATCAGTGAGCTGTCAATCGGATTTCTTTGAAATTGAGACTGTTATAGGAGTTAGGATTTATCTATCTATCCCTCCCTCCCCCAGCTAAGTTGAACCGGTAAAGCTAGCGATGTTTTTGAACAATTTGAGAAAGGTAGGGAAAGGGAAAAGAGGATGCATGTGCCTTTCCCTCATTATATCCGTTGTAAGAAAAAGCAAGTGTTACATCATTTCAGCTAGCTTCTTAAAGAACTGATTTTGGGGTGGGAGTGGCCTACCGGGTCAGTGTGTCTGGCTGTTAACCAGAAGGTTGGTGGTTTGAGCCCGCCCAGGGATGGCTGCGGGCAAGATTCCTGCATTGCAAGGGGTTGGGCTAGATGACCCTCAGGGTCCCTTCCAACTCTACAATTCTCTGATTCTATGAACTGTTTGTTTGATTAGTCGTTCATTCCTATTCTACCTTAATTTAAGTAGCCTGAGGGGATGTGCATGCCCAGCTCCCATTTATCCTCACAACAACCCTGCAAGGTAGCTTAGGTTGAAAGATAGTGACCAGTCAATAGTTTGTAGCTGTACGGGGATTTGAACCTGGGTTTCTGCAGACCTAGTCCAATATTCCAACTACCACACCTCACTATAGTGACTTTTAACAGGACTGGGGGATGGGATAAAATGGAAAGAGAGTATAAATGGTATGACTCTGTAGTTCAAACTAAGGGTTAAATTCTTCCTGATATACAGTACTTGAATAATTTGCAGCCTGCTTCTGTCACAGCTTAGCTGACTGTATGACTTTCCATCTGTGTGGCATGTATTTGCACTATGGCGCTAAAGATCAAACAGTCCATAACACAGTGCTGCAGAACCTCCAGCCAATTATGGCCATTTAGCCCCTCCAGGCTTCACAGTTGGTCCGTTAAGCCTTTTTACTTTTTTTGTAAGCCAGCTTTACCAGGTTTGATGTCATATATGATGTCAGGCTTGGAATAAATTCAAGCCACAGCTGCTGCAAAGTAATCCTTGAAAGGTTGTTTCATAAGGTAGGGGCCACAACTGAGAAGGCACTGTCTTCAATACTTGCCAATGCAACTGATTTTAAAGTACAGGCAGACATATATGGGCACAAGCAGCCCTTCAAACAACCTGTGTACCTATAACATATGCATTGGAATGAGAACTATCTGAAGAACTCATCTTATGTAAACATCTCATTACCATGTACTGTTAAATAATATGTTTAGTATTTTAGCCCCCACCCCACCCCCAAGGCTCCTTTTTTTTGTTAGTCGTGCCATGTTTTATTATTTATGTGTGTACAATTTTATAAAAAGAAATTAAAAGACAGACAGACCAGTTCATGCCTGTTCTGTTGCTCTATAAATATTAACTAAGCACATAATCAGAGTTCATGGCTAGCTATTTCTTTCTTAAATCTGCCCTTTACTTTGATAGCCCCCTTTGAGGTATTCTATTTCATCCTTTCCCCCCCCTTTTTTTTACTGTACATGATGCAACATGCAACATTTCCTTGAACTGAAGACCAATTACTCACCCATGGATTGACTTCAATGGTGTGATTCATTTGAATAAAGAAAATCCACTAATGGATGTTGGCATTCATGCCTTCCTCCTTTATGTTTCTGTAACTGTTGGAAGCCGCCCAGAGTGACTGGGGGAACCCGGCCAGATGGGCGGGGTATAAATAATAAATTATTATTATTATTATTATTATTATTATTATTATTATTATTATTCTGGTTTTTACCTATTGCAGTTGCATTATGCTGAAATCTGAAGAATGCCTCTGAGCTACAGAGTGCATTTGAGGCCTACCCAACATGCCCTCTTCTCTATTAGCCAATCTGGCTGATACCTATTGCACAGTAATATCTGGCATAACCCACCCCCAGCTCTCACCTGGGGACAAAAAATTATTCTCCTGTTTCCCACCCAGGAAGGGCACAGTTCCATACTAAAAGAACCCTCACTCAAGGGATATAAAACACTTCTCTTTTGCACTTCTAGAGGCTACTTCCATCCTCTCATACTGGAAGTGGTCTAGAGTGGGGAGGAAATCGTGTAATACTCCCCTGAGAGGGGAAAGCCCAGAATTTCAAATGCACAGCCATGCCCACTAAATTCAAATGGGGTCCCCACCCTGAAGAAGTGACCCCAATAAGATAGTCTTTTTGGTGTTCCCCCTTTGGCAGTAGTGTTGTGTTGGTAAGGCCAGGCTGGGCTCCAAGTCCAGAGACCCCTGGGGGCATGCAGGGCAGGACAGAGATCCTGGTTTGTGCCCCCTCAAAATTGAGCACCCGGGGCTATGGTCCACTGGCCCCTCCATGCTATGCCCCTGCCCTTTGGGTCACCCCTGAATGGTGCAATCTGCTGCCCCCAGAAGACATGGCTTACATCCTCCCTTTCTCTCGCCCTGATGCAAAGTGTACTGGCTTGTGGGAGTATCCTGGAACAGTTCTAGTTGCTCAGACAGATGGAGCACAATCTCAGTGGGGCCTAATCCTGATATTAGGGAAGTTTTAAATATTTGATGTTTTACTGTGTACTGGGCTTAATGTTCTTATAATTTGTTGGAAGCTGCCCAGAGTGGCTGGGGCAACCCAGTCAGATGGGCGGCATATAAATAATAAATTGTTATTATTATTACTGTGTGCCTTTTGGCAGGCAGCTGCTTTTGCAAGGGGATGGGGGTCCTGATGATATATTCTCTGTTTCTCTCCACTCCCCTGGCTCAGCTGCCTCCTAACTCACTTCTTCCTCTTAGTGCAGAATATTTCCTGTGGGGCTCATCGGATCAACAGCCTTGGTCCAAAACTACGACATACTTTCATTCACACTCCTGCAGTCTATTAGCCAACCATGACAAAAAGACAATTGACTTATAACTAACTATATACTGTGACTTGTTCTACTCTGCCTAGATATAGTAAACAAAACTTCTGAAAAACACACAGAAGAAACCCCTACAGAAAAACTCAAGTTTAATCTCTAGACAGCAAGCTATGGTTTAAGGGCAAATGTGTACTCGTTAGAAGCATTCGATGTTTATGGATGTGCTGCCAAGCATTCTGCAAGCTTTGTAACAAGGTGTCACAAGATTTGCAAACATCAAATGGTTTCCAGTTCTTTTCTGTGTTTCACTGCCTTTCAGGGGTATCGCATTCAAAAGAAAGGCTTTAAGCATATCCCAGGAAGCACCACCAGCCAATTTTTAAAAGAACACAGGGGGTTTATTTTGTGAACTATTCTTACCCCAGGCTTCATGCCACAGGATGTGTATGAACCATGGCAGTATTTAGTATTTACCATTCTCTGCAGTATTGCCTTTGGTATATCTGAAAGACTGCCTTCACTCATACCAGCTGCCTGCGCTTCAAGATTGACAACAGAGAACGCTCCCCTCCTCATACGCACATTTTACAATACTTGAGCTGGTGGGCAGAAAAGAGAGTCCTTTCTGCAGTGAAATCCAGCTCTTCAATCCGCCACCATCAACACTGCAAAAGACCCTATCACTTCAAGTTTTCAGGACAGCCCTGAAAAAAGTAATTGCTTCCAATTACTTTTTCTTGAGTTGTTTTATTCTTATGCTGACGGTTTCAGTTAAGTAAGTAAGAAAGAAGATTCCACCTAAACATTAGAAAGAACTTCCTGACAGTAAGAGCTGTTCGGCAGTGGAATTGGCTACCAAGGAGTGTGGTGGAGTCTCCTTCTTTGGAGGTCTTTAAGCAGAGGCTTGACAGGCATATGTCAAGAATGCTTTGATGGTGTTTCCTGCTCGGCAGGGGGTTGGACTGGATGGCCCTTGTGGTCTCTTCCAACTCTACGATTCTATGATTCTAAGTATTATATTTTAATATTTTGGGGCTGGATGTCAGCTGCTGGCTTCTTTAATGATGTTACGGTTATTGATATATTGTTAGCCACCTTGAAAGGGCTTAGTTATTTCTCATAAAACATTCTAAGAGTTTATCTGGTCTCCACCCCCTGTCTTGGAAGCATAAAGATTGTCGCTGGAATGCAGCAAATGCTTATTCCTGAGGACATGGTGGCTGCTGTTGATGTGAATGCAGAGAAGATGCATAGAAATGCTGATCATTTAGCTCAGGGAGGAAAGATGTCCAGCTGCTCAGCAAGGAGGGCTTAAGGTGCGTACTAGGGATTGCTGATGCTTCTGAGACAGGAAGGTAATTTAAGCAACTTAACTGGTGGCAGGGGCCTTGTGACTTCTGCAAGTGCTATCTCAGTAAACACACTTTCTTTTGACCTTTGTAAGCCTGTTGTGACCCTGGGCATTTGAACCATATACACATTTACTGCAAGGTATTTCCAATAGCCGCCTTGTGTTTGTTCGAACTATACTTTCCCTTCTGAACTCTTTTCAGCAAGGTTCAAACACTATAATATATAATTAAGGGCCTGATCCAGTGTCCTCACAAACCCAAGTGTTGGTCCCTGAGGGCTGTTTAGTTCTCACTCGTACTCAGGGGTGTGTGTGTGTGTGTGTGTGTGTGTGTGTGTGTGTGTGTGTCACCCAAAGGCTGCTGAGGCCCACTGCTTCTGACCACTTTAGAAATATGTACATGATTGCACATAAAAACATAGAATAATAGAATTGTAAAGTTGGAAAGGACCCTAAGGATTCTCTAGTCAAATCCCCTGCAATGCAGGATTATGCAGCTGTCCCATACAGGGATTGAACCTGCAGCCTTGGTGTTATCAGCACCATACCGTAACCAACTGAGGGCCTTCACATTTGATGAGGTATTGAAGGAGTGTCTCCACCCCCATTGTTCAGCCTGGACACTGAGGTCCAGCTCCGAGGGCCTTTTGGCAGTTCCTTCCCTGTGTGGTTACAGGGAACCAGGCAGAGGGCCTTCTCGTTGGTGGCACCTGCCCTATGGAATGCCCTCCTATCAGATGTCAAGGAAATAAACAACTATCTGACTTTTAGAAGACATCTGAAAGCAGCCCTGTTTAGGGAAGTTTTTAATGTGTGATGTTTTATCGTGCTTTTAATATTCTGTTGGGAACTGCCAAGAGGGGCTGGGGAAACCCAGCCAGATGGGCGGGGTATAAATAAATATATCATCATCATCATCATCATCTTGCACATGGCAGTCTGCATACCAGAGTACTCATACTTAAGTGGGAATCTGAGCATCAACTCTTGGAGACACTTGCTGCATTACTCCGAATATCCTTTCTTCCATTCATAGATCTGACCTTCAGCCATGAGATTTGGATCTTAATTAGGAGGAGGACTTGTTCTAGCTTGAACTGTATGCATTTTCGAATCATTTGCTACCGAGTTCTGAGAAATCTTGAGAGCCCGCTGCTCCGATTACATCAGTCAGACAGAAGGCCTCATTACTCAAAAGGCTGTAGGACCTGGCTTACCACAACCTTTCAAATCTGCTCACAATGATTTCTAAAAGTAGATTTTGTTCCCATAATTATGAGGCTTGGTTCATTGCAAATTGTTTACAGCTGAGTAAAGTCAATTTAGCATTGCAGCTGCTGGCTGGTCCTCTCTCTTGACTGGCTAATAGTCGGAGATAGCTTCATCTGAGATGATCAGTGGATTTTCATCAATGGCAGCTATTGGCAGTAGATGGTCTCCTGATAGCTGAGGATCTCTCTTGGTATTTGGAAATGGAATGAGATACCCATTAGAGGTTGGAGAGCTGACATGCCTCCAGCTGTGGGGAAGAAAGGTAAGTTAGGCTGAGAGACAGTGACGAGCCTAAGGTTACTCAGTGAGCTTCATGAATGAGTTAAACTCATTCATGAGTTAAACTCAGAGTTTAGTCAACATGCAACCAATACTACAACACCGTGGCTTGCCTTCACCAAGTGGAATTTGCGCATTTAAAACAAACCGATGTGGATATTTTTGGATGGCTAAAATGAGGAGTGTTGAGTTTAGATATTTCTTTTAAACTATACATGCTTAGTAGAAACAGGATGGGGCATTTGAAGATGATAACCTGTGAAAATTATTACAACTATTCCTTCCACATATCAGAGACATATCAGAGTGTGACCACCAGTTCCTGTGCAGTAAATGGAACAGGAAGAAGGACCGACAAACCTAATCTCCGCTTGCCGTGTTGTTTCTGATGCTCAGAGTTAAGGGCCAGCAGCTCTCGTTTCCCCTGATGAATTAGGATCTCTCCTTCCTTTGGATTGTCAAAAGCAAACATTTGGCTGACAAAGTCAAACACCATCATTTCCTCATTGGGATGAAGAAAAATCGGTGCATCATTTCCCAGTTGTCTATTCCCCACTTAGAACTGCCATGCCACCGAACGGAATAACATTGTATTGCATAAAAGATGAGGAAGGGGAGCAGCTTTTATTAAATTTTAAAATCTACAATTATTCAAAATGACAAATGACTATAAGCCAAATAAGGATAAATGTGTGTGTGGGGGGGGGTGTTAGATGAGGAGTCAACTGAATAATAGGTTATGTTCATTGTTATGTGTTATGGAAGGCTTTGGCTAGATCTAACTTAGTTGTAAAGAAACATTTGAAGTAGATTGGCCATAACACTTATTATAATGAAGAATGAATATCCAGCATGGCTTTCCCTTTCCCTTTTGTTAAAAAACCCCCTATCTCCATGTTGCTCTCACAACTTAAACTTGTGTATGTCATTTGCATCTGCCAGTATTTCTATCTATAACGAAATGTCCAGTTATATACCATAGTAGTAGTAGTGGTGGTATTAGTAGTAGTATATTTATTAAATTTGTTTACATCCCTTCACCCAAAGATTACAGGCTGGCTAACAACAGCGGGTGGCACTGTGGGTTAAACCACAGAGCCTAGGGCTTGCCGATCAGAAGGTTGGCAGTTCGAATCCCAGCGACGGGGTAAGCTCCCGTTGCTCGGTCCCAGCTCCTGCCAACCTAGCAGTTTGAAAGCACGTCAAAGTGCAAGTAGATAAATAGGTGGGAAGGTAAATGGCGTTTCTGTGCGCTGCTCTGGTTTGCCAGAAGCGGCTTAGTCATGCTGGCCACATGACCCGGAAGCTGTACACCGGCTCCCTCGGCCAATAAAGCGAGATGTGCTCCACAACCCCAGAGTCGTTTGCGATTGGACCTAATGGTCAAGGGTCCCTTTACCTTTACCTTTTAACAACATACAAAGAGGAGAACAAAAAATACATAATAAAAACAAAAACAATCGCAAACTAATACCCCCCCCCCCTCACAAACACATTTAAAAGGACATAGAATATTAATCAGCCCAAGGCCTAGTTGAAAACAAACATTTTTGTCTGGTGCCTAAAGATACGTAATGAAGCTGCCAGGCAAGCCTCCCTGGGGGGCCACCACAGAAAAGGCCTGTTCTCATGTTGCAGCTCTCCAGATCTCTTGTGGAGGAGGCACACGAAGAAGGGCCTGATTGCAGGGTCTGGGATGGTTCATATAGGGAGAGGTGGTCCTTGAGATATTGTGGTCCTGAGCTGTTCAAGGCTTTATAGGTAAAAACCCAGCACTTTGAATTGGGCCCAGAAACTAATTTGCAACATCTTGCCCCAGTGAGCAACCTGGCTGCCAAATTCTGCACCAGCTGAAGTTTCTGAACTGTCTTCAGAGGCAGCCCCACATATAACACATTGCAATAATCTAACATAGAGATAGGCAGAGCATAGGCAACAGAAGTTAGGCTATCCCTGTCTAGATAGGGGCACAGCTGGGCCACTAGCTGAAGCTGATGGAAGGCACTCCATGCCACGGAGGCCACCTGAGCCTTAAGCAACAGGAAAGAAGTACCCCCAAGCTACATACTTACTCCTTCAGAGTGAGGGTAGCCCCATCAACAACAGGCAACCTCCCATCCATCCGGTTTAGGGAACCACCCACTAACAGTGCCTCAATCTTATCTAGACTGAGCTTCAGTTTCTTGGCTCTCATCTAGTCCATTACCAAAGCAAGACAATGGTCCAGCATATCCACACCTGCAGATGTAAAGGAGAAGTAGAGCTGTGTGTCATCAGCATACTGCTGACAACATACCCTAAAACTCTGAACAACCCCACTCAGCAGTTTCATGTAGATGTTGAACAGCAGAGGAGATAAAACTGAACCTTGAGGAACTCCACATTGAAGGATCTATGGGGCTAAAAAGCACTCCCCAAGCATCACCCTCTGGAAATGGTCACCCAAACAGGACTAGAACTCAGACAGCTGCTCCAGAAGGATACCATGGTCAATGGTATCAAAAGCTACTGAGAGGTCAAGGAGAATCAAGAGAGACGCATTTCCCCATCTCTCTCATGACAGAGGTCATCATCATACAAGGTGCATCATATAATGGTCCACATTGAACAAAGGTGATGTCTATGTGATGTTTTATAGGACTGTGTCCTGGCTTCCCAAAAAGAAGTCCAAAAGCTGAGACCTGGCAATACATCCAATGCAATACATTGCAATACATCCAATGCTGTATATCAGTGAAGATGAAAAAGGAGATGTGGTTTAATAGAGCTGGTGGAGTAGTAAAAGGGTAAAAGAGTATTGGGAAATGATCCATAATGAATTGGAAAAAAAGTTTTAAAGTCCTTTCCCAAAACAAAAACCCCAGAGTCCTTTCTGTTGGGGATAATTCAGACTGAAATTCCCAGATGTCATAAAAGGTTATTTATGTATGCTGCTACTGTGGCCCATGTTTTGTTAGCCCCAAAATGGAAAACGAGCAAGGTCCCAACCAAAGAAGGCTGGCAACTTAAGTTGACAGAATATGCACAACTTGCAGACTTAACATATAGAATAAGAGAAGAAGAAGAAGAAGAAGAAGAAGAAGAAGAAGAAGAAGAAGAAGAAGAAGAAGAAGAAGAAGAAGAAGAAGAAGAAGAAGAAGAAGAACATATGTTTAAAGAAGATTGGAACACATTTATTGAATATATGGGAAATAATTGTGTGCAGCTGAAATCGCCGGCAGAATTAAATATGCAGGGATTTATGATATGTAAAATGAACCATGGAAAGAGAAGAAAGGAAGTCATTGATATCTTAAAATGAGCATTTTAAATTTTTAAATGGAAAATTTAATAAAAATTATATACAAAGATAGAGCACTGGAGCATCTGATTTCAAACCAATGGATGACCTCAAACCAGCCACTAACTTTCATTCTTACCTTCTTACAAGGTTGTTGTTGAAGTGGAATGTGTGAAGCATGTACACCACTCTAAGCAGACTGGAGGCAAGAGGTGCTAAAAATGTACAAATGCAATAAATAAATATTCATATGACAAGATAAGCTATTAGATACAATTTCTGCTTCTGCAGAGGCCTGGATAAGATCACCCAAGTTCCTTCCAGCTCTTACATCTCTACCATTCTGTTTCTACGGTCTGGCAAAACTGCATAAGTTTTGAGTTTCAAATGGCTCTAGATGAGGAGCAGCTACTTTCCCAACATTTCCTTTGCTTGTTTTCTTTACATTTCCTCTAGAATCTAAAATTACCCCAGCTGGAGGGCAGTGGGGGTGGGGGGAGAAAGTAAGCAAATAAAACGTTGACTTGCTCATTGAGTGCCCATCGTGTCAGCCTGCATGTGAGTTTTGGCTGAAATCTCTGCAGGGCAGCCTGCTACTGCTGTGTGTTTGGGAGAGGACCAGCAAGACCCACAAACAGGTATCAGCCTCCAACTCTTCCTAGTCAAATATTTCTTCACTGGTACAGACAACTGCATCTTGTGAAAACGTGTTTCCATGCAGTCCCGGTAAAAAGGTAAAGGTAAAGGACCCCTGGATGGTTAAGTCCAGTCAAAGGTGACTATGGGGATCCGGCACTCATCTTGCTTTTCAGGCTGAGGGAGCTGGCATTTGTCCACAGACAGCTTTCCAGGTCATGTGGCCACCATGACTAAACTGCTTCTGGTGCAATGGAACACTGTGACAGAAACCAGAGCGCATGGAAACACTGTTTACCTTCCTGTCGCATCAGTACCTATTTATCTACTTGCACTGGTGTGCTTTCGAACTGCTAGGTTGGCAGGAGCTGGGACAGAGCAATGGGAACTCACCCCATCATGGGGATTTGAACTGCCAACCTTCCGATCGGCAAGCCCAAGAAGCCCAGTGGTTTAGACCACAGCACCACCCACGTCCTGGACAACTGTGTCTGTTACATGTACACATTGAGTACAAAACCAGAAAGTTTTGAATAAATCATGCTCCTATGAAATAATATAGATATGATCTCAGATAGCCTGCCTGCAAAGTTTATTTATTTCTTGCATTTTTTATCCCATCTTTTTCCCATGGAGCTCAAGGTGGCCTACGTGGTTTCCCCCCTCCTTATTTAATACCCACAACACCATCATTAGGCTGAGTAGCAATGACAGACCAAAGGACACACAGTGAGCTTCATGGTTGCGTAGGAATTTGAACCGTGGTCCCCCAGGTCTTAGTCCTACACTTTAACCACTACACCACACTGGCACTCTCAATGAAACTAATTACTGCAAAAATACATTTCTGCTGTTGAAGAATGGCCAGAGCTCCACCGCAAAGCACACATCTTGCATGCCAAAGATTCCTGGTTTAATTCTAGGTAGGAAGATGACAGTAAGTAAGGTGAACTAATGATATGAAGTAGCCTCCTATTTTCCAAGAAACTGCAAAACATGAAGATTTAATCAATGCAATTGAAGCCCCTGTTTGAGGTCCCCCTCTTCCTTTTGCTCTTGCTCCCCCCCCAAAAAACCCCTCAAATTGTTTTATGTCACAATTGTGCAGAACAACAGTGGTCCATAATGAGTAAAGGTTGTGTGTGTGTGTGTGTGTGTGTGTGTGTGTGTGTGTGTGTGTAATAACTAGAAACATACATAACAAAAGAGGTTTAAATGATACATACCAAGAGGTACGCATCAAAGGATTAAGTATAATTTGAAAGAGTAGCTGGAAATGTTTTGAGCTGGAGAGATGTCTGAATTATCAGGTTTTGGGGTTGCTTTGGTGCTTCCCCCCCCCCCGCCCCCAGTGGTGGCACCAGCTCTTGATGTGTTGTAGACTCTGGTATAGTCTAGAGGTGCACTGTGTTCTCACTCCTTTGCTGTTTTCCATTCTCAAAGCATACAAATATGAATTGGTTGCACTGAAGCTGTTGTTGTCATGCCTTTAATCAGTGTTACTGTTGGTCTGCCTGACAGCAACACAAGAAGTAGCACAAGGAAGTTTTCATAGGCTGATTTGATTTAGTGATCTCACCATAACCTCTTGGATGTTGGCTCCAGGAGCCACTGCACACCTTGAAAGCCATCCTCCTCTCTAGGAAAATGCTTGGGACTTCTAAGACTACGGTATGCCTTTTTGTGTACATTGTGTCTTTTCTCTTTCCCCAATCTCCACTACTTCCAACCAGCCACATATGGTGCTTGTTTGCAACAAAATTTCCAAGAGTGTACTTTCCAAAAGTACAGTACTAACGTAGGAACACATACTAGCATTTGATCTGTATGGAACTTGTGCTGTCTTAATTAAAGCAAGATCATATGCCTGACATATGGGACGCATTGATCCAGAACTGCTCACTATTCCACCTACCCTTTTAATATACTACCATAGCTGAGTTGGATCAATGTTATTTTGATTATCACAGTGTTTGGGCCACCAGTGAAGAGTGGCAGCTGGCAGAGCCATACTTTGCCTGTTGGAAGAGCCAGGTTCATTTCTCCTTTAGGGCTAGAAAAGACTAGAAACCTGGAGAACCATTGTCAGTCAGTATAGACCAGGGGTAGCCAATGTGGTATCAACCAGATTTCATTGGATTTCAGCTCCCACCAGCCCAGCCAGAGTGGCCAATGGTCAGTGATGATGGGAGAAGCAGTCAAACTGCATCTGGAGGGGCAGAGGTTAGCCACCCTTGCTCTAGAATATGCTTAAGATCCCTTTCCAGTCTATAATAGATGTAACGTTCCCAAGCTGATGTGGAAATAGTTCATTGGATGTTGTTGTGGGCATCTGTCTATCTCGAGAGACCATGGAGTGTGCCTCTGGGGGCGAAGTCAAACCACTGCATTAGCAGCACCTCACCGGGGCACAAGCCTGGGCAATGTGTATGGAGGTCCTGGTCTGCCCAGACAACAAGACCCCACTCCCAGCCTCGCTGATGTGGTCCAAAGCAGAGCAGAGCAACATGTTTGGCACCAGCTTGGCTGTAGGAGTTGCCAGAAGGAGGCATTCAAGGCACCATCCAACCGTCTTAGGGACTCCACTCCGGATTTGTGGAGGCTTTGCTCCTTAGCCATTTCTTCTCCTGAAGAAGGTCAGCAGAGGTTTAGGAGAAGAGTTTTCCTTCTCCTAGATGGGCTCCTGAGGTTGATGAGCCCCACCTGTCCTTCACTTCCCTCTACAACATGTCCAGAATCCACCTTCTTGACCATTGGACCCCCTATCGTTCTCATCCACTCAATCTGCCAGAGCCTATCTTTGCATCCATGGGAAGTCCCTAACGCCCCAAGGGATTATGACCCACCAGTTGAAGCCGTTCCCGGAGTGTGGCCACTGTCACATGCTGACAGCTTCTAGGAGCCACAGGTAAGAGCAGAGTGCAGGGTGGGGAACAAAGGTGGGCAAACTATCCCAGCATGACATTGTCCCTCACCAGAGGTACTACTCCCCCCTAAACCCTCATATACCACATACACTACATTTGCTGAATGTAGACACTTGAAAACCACTCAAATAAATCATCTGCAACAGCAACAGAGCACCATAAAACATGTTGTTGTCCTGGCATTGCAGAGACAGCGACTCTGCCAGAAGTCTTACAGTTGAACATCAGGATGCCAATTAGGCTTACATTTGCTGTTTTGGAGGATCAAACTGGTAGCTTTTATCCTAAGATAAGATAAGATAATCTTTATTGTCATTGTCCCCTTGTGGGAACAACGAAATTACTCAGTTACCACATCCACTCAGATAAAGCTCAGATATTCCACATAATCCAAAATTACTACAAAACACTAATTAAAACAATGCAATACGATACAATATAACAAGTAAAATAAGATGACTTCAAAGTCCAGACTTTCCATTTAAGGCCAAAATCTCTCTAGAGAAGAAACTGTTCTTGAGACGGCTCGTTCTTGCCTGCATTGTTCTGTATCTCCGTCCCGATGGCAGGAGCTCAAAGAAATGGTGACCAGGGTGCGTTGGATCTCTTGATATGTCTAGTGCTTTTCTATGGAACCTGGTGGTATAGATTTATTCTAAGGTGGAGAGTGAGCAGCCAATAACTCTCTGCTGTTTTAATAATTCTACACAGCCCTGCTCTATCCTGAGAAGTACAGCTTCCATACCACACACATAAACCGTACGTGAGCACGCTCTGTATGGCACAGTGATAGAAGGCAAGCAGCAGCTTTCTGTGGAAGATGGTTTTTCCTTAGAATTCTCAAAAAGTACAGTCTCTGCTGCGCCTTCTTCATAAGCCCCCTTGTATTAACACTCCAGGACAGATCCTCCTGTCGCTCAATGCCTAGAAATCAAAACGTTGTTACACGCTCTGCACAGATTCCGTCAATCAAAAGTGGCTGGACCTCGTTCTTCTGTCTCCTAAAGTCCACCACAAGCTCCTTTGTTTTCTTTGCATTTATGAGCAAGTTATTAACTCTGCACCACTCTGTCAGCCGCTCCACCTCATCTCTATAGTCCGTTTCCCCCTCCTTATAAGAGATGAGCCCGATCACGGTTGTGTCATCTGCAAATTTGACAACCCTATTACTAGGGTGAGCAGCGACACAATCATACGTATAGAGAGTATAAAGGAGCGTACTAAGCACACATCCCTGTGGTGTTCCTGTGTTAGCCCTAAGCATATTAGAGGTGTAAGGGCGCAACAGGACCCTCTGGGAGCGATCTGACAGGAAGTCCAATGTCCACCCACAGAGTGATAGTGGGAGCCCCAGATTTCCCAATTTAGACACCAGACATCACGGTAGAATGGTATTAAATGTCGAGCTGAAATCTACAAAAAGCAGTCTGGCATAGCTCCCCCGCTGCTCCAAATGTCCAAGAACAGCATGGAAGGCAATCGCCACGGCATCCTCAGTTGATCTTTTCATTTTATAGGCAAATTGGAATGTGTCCAATCCCTCTGGTAGGCAGGCAATGACATAATTTGAACTAACAACTATAGGCAGTTTGGGAAGAACTCCACTTACTAAATAGTATTTTTACTTTGCAAACGTGCAGGGCAGACAATCTGTGGGATAAAAAATACCCCTATTCTCTGATAGATGGCCAAGGCCAACACTAACAATTGGCCCATTTGGTGCTATTGTATCAACATTGCCTTGGCAATGAACCCCATGAGGTCATGTTAAAACATCCCCTCTGCTGGCAGAAAGACACAAGAACTGGCTGAACTGGCTGAACTGGCTGAACCATTTTGGTCCAGACCATTGATCTGCCTTGCTCTGTATAGTCTACACAAGGGTAGCCATCGCGAAGCTCTTCAGAAATTTTGGACTTTCATCATCCCTGACAACAACCACACTGCTCACAGAAGCAGATTATTGGGAACGTATTAATCCACTGCTGAGAGAGCTGCTGTGGTTGCCAATTTGCTTCTTGCTTCAAGCTTCTTGTGTTAATTCACAAAGTCCTAAACAACTTGGGCCCAAAGTGGGAGGGGACACAGGAAGAGGGGTGGGGTGGGAGATGTGAAGAGCAACACCTCATTTTACTGATGATTATATTAATGAGTTAATTGCCTTCCACACATGCATCTCAAGGCAATGTACAATAAAAACAGCAAAAATAAAATAAAATCCCACAACAGTTTAAACAAACAAAAAACAGCAGATACATTTAAAACAAACAACCCCCCCCCCAAAAAAATTAAAGGCCTTGGCAGCTGAGAAAGCCTGTCAGAAGAAAAATGTCCTCGATTGTTTCTGGAGAGTACAGATAGCGAGCCCTTATATCTATAGGAATGATATGGTATTTCACAGAACAGGGGCAACCACACTGAAAGCCCTGCCCTGAGTTGCTGTGGAGTGGGATTCTGGTATCTTTGGCAGGGTATATAAGGGATTATGTTCTCTAAAGCTGAGATGAATCAGAATAAGGGACTACAGTCATACCTCGACATCCGAACGCTTCGACTTCCGAAGGTTTCGACTTCCGAAGTCGACAACCGCACGCTTCAACATCCGAAAACCTCGACTTACGAAGACGGCCGCGGAACGGATCGTCTTCGTAAGTCGAGGTACCACTGTATATCTTAAAACCAGGGACAGGTGCTGTGGTAATCCGTGTTCATTTTGAAATGGGCTCTAATGCAGGACTCCAGAATTGAGAACTAATGTTCTAATTCAAAGCACCACCTAGTGTTTATTTTTTAACACACACATACATTAAAAGGTCCCGATCCAGATGAAGTTTGTCATTATGAATCCTGTACTACTCACTTGTCTGTAGGCCCCATTAAACTCAATGGGAGTTGCTTCTGAGTAGACATGCATGGACTTGTGCTGAAAGTCTCAATGAAAGCAAAGGGGTTTGTGATAAACTTGCATCATTTGTTTGTTTAAATGAGACATTCACAGCATGGATAACTTTGGCTGGATTGGGTCCAATTTAATTCAGAGCTCTGTACAGTAAATAAAAATATAATTGCCCCAAGCTGGCTAAAGTTGTTTATGCTCAGGGTGTTCCATTGAAAGAAATGAAAAATATATAAAAATTATACTTTACAGAGTGTAAATATTATACTTTCTACAAATGACAGTGATGCTCTATATACTGTACAATACATGATACTACATCACTAGAGTTACTAACCTATCATGGGCTGGATCCAGACAAATCAAATAAGCGTCTCAGTTTAAAGTGTTGTAAATTTAAAGAGGGAAAACAGGTAGAGAAAAACTGGACTCTACATTGCCATCTGGCAGCATAATGTTATATCGCATGTACAATGCATATAAATTGCTTTTTCTTTACCAGTCTAGCTGAGTCCCCTAGGGAGTGTCTCCTGCTGAATTATCAAATGCTTAATAGGAAATCATGGAAGCCTGCAAAGATTTAAATCCTGTAATAAAACACTTCAAAACAAGAGCTAGGCAGAGTCAATGTTTGTGGGGTGGGTGGCAGGGACAGATAAGTATATGTTTGTTTTTGAAATTTTGCAGGCTTCACATTTCTTCAGGCGAGCTGCTTTTTGTATCCATATTGTATTAGTTATTCCTGCCAAAGATGAATAATCGCCAGCGGTGCGGTTGCTCGCTGTAAAGTTCATGGCTCGAGCAAGATTTTTGAGTGACACTATGAAATAACGTCATCATAGGTCCTAAGAGACATTTTCGTACCTCACAATGTCTGGCCAGTTTTATCCTAAAGTATCTCCTACTATGTTTCATTAACTGTGTCAGGTTCTGATCCATGTATACGACGCACTTTTCTATGCCAATAAAGGAGATTGATTGATTGAGTTATTCCTGCCTCTAATGATATGGGTATTGGGTATATCTGGGGATTTTTGCAGAGGCTTTCCAGGAAAATCTAAGTGATTCATATGCAATTTGATGACCACATCAGCAACTGATGCCTTGTGATTGGGCAATACTTGGTGTTTGGTTACAATCGGGTCACTTACTCAGGAAGAGTCATCACCAGTCCAGAAACAGTTTCATGGCATAAATTAGTGGTGCTGGGGCATGAAAGAAAGAAAGAAAGAAAGAAAGAAAGAAAGAAAGAAAGAAAGAAAGAAAGAAAAAGCCAAGGGATATTTGCTTTCCTACATACTTTTCCTGAGGACACTGGGCTGCCACAAATCCAATTGCTTCATGTGAACTTATAGGTTGTTATAATAGAATTTGAAAATGATTCACGCATATGCCAGGATTGAAAATGAATGAGTAGGTAGCAACTGAAAGCCTGTTGATCCAGGTCAAGTTAGTGATTGTGGCAGGGCAGGGGAGACATATTATTGGATACATTTCCCGCCCATGGTGAACCATGTTTCGCAGCAACATAGTTTTAAACAAATAAATTGTACTCAGCTGAACTATTTGGTTGCATGAATTGCAGGAGCTAAAGTAAGTAAATAAGAAGGGAGCTGAAGAGATGCATAAAAATGAATTTGTTCCACACAAAAGATCTTCAGTCTTTTTCCTGGTGAATTCTAGTGCCATCTGTTGGCATAAAGTGGAATATCCATAGACAGTTTAATTTAATGCACCATATCACTGGCAATGGTTTATAATATTTATAATGTGCTGAGCAGAAGACTTTAGGAAGCCCCCCCCCACCCCAGAACAAAGGCGTGAGAAGCATGGCTGGTTTGGAGGGACTTTCTGTCATATAAACTGAAGAAAGCAATTTAGGTAGGGTTGCCAGACTCAATAGAGGACAGGACTTCTGTGCCTTTAATTGCCCTGCTCTCTTTTGAGTCTGGAAACCTTAAAGAAAAACCAGCAGACCTTTTGTTTAATTTCCAAGCAAAGGGTCTGCTGGTTTCTCTTTAAGGTTTCCAGACTCAAAAGAGAGCAGGGCAATTAAAGGCACAGAAGTCCTGTCCTCTACTGAGTCTGGCAACCCTAAATTTAGGGGAGAAAGCACAGGCCCATTCACTGTCCATTAGAACACATTACTGTACTTGCCTGCAGAAGGTTCATTATTCAACCCCCAGCTTCTTTGGTTAAAAGGATCAGGTAAAAGGTTTTGGGGGTGAGTTCTGCCTGAGATATGGGAGAGCTGCGGCCTGTCAGGGGTGTTAATGAAGGACAGCTAATCAGACCTGGGATAAGTCAACTGCTTGTGCCTGCCGATTCCAATATCATTAATTCTAAAGACCCTCTCTCTTGCAAACACAGAAGTGGAGCCCCAGTGCTTCCATATATTTGAAACCCATATTCACCCTCAGGACGGATCTACTATGAAACAAATGAAGCTTCAGCTTAAGGGACCCTAATTCTGGAGGGGCCCCAGAAACAACTTGAGTCCATATTGTTTAATTTTTTTGGGTCTAGTGGACTCTAGAGCAGGCATAGGCAAACTCGGCCCTCCAGATGTTTTGGGACTACAACTCCCGCCATCCCTACCTAACAGGACCAGTGGTCAGGGATGATGGGAGTTGTAGTCCCAAAACATCTGGAGGGCCGAGTTTGCCTCTAGAGTCTAGCACAACTCTGATTGATTTTTTGTTGTATATCTTTCAACAATCCCAAAGTTTAACAGTCAGTAACACAGTAACACAAATGTCATATTCTGTCCAAACAAAATCTATACATTTTCTTCTTTTTGTTTACAAGAATGGCAGCAAACAGACAACCACACTTTCAAGAATACTTTTCACTTTTTTTCTTAGAACCATGAAGCAGTGAAGGAAACAGTCCTGTGTCTGGGAAAAGTGGTGACAACAGTGGATAATTTAGACAAATCAGCTTGAAGAATAATTTTTGCTTAAGAGTCCAAAGCTTTCCCTGATTTAGGTTGACTTTGCTTTTTCTGTCGTAGAACAGCCCCACTGAAGAAGAGAACAGGGGTTACACCGACCTTGTTGCTGGTTGCAAAGTGGCCTCCAAAATGAAGGTCTACCACTGTTCACCCTAAGTAATGGTTCTGGAGAGATTGTGTGTACACTCAGGTATGAAATTTATTAGGGGGTTAGATCTCATCCCAGCAGATTTCTACCCCACAGCACCATCATATCATCAGAAGCTTCCAGATAATAAATCTGATTACTCAGCATTTGTTTGCTTGGTGGTGTCTATTGCCTGCATTGAGATGTCGGGGTTGAATTTGAGACTCCAACATGCAAGCCATGCGCTTTGCCCTCTGAGCTACGAGCGTTCCTCAAGCGCTTCTGAGAATTACTCTTAGAAAGGTCAAATCAATGCGAGGGCACAGCATCCATCAGGACTGCCCACATGTCAATGGAATAATCTTGGCAGCTATGTAAGGAAGAGTCTCAGCATGCCTATTTAGCTCTATCCATAGCAATGAGAAGAAGGTGAGGCAGAAGATGGAGACAGTTCCGGGTTCCAGGATGCAACTATGTCTTCAACAGTTTAAAACTGGGGGGAGGGAGGGAAGGAAATGCATTTTATCCTACCTGCACACCTAGGGACCAATGAACTATTCTCCCTATAAGCAGATGGCAGTGCACACACTTCTGAGGGCATCTTGCCCCATCCCTAATGATAGAGAGCAGCCAAGCAGGTGGCAAGAGCCTTGTAATAAGGCAGCCAATAGTCATTATTCACTTCTACCCTGAAGGCAGCTTCATCAGGTACGGTAGGTGAATGCCGGAAGCAGTCCAAAGCCATATTCAGCTGTCATGCTCAAGTAGCTTTACAATGCTCCCCTCAGGCTCAAAAGGGAAAGTGTTTGGATCTCTTTAGATGGGTGGTTTAGCACAAGGCCTTGTGGGGTGTTGTGCACTGTGGTGGAGCTTCTGAAAGACGGAGCTGGCCTGAAGGATACTTTGTGAGTTGGAACTGGTGAGTAGAGAGAGGTACACCTAGGTCCCCTCTTCCTCACTAATCCGGAGCCTTCTGTGGAATTCTTCCTAGAAAGAAATACACAAATGCTAAGAGAATGCGTCCAGCATGCAGGTATGCTGAAAAGAACGACATTTTTCGTTATTTGATTGAAATGTTGATGATAAAAATGTAAGACTTAATAAAAAAAATTTCAAGTTTGAGAACCAAGGTACCACTATATTACTTAGAAATAAAGATGCAGACAACAGTAAGATGTAATTCCACATTATCTTCCCTGCTCAAATCTCTGCTCTCAACGCGTTTTCTGCAACTAAGGATGCCTACATTCTCTTCAATGCTGAGTAGGGAAGGGGGTGATGTTTTTATTTTCATACAAATTTATAGACTGCTGCATAGCATAAAACAGTAAAAACAGAATAAAACACCAAATTACAAGCTCTAAGAACAATAAAAATACTTCCAGCAAACCCTAAAACAATAAAAAAAAACATTCATAAAAAACTCTAGAAACAATGAAACAATTTCACCAAATATACACTGGAACTTCCATAAATGATTGGGTTGCACCTCAGGGAAAATCTTTTAAAACAAAATGTTTTCAGTAAGCACCTAAACATTTTCTCATGCTAGGTGCATGTCTGATTTCAGCTGGTAATTTTAGAGAGCTGGAGCTGGAACACTATGTTACAGGGATTTATGTAAAGGTTTTTTTGGGGGGGTGTTCCTCCAGCAGACATCATACACACACACCCCGACTACCAAAATCAACACAATCACTCCTGCAAATGTCCCCACAAAACATGTCATCACAGTTTCCCCCTATCTCTATTCAAAGGGCCTTTGCTGCATATTACTGGCTCATTGGGAAAACTTTAGAAAGTCATATAAAATCGCTCCAGTATGGATTTGCACCATTCCAACTTTGTTCTGTTCAGGAAAGGAATGGCTACCAAGGGCGGGGAGTCTAGGATGTGGGCAGCCATAATCCCTCAAGCCTGAGAACATGTACTCGGCAGCCTCTTGCACAAGATATAATCCCTGGTATCTTGGCAGGTGGGTGTCAGACAGATAGTCATCACATGGACAATAGCAAACCTAAGAACGGATTAAGGATAAAGAGGTGTGATTACCTGACCAGGAAACCCAGGAACTTGTACAGTGGTACCCCGCAAGACGAACGCCTCGTGCAATGAAAAAATAGCAAAACGAAAGCGTTTTGCGATTTTTTTTTGGACGACTCGTAAAATGAAGCCGTCTATGGCCATGCTTCACAAGACGAAGCAGCCTTGCGAGGGGAAGGGAAGCTGCCGCCGCCGCCGCTTACCTTTAGGACTCCGCCGCTGACGTCCACAGCCACCGCTTCTGCCTCCTGCAGTGGTGCGGCGCTCATGGCAGCCTCCATGGCTCCAGCCTTGCCCTCCTCGGTGGCCTCCGCAGCTCCGTCCTTGCCCTCCTCGGCAGCCATGATGGCCTCTGCGGCTCCTTCCCGGCGGGCTGGTGGGAACAGCGGCGGCAGCTGAAGGAGTGGAGGCTGCAGCGGGAGGAGACCCCTGGCCCTCCTCTTGCTTCCCCCTCCCCAGAGCCTTGAAGACTTCCGGCCATGGCGGGTGTGTCAGCGCCTCTCCTTTTTGCGCTTCTTTTCCCCCCATAGGAACGCATTAATTAAATTTCAATGCATTGCTATAGGAAACCGCGCTTTGCAAGACGAAATTATCGCAACACGAAACGACTCGTGGAACGAATTAATTTCGTCTTGCGAGGTACCACTGTAAGTATTTTCTTTGTATCACTTGATGGGGATAAGGTGGAGGGCAAGAGAGGGTTTGGGGCATAACCTAATGAACCCGTTTCTGCCAGAGACCCCTCCCCATTTGTGACATATGTATGATGTAAGCATGATGCTTCACCAAAGGTGTATATGGGAAAAGAGAAAACTTATAAAAGAGGAAGCATCCCTGGGCTTCTGGGCTTCTTCCTGCTTCTTCCATGTGGTGAGTGGAAGCCCTGTTGCAACAGTCCTTTAAAATAAAGATCAGGCCTACAGGCTGCTGTTTTGGTCCTATATCCCTGGCTGGTGTCTTTGTTCGGTAATCCAAGTGAGCCCAAGGATTTTCCTATAACAACTAAAAGCCCAGTCCGGTTAAGATTTTAATGTGAACCTACATAGTTCACACTTTCTAAAACACTGCTATGCTTCAAAATTCATACAGTCATACCTCGGTTTAAGTATGCCTCGGTTTGAGTATTTTCAGTTTAAGTACTCTGCGGACCTGTCTGGAATGGATTAATCCACCTTCCATTACTTTCAGTGGGAAAGTTCGCTTCAGGTTAAGTACGCTTCAGGTTAAGTACAGACTTCCGGAACCAATTGTGTTTGTAAACCGAGGTACCACTGTACTTCACCAAATTTTGTGATTTGGTTCTCCAACCAAGAAATCTGTAAAGAAATGTGCATATTGGTGGGAAGTGTGCATAAAAATGAGTAAATTAGTGAAAGTAAGTCATAAAATGTATTATATCAAGGAACTTTGTTTGCAAAATATACACAATCGGAATTTGGAAAAAAGAAAGAAAAAAGTGTGGCTTATATTTGGCCCAATATGGTGCTCTAGCCTAAGTATTTTCATGGAGACATTTTAATGTCCCTCCTCTTCCTTGTTCTCACCGCTGCTTGCACACTTGGAGAGGGCAGGTGAACATACAGCAACAGTAAGAAGTAGTAGCAGCAATGTTTGTCAGGGGATGGTTTCTAGGGCTCAGTAGTGGATCCCAGTATGGCCATGACCATGCTGACTCCTGATAACAGCCCTGACCCCAAATTTAATTTGATTGGAGAGTCACTCTCAAACATGATCAGCTTCAAAACGTAGTAGCAAAGTTATGAGACCCATCATCAAAATAAATGAGACAGGCACTGTGCAGTGTAGGTCAAGCAGCAATGCAAATATGTTCTGAGGGTGATAATAGCCAAAGGTTTATTAACAACCTAAAACAAATGATGTTGCAGACAGTTTATGCGAGTCCTCTTTTTTCTTCCCCTTCATCAGCCCCAGAGCTTTCCCTCAACTCTCTTACCTTCACCCTGCAGTCCCTGTTTCTCAATGTTCAGCTTGAGGCATCTTCCAGCTGCCCATTCTACAAGGTCTGACAGAAGATGTGCAATGGTACGTGTTATAGGAATTCTAAGGTCTCCTATATACAAATCATACATTCATAAATTTACACGGCAAACACATTACATAAGTATGTAAACTACGTGCCTGAAATAGTACAGGAGAACAATCCTGAAACCATTTTGACCAGGGGTCATCAAACATTTTCAGCAGGGGGCCGGGGCCTCTGTCCCTCAGACCTTGGGGGGGGGGAGACTATATTTTGAAAAAATATATATGAATGAGGGACAATGAGCGGTGTGTGAAAGGGCTCCGGAGAGGGGCTGGCCCCCTTTCCTCCTCTAGGCAGGGTGGGGAGAAGCCAGGAGGAGGTGCCGTTGCCACCACCACAGTGTGAGGGAGAGGGGGGAGAGGGAAAGAATGTGCGCGCTGTTGATCCACGCGCTGGCGATCCATGCGGCAATTCCCGGACCGTCTGCGAGCCAGATTTAGATCTGGCCTGCGGCCCTTAGTTTGCCAAGCCATGATTTTGACTCTCCCAATTTGACCTCAAATGTTTCTCTGCAAGGAGGAAGGAAATGGGAAAGCTTCCCCATTGTCTCTTTGCTCACATATCCTAAGGGTGTATCTGTGTATGAATAGGGTGAGAGCCTGTGACCCGGATTCAGGAACTAAAGTATTTACCATTACAAAAGAATGGCCAGGATGCCCAGGTAAAGCAATCAGTGACCATTATCAGGTATCCTGGCAGACAGGTTTTCTGCTGTAGACCGCCCCTTCAGTGATGTCTGTATGATGTTTTGGGGGGTGGTCTTGAGCTACAAGGGAGGCAATTTTCAAATGTCTTTATAGTAGCTTGCACACCAATGTTCTGGGTTCCTCTCCCCCCTCTCTGTGTGGGGTGAGTGGGGAACCCTGTTGCAACAGTTTAATAAAGATCATGCTTACTAGCTGCTTTGCTTCTCAATATTCTCTGGTGGGCCTCTGTTATTTTCTCCTACTGATAGAGAACCTACATAAGGACTCTATACGGGCTCTTAGGTACCTCGTATAACACATGGCTGTGGCAGGTTGCATGCTTGGCAGTGGGAGGGACCCATTGCAAGGCTAGAGCCATGGCAGCAGAATGAAATGGAACTCTGGCCATTAATATGGCCAGGAGGAGAGGCAAAAAGTTCTTTTATAGGACTCCAAAAGGGAACAGACCGTGAAGCTGAGGCTCCAATACTTTGGCCACCTCATGAGAAGAGAAGAATCCTTGGAAAAGACCCTGATGTTGGGAAAGATGGAGGGCACTAGGAGAAGGGGACGACAGAGGACGAGATGGTTGGACAGTGTTCTCGAAGCTACGAACATGAGTTTGACCAAACTGCGGGAGGCAGTGCAAGACAGGAGTGCCTGGCGTGCTATGGTCCATGGGGTCACGAAGAGTCGGACACGACTAAACAACAACAAAAGGGAACAATATAACAAAGCAGTCTGAAGGAGGGAAACACAAGAGGATCTTTAGAGCTCCACTTCCAAAAATGAATGTGCTGGTATATATCTCTTTTCCACAAGCAAATTAAATTAGCAAAACTTCCCTTCAAAATGTATCCATTCTCAAGTAAAATAAAAAGAGAGTAAGGCTGCAGTCCTATGGTATATCCACTGAAATGGGAATTATCCTCAATGAATTCAATGGAACTTCTCAGGAGTTGTGTATAGGATTATACTGAAAGAAATTTAAAATAGGGAGGCTCCTGGATTATTAATATTTAGATTTCAAGTTTCATAAGATTAGCTATTTAAAATGTCAGGGTTTTTTTTAAAAACAAAACAAACAGAAAGCAATTTATTTATTTTCTTTAGAAAAAGCATTTTGGTACAGTGAAAAGTTTCAGCACAATTCTTAGTAACATAATGCTGTCATATTAAGATGCAATTTAAAGGTAACAGAAGCAATTAAGCTGCCAGCCTACATACTTACCTGGGAGCAAGTAACTCAATGGGGCTTAATTCTGAATAAGCAGGTATAGGATTGCCCTCTCGGCCATGAATGTCCAGGCAAATTCTCCATCCATTCATTTTAATAAGATACAATACAAAGCTAATAGGCTTTGAAACTGAGGAACTATAGGGCCAGAATAAGTACAAAATTAGCTCTTAATGCAGAAGGTGAAACATGAACCAATGCTGTTGAATTAGGTTTACACAAAGCTGAAGTTCAGGTAGGACTGTGTCATTTCAGTGGGAAAGCAAGAGAAGGAGCTATCACCTGGCTTTCCAAATTCTAATAGCACTCACAAATATCAGATGCAAGTCCCACATGTAGAGAGAATTCTGGTCTAAATTTAATTTAAACATCCTGATTAAAGCCTGTTGCTTGTTGAATTTTAAACATGAATAACTGAATTTCTTCATTAGTTAAGCATGATGATACAGTGCACATTGCACATTCTAATATTTCAAGAGATGGTTGAAAGATTGGTTCAATATCGCAAATTTTCAAGTTTTAAACTCAGTAAAAGAAATGACAGTTAATAATATATTTGGTCCCTTTAAAACCTTCCTTCTACTGGCTGGTTCCTTCCTATTAGCTGGTTTAGGCAAATAATTTTTTATATTAAAAAAATGAGGATTTGGAACAGAGGAGGTTGTATACTATTGGTGAGAGGCAAGAAAGATGGTTTAGGAACAAGGAGGTTAAGAAGCAGGTGTGCGGTGTGTGTGCGGTGTGTGTGTGTGTGTGTGTGTGTGTGTGTGTGTGTGTGTGTAGTGTTCTGATTCAAAAGTATTTTGGTTCTCTAGTATGGAAATTGACATATGAATGCATGGCTGGTTGTTTTCAGAAGGAGCCTGACTCCTTTGTTCCCTTTTCCCTGATAATGTCCAGTAAAACAAAATAGACAACATGATATCATCACATTCAAAGTTTCCCAATGGTTGCAATCAGCAGTTAATGAAATGGAGTGGGGAAACTCGAGAGAGCAATGACACCACAGAACACTTTCCCCCATGCTTTGTTGTGGGTCTGCTTGTTGTGAGGGCAGCCATGCATTCTCTGTACCATCTAATTCCACCCTTAGGATTTGAATGCTCAGTGGCTTCAGATAATGTATCCATATTCATTAAAGAAAGAATAATTAGTGCTGAGTCTGTTTCTATATTTAGTCTAGAACAGTTCCTTGCTGAAATGGTCCTGGTTTCTCCCTTTCTCTTGATTTGCTGCCCTAGGTTCTAGTTACAGGTAGGTGTTGGTCTGCCGTGTTGGTCTGCTGTAGTCGAAACAAAACTAGAAAATTCCTTCCAGTAGCACCTTAGGGGCCAACTAAGTTTGTCATTGGTATGAGCTTTCATGTGCATGCACACTTCTTCAGATATACTGATACAGAAGTCACCAGACCCTTATGTATAGTCAGAGGGTGGGGAGGGGTATTACTCAGAAGGGTGGTGGGAATGGGTGATTGGCTGATAGGAGTGGTAAACCTGTTGACGACTGTTAACGACTGCAATTGGTCTTACAGGGGAAAGCAAGGGGTGAGATGGCTAAAAATAGCTTTATCATGTATAATGAGAAAAGAACCCAATGTCTCTATTCAGACCAGGTCTCTTCATGGTTTTAAGTTTGTTAATAAGTTGCAATTCAACTTAATCAATCAACTCAATAAGTTGCCCTAGGTGATATGCTACAGTGGAACATCAGACACTGATTCTCTGGCTAAGGACTGCTGATGAGCACAAGCTCATAGCACTCTTTTTGATTTGGACATGAAGAAATTTTCTAGCACTAGTAGTGTTTCTAGGTCTAAACTCAATAATAAAAGCAGATGACAAATAACATTATTCCTTTTTAGAACATCTGTCAATCCAAACCTCTGACCTGCTGAATTGCATTCAATACTGCTACAGCTGGACTGCATGGAAAATGAATCAACAATTACCGTATTGGCCCGAATATAAGCTGCACCCAAATATAAGCCACACCTTTAAAATTCAAGGGGGGAGAGAGAGACAATACCCAAATATAAGCTGCTCCCTTAAAATTCTACAGGCACTCACACCCATTACGTTTTACCATATGTCTGTTTGAGCAGCGATACTATAAAAACCATTTTTGTAAGGTCACAGATTTAGGATGCACTTTAACTTTTCACAGTCAGAATTTGGAAAAAACTGAGGCTTATCTTCAGGCCAATATGGTAATGTGCCCCCTTTTCCTTGTCCTTTAGCACAGGCATGGGTAAACTCAGCTCTCCAGATGTTTTGGGACTACAACTCCCACCATCCCTAGCTAACAGGACCAGTGGTCAGGGATGATGGGAGTTGTAGTCCCAAAACATCTGGAGGGCTGAGTTTGCCTATGCCTGCTTTACTATGTAAGCTTTTCCAAGACTGCCCACATTTATAACACTTTTGAAGATAATAAAAAAGTAAATTGCATTTTGAACAAAACATAGCTGGCACCAAAGTCACAAAAATGCAGACTACAGTGTCAATCTGAATTGCCATGCTAGGCCAAGCTTATTTTATTACATACATTCTGCTTTCTAAGTACTAGTTAAGTTCATAATGTAAACATGAAGCATACAGAGTTAAAATTCAAGGCCACAATATTTCTGATTGTCCCTTTCTGTGTCTTTGGTTGGCCGAGATCAACTCGTAGTGTATAAATGCATAAGTTATATAATTATTATATAAAAAGGAAAAAATAACGTTGACTTGTATATTTCATTCTGACAAACGCACAGCGTTCGCGACTCGGAAAAGAAAAACTGGCGCTGCCTAACAAAAATATCTATATGATTTCAGACTTTGGCAACTGGGGATTGTCTCTTACCTTCAACCAGTAGAAAACAAATTCCCCTTAGAAGAATGAGGTCCTAAGCGTCACTTTTAAATATCAGACAATTCCAGTTTTACATTTTATAAAGAGATGCATACTCTGATACTACAACTTTCCCCTTCTTAGACTTAATAAAAAATCAAGTCTTTTCTTTGATAATACTGGAAATGGCATAATAGTCAACAGAATATTTCTCAAGTCCAAACAAGTAATTCTTCATAGTTCAAACACTGTCCAGTTTTCAGTTCCCCTTATATCTACAGGATATGTCTTCTCCTTCACTCTTATGACTAATTCCTTCTTTTACCCCTTTCCACTTCATGTATCCAACCCAGGGGCTCTTGTGCAGGTCCAGTTCATTTTAGTAGAACTTGCACTAGAGGACTTCCTGGTGTGATGTGCCCTTTTGTCTACAATCACACACTTGCCCTTCAGCACATTCTCAGTCCCAATATTTGGCTCAGAGCTCTTTAACACTGTCAAGGAATCGTAAAGCTTGCATTGTCTTCACAGTTTTGAAATAGCTGATCCCTCCCTCTTAATAATGGAATGTATTTAAGTTCACCCCAGCTGAAACCGCTGCACTGAAAAACAAATATTTATGACACTGTTCTGTAGGTTTGTTTGGTTTTTTTAAAAAAAAATGCGGGTAGTTTTTTAATGCATATACTGTATCCTAGTCTGTAACAGAATTAGCCTTATATTGCTGTAGTAGAGTCCCGATATGCATTAGCATATCAATTGTGAAACAAAAGCTTATAAACTTTTCCTGAAACCCATTTTATAGTTTGTCATTACATACTTTTCTACCTAGAACAGTATTTCCTTGTTTGATGTGTAAGTTCAATGTCAACATACATTTTACATAATAGCATCTTTAAACTTCTTTAACACTCTCCTGTAATCCGTTTTTTTTTAAATTTTTATTTAAAAAAGCATTTGTATATGGCATTTTTTCGGTCCCAGTCAACCTTGTCATGTCTTTTAGGCACTTTTTGCTCATATCCTCCAATAAAATTCATTACAATGAATTGTATTCCTTGGAGAAATGTCCTCTTATTGTTTTGTTTCTTCCTTTAGTAGTAAGTGCCAAGGTGAGAAGGCATGTGGGTGGCCGGGAGCCTAGTGTTAGGATATATACTTCCAGCTGGTGAATTCCAGTAGGGAGTGGGTCCGGCAAAAAAGTTGGAGGAAGTGACAGGCAAAGCTGGAGCATGGGGAGCAACAAAGTTCATTTTCTGGGGATGTGCATGGTAGGAGCTCATGTAGGGCAGGTCTGATGGATATTTGTACATGGATGATTCTGGAGGATGTGGCTGGAGAGCTTGAGCAATCCCATGGAAGTCAAACTTGTAGGCATAACGCTTACCGTGGACTTTAGTCATTATATTTTTGTCGTAGTAGTAACGGAGAGCACGGCTGAGCTTGTCATAGTTCATGTTGGGTTTGCTCTTCCTCTCCCCCCAACGTCGGGCTACTTCATCAGGGTCAGTCATCTTGAACTCTCCATTTGTGCCCTCCCAGGTGATACAATTGGAATTGGAGCTGTCTGACAGAAGCTCCAGCAAGAACTGCCATAGCTGTATCTGCCCACTTCCTGTGGGCAGGAGGAAAAAATAGGAAACATGAATTGAGTAATAGCTGGAAAACAATTAGCTTTGCATTTTCAGCTGTGCCAGATTCCGGTGAGAAAGTATTTGAAGGACTGCTCATCAACCCATATCAAACTGGAACATTTAACCAGGTTCTGTAGGCCATGTTATAATATACTGTTTTCCTTACTTCTGAAGACCAGAGAAATCTGAACAAATTCTGCACAGTAAGATCAACACAGCCAATCACTGGATATAATAATAATAATAATAATAATAATAATAATAATAATAATAATAATAATAATAATAAATAGCAATAGTGTTAGGGTTGCTTAGCATCTTTTACCAGTGCAAGATACAATTAGATTTTGTTGCTACCGTTAGGTTTTAATGATCTAAGGCACCAGGTTACTGCTTATATGAATCTACTTCTTTTTCTCAAGCAGCAGCCAACATGTTATGTTGCAAACCTCTTTCAAGCAGTGACATGGGTGTGATTACCTTCTTAGATGCCTCTATTTCCCTATTTGATCCTGTTAGATTTCAGTCAATTAATTAAGGCCAGCTTCATCTATCAGTAACAATACATTATGTTTCTATGATGATGTAATATGTTGTGAGGATCTAATGGTCTTTAAAAAGGAAATAAAGAAGAATACAATATCTGTTTTGTAGAGTCTGTAGCCACCCAGATGTTGCTTGCCTATATTTCCCATCACCCTTAGCAATTGACTGATGGGAGTTGGAATCCAACAGCATCTGGAGGGCTAAAGGTTTCACATCCCTGATGTATTTCTACCACGCTGGTGTGCAATAAATTTCCACATGCTTTGCTATATGAATTTTCTAGATAAACATCCTAATGCAGTACAATTTTTCCTACCTGGATTTGCAAGACGGCTGCTGGTTGGGCCAAGAATTTGGTAGGGATCTAAAGAAAGGTTAAAAAGAGAGAGACATAAACCAAAATGCTGTAAAGATATTAAGAAAGCTTTTTCAAATATAGGTTATACAGTAAAGTGTATAATCAGAATCTGGTTAAACAGCTTTGGCATATTTTGCAAAAATAAGGGATTTTTTTTATTGATTAAAAGAAATATATGCTTAAACTATATTACAATGCAAAACTAATCTTGAATTATATTGACTGGCTAAAGATAGATAGAGCTGCCCCTGGCAGAACAATCTTATCTATAGAAAGTTGGTGTAACTTATAAGAAAGCTCAAGTTACCCCTATTCTAAACTAAGTTCAGATGGGACTTGGATGAGTTTGCCTTATACCATGTGACTGAGCTGAAAGTGGTTTGGAATAGGTATAAGTCTCTTTTTGCCCTTTCCCATCCCCCCCACACCCCAGAATGGCCCCTTTAGGGGATTTATACCAGTGGGGAATAGCTGCAGGTAGACATACCTAACTGAGGGCGCTGGTCTTCTGTTTTGGGCACTGTTGAGGATGATGCTTGGGCTGCTAGGGGGGGAAAAACACAACTGAGTGCCCATATCAAGACAGTGAGTGGCTTTTGTTTGTAGAACCTGAGTCCCTATCAAGAAAGTTGAAATCCCAATACTTTGTAATTGCATTCCCTATCAACTTCCCCACCCCTCCAACTAACCAACTTGTCCCCACTTTTGCCCTACTCAACATTTCAGACAGTCTCTCTCTCTCTCTCTCTCTCTCTCTCTCTCTCTCTCTCTCTCTCTCTCTCTCTCTCTCTCTCACACACACACACACACACACACACACACAACCCCCCCCACATAATATGATACAAAAACAACTATGAAGTTTTCTAAAGTCATAGTATAATAAAATGAAGCAGCTGCAAAGTCATGGAAAACAACAAGGTATGGACCAGGATCAGATGAAGATCAAACAAACAGTAAACACCCAGGTTATAGCATATGAAATCACATCCCTATTCACAGTTACATATTATACTATGGATGCTAAAGAGGGATTCACATAATTGCTATGGATATTTCATTCTCTAATCAGGCCAAAGTCCAAACAGCAAACAAATGAACTATCATTTGAACCTGTTTATATAAGGTCTTCAATAATCTGGTTTGCACCTGAAATTTAATTGCCAGAACAAAATTCTTCTCAAGCAGCTATGGCATTTCCAGGCAATGTTATCTGTTATGAAAGAAAAAGAAGATACTTTACCTTTTGACTGGGGAGTAGGATGACTGTGGCTTGTCCAGGCTGACCTCCTGGCCTGTTCATAAGGTATATCTGGGTAAAAAAGAAATTGTGCGAGAGAGAAAGAACTATCAAAGGTCAAATTTCTCCATGTATGTTTGTTTCTGAAATGAGTAATTTTCCTGATGACAACTATTCAACACACAGTAGTCGATAGTTGCACTGCAGGAAATCTAAAATCAAAATCACTCCTGCAATGATCTGTCTAATCGCCACTCTGCAAAATGATCTCATATGCGGAGCCGGTGGCCCTCCAGATGTTGTTGGATTCCAATTCCAATTTCCAGAAGTCCCAGCCAGCATTGGTTCATAGTTGGGAATGATGGGTATCAGCATCTAGGGAGCTGCAGGCTCTGTATATATGTCCTGGGGCCCCCCCGGTAAGGCCTGCCCCACATAATCACATGACACGGTGCATGCACACCATTCGAATGAGGGGTAGGGTTTGTAGGCTCATCGCCTTTTATTGGGGGGAGGGGCAAAGCCCTCTCAGCCCCTAGGAGTTGGCTCCTATGCTATTCTTAAGAAGCTTCAAAATTCTTTATGTTCACACACATCTTGCTCATAGTTATGAATTAAAAATATGCCATTGCCAACAGATGAATCTTTTCTTCCTTTCCTACATTACAAACATGTATAGGTTTGCATGGTAGAATTTCTTGCAGCAACTAAATACATTCTTCTTCTTCTCTGGTGATCACTCATAGCCGAGTAAGATTGTTTTCCATGAACACAGTCTTAACAGTGAGTCTGTAAGTGACTGTGGAGGCCAATTCTAGATCCACACGTCCTTCTGCAGTGGGGACATAGGTTTCTGGGCAGGAGTTGATCAAGATGAAGGGTTACCAGGCGTGCCTTCCTCTTAACATGATTCTCCTTTTCGCCCTGAGTTTGAGCGTCTTCAAAGTCCATGAACCTTTGGTAAAGAAAATCCAATTGGAGCACTCACAGGCCAGTGTTTCCCAATTGCCAGTGTTTACACTACATTTTTAAAGATTTGCTTTGAGAGAGTCTTTAAACCCCTTTTGTTGACCACCAGCATGTTTTCCATTTTTAAGTTCAGAATAGAGTAGTTGCTTTGGAAGACGATAATCAGGCATCCAAACAATATGATCAGTCCAACGAAGTTGATATTGAAGAATCACTGCTTCGACACTGGTGATTTTTGCTTCTTCCACTACACTGGCATTAGTTTGCCTGTCTTCCCAAGTGATATGTAAAAAAATTCTGAGACACCATTGATTGAATCTTTCAAGGAGTTGGAGATGGTGTTTATAAGTGGTCCATGTATCACAAGCATACAGGAAGGTTGGTAGTATAATAGCACTTGCTAGATTGGAGATGGATCCCGCCCCCCCAGTACGTGCACAAAGGTTCACAAACAGTGCTAAAACATGTTCTCCTTCTATTCCTGTCTAGTGTTTTTATGGCCTTGGGCTATCCAACACCTGTGGCTATTTTAACCCAAACCTTAAAATAAAACTTTCTGCATGATTGGGAACCAGTCCCTGATTGGGCCAGACATTCTACTCATGTGAGTAAGCACCTCCTGCAGAACCTCCCTGTTTAATAAAAACTGGCCATGGGTGGCCAACATGCATGGAGACACCAGGGGTAGGGTTTGTTTGTGCACCTCTGCCTCCTGTCCACAGATAACAGCATTTACATGCTCAATCAGATGCCCAAACACTTATAATTGAGGCATCTTCTATACAATTATATATGGTCTTATATCTAGTACTAGTTTTCTGTGTAAGAGGAAAGAGCAGGGTATGAAGAAGATCAGCCAGCCAGACTGCAGCACTTTAAAAAGAGAGAAAGAGAGAGAGAGAGAGAGAGAGAGAGAGAGAGAGAGAGAGAGAGAGAGAGAGAGAGAGAGAGAGAGAGAATAGGATGGTGTATTTGCATACCTGGCCTGGTGGTAATTCTTTGTGCTGTTTCAGGATAAACTGAAGTGTTCGGGAAGATAAAAGCTGCACCTCCTAGATACAAGAAGGAAACAGAAAGAAGGATAACTTTGCATTTCAATATGTATTGGAATAAAACTTATGACTATATGTGCATTGGAGGTGGACTATGATAAAGCATCTGATCTATCAGGTATTCAGCTGAAATCAGGACAGTACATTGAAAGAAAATCAAGGAGGGGAAAGGAAAACATATTCATATTTTCCAATTAGAAGACACTGTAGTAACCTTTCAACTGATTTAATTAGAAGCTTTTTTGCTTTGTTTTGTTTTTATTCAGTCTTTGTGGAAGTCAGTGTTAGGTTTACCAGGCATATCAATTATTTCCCCCACCCTGCATATCCCTAGTTATTGCATGAAGTAACTCACTATGATCTGGTTATTCTCAGAGAGAATGAGGAAGCCTGGTAAGCCATATATAGCCACAGAACCATCACTTAATACGTACAACTGCTGTACCCAAGGTAAACTTTTTTCAGGGTCAAAGGGACTTGGATAAATTAATATTCTAATAGGTGAAGAACAAGAAAGTAGAGTTGGAAGGAACATACAAACTCCTTACTATTCCTTTTACATGTAGAATGTACAGTGTGGTGGTTTCAGTTTTGGACTAGGACCATGGAGACCCAGATTCAAATCCCATTTAATGGGAACATTGAATAGATCATTCCCACTTCCACTCGGAGTTGTCATGGGGATAAAAAAAGGAGGAGTGGGAAAGAATCACATACAGTACTCATAACTTTTTGGAGGAAAAGTGAGCTATAAACTGAATAAATAAAATGAACAAAGAGGGATACTGGAAAATCCCTATGCATATGTATATGTTCTCATAGCCCACCCTTTGTCAAATGGTCCCAAGGGCAGGTTACAAATATATTACAATTAAAATAAGTACAGTGTGCAATTATAATTATAAAATAAAACCACAAAACAACAAATTTAATAACAAAACAGAAGTTCAGAACAGCAGTGCACAACAGGGCTTGCTCCCCATATTACTTTAAAAATCAGGGGTATGTGTAGCTGAGTCTTTAAAAAAGATGCAGTGAGGCAAATGGCACATCCTTTCTGTTCTGAGATTACATTTGTGTACAGCAAAAGAGGGGGGTTGTGATATCAATTTATTTAAAATTGTATCAAGCATTTTAATTAGTGCCTAGATTTGGGACCATCGGGAAACCCCACATACATTGCCTTGAGTTCCATTGTGGAAGATAGGGAAGATATACAGTAGATGTAACAACAACAATATCACAGTGAAAAATCCCTATTAGTTTCTAACATTGTCGAGAGAGAAGAATAAACTTTCTATTCCTTATAGAGTTGTTATTTCTGGTCACTATAAGTCATCAAAACCCTCAGGCATGATAATGAGATATCCCAAACTTTTATTTAATCAGATTAAAGATACAAAAATTTCATACATCTACATTGTCTTCTGATGCACAATTTCAAGAGCTTCATATTTTGTTTCCTTACCTATAACACAAATACGAACCAAATTTACTTCTAGAAACAGAGAACCAATGGGAAGTTTCTTTCCCTCCAAGTTATAACCTGATCTGCTGAGCTACAAAGTAGATCCTGGTCAAATTGTGGCCTGGTACCTTACTCAAACCACAAAACTGGCACAAGAGAGAACAGAAAGTGAAGGACTAACACTTATTCCTTCCATGCTTCTTGGTCTTCTGCAAGAGTGGGGAGATGGGCTGCTTGCCTGGTGCTTGTTCCCTGTCCTTACATCAGTATGAACATGGTTTGGGAACAGACCGGTGCCATAGCTCATTGAAGGACCATAGCTCAATGGCAGAGTATCTGCTTTGCATGCAGAAGGTCTCAGGTTCAATCCAGGCAGGGTTGGGAAATACTTATTATGTGAAACCCTGGGAAGCTGCTCCCATCCGTGTATACAGCACTGAGCTGGGTGGGCCACTGGTCTGACTTTCTCTAAGGCAGCTTCCTGTGTAGCATGATTCCCTGTACTTTCCTTCCATTATATCCTTTAGGATATAGGCAATTGAGGAGTTCAGTGTTTCTTGCAAGATATATTTACTTTAACATCTCAGGGAGGCTATCAATCAGCTACAAATAAAAATGATTTATCATTTAAAAAATCAATAAAAACAGCATCAATGCAACAAATTGAATCAGTAAATATCAAATGAGGGAGCCAAAACCTCCAAAAACTAATAGTGGCATAAATGCCTGAAAATACATAGAAGGCCTGGGAGAATTAAAAAAAACAACCAAAAATCTTTCACCTGGCTCTGAAATGATGGCAGTGCAGTTGCAAGGGGGGCATCCTAAGTAAGGGCATTCCCTACATGGTGTGGCACATTCAAAAGAGCCCTCTTTCGGATGGGCAGCTCAATACACCACACACATATGCTTCCGCTACAGCAAACCACCAGACCTGCATCAGTCGATCAAAGACACTGAATGCAGATCCATACATTTAAATTATGCTCTGCTTGGATACAGGCTAAGCTTTCAAAAGTGCTTGAGAGGTTCACCATGGCTGTTTGTCCAGATGACCTGTTTCACTCTTCTCTCAGTAAGATGTTCAATTGCATAATAGATTTATACAGATCTCCCGTACACAGAAAATTTGAAGATTAGGGAGCAGACTAGGCTACTGCTCTTTTCTCTAACATGGGGGCTTTTTTCCTAGCAAGGGAGACCAAAGATACAACCTCCCACTGGAAATGGCACAGCTGAGCTGCACATGTCTGCTCTTCTTCTTTTTTATGTTTCACTCTTGGGATGAGAAGCAACAGTGAGAGTATTTATCTGAATGCTTGCATGTGTGTGTTCATCCACATAAAAAGGATGTAGGTGCATGAATATTCTCTTTCTCAGATGCCATATTTCCTTCTAAGAGAACTCATGAAGAGCTTCATCCAAATAAACTTAATGGCTGTATCTGAGCCTAAATGGTTTATCTGTGCATGGCTTCTGTGTGTCTGTGTGTGAGCAAGAGAGAGAGAGAGAAAGCAATTCCCATCAATACTAGGAAGCATATTACACTCTTAAACCCTGCCTTTCTTTCTTAATTTACAGTTAGCATGCATTTGTCACATAGATAACCTGAACTTTAAAAAAAAATGGCCTATAGGGAGGGGAGTGGTGACAGCATTACCTGTATTTCTAGCATGCATTAACCGTGGAGAGTTTTGTAAGGCCTTATCAACATCATCTGAAGTCAAATGTGGAAGAGGAGCTACAAAACAAAAAGCAACACCAAAATTTAAAAAATATATATTCAGAATTAGCTTAATAACCATTTTCTTTTATCCTGATAGGATTGTTTATTGGTCAGTCTACCCATCAATTCATTCTGCTCTTTGTGGGAGTGGGTTTATAATAATGCTGGAAGCAGGGCATTAATTAAGAATATTTTAGAAAATACTGACAACTAGAAAGCCTGTGAAAAACAATGTCATATTGGTGTTGCACTGCCTGATTTTTAAAAACAGAATTTGTTCGTTGACATTTTATTATTCAGATATGCAACATTGTCTATACCACAGATAACAAATTCGCTTTCTCCTCCTCTCATCTTTGAATGCTGCCTATAAGTTTAATTTTATCTATATTTAGGGGACTCTTTTGTTCACCCTAACATCATACAAGACCTATTTCTGCGAGAGTCTTATAAACTGCTCCTTTGTGCACACACATTTAAAATCATGCCTGGAATTTCTTTTCAAATCATTATGTACAGTATATGATCTCATTTAGAATGATCATTTCAGTAATGGAAAAAGAAAATGCATGTGACCAGAAAAAACATTACAATTTTTTATATAGATTATGTTTGAACTGATTTTTTGTTTTCTCATAATATCTAAAATGGTTAAAATTTCCCTGATTTGAAGTCTGCTTAAAGAATTCTGTGAGCATAGCATTTGAAAGAGAAATCTGAAATAAGCATTACAGTACCGTAGAAATTGCAGTGGGCAAAACTATTTTTTTGGGGGGGGAGTCATCAACAAATAAAAGGTTCTTACTCTCTCTGAGGTAGTGTAAGTGTGAGAGAAGAATGTCTGCATTATAGCTTGGTGTTAGCCTCTGGAAGTCATCTTTGGTCATCTTACACAATTCCTTCCCATCAATATTCTGAAACAGCACAATGTCCACATCAGGCAGGCCATATTCTTTGACTGCCCATTCCAACCACTGGCGTACATGATCTGTGCTCCATAATGTGGGATCTGTTTTGAAAAGCAGAAAGTTTCATTGTGTTAATGACATGGAGAATGAGTTCTACTACAAAATTGACTGAGCTTCTTCTGCATAGCAAACGCACTACTGAAGAATGGGTAGTACCCAATGCAATTGTTCCATTAGCACAAGGGTATATGATTTCCCCCCTCTCCCCTCCCCATGCACACTCTGTTACCCTTCCCAAATCCAATGTGAATGATTGGGGGGAAACCCAGAGGAGATTTAGGGGGCACCTGGGGAGAGGAAAGGGGGTAAAAATTTGAATAAGAGCATTAATCTTTGCACTATCGGAATGTGTTACTTGGCGCTACACTGATTACAAGCCAATATTAATTATTCTGGCTCAGTGTATTCGTCCCAGGAATCTGTTTATTCCATCAAAAGGAACCAAAACTGAGGGGAAAATTGGATGTGTGCCATCTATCCCCATTGAACTCAATGGAAACTCTTTTACTGAATTCAGTTGGATGTAAATTGCACCTAATGCCTGAGGCAGAGTGGTTGGCACACTTTCAAAAACATGCCTGAGCATTCATTTTTCTCGTCATGTATCCTGAATAGTGCTTATTGTGAGAAGACATTATGCTAAAGTGGAACTAACTACCCTTTCCACTGTAGCCCTTTGTACTCTTTAGTCAAGGCATGCCATTTATTTATTATTTATTTATAAATTGCATTTATTTATTGTTAAGCCACTTTCCATATTGATTGCAAGGCAGATTACAACCTTAAAAGAGAATCAATAAGCAAAACCAGTAAGCTAACATTTTAATAAACACAATTTAAAATACAACCATAAAGTTAGTTTCCAGAACAGTTCTCAATAGTCAGGAATCAGGAAATCACAAATATCTAGATCAGGCATCCCCAAACTGTGGCCCTCCAAATGTTTTGGCCTACAACTCCCATGATCCCTAGCTAACAGGGCCAGTGGTCAGGGATGATGGGAATTGTAGTCCAAAACATCTGGAGGGCCACAGTTTGGGGATGCCTGATCTAGGTGAACAAATATATTTTCCGGAAGCCCTGAAAAGTGGCTGAAAATGTGACCTGTGGTTCAATAGTTTAAAAAATTAAAATAAAATAAAAATGGCAGAAAACATCACCGACAGGTCATGACCTCAAAAAGTAGCTATCATATTGACCCATAGGTTTTGAAGTTTCGCCAATTCTCAATTTTTTTTTTGAAAGAAGCCATACTGTCCTGTATTAGGAGCCTAGAAGCACTCCAACAATGGTGTCCAGGAACCAATGGAACCTTTGGCTAGGAGGAACCTGCCATTCAGGTCAGACAGGGAAGGATCAAATATGTAGGGACATTTCCAAGTCATTAGGATAGTCACTCCTCTCAGTTTTGAGAAACTGGGTGTGCACAGCTGTTTTCCTGTCCACACACCCTTCAGTAAATGGAACTCAGGGTTCGGTTGCTGGTGGTCCTCCTGCAGAAAGCAAATTGTCAGGATGCTCCCTCTTTTGCACACTTTCGACCCTTGATCTCTTGACTACTGATCCCAAGCCATTAACAGGTCTTCCATCACAATTTTTAGAACTGCAATTCAGACTGATTTCCCACGATCCCCCCCCCAATTTTTTTTGATAAAAAATGACTTGAGTTTTCGCTTCTACTCCTGTAGTTCCAAAACAGATGCCCAATCCTCTGCTACTGCATTCCTTATTTTAAAGATATAGTCACCAGTTTCCCTGCTTATCTAATGGGCTTGTCAGGTTCCCACCTTTCTGTGTCTTAGAACCGCCCCACACCATGTTGGTCCCATCAGTTTCGTCTTTAATGAAAAGGCTGTCATTCATTTCCTGCTGAATATGAAGCCTGGCAAACTTGGTCTTAAGTCTGTGACACTGGAGCATAGCCTATCATCTTCTGACCTTTGCAAGCAAGCCCCCCTCACCCCAGTGTCAACCATTGCTCAATGAGCAGCCCCAACTACACCCCTGCTCTTTAAAGAAGAATTCAACCTTGTCCCGAACAGGTAAACTGTTTGATTCCAGTGCATGGGAGCATAGCTGCCAAGTTATCCCTTTTTTAAAGGGATTTTCTCTTATGCTGAATAGGCTTCCTCACGAGAAAAGGGAAAACTTGGCAGCTATGCATGGGAGCCACCTACTCCTAGAACCTCCAGCTTGTTATGATTCAGCTTCAACTCATTAGCCCTCATCCAGCCCACCACTGTGTCCAAGCACTAGTGCAGAAGTTGAATGGCCACACCTGATTCAGCAATACAGAGAAACAGAGCTGGGTGTCATCAGACTTATGATGATACTACATCCCAAATCCTTTGCTGACTGCTCCCAATGGCTTCATGCAGATATTGAGCAGCACTGGAGAGGGGACAGAATGGATCCTCTCCTGTACCGCTCAGCTTAACAGCCAGAGAATGAAGTATAGTCACCCAATGCCCTCCACTGAAACCAATTCTGCAGGCACAAGTGCAACCACAGTAATTCAGTGTCACTATCTTCTAATTGATGGAAGTGGTCCAGCAAGACATATGACCACCAGGCCCTGCACAGTGACCCAGCTTAGCTGTGAACTATTAATCTCGCCCCCCCACCCCTTTTTTCTTTTTTCTTTGCCACATCATCCTGCAATCTGTAATGGCTGTGTATAAATGAAAAACATCTGGCAGTCAGATAGCAGGACTTTGCTCAAATATTTCTTGTGCATCTCAGCAAACAGCTGTTTATGCCTACAGACCTCTTGCTCCCTGAACAACATTTACATCAATTTCCAAATGTATTTAAGACAGATGTGGATAGAAGAAAGCTATTTATGATCACTCACGGTTCAGAGACTGGGAAATGTATCAATGGCCCATTTTTGGACCAGATTGCTTGGGAAGTGCTGCTGCTTTGTAGCTTGTTTCAGAACATTTTTATCATCCATTGAATCAGCTTGTTAGCAAAGCATTATCTGAGTACGTGTAGAAGATTATGCAACAAGTGTGTAGCTTGACAAATTACAGCTTGTTTTAGCCACACCTAATTTTCCTATAGATTCATGTCACTACATAACTGTGGGAAAGTTAAGCAATGCAGCAGAAGTAGAATGATTATTATTCGTGTGTGTGTGTATGTGTGTGTGTGTGTGTGTGTGTGTGTGTGTGTGTGTGTGTGTACACAATGCAGCAGAAGTAGAATGATGATATATACACACACACACACAGTGGAACCTCGGTTTATGAACACCTTGGTTTACGAATTTTCCGTTTACGAACCCATCTGGAACGGCTTAATTCACTTTTCATTACTTTCAATGGGAAAGTTCGCTTCAGTTTATGAACGCTTCAGTTTATGAACAGACTTCCGGAACCAATTACACCCATGCTTCGGGTTAAGTACACTTCAGGTTGAGTACTCCGCGGACCCGTCTGGAATGGATTAATCCACTTTCCATTACTTTCAATGGGAAAGTTCACTTCAGTTTATGAACGCTTCAGTTTATAAACAGACTTCCGGAACCAATTGTGTTCATAAACCGAGGTACCACTGTATATATATGTCACGTGTGTGTGTGTGTGTGTGTGTGTGTGTGTGTGTGTGTAATCTCCTTTTTAGAGTACCGTGAGTAAAGGTCAATCTTCTTTTCATTAAAGATTAGCCCCATATACCGATGCAAACCACAAGTGATAAGGGAATATTATGATCGGTTTTTGACTCACATGTATACAATTCCAAAATGTGCATAAAACAGAGGAACCAACAACCCCATTTGATGTTCAAGGTTTACCAGCAGTGATAATCAGCTGGAACAGCTACTTTTATTCCAGAAATTCAACAAAAATTCAACAGAGCACTAGTTCCCCCATCCATATCTAACACACTAGCCATCCTAGATTATTATCTACTTGTACATCTTTTGCCGGACAGTGTTCTCGAAGCTACTAACGTGAGTTTGACCAAACTGCAGGAGGCAGTGGAAGACAGGAGTGCCTGGTGTGCTCTGGTCCATGGGGTCACAAAGAGTCGGACACGACTAAACGACTAAACAACGACAAAAAATTGTGTGTGTACTAATTACTGCTTTATATTTAGGGGCTCTACCACAAAATATACATGGGTAGGGGAAACTACTTTGGTTATGAATACCTTCTTGACCAATTCACAGTATAGCTAATAATTTATATTTATCCAAAATGTAATTGCCTGTTTAGGAAAATGCAAAATTGCAGTTATGGAGGCTTGAATTCAGTTGATATATATCTGGACTCGATGGGGTGTTGATAACCTTAAGAGCTCCAGGGAATAACTTCAGTTCATTCCAACTGGCAGTTCATGTCTCTTTCCTTCTGCCATAAGGCTTATGTGGCCTGCCTATTCTCACAAAATCCTACAGAAGACTAGAAATGCTTAGTTGTGGGCTGGATCACACACATAGATCCATAACTTGATTACTGTACCCTTTATAGGGATGTCAGAAGGCAGCGATTTCTCTTCCAAGCTGTATTCATCACAATCAGTGCTGTTTCCATTCTGCTGCAGTTCAGTTCCTGCCAAATATTACGCTATTTGCTTCACTGTCCACTATTTAATGCAGGCATCCCCAAACTTCGGCCCTCCAGATGTTTTGGACTACAATTCCCATCTTCCCCGACCATTGGTCCTGTTAGCTAGGGATCATGGGAGTTGTAGGCCAAAACATCTGGAGGGCCGCAGTTTGGGGGTGTCTGATTTAATGCAAGTTACATTACCTATTTACATGATTTTTGTAACTTACATTGATTTCAATGTAAATGAAGCATCAAAACAATGTTAAAAAGTAATTAGTTACATACTACTTACAGACTTTGAAACACACCTACAGTATGTGAATGAATGCCAATCATATTGGCTTGAGTTATTTCCATTTCAGACTGCAGGATGAACAAGCAAACTGCATGAATTTCTGCTTCCTTTTCTGTTTTCAGTGGAATTCTCTGACGTCTCTCAAACACCTTCTCCCTTCCCGTCTTGGTACAACAACACCCCTACAACCAATGAAATGGTCAGGAAGCTAGCGTTGCAGCTCCACCTCACCAAGCATGCTGCAACTGATATATTCCTAAATATGTACACCAGGCTTCTGCTGAAATCAGTGTGGAACTAAAGGTGTTTAAGTTAAATGGCCAACTGTGTTTAATGACTGGGCGGGCCCAGTCTAAAAAGGCTATTTAAAAACATTTGTCTTCTCACCTGCTGGAACAATAACTCTCCGTTCATTGGTGGTCATGTTTGGTGGTGGAATGTGCTTTTCTTCCATATAGCTTCCATAGTTCATGCCAACGTTTTCTGTGTTGCTGGCAATCTTTCCTCCTTTTGCAACACTGCAGTTGTCAGGGGAATTCCTAAGGAGACAATTTAAGATTTCCCGAATAATACTTTTCAGTAAGCAGGTTCACAAGTGAAAGAGGATTTTTGCTAGATGCTGATCTGAAATTCTCATCTATATATGTCAAGCAATGCTGTTCCAGGAGTCTACTTTAGATACTAAAATGCCTTCCGCTGGCGGAGGCTGGATCTGTAAAAACTTGAGGTTCTGACTCCATATTACTTTATTTTTGCAAATGGAAATGGAGTTTGGATTTAGGCCTGATGGACACACACTGTTGCATCTCTTGAACTTCTAAAAATATGCATACTGTCTTTCTCCACTGGTGCACAAATCAGCAAACCACAAAAAAAGCAAATCAGCATAAATACCTTATAAAAACAGGCATAAAAATAGCATACTGTTAGGAGACAAATTGGCCTAAACTTCAGACTAGAGTTAATGCACTCAGCTCTTCTCAAAGTCTTGGTATATTTGCTACCTGAAAGTGATGTAATATGGCAGGCCATTTTGAGGAAGGATTTCCAGTTATGCACCACTCCTACCAATACAGAGATATGCATACACTGAGTGCTTATGGACCAAGCCTTCAAAAAGAGTAATGGTATATATCATTTGGGTTTTTCACAGTAACAAAGAAAGCTGATTACATTAATTCTAGAGCAAACTGCAAGCATGGAAACTGCCATATGTTGAAACAGAATTAAATGTGACAGCATTCCATTAAAACAAACACCCACATCCTCAAGAAAAAAGGTAAGGGCTACCGGTAAATAACAATACTGGTAATGTTGATGGGACCCAAATGGACAGTGCAGTCTGGTTACTGTGTTTTCGTAAATAAAAATTATTTTGAATAATTTAAAAGAGAAGGATTGCTAGTAACATGCTTTAGATCGTTGTACAAATTTACATTATTTCTTTCCTCTGGAAACAAACAAACAATGGAATGTAAAATATATAAACTTCTTCCTGCAACAATGAAGTATATACCATCAGTTTCAGTCTGTACTATTGTCATGGGCAATCATGCATTAAAAGTACAATAAACACTTTTCAGTCTACTCTTTAAAAGATTGAGTGGTAGCAATCAGTATTTGGCACACTTATTGGGAGTTGCTAGGGTGGGTCTCTGAACTGAATATAAACAGAGAAAAGACCAAATTAGCATTTCTCCCTGGAATCCAGAAGCATGTGCTAAAGAATTTTACCTTTATAATCAACTGAGGAAAATGACAGGTTAGTAGAGGTCCCAGCCCCAAAGACTGCAAAGTGAACTCCACATGTGCAGTGGGAGATCTGAACCCCTGCCCCCAACATCCAAACTAATAAGCACCTGTGCTATGTTCTCTGAAACTTAGTTCAGCTGTAGTGAGAGAGAGAAATGTGGGAAAAGATGGACAAAATGAATATACCTCATTTTACATGCAGCCAAATCACTTATTTTTGCTTAACTCTACGCACAGCAATACCAGTCTCATTCGAGCCAAGTCACACTTTATTTTATGTTTTCTTTTATTGGCCTGATTTCCCTGAAATAGACACAGAAGAAGTTGAGGAAAGCGTGGCTCTCCACATTTCATCCTCATTGTAAGGAAACCTACAGTACCAAGATGAAAACCTAACATATAGGCAGCCGGTAGCTGACAAATATCAGGAAGGAAGCTGCCTATAAGGTAAAGGCTTGTTTAAGGAAAATCTGTTTGATTTCTGAATAGCCAAGGGACAGATGATGATAACAGAAAATCAGTCTACAGGGAAGTGTGCCAGGCAAAGAGCGAAGCCTAGCTGTAATTCATTCACAATGCTGGGCCCAAACTATAACCCAATATGTTTTGGAATCCATTCTTCCTTGTATGCTGGTTTCTGGTCAAAAATGGTACCAGTGCCTTGCCCAACTTGACACATCAAAATGCTACAGACAAGTAGCAATAACTTCAGATAAATGAGAGATGGGTGTTTATCAAGGTGCACACATAGTATATTGTACTCTCCGTTTTTGACACCATAATAAAGTTATGTGAAGGCCGTCCACTCATCCCCCCTCCCTCTTTCCTTGATTCCTTTGCACATTCCAGCTGCTTTGTGCCTTAAGGCCATCATAGCAAATTAAGGCAGTCAGCATCTGGCTCACTGGAGGCCAGGCAAGCTATAAATATTACCAGCGCTGCTCTTTGCTTTTGCATGGAGGGAAACAGCTGGTTTAAGTTTTACTACACATGATCCTTTCTCCATTAGAGCAGACACTTCAATATTTCTTGTGTATGAGGTTAGAGTGAAGAAAGGGCTTGAGGGAGTGGGAGCTCTAACTTGGCAGTTACAAAATGATGTTCCTTATACACTTAATTTACAATTATATTGGTGCTGCAAGAATTCTGAAATCTGATATGCTGGTACCAATACCAAAACCACAATAGCTTCCCAGTTGGCCTACAAGTTTCTAAATCCATTTTTTCCTTGTTTTCCTTTTATTATTTCATAGAAATTCTATTATAATGGCAATGGATTACATTTCCCAAGTTGTATTTCATTTCGAGAACTTGTAAGCACATTGTGCTTGTGGTTCCATAAAATAAAGATTGAGCTGGAAACCACAGCCCTCCTATGCCTGCTTCTGAGAGTAGGAAATCTCATGTTGTTTGAAGCTGCCAAAACAGAGCATGCTGGCCATAAGCAGAAATGTGTGGGTGTGGGTGTGGGTGTAAACCACATAAGAGTCAGTGTGGTGTAGTGGTAAAAGCTGGGGTAGCGAATGGAATGCCTTCCAGATGCTAGATTATAACTCCCATCATCCCTGACTATTGTCATGCTACTGTGTATTGATGGAAGTTGGAGTTCAAAACAACCGGAAGGTACCTCTTTGGCTACACCTGCATTAGTGTCCAGGTTTAAATCTCTACTCACACACAAAGCTCATAGGGTGACTTTAGGTTCGTCACTATCTCCCAGTCTAGCCTACCACGCAGGATGGTTGTGATAATAAAATGGGGTGGGGGGTGGGGATCCTACATAGAAATCATTTGAGAAAAATCAGGATAAAAATGGAATCAACCAACCAACACAATTCCCTACTTTCTGTGCTCAGCTGAACCAAAATATCAGCTGAACTAGGTTATCCTTGGAGATGTACTTGCTTCCATGAAGAATGACCACTAGGTGAGAACAAATCACATTTCCTTGAGGCAATTCCAACATTAGTAGGTCTATTAAATGCAGGGATTCTAATCACTGCCTGAACCAACAGCTTTCCTTGGGGGCCCCTCCAACACCTGAATTCCTAGCTTATGCTCGCCCACTGAGACCAAAAGGCTGCATAAATAAAACTCGCACAGTCCCTCCATGATTAGACACCTGGCATCAAACCAAGGTTTTGAATGTCTAGAGAATTTGTTGCTTGAAATAAGAACTCATGGATATTTGAAGACTGTGCTACACCAGAGCTTCACATTTTTTCTAGCTTTAAAGACCTACCAATACATTTTGCTGCCCCTGCCCCCCACAGTCAAGATGCATCATATCCCTGAACATGCACAGAATTTGCTTTAATGAAATAATTTTTTTCATATCTGTAGGTAGATCAGACAGAATCTATATTACTAAACTGCCTCTGCCAAATATGCCCGTCATTTCCAAACGCCAAGAAGTGAGGTTAGAGCTGATTTTATTTTATTTGAATTTATTTTTGATGCTTTGCCCTCTTCTGAGGAATTACTCTTGCAACCTGTTGGGAAGGCTCAGGAGGGATCACTAGGGGGAAGGAGCTGCCCCTGCTGGCACTAAGTGTCTATCATGTGAAGTGGTTGCCTCACTGTACCTAAAAGGGTACGTAGAGCTGGACTTAACAGTTTACTATACATTCCATGTCAGCTTCATTTGTAAAGTGTACGTTTTAAAATATCATGGGAATTTGAGGGCCACTCAAAATGAAATCAGCCTGCATTACTGATGAACTTTTGGTAACCTAGAACATGATGCATTTATGGCCAAAATCTCATGGCAGCAGAATCAAAAAAAAATTCCAACATACAGCCCAGATAATGACCTGGAAATATACCAATGCAATTAGTCAGTTTCAGACATGAGAGCCAATGCACACAAATAATTTTATAAGGATTAAAGCTGCATTTGGATAACTCTAATATGCGGAAATTGACCAAAGCATTTTTATTTTTTAAAAGTTTGTAAATGCCATGCTTCTGCCCCAAAGCAAAAAGATAGCATATAATTTTGAATGGTGTTCGGTCTACATTAAATATGAGGCTTGTCAACACTTTTGCTTGTCCCTTGTCTACAGAGCATGGGTTCAATGGGTTTCTTGCTTGTCTTGTGCTTTCTAGGCATGGGTTCAAGTCATTTTCCATTTCCCGCACTGCTTTCCATGGGTAAACAACCCATGCTTTACCACTGAATTGGGGCAAACGTCAATCTGCTGAAAAACTGATTGATGTTTGCTTTAATTCAGCAGTAAAGAGTGGGCTTTCCCGGGGGTGGGGGAGGGAAGCAGCGGGGCAAGCAGAAGTGTGTTCTCAAACCCTCATTTTGAAAGTGCTCTGCTGATGCAAACCTTCTTCATGGCAAATCATTTTGAAAAACAGGCTGCATGGGAGGTTAGCCGCAAAAGGGCCCATAATACAAAAACACGAAATTTGCAGCTAATTAAGAAAAAGATAAAAAGAAGTGGCACTCTTGTTCAATATACTGAATACTAAGCCTACTGTTATATGTTTTCCCTCATTCCACTTGCCATACCACAAGTGGCACTAGGATGTTACAATAATTTGAGCTGCATTAAGGCACTTTTCTAGAAAGCACAGCAGGCCTTTGGGAATATTATTTATTTCACCTTCCATCAGCCTCCTTTAGTAGGTAAGGTAAAGGTAAAGGGACCCCTGACCATTAGGTCCAGTCGTGACCGACTCTGGGGTTGCGCGCTCATCTCGCATTATTGGCCGAGGGATCTGGCGTATGGCTTCCAGGTCATGTGACCAGCATGACAAAGCCGCTTCTGGCAAACCAGAGCAGCACATGGAAATGCCGTTTATCTTCCAGCTATAGCGGTTCCTATTTATCTACTTGCATTTTGATGTGCTTTCGAACTGCTAGGTTGGCAGGAGCTGGGACCGAGCAACAGGAGCTCACCCCGTCACAGGGATTCGAACCGCTGACCTTCTGATCAGCAAGCCCTAGGCTCAGTGGTTTAGCCCACAGCGCCACCTGGGTCCCTTCCTTTAGTAGAGAACCCACATTAAAATAAGCATTGGATCTCCTAGTTTTGATGTTGTTTGCCTGTCTGCCTGGTAAAGGAGGCAGCGGGGAAAGGGACCATCTAAGTATGAGGCCTGCTCCTAATTCTTCAGTTCAGGAGGATTCACAGTGGAAAACCTTGCCCAAACAGATGCAAAGAAAGAATCTTTAAACTTTTTTTTTTTACCTTGAGCCATTAACTTGATTTGGATTGCATTCCATCTTGATGGTGACTCTGGCTGGAGGTTGTGATAACCAATCCTGCTGGGGAACACGGGGACTCATCTTTGATGTCTGCCCATATTCACTAGAAGAGGAGGCTGTCATCTCTGCCTTAGAAAGGTGGGGAGTTCCGTAGGCACACTCAAATAAAGACTGGTCTTCACTCACAACTGATAATGCTTCCTGAAATCCAGAGAAGAGAAAGCAACAAGATGACCTGAGAGAAAAGTTATGCATATTGTACAGAATGTTAAGGTTTTGATCCACAGCAGCGACAGTAAGGACCCATCTGCACTATGCATTTAAAGCCGTATCATACCAGTTTAAACAGCCATGGATTCTCCCAAAGAATCCTGGGAACTGTAGTTTGTTAAGTTTGTTAAGAGTTGTTAGGATACCCCTATTTCACGCACAGAACTATAGTTCCCAGAGTTGTTTAACAACCAGGGAACTCTGCGATTTGTAGTTCTGTGTGGAGAATACGGAGAATAGGGATCTCAGCACACACTTTGTACATTGTGTATAATTGTAAACTACAATATACACTTCATGGTCCTTCGAATGATTTCCTCTCTAACAAAACCACAAAAAAACTCTACACAATTTCCAATAAGTTAACGAGCCCCACCAAATAAGGGAAAAGTTGAAAAGCCAAAAGGTATGCAAAATAAGTAGTGCAAGTTGTTCTAAATTGCATAGTTTATTCCAGCTGAAGAGGCTGGGTCTCCTTGTTCCAGAAATTGGAGTGTTTTTAGGGAAAATTGCAAATCCTTTCACTGAAGGTGTTAACAACAGTAAATTAAACAGCAGCAGATGGTGGATATGTGCTTCTCCAAGATGAAAAATGTATCACTTCAGTTCTTTTTCTGTGGAGCAGCCACAAAATGAATTGCTGCTGTGTGCTTTTTTGCTGCTCTGCACATACATTTTTAAACAAAGTCATTCCATAGCTTTTGAAAGCTCTTCTCTGATGAGTAATGCCAGACCTCAAGCAAACTGAGGAATGCAAAGTTTCAGCCTTGTTGCAGGTGTGTACCAGTATGTGGACATGTTATCCAAATGAAGGCGAGAGAATGAAACCATCTAAACTGAATTATTTAAAAATTAATACCTATTTATTCTACCTATTTTTATGAGGAAGTAAATATCTACTTAAATGGAAACATTATTTCCACGAGTTCTGCATTACCAGAACTAAGCCTATGAATTAATTTCTTAGGTTGCCATCCTTCACTTGCTTATCTGCAGTAAGTCTCATGGAACTTTACTTCTGAGTAGGCATGCATACAATTGTTCAACAATTTAATTGTTGCATTAAATTCCTAGCAAATGAGACTGTCATCATACATGATAGCATACTTGAGCTCTTCCTCCCAGTTTTCCCCATTTTCAAAATAGCAACCACAGAATGGTCTGCAATAAAATTGGACCTGCGGCATGAAGAGTATATTTGAATCTGGAATACCTCACTTGACTTGTGGATATTGTTCATGCAGGATGAAAAATAGGAGATAAATCCAATGTATTTCTAGCCAATGCAGGTTTTACATTTGGTTTACAGATGAAAGAAACATGAAAAGTGAAATTAAATGTAAGCATCGTTTGTGCAAATGGGCAGTATGTATACAGGTGATATAGCTTAAAATGCAAGCACCTGTGTAAGGAGTTGAATACATCTGAAATGTATTCTGCCTCTGTGAAACTGATTTATCAAATCAGACTAAGTACCACTAAGTTATTATATTGTCATAGATCTAGGGCAGGCACCCCCAAACTGCGGCCCTCCAGATGTTTTGGCCTACAACTCCCATGATCCCTAACTAACAGGACCAGTGGTCGGGGAAGATGGGAATTGTAGTCCAAAACATCTGGAGGGCCACAGTTTGGGGATGCCTGATCTAGGGTATACCAGGATCTGTGAATGAATGGTAGAAATGAATAAAATGGTAGCATTTAGAGAATATTTGGGATATGAAGGGAAATAAAAGCTGCAAAACTGTGCCAGGCAGGAAATTCCTAGGTTAGCTTGTGCAAACCAGCCTGGCCTGGTAAGTACTGGGCCATTAAGGGCCATTGGGAATGCAAAAGAACTGTCCTTCTCACAACCCACCCCAGGAATGGACAAAGGCAGGAGAACTGGCAAGTTGTCAAGGTGACAGTGGGGTGTGATGTCACAGGGAAATGTGTCATTTTTGAAATCTAAAGGTGTTCTGGGAACAAAAAGGAGGAAGTAGGCAGAACCACCTTGGCACTGGCTGGAGGAGGCTGCACCAAGAGACCAGGAGCCATGACTGACTGCTGCTTTGGATTCAAGCCTGCTGAAGCTATGAGAGGGGCAGCAAGAGACACTCTTGGGGTATAATACTCTGCACCCCCTCCATTGAAGACTCCAGGTGTAAATGAGTGTACAATAAACCATATTTCTTGAAGACACTAGAACTTCCTTTTTCTCAATGGAAACAGAACCCTGGAACCCCCTGGAATCTTGCTACCATTCAGCAGAGCTTGGGGGGGTGGGGTGGCGGCTGCACACAAACTTCATAACAATATCCATGACAGGGCAGCTTTGGAAAATATAACTTATCTACTTAAAATTGGAACTTAGAAATAATTCACCATTCAATATAAAACTGCTGGGGGGAGGTGTGAGAAAGGAATGGATAGGAATGTAGCAGACACACATAGATCACCCAATATCTGTAATGGCTCAGTCATGTGCTATATACCTAGGGAAATGGGAGGGGTGATTCATATTGGTCCTGTGTGAGTACTAGGGTGGACTGTGTATTTGTACTCAAGTTTTCTATTTTGGTGATATTTATAGTACATCTATCTATCTATCTATCTATCTATCTATCTATCTATCTATCTGAGAATACTGTGTCTATCTTAACTATTTTATAACCTTTTTGTGACTCTCCCAATTAAAAAAAGAATTCAAAATCTGCCTATCTTATGGCTGATGTATGTGTTCACAAAAAGCACCCCACCAAGAATGTAGCACTCCAGAATGCTGGTTTCAAATTGTATGACTGAATGACTGTACCATATAAAAAACTCCTTGTATGGAATGCTAATTTGTCTGTGCTTTTAAATTGTGAGGTTCCATTCAAATGTATCATCTTCCTAACGACATTCTGAGGTGGAAAAGTCTTAAAAGAGGTATATGGTACTTTTTAATGAATATTTAGATGAGGTATTATATTGGCAATCATAACTGATGGATGATGGCTACAGCAGCCATATGTTGCACAACCAACTATGAAGATACAGTATCTGCTTTCCCTCAAATCTTAGAACACAGCCACAACGTAGCAACCATTCATGACTAATTGTTGTTACTATGTAACAAGCCACTTTCAAGATATATCTGAAGGGAAATACTCCACTTTGTTTATTTTCTATTCTTAAAAATAATAGAGCAAAAGTAAGGAAGGAAGGTCAAAGAAAAGTTTTTATAAAATTATGGAGGTCAGCGGACTGCAGGTTTTCCTGCAGGCTACTGCATTCAGTTGTGCCATGCATTAAAACATACATTTGGGGAGCGTGTAAGCAGTTGCTCTTTTATTGCTTCCCCAAACAAATCCATTTCCTACAAATTAGTCCCATATCTTTTGCAGCACAGCCAACTTCCCAGAAAAACAACAGGAAAACAAAGTGTGAACTCCAAGCAACCCACTTCCACAGAACAATGCAGCATACCAAAAAGAAAGAGCCCGCTGTTTTGGTTGTGCCTAGAGACTTGAAGAAAAAAGGAAGGAGGAACCTTAAAAGCAAAAGAGCTGTGTAACTGTAAATATGCAGCAGGCATCTTGCCAGTGATTTCAAATGCTTTGAGGTTTCAAAATTGCCCAGAAACCCAACTGAAGCGCACTTAGGGCTCTTACACTTCTAGGAACATGACAGTACAAGAAACCAGCAAAACATTCTGGGTGATAAACAGCTTGTGCTTAATGTCATGAATATAGCCAGTACAGTAACAATTTAAATACACTACTGAGATTTGTGTTTAGTGTGGGATTGGTACTCCTATTGCACATAAGATTTTTTGCAGTAGTATCAAAATGTTAGCTCATGCTGCCTGCTCCCATTTGGATCACCCTTTCTGCAGAAAATCGAGCCTGTTGCCAGTGATTCATTTGGGATTTTTGAAAAAAACCATTTGCAGTATTAAGCCTCTGTCTGGAAGCACCCTGAAACTGTATATCATGCCATTTTATGTCATATAGCAGATTATTTCACGCAAGCAAGCTCAGTGGAACGTGAATTTTGAAGTCAAATATATGTTCTTTAACTGTGAAGAAAGTACATTTGAAAAACGAGGACCAATGAGCTTCAGTCCTCAGTTGTCTTCACTGTGCAAGCTGACATATTTTTATAGTCAGTGGGCCTCATTCATTTCCACAGGATTTAGGGCATTCCTTTGCACTCAAGAGGTATATAATACAGATTACTATAATAAGCAATGACTCAAAATGTCCAGTGAAAAACAAATGAGCTTTTGATTTTGATACACACAGATAGACACAAACTAGACCTCTCAATTACTAAAAAGATTTCAGGCAATATGCTCTAACTTTCTGCTTCGTTTGAATTTCATCCATATTGTAAAATTTAGTGAGCTAAAAAAACAATCATTTAGTGTGCACAAGCACTATGCGGACGCATGCTGCTGAATAAATTCCCACAGGGCTCATCTTGCTGTTGCTGTGCCACCCATGGACAAAAACAAGCCAGCATCTGGGTTGTTGTGCCATTCCTCTTGGCTTATCAACTGTGGTTTGTCTGGGAGGAAACAAGCCATGACCCTGATCAGACAACACAACAAACTTTGGCTTACCAATACAGGCTTCTGGAGAGGAGCTTGTAACCACTTTACACATCCTCCCTGGCCATTTTTGACCCCACACCATGCTCGGCCAAGTGAAGATTTGACTTAGTGTGCTGTCCAAGCCAAGGCTTTTGGTTAAGCTCTTTCTTTATTAGATGGCAATAAAACTGCTAGCACATTTGCAAAGCTAAGACGGGATTGGTATGGTTTCAAGTTGGATGGGGGACTGTGTGTTGAGATTCCTGCATTGCAGGGGGCTGGACCAGATGACCCTTGGGATCCCTTCCAACTCTACAATTCTATGAGTCACTAACCAAGAGCTGTAGCCAAGACAATACAATAGAATACAATCACAGCAGTTCTCAAAAACAACAGTCAAAACAGAACACAATCAGCAAAAATCTCTAAATTAAATGCCACCAAATGCTTGGGTAAGTTAGATCTTTTAAGTGGCATCTAAATGATAATGCATACCTAACAAATGTGCACTGGGAAGAAATTCTACAAATGAGGTGCCGCTACAAAAAAGGCCCAGTCCTAGGTAGTCATCAATTTCACCTCCAAAGGTTGAGTCATCTAGAGCAGATCTTCAGTAAAAGATAACAGAAGCAGGCAGTTTTCTATGGGAGTTGGTTCTTCTAAATGCTGCTTAAAACCATGGCGAACATTTAGAAAATTGCTCCTCCCTTGGGCCTGATGCTGCTGTGCTACCAGGAGCTAAGCCATTGCATCCAAACATGAGTTCATGGTTTGTCTCACTCAGACAAACCATGACTGGCAAGTCAAGAACAAACCTTGGTTACAGCTCATGGTTTGTAGTGAGACGGACTGTTAAATGTTAGAAAGGTGCCATCTCTGTTGTCTTCTTGGTACCTACTGAAGACTTTCCTCTTTCAAGGAAAAGATCTTTCCCAGTCTGCATCTGTATTGGAATTGCTTTGGGCATCTTTTCAGATATTTTAGTTCAGGCATCCCCAAACTTCGGCCCTCCAGATGTTTTGGACTACAGTTCCCATCTTCCCCGACCACTGGTCCTGTTAGCTAGGGATCATGGGAGTTGTAGGCCAAAACATCTGGAGGGCCGCAGTTTGGGGATGCCTGTTTTAGTTGTTTTAGCATTTATGTGTTTGCCACCCTGGGGTCCTTTGGAAGGGCAGGATATGTAATCAAAATTAAAAACTGGTCTGAGTTTGGACATAGCACTACTGTATATCTAACCATAGCTTAACCCACGGTCACAGTTGGCCTGGGGAAGAAGCAAATGCAATTTTCTAAATGTGCACCAGCACATTTGCTCTTTCACACATAGCCATGGTTTGGTTTAGCATGGTGCGAAAACTGACCAGTGTATAAGTGTATGTTTGTGTGGTATGGAGATGGGGCTTATTGTTCCACGACTTGCCCAGAGGGTAGATTTCCATTTCTGGGGAAGCAGCCTTAAAGAACACGGCTTCCAAAATTGTGCAAAGTGCCACTATTGAACAATCAATATGGAATTCACATGCAGAGCTTATGAGGATAAGATTTGAGCCTTTAACACTATTTTGGAAATGATAAAAAATCTGTTGGCGTGTCCTGGAATAACCCAGGGTATTCTTGACTTTGATTCAATAAATAGGTTTTCAGTGGACTGCTGTGGTCTGACATCTTTGTTTCCATTGTATTCACAATAATTTATAGGCAGCTGACCATAGGCACGGCCTAGAATTCTCCTCTTATTACCCTTTTGTCCTTGCGAGATCCAGAACCCTTTAAAGTCAATGGAAAGGCTTCTTACAGAAGCAAATAACAGTTGCTGGCTAGAGGTCACGACAGGAAGTACTGTGTAAACATACTTGCTAGCCTGTTGATTGGTATTATTAATATTTTGTTTTCTGTTTTGGAATTTACTGAAGTTTCATGGAAGTTACAGAGCAGGCAGGATCTTTGCCAAGTTGTGTTATTTTGGTTATATCAGAATGCCCAAAATAAACTTAGCTCCAGATAAGGCTATGTGTTCTTCTATGGTAGTATGAGCTGTTTGATGGTGAAGCAGAATACAGTACCTTTTCAGGTGGTGCATTCTCCTTCATTAGAAGTTATTAAGCAGCTGTTGGATGCCCCCCCCCATATCAAGGAGGCTATGAGTGGATTCCCTGCACCAGCAGGACTAGATGTCATTTGAAGTCCCTTTCAAATCCCTTTGCATTTGCTGTAATAGATTACTCTTGCCTGAAGCTTCCCCTGCAATTTTTCTCATATAGGTAGCTGATCAACTAGACCTATGAAATCAGTGATTTCAGGGCAATGTTTTCCTTCCCCATTTTACCCATAAAATTATGTACATTTATATTATTAGCATGGATGATTTGACTTTTCTAGGACTGTATAGCTAATGATATTATTATTGCTATTGTTATTATTTTGCTATATTTCTATAAATGCCAGTGTTCAGGATTTAATACGATAGGACAGAGGTTTTCAACCTTTTTAGAGTCCATGGCTCCCTTGACCAACTACAATCTTTCTGTGTGAGGAAACACACTCTGAGTCACAGCAGCCTAGTTATGTCACCCCTTGCCTACCCTCCTTCTGTCCTTCACCCCTTTTTGGTCACCCTCTCTTGTAGAAGGATCCCCCAGCGTCCTCTCCCCTCCCCTCTCCTCAGGGGTCCTCACCCACTTGCCTGCTTACTCTGAGGATGCCTCGGCTCCTGGCAACCAGCACCCCCTGGTTGGCCCCAGAGCCAACATTCGCCTCGAGATCTTGTAGCCAGGGCCATTGGTGTGAGAGGGCATCAGAGGAGGGAGGAAAGGGAGGAGGTATGGAGGTCTGTACTGCCAGTGGCACCTCTGACCGCTATTCAAGGCACCCCAGGGTGCCACGGCACACTGGTTCAAAACCACTGTGATAGGGAGACTGGCATTCTAATTCTAAGCACATTAACCATGCAATGTTATACCTGCCACCTCAGAAGTTGTATTCCATTCAGTGGTGCTTGCTCCCAGGTAAATGGTTAGGGTATTGCAACCTAAGTAATATTAAAAATATGGTATGTTTCTAAGTATATTCAATCTGGGCAAGCACCCCCCACTATTGAATGTGCAGGCCAGACCCTCCAAGTGTTTCTATTTTCCAGGGACCTCCCTGATTTAGAGAAGCCATCCCGGTTTCTGATTTGATCGCGGAATGTCCCGCTTTTCCTTAGTATGTCCCTATTTTCATTGGAAAAATGTTGGAGGATATGGAGTTATCCAACCCCCAAGCCGCCTGAAGGCAATCCTGTATGAAGAAGTTTTTTAAATGTTTAATGTTTTATTATGTTTTTATGTATGTTGGAAGCTGGCCAGAGTGCTGGGGCAACCCAATAAGATGTGTGGCGTATAAATAGTAAAATGATCATTATGGAATGGGACACCCCTATTTTCATCGAAGAAATATTGGAAGTTACGAGAGATCAGAGAAGAAGAAGAAGAAGAAGAAGACTACAGAACCAGGTTTAGGATTATGGTGCTTTGTTTTCAGGAATTCTGCTTTTAAAAAATCATGAAAATATGTGTCTAAATTAAAGCACATATTGAAATAAGATGCCTGAAGACTAAACTCTAAAAGCTGTTTTTAAAAAGTTCACCTTTCTTCTTTCTGGGGCTGTTTCTGCATTGCAAACTGATCTATGATGGTTTGTTAAATAACAATACTTAACATTTGAATATTACAGGGGGTGGAGCGTTTGGCCCCCTGATGTTGCTGAACTACAGCTCACATTGACCCTGTTTGCTGGCCACACTTGCTGGGTCTCCTGGGAGTCATAGTTCAGCAACATTTGGAGCGCCAAAGATTTCCCACCCCTTGCATATTGTTTTATTTAGTTCTAATCCTAACAATGACCTTGTCAGTCAAGTCAGTATTATTGTCTCCCTTATTGCACATAGGCATGGTGGTGGTGGGACTGAAGCTGAGAGAGAGAGAGAGAGAGAGAGAGAGAGAGAGAGAGAGAGAGAGAGAGAGAGAGAGAGAGAGAGAGAGAGAGAGAGAGAGAGAGAGAGAGAGAGAGAGAGAGAGAGAGAGAGAGAGAGAGAGAGAGAGTTTTGTCTATTTTACTCATTACTTTTCTGGCCAACATTGCTTTTGGGTTATATATTCAGCCTGTGGAGAAAACAGAAGCCTACCTAGTTTGAAAATAAAACTCAAGAAGCAGGTGTGCAAGATAATGTAGAGGCTCCTTTAGTTCTTCAGAGTGCGATTTCCCCAAGTGTTGCTCCTGTGCCTTTTAATCATGCTTGCATGAACTTGGGCATCCTTACATTTCCATATTTATACAACTGCTTCTGGCCAAAACAACTTTTAACGGAAACTGTTCTGCTTTCCATTTTCCAAAAATGGATAGTTCGACGGTTTTTGTGAGCTATCAGGGCAAAATATTTTGAGCGAAACTCATAAATCCACAATCTGTTTTGAACAGCACTGACATCTGAAAGGAGATCTCAAGATGAATCTGCTTAAACCTGGGTTCATTAAAAGAGCTAATTCAAAGCACTGCAATTGTTTCAGTTGTTTATGAATCTCGACCTTCACAATGCTATGAAAATGTGCTGTCTCCTAAAGATGTTCTTTGCCGATATGACACACATTTTGTATTGTTTCATGGCACACAAGCATTAAATATCCCAGAGGTAATCCACCCTTCTCTTAACGGCTGATGACAGGTCCAATGCCTGAGCAAAATCAGTTGAAGGAAAGGGAAGTCTTGTCGGAAATGAGATTAATCTTGTAATGAGTGTTCAGCCCTGATAACCCATCTGTGCAGAGAACTGCTTTAACTGGAGTGCAATTAACCTTCACCTGACAAGTTCTGCCCAACTGTTATAAACAACATTAAAGGCAACCCCTGTTTCTGTGTATACTATGCAGTCACATTTCAATACCATGACTACTGCTATGTGCAGCAGGTTACTAACAGTTAAGTCCCAGAGGGAAATTTAAAGTGATCCTGGGAGTGTTTTGCAAATTGTGGCTTGTATGCAACCAAACTTTTCTCAGAGTAGACCCATTGAAATGCCCATTAATGGGTCTACTATGAGCATGACTAACAATGTGTATGACAAACTTAAAACTCGTTGTACTTTTTAAAAACCCGTCGGCTGATATAGTCAGGCATATATTGGTCATGAAAGTACTTACCACCAGCTTAAAGTGGGCTGAGGTTGGTATATACTTTCCTGGAACATACTTGAGGTTACCAACATGATCTATCTTAAGCATACTCCCTGCTGTACATGCATTGAGAATTACAAACATTTTGACATGACTCCAATCTCTATTTGTTGTGCTGTCTAAATAAATGTATCTTCATGATTTGGTCTCAAACTATTGGATTTTCTTTTCTTCTTTCTTTAAGAGCGAATTTCTATACCACTCTTCCCCAAAAATGGTCACCAGATGTTGAACAAAAAAATAATAAGACTATAATGTATATTAAACAAAAGCATTAGAATAATTATTTTATATTACACAAACAGCATAATGAAAAACACCATTAAAATTGCTCAGCCCATCAGCTACTAAAAGTGAATTATTTCTAATTTGAAAATAAAAAGTTTAATGAAGAACCACTTTCTAATTTGGTTTTATCCTTACTGAGTGCCAAATTTAGACACAATCAAGCTGAATTCCTTGTTCTGTGGTGCAGACAAGTATTATACAGCAGACATGAGAACATTTAGTAACAAATATTGTGTTCACTTTACAGAATCTGAGTTTACTGCTTTTTTACCTAAGTTTAAATGTTTTTCATATTTCTTTCTCTCAGGGAAATAAAAGAAAAGTGAGTTGTAGCCAATGTTAGTCCTACTCAGAGTAAACCCAGTGTAATTAATGGGCCTAAATTAGTAATTTCCAATAATTTCAGTGGGTTTACTCTGAGCAGCACTAACATCGAGTTTAACATAATTTCTCTAAATACATTAATACCAAACTACAGAAGCAAAAAGCATTTTATAAACATAATCATATACAACATCAGTAAAATATCAGTCATTGTACATTGTTCTAGGCCCCCAAGTCTGTCGAAGTCTATTCCACATGGCTCTATTTTTGGGAACGTTTAATAAATGCTTATTATTATTATTATTAGCTTTTAATTAATTGCTACTGTTTTTATTAACTGTTTTTTAAAATCAATTACCATTATTGTATTAATTACTGCTGCTCAGTTTTTAGGGGGTCTTATGTGGTTTGGTTTTTAGTGGGATATTTTTCTATGTTTGTTTTTCCTTGGGAGGGCAGCTGTGCCCTAAAAGCTGGCTCTAAATCAGTTAATAATAATTTTTTAAAAATTGCTACAGATCAACAAAAGTTTCCAGTTTTGTGCTCTAAATCTAAAGAAGTGAGAAGTTTCTTTTGGACCTTTCTGAACAGCCTTTCAATGAATTACAAGATAATCCTAACTATGTCTACTCAAAATTAAGTCCTGTTAAATTCATTGATGCTTACTCTCAGGTATGTGGGGTTAGGAATACAACCTGATATTAGTGAAGAGGAAGTTCCAATTCAAAGAACTTCCTCTATTGGTACTCCCTGATCTGGTGAGCTATCAGAACAGGAAATGGAGGCAGGAAGTATCTGTCTACGGGCTCATTATCATCATAAGTGCTGTGGCAGCGTATTTACTGTTTACCACAGCAATAAACACACACACACACACCGGTATATATACTGTCTCTCAAGAATGGCAAATTCCTATGAAGAACAGTATCTTATTTACGACAAACCTCTACAGCATTGTTCAAATTCCATAGCATTGTTTGCTTTCTGTCTAATAAAAAAGGATGCGATGTTTTCATTCAGCATTCCAGTGACGGCACATTGTTTAGAATGTTACTCAAGTGTCTTTTTTGCCCTTACTTTCACCCTCCTTCCCACCCTCAGTTAAGGACTGTAATTAGGCACCAAATCTTCGTGTTGCCTTTCTGTACCACTTTTAAGACTCTGATCAGTACGTTCCAATTCTTGAAAAGCAGCAAAATGTAGTAAGCAACCAGACGCCCAGTCAAAACACTCAGTCAAAGATGGACGGAAAACCAACGGAGAATGAAGGCAAACAACATAGGGGAACAGGCGCTGCTTGCTATTTTCCTATTTTGAATCCTGTGTCCGCATGCACATGAGCTAAGCAGGATTGAGCTTGCTCGCCTCTCTGCAAGCTCCATGTATTCCTCTGAACTGATGTGCAAACAAACTACCCTGTTTCTCATATTTTAAGACATACCCATAAAATAAGCCATAGCAGGATTTTTAAGCATTCAAGGAATATAAGCCATACCCCAAAAATAAGACATAGTGATAGGCGCAGCAGCAATGCTGGCCACGGCAGGAGGAGGAGGAAAAAATAAGACATCCCTTGAAAATAAGCCATAGTGTGTGTTTTTGAGGAAAAAATAAATATAAGACATGTCTTATAATATGAGAAACACGGTATGCATAGATCAAAGTCTCTACAAAATGTAGGTGCCCGAATCACAAAGACCCTTGGGCTCATACAACTTCCAGAGGCATAGCCGTATTCATTTGTTTTGCAGCAAAGTCAACAAACACTGAGGAAGCCTACTCTAGTCCCAAAAAATATGCCACAATAAGATTGACTAAATGCACTACAAGACTTATCGGTATTTATGCTCAAACAGATTTATTATTATTATTTTTTGTGAAATTTTTTTTTTTGCGGCTCTTTTTGTTTTGTTTTTGTGACTGTGTGGAACCCAGTTCAGCTACTGATTGATTGACTGTGTGATTACAGTACATTGTTGATTGCTTTCAATTTATGGATCAGTGGTCTTGTTAGATAGTAAAATTCATGTTAAATTGCTGTTTTAGGGAAACAAAAAATAAAAAAATTCCTTCTTCAGATAGAAGTGTGCATGCACATGAAAGCTCATACCAATGACAAACTTAGTTGGTCTCTAAGGTGCTACTGGAAGGATTTTTGTTTTGTTTTTTGTTTCGACTATGTCAGACCAACACGGCTACCTACCTGTAACTAGTGCTGTTTAAGGGGTTGTTTTTAAAAGTCTGGAACGGATTAATCCATTTTGCATTACTTTCTGTGGGAAAGTGTGCCTTGGTTTTGGAACACTTTGGTTTTGGAATAGACTCCCGGAACGGATTAAGTTTGAGAACCAAGGTACCAGTGTATCTAGACACCCCCTGTCCTTTGGAATTGCAGAAAGCATAAAGTGGATAAATTACTCAGGGCATTCTGGAAAACTGGCTAGAAATGGAAACATATTCCCCAGCACAAACACTGTAATGGGGTGCCCAAAGTTTTTGAGCCCATTTTTTATTGCCATGGGCACTTTAGCCATGCACACTTACTCTCCCAAACCAGAAATTAGGTTTGGGGAAACTGTTTTTGCTTTCCTCCTCCCAAGCATAATAAGGAGAGAACAACTAGTAAGAGTTACTGTATCCATCTCTCCACAGATGCAAACCATAGCTGCCAAGTTTTCCCTTTTCACGCGAGGAAGCCTATTCAGCATGAGGGAAAATCCCTTTAAAAAAGGGATAACTTGGCAGCTATGATGCAAACTCCTGGAAGATCACCACCCTCAAAGAGCCAGTAAAAGGCTTTCACAAGCCTAATTATAGCAAGGCGGGGTTGTAACTGGGAAGTGAAGTGTTACCTCTGCAGTTGGGACCCCCAAGGTCGCCCCTCCTATGTTGTGATTGAGTTTCAACAAGGCTTTCCGCCATAGCTAATGGAAGACTTCTTTCAAGCCTAATTTCAGCCAAGGGGGGGGGGCGGGGGACAGAAGGAATGGGACTCTGTGGAAAGTCTGTTCAGGTGAATGCACCTGTGTGTACCACACTGGCAACTCACGTGCCATTAGAATAATTTATGCTGGTTTATCTACTTTTGCCCTCAAATAATGTTGCTTTATAACATTGCACTGGGTGCAGTAGTACATATGTTCAATCCTGGGCAATTATTTGCAGCTACCATTAGTACTGAGTCTTCATTAATGATGTTACTCTAAATCAGGCATCCCCAAACTTTGGCCCTCCAGATGTTTTGGACTTCAATTCCCATCTTCCTCCACCACTGGTCCTGTTAGCTAGGGATCATGGGAGTTGTAGGCCAAAACATCTGGAGGGCCACAGTTTGGGGATGCCTGCTCTAAATGCATCTTTCCCTCTCAAAACAGAGGCAGTTTTAGAGTAGTGCAACTGGTGTAGTCCCACTGGGTGCTGTGCTACAAAGATCACCAAAACAAGGCTGTAGAATGGAACACCAGAGGCGAGGAGGAGTGCCAAATTTTAGCGTCACACGGGGCATCATTGAAATTTGAGAGCCCAAAGTTCACCAGTGCTCACAAGTACACATGTTAAGCTGTCTTTATCGGTGCATGACTGAATTGCTGTTAACCTTAAGCTATATAGTGTAGTACATACTTAAGTAGACCCAGATTTGCAGCTGGTCTATATTAAAGGGGAATAGGAAGTTTTGGCCTTCATCCTACCCTATGAATGCAATTTTTAAGAAACAAATTTGACCCTTTAAAACTATTACATTTCCCTTGGGGGATAGTGTTCAAATTCCATTTGTTTGAACATGGTTAATAACTCAATCAAGATGCACTTTTAATCAAATTAGTCTCATTAATCATGCTTCTTTTAGCACCGTTTCTTCAAGAGAATAGCTGTTTGTTTAACAACATCTAGAAGTTTAAGAGAGGATCTAAGACAGCAAAGACATGGGAAAGTAATCTTCTGAGAGCTGCTACCATCAAATCTACATGCACCTCAGTGAGGTTCATGAAAAAGCCCAATGAAATGGGGGTTACAGAACTCATGGGCAACAGCTACACTAGGGTGGATTGTTCACAGTATTGTGTGTTGCTAGCCATTGCCCTTAGATTTTTGATACAATATAGCACAATAGCTTGCAGAAAACAAAGGATGCAGAGATTTTTATGGTCTGCTCCCACCTTGTTATGTAGGAAGTATAGACTACATAAGTGTAGGAAGTGTAGACACTGCATATAAATTCTATTTTGATTTTTTGTGTGTTACCTATTAGATATGACAAGGAACAAGGAGGATATAAAAGAGTGTTTGTTAGTAAGGGGAGCCTGCTATGTTTTTAACAATCACTAGAATGCAATCCTTGCTATCTGGAGCTTAACTCATAGGAAGGAATTACCTTTCTTATTTTGACATCTTTTATTGTCCAAGGCCAAAACTACATCAATGCCAAAACTACATCAATGCGCATAAATACTAGCAATGTGGAAGAATAGCATTCATTTTTCTATATGAATTGTTTGCTGAAATTGCAAATTTATCTCTGGATGAGCTGAAAAGACATTATGCCACCTATGCATTAGTCCCTTTCTGCTCTTTCTTCCCCTAATACCAAACAGGCAATCCAGACTTGCTTAAGCCCTAAACAGAGACCATTCGTTCCTGTAGAAAAAGTAGGTCTGATTGACTCACAAAGCAAGCCAAGACATGTGCTACATGGTCATGAGTCCATCTGTATTCTATCCTAAAGTCACACTAATTGAGCATGCTAATCTCCCTATGCTGACATACCTCAAAGTTATGATAGCATAGTGAAATTGTGATAGTGTAGTAGGGATCCCAGTGTGGCCAATCACATCATAGCTCCAGCAGTATTGAGAAGCCAGCAAAGGAACATAGCACATACATGTCTTTCTTTCTTTATCCCCCCACCACCTCCCCCACTGGTGTCTAGAGAACATTGGTGACAGGGAGCTTTGCTTAAACAAGGTTAAGCACAATAACCAGAGAAACCAATGTAGATGAGTAATACTTGTCTTCTGAGCAGAGGCCTATTTTTGCCAGTGTCTTGCTTTGGGCTTAGCCACTCTGAGAACACAATGCTGCTTTAGAATGCCCTTTGGACTGATCCAGCAGCAGCTCTTCTTATGTTCTTAACTCTTACAGGTTCTTGGCCTCAGAAGTTTACACACAATGCAAACATCAGTTGATTGCACATCTAATGGAAGAGTGAGGAACTGGAATTAAATTTGTATACCACCCTATTCCTGTAGGTCTCAGGGTGGTTCACAACATAAAATTACAAAATGAAAAACACAAAATACACAACAGAAATAAGAACATAAACAAACCAATAACCTCACCCTTCCACAATACATTTAAAAGGGCACCGGATGTCAATCAGCCAAAGGCCTGGTTGAAGACACGCAGAATGAGAAAGCGCCTAGGTAGCAGTACCTTTCTGAAATATTCACTCACCAACCCCTAATAAGTATGTAGTCACATGACTAATTAGTTCCATGGCTAATTAGTTCCAGGGTGTCCAAGACCTTACCAAGTGGTAGAGTACAGAGAATGTTAAAAAGACATGCCTCTTAACTATGTGCCTCAGTCCCATATATTTCAGTGACACTTAAGCTTTACTAGCTATTTCTCCATTGTGTTCATGCATTTTAATTGGACTGCCATTTACCAGATGAGAGTTGAGGATATGCATAAGTGATTTGATGAGCTACACAGCAAAGGAGTGAAAACCTTTAATTCCAGTTTTCATGCAAACGGTCTACAATGATGTTAGCAAAAATAAGGGATGAGAAACAAAAAGGATTGCATACTTCTGACTTCCATTGCATTGTAATCAAACCTACCTTCTCATAGAAATGTTTTCCATTCTCTGAATGGGCTGGTTTTCCTTAATTGAATAAGCTATATAATCTAAGAAATACAAGACATTCTTTTTTATACTAGAAATAAACAAATGTTGCTATTGTAATTGAGATTGAATTACATAAACTGATATTGTCAGCAAAGGAATTATGCAGAAGTCAAATTAGACAACTCTAGCGACTATTGAAACCTCAAACATTACTATTCCAATTACGTAGACATTTTATCTCAAATAGCAGAGCTTCCTAAACAACCACAAAAAAGGAAACTAGCAATTAAAAGCTTGCAATTTACATGGTCCAAGGTATACTGGGTGGCTTAAACTGAGCCAGCTAGCCACAAGTGTATTCAGTATGCCATTTCAGAAAATGCAGTACTCATTAAAATATGTTTTATTACAAAACTGTAAATGCATCTGCCAAGGGAAGCAAGGTAGCACAGCCTGCTGATGAAAAAAAAAAATCCAATTGAAGGCAGGCATATATTTTTTTAACCTCCATCCCACCATTTCTGAATAAGGAAAAAGAAACATCAGGATAATTATTTTTACTCTAATCAGCTAGCAACATTGACTTTTATGTTAAACGAAAACGAAAGCTCGATGTGTATTACTTTCTGTTCCTTTTACAGATTACAAGGTGTCTAGAGTCACTGGGTTTATATATGCCATCTGTACACTATACTAATCCTCTGCTTGCAATTAGTGTTATAATAACAAAAGGGCCTGTAAGCTTCCCAGTTTGATAACCAGACAAAAACTCCCCTGTTTGTACCAACATTTTAAATTAGCTTGTAAAGATGGCAATGAGAACATCCAATTGATCTGGATAAGGAGATGGGAATAAGATATAATAAATGGAATAGGGGTGCAATCCATGCATCATACTGAATTATGGCAAAACATCCCCGCCCCAAAACTATTACAATTTTGTAATCTTCTGCCACAAAGCAGTTTGCACCCTTATAAAAAACAACTGGGGTTAATAGTCTTCAAAAACACAAAATACATATGACTCTCACTCCAGGCTTTATGCCTGTAGTGATTATGTTAGCAAGACTGCAGTTTGCAAACTGTTTGCAAAAAGTCCCACTAAAGCCTGGTGGAAATGGATGAAACTACTTCAGGATCAGTGGTTCAACACTTAATTTATTTTATGCTTATATGACAAAGTCTGGTTGCACATATTTAAAGCATGATGTATGTGCTCGCATGCCTATATAAACTGATGTCAATACTGACTAATAAAGCCAATGTTTATTATTTTTATGTCGTATTAGCCTTAGGTACTGAAATGGGCTTTAAAAATTGACTATTAAGGAATACCACGACACACACTGATTTTGTTTTGAAGGTAAGATTAGTGTAAATAGAGGCACAGTGGTATCAATTGGAATACCCATACTTTTTGGGACACAGATCAAATTGTATTTTTTAAATGCAAATTGACTAGAATTCTCATCTTTTCTTAGAAGAAATAATCATCAGGTTATCTTGCAAAACAACAACCACACAATAATGCCTATTAACTGAGAATATAGCTTATTATAGTTCTTACAGTACTGTACAGATTAATTTTGAACTAACAGAAATACATTTAATTCTCCTCATAATCCCATCACCATCAGTAAAACCAAAACACACGTGTGTGTAATTTTATATGCAATCTCAGCTGTAAATAAAATGTTTACTGAGGAATTAAGAACTTTTCCTCTCTTAGGTATATAACTCCAAAGTTTTGTAAGAAAGAAAGAAAGAAAGAAAAGAAAGAAAAGGAACGGAACCATGTGACAGTACACTTGCAGAAGTACTGACTAATAAAATGCCAATTGCACTGTTAGATTAATTGTTAACATGTTTGGTCCTATATAGTACTAATAGGAGCTAGCAAGAGCAAATTGAATGTCAAGAAACAGGCAAGCATGTCATCAACCTTAAACACAATACGCACTAGTGTATTGTGGTTGTTTTTTTAAAGCAACAACAATGTAGAGATAGTAAACAGATTTGACAAGCTTAGTTTAAACAAGTTGACCCAATCAAAGATCCCATCTGTAGCTAGTTGTTTGTCTTGACATGATCAAACTATGCATCTGTAGATCTAATCCTAAAAGACTTCAGATCTTCATTTCAAACTTGATGCTCACAGCAAAGTTGATATACTTGAATTTTTCATCTTTTGCTATATGGGTTCTACACATTTAATTTTCAATGCATCAATGCAAAGCAAATTTGGATTTTGATCTCTAGGCAGAATCATGAAAACATCCCTGACTAGAAAAGAGCGTTTTCAAACCGCACAATTAATATTATCTCCATGAAAGTATTTTCAGTACTTGGGGATACAAAACATTTAACAAATAATAACAAACCAAGTAAAACAGTCATTATTGTGAAACCAAGCACCAGTTTAAATATCCTAAGGCTGCAGCCCTCGCCCCACTTACCTGGGAGTAAAGCTCCACTGAATTCAGAAGGAGTGAGGAGGCATGGCTAGGATTGTGCTGTTTATTCTGGTTTGGTTGCTAATATATTATGTAAAGCCTCAGAAAAGTACAAAGAAAGTTAATGCTGTGAATGAAATAGTGGATCTCTGTATGTAAGCATTTAAAGAGAGTTCATCAATATAAATCCTATATCATTGTAATCAGGGTGTTAATTAGACAGGGCTTGTTTCTTCTGCAATTAGCTTATTGCCATATGACAATATGTATGAGCTATAAAACTTCTTACTACAGAGGCAAAAACTGATTATTTATCTCTACAACAAAATAACTGAAACCTCCACAAAACTGTCACCTTGCACAGTTTGTTCTAAAAGTAGTTAAGAATAATGCTCAGGCTGAAGTCATAAACCTTGACAAATTTTTTATTACCTTCAAATTAAAAACAACAACAACCAAAAAGGCATTCTAAAAAGTTAACTAAATTGCTATCATTATTTCAGTGACATTTGACAAAGCTGTTGAATATTAGATAAAATGTCTATAAAACAAAATCAACAATATCCAATTTTAAATTTCTATTTAAATATGTTTGCTTCCATATATGGTAAATAAAGGAAATGTTTTAAAGCATCTGAAAACATATCACTTAATTTTTCAACAATTACTCCCCCGTTCCCTTACAGCAGTCCAAGGTCCAATTCAGATACATATCCAAAATTTGTTTTAAAAACGAAGGCAACAAGAAAATTCAAAAGCTCTTCCCACAATAGGGCTTTGCAAGTATAATCCAGAGCATGGAATGGTGAATTTAAAAAAAACACCCAAGTTTTTCTGAGTTTCAAGTTTTTAAGGCTTGTGGACAGGGAGTAGGAAAAAGGAAATTTACTAGGCAGTACAAAGGAAATCTACTTGTCCTCTATTGTGGCTGTGGGGGTGTTGCCCAATTCTACCTTACTGGTGTTTAGAAAGGAAATTAAAAAAAAAAACAATTCTGAAAAAAGTCTAATAAAAAGGCATTCACTTTCTTACCTTAATAGTACTCGCCATAATGTGATCTAGGTTATTGATCGCTAATAATTACCAATAATAATTATTGCTTCACTCTGACCAGAAAGGAGTTTTGATGAAGTTATTTAGAGCGGATGAGATTGTGCTAACTCTAGGAAATGAAGTCAGCCAGTGGCAGGAAGAGGTTTCTATTGGTCCTGGCTACTGCAGTTTGAAGAAACAGGATATTTGGGAGCTAAGAGATAAGAGGTCCTAAAACAATGTTGTTTTTCTTGACGATATGCAGCTACAAGATTTTTTATTTTTTTATAAATGTCAATTGGCTATGACAGTGTCAGCAGGTGTGATATGATGTGCAGTAAATATGGTGTGCCACACTGAAGCAGGATGCAGATGTCGCATGAACTGGGCCAAATTTGATATGGGGCTCCCCAGGGCATTAAATTTTTATGGCCAAATTTAGGTCCGGGGTAAATTGCTGCAACCCTACTAATGTCAGAGGACGGAAGCATACCAACAACACCGACTTTTCTGTTACATAAGAAAGTGCCTTCATACCAGGTCAAACGGTCTGTCCATCTCGTCCAAACGGCAGCAGCTTTTCAGAGTTGCTGCAACCAAATTCTTTTAACTTCAGATGTGATGGATTGAACCTGGGACCTGTTTTGTGCAAAGCATGCCCTTTACCACTGCGACCCTTTCCCCTGAAAAGGGAAAGAATGGAAGTCCACGTATGGTAGAATTTGAACTCACTACAGCCTCTGCTTTCAGCTCACCCTGAAGCAGCTCCCTTTGGCCGCTGTAGTGGTGAACTCAATAGCTATTGTCTGTTTATAGCCTTCCAGATCTGTTTTAATAGGCATATTTTCAATAAAGCTGGCCTCATGTCAGGAAAGTGTATGAATGGGGATGGGGTGGGGCAATGCCAGAAGGGAAATTGTACTAACCATTCAAATGCTTATGTACCATAGTTGGACAACTTGATTGTGTCCCAGTGTTTGATGAATAGCAGCACTGCGCACTGGATCTTCTGACTCGCATGCATCATCATAATCAAACTTTCCCATGAGGCCGGGGGGGGGGGAGAGAGAATGCTGGCTCCACCTCTCTCACACATTACCCGCTTTGTGTACACTGGTCTGATTCAGTGAGCCTAAATGTATCCTGAATGCCAGACACTTGTGTCAGTACATGCTGTGCAAGTCTGCTCCCACTTCTGCATCATCAAAAAAGAAAAATAGGAAATGTATCACCTCACCAAAATAGAGACTACAGGTTTTCATATGCTAATCTATCTACACATGTTAATGGGTAGCTTCAGGGCTTTCTTGTGCTTCTTTATTGTTAAGCCAGACTTGTACCAAACAGCCCTTCAAATAATAGAGGATGTCTTCAAATAGAGGACTGCCATCTATAAAGTGGGACACATGGCCACCATTGGCAGCCCTTCTAATAGAGGATGTCTTCAAATAGAGGACTGCCATTTATAAAGTGGGACGCAAGGCCACCATAGCAGGGCTCCCCAAACTAAGGCCCGGGGGCTAGATGCGGCCCAATCACCTTCTAAATCTGGCCCGCAGAGGGCCCGGGAATCAGCATGTTTTTACATGAGTAGAATGTGCCCTTTTATTTAAAATGCATCTCTGGGTTATTTGTGTGGCCTGTCTGGTGTTTTTACATGAGTAGGAAGTGGCATTTTATTTAAAATGCATCTCTGGGTTATTTGTGAGGCATAGGAATTCGTTAATATTTTTTTCCAAAATATAGTCCGGCCCCCCACAAGGTCTGAGGGACAGTGGACCGGCCCCCTGCTTAAAAAGTTTGCTGACCCCTGTAATAGAGGATGTCTTCAAATAGAGGACTGCCATCTATAAAGTGGGACACATGGCCACCATAGGCAGCTACAATGGAGCTGTCCTCACAGTGAAAGTACTGTATAACAGAATTATTTCCGTGTGAAAATAACGATCCACCCTGAGATGTTAACGTAGTTACAAGCCGTGTATTCTAGACAGAAGAAACTTAATTTTACTTGCCTTTCCCTTCATTAGCATGAAGATGGCATTGGAGACCCAGGCACAGTGAGCCTAAGGTTGCTGGGCCTGGGATGCAGGAAGCAGTAAAAAAAAGAAGAAGATGAGACCGCACCTTGGGATTGAAATGGCTGCAACTTTATTGATTACAGATGTCAGTAGGCTTTGGCATAGGCATTGGGTATGCATCCTGCATCAACCAGCCCGATTGTGGGCTGGATACATCAAGGTCAATCCTGGGTTATGGATCCCTCCATTACACACATCAAATATGCCCTTTTAAAATGTGGCTCTTTTGGGGGGGGTGTTATTAGGTTGTTGTTTTTATTTTGATTATATATATTGTGGGTTTATGTTGATCTTTTCTGTGAACTGCCTTGATACCTCTGGGTATAGGGCAGTATATAAATAACAACAGCAACAACAACAACAACAACCGGGCAATCCCTCCAGTATGCCATTCAGGGAGTTCTATGGCCCATTAGCGCCTGTCTGGGCATTCAGACAGACACCTTCCCCCTGGACCCCTTTATTGGGGTGCCCTGATACTTTGATTATCAATAGTGGGATAGGGCTCCTTCCCAACTACCTCGCTTAGACAACGGGTCCAACCCAATGCTTTTTCCCATTAGCAAGTTGTGACAGTTGCTATAAAGTGGTAAGCAAATCCCCCAGACAGGCCCAATTTGCATGCAGGCAAATTCTTCCCTGGCCCGGAATACAGTGACTAAGTAACTCCACAGCAATGTCACATTCACACACTGCCTGCTTGCAGGGCCAAAATGTACAGGGTGGGGCAGGTGGGACTGTGCCACTGAATGCAAGTGCAGCCGGTTTAAATACAGTCATACCTCGCGTTACGTTTGCTTTGGGTTACGTACTTTCGGGTTGTGTACTCTGCAAACCCGGAAGTATTTTTTGCCGCACACATGGTCTGTGCATGTGCAAAAGCGTTCTGCGCAATTCGCCATCCGGGTTACGTACTTTTCGGGTTACGAATGGCACCCCGGAACGAATCGGGTACGTAACCCAAGGTACCACTGTACGTTGCAGGCAGACCTGAGCGAAGCCAGACTTCACCCATAATAGCCTTCCTTCATAGTAGCCTCTATATTTTATTGAGAATCCATTTGCTTCTTTGAATGGAAACGGTGCTAAAGAATTAGAATGACAAAATAACCCATGTTTTAAGGCAACACAAAAAAAGAGTTTAAGTAAAGAAAAGTGTATACATTATCCGTCAAACTATTTGGAATGGAGACAAGCATTTAGATTTTTTTAAAAAATGTGTCAGCCCCAAATATTTGAAATTCATACATAATTTCTATTTTTGGTCATGCTTTCTATATAACAAGTTTTAAAATTTTCAGTTTTTTTCTTTTTTCTTTTTAACAGATCCTGAGCTTCACCAAACTAGATAACTGAAAGAAGTCAAACCTTATGAAAAGTAAGCATCACCGATTTATAAAAATCAAGAAAACTGTAAACAGTTAAAAGGTAGTATAACTGTATTCACTGTGATGAGTAAGAAAGTGGAAGAATGGGGAACAATGGTATTTCTTGGAGTTTGTTTATTTTCCACCCTTTTCATCTCTACACAATGGATAAGAAAACCCAGTTCAAAACATTGTACAATACTTGACCTGAGACAATTTCACCAAACTCAAAAGAAACTTTTTGTGCTCTAAAGATAAAACATAAAACGTCCATTCCAGTTTTGTAGATGAACATACATAATATTTACAACAACAAAAACATGCATTCTTACTCTTCAATCTCGAGTGGAACTCTGTCTCCTCATTGTTTTAGGTACAGAATAACATAGAAGTCCTAGGGGTTTGTTTAAATATTGTTTAATATTTAAAAAGTATCTACTGTTGAATTGCATTTATTTTTTTCAGGATATGCAACTGCCCCTCCACTTCTAAATAAAGTATCTGACGGAGCTAATATAACTGATTTTTTAATAATTGAATATTTTAAAGCACAAAACATAAAAGCATATTTTTAAAAACCAGAAATAAAAGACAGAGAGTTGTAGCCAGTTGCTGTCCCTCTACTGATGCAATGGAATGATGACAGATGTGAGCTTCACATCTTTGGGAATCCTCCAGAATAATGGCGGCTGGGTGCTGCACGAGAGAGGGGGGAAATCACAAAAAATCCTTTAAAATTGCCTTGATTCATTGAATCCTGCTCCCCATTCCTATGTTTCTTCATTGAACCACCGCATGAGCTCTTTTGTCTTTGTACAGTTCTAATTGCTTCACCTCCAAAATGATATTGTAGAGTTGGGAAAGGTACAGAAAAGGGGAAACCCAAATGAGTAAGTGTTGAAGCATTTGAAGCTTTTTAATTTAGAGTAAAGGCAAGTTGGGTGCGTGGGCTTGAAAGAGGTGTATGCTGAGCGGGTTGTCAGGAGGAAGTCTCTCCTCAGGACTGTTGGACATCCCAAGCACAGAGGAGAATCTGCCTGACATTCACCACCACTTCCCATTATTGATGCATTCCCCACCTCTAGGGAGTTATCTCAGGCGAGACTGGACATATCGACTCTACCCTGTCTCCAAGGATGAAATGCTGGCTGGGCCAGTGCAAGCTTTCTCACAAGAGTGCATGCCTGATTGCCCAGTCCAAGGCTCGGGACACCAACTGCATGAATGACTTTGACTGTCCCGGTCTTCAAAAGGAGAGTTCAGGGGGCATGCCAGCTGTTAGGATAATGTCTAGGCTTGTACCTTGTATCTTTGAGCTCTGACATAACCACTCATTGCATACAATGTAACCTATGTTTGGGCAATTTAGTGACTTCTGGAATAATGATTTTGGCAATAATCCAGCCAATAGTCCAATTAATTAATAATAATAATAGTAATGGTGGTGGTGGTACATCCATGAATGGGAGTCAGGACACTTAGGAGAAATTTGCACTAAAATGCTGGTGAATTTTCATGAGGATTTCTTTAAAAAATAAATAAATTACAAATTGCTGCTGTAATGTGAAGAACTGAATTTAAGTCTGGAAACAAGAGAAATTGAGAGAACCAAAACTGACAGATCCTTCCACCCCTATGTGAAGGTTAGATACCGGTAGTACCAGGTTTTTATTAACCATTTGTTCTTATTTGCTTGCGACAATTAGCATTTGTCCTCATTTGCTTGAAGGGTGTTTACATGTCTTCCCGTTAGTTATTCTTTCATGCCACATTTTTCAGTGCATTTTCCTGTCACTTTCTTAACTGCAAAAAGTCCACTTACTTTACTTTGTTGTTCTAGTGTTACAGAGTCTTTAATCCACTTTAATTGTTTATGCCTAAAATTCTGGTATGCACCTGAATCCCTCTTGCAAAACACAGTCTCTTTTTAATCTATTCTGTTGTTGTTGTTTAGTCGTTTAGTCGTGTCCGACTCTTCGTGACCCCATGGACCATAGCACGCCAGGCGCTTCTGTCTTCCACTGCCTCCCACAGTTTGGTCAAACTCATGTTCATAGCTTCGAGAACACTGTCCAACCATCTCCATCCTCTGTCGTCCCCTTCTCCTTTTGCCCTCCATCCTTCCCAACATCAGGGTCTTTTCCAGGGAGTCTTCTCTTCTCATGAGGTGGCCAAAGTATTGGAGCCTCAGCTTCAGGATCTGTCCTTCCAGTGAGCACTCAGGGCTGATTTCCTTCAGAATGGATAGGTTTGATCTTCTTGCAGTCCATGGGACTCTCAGGAGTCTCCTCCAGCACCATAATTCAAAAACATCAATTCTACGGCGATCAGCCTTCTTTATGGTCCAGCTCTCACTTCCATACATCACTACTGGGAAAACCATAGCTTTAACTATACGGACCTTTGTCGGCAAGGTGATTTTAATTTTTGTATTTTACACTTTCTAATCAAGTTACAGGTAGGTAGCCGTGTTGGTCTGAGTCAAAGCAAAATAAAAAAAATTCCTTCAGTAGCACCTTAAAGACCAACTAAGTTTTTATTTTGGTATGAGCTTTCGTGTGCATGCACACTTCGGTATCTGACACCTGGTATTTGACGAAGTGTGCATGCACACGAAAGCTCATACCAAAATAAAAACTTAGTTGGTCTTTAAGGTGCTACTGAAGGAATTTTTTTTATTTTACTTTCTAATCAAGTTTCAAGCCCAGCCTGGAAACTGAGATGTCTTTTCCTTTCTTTTTATTATTATGTTTCAGAGATTAAACTTTTTTAAAAAACAAAACAAAACAGTCTAACAGTTATACATTCACTTTTAAAGAGTAAAGTGTTATTCTTTTAAAAATAAGAATGTAAATGTTTATGCTTTCAAAGTTCCATTTATAAATGGCTTTAAGCAATTAGTGACAGATTGCTAAAGGGAGAAGGCATGTTTAGATTCAAATGTTTCCAGAAGATGTGGTGACCCCTGGGGACAATTTAACTTTTTTAAAAAAATAAAAAAATAAAACAAAACTGTTTTAGGGTTTTTTCTTAGGAGGTATTAATTTTATGTCAATAAATGCATGCAGTTATAATACTTTGCCAGAATACAAGTGACCACTCACATACTTTTTTGGGGGGGGGTTAAATACAGCAAAAATGAAACAAAACAAAAAGCAGTGTATATATTACAAGTTCTACTGGGCTTTTTACATATCTGTCGAGCTAAATATGTGTAGGATAATTGCATCCTTGCCCTGGTAGGTGCATTATGTGACCCAGAAGAGCAGCAAAGGAACAGAAAGGACACTGAGTGTTGGGATGAAATTAGGCCAGATTTTATTGACTGCAGCAGGCAGGGTAGAAGTTAGCATGGCAGTAGGGCCAGTATCACTTCATCATTCCACTGCCCAATGCTGGTAGAATGGAATCTGTAGGGTTGGACCAAGTCCAACCCGCTTCATGAGAGTTGGCCTCTTTGCATACTTTGGATACTGTCTTGTAGTTAGACCATTCTTTTCCCCAAGCTTATTCCCCAAACATGTCAGATTCTTCTGCCACTTAAACACTTGATTGTTTCTAGACAGCTTTAAGATCTAGTATAGCTGTTCTCACAAACACAGTCATATTCCAGGTTGTCCCTGAGGGTTTATCGTTCATATAATATAAGGTAAGGTAAGGTAAGGTAACCTTTTCCTACTCCTCTGTAGTATTTCCACAGAGGAGCAATCCTCATGTCAAAATTGTATGGTCCAATCCCCACATCTCTGTGGAAAGATGACAAAGTAGACGGGGGTTGGTTTAGTCCAGTGTTCTTCAACTCTGGTTCCCCAGATGTTGTTGGATTACAACTCCCATCATCCCAAACTACTTTAGCCAATGGTCAGAGATGACAAGGTCCTGTGTAGTCTAACAGCATTTGGGAACCCCAATCTGAAAATGCTGCCTAAGAAGAGTTCAAGTGAAGTTTAATTTAACAGTAAAAACTACTGTTAAGCTCTACTAATAACTAAATGAAGCCATATTACATTAGTTAAAGTAAATTTAATATTACTGGCTTTGGAAAGAAGTCAGGGTTAATCCTTTATCTTAACTACATTGTATTCAAGTAAAAGGATCTCTATTTTCATAATGCTACTTCTGTGAATTATCATGGTTATTATTTCTCTGCCCTTTTCTTTTATTCTAAACAAATGGCTTTTTTTTTACAGAAAAACACTGTGATTCAGCATTTCTTAAAAGTATCAGAATTTATAATTTGCTGTGATACTAAAGAAATAAATTTTAAAAAGAACTTTCTTCTAGTTATCTTCATAAATAAGTTTTAATAAAGTTTAAGATCTGAACAATGGAACCATTTAAATGTGTCTGTTTCAAGGTAATTTCAGGTGTGCTTACTTACAAGTAAATATGATTAGCCTCACAGTCTGTATATCATAATAGTGAAGAAAGATGGCAAGTATTTTCAAATGGAAATTGTCCGAATCGGAGCCAATTTGAAATCTGCGGATCTGAATGTGAATATGTGTTTTAGTCACTAGATGGTGCTCAGTGTTCTTCTAAAATGAACGATTTAGTTGAAGTGATTAGGCCACTGGAACAGGCTGAGAATATAAATTCTCCCTTATTTCACAACGGCATTTGACTCCATTGTTTGCCCTCAGCCTGCTCTGCTAAACTAAATATTGCCTTCCATACACACAGTCAACCTGTACGGACTTCTTCCAACATATCCCCCAGCCCCCTCTGGGTCAATTAATTCCCCTTTGCATTTTCAGAACAGCAAAGGCTGCCTTACACAGATCATAGATCCATCTTGCTCAGGGTTGTCTCTACAGGGTCTCAGACAAGACTCTTTCTCAGCCATACCTAAATATTGTGGGGGAGTGAATATGGGACCTTCTATATGCAAATGACATGCTCTATCATTTCCCCCATGCTCTGTAGACACTCTGCAAAGAAGTTTGGGGTCAGCATCCCTATCTTTTTTTTGTCTTTGACTTCAAGTACACACATCCCTCCATGCTAGACTCCTCCTACCAATCCATGACCAAGTCCCCTTTAATCTTTTATGGAAGTTAGTGATACTCTAACAGTAAATTAATACTAATACTAAAACTAAAACTAATAATTTTATAATTTATACCTTACCCATCTTGGCTGGGTTTGCCTTTTTCATATTTGTGTGGTTTACATACAGGATCATGTATATATTTACAGATAAGTAACACCTTAATGAATTCAGTTTATTTTGCTTCCACGTTTGCATAAGATTATAACTTTAATCTGCAAATTTGGAGGCCAGGAATAACCACATTTATTTTGAAACAAGCTAAATTCTTTAAGGGAGCAGACAGACGTCTAATACTGGGATAGTATACAGTTTGTACTTCTTAGTGACTGAAAACATGAAACAGATGTGAAATATTTGAATATAGATCCTAGTGAACCAGAAAGGCTGGGACTAATCCAGATCATTCATAATAATTCAAAGCTGTCACCCTTTGGCCACCAAGACTCTCTCTCCCCCTCACACGTGCTGTGGAACTTATGCAATGAACATGCAGATCCAATTTTCTTTCCTACAAGTATGCTTAGCAGTGCTCTTTCCAAACACAAATAGTTAAAAACTATTTTCTGTCGCAGCAACCTGTTCTGATGCTGAAGCAACAAAAAACAGCTCTACGTTTGACTTATTTGAACAGGAGACCACAAACTGGCTTCAAACTTCATAGCATTTGCACCTAGTAATCTTGATGGAAAATGAAGTCATAGCAAATCTGCTTATTTGATTCCAATAAATAAAAGTAGACCATTTTGGCCCAAGGCTGGTTTTATAGCGTCCAATCCATTTGGTCATATTCAGCACTCTACTCAACACCAGGTCACCAACAAACGGTTTTCGCAGTGAAGCATTCTAACAACTGTTTCACCATGAGTGAAACAGCAATCCTGATTATTTCATCACAAATTCTGAGACACACACAAAATATTCACATTACGTGACCTAAATTTGAGCTGCTTGAAGGCTTATTCCTGCTCCTTCTCAACTTGACTCTCCAAAGGAGTGTATATTCCAGGCAACACACTTACATACTGTCCACTCTGTGAAACACTGAGCTAGCTTTAGAAAACAATTACTTTGCAGTAATGTGAAACTACATCTTCAAGTACCACATTGAAGCAGTACCCTAATTATTACAGTCCAGTAAGGGGCTTCTGCAGCTGGTTCCTATTTGCAGCTTAAAGGTGAAGAGCCATGAATGCAATCTGTTCTGCAGTCCCCTCCCCCCAGCCACAGAGCAAAAGCCCTAGCAGTATGCACTAAGTAGAGCAAAGCCTAAATTAGAAAAAAAAAATAGTTTCCCCATATCCCTCATATTTAGGTGTTTTTTTTTGTTTTTTGTTTTGCTTTTTACTCAGATTTCATTATTTGTTTCAGATCTGTCACATCTCCCAATGGCTTCATATGCTGTGATCCCAAAATCATTTATATCTACCATGGAATACAGAGAAGCTTCCACAACACAAAGCCGTTTGATGTGCTTGGCAAGTCTGTTTGGCCACTGATCATCTGCAAGTTCATTATAACAGGCTTCTGCTAAACAGTAGGCACACAGGGTTTGCCTAGCACAACTGGTTACAAGGTTCTACACTTCTCATGCTTCCTCTCCATCCAGTTCTAAGCAGTGTATGATTTGTAAAAGATGCATACTATGCCAAATACCAAAGCAAAATCAGTGTACTGCCATAGTTTATTTTGCTTATTATTAGCACTGTAATCAGAGTGCCAATTCTCATTAATTTGGTTTGAATGTCTACTATGTCATACAAGGCAGATGGCCATCCAACCTCTGCTTCAAAAGCTACAAGGAAGGAGAATCCACCACCTCTTGTGGGAGCCTGTTCCACCGTCAGAAAGTTTTTCCTGGTGTTTAGTCGGAATCTCCTTTCATGTAAGTTAAATCCATTGGTTTGGATCCTACCATCCAGAGAAGGGGAAAAGAAGCCTGCTCCATTATCTATGTGACTGCCCTTTAGATATTTTAAGAAGGCTATCATATCTCCTCTCAGTCTCCTCTTATCTAAATATATTCCAACTCTTGGTTTGGTCATCTTGGTCACCCTCCTCTGCACATGTTCCAGCTTGTCAGTATCCTTCTTAAATTGTGGTGCCCAGAACTAGACACAGTACTGCAGCCAGGTGTGCTCTGACCAAGGCAAAATAGAGCAGTATTATTACTTCCCTTGATTGGGACTCTATACTTCTCTTGATTCCTCTGTTGATGCTGTAACAAGTCTTAGGGACAGGGCAATGAAAGAAGGATTAAGAAAAACAGTTCATAAATTACACAGTGAATGCAAATGGTCCAGTCTTGAAAGTTTCTCCACTGATAAATAAGTGCTTGTGTATAATAAGTGTGGCACCAGCCTATTGCCATAATCTGCAGTATTGCACTGGCCCTGAAAAGACCTAGGATCTGGGAGACCAGGTTTCAAATCTCCAGCTGGACATAAAGCTCACTGGGTCACTTCAGGTCAGTCACTTATTCTCAGCCTAGCCTACCTCACAGGGTTAATGCAATGATAAAATGGACGGGGGTAGATGAGTGTGTATGTCACCTTGAATTCCTTGGAGGAAAGCTGGGATATGCATGCAAAAAATAAAATAAATAACAAAATAAATTATATGGTGGCAAAGAGGTGAGCATGTGACTCTTAGGTCATATCCTATCATTATGCTCTGGGGAAAACTTTCAATCTTGTATGCATTTTGTGCTTCTGTGCACCCTCTCTCATTCTGTGGGAGTAAAGCGTGAAATTTGAACATGGCATGTTTTGCCTAATAAAAGATAGCGAGAGTGAGAAGCATCATGTCTGAACTGAGGAAATTGTTTGTTTGCCGCCCACTTGCAGAGTTGCAATAAAAAAGTTGGCCCTCTGTCATTTTCACTGACTCTTCTGTTATGCAAATCATAAATAGGCGGTTTTAAAAATTATGCATCAGTTTCTCTTGCAATCCAGTTCTTTCTATCAGGTCCCTTCAGCTGCAGAGGAATAAACAGGATGCCGCATTGCTGTGAACCCAGAGTGCAATTCTTTGTTAAGGAGCTTCAACAGAGTCCCTTACCACTTCATTTCTTTTAAAAACCACAAGAGCAGCACTGCTGTGCTAGCTCAGGAACTCTGGGGCTACCTGGATGGGCAGATACAAGGAGGGAGTTCCAGCACAGCAGAATTAATGATTCCTGCCATACCAGGGGTGTGTCAGGTGTTGAGTTCCATCAAAAGAATGAGGAGACAAGCAACTCCTTGTGGCTGCAAGCATCTCTATGCTCTCCAATATGAGCACCAAGTCGGGGCAGCAGCAGCTCAGAAGTAGGTTTTAAGAACTATGTTTTTGCAGGCTATGTTAATGCCAGTGTTTTATTAAGCAAACACATTTCTCACAATATTATAAATGTAATCTAACTAGCCAAAGCAAAGTTTGCCTGCTCTCTCAAAGTCTCTCTAGGAGGGAAAAACATGGAATGCAATATTTGACTTAACCCACATAATTGCATTAAAATTTGCTAAATGGTTTTAATCGGTTGCCAAGAGGTTGGGTTTTGTGGTTCCTGAGTTTTGAAGAGATACAGCAAGTGCTGTGGTGTTGCTAAACTCCCTTTCTAGAACCAGAAGACCATGAACTAAATCCTGAGCGAGATAGTGTGCTGTGCACTTTCCACTGATCTCACTCAAATCAGTGGCTGCTGGAAGCCCTCAAAATTACTTGGGACGTGGCCCATTCAGAGTTACAGCTCGAGGCCTCAATAATAGAAAAAAGAAGCTGCTGCTTTATAAAAGCCAAGCAGGCCTTATAAACAAGAACATTGTGTTGGAAAACACCCAGATCCAACACAAGCTTGAGTATCCTCCAACACTACTTAGAACAGCCGATTCACATACTTTCCCAAGCCTCTCATCTAGCAGGTCTAGTGATCAGTAACACAAGCACAGAGGACATGGGAAGTCAAGAGAGAGAAAAGTTGTAGATAATGTCCAACGAGTCTCTGGATTTGATGACACTTAGCTTTAGCACAATACATTTGAACTTAAAGAAATGTGCTACTAAAACATTACAACAGTTGGCCCTGATGTAAGAATGCTGATGGAGAAGCCCACTGTAACTTCTTAATATTTAGTGCAGACAGCCTCTGGTTCAACTTGCAAGCCAAGTGGATTGATGGCAAGTAGGAACTGAATGTGTTTGTCAAGCAAGTGCTTAGCACTTGAGGCCATGCAGAATATTTGTATTCAGAAGGAAAGTTTGTGAACTCAGAATGAAAAGCTGATGTTCATGGAATGCCATTTCAGCCTCAGGATAGATACAAGAAACGAGTCAACAGCAGGGCAGTGAAAGGATACAGAGTACTGTACAGAAGTATTCTAGGTGAACATATATAAACACAGGAAGCTGCCATGTTCTAAATCACGGGGCCCCTGCAGATTTCCCTTTTATTGCACGTTCAGCATGATTTGTGTTCATGATGCTACTGGGGCAGTTACACGTGATTCCACTTGTAATAGTGTTTGTGCCCGCAAAGGTTTTGGGGTGGCTGCACTGCTCTACTTTCAATCAGTGCATATCCTGTAACTTCCTCCTGAAATTCAACAACTTTTTATACCACAAATGTTTATTTGTGCCATAGTGCACCGTACACAACCAGACATTTTCATCTGCCCCAGCTGCAACAAAACACATCTCTCCCATATTGGTCTCTACAGCCACAGCAGGCGCTGTAACTCTCCAACAGTTTGACTTCACCCCCGAAGGTGCAAATTTCCAGTCTCCCAAGACAGATGGATGCCAACCAACCCTTTTAAGCTAATGGTCATCCCCAAATATTATGGCAGCAAATTCCATGTTAATTATGCATTGCATCAAAAAGTGTTTCACCGTCCTGATTCAATTGCCCATCAGTGTCATTACGGGTCCCTGAGTTTTAATGCTACAAGAAGAAAACTTACCTAATCACCGTGCAGATACCATGCATTATTTTATAAATCTCTATGATGACTCCCTCCAGTCTTTTTTCCCCCCTAGACTAAAAAACTTCAGTTACTTTCCTTGTAGGGAGGCTATTCTAAGCTCTATCACTTGCACTTTTCTGTACATTTGGCAAGATTGCAATATAAAAGGGAACACTCTGAAAACTATATTGTATTACCCATGTATCCATAAAGAAACTATGATACTGAAAGTCTTATTTTCAATACCTAGCATGGAATCAGCCCTTTTCACATCCACTGTAACTAGCAACCACTAGCCCCACCCCACCCACCCACCCACCCACCACAGAGAGTCACAGACAGTTCAGATCCCACCAGTGTATATTTAAAAGTTAGGCTTGTTTGCCCAAACATGCATCACTTCACACTGATTTTCACTGAATCTCGTTTGCCATTTTGTTGCCTGTTCACCCAGTTTGGAGAGATCTTTGCAGCCCACTTCAGCTCTCACTGTCCTGAATAATTTAGCGTCATCTGAAAAGTTAGCTACTCCATTCCTCAAAGTATAACTAAGATTTAGGCTTTTCAGTATGGAACCCTGAGCGGTTCCTTTGCATCACTTGTGGGTTTAATCCCATGAAATGTCACCCAAACGATAAAAAGCTATTTTCTGGGAGAGCTGAGGTGGAAAGTTCCCAAATGCACATGCCATCGAAATGGCAAACCAAGATTATTTTAAGGGAGCCTTCCAAAAAGGGGTTTGAAGATGCTTGCAAGTAGGACATTGTGCCTCACAGCTATAATATCATAAAATCCATTCAATTTAAATTAATATATTTGGGCAGACAGCTATATTAGAATTCTTGTTGTTTTTTCTGTTATAATGGTAGCCTGTGGTATGACGAGTCCGTTTCAAAAATCTGTGCAGTTATTGCCTTTCTTTCGCCTGGGGCATATCATGTGTTTTCTATTTCAATGAGCTGCACTGCACTACCTCATTAAAAGAAACACTTATGCAAAGCGAAAGGATGTGCATCATGACACAAGGTATGCTTGCCAGCTTTGAAGGCTGAATGGTTTCCAAGAAGAATATCAAGCAGCTATACTGGCAGTTAGTAGTTGTGGACATTATCTGAAACACACTAGAGTTCTGTAAGTTGGCAGAAGTAGGTCAGAGAGGATGAAAACAACAAGTTGCAAGTATCCTCAACGTCTTGCGCAAGTGCTCCTATGTGGGGCTCTTGTCACCTTACCATGTCCCCCTCCGGGATACTACAAGTTCTAAGGATCTCAAGCAGGGTATTGCACTCTCCGACTTCATCAGTTGGAAAAGAAAGAAAATGGGAGAACATTCTGTGGATGCTGATCATGTTCAGTTCTTAGTGAGTTGTTTCTTGTCCCCTTGGGTCCCCCCCCCCGGGCAAACCTAGGTGTGGAGTCCATTACTCCCCTCTTGATTTCTAGTGCTGCTGCTTTGGCTACAGTGTGCTCAGTTGTGACCCTATGAGTTTCTATTAGAGGGTGCCAGTGGTGAGGAAGGAGGGCGAGGACTGAGAGAAACTCAGGGAGGGGATCCCACATTTACTATTTGTTTTCCTTAATTTATATCCTGCTCGCATTCCATAATTATACAGAAGACGGCATTGAGCCCAAGGCAGCAAGGAAAGCTATTTTAACTTAAGGCTACATACCATATTACAGGGGTGTCCAACAGGTCGATTGCGATCTACCGGTCGATCGAAGGTTGTTTGATCGTTTGACCTTGAAACCCACCCCCCCACCCACCCCACCCACCCCCGAAAAAAAGCTCAACAGCTTTGGCTCAGCCTCCCCACAAAAAAGCTCAACAACTTTGACGGGTAGATCACTGCCAGTTTATTTATAGTGGGAGTAAATCGCCGTCTCTTGGAAGTTGGATGTGCCTGCCATATTACATCGCCTCTGAGGATTTGATTGAAAAGACTGATTTCGAAGAAACAAATCGAAGATTATCACTCTTCAAATTTTAATTTCTGGTTGTTGTTTGTTTAGGAATTTCTAAAAGTTTGAATGAAAAAAATGGCCATACTTAGAAAATTTAATTTCAGCCTGTCAATACTATGGATGAATGCAACCTTCAAGAAATTCAAGTCAATGAGAAATTGTTTCATTTGCATTTTTGAAAGGGTGAACATCAAAATTTAGAAATATTAAACCTGAATTTTAGAGCCAAGTAGGGTTTTTTGTTTGTTAGTTTTTTTAATGGAAGTCCATAATTACGTTATTTGTAGAAAATAATAGCTGTTTCCAACAAAGTCTAATCCAAAACCAACTCAATATTTTGAAGGTTCCCCCCCATAATGCTGTTATTAATGTATTAATATTTTTATAAGCCAACCTGCACAGTTTACAAACGTATCGCTAAATTTCACTGAAAGGGAAAAAGAGGTTGATCCTGGCGCTGTGGGTTAAACCACTGAGTCTAGGGCTTGCCGATCAGAAGGTCGGCGGTTCGAATCCCCACGACGGGGTGAGCTCCCATTGCTCAGTCCCAGTTCCTGCCAACCTAGCAGTTCGAAAGCACATCAAAGTGCAAGTAGATAAATAGGTGGTACCGGTACAGCGGGAAGGTAAACGGTGTTTCCGTGTGCTGCTCTGGTCCGCCAGAAACAGCTTTGTCATGCTGGCCACATGACCTGGAAGCTGTACGCCGGCTCCCTCGGCCAGTAAAGCGAGATGAGCACCGTAACCCCAGAGTCGGTCATGACTGGACCTAATGGTCAGGGGTCCCTTTACCTTGATTGCACTATGAAAGGAAGACAAGTTTTTTTGATTGTGTCAAGAGCCCAGAAGTTAGGGGCACTTAAACGTAATGTTGTCTTTGTAGCCTTTAGTTAACTTTCCAGCTTGTTCTTCCTCACACCTTTTCTGCTGCTGCTCATTTCTAATATACTTCTGGCTATTTCTTCTCCCTAAAGGAGTCTTGACCCCACAATATCTATGTAAGCTCTGTGTGCACTACTAGAGATTCACCTGTCATTTCTGACACGGGAAATAAGGGCTATTTTTGCATATTTCACCCAGCAGTAGATCCCAAAGTGGTGTGCTTGCACAAACCAATAAGCATGTTGGTAACTAATATGAGCTTCTGCTGTCATTGGGATAGTGACCCTAGTAAACTTTATCTTCTTCCATGTGCAAAATTATAAAACACAGCATTGTAAAACAAAATGGATATTAATTTTAAAAAGTTGTCTAGAATTGTTATATTCTGAATTTTCTGTTGTAGACACTTCAGTAATTGTAATACAAAATGGATGATTCCGACTTTAATGTATTAATTCAATTTAACTTGCAATTCATTTAAGACATCTTGCTATGAATGCAACTCTCCTAAAATATATGCATTTTGCCAGGTTATTATATTTTTTTATTGCATAATTAAGGGAGCAAATCTAAAGAATTTTATACATGTTCCTATATGCTTCTTATTATCAAAGTACTACTCCATTTTTCTTTTTGTTTAGGCCAAACATCATAATAATTCAAATAGCAAGTCCTCAGTCACTAGCAGCAACTTGGTATCCTCACATTACAGTAGATGATACAATGAAACTGATAAGCATTGACTTGGTACTCTATAAATGCCAAACCCAAAACCTTTCATGTATGGACAGCAGCTAGGCATTTCAGAAAAAAGAATTTCAATAGCTTTCTCTCCTTTTATGCAGAATTTTCTTCACCTGTCATAGAATGTAGAATTTGTATTCCTGCAATAAAATGCTTAAAGATCATGTTAGCTGTACAGACCATGCAAATATCCTTGCATTTTCTGATAGGGTTTTGCCTCTCAACTAAATAATGATCTTAAACTATAACCACATGCTGTCTTTTAAAAAAAAGGGAATACAGAGGAAACTCTTTGCTCAGCCAAGTCAGTCACACTTTTGGCTATGGAACAATTTTCCTCTGTTTCTGAAGCCAGAGGCACTAAAACAGGCCTCTGTTATATGGCTTGATTCACAAGACCATTAAGCCAAAGTTCTTGAATATAAGCTGATTTGAGAAATCAGTGTAAATCCAACACGCTGGGTAAAACAGGGTTATCAGAGCAATAAATTCCACAGCAAAATAAGTGTGTGTATTACTAATTGTAAATCATTTTTATACCGAACATGATACAAGCTGATCATCCATCCTGCAAAGTCGAGGACTAGCAGACAATGCACAAATAAATAGTGGTTCTGTGCAACTCCATGCTTCTTTACCCTCCTGCTTCCTGATATTGTACAGGGGTACTGCTGCATTGCACACTTCCCTACCAGCAAGTAATATCAGCTCACGCATTATACATGTGTATTATACATGGCATTACCAGGAAGAAGAGAAAAACTGACATGTGGTAGTCCAATTCTTTATGGGGTGTGTGTGTGTCCAGTTGGTGTCTGTTCACTGACCAAAGGCGCCCATTAGTGAAACAGGGAGGGAGGACATTTTTTTTGCAATTCTTCCTCCCCCTACAGCCCCCTGTGTGCTGCAAAATTTTCCCCAGGTGATCACACAACCATGCAAAGTATATTGTGGGGGGGGGGGAGGAAGGGGAGAGGGGGAACTGCCTCCCTCCATATTCCACAGAGAGATGCTTTCCTTTTGGTGCACAGGGACACCAATTAGATACCATCTTATATTTCTGCCATATTAGTCATTTAGATGGTCAGTGCAGTACTAGTTGTTGTTTTTTAACTGTTGTTTTAGTATCAGAAAAACCTAAATGCGAAAGAGGAAATAATAGGTTGTTAAAATTCCTATTTATTATCTTTGATCCGATGCCTGTAAAATGCTGCAGTTAGGGAGAGCTACAGTTCAGGTGCTTCTTTATTCAAGCTCTATAATAATTACTCAGTGACTGAATAAAAAAGTGGTGTTTGCAATTTTGTGAATATTTCTTTTTTTTCTCTAAAAAATCTATTAGGTCCTTAAGAATTTTAGGAATGTAGCTGTATTGCCATTTCACTACATACTCAGGCTGTGTTTACATTACCATTATTTTTCTCAATCTGGATTGAAGCTGGTTTGGGAAATGCCATCAAAATGCAGTATTTCATAAGAAATGACAGGATGGGTATGGGTTGTGACTACGTTTATGCACGTGCCGCTCCCTAAATGAACACATCGGAGTGCACTGGACACAGAGTGAAAGGTAGTGTGTGCACAGCCTAAGTTATAATATCTCACCATATTTCAACCAGGCATCGGTTTCAATTCATTAATGAAGGACAGTTTTTCCTGCAAACATTCTTTAATAGCACGCTCAGTAATTCTTTCAGGATAAAAGCCACAATCTAAATTATTCCACATGTAAACAAGAATGCTATGCCTCATATATTATCAACAATTCAATATGTAGCGTATTACACATTAGGGATCCAAGATACTAGGCATACACAATCATCTCTATGCTTGCCTCAGAAATGACTGGGTTGTTTGCAAACATTACCTTTTCATGAAAGGTAATGTTGTGTGTACTGAAAAAGAATTCTTGCAAAAATAAATAAATATGTATTTCCCTGCAGTTGTCATTTATTTTTTTTGAAACACAGCATCTTTTAACTCTGTCTAGCCAAGTCAGTGGAACTTTGCACCTCTATAGATTTAAAGAGGCAGAGCTAAAGTTGTGGCACCTCAAAAAATGGCTGGTGTGTGGGGCAAAAAAAATCAACACGCTACTGAGGACTCTTGGTCCAAGGAGCAGCATTGGGTTGTTTCTGCCCTGTACCAGCCAATTTCAGGCAGAATTAAGAAGGGAGGTTTGTTTATTAAAGTGATCTGTGCCTTCCTCAATATCTGCTAATATTCCAGCACCACTGCTTGAAGCTTTGAGCACCCCTGCTTAAAATACTTTCCCTATCCATAGCAGTTACCAGCTCTGGCATAAACCTGAAGGGAGGGGAGACAAGTCTGCATCTCTCATTAGGACATTTACAGTGGTACCTCTGGTTAAGAACTTAATTCATTCCGGAGGTAAGTTCTTAACCTGAAAGCGTTCTTAAACTGAAGCATCACTTTAGCTAATGGGGCCTCCTGCTGCCGCTGCACCACCAGAGCACGATTTCTGTTCTCATCCTGAAGCAAAGTTCTTAACTCGAGGTACTATTTCTGGGTTAGCAGAGTTTGTAACCTAAAGTGTTTGTAACTTGAAGCGTTCGTGACCTGAAGCGTTCGTAACCCGAGGTACCACTGTATTTTTCTGCTCTGATTTCCCCTGAGGTTCTATAGCTCACAATGGCATTAATTTTGAAAACTTAACAATTCACTTATCAATTGTGAGAATTTAATAGGTTGCTCTTCAGCCCAAGAGCTCTCAGAACAACTTCCAGAATTTAAAAGAAGACAAGATCTTAACACTTTCTAAAACCACAGCAATAATAAAACAGCAGCAGAATCAGCATTAAAAATGGGGGGAAACACACAGCAGAATGAATCAATAGCAAATGTTTTAAAATCCAAAAATATCTTAAATCATCTTTAAAAGCCTACAGAACTATGAGTTATGGGTTTAATACAGGAATGAATCACCATCTTTCTCTAATACTACCTAATGCTACCAGACTGAAATAATGCCACAAACATTAAAGATTTTGAAACTTCATTCTCTATGAAGACATGCGAATAAGCTAAAAATTGACAACTTTTGCTATATTCAAAAATGTAAGGCAGCTGCTTAACAATTCAACGTGGAAATGTTTACCACAGCATTAAGTGCATTCAAATTACCTTGCATTGCTTGGATTTCCCTTGACTCCAGTGATCATACAGTCAAGCATATTACTGTAAATGAATTACTGCAGCTATACTGTACAGTTGCCTGAAAAGCCTACCAGATATCGGTTTAGCTAAATTTGATCAGGTTTATTCAAATTTGTCTACTGGTTAGGCACTGAATAGCCAGCACAAATGCTTTCAAGTCTGGTGCAGCAATTCCTTTAACCATAGTACACTACGAAGGTCCTAATGAAATGTGACATCAATGGGCAGCAAATATTGCATGTTGATGCACAGATTTTGTGAGACAATGATACTGTGGGAATTTGCCCACTAAATGCTGTCAAAATTTTCGAACTGGCAGTCCAGTAGCAGTGCAGGACACCTACAAAGTGGGGATGATTGCTGTTGTGAAACTAGCCTTTTACTTCAACAGTGTTGCAAGGATCAATAATACAGTACCTTAATGAGCATAGTGCTCAGAAATTATAGGAATGGATCAGTGGAGGGGAGACCATTTGAAACACTTGTATGTACATGCACATGACATCTAAGGTTCTTGCTCTTAAAATACCACTGGTTTGCAACCATAGATATATTAGAACTACCTTGAAAAGTTTAATTCCCCACCCCATTATCTCAAATCATCAGTTTTAGCTTCATTAGATAAGTGCCATGTTTTAGAGATGGTGATTTACTTTGATCATCACTTCAAGCATATTTTTATTAATAGCCACAATATGTGGGATAATATTTGTAATTACTATTGCTACTATAGGAAATCTAATACAGTTCTAAAGCATATACCTTTTCCATTTATGGTTCTTATAGCACCAGATGAAAAGCTTATTTATCAGTCTAGTAGATCTGATTGCTTTAAAACTGTGTGTAGTTGAAAAGCTTGTTGTTGCTTATCCTAAAGCATCTCATGGTAAACATTGAATGTAAGCTAAAGCATAAGAAACACCTTTTGTTTTCCTAGGAAGTCAGCATGCTGACTGCTATTGATAATAAGACAATAAATATGTACTGTGCAAATACGAAAATAAAGAGCATTCATAATTGTTTCACTGAGAAATGTTTTAGTAAGATCTAGCATGATGGCCTTAATTTCAGTATTGAACTTTGATTCTGTTAGAAGGGATTTGGCTTCATTTTGTTAGGATTTTGGCTTCATAGTTCCAAATATAGGATCCATCCCAACATCTGGTTAACACAACACACACAAGTCAATGCACATGTGGAAGAGAATGTGGCTGCTACTTTGCTGGTCCTAAGGACAGACACATTGTCTCTGTCTACATTTCTGCCTGTCTGTGTCCTTTTTCTTACTTTTTATTTATTAAGATTGCACATGTGTTTCTTCCTATCTGCTCTAAATGTGACCAGCCTATGATACAAGGAACATTGATTCAAAGCATCTGGTGAAGATATTGTTAAGTGTCTCTATTCTACCCAAATTATGGGTATCTGAAATTAGAATGAACCAATGCCTCTGGTTATTTCCACAAGAACACATACACTGTGTACTAGGTTGGCCATGCGTTACATACATCATATTTATGAATATTAAAATAAAATTAAAAATTACAAGAATATCATTGAGCAAGCAAAAATAAATAAATCACAAAACAAAACAGTCATTACTACAGCTATCACTAGATGCAGCAGCAGTATGATTTCCTTGTTCTTCCACAGGATTTGCTTGTAAAGCGTGAGTTTGTCAGGACTTGAGGAACTGTCCCTCTCACTCTGGGTTAGGCTTTGCAACATTACAATGCTTTGGGCCTAGTCACCTGAAGTTTCATGAGGATTTAGAGCTCTGACCAAAATCCATGCAAGACATGGCAATGCAACCTGCTTCCTGCTTCTGAACAATGAAAGTTGGTCAATCAGGCATTACATACTCTCCAACATTCCTCAGATGAAAATAGGGACATTTCTTACTCTCCCCCAACTGACCCTCCACAACCCACCCCCAGCAGAGCATTTCTGCCTCCACATGCACCCTCCACGGTCCTGAGAAAACCCATTGATCCAGATTTTATTTTACTGTGTTCTTTGGTAGATTTACAAAAAGAAAAACACCAATAAATGATTTTTTAGAAAGGGGCAAGGTTAGACATGGACACACAAAGCATTAAAAAAAAACCTGACTCCTTGCATTCTACTCTCCCTTTCTTCCTGCCCAGGGTAGCCCTGCCTCTCCTCCTCCTGGCCCGCTCTCCAGCAACCAATATGATATGCCTAAGGGAGGAGTCTGGCAGCAGCAGTCATGGAGAGGCCATGGAAAGGTAATGGGATGCTCCTTTGTAGCCACCACTGCGGCTACTGCCACTCAGGACAACCACCAGCTCATCCTCCTCCCCGTGCTCAGTGGCAGTGGCACTGATAGGGGAAATAGGGACATTCCAGGATAAAATCAGAAACTGAGGTGGCTTTTGTACCTGGAAAATAGGGACACTTGGAGGGTATGGCGTTATGGAGGTTGGGAAGGAATCTGTAATGGCCGCTTCAATGGAGGTTTGTCCATTGTGGCAACTGGAGCCAATCATCCCCATGAAAGTATCAAGCATTAAAAAAAAAATCCTCTTCAGAATCCACAGCCACATGTTCAGGGCTGTCTTACCCATAGGCGCTAGGGGTGCAGGGCACCTGGGCGCCGGGCTCTCAGGGGAGCCAGGCCAAGAGTCTGTGGCTTGAGAGCTGAGTCCAGGGAAGAGCCCGCCCATCAGTCAGAGTGCCACGAGTTTGGGGGCAACTGAGCCAGCAAGGCGCTGAGATGGCCAGCCAGCTTTGTCCTTCTGCACGCCTGGGACTGGGCAACCAGGGGGGACAGGTGGATCTTTGCACCCCGGCACCACATATGCTTAAGACAGCCCTGCACACGTTTTATAATTCATTTATGTTCTCTTCTCTGGCCAACCAGTTCTCTGCACCACTCATCCAATCCTACTCCAAAACTATACCTATGGCAATGAGGTCCCTGACATGTGTTTTTAAACAGAAAAGCACTGTGACTTGTTGGGCTGCTGTAAAATCAGCTCTGGTAGGAAAGCTTTTACTCCATTTGTTGTTATGAGGCCTGCTCAGAACAGCAAATTATTGGTTGCAATGTTGGGCCAGCATACGAACTGGCTCACTGAGTGGGAAAATGTAAAAACAAAACAAAAGCCCATATGAAAAACTAAAATTCCTTCAATCTATAAAGGATGTTTATGAATCCAAAAAGGATAATTTCAGCCACAACTAATTGATGCAACTAAGCAGGGACAAATTCAGAACATCCTTTCTTTTCTCTTTTTTCCTTTTTTTTTAAAAAAAGACCATTTATAAGGACATAAAAAAAATGGAAAGCTTATCCATTTATTATAGACAGGACGTGGAAGACAACAAACTTTTGGAATGCATTTCTCTGCAGCTTTTTAAATGGTATGCCAGCATCCATAGTAAAGATGAAACCTAGTGTGGTAGCTCAGCTCCTCCATTCCTGTATAGATAGCAGTGGGAGGCCAGGGAAAGGGACGAGGGGGATGCTCACCAGCCCTGGATATTTAATAGAAATCATTAAAATCTATAAACGAACTCATATCAAATTCAGGGGGAAGATTAAAGTAACATGTTGCCCTTTGAACACATCATTAGCACTGTTCTCCATCTGGCTGCTGGCAATGATTTTTGGATTTGTTCAGAAAACCTGACTTATAAAACAAAGAAAATGTTCTTTCCCACTTCTTCTTCTTCTTAAATAAAAACCAATGGGTTTTGTGCTGGTTTTTTCTCTGTCTTAATTGACACACAGAGAGAAGACAGAATGGCATTCAATAATTTCCTTCTTGGAATTTTACTAAAAATTCCTTCAATCCACAGAACCAAAAGAAATTTAAAAGCAAAATAAATGTGAATGACACACATTTTAACTTGTTCGCTGTGATGAAAAATTTGATTGCATAACAATCTTTCTGCATATTTATGAGCAACCCTGATTTCCCCCCCATGTTTCTTATTTCCATAAGTATTCAGAATTAACCATGTCAGTATCAGTCAAGTTTGAGCATATTTTATTTAGCTTTAAAATATGGATATCCAGACCTGGGAGTAAGTGCCATTGAACTCAATGTATAGGGTTAGATACTGCAAACTTTTTATTCTGCTACTCATAAAAGCAAATAAAAACAGCAAATAAAAAAATAAAAGCATATGCTACACAAGCTGTCATATAAAGAAAGTTAGTTTGCATTATGGTGATCCATAACTGATTTTTTTCTTGGAGAGAATAAGCCCATAATTAACTTAAATAACAGTAAAAGAAGACTTTTAAATAAATCAAAGATAAATGAAGTAGAGCTGAGCTGAAATTTCTTGTAAGGCATTCTTGTGATGAAACCTGAGATTTTTTTCTTTTTATCATCCTGCAAGAAAAAAGCAACTTTGCTCAATTTTCTCTCAATATTTGTTCTAGTGGACACCATTTCCCCCTCCCAACGGCCCAGAATGACATGAGGTCAGAGGCGGGGGTGTCAGAAACAAAATGATGGCCAGGCTGCCACTTCTGCTCTTTCAAAAGGGTCCAAAAATCAATATTCCAGTGTTCATTCTCAGCAATAAATATTGTGCTTCTGTACTATACATACACAAAACTGACAACACAAAATGTAAATGGTTTATAACTAAATAAATCACTCAACCAAGCAGGGCTAGCCTACCCAGGAGCTCAGGTGAGACAGTTGCCTCAGGTGGCAACTCTGGCCTCCAAGAAGCATGCCACTCGCTGCCACTGCTGCTGCTGCCACTGCCTCTTCTGACAAATGCTGACACCTGCTTCTCTCCAGCCCCCTTTTACTTCCCCACCTCCTTCAGGGGAGGAGAGGGGAGTTTGGAGGGGAAATGGTGTCAGCAATGGAAGGATGCAGAGGAGGAGGAAGTGGGGGGCAGCATTTTCTTTTTTGCCTCAAGCGGCAAAACATCCTGGGCCAGTCCTGCAACCATACTATTATTTAGCAATCTAACCTACCAAATCTGTTAAAGTCTTCAACAAACTTATTCAGGTGATGAACACCTTTCTCATGTTATAAGAACTTATTATTACTGTATTATTATCACTGTAGTACTACTGAGCATCTGGGTCAGAATTCAAAACTAGGAATTAAATATTTGTAATGGCTGGTTGGTCACAAAAAACTAAGTTCTCATATGTTCAGTGTTCAACAATATATTAATGGCTCTTGTAGCTGCTCAAATCTCTGTGTGTGTGTGAGAGAGAGAGAGTGAGTGAGAGAGAGAGATTCAGGTTAACATCTAAAGGGGATGAATAAAATAAGGCTGCATCATCAACTTCTGTGATTTGAAAAATTGCATATTGCTGGGTTTTCCTATCACAGAAGTAGCTAGCCTCTGAGATATACCAGGAGTCCATAATTTGGTAGAAATCGCATATACACAGTTAATTACAGGCAGTATCATTCAACTAAGTTTTATTCAGAGTAAATCCACTGAACTTAATAAATATGACTTGGTCCATTAATTTACCTTTGAATAAATGAAGCTGAACCTAAGGTAATATATATCTTCATTACCCCAGTCCCTCAAACACAATTCTTGAGAATTGTTCATTAAAGCTAAATATCAGAACCTGGCAGAATGAATGTTCTCCATCTCCCCTTGTCTTATTACCCACAAACCAAATGGAATCCTTTTGGACTCAAAGCAGCAAAGCACTCTGTATTCCTTGACTTGTCTTCACAGAAAGTCATGGGACAGTTCCATTTCTTAAATTGCCAATAGAATGATCCATTTTACCTGCTGAGAACCAAGTCCATCCAACAACACAGTTCTGAACATATTCACTTAGATGTAAGCCCTGTTTAGTTCAATGAAACCTGAAATTTCCATCAGCACCTAGGATAACTGGATTGGTTAATCAATAGCAATATCAACCAAACCAAACCAAACCTCCTTTACACAGAAAGCTAAAGGAAGGGTCAAATGATAGAGACTAGCTATATGCTGAGCATTGCTTCTCTCCAAAAGTACCATTTAAAAAAGTATTTTCCACACCAAATCACTGAAAATAGAACTTGGTACAACTTGCCTTCTTTTACAAATGAACAACATCACATTGAATTATCATTAGTACAACGTGTTTCTATAGTTACCACTACTTGTTCCTTGTTTTTAATGAACAGTAGAACAAAATAGTCACATGAAAGCCAACATAAACTGCAATTAGAATTGCACTTGCAAAAGGAATAAGGCAAGTTCTGACCTTTCCAAAAAAACATTTATAGTCTTCTTTCTCATTATGAAAAGTTTAAGAAATTTTCTGGTTTGGTTACCTTTTTAAGAATGAAGTTCAAAGGAAAAATAGATACGCTAATGGCAAAGCCTTTCCTTTTCTAACAGGCCTACAGTTCTTCCATTAAACTGCCTTTGTGTTTGATCCATACTTTACTAGCGAAATCAAACCCTGTTAAAATGCACATCTTGATTCAGTACAAGCAACCCAATCTTCATTCAAAAAGCTGTAGTGATACAAGCTCCAAGTAAGTGAATAGGATCTAGTATGCTCGGTGTTTTATAAACACGTGGAAGTACTCGTTTTTTAAAATGCATGTTACATAAAAGCACATAGATTTCCACTTTAAAGTGACATTTAAAGGAGAAGTCATTGTGTTTAGACCTACCAGGACTATGCACTCATTCAAACATTCAGCACTATAATATCAAAAGAAATCAAAGAAAGGAGAGGAAATTCAATTCAATCTGTACTGATGGGCTTCAATCACACTATTACATTTTCACAATATTTCTCTAGTGGTATCTGTAACTTTACAGGCTGTGCCTTGTTACACAAGGAAGACACAATGCAGGAATGTGCAGCAAAATGACAATGGGATCATGTTTTATTAGGAAATGCAAAAGCAGGACCTGCAACAAAATGTAGTGCATACCCACCCTTAAGAAAATTCCTATTGTTCATGGCTCCCGACCATTTGCCTGATATCAAGTAAATTGCCTAAAATACAAACTCTACTGATGTTTGTGGCAGGAATGCTCAGTGATTTTTCTTTTCCAATTGCAGCTTGGCCTGACCTACATCTTGAACATCTTCTAATTCTCACTCAAATGTGCAAATTCAGTGACTCTAGTAGGCGGTGAAATTGTATGCAAAAATTGTATTCAATCTATAGGGATTAACAATTTGAATATTATCAAACTGAAGCACAGACAGGAGTTTTCTGTGAGGTTTATTTAACTGATACCCTATCTAAACTTCTGGAACCTCCATACTTTCCAGGAAAAAAGCCTTAATAGTTCAAAACACTTGTTAAGGGACAGCTTTGGAAGATAAAACCATGTCAGTTGTGTTGCATGCCTGTTTGTTTTGGGTTTGGGGGGGGGGGTTAAATAAAAAAGCTTATTCCCCACTTTTGTCTCTTTGTTACAAGCCAGCATGATGGAAGGGCTGGAGAATGGCTGGTGTGTGGTGGGACGGAAACACCCTCCAGACACTAGCGTGGCTGTAGACTACCTGGACCACACTGTGGTGGGGCAGGGCAGTGGCAAGATTGGGGCTGCATGGATCCATCAGGAGGAGCACTAGATTCACCCCAGTGGTGCATCTGTGCACCTCTAATTTTGCAGCCACCCTTCCTCATCCCAGCACCATCCAGATAAGCTGCAGTTGTTGGAAGGCTCCATCACTATTGAAGGGAAATAAATATATGCATAGCAGGTCCAGAGCTGCTTCAACTCCTCATCTCATTGTATTTTCCCACCTGCATTAAACTCAAAGAATGCCAAGGCCACCATGAGTGACTTGAGAAAATTAGACACTGTAATGTAGCATAGAGAGCTACTTGGCCTTCTTTGATCTCTCCCTGACACAGTTGGTGGCATGTTCTAAGGCAGAAGGTCCTGGCTGGCTCACCGAACAAATTAGATATAGAAGGAGCTCTCGTGGTAGCAGGAGGAGGAGCAGAAGCTGTGTAGTATCTCCCCAATCCGCTTTCACTGGCCTTCTCTTGCCATAACCACTTTTGGATAGACATTTAGCTAATGCGTAATCAGCTGTCAAGAGACCTGTAAGCAAACATGAAATTTACCTTGATATGAGCTACTGGATCTGGGACAGTTTGAATCATGTCCTTTAACAGCCAGCGTATGTACCAGAAGGTAAGACCCCAAGGCAACTGTAGAGCCAAAAAGATAGAATCATGTAAGTACAAGATTTTTTTAAAATATACTTTGTAGAGAAATATAAGACCATTTATAACCCAACTGCTCTATGTACATAGAAATATTAAAAATCAATATTGATTATGTCAATTACATTGGCATGCCATTTACAGAATTCTGGAGCTGTTGGGTTCATTCTTTTCTTTTCTTTTCATTTTAATTTATCCATTGATCTAACTCAAGACAATTCATAAATTGTCTGTACCCATGCCTTGCCAACTAACCAGATTCAGGTTATCTCTGTTGTAATGTGTGAAGCAGGGGAACTAGGATGTAATAGAATAGTGAAAAATAGGTATTTCCACCAACACCCAAATGTCAGCTCTCTAAATATTGTGCTAAGCACTTTATAAATTAGAAACAATTATCTTTTTCCAAAGAATAATTCTATAATTCATTCACTCATTGGCAGAATTCAGGAGGATCCTCCAAAATCCTGTGAAAATCACAGGTTTATGATTAAGGGGTTCAAGAAACCAAAACCTCCCTCAAGCATTCCCCAGTGTGAAATGTCATCACTGTATTCAGTATCCTACCCTCTAGCAATGAGTTGGAGGTACATCTCTTACCAGGGAAACACATGGGTGAGATGCAGGCCAATGACAGCTAGGGCTGGAGAAGAAATTAAATTCACTTCATTTAAAGGCGAATCAACCTAATTTGCACTTTCTAAAAGTGAACTGAAACACAGCCATCTTTTGAAATTCACTCCTCCTTTACAATGCAGTTCTTCAGCCAAGTAAGGGATAGAAAATGTATATACTAGCTTAAAGTGTTCATAAAATTGCATATATGGGATCCTTTGGAAGCTAGAGTGGGATATACATTTAATTAACAACAAGTTTCTATGCACGCTCACCCATCCATTCTATCTTCCAAGTAAATAGGAAGCATTGTCAGTACTGAAGAACACCTTTCTGCCCAGAAAAACACTCAAGAAGGGTGCAAACAGGACTTGTAAGGAGTGGGGCCTGGAAGGTGTTCAGGGGGCCAGCCATGGATGAATTGTACAGTATCAAAAGCTAAGATGTCTGAGCTTATTGGGAGGGCGATCAGCTGGTGCTATGGGGAATGATATATTGTTGCTGTCTCTACATACATAGTCCATGTCCATGTCCTTAAGGTTGAGACAAAGGAGGGATGACCTGGAAGCTGAAGCTGGTGCAGAGCACACAGCAGAAAGCCTGGCAGGTAACGACTTATTTTAAAAAATTGCACGGACTGCCAATATGCTACTTAGCAAAGTTGAAGTTTTTCTTACTAATTTAAAGGTAAAGGTAAAGGGTCCAGTCGTGACTGACTCTGGGGTTGCAGCGCTCATCTTGCATTATTGGCCGAGGGAGCCGGCGTACAGCTTCCAGGTCATGTGGCTAGCATGACAAAGCCGCTTCTGGCAAACCAGAGCAGCACACTGAAACGCCGTTTACCTTCCTACTGTAGCAGCCCCTATTTATTTACTTGCACTTTGACGTGCTTTCGAACTGCTATGTTGGCAGGAACTGGGACCGAGCAACGGGAGCTCACCCCGTCGCAGGGATTCGAACCGCCGACCTTCTGATCAGCAAGCCCTAGGCTCTGTGGTTTTAACCCACAGCGCCACCTGCATCCTTACTAATTTACCTTACTAATTTACAAAGCCCTAAACAACTTGGTACCAAGACCCCTAAGAGATTGCCTTCTCCCCATAGATGGATTCAATTACTGGGATTGTCAGATGAGACCTTCCCGGTGGTGCCATGTGTTCCACAGATTTATTTGGTGGCTAGTTAGAGCACAGCTTTTACTGCCATGGCTCCTATTCTATGGATTATTCTGCCTCCCCAAATTAGGTAAGCATTTTTGTATTTTCAGTGTTTTCACCCAGCTTAAACCTTTTGTTTGTTTGTTTGTTTACTCAGGCATTTTGGCTATGGTTGCCACTGACATTTGAGTATCCTGTTGGACCTCTTTTGTTGTATCATGTATTGCATTTTTTATTTCATATATATGGTACTGCTTTGAGATTTTTCTAAATATTAAGCTGTTTTTAAACATTCTAAATAAAATAATAAACAAATCACTTTATTGTGACAAAGTCTTATATCTTTGGAGAACTCTCTTTTACTTAGGTCAAACCTAATCCCAAAGAATAAAGGAAACACAGTTTTTAGACAATCATTCACTGTGCAGGCAAAAATCCCGCTTATATGACCACTGGTGTGGGCTTCCGGGTTCAGCGCCAGCGTCGATCGGCGGGGCTTTGTCTCGTCTCCGAGACGGCCCGTCTCTGCTAGGAGTGGGGAGGGCAGCGAGAGCGACGCTGCGCCCCTTAGAACCTCGGGAAGGGCGTCCCGAGGGCAATTTGCTCGGCACAGACCCAATCCGGACTCCCCAACTCTTCGGCTAGCTCTAATAAGAGCTCCGGAGCGAGGAGGGTAGAAGTCGCGGGGGCCATTTTGAGCGGCAACGTTATTCTAGCAGGGAGAAGCTTCAAGCCGAAGGCGGAGAGCGCTGGATTCTTCCGAAAATAAAACGATTGGAAAAGACTGTAAGTAACCTCATGATTTGGATTACTATAAAACAATTTGGATCTGGGAGAGAGGGGAGAAAAGAGGAAGCCACCCCCCCCCCACGGCAACAAAAGAGACAGTAAATAGAAACCCGAAGCCATAAACAGAAGATTTACAATTCAAAGGATCCCTCAAAGGCATCAAAGAGAATCTCCCCTTTGATGCAGGGTGAAAAGGGGAGAGAGACTGCGGTTTATGACTGCCCTGCAATAAGAGGCACAGCCTAAGAAAAAAACCTTTCCACTCGGGAGCCGGCAGCCCAGACCACCCAGTGAGTTGTCAGGTTTTATAAGTCAAATTTTACTTCACTTTGTATTTCTGGACTTTGTGGAATTTCTTTTTTGGCTTAAGTGTTTGTGAAATGTGAGTTCGAACTTTATTGTCAATAAGACTTGAAGAATGCAGCCAGCTTGTTAAAATGGAGTCGAAAAATAAACTGTGATCATATTCCACCCCACGTGACAAGTTTTGACCTTGGCAGGACTGAAATATGTCAACAAAAAAGTGTTCCCCTGAGTTCCAGCGGTCTGTTTTGACCTTAATGTGGGAAACAAGAATAGAGTTATGTCAAGAGGAGACACGACGGCAAGAGTTACAGGAAAAATTCCAGGAGGTGATGGCGGAATATGATTTTTTAGGAGATGAAGCTTTTGACGCTGAAAAAGATGAATGTGAGAATGACAATGATGGGGAAGGAAAAGAAGAAGATGAGGATTGTGATGATTCAACACAAAATGAAGCACACCACAAAAAAAATGATGACTTTACTCTACAAAAAGTTGGATGGAGTGCCCTGCTTTTGAGGGGGGCACGATTGGTATCATTGGAACTCCAGAACGCCCACAGGGAAGAAGGAAAAAATATGCAGAGAAGAGAAGAAATTCAGGGGTCCTGTATGGTGGCCTGGATGACAAAAGACTGTAAACAGGGGGTGGGGTGAAGGGAAAGTGATGTTGTGATTAAGGATGGATTAACAGGTTTATAACTGGTCTGCTGATTTTGGAATTTGCTGGATTGGGGGGGGAAGCCGGCAATCGGGGATGTAAGGTTAAATTGAGAATAGTTATAGTTTTAAAAGTGAATGGATTTTGGAAAATGTGAAAATATGGAGGCTTATAGAGGGAGAAAAAACAAAAAATTAGGCACGGGAAGAGAAAATGGGAGTTTGATTTCTCAGTGATTTGAATATTAGATGAAAATGTTAACAATTGATTTATAAGTTGTATAAGATGCAAAGGTGTATTTTTATAAAGTAAGAAACTGTTGCAGATGATAAAAAAGGGATGAAAACCGGGGAAGGGGGGGGGAGGGGAAGCCCACAAAATATGGTTTTACAACTATGAATGCAAGAAAAAAATTTTTTTTGTTTTGTATTGTTTTTTCTTTTTTCGCCCTTTCTTTTTTTTTCCCCTTTTTTCCTATTTCTATTTTTCTCTTTTTTTTTTTTTTGGTATGACAATAGATGGTTGGATGGATGTCCTCCTGCGTACTGCCCTGGTTTGCTGGAGCTCCCTGGTGGCAGGGGGGGGCTTTGGGGCCAGGGGAGGGGGGGGAGGACAGAAACCCAAGCATAAAATGGACCATCTCTGACTGTTCACATACATGGGATACTTCTGTGGCAGGGGAGGACCCATGTGGGTGGGTAGGAAGGAGGTGGAAAAGGGGTTTAAGTATGTACCTTTTTTTTTTTGCTTTTTTGTATTTTGTAAAATTAATAAAAAGTATGTTCAAAAAAAAAAATATATGACCACTGGTGTGACTTCTTTGGGTATATAAAATTTCACACAAAAAATGTGATCTTGCTTTTCTAATGATTGATTGCTTCACAAATTAGCCAAATTTATTTTTTAACTGCAAAATCTTTTCTGGATTTAAACAATATTATCCATTGTTCCTTTCTTGCAGAGTGATTATTTTTAGCTCTTTAAATGTCATACATTAAAATATTAGAGTTTATGAATTGGAAAATGCCAGAATTGACAGATGATGCCAAAACGCTGTTGAAAGAGGAGCTAGGCACACTTCTGTGTGGTTTTTATTTCATTTTCTTGGTTGTGTGGAACATTTTTATAGCCACTGGAAAAAATGTGACAATGTGACAAAGAAAATCCTAATTAGGAACAATTGTTTATTTTTTGTCATCACACTATGTGCAAATATTCCCACAGATGAATAATGCACACTATTATTAGGTACATATAATTTATTTTCTAAATATCTTTTTTTAAAATCAACTCGGTTCAGAAGAAATTCATTCCTACCTTTATTACTATAAATACATGTCCCTACAAACCTGTCTTAGCCTAATGAAAGTTGCTGAGTTTCCTGAAACTTTGCCTAGGTCACCTGGAAAACATGTATTTGATGAGTTTTAATAGTTTTGGTGGGGTAAGCTGTATGCCTGAGTCCCTTCTAATTCCTGGATCCAACAAAGATTTGATTGCTGGCATAGCTAGAAAAGTTTCTTGGTAATGACCCCCTAAGTACAGGCTGTAAGTTAACAAAGGAAATGGCTCTATGGCAGAAGACAAATGGGTGGGAGCCCCACTCCCTCAACTGATACGATAGTTAGTTAGTTCGAAAGAACAAAGGCAAGAGTTGAGGTCTTTGAGCTATAAGTAGAAGCAGGAGGAAGCAGTCTTGGAAGCCAGAGAGACAGAGCCATGCCTGATCTTTGCTTGAATCTAAGACTGTGGCTGTGGGAGAAGCAAGACCTCCTTGGGTTGTTAATGCTGTGAGCCCCTCTATTGTAGACTCAGGTTGTATATATGTAAATAAACCACATATCATAAAGACACCACAGTCCCCACTGTCCCTCATTCTGAGAAACCAAACCCTGAGTGAGCACCTGCAACCCCTGGAATATCTCATCACTTGGAGACTGGGGTAGTGTTTAACAATATGTTTATATGATTGCTCTAATAGCCTGCTCCTGTAAGCTGTTATGACAACAACAAATAGGATCAAATATTAGAATCACATGGCCAAACTACACAGAACCTGGGAGATAATGGCTAGACCTCTCAACCTATTCAAAATGAAGAGGGGGGAAACCTGAAAAGCGTACAAACGCAGGGCTCAAACTACGCCAAAACAATGATGCTGTTGCAATGGGTGGAGAGGGCTGTTTTACCTTTTCTTCCCACATTATTTTCCTGACTGAAACCTCTTCTCTGCAAAGCTGCTAAAACCACGCTAGGGTGAATGGGCAGATCCATTTACCATGCCTGTCTTTCCATCAAGAGGGTTAATTGCCACCTTTGTATAAGGAGTGGGTAGCTGAAGAATTGGTGTGTACGGAAAGGATTAGACATCTCCCCCACACACCCACACACAGTAGAGAGCCTCAGATAAGTCCTTCTAGAATGAATGAAGCCATGAAACAACACAACTGATGATCTGCACCCAGAGTCCGACTGAAACTGGTACTCATCTGACTCAGACTTTGCCATTACACAAACCCTCAGGAGCTCAGATATATTATATGTGCTCTTGATAGTATGCCAGAAATTCCCTGGGCCAGATTATTATTGGCTTTCTTAACTTCACAGTCATAAAATACATAATTTGTGGCTGTAAATGGACTAATTTGTCATAAATTGGCATATTATGCAAACCTAAACAAGGGTACTTCACATGAAATAGTATCTGTCTCAAACATAATAAGCCACGTGAGCCTCAAAATGAGTGCTTATTTTATGGTCTACCTATCTACACTTTCTGTTCTCTCATCATATGCAACCAAAAAACAAAGGAAAAAAGGTTTGGGCAGAAGGTGCCCACTAGGAGGAAAATAGTCTGAAAAACCTCAAGTTTTGCCAGTACTATGACATCAACCCTGGCTTCAGACACAATTGAACATGCCCACCCCTGTCAGAGGGAGGCAGCTGGATGAGTAACAGTGGTTGCTATGTTAACCAGTGAACCCTGAGAGACAGGCCAACTGAAAGAAAATCAATAAAGAAGCTATTGGAAGTGACAGTTGGTGCTGCAAGCTGCTGAAAATCTCTTTACCCAAGTTGACAGAGATCTTCAGAGCCTGCATGAGATGGAAAGCGGGAGTTACTGGAAATGTCTGCAAACAGGTTTGCAATCACTACAAAGGGAACAACTGAAACCATTTTCAGGTGGAGCAACAGTGGTACCTCTGAACAGCACACTGGTTTGCATCCTAAGGTGAGTTAAGGAAGTTCACCAAAGGAAAACATATCATCCCTTCCTTCCCAACACAACTGCACCTACTTCTCCATAAAGCTCCTCTGGAGAGTCAGTGGGCCTGCCGGGACAATGTGAGATGGAACACGGAGGCTAGAAGCCAGAGTCAACAATTTAGTCAGAGCTTCCACATCAATCAGGGAAGGGAACTGTTGGTCCTGCAAAGATCAGAGGAGACTGGGAGACTTCTATAGTCACAGCCTCTGCCTGGTTATCAGCTGGGTGTACTACCTCCAGTTGGGTTATTGCTTACATAGGTCTCATCTCCTCCTCCTGAGAAAACCTGTCCCCCCAACATAGACCCTGTTTATAGCACATTCATCCTGTGAAATCCCGTCCACTTGTGCTTTTGTTCCTGATACCCAGCCAGCAATGGAGAGAATCAGGGATCAAGGAATGGCTCAGGACACAGTTATTGGGGGGGGCAGGGAAGGCATCTCTGAGACAGAGAACTGTAGGAGGCAAGCTTCTTGAGGTCTTCTCTCCAAGTCTAGGTGACTAGGATCCTAAGACGAAGGCATAATTACTCAAAATTGGGCTTGAAACCTTGAATACATTAAGTAAGCTCGTGGAAGAAGTGTTCCCATCCTCCTTCCACCAACCCATCACCATGCTTAATCCCACATACAGTAGTTCACATGGGGTCCCCCCAACCACCACCCCAGTGTAGCTTTTCAGAGGTCACGGGGGTCTGCATGATGGAGGAGGAGATGAAAAATCTTTCCTTCCAAGACTTTCCTTAAGTAGAGGTGCTATCAAAACAAAACTGGTTTTGTTTTGTTTTTTACAGATACTCTGTATGGTCATATTTTGCTTCTAGAAAAAATAAAAAAGATAATGATGATACAGGAACTAGTGGTGGGACATTTTCTTAGACTCAAAAGAAACAGTTTATTTTCATTGGCTAATTTTTATTTATTTTTTAAAGATCTGTGAGACCTGCAGCCAGAATATGCAAGCAAAGATCTTAGCCTTTAGGACGTTAAGCTGGAATCACATTAGACTCAAAGTTTTCTAACAGTTTTCTAACAGCCACAGTCTTCCTCAAACAAGCCGTCCTACTATTAGCAATCAGATCTTTTCAACCATGTTAAGAGCTTGATGTTGAGACTTCAGAACAAATAATCAGTTTTCCAAAAGGGGCAAACTATCAGCACAATCCTATGCATGTTTACTCAGGAATAATAATAATAATAATAATAATAATAATAATAATAATAATAATAATAATAAACTAGAGAGAAGACAGCCATAATGCATGCATCACTAAGTGGATCCTTGTTCCTGCCTGCCAGGAATACAAAGGTCTGTTCCACGTAAAGGAAATGACTTAGGTCTAACTCTCACAAATAGCAGGTGACATGGCAAATCTGGCCAACAGTATTTCAGACAGGTGGGGGTTACCATAACTGAATTCATATACAAATTCAGCTATTGTTAGCATGAAAAGTTTCTGACAATTCAACTTGGAGAACAAAAGTAATACTGTACAATTTTGTTCCCATCCTTTAAAGCACACCTGGGCCTGCAAATAGACATGCAAGTACTAAATGAACAATACTAGTCCCTTGTTTTAAGATGGATGGGCATGCGCTTCAGCTCCCTCTATCAAGTGATATATTATTTATATCAAAAGGTGGGACTACTAAGAAAAGCGGTGGTACTTCTGGTAGAAAGGTGATGGGGCACCTGTCACTTTTTAGGTTGTGGAATAGTAGTCCCTCTATTTTTAGAATCATAGAATTGTACGGGGACCCAGAGGGTCATCTAGTCCAATCCCCTGCACTACAGGCATCTCTTGCCCAATGTGAGACTCAAGCCCATGACCCTAAGATCAAGAGTCTCATGCTTTACCAAATGAGCCATGATCCATAATCTTCTACTGCTGATGGTAAAGCTACTAGCTACCCGATCTGTGCCATGCTTGTCATTCATACAGAAGAGGAGGCACATACACAGAAGCCTATTTCCTCACGCTAACTGGATGGAGGGGTGGGAGTGAGATTCAGATGGCCCAAAAATGCAAGTTGATAAATTGCCTTATTAGGAAATGCTCTCTTCATCACTGAAGTCACCTGGAAGTCACCTGGGCCTCTAGTGACCTTGGCATCTAGGAGCAACCCCAACCTATGCACCTGCTCCTCAGCGCAATCTCATCCAGAGTTGGTACACAACCCAATCTTCAGACTTGGGCACCATCCATCCCTGGGGTCTCCATCTTGTTGGATTCACTCACTGTTTATTAGCCCTCATCTAGACTATGTCTGCATCTAGACATTGTCCTAGGACATACTGAACCTCTTGGGGCTATCTACATAAACAGTGAACTAAATACTGAATCCTCTGAAAAGGATAGAGTAAAGCATTTTACAATATCTGTGAATAGTGATAATCCTTCAAAAAATCCTTCAGAAATCGTTAGTACACTCTTCAGGTAGGTGATAAAGAATTGCTATTCAGTAGTATTCCCATTTATGTATGTGAATGAATACAACTACGCAACCTTGCCATGCTCCTAGAGGTTCACTGAATGACTACATCTGTGTAGCAGATGCTCCGTAAATCCCTGTTCAGAATGTGGATGTGTGCGTAGAAGTCAAATTTCCACACTACATGTTAGATAAATCTATTGCTTTATTTATATTCTAACCCTCACATCTTAAGAGAGGAAATGATACTAAAGTCAATTCTCCTACAGTAGGAACTTTAGGCAACAACCTGTAAAAGGTTATTATTAGACCCTTTCATCTATCTCCCCCCTCCCCGCCCTGAAGACCACATTCTTATTCAAAGCTATATAACTTGGATTATGCATCCATATGAAATGCAGTGCAGCTATTCCTGGATCTCCCAAAATAGCATTAAAAAGCTCAGTATCCCCAAAGTGTATATCTTTAATCCTGACCACTTGCAAATGTGGTTAAAATGAAATTAAAAGAATGAAGAAAGGAAAGGAGACCGTTGAGTCACATCTGACACATTTAACTGTAATGACCGCTTTCCATATTTTAGGAGTTAAATGTCTCTCTCAATACTGTACTAAAATGTTCACCAATGATTAATCTCTGATGCTTATCCTGTTACAGGATACACATATACATGAATGTGATACCAAATGGAGGTTAAAGAAATTTGTGCATTCCTAGTGGGAAACCACACAGCCCATGGGAATACACACACAACCACACACACCAGGGAGAGAGAGAGAGAGAGAGAGAGGGTGAGAGGGAGGGAGGCTGGATCAAATTAAAGCTGTACCCAATGGGCACTGCACTTCTGTTCAGTTGTGTATACTTTTTCTATTCTTGGCCCATTTATTTAGAAATAAATTCTACTAGGATTAATAAAATGCATCCCATTTATTATTTAATTTAGAAGATGCCTCACACAAAATTAGTCCCACTGTGACTTACAATTTTTTTTAATGATACAAAAGAAATTAAAGCAAAATCATAACAATTTAAACAAAATAAAATGTCATAAATGCTTAAAAGACACCACTGTAATAAAACCAGGATTTTGCATAATACCAATTCACAATTACCAGACAAAAGCTAATGTAATTGGCCTGTCACACAACACCAAGTGTCTGGGAATAGAGATAGGTTTAAATCTGGCAATGAAAAAAAAGATCAGCCCCAGTCAGGCCTCATTGGGAGCAGCATTCCATAATTGGAGAGCCACAACCAAAAAGGCCTCTTTCTTGTCACCATCCTCTAAGCCTCACTCAATTTCAGTGCCTTATTTTGCCACTCTTAAATGCAGCTCTTCACATTTCTGCAGCAATCTGAGGTTGTTATTTTTAAGCCTCATCAAAATTCAACAGCATTTTACTGCAAATTTCTCCTAATAAATACATTGTTGTGCTCAGTTTTGATTAGTATACACATTTTTGCAAATGATGTCCCCTAATATAATGCAATATGTATGTAATTCTCATGAATAGATCCATTTTATGCACACTTTCTCCTAATGCATGCATTTTTGTAAGCACTGTTCAAGTGGAAAACTAGATCACACAATTCAGGTAAGTGTGACAAAAGATGCCTGTGTTTCGGTTCTCATATTGTCCAAGAAAGTGTAAATTCAACAAATTCAGCTGAAAATGTGAATTGAATGGTATTTCTCCCCCATCCCTACTTACAGCTAGTCAACATCTATGAAGCAAAATGAACACAGAACTCTGGTTCGAACAAATGCCTACTAATACTTGGCCCAAACTAGGCTGTGTGCCTTGCAGCTACCTAGGCTCCTATAGAGTTCCAGCTAGTGTACTGTGATGTTTTGTAAAGATGACTGTAGTTTCCCTTCTCTGTCCTGCACAGCAGTCCCTCTGTGTGGCTTGCTGTCTCTGGATCAAGGTAACTGTATGCAGCAATGCTGTTATTTACTTCTCTGTTATTTAGTAACATACTTCAGATTGTTGGTTATGATTGTACTCAGAAGCTCAGGATCTGCTGTGGGGAAGGAATCACTTTCTCGCAACCTAACAAGCTACTTTCTGAGTTCCTCCTATCTTAAAGCTATTTTATCAGTTTACAGAAATGGCTCGCTATTGGAGCAAGGACATAATAGTTTGGGTCTGAAAGCCACCCAGAGTGGCTGGGGAAATATAGTGAATATAATTCTCTGAGCCACCAAAATAGCAACAATTTGACCAATAAAAGTTTTATTTTGAAACTTGTGTCATTGTGAAGAACCTTGTAATATTTGAAGCAAACTGCATTAGAAATCCTGACATTCTTGGAATCCTTTTTATTTATAATACTTCATGCTTTCTATCCATGTTATTCTTTGGCATAAACTCCTTATTTCTATTTGGATTTTTTGATGTTGGCACCTGCATTTAAAATGGATTTTAAAAGGGAAAAAATAACAGCTGTGCAAACATCAAATATTTTAAAAGGAAATATATTTTCAATAAGTGTTCATTTTATTACAAAAATTATGGGAGGAGGTATATAAAAGGGCTGTTTTTGCCCATTGCCATTTAAAAATTAATAAAATGCTGGTATATATTGCAGAAATAAAAATATGTTATGTCCACACCTAAACCATGTCTGCTGGAAAAACATGTCATCCTCAATAAATAATGCTGTGATTTCTGGACTTTACTGTGTTGTTCTCATTTTGTCTCAAGTACAGTACATCTTAATAATATCTAGAAATACTTCACAGTGATCAAATGCATAATTTTGGCCTCACATCATTTCCACTTGCCAGGAGATTAAACCAGTTTCATACATGAAGAATAGAATCGCTCTCCTTTTCGATGTGTAAAATCTAAGGCCTTGAAGATAATTATTTTCATAAGTATAAATGCAGCTCGTCAATTCCTTTGTCCTTTGAAAGGGTGCTCACTATCTATGACAACATAGTAGGGGAAGTTCCCTGCCTAAGAAATGTCTACATCAGAGCAGATATTAAATGGCTAGGGATGTCCAAGAAGTGGAAGCGGAAATAGCTCAAGTTCGCTTATTCATCCCATATCCAGAATGAAAATCAATTCAGCAAATACAATTAGCAAGTTGTTGTTTTTAGTCCACAAATGATACATACTAATTGATTACTCCCCGTACTGCATTATATTCAGATTGCCAATTGCAAAGGAGATTCACTCATATAGTGTGCTTTCCTCTGGTTCCAGCTAATAAATGTATTCTGCTGCAATCTTACGTGCCCTTACTATGGAGTAAACCAGGGTCCCCAAACTAAGGCCCGGGGGCCGGATGCGGCCCAATCACCTTCTAAATCCGGCCCGTGAACAGTTTGGGAATCAGCATGTTTTTACATTAGTAGAATGTGTCCTTTTATTTAAAATGCATCTCTGGGTTATTTGTGGGGCATAGGAATTCGTTCATTCCCCCCCCCCCGAAATATAGTCCGGCCCCCCACAAGATCTGAGGGACAGTGGACCGGCCCCCTGCTGAAAAAGTTTGCTGACCTCTGGAGTAAACCCTACTGAATTTAGGGGCGCTCATGACCAGGATTACACTAGTAGAGACTCAATTTTCAGTTTGATTTAAGTAAGGCTACAGTTTCCATCTGCTTTGTTGAGGTGGGGCTTTTGCTTTGAAGCAAAGTAAAGGTCACTCTACAAGTTCTTAAGTGTCATAATAACAGAGACTAATGGATATCCTAAGAGTTCCAAGTTTCAAAGTATTTCTGATTACATTTCATTGGCACCAATCCAACTCCTCCAGTCATGCTTTGCTGTGTGGAGCTAATGATACTGGATAGGGATGTTCATCACCATTTACAACCATTAAATTCAATGGCGACCAGATGAGCATCTGAATCTGATGTTCAATGCATCTGCAGCAGCTGGTCCATAGGGCTCTTCCATGCTAGGCAGAGTATGCAGTTTCACTATGCTTGGAAACTGTATCACTATACATATATGCATGTACACACAAATGTACATATGGAATTGGCAATATTATATCCATATAAAATTGAAAATTTAATATCATTGTTATTTAATAACAATATCAACACTTTCAAAATAAAAAATAGAAGTATACAATTAGAAGTCCAAATGGAGTTTACAGACGGGTGTTACATATAGCAACACAGACTTTGGAATGCACAGTATCGCAAGTTGGACCCAACTGTTGACAGAAATGCCACAGCAGACTTCAGAGTTGCTATATGTGACACAGTTGTGGCACACTAGGACCATTGTCCCATCCATGGCACATTCATAATAATCCACAGAGTTCTCACTTCGGCTTACAAACTCCGCTTACCCGGAAGCAATACCTCGGGTTGAGAACTTTGCCCCAGGATGAGAACGGAAATCGCGTGTCGGCACCAGCGGGAGGCCCCATTAGCAAATGCGTGCCTCAGGTTAAGAATGGTTTTGGGTTAAGAAGGGACCTCCGGAATGAATAAAGTTCATAACACGAGGTACCACTGTATTCTATTTTAGAAATTATTACTTTATGGATACTAAGAGGAAGGTTTATGAAGATAATAGAAATAAAACAACACTACTGTACTCAACAAAACATATTATTTTAATGTATTGCAGACTGTACCAGTAAGCATATGATGAGTTCTGCTTTTGTCAACAATAAAAATAATATGAGCAGCTTTTATCAGACAACTAGCTGGTGATATGTGCCAGCATTTTTAGCTGAGTTTCAATTGGTTCTGTTGGAGGGAGAGCTTTGTTGGGCTCAAAATGTTCACTAACAGAAATTGCCCCCAAAGAATAAAGTTTTCGTGTGATAGTCAGTCCCCATGTGCCAGTAATTTTGCTGAATACAGTATGTAAACAAGCCAAAATGAAGCACTTTTAGATCCCACTGAATTTGCTTACTTTTTCCTATTGAAAAATCCAACTGAAAATCCTTCTCTTCTACACTTTCCTGACCCATATGAGTGGATATACAACTTTAGGTTTCTTCAGCTAATAACATTATGATGATAGCCAACTTGCCAGCTAATTCTTGCTATCCACCTCTATCATTTAATTTGGTTCTGAACGTGCAGCTTGTTTTAGTAAGCAGTGTTTACTCCCTCTTTCACCACTTTGCAATTCCGCTTTAGCATGTTATAAATCAGATCCTGTAGAAAATGGAACTGAACCTCTGAAAATCAACTTTATGTACTCTTTATGTATGCTTTCTAGGTGGAAAATACTTAAGTATACCATTGCATTGCATAAATAAATGAGCATGCAACACTTAGTAATAATAGCTGTGACTCATAAGAGCCTTTGGGGGAAAATCTCACTAATATATTAATAACAGAGAACCAGCAACACTAAAAATTATAAGCTCGTTTCACTTTTTAAAGTACCTTAGAGACTGTTTTCTCATGCAACAATTGCAGACTCGATTATTATATAGTATACATGTGCTCTGAATCATGTTTAAGCAGATTTCATGCAGTACAGGAGAGAGTCCTGTATTCCCAACAGCAACAGCATTCGAAGAAAAATGAAAATGACTAAAGGTAACTGGCATAAAATTGTTTAATCTTATGAGGAAACATCAGTGCATTATTTATTTAACTAGATTCCTGGTCCCATCCCAAGGACACAAGTGTCTAGACATGCATATATTTTCACATTTTTTAAAAAATAAATAAATCATGAAGTCTGCAATATCTGATTGAGCACCTACAAAAGGAAAAAACCTCCACACTTTTCTGTCTACCTCACTCAACCCTCTTATTTAGGGGGTAGAGATTTCAACAGTTATTCCTGAAGGGCCACAGCACTTCACGAATACCTCCCTCCCCAACCCCCTTCAAATATTTATTTTAATTTGTTTAAAATATCCATAAGCCACCCTTCATCATGGTGAGCTGCAATACAATAATTCCAATGCAATAAATGAGATAATAGATAAAACAATAAATATAAACATTGCTGTATGTTCTCTTGTTTAAAGATCCAGATCCAGAAATGAGCATATCCCACAGACTCAGTGCAGGCATAAATTCTAGTTTGCATATACTGTTTAGATCTCCCATCAGTGCTGAATTGATTTTGGATATTCTCTCCTTTCCACAGAGCTATTCTTTTAGAATCATAAAATTGTAGAGTTGTAAGAGACCCCATGGGGTCATCTAGTCCAACTCCCTGCAATGCCCCATCCAATCTGAAACCATACTGGACTCTGCTTAGCTTTGCAAATTCCTTACCTACCATCTTATTCCTCCTGGTGCATCACTGCAAAGATCCAGGTTCTCTCACTTAACTCCAAATGCTCAATTGCTCGAGTCCCTCACAATAAATATCCCCTAACATCAGTGCAGGTATAACACTCCCATTCTCTTAAACAAGGCTAAGGGATGAAGAGCAGGCTGCATTGCTTTGTGCTTCCTCCTCATTCCAATGGGAATCTCCCACATCCCTTTCTGGTTTTAACCATGGTTAGGGCTTACTAACCTTCAGCTTGGATGCAACTCCTGAGTATCATTCAAAAGTCATGTGAGTAATGGTAATACAATTCACTCTGGCTGTTTTATTGAACGCCACTTATTTCCACTGTCTGTTTAAAAATACAAGTTCTCCAAAGCTCTGAATAATACAAGTTTGCTGTTTGTATCACTTAAAACAGCTGCTCCAAGAAGCCAGCCAAGAAAACTGGCAGCCAGGATTCTGCGCTTAAGAATTCACAGCTCTCAAAATATTGATCCAAGCTGTCAGCAGTTCTTGGGTCATTTCAACAGTCCATAGCAACCACTACCACCAGAGGTGGTAGTGATGAATGTTTTTTACACGCACAAAGTGACAAAAAAGTTTTCCAAGCAATTTGTGGTAGGTAAGAAGTAATCATAGTCTCTACAGAAGAAAATAATAACAACTACCTTTCTACCCTATCTTATGAATAGGTCTGCATGCTTTGGCCAGATGGATCATGTTTCAATTGCACATCTAATTTTTTTTCCTGCTCAGAAGCTGCCTCCAGCTTTTTGCTCAGAAGCTGCCTGCACAGAACCCCAAACTACACTTTGAACTTCCTCTTTGTTCAGAAAAGCCATTTTGGGATTTAGCACAACAGCAGTTTGGGGAGTGACCAGGGAGGCAAGGGATATACCATGCAACACTGCAGTAGCAGTCTCCATTCAAAACGATCTTCCTCAAAATTCTCAAATGCTCTGAGAAGAATTTGGAGATTCCATGCAAAACTAAACCATAGAGTGCATGCAGGGCCCTTTGGATCACAGCTCTTCTTTATTATTCCATGGATATAGGAACATTTTCACATCTTCACATCCTCAAAAGACATACGTAGCTAATCCCTAGTGGGCTTCATCAGGCTGGGCTGATGGGATAAGGCACTCTCCTACCCGTAACACAGCCTGGGCAATGCATCAGTACAGTGGTAGTTGTTTTGCTTTACTCCACACTTCTTGACAGCAGCAACACTGCTGCCTCCACAACAGAGCCACTTACCTGGATTGCTGTTAAAGGAGATTAGACAAATTCATGCAAGATAAGGCCATCAATGACTATTAGCCATAATGGCTGTATAATACCTTCTGTATTGGAGGTGATATAACTCTGACTAGTGTGGCAGAGTGTTGTGCTCATGTCCTGCTTGTGGCGTTGATCTTACATTCTCTCTCTTTTTATTTTCTAAAGTATATTCTAAATTATTTTATAAATTGTATGACCTTCACATACCGTATATGCCACTCTCTGAGTGAGAGGGTGACGGGTGGAGGGGGGGGAGGAGAATGACTGGATGGAACTGCAAAAGTAGGAGTAGAGAGGAAGATTTAGTGGGACACTCTATGTATGACCTAATTTTGCAGCCAGCAATTTAGAAAGAGGTTTAAATGTGCTTACTCACTACAGCTGGTTATGAGAACTGTATAACGGGGAAATATTTTTATCACTGAGATATTTTTATCTGAGATGTGTTGCGACGTAAGTATCTACAGCAAATATATCCCCCATTAAAACAAGATGCCCAAGCTGAGGAGCTACAAAACTTTTTTTTGAGACTCATTGGTAAATTTTGCCAGTGAAACCTATGAGCAAATCCCTAGAATTAATAAGCCTCCACATGTGGCAAAGAAAGGAACAGGCAATTCTCTACAATTGTCTGCTTAACAGGTTACACTTCTAGCCAACTGGTAGCAATCAAGCAAGACACTGTAGAGGGCAGGAAATCTAAAATTAGGTTTTACTACCTATAATGGAGGATTTATGGGATAATTTAATTGGCATTCTTGGGACAGAAACCCACGGCGGGGGGGGGGGGACAAAAACATCTTTCTCAATGTACTCTATGAACCTTTCCTGCAGAGCACTGAAAAATGAAGGCCCTTGGAAATCAGTTTAAAGATGCAATACCCCCTTCTTCTTTTTAACGCAAGGTAGTATGAAATAGGAGCAGAGACACTTAACTGAAACACATTATTTCCCCACTTTTCTCATTGGGAGAAACAATACATTAATTGTTTCTTTTTTTGCAAACCATGTCTTTAACACATTGTATAACAAATAGCTCTTGAGTAAACAGAAGGCTGTAATTCACCCCAGTGCTTTCCTGACATCATAAACTACAAAAGCACTGCTCAACAATTTGTAAATGACAGCAAATTGAATTCAGCTTTGTATTTGTTCATTCAGGGGCAAGTAGCAGTGGTTGTTGTCACTTACGCACAACCCCTATAAAATGCTTTATAATATCTTTTGTAGGGAGTTTTATTCTATGTTCTCAAAATATAAAGACAATAGTGGCATTGTAAATAAGCTTTTATTTTTCTGGGATAAACTGTAACACCTTCAGAAAAGCAACCTGCTGTCCTTAAGCAAAACAATCTACTTTCTCAGCACTCATGAAAATTCTGCCACAAAGCCCAACCATGTTATCAATTTCATATTCACAGCTATCCTTGACAGCTGACACATCTGTCCTTTTCTGAAGGTTGTAGCAGTTTTGGTAATTTTTGTGAAGCTAACACCTATAGGACATGAATATTATTCACAGTGGCTTGGCCCATAAACTTTATATTTATTTTAAAATTTTCTATCCACTAGGAAACTCAAAGTCGCTAACAGTTTAGCCATAAATAATCAAAACAAAACAGAGTCAAAACAAACAAGAGCAGTCAAGAATATGCAGCTCATCGGCATAAAAAACACACTAGTAAAGCCTCTAAACCAGGCATCCCCAAACGTGACCCTCCAGATGTTTGGGGACTACAATTTCCATCATCCCTGACCACTGGCCCTGTTAGCTAGAGATGGTGGGAGTTGTAGTCCCAAAACATCTGGAGGGCCAAGTTTGGGGATGCCTGCTCTAAACAGTCAAATTTTCACCTGTTACCAGAAGGTGCTTAATTATGAGTTCATATGGGTCTCCTAAGGGAGCGGATTATATAGAGCATCAGCCTGAAAAGGCCTTTGCTTCTTGTGCCTGTCCAAATCAAAGGGTTTTCATTGCAACAATAAATAACCTTTAGGCTGCAGTATAAGAAAAGCAGGGCTACTCCACCATCCCTGCTAAGACGCTCCCATCAGCAGTGCCACCAAGAGGTAGAAACATGGGTATTAATGTACTAGGCCCACAGCAAGCAAGGGTCCTAGACTCCAATCTCTCTCTCTCTCTCTCTCTCTCTCTCTCTCTCTTTTTTTTTTTTTTACTAAAGAAAACAAATACACTTAAGTCTGATATAAATATGAGAATATTCTGAAACCAGCACGAGAACACTGGGGTTGTGCATGGGCCCCCAATTCACAGCTCAATCCAATGCTTCTGAGTAGCCCCAATCAGACCCAGGGTCAACCCAGCTGAAATCTAGACTGCACACAGATTTAAACCTGATTAATCAGGGTTGAAAATCTACCAATACACTCTATATGGAACTTGCCATGAAGACAACACAGAAACTTCCACTGGTCCAGTTTAACACAGCAGCACATTACTGGCTAGGTTTCCATTTAAGGTTTCAAAACAGGTGCACTGGTTGCAAGTCTCTTTAGGGTGTTCATAAGCTGTGTGAGAGCTATGTCTGGAACCATGAATGTATAGGTTTTGGCATATGTTGAATATGTGCCTTTTTTCCCTGGGCCACTTGAGATACACTTTTAGGACCTATCCTATTTTTTCTGCTCTTTTCTGATATGTTTTTAATGTAATTTTAAAAACTGATTTCAATACTATATTACTGAGTTGTAATCTATCCTGGGACCTTGTGCTTAAGAGCAGGTAGGAAATGTCATTAAATATATTGGTATTATCTTCTAGGACTGAATACAATTTGGATTTGCAATGTATGTCACAGACATACTCCACGTTTATTTGCATTGTATTTTATTCTTGGACTCACTATACATACCCACCCACCCCTATATATACTGTATATATCTGTCAACTGACTCCAGCAGTTCATGCACCTGATGATGTGAGCCCTGGTCCATGGAATTTATATAACAATAAATCTGTTTGTCTTTAGGGTGCTCCAACACTCAGTTCTTCCTTTTATTTGTCATGAATCTTCCAAAATCCAGCTTCATTGGACAGCCCCAAGTTCTAGCACTGTGAGACTGTGAATTATCCTTTTTGTGAACACTGGTCAACTTTCTTTCCACAATTTATTTGTCAGCATTTCCAAAGTGCACATGCTTATACTCAGTAACATTTCCATCTGATGATTCTTATTGGATGATGGAACTAATAAGCCAAGGCATTCCCAAGTCTAAATTAATTCTGAACAGAAATACAAATATGGGATTTGCTGGTAAACGCCAAACTAACACATAACAGTTTTCTTTAAGAGGTGGATCAGAACTTTCACTTTGTCTTTCTTTTTCACTAGGCAATTGCAGCTCCTTCCATCGCAAGAAGTTCAAAGCAGAAAAAGAATTTTCCAGCAGAGAGGTAGCCATGTTTCTTGCAAATGAAAACAAACAAAAAACAAAAAGTTGCCACTGAATGTTGTAACTGCATGTATGCAATTTTCAAGAGGCAATTGCATTTTGAAGTTTGAAGTTTTGAATAGCTGTAAGGCAGGGTTTACAGCTCAGCTGTGCATTAGCATTATTTGCATTCTTCTTCTTGAATTATTGAGCTATTTTTGCCTTTTATACAGTCAAGATAAATAAAGGGTGTTGGAAAGTCTTTAAAATAAACTTTGTTTAAAAAGTCTCTGGAGAAAATGGAAGGTGAAATCTGAGTGGTGCTACTAGGAATTAAATGGATGCCTCTGTTTCCATAAGAAATAGCTCTGTCTGTATTAAGGATGTATGGCTGTATGTGGCTCTGGCCCCTCTTGCTACTGGACTGCGGCCCCCAACAGCTTTCCACCAAAAGGAACCACACCTCTGATTAGATCCTTTAGCTCAGGGGTAGAGAACCATTTCTGACCTCAGGGTCAAATTTCCTTGTGAGGAACCTTCAAGGGGCCACATAATATTACAGATATTAGTTATGAGGGGGTATGGCCAAGTAGGAGTCTTGGGCACCAAACAGAGAGCCTTAAATGCCATATTTGGGGTCCAGGTCTAAGGTTTCCTATCCCTACTTTAGCTCTTTAGGCTAGAAACACATATGAGCTAAAGGCATTGGCACCCAATTCTAGCTAAAGTTGTTGATTGCTCTGATGTCCAAAGGGCACACTATGATTGCCATGAAATAGGTTTGATCCTGGCAACAGTGGTTTCTTCCTCCCCTTCTGCTACCAACTGAGGTAAATAAAATTGTGGCTAGAGGTAATACCGGTAATTAGTTTGAAAGTAACAAATTAACAAGTAACACTTGACTTTAAAAAATGTATCATGAAACCACCTGCATCATATAAGTCATATATTCTATAAGTCTCGATATCTTGTTGTTTTTCCCTTCTTCCGCCTGACCACCTCACAACTCTTGAAAAATTAGCATCACAAACAATGAAAGCACTGAACAATCTCCTCCCCTGCTATTTAAAAATATGGGTGGGAGGGGATATAGGCAGTCCCCAACACAGGGGAAAGCTTTGCGCTGAAACATTTTTCCACATACAGTTTTTAACGAAACAGTGCTGTTTGAGGAAAGGAAGTGCAATTAACCACATCAAGGCCACATCTACACTCACATTGTGTCATACTGAACTAGGTCCATAAGGTTGCTTTCATAACGTATCTAGTGAGCATTCATCTCAATTTACATAAAGCTTGTGGGGAGGTTAGAAAATGTCTTCTATTTATTGAGCGTTTGTTCCAATTTGTTTACAGGGAAGTTAGACAGTGTTGCATCAAGCAATCTTATCCCACACTTTCCAGCGTCCACTTTTCCTTATCACAAAAAGTCCAATTTTCTTTTCCCTCTTTTGGCACACAAGTTTGTTTGGCAAGAACACCTAATCAACTTTAATTGCACAATCTGAATTTACTGGTATATGATTGAAAATAGCAACAGTCTGGAAGTGTCAGCACCCTACCTCTCAGTTCTTAAAGCATCAATCCCCTTGTCTGGAAGGGAGAAGGACTGATTGAAGTTATTTTACCCACCCTCCATAACAGATACACTGTCAAAACTCACAGTGCTGACCATCTGCTGGGCAGAGACATCCTGGTGCAACATAGTCGATGTACAGCACACCAGTACAAGCAAGGACGTCTTTATTAGGACTCTTATTTTTTGATGTAGAACCATATGCTGTGTTTCATGAAAAAGCCTCCATCTGTAAGCATCTATGTTTCCATTTCATTTGAGTACTGTTCAGAGAGCAATAATTCACCCTGTATTGCTCTATTTCTCTCATCATTTACCCCAATGTGTTTTTTCTTAGATTGATTTTCATTTTGAATAAAAGGCACAACAGCAATTTTAAAAGAGGGAAAGTTTCTATTTTTACAAAAATATAAAATATAAGATTCAATTTAACACAGCTGCATAAAACCATCAATAATGCCGGCTGTGTATGTATTATAAGCACAGATAGCCTAAGAAAACACTCCAGTTCACATCTGCGTCTAGAGAAAAAATACTATGAGAATAGCATATAATGTCCTGCAGTAACTATCCAAGACACTGTTGAAATACCTCTGTCCCTACTTAGTCAAATATATTTGGTGAAATTATTACATTTCCACTTTATATTTTCATGTTGGATTCATCAAGATGTATGAACCCTATGCCCTTTGGGTGTATGGACTCTGGGTTCTTTATTAAACTTAATAAAACCTAATGAAATTGGCAGTGATTTGTAGGGGATTGATCCAATATTTTCTGAAGCCCAGCAAAGCCTTTAGCTATATACATAGCATGATATCCATTTAACCTGCTGAGTAGCTCTACAGATTCTGTTCCCATTCTGCTGCTAGAAAAATGGGGAAAAGAAAGTTTCTATGTGTGCTTATAAAATAAGAGAAATATGGAAATGGTCATGGAAGGTCAGTCTCTTTCCATCTCTTTCTTTTCTGGCCACATCAAAGCATTTATCCAGTTTTCTGCAACCTGTTGCCCTGCAGGTATAAACATTCCACATGCCCACTGTCTTGTTTGAAGGCACCTTCAATGTGTGTTCTGGTCTCAAAATCCCTTAGGTTTTAAGTCCATCTAGTCAGCTAAACTCACACCAAGGCCACATTTTCAGGTAAACTAATCTTCAACTTTAGCAATAACAAGCACAACTCGAATAGCAAGTGGCACATCAATGCAGGTGATAAAATATTAGCTGTAGAAGGATTAAGAGAAGGCTGTTGTGTATTGAGTCAAAGGATTTTATATCTGTATTACTATTGTATGTATTTGCACTAGGGTAAAGTAACTGCCTTTTGGTTCCAGAAGGTACAGCTACTATTGGTTCATTTCAAGCTGCTGTATTTGGATCCTCTGTCTTATTGGTTTCCTCCAAAAGGCAGCACTGTGATTGCCTGATATTGTTCCCTCCAAAATGTATCCCTTTCTAGCTAGTTCCCCGTCCCTATAAATGTAGCTTTCCTCTCCTCAGAGCTTAGTCTTGTTTGCTTTAATAAAGAAGTGTTACTAGAGAACTCTCTCCAGCATATTATGTCAAGAGAGCTGAAATCACGAACCCCACATCACAACACTAACTAAGATAAAAGAGAAGGTATGGACAAAGGGAAAAGACAATGCAAAGTCAAGCCCTTCAAGCTACAACTTGGGAGTGGCAGAGTACAAGGCCAAGTGGGTTATTATTTTCTTCTGAAGAGAAGAGGTCTAAACACCATTAGATGTACCAGACAGGCACAACCAACAGATTCATAATAATAGAAAGCTCTGTGGCCTATCAGATCTACAAAGGGAAATTTAAAACAGTTCTAAATGCAGAGACTAAGGGACAATATAACTAAGAATACAATGCCTAGCACTGGCAGAAGGGTATGTTAGCCCATATGCATCTAGTGTGTTAAGCCATCTATAGTATAGAAAGCTTGCTACCAGGAGTGGCCAGTGTGGTGGGGCAGAACAGCTGCTGCTTACCAGGACAAGCAGGGGAGGTTAGTGGCATGGTTAGAGCTGTGTGGACACACCAGCAGAGCCAATCTGATGCTCCCGCCAGTGAACCCACATAGCTACAACCTTGCCACAGCCCTATCCTGCCCTCAGATCATTATGGCAAGCAGCATTGTAAGGAGAGCAGTGGCAAGGTTGTGGCTGTGTGGGTGCACATGTGGAGTATTCCCCGGCTGTGTGCCTGCATAGTCCTGACTGCACCACCATTCTGCTGCATCCACACACCGTATTGGTAAGTGGTAGTCATACAGCTCTTAGGAGTGCACACCAGCCCTCTGTGCCAGCCACTACCACTGCCAACACTGCACATGTATGAGCAGGCACACACAGAAGTGCATTTAAATGAGACAGCAGCCACGTGGAATACATAGAATGTGCTGCAGTACTGCTGCCTCATCCTTCCCATCCACCAGAGATCACACTGAGCATTTTAGGTAGACTCTGTGAAAGTATTCCTCTATTTGTTGATGGACTGTATTGCTTCACTCTGTGTTTGAATGCTCCTCCAATTATTTAGTTGGTTAATTAAGCTCCTTCCATATCCAAAACAGGCATGTCAGGGAAGATGGTACTGGGTTAGGTTTTACCCTGGCATGCTGGTCTTATATGTGTATGAAGTTTTTATGTAGGGAGATCACTCAAACATTAAGACTTTCACATTTGGAATTTAAAGTGGCAGCACTAATAATATAATAATAAAACTAATTAATTTTTATTTGTACCCCACCCTCCCCAGCCAGAGCCGGGAAACTAACACAGTATACAAAGTATACACAGTATCATTTCACTGTATCTGAAGAAGTGTGCATGCACACGAAAGCTCATACCAAAATAAAAACTTAGTTGGTCTTTAAGGTGCTACTGAAGGAATTTTTTTATTTTACAGTATACAAAGAACATAAGAACATAAAAACAGGCAATCAATTAATTAAAATATATCTTAAAATTAAGATATATTAAGAGCAAATTAAAATCTGGACAGATGGCAGTCCACGGGTAAAATTGAGAGTGGTCAATATTCTCCAGGGCCAACTGTTACTGCTGGTCTTATAAAGGACCTGTGAGTGGGCTAGGAGGCCTCTTTAATGCTTGTTGTTATACAGAAAGAAAAGAATCAGACTGAACCACAACCAAAGGCCTGGCGGAACAGCTCCCTCTTGCAGGCCCTGTGGAAAGATGTCAAATCCTGCAGGGCCCTGGTCTCTTGTGAGAGACCATTCCACCAGGCCAGGGTCACGGCCAAAAAAGCCCTGGCTCTGGTCGAGGCCAGCCTAATCTCCCTGGGGCCTGGGATCTTCAGGGTGTTATTATTTGCAGACCTTAAGGTCCTCCATGGGGCATACCAGGAGAGGCGGTCCCATAGGAACAAGGGTCCTAGGCCGTATAGGGCTTTAAAGGTTTAAACCAGCACCTTAAACTTGATCCTGTGCTCCACACCGGGAGCCAGTGCAGCTGGTATAGCACCGGATGAATGTGCTCCCATGGCGAGGACCCTGTGATTAGTCTCACCGCGGCATTCTGCACCCTCTGAAGTTTCTGGGTCAGTTTCAAGGGCAGCCCCACGTAGAGTTGAGTTACACTAAACATATCACATAAGCATGTCAATTGCAAGTCTCAGCTCTCACTCTTAAAGACACCAACATTGTTGAAGGTGCTTCCAGAACAGACCATAACACTAGCAAATGTTATATTGCTATATCCAGTATATTGAAACATCTTGCAACACACACACACATAAATCTACTTTATAATTCTAGGCTGGATATCCAGCAGAAGCTAAGCCAAAATCATACTTGTAAGTAACAGAAATCAGGTGTATAGGAGTTCACCCTTCATAAACTTGACTCATGCTTTACATGGAGGGGGTTGCACAGCCTGGGACTCTGGGAGTCATTTTGGACTCACAGCTGTCCATGGAGGCGCAGGTCAATTCTATGTCCAGGGCAGCTGTCTACCAGCTCCATCTGGTACACAGGCTGAGACCCAACCTGCCTGTGGACTGCCTCGCCAGAGTGGTGCATGTTCTAGTTATCTCCCGCTTGGACTACTGCAATGCGCTCTACATGGGACTACCTTTGAAGGTGACCCGGAAACTACAACTAATACAGAATGTGGCAGCTAGACTGGTGACTGGAAGTGGCTGCTGAGACCATATAACACTAGTCCTGAAAGACCTACATTGACTCCTAGTACGTTTCCGAGCACAATTCAAAGTGTTGGTGCTGACCTTTAAAGCCCTAAACGGCCTTGGCCCAGTATACCTTAAGGAGCAGCTCCACCCCCATCATTCTGCCCGGATACTGAGGTCCAGCTCTGAGGGCCTTCTGGCAGTTCCCTCGCTGTGAGATGTGAGGTTACAGGGAACCAGGCAGAGGGCCTTCTTGGTAGTGGTGCCGCCCTGTGGAATGCCCTCTCATCAGATGCCAAGGAAATAAACAACTATCTGACTTTTAGAAGACATCTGAAGGCAGCCCTGTTTAGGGAAGTTTTTAATATTTGATGTTTTGTTCTGTTTTTAATCTGTTGGGAGCCGCCCAGAGTGGCTGAGGAAACCCACTCGGATGGGTAGGGTATAAATAAATTATTATTATTATTATTATTATTATTATTATTATTATTATTATTATTATTGCTGCAGAGGGAGCTAGAAACATGTCTATATTTGTAGCATGGTTGTATACCCCTTTAACAGGTATGGCTAGAAAAATGGTTAAGGTACTATCATGACACTGGCAGAAAGTTGATGCTTGGGAAATGCAGCACAAGATCAAATCCAAATGTAGAACTTGAAGTCCACCTCATAACAGTGACCAACAATCTAGCAGTGAACAAACCAAGTCATAAAAGCAAGAGGATAGATGATAACAAGAGTCCCACCCACCCCATGTCACACTAAATTTTCAGCAGTGGGAAAGAACTGCATGCTGGGATACCACTCCAAATGTCATCATGTGAGCAGTGATGGTGTGATAATGAAAACTGTGGGGAAATTATAGAACAAAACTCCCACAATTTTCTGAGTTAATGGGGCTGCAAGTGGATTTTTTCTGGAAACAACCAACATGGAAATGAGTACTAAACTTCCACTAGATTTCCAGAAGTGGCTGTTATGTCCTGTGAAAGATCACATAAGATACAAAAAAAAAATTAGGCAAAGAAACATCAGGAAGACAGGATAAAGTGCTGTCTGAATGCAGCCTGGATCAATGTTTTCATTGAGCTATCCACCTGTAGAGAAAAAATCCACCCAAAGTGGAATTTTCTGGTCTGCATTAGAATGAATTGTTAGAAATTCCTAAGCACTGACACCAAATGCAGTGCCTCCTTACCAGTCCTTCAAGGCCTGTTGTGCCAGTGCTAATGAAGACCTGTGATGGAAGGGGGTGTTTGCTCCTTCAAGATGGGAGAGGTCTCGATGTCTCGAAGGTTCCTTTAATCAAGCATCATGATTGGTTGCATCAAGTCATGGGGTGCCATTTCCTCAAAGTTTGTGCATATGGATTCTGCTCTGCACTTCCCAATTAATGCTAAAATTAGACCAAGTCACTGCATATTTTCAATTTCATATCATGGCCACTGTATACTCTCTTTTCCATATGGGGCATGGAATGCAGATGGAATTCAGTGAACAATTCCAAATCTAACTACTGTTGCCCAAAATAGATACAAAGGAAATATTAATTTTGTCAAGGGTACTCAAATTGACACACTCACACCCCAAATTGGTCTCTTTTGCACAACTTGTATCAAACTTTGAAAATAAAATGCTCAGATCCTGCAAGGTTTTCCCCTTCCGTTTTACTCAGTTTTCCAAGAAAAGTGCCTGAGCAAATATGCTATTTTAGTAAGAGTTTAAAAGGCCATTATGGTCAGAAAAATGACTGTGTAAAAATGGCACCTTTTTACTTCACCACTCTATTCACTGCAAGTATTCTGAGTCATGTCTGCTTATTTTAGTGCTCAAAATAGGTCTTTATTACTTTTCATTCCTTTTTAGCCCTGCAGTACCAAAACAGGAGAGAGAGAGAGAGAGAGAGAGAGCTGGATGGCCTCTATTCAGTCTAACGCATCATCAAGAGACTTGTTAGCTAAGTTGCTGTTGCAAAATCTTTACTCCCGGTGATGTTGCATGAGCCAAAAAGCACACAACTCGGCATTCGATTCCCAGTTTGCGTTTGCAAGGCAGCTAACTAAATAAATCACCCTTTTATGAGAGAGAGACCTGGACAAAAAAAAATTATTACAGGGAAATCACTGAGAGACACCTACTCCATGTCTCACACCTCAGAAAGCAGGATATATTCTTTGCATTTCTGTTATCTTTTAGGTCTCACTTTATTAATTTGGTCTCCCCCCCACACACACCTCTGTACCTATATCCATACATATAATAGTTTGTTTCTATTTGATATAGTTACATCTGCAAGGCAACATAACATCAACAGGGCCGGCTCTAAGGCAAGGCTGGGTGGCACAGGGCCGCCAGGGGGGCGCCGCGCGGCTGCGCCTGCCAGACAGCCGCGGTGGGAAACAGGGCGCCCAGGCTCCGGAGCGATCTTCGCACCACGGCGCCCGGGTGCCCAATATGCTTAAAACGGCCCTGAACATCAATATTAAAAATATGTGTAAAAGCTAAATAAAGCAATATAATCAGCAGCAGTAAAACAAGTGGGCCTGAATAAGGCCACAAAGTCATCTGCCATTACAAATTCTCTGCAAAATAGCAGGCTTTTTAAATACAGTGGTATGCAACTAAGTTTTACGCAAAGCAGACAAACTGAAATGAATGAACATGACTATGTTAGATCCATTAATTTTAAAAGGTCTACTTTGAGTAAAACTTAGCTGAATACCACCATACACAGACACACACACTTTCGTCAACCTCATGATTTTCATGAAGTGTGCTTCTGCCTTCAAAAACTTGTGTTGTAATAAACAACTTAGATCATCCAAGTTGAACTTATGGCATGTTGGTTGTGCTTCCTGCATAAGTGTGCCTATTTCTCTCCTTTTTTTATATTAAAATAGAGCTGTTTTTTTCCATAATTTTTGCCTACTATTGTTCTTCATTTCACCAGTGGTAGCATAGTAAAACTATATTGACCACATAAGCAACTGGCTCAGTGGTGTTTGAAACACACAAAATGGCAGGTGAATGATGCTCAGTTATTTATCGATCATAGCACTGGCCCATCACTTACCCCGCTGTGGTATTTCACAAGACATATTTCACAAAGGTCTGAATGGTGGCAATGCACTATGCATACTGCTTCTACTGAATAATTAAATGCAATTGCTGCATTAGATAAAATGGTAAGTTTCTAAATACTTCAAAACTAGTATTACTAAGCAATATCTGCTAGTGTATATTGTGTATCCATGTTTCTCCGAAAATAAGACACCGTCTTATATTTATTTTTTCTTAAAAACCCCCCACAGTGGCTTATTTTCAGGGGATGTCTTATTTTTTATTACACGTCCAGCCTTGCCTCTTCCCTGGGGCCCTCCAGTAGGGGCGCCTATCACTATGTCTTATTTTCGGGGTATGGCTTATATTGTGCAAATGCTTAGAAATCCTGCTATGGCTTATTTTATGGGTATGTCTTATTTTAGGAGAAACAGGGTATATATAGTCAAGTCACTGCAATTTCCATTTTATTTGCCAATGCTGGTTAAGAAAGGAACATGGGCTCTGCTGAGGGGATACTCAGCTGGGGCACAAGACTAAATGACCACATCATGGCCATGGACAACATCACTGTATTTATTTCTTTACGTGAGAAACATGCTCCACAGAATCTCATGGGTAATACAACCTCCCATACTGAAGACCTATACTGAAGATACAACACTGTGGGCAGGATTCCTGTAGTGCAGGCGGTTGAACTTTACTAGATAACCCTTGGAATCACTTTCAGCTCTGCAATTCTATCATTTTATGAAACGAGGCCTCGTTACACAGGACACCTTGCATTAAAATGCACATCACTATGTGAATATCCAGGTGCACATCCAAATCCAGCCTGCAGTTTCAATCTAGGAAGGGAATCCCAAACCTGGAAGCTACTTCTGCTACTTCTGTCCCTTGCTGAAGACAGGATGAATGTGCATAAAAGAGCTATTGGCTTCATTTTAAAAAAAACATTGTAGTAGTTCTCCTTTATCTGATTTTGAACTCAAGAATTAAGTTTTTTGAACCAACCAAATGAAACCCTGAAAGATAAACTAGAGGCACAGCTCTGACCAGTCTGGGGCTGTGCACAGTGCAGTCCCACCACTGGTGTGGAAAACAGTGTACCCACAACATTTGCCACAATCCATACCTGTCCTATATCTATACCTGTCATTTCTTAGGAAATACTGTATTTTGATGAATTTCCCCCCAAAACAGCATCAATCTGATTTGAGAAAAGGAATGATGTAGCTATGTTTTAAGCCAATTAAGCCAACTGACACACAGCCACAAATAAGAAATAAGCCCTTTTAAGAAAGCACGCCATTATTTTAAGTTCAGTTGCTTCGGATTTTGAAACTGCTCTGTACATTGTAATGAAACACATTGGTTTATACCCAATGCTGCACCAGTGGTTTTTGCTGGTGCAATGGATCTTCCAGTTTCTCTTTCACCCCCCCCTCCCAGTCCCCGCCCAATACACACACATTTTATTCTGTGAACCACCCTGAGACCTCCGGGTATAGGGCGATATATAAATTCAATAAATAATAACAACAACAACAACATACACAAGCACTCACTCATGCACTCTGCTCTAGAGCATCTCTCAACTCTCAAGAACTGTTTTTGAGGGCATAGGGGGACTGAAGAGAATAGAACAGGAAGACGTTTGATTGGCTGCACGGAAATTCCAGCATTTGATACAGACCTTTAGGTCACAAGACCTGACCAGTACATATGCAGCACCCTGCAATCCTGAATAACATTTGTACCTATGGAGAACTGTCCCATTCATAAACCTTTAAACCAACAGTTTGTCTCTATTATGAGTTCAACAAAAGTGCCTTATAAGTTGCTATTTCATAAAGATCAGAAAAGGAAATTCTTGACAGTAGCACCACAGCTTCACTCCAACTGTCCATTGCTGTCCTTCAAGCATTGCTGACCTTCCAAAGATTATTCTATTCAAGCAAGCCATGGGTTGCAGCTATCTATTTTCAGGAACACTTGAAAGAAACTAATAAATATTCAGCAGATGTGCTTCCTGTCTCCCCAAAACTTTTTTTTAAATGATCCTTGTCGTTTTTCTGAAGGGTCTAAACATCTGATCTAGTTTGACCAAGATTTTCTGCTATCAAACCCATGTTCAGTCTCTGCCCTGCAAGGTTTTGTCTTTGTTCTGCCCACAGTTCTACCCAGTATTTTTGGAAAGAAAATTCTGGCAACTCTTTCAAATAGTTTTAAATGTAACTGTTGTTTATTTTATAATATTCTGGAAACTGCTCTGGGATCACTATATGGGCAGGTCTACAAATATAATTAATTATTTAATTAATAATAGATGGTACATGGAGCAACTATTTTTTTATTTAAAAAATGGGTTAGCTATGTTCCATCCAGATCCATATAATCCAGATTTAAATACCGGTACCTATTTCCAATGGCCAGATACACTGAGATGCAGAGCACCTAAAAGTGTTTGGGGCAGACTGAAAGATATGTGGCTGATGAAGCCTACAAGAGCTTGATTAATCGTAAGCCTGACCTGAGGAAGCTAGTTCTAATGTGCAGGGATTCAAAATGTTATTGAAAAGTCTGGGGGTTCATCACCTGCATCAGTGTTCCATGGTTTGCCTTTCAGCAGTTTGCTTAGCAATGCAATTCTATGCATACTTGCTCAGAAGTGTAGGTCCTCCTGTGTTCAATGGTGCTCACTCCCTATTAAATGCATTTCGGATTGCAGTCTTTAGTTGTTGTGCTAAAGCTGTAAGTACACAAGCAATGTACAGGTGGAAAAATTTCCTTACACAAAGAGTGTCTCATAAATCTGAAGGAACCCACTTATATGCATCATATAAAATAAAGAGTTCAGTTTTGTACAACAGAACTAGCAAGGCTTCTACCCTGGAAGCCCTTTTTAAAGAGTGTGTTGGAGTTTGTCACCACCCCTCAGTCCACCCCACCCCCCACAACCCCCTACAGCAGTTCCTTGGCCTGTGTCTCAAAGGACACTTCTGAAGTTCCCTGAGTTTTCAGGACCAGCTTGTCAGGTGCCACGGGGGGGGGGAGGGTGCGTTGTCAGAAAGAACAAACTCAAAAGCCCTGTTGTGCATGCAGAGCTCGCTGCCTGGTGCTCTGGATCGGGGCCATAAGCTTGAGGGGTTTTCTTCTTGGAATCAGGTTATGCTGAGAAAGAGATCTATCTGATACAAGCAGAATTCAAATGCAACATATTTCCAGTAACAAATATCCACTTTAAAAAGAAGAAGAAAAACACTGACACAGAAAATGTGGTAATAATATAAGGCTCTCTCTCTTTTTTTTTTTTTTTTTTGGAGGGGGGACCCTTTAGGGCACAATCCCAAACAGAGGAAATTCCACTGAAATTAATTGGGGGGGGGGGGGGTTGCCTTCATTCAGATATGGTATGGGGCCCAAACCTTTGGCAAAGCCACTCATGTTTATTCTAGATCAAGTATCCTTTTAGTTCTCCGGTCAATGTGAAAAATGCCAGACCCAAGGGGATATTTTATTTTTCATTATAAGTACACATTTGTGACAATTGGCTCTCAGAACAAACTTGAGTCCAGAGATGAACCCCTCCCCCCGGCTTTCATTGTCAAATTACTATTTCTTGTATTCAATCAAACTTTCCAGGTTATACACATACATACCACTACAAAAGTATAAATAGAAGAAGTTAAAATGCAGCTCACAACAAATACATCCAGAAAACCCTATTTAGATATATGCCCTTTCATTTCCCCACCCCCACCCAATTCCCTGCTTTTTAACTTGCATGTATATTTAGCCAAGTAATTTTAGGCTGCCAACACTATACCTACAATAGTCTTACTATGCTACCAGTAACTTATTAAATTTTGTTCTTTTCTGCCTTTTCACAGAATGCCAAATGAAATATGAGTTCATGGGCAGCACACAAAGAGAACTTCTAGGGAGTTTTTGATGTGCATCACTGAATTGCTCTGCCTTTCTTAGGTATCTAGAATTGGAGCTACAGTAAGATAGGGTCACCAGAGTGGCTCTGCACCCAGTATAATTTCCCTGATATAAAGGTAAACCACAGAATAAATTATCATAGAATTAAAGCATCACTGAATGAACTCTCAAGTTATGGACAAATATCTTTATACTACATGGTAGGAATATCCTGCCAGTGTTTATTTTATGAACGCTAAAACCTACTTGAATTAAGCAGATGTGAAGAATTCCATAAACTGCATGGTATAAAAATCTACACTGTGGAACTAAACCATTGAGGTCAATGAGGCATATACTAAAGGATTAGGAGGAAGCTGGATTTGGCCTATTGTGTCCAATATTGCAGATAATGCCATATATGCAATTTCAAAAAAAAAAAGCCACATGAATGTCCATGGTCTGCTGCATGGTCAAGGTTTCTGACCGTTAACCTACTACACAGATCCAAGAGGGTTGGAGGTGCTACTCTATAGTTTGAGGATCATAATACGATGGAGCAAGGTTCTTAACCTGCATTTATTCTTCATTATTAGGGAATTGTGCATATATGCTCATCTCTGAAAGGTGATCAGTAACCATTAATTTTGACATGCAAATAACAAAAAAGAGATCAACAGCGTCAACTAAAATACCCTTTCCCCCCTTCATACGGATGAAGCAAAATTTATCCGATGAAAACTTTCAGCAACAAATGTGCTTCTGCTGCTGCTGTCAGATTTGTGGCAGCATGAATAACTTTCCCCAGTTGCTGCTGGGTGGTAGCTACTATTATTTTCCAAGATGGAAGCTGGCAGCCAGCAGCTACCACTAAGAAGAGCTATTGCTGCCATTGCCTGTAAGACCCACATTTTGTCCCCCTTAAAAACCTCTGAAATCTCCCCCCCCCCTTTTGCATTCCCTGACCAGGACAACAAAATCGGGGTGGGGTGGGCGTGCACTCAGCAAAACTCTAGTTTTCTTTTGCATTTTGGGAGTATAGTTTTTTAAAGTAGGGTTAGCATGGTAGCCGTTGACTGGTCAATTGAAAATATTGGACAACCATCAAATACTGTATAACTTGCAAGAATGCTACTGTGTAGAATCTACACCATAGGTGGAAGCTAACTTCCATGATGGTTTTATCTTTTAGTAAAGGCAGGGGTGAAGGCAGCTTATACCAAGGCCCTGCTACAACAAAGTGCAAAGTTAGTAGCACAGAAATGTTTCTTCCATTGCCTAAATAAGGGGTGGGAGAGCTGTGGATTTGCAGTTGTTGATGGTCTACAGCACCCATCATCACCCCTGAACATTGGCCACAGAAGTTGGAATCTAACAACATATGGAGGGAGGCACAAGTTCCCCCCATCCCTGGGCTACCTGAAAGGCACCTCCAGAAAGGAACACAAAAAGTCGTCACTGGCAAACATCACTGTCTAATGAACAATATTCCAGACCAAGCCTAGAAAGACCAGGTTCTAAACCTTAATTAGCCACGAAACGCATTAGGTGAAATTGGACTAGTCACAAACTCTCAGCCTAATACCTCAGGTTACAAACGCTCCAGGTTACAAATGCTTCAGGTTACAAACTCCGCTAACCCAGAAATAGTACCTCAGGTTAAGAACTTTGCTTCAGGATGAGAACAGAAATCGTGCTCCAGCGGCCCAGCGGCAGCAGGAGGCCCCATTAGCTAAAGTGGTGCTTCAGGTTAAGAACAGTTTCAGGTTAAGAACGGACCTCTGGAACAAATTACAGGTAAGTTCTTAACCAAAGGTACCACTGTAAGTCTCACATGGTCATTGTGGGGTGGGTGATGTATGCCACCCTGAGGGGGTTGCAGGAAGAGCAGAATAAATTTATAATAAAATAATTCATTTCAACTTTTTCAAATTAATTTAACAGTAATTTCTAATTACCTATCTAATTTGCTTTCTGTAATCTGTGCATGTAGAAAACCTGTTGATTATTTTCTTTGTAACTCTCATAACACAAATACGTGACCATTATTTCACCAGATTTGACCAAGTGAGCAAATCATTATTGACTGGTCAAGTGCAAAACCCTATTTTAAATTTTAAAAGTTAATTATAGCTTTTGTCGACTGCCTCATCTACTATATATTTTCCAGATTTCTAATTCAAACCCGTTAGGCTACAAATGTAGATTACTTGAAAAATGAGGTGCTATCAATACATTATTTATATATACACGCTTCTACAGAAAGAGAAAACTCTCAGTTAACTCAATTAATGATGTAAACATATTGCATTTCTTTTTCGGGATGCATTCAGAATGTCAACAAATTTAGGATGCAATCCAAAACCAGTTTACCCAAGAGTAAGTCCCATTGAATTTAGCAGGACTTACTTCTGAACAGACATGCTTAGGTTTGGGTTGTAAGACTGCAATCTTATACAGTACCTCTTCTGGGTAGACATGTACAATAGGACATATATAGGACTGTGCTGTGAGTGTTACTTTTTATCAGTTAAAATACAGTGCTACAGTAAAACAAATAAATCTTTAACTGTGGCAAGTTTCAATTGATTGGTAAAGGATACGCACAGATTTCATAGAACAATGTCATAATCACTATCACAGGAGATCACTCTGATTAAAATGAAGCTAATAAGAAGCAAAGTCTGAATGTGCATTTATTTATTTTTTATTTATTTTTTATTTATTTATTTATAATACTGATTGACTTTTTCCCACTGCTAAGATAAAGTAACATATTTCCAACAACAATATTAATGGCAAACTTTGTGTCTATACAGTATGTATTTTGCTTTTATAACATGTCACTGATCTGCAGTTATATTTAACCATTAAAAAAAATAAATACAAACTCTTCTCACAGTGTTTCAACACAGGAAAGAACTGAAATCCTGCTAAAGATATATAAAGAAATATATTAAGGTCCAAAGTGATTAAACAAGACAGCAAAAAATAACAAAACTGAGTACCTTGAAAAACAGCAAAACCCTCAGATAAATAGCTAATTATGTATAAAACTAACCATGACAGATCATTCATACAGTTCTTGCAATACTATGGAATTTGTTTGATTTGGGGGAGCAAAGAGCTATTCAACGTAATCTATGAAATACTATTTGAACTTTTCCCCCATTCAATGAATCCTTCATAAGTATATTTTCCCACACTGAGTTTAAATAAAGTGACCCAAACAATGCTACCTTGCTGCCCATTACTGCCTATTATGACAATAAAAGAATTGTCATGTTTTAAAGTATTAGCTAGCTAGTAACCGCTACATTCATTTCTTTTAAATGCACAAAGATGTCAAAAAAATAATAATCTTTGTATCATGTCGTGCCAATGATAAGATGGATTCTAAAGCAAAACATAATTGCACCTAAGTTAATAACAGTATATTCACAAACCAGGTAAAAACATCTTAATGGAGTTTAGGGTTGGTTCTTTATCTGAACTCAAAGCGCTCTTTGTCTGTTGCTTCAAACAAACCATATATGTGTGCTTATAGGGTTAAAACTCAGGAATGTGACAGTTCTCCATGTGCAGTCTATAGACCTAACTGTTCCACTTTCCCTGGTGGGGCTCCAAACTACATGAAAACAATGCAGCACACAAACCACTATTCCGACACTGAAGGTTTTGTTAACTCCACAGAATGCTATTTAAACCAGAATTATTATTTTTTCGTTTTAAACACAGCAATTACAGTACTTGGGGTTCCTAGTTAATACAATCATGAATAGAGAGGAGCCTTTGCTTATTTTACCACATACTGAGAGCATCTGATAAAATGATTTATATTTACTTGACAATCACCTGATCACAGAAATTAATTTCCTGTATCTGAGTGTGCCATTTGCGAAACCAAATCTGAGCCTTTTACCAAACCCAAATCTGACCCTTATTCATTATATTACTTCAAACACTTAAAAGCTGGAGAACAAAACTAAGAGTCTTTTTACCTTGGACAGGGGGTTGTGCAGATTTTAAAAGGCACCATTGTATCCGTTAATTGAATGATGTCTTGTAGTTACCTACAAAGTGTGTGTGCATGTATGCGTTTATTATGTACAATATGAGAGATGCAGAAGGGGAGTAAGAGTGGCGGTGGGTCTGAAATGAAATAACTGAAATGAATGAATTTAAATGTAAATGATTAATTTGACTCATTCAGACCTAAGTGACAAAAGATCCTGACCGAATATGTAGTTTCAAATGCAGCAGCCATCCTGAAAATAAAATAAGCAAAATGTAGAACTGAAAAAAATAAAAATACTGTTTTAAGAACTAAGGCAAGTAAATGTAAGTATCCTCAATATCATACAGCATTCTCCACTTTAGCATCAAATAAACTTTTAAGAATTAGTTTAGAGGAAGGTAGAGCCAAGCCAAGAAAAAAAATTATGGCTGAGGGAAAAGGGGGTGAGATTGGGGCACAGAGGGAACTAATAAGAAAAACCAGGTAGTAACTTCAAAAGTGCAGGATGTTCTTTAGCACTTCACATGTGGCAAAATGAATGTGTAAACTGTGTGTTTTTCACAGCTGCCTTGGATGTTGCCCAAACATGTGTACAGTGCCTTTTGGCTTAACTACATTCAGATGATTTTTTTTTAAGTCTGACTTCTGCAGGTAACTTTTAAGAAGTACTTCAGCAAGCGGCACTACCAAGAGAGAAAGGGCAGAGGAGAAGGTATGGTTAAAACAACAACAACATGTGGTCATGCTTAATTTTGTCCTACAGAAGAAGAGCACAAGCCATCCAAGTATGTCCTCAGAGGCAGCTAGCAACTGCTTTTAGGATTCAGCACAGTAGCACACACAAAAAGTATTGTCTCCTATATTCCTTGAGCTGTGAGACCACCAGGACCTTCTGCCAGACCACAATGCTGCCCCTGTCCTGTTCTTTCCTTCTCTTGCCCCAGAGCCTGCCTCTTCCCTTCGGGTCCTGCATCTAGGGCAAGAGCTACACACGCGCGCGCGCATCCTGAAAGATGCCTTGCTATATTCGGGTTACAGGTAGGTAGCTGTGTTGGTCTGCCGTAGTTGAAACAAAATAAATAAATTCCTTCCAGTAGCACCTTAGAGACCAACTAAGTTTGTCATTGGTATGAGCTTTCATGTGCATGCACACTTCTTCATATATTCGGAATTCAGTATTCCAGAAAATCTCTGGAAGCCAAAAGCAGGTCCCTACACTGCGTTGGGGCTGAGCTCCAGGCCCTCCTTTCAGATGCATCTGAGGAAGGGGATTGCAGGACACAACCCCATTCAGAATCGTGCTAGGATTTCAAGAAGCCACAAAACTGTCCTGGTTCTTTTCAGTGCTAATACAGTCTGTGAAGAAATAAGCGTCCGGGGTACTTCTGAGCATGTGCAGAGCTCCTCTCCCTTCCCCCTCCTCAAATAAAGACAAACCCTCCGACTCATCGGGAAAGGTCCAAGCAGGAACCCAGCCAGCCAAAAATCGTAGAGTTGGAAGGGACCACGAGGGTCATCTGCCTGCAATGCAGGAATCCTTCTTGTTCAACGTGGGGCTCGAACCCGCGACCCCAAGATTAAGAGTCTCAAGCTCGACCGACTGAGCTATCCTAGACTGACATCTCCGTGCCTCGAAGACAGTCGCCGCCGTCGAGGCACTCCAGCCACCTCCAGCCTTGGCGCTCCGAGGCTGGACTGGGTCGGCGGGGCGTCCGAGGTGCCCGCTGAGCTTCTTCCTTCCTCCCATTGCGGAGGCGGCGGCGGCAGCCGAGGGCGGCTGGCGAGCCGAGGAAGCGCGCCCAGAAGTTGCCCGCCGAGCGCAGCCACCCTACCCCCCCCCCCGCCCTCACACTTCGCTTTAGCCTTGCGCAGGCGCCCACTCCCTTCCTCTCTCCCGCCACCTACCTACGGCCACTCGCTCGCTCCCCACACGGGAAAGAACTTACCTCCCGCCCCGAAGCGGAGGGAGCGCGCCCGCAGCAACAGCGTCCGGCACCGGGACTGGCGGGAAAGAAAGGCTGACGGAGGAGTTGGGGAAGTCCCGTCCCCCCTCTCACGACGTCTCCCCCCCCCCACTCCGCCCGGCCGCGCTGACTCGCGTCAGGGCTCAGCCCCGTGTGGCGTCTCCGGCCTCAGAGAGCCGCCGGCAGCCTCCAATCATAGCTCGGCGAGCGTCCCACCTCCCCCCCCCCCCCCGCTCGAGCGCCGCGGTCCGACAGATTCCCTCAGCAAGGGCGGCCTGTCAGGCTTCCTGAGGCAGAAGCAAGCGGCAGAAGTGAGCGCGCCACACGCGCTAGGCGACGGCGGCGCCTGTGTTGACTTAGCGTAGGCTGCGCGAGCCGGCGGCTCCCTCCACATCCACGGGACTCTGGCCATGGGCTCCGGTGGGAGGTGGCTTGCCGCGCGCCCGCCAGCGGCGAGGGGCTCTCGGTCCCCACCATTTTTGTGGCGAGAGGGGAAGGGGATCCTTGGCTCGCACGTGGGAGCGGAGGCGGCTGAGGGAAGAGCGCGCTCGGCACAGGGCGCCACGGGGGGAAGGTGCGCGGCGTGGCCCAGTTCGCCTTAGGTCGCCCACGGCAGGAAGATCGCTTCAAAAACAAAGCACGCGCCCTCTCAGAGATCGCTCCATAGCCAACCATCCATGGTTATTGATTTTAAAGCTCCATCGGTGGGAAGGACGGACCGACGTGACTGGAAGAGAGAAGGCTTCAGATGGAGAGGCGAGAGGGGAAAGCGCCAACTTTTCAAGAGTTTGAAGAACTTTCTCCCTGCCTAGCCACGGACCTAACCTAGAGTTTTTTGTTTGTTTGTTTTGTTTTTTGCTACAGAGTTCTGGGCAGGAGCTGTATAGATTTTAAATGTTCTAGGCAAAAGATGCCCGGGCACCGTTTGGTGCTGAGAGATGCTCCCTTCAAGAGGGACCGAGCGCTCTTGGGGTTTACTTCTGAGTAAACGTGCTAAGGAAGATCCAGCTGGAGGAGGGTTTTCAAACACGACCCGGCCGGATCCTAGACAGAAAACGCCTCCGGAGCGACGACCTGAGGTCCAGAAAAGATCTCAGCGTGGGTTCAACGCAGGGTAGGGAAATGCAGCAGCGCGCCGAGAAAGCTCGAGTTGTAAACAACTAAGTGCGCCAATCGTGCCCTGTGAGAACGTCTGGGATCGGTCCGATTTTAACCACCACCACTCCCAGATCAGCTCCAGTACTAGGGAAAGAAAAGCCGTGCAGGCTGCGATCTTACCGTGATGCCTCTTCTCCCACGATCGTTGCCATCGCATTTCCCTTTTCAGGACCGTTTTCGTCACCAAACCCCATTCATGTGTTGCTTCTCCTGGGCTGAAGCCCTGAAAGCTACCTTCCTTCTTCTTCTTCTTCTTTTTTCTCCCCCTCCTTCTGCTACGAATCCCAGCTGACAGTCCAGGCAGACGCGAGGGCGAGCAAGCAAAGAAGAAACTCGAGTACTCTCTTAATTAAAAAACGAGCGGCTAAAAGTGTCTTGGGCTCTCTTAAAAAATAAAAAATGAATAAAAAAGCAGAGTTACATAATGTATTAATTGGTTGCTATTAACGCACTTTTATTGAGCATAGCACACAGAAGTCTGATTGTGAGCGAGGAGTGTTTTCAATGAAAGTGGAGTTATTTTAGCTGCAGACATGTTTACATTTCTGTGGTTTAGTCTATAACTTTCTCTTTTTCTTGCTTCAGAATTCTGCTCCATGAAGCAAAGCCCTTAGCTCCCAGACATTCCAAAAAGTCTGCCAAAATAACAGAAAAAAGAGAGGTTTTCTTTAAAAAAAAAAAAGCAGGCACACATAGACCCCCAAGTCTGGGTCAGGCAGAGGGCTGTATACCCCCTCCCCATTCTCTCTAGTTCAAAAGCCTTCAGGGCTCCATTTCCTGTTTCTAAAGGGGTGGGGGGATTAAGTGCCTCTACAAGTAGTGATTTTTAGGCACTCCCTAGAACAGATCTAATTCTGAGTAATTCTGCCTATACCAATTGACAGTATTACTTTCTGGCAACAGCCTTGTCTCACAAAGGACAAACCACATGAATGATCTCAATTTTGCCCCAATATAGCTTCCTCATATATGCTAGCTACGGTATTTACTGTGCACCAGAGTTGATCCGAAGCACCTGTAATGTGCAATGTGCACCAGCAACATCTGGAAGATCAATTTAGTGTGCCACTATGGTGCTGAAACATGCAAGGATTTGAATAAGAGCAAATTTCTCCACATCGATTTTCCATACTACAAAAGGCTGTGGGTGGGAATCCTGTATATATTATAGCAGGTCGCCAGTGTACACAGCTTGTCTGGCCCTTGTTATCTTCTTTATGCACTAGCAGTTCTAAAAGCAGGATTTATATTTTTTTCACACATTTTTTCTCCCAATCTAATAGGGTAAGTTCACTAGATGAGCTCAAGTTTATATGTGACATAGAAAGAACAGGTGTTTGACACTGAATAATGACAACCTTCAAATTGTCAGATAGCTTTCCTTAAAGCCAAATCAAGTTGCCCTAGAAGGCTCTATGTTGATATTTTGTGGATGGCATACCAATACACTGGGGTGCTCAAATATGAAGGCACTACAAGCAATGCAAGCCTAAATGGCACCAAGTAGAAATCAGCCCGAACTGCAGCCATAGGCTAGATGATTGTCCTGACAATATAATAATCAGTGTGTTATATATTCAATTGTTTGGTGTGTGTTTTTTTAATAAAAAAATAAAACCCTGTAAGGTCCAAGCCCTCACAAAGCAGCTTCAACCACATAAAACCACAATGAAAACCAAAGACCAAAAACAGAAAATGCAACATACTGTATTTTAAAAATACATTTATTTGGCTCTTATGTCTTGCCTTTCCATTATAAAATAACACCATCTAAAAAATGCAAGCAAGCAAACAATGGCTGTGATCATCTTTCTTGGGCATAAGCTCCGTTGAGCTGAATGATACTTATGAATAAGCATACATGCTATCATGTATACACTGTATAAGATTATGTTGTAAAACAATCCCATTTTCCTTAAGCCAAGTAAAGTACCTAATGTTTCTAATGGGTAGTCTACTGAAGACTTATTAGTGCAGTAGGCTGAGAATGGCCACTGTCACATCAGCAAAAGAGGGTTCTGGGAGGTGGAAATGGTTTCTGAATATTGTCCTTTCTGATTTCAGATTTACGTCTCTGTGTGTATGTGCATGGAGAGAGAGAGAGAGAGAGAGAGAGAGAGAGAGAGAGAGAGAGAGAGAGAGAGAGAGAGAGAGAGAGAGAGAGAGAGAGACCTCTTTGTACTGTGTTGAATGCAGAAAGGCACTGCTGACAGATGATAGTATATATCATGTTGGAAGGTGAGCAGGTGAATGAACCCACGATGTAATGGCTAATTTGGTGTTACCTGAGTGGGGTCAGAGTCGGCACCTGGATTCATAGCAGGATCTGGTCCCTGTGCTTGTGTCATTGTTGGGTGGCTTGCTGTTGCTTGTGAGTAGCTATTCTAGATTAGGGGATCTCTCTGTAACTGTTGGCCTTTCCATTTGGACTTCTGAATGCTCTGTTTTCATTGCTCTCTGGAACCATTGGTTGACCTACTTGGATGTTACAGTGAGCCTGTATTGGCAAGGGAGACATAGCACCTCTGACTGCCATGGGTTTAACTGTCCTGATGTAGGAGGTCTTGCCAGCTTAAGTTTAGGTCAGGGGTCACCAGCTTAAGGTTAGGCCAGGGGTCACCAGCGTAGTGCCCAGAGGCTTTTCCTGGTGCCCACATGGTCCTCTCCTCTGCTGAAATTAGACTGGTGTCCACAATAGTTTCTCCAGTTTGCAAATGCATTCACAGGCCCCCAAAGGTTGTGGTGGCAATCGATGAATCTCATACTCCAACATATGGCAGATTAAACTTCCAAATGGCACCTTGCTGATGCAGGGTAGTTAAGCAGTCTCAGAGGCAGCCTGTTCCCTAGAAAGAGAAAGATCACACTTACTGCTTGTGAATGTCATATATTATATATATTTTTCTATATGTCAATCTAATCAACAGCTATGGTTATTCTTTCTGGACAAAGATTTAAGGTAAGTAGAAAATTATCATATACTTTCAGGTTTTGCCCTGCTTTCTGTTAATAAAATTGTTTTGGGGGTGTCTGCTTTATATTAGATTTATGGTTTATGTAGATTAAAGTATATTAGTGCATGTAATCGTTCTCAACTACCTTATATAAAACAGAATCTATCACTTCCTCCCTAGTGTGCACTTACCATGGTGAGCCCATGCGACTTATTCATATTGAACTTGCCCATAAGCAATAAAATCAGTGCACAAAATATCCACCCAAAGAACTCATAGAATGAGAAACAGGAGCTCCCCCCCTGCCCCCCCTCTTCATAATAGAATCAATGCTCTATTTAACACAGTGAATTGTTTCAAATTTCAGTCCTCATGCCCTCATTGAACAGCCGCTTCATCTTTGAAATATCCAAAATTCTGAAATTTACAAGGCCTTTTAAAAAAAACTATAAATGAAGCAATTAAACCTCCAGATTGGAGGATGTAAACCTTTAAAGGCCTCTTTATAGAATTTCAAAAGAAAGAGGGGGTTATATTTAGCAGGTGTGGCAGCCCACGCAAGACATTTCATTGAGAGAGAGCCTGACATTATCCAGTAACAAATACTTAAATTAATATAAAACATCTTCTGGAGAGACCTTTTTCCTTCCTTCCTTCCTTTCTTTTTTAAATAAATGCTGGGCGATCATAACCCTTTAGGTGAAATCCTTATGCACACACACACACACACACACACACACACACACACACACACGACACTATACTCAATTACTTTAAAATCCCCTTGATTTCTTGCAGGATCAGAATTTCACCCTTTCCAGTTCCCTCAAATGAGAAAAGCACAGTCACACATACACACAAATCAAAAGACCTTTATAAAAAGCAAATCTAATTCAAAGTGACTTCAGGAGAGTAAGGGAGATGGAGGGCATGGATAAATTGTGCTATTTTCTTATAAGCTAACATCTTTTTTTCTGCCTCAAAACCATTCCTTCAAGAGGAGAGCAAATGATCAAATGGAAAGAAATGAAATAAATGCTGCCTTCTGCACAGAGCTCTGGTCAGTCATTTTAGTTTGGAGATGGTGTGGGTGTGCTACCTAATTGGGAATAGGAGAAATAACAGCAGTTTGTCCACCTTGTGTCCCCATTCTGCTCTCAGCTCTCACCTAACTATCTAGAGTCACCATGAAGGCTTTGCATTACACAGTGACAATACTGCCAAGGTTGTTGTTGTTTGTTGTTGTTTAGTCATTTAGTCGTGTCCGACTCTTCGTGACCCCATGGACCATAGCACGCCAGGCACTCCTGTCTTGCACTGCCTCCCGTAGTTTGGTCAAACTCATGTTCGTAGCTTCGAGAACACTGTCCAACCATCTTGTCCTCTGTCGTCCCCTTCTCCTAGTGCCCTCAATCTTTCCCAACATCAGGGTCTTTTCCAAGGATTCTTCTCTTCTCATGAGGTGGCCAAAGTATTGGAGCCTCAGCTTCACGATCTGTCCTTCCAGGGAGCACTCAGGGCTGATTTCCTTAAGAATGGATAGGTTTGATCTTCTAGCAGTCCATGGGACTCTCAAGAGTCTCCTCCAGCACCATAATTCAAAAGCATCAATTCTTCGGCGATCAGCCTTCTTTATGGTCCAGCTCTCACTTCCATACATCACTACTGGGAAAACCATAGCTTTAACTATACGGACCTTTGTCGGCAAGGTGATGTCTCTGCTTTTTAAGATGCTGTCTAGGTTTGTCATTGCTTTTCTCCCAAGAAGCAGGCGTCTTTTAATTTCGTGACTGCTGTCACCATCTGCAGTGATCAAGGAGCCCAAGAAAGTAAAATCTCTCACTGCCTCCATTTCTTCCCCTTCTATTTGCCAGGAGGTGATGGGACCAGTGGCCATGATCTTGGTTTTTTTGATGTTCAGCTTCAGACCATATTTTGCGCTCTCCTCTTTCACCCTCATTAAAAGGTTCTTTAATTCCTCCTCACTTTCTACCATCAAGGTTGTGTCATCTGCATATCTGAGGTTGTTGATATTTCTTCCGGCAATCTTAATTCCTGCTTGGGATTCATCTAGTCCAGCCTTTCGCATGATGAATTCTGCATATAAGTTAAATAAGCAGGGAGACAATATACAACCTTGTCGTACTCCTTTCCCAATTTTGAACCAACCAGTTGTTCCATATCCAGTTCTAACTGTAGCTTCTTGTCCCACATAGAGATTTCTCAGGAGACCGATGAGGTGATCAGGCACTCCCATTTCTTTAAGAACTTGCCATAGTTTGCTGTGGTCGACACAGTCAAAGGCTTTTGCATAGTCAATGAAGCAGTAGACGTTTTTCTGGAACTCTCTAGCTTTCTCCATAATCCAGCGCATGTTTGCTATTTGGTCTCTGGTTCCTCTGCCCTTTCGAAATCCAGCTTGCACTTCTGGGAGTTCTCGGTCCACATACTGCCTAAGCCTGCCTTGTAGAATTTTAAGCATAACCTTGCTAGCGTGCGAAATGAGCGCAATTGTGCGGTAGTTGGAGCATTCTTTGGCACTGCCCTTCTTTGGAATTGGGATGTAGACTGATCTTCTCCAATCCTCTGGCCATTGCTGAGTTTTCCAAACTTGCTGGCATATTGGGTGTAGCACCTTAACAGCATCATCTTTTAAAATTTTAAATAGTTCAGCTGGAATATCATCACTTCCACTGGCTTTGTTATTAGCAGTGCTTTCTAAGGCCCATTTGACTTCACTCTCCAAGATGTCTGGCTCAAGGTCAGCAACCACACTACCTGGGGTGTACGAGACCTCCATATCTTTCTGGTATAAACTGCCAAGGTATCGTTCCTGAAATCTAATTAGTGCCACTGTGGAATGCACAGCCTTCATGATGATACTGGGCATTGAAATCTTAGTGATGATGTAAATCATATTTTAAAATTAGCCTACCCTATTCCCTTAGAAAGAGTCCTCCATGAGGATGCTTAAATTTTATAGCATGGGATGCACTTTTGATTTGATTTGTTCACCAAGCATCAGCAGGGTTACAGTCCTTTGGTTGCACATGCTGCAAATCTTCTTTCTTCAAATAAGGTAGATTATTCATCTTAATGTCTAGCGGCAGAAGTACAAGATTGAGCAACTGCCCTGGAGAAGCGCCAGCTGATTAACTATTCCTGCTACTCTCATTGATTGACAGAGCACATTGATTCCTTCAATGGTTTCCTCAGTCCAAGAAACCACCATGTCTCCATTAAGTGTTTGCTAAGATAAAGTAGTGCTCACTGGAAGGACAGATCCTGAAGCTGAGGCTCCAATACTTTGGCCACCTCATGAGAAGAGAAGACTCCCTGGAAAAGACCCTGATGTTGGGAAAGATGGAGGGCACAAAGAGAAGGGGACGACAGAGGATGAGATGGTTGGACAGTTTTCTCGAAACTACGAACATGAGTCTGACCAAACTGCAGGAGGCAGTGGAAGACAGGAGTTCCTGGCATGCTCTGGTCCATGGGGTCACGAAGAGTCGGACACGACTAAACGACTAAACAACAAGAAGATAAAGTAACAACACCTATGTTTAGGTAGGTAGCCGTGTTGGTCTGTCGCAGTCAAAATAAATAAAAAAATTTGTCCAGTAGCACCTTAGAGCATAGCTGCCAAGTCTCCCGTATTCCCCGGGAAACCCCCATTTTTCGGTTTACTTACCAGCCGGGGGAGGCTCCTTCTGCACATGTCTGGAGTCTCTGGACATGCACAGAAGCGATTTCCGGCGCGGTGGCCATTTTGGAACTGGGCAGAGCAGCATCAAAAGTCGCTTCTGAGCATGCTCCGCCCAGTTCCAAAATGGCGGCAGCACTACTTCCAGTCTGCCGATCCCTTATGTTTCTGGCAGGAACTTGGCAGGTATGCTTTAGAGACCAACTAAGTTTGTTCTGGGTATAAGCTTTCGTGTGCATGCACACTCCTTCAGATACCTATGTTGTTCCTGCCAGCACAATACTAAAGATTAAACCTCTATGTCAACCAAGCAGCATGGGATCAATGTCCCATGGGATTGAGTTTGGCATGTGTAAAATGCATATGAGTAGATCTTTACACACAGTAAATCTGTCCCCATACAGAGGATCATGAACCTCATCCAACAATGACCATTTCAATGTAAAAAGTTATTGTTGATGTACTGGACACAGCTTCATTCTGAGCCAGACAGTTTTCTGCTTGTGAATGCAGCAGGATGGCTTGTCTCGAAATAGTCTTTATACTGCACCATGGCCATTTAGACTGGCATGGTGCATTGCTCCCAAACAATTGAGAACTTTCATCAAACAGATCTCATGTTCTTCTATTGTCCTACCAAATACTATTGAGTCTTCAAGATACACAAGTACTTCAAGGCGTTTCATGCTCCCACAACTTTCTCCATCAGTTGTTGAAATGTAGCTGGAGCCCCAGTTTCTCCTTGAGGCATCCTTTCAAACTGGATAGATGCCCAGAAAGCAGATGAGGGCAATTTACACATTGTCTCCTTCTGCCATAGGAATTTAATGGTAGCTGCACATGAGATCCAGTCCTGAAAACTACTAGCTTCCAGTCAAACTACCAGATCCACCATCTATTCAAGGCAAGGCATTGGTTTAAAGTCATGTAATCAACACGAAGCCATATGGCACCTAATTTCTTGCACTCTGTTAAATAGGTGATGACTCTGGGCTATGGATTCCTTAGTCTAATTCTTCAGAATGGTCAGTTTATGTTTCTTCATGGGAGCTAACTGTTAGAAGAGTTCCCTTCTAACAAGAGGGTCTCTCCTTATATTAATCTTAGTAGCTGTCAGGGCCTTTAGAAATGAGCTTCTCTACTAGCTAAGAGGAGGGGGCTGATGTAAGGTACAGTGGTACCTTGAGTTACAGACGCTTCAGGTTACAGACGCTCCAAGTTGCAGACTCCGCTAACCCAGAAATAGTACCTCAGGTTAAGAAATTTGCTTCAGGATGAGAACAGAAATCATGCAGCAGTGGCATGGTGGCAGGTTAAGTGGTACCTCAGGTTAAGAACAGTTTCAGGTTAAGAACAGACCTCCAGAACTAATTAAATTCTTAACCTGAGGTACCACTGTGTATGTAAGTGAAGCAGCAGCTGTTTCGGAGAAAGAAGGGTGAGGGTGGGGGATAAGTGATTTTAGTGAAAGTGCAGGCCTTCTTTCTGGGGATCTGATGTGGGGCAGAGACCCTTGTGCCTTGTAGAAGTGCCTGCTGTTTGACTCTGCTTACACTTTACTTTGTAAATAAAGAAAATATTGCAAAAATGCCATAAATCCCATGTTTACGTTTCCAGAAGAAACCAAACCTACTTGCACTTTATTGGGAATTCTCGCTGATCAGGGGATTGTGGAGTTTTACCTAAAAGCAGCCATTCTATCAGGCTGCAGACGAAGTAAAAGCAGCGCTATTTGAGCACTTCTCTTGAGAGACTCCTTGCTTTTGATCCTCCTTCAACTGTCCCCTAGTGGCAGCTATTCCATCAGGCTACCTGCACCATTTCCATCCCAGCTGGTTGCTATAAAAATTGTTAAATTTAAAAACTGGTACCTATGCTTACTTTATTTCCCTTCCTCACCCCATTTATTTCCCCTCATGTGTCATGTCTATTAGATTGAAAGCCTAAAGGTAGGAGCTGTCTTACTCCTGATCTCTGTAAGCCATGCCTTTTCAGCTCTGACTGGCAGCAGCTCTCCAAAGTCTTTCTCGGCCCTTCTATCAGAGATCCTTACCATTGGAAAATATATTTGGGACATTCTGCTGGAGACACGCTGACGTTGGCAACATTTCATCCCAGATTCTAAATGGAAAATATTGAGGAAAACAATGACAAAATGAGCTGGATAATGTTTGAAGGTAAACTCTGGAGGCTTTGGGACTGTGCTGACAAACCTGGAATGGGAGAAGACATCATGTGTAAATTAAAGCCAGAAAATCAAGTCACACAATTGACACTCTGTATTGTATTCAAGGTTAAATAGAGGGTAATCCTAATCTCCCTGTGGGAAGGGTGCAGGGCAGTGCATTCATTTCTTCTCTGCTACCATTGGTCAGCAGTGTCCACTGTGGTCTAGCTTTGTCATGGCAGATGAGAAGTTATTGCCTCTGGTTCTCCTTCCAGTGGTAGCAAAGGATTGGAGATATTGGCTTCTTCAGATTCAAAGCTCCACGAACCCTGCAAGGGGTCTAATCCTCAGACCCCTCATGGCCCAGTGAAAATAAGAAAGAAATATCCACTGCTCTGTGCCTCCCTAGTTCTTCAGTAGGATTGCTCTGGAGATTATACTTGGTTCCCATTTAAATCACTGGTAAAAGTTTGACGTAAATTGCACTGATCTCCAGTAAGAACTAACCTAGTTTGCACCCACTCAGTGAAATCCAAGCAACAGCATGCCAGAAGCTAAGAAAAGGTGTATCACAATAAATATGCCTGAAGAGCAAATCACTCCAGGCAACTCAGGCATGTGAGCCAAACCATGAAGTTGCAGGGAGGGGGCGGAGAATGTGGAAAATGCAAAGTAATCTAATGTGCCTCTGAATACCAGTTGCAGTGGATCACAGCTGAGCAGAGTGCTCTTGCACTCATGTGCAGCTTGCAAGCTTCCCACAAGCCTGTGAGAACAGGATGCTGGACTAGAAGGGCCATTAGCCTGATCCAGCAGACACATCTTATGTTTGCTATAATTTGTATTGTTTGTTGTTTTGGCCATCACACCAAAACACAAAAGTAAATTCCCTTCAGGACATGTCATTCTTACATCGGTCTGATCTAACCATTGAGATTGTTCCACTTTGGTCTAGAAGTATCATCTGTAGGGCATTAAGTGCAGATTTTGATAAAGACAATTCAATGCAAAGGTTCGTGATTTTGTCTAAAACAGGCATCCCCAAACTTCGGCCCTCCAGATGTTTTGGACTACAGTTCCCATCTTCCCCGACCACTGGTCCTGTTAGCTAGGGATCATGGGAGTTGTAGGCCAAAACATCTGGAGGGCCGCAGTTTGGGGATGCCTGGTCTAAAACATTTGGCAAGTAGTTCCCAGTAACACAGTAGTTCCCAGTAACACATGGCGACCACAACGGGCTCCATAAAATTGCCTAATGCATAACCCCTATCAACTAGCATGGTGTGCAAAAAGAAGACAATATGAAACACATTGTACATCTGTCACTGAGCTCTAGTGACAAATTTACGCAGGATAAATCAAGGAAACAAATTTTTATTTTTTTGCGGAGGCGAGGGGAATCACAAACATATTTATTATTTTAACCAAGAGAATCAGTATACCATTATGTGTGATAACTAGTTGTGTGCTTCCACTAAAGCTCCAGCTGTATGCATACTTTCTAGGACAGTGATGGCGAACCTATGACACGCGTGTCAGCACTGACACATATAGCTATTTTTGGTGACACGCAGCTGCATGCCGAGACCTTACTTCCAGCCGGCGGTGGAATGCTGCAGGTGACACATCTCTGGGGGCCTTGTGGACTTCCAGCGAGGCAAGATGGCGGTCAACATGGAGCCGCGGAGCTCCTGAAAGTGACCAGCGCTGCGGGAGCTGCCGGATGGGCTCCCGAGCCACCGAAACCGCCACCGGCCGGACACTGGGGGCCACCAGTTCAGCAACCGGGGAGCTGCTGGACCCCACCCCCCACCCCGCAAACCTGATGGCCGGCCTTTTTTTAAAAGGGGAAACAATTATACATTGTTGTTATTTAAACTATAAATATTGTAAAATTATGGTTATGCTCGGTTTTTTGGCGAATTTTGACACACCAAGCTCAAAAGGTTGCCAATCATTGTTCTAGGAAGTCAATATTATTGGATTCATAGTTTTCGTTTTATGTTTAAAATCACCCTGTAAGACATAATGCAATCAAAGGCAGATTTAGGACAGCACGGCCAGTTCCTCCATACTGGGTTTTGAGCCTAGGGGGCACTGCAGGGCATCACAACTTTGACATAGTGAATTGAGTACTGTAGAATGGAAAGTGAGAGGCTAGGGAACTGTTGCTGAAATTATATTTAATCTGGATTCACGTTTGTTAGTTGTTATGCATTTATATCCAGTCCTGATCAGGAAAGATTCTCAGTATAAAAAAAACAGCAACATCAAGGTGATTAGTACAAACTATCCATTCTTAAGAAAATCAGCCCTGAGTGCTCACTGGAAGGACAGATCCTGAAGCTGAGGCTCCAGTACTTTGTCCACCTCATGAGAAGAGAAGACTCCATGGAAAAGACCCTGATGTTGGGAAAGATGGAGGGCACAAGGAGAAGGGGACGACAGAGGATGAGATGGTTGGACAGTGTTCTCAAAGCTACGAACATGAGTCTGACCAAACTGCGGGAGGCAGTGGAAGACAGGAGTGCCTGGCATGCTCTGGTCCATGGGGTCATGAAGAGTCGGACACAACTAAATGACTAAACAACAACAACCATTTGTTAAATTGTTTCCTTGGGCCGGGCTGAAATTTCAGTATATTGCGTGTTCAGCCCTATCTGCTAACACACTGCCAAGTAAATTGTGCAAACCTGCCAGCTGCTATTGGAAAGATTAAGGATGGGAGAGTTCAGGGTACCCATTAAAGCCCACAGGCCTGAAAGAAATAGCCGATTCAGGATGATGGTGCTTGTTTTAGCATTGCAGAAAGATTAATGAGAAACATGGGAGCATTTTTCTAATATTCTTAAAGTTTGCTATATAAAAAAAGCAGGGTTGCCCCCTCCCACATTGGACAGCGATATTTTAGGTGAAAATACTTCACCTAAGTTTCACTGCTCTTTCAGCTTTACCTCTCTTTGCTTAATATGTAGCAAGATGGCTCTTCAAGGCTAAAGAGAAAGTTGCTAAACTCAGAGGAATATCTATGCAGTTTCTCTTATCATTCTCATATTTGTTGCTTTAGGAAGAATTCAGAAAAATCTGTATACTGGTTATGAAAAAAGAATGGTTTTGAAAGAGCATATTTAATATAAGCCCAAAGTATTAGCTATCTTTAATACAAGTCCTTGTATCTTTAATACAATCCTGAAGCATTAACTATCAGTTGTAAAGATTGCACTACCAAGAAAACAAAGCACCAACTCTCATATCATGATTTGAAAAGACAAACATGCTTTCGTGAGGGGAAAGGGGTGAGTCTGTTTTCTACATGTAAGATAACCATTCCAGCAGTTGCCTTCACCATCAAAATCAAAGAAATGAACATTTCCTCTGTGGAAATAACTAGAATCCAGCAATTGTATGAAAATCTGACAGTCCTGCTAATGTCACCTATCACACATTTGGATAGCATTCATTAAAAAGATTCCCTAGTTTTTAAAATGACATTTTAAACCAAAGCAGAGAAGAGTAGATTGACACATCCCTTTCTCTGCTCACAACCTTTTTGACACGAGTTGGACATTTGAGTAGTTTCTCCAAGCTGCTTTGACAGGAACGGAATAACATGTTTTTTTCTCTCTGGAAGGAGCTCTTATGCTGCACTCTGTACACACTTACCTGGGAGTAAGTCCCAATGAACTCAGTGGGAGTTGTTTCTGAGTAGACCTAAATAATAATGTGCTGCTAGGTTGTAACCCAATACACACTTATCTGGGAGTGAATCCCACTGATTTCAGTGGGACTTTTTTCAAGTAAAAAAAGAACCTCAGTGGGTGTGAATAGATATATTCTTTCTGAATCCACTAGCGGTCTGGATCAGTCTCAAACTTATGGTAGAAAAGCCTCAAAAGTATGAGACATTTAATCCAGGGAACAGCCTGATAATTCTGATGTTTGGCTGAGATTTATCTAAATTGTCATAAGATTCCTTAGTGATCAAAACAAGAATACAGATCTCATGTTTAGGGAAGCTTTTAATGTTTAATAGACCATTGTATTTTAATATTTTGTTGGAAGCCACCCAGAGTGGCTGGGGAAACCCAGCCAGATGGGTGGGGTATAAATAAATTATCATCATCATCATCATGAAAAGAACTCTTTTCATGGTATGTTGGCACCATAGCCTCCAGGCTTGGTAAGAGCTCTGAGGAACAGAGGAATTAAACCACCACCAAAATAAGTTCAATAAATTGGTTCTTACTGTGTTCACACTGCAGTGTGACAAGGAGGACATTTTATCCAGCCATTGGACCCCGGATTGAACTGACACTTTGTTTTTCAAATTAACATTTTTAGATAACAAATGAATACTTTGTTGCAGTCAATGACGAGCTTGCACAGAGAACAAAAATATGGCACTCTCCAAATAAGACAGGCAGCTGTAAATAAAACAAGTTAACCATCCATTTCAGATTGCACCAGAATTAAATCAAGTACAAGTCAATTGATCTCTCACTTTAACTGCAATGTAATAGCAAAACAAATACCCCCCTTTTTTTTTAGTAATTGCAGGAATGTTGTTGGTTAGGCCAGTCTTTGCTACCTGGTGTCCAGATATTTTGGACTACAACTCCCATCATCACCATATCCTGGCAAGGGCTGATACAATTTGTAGTCCAAAACATCTGGAGAGCATATGATTAACTTAAGTTGGTTTTGATAGGTCTACCTAGTCTGGATATAACCCATGATATGTACTTTCTCTACCAAGGATAATTAAATTATTTCTACCCTAATATTGTCTCAAAAATTACAGTATAACAATACAGTACATGCAATATTTAATAAGCAAATAAATTGCATAGCAAGATGGAGGGGCTGTGCCATTTCGTATAAAAGGATGCATATAATGCTCTCCCTTCCCCCACGAAAAATTCCCTGCAGTGGAAAGTTACTGTATCAGAAGAATTGTAGCTGTGTTTCATGCTCCTTTAAAAATGGGGCCCAGCCAAACCCCATTCAGGAGAGTATTCCTATAACCTGGATGTCGAGATGGGAAAGGCCAGTTCTTTCTTTCCCACTAGCTGGACTGCTTGTCAGAGATAGAGCAAGAAGGCTCTCAGAAGCATGAGAAGAGACTCATATGAACAGAGGCAACGGGGATCATGCTATCTTTCAAGATGAAGAATGCTTTGGATGGAAAATGTGGCAGATTAGAAGAATAATCTTCATTTCACAGGGGAGGGGGCAGAAATCTGTTTGGAAGCAGAAGACGGGGAGTTTCTCAATATTTCTCCCAGAACAGAAGAATTAACCTGGAAATAAATGATGATAAAACCAAAGGCTTGGGTAGAAAACAGCAAGAAATAACACAGACCAGATGGATATGTCTGCATACCTGAGACGCTTAATTTCAAAGAAAAGAATTTAAGGGCTGTGAAGAGAAGAAAGGGACTAACATGAGAAATTAGAACACTGCAACAGCTGAAATGTAAATACCTGTGAATAAGCCAGTTTGAACTGAAAGCAACCAGTTGTGTGACCCTTTCCTCTCCTGTCAGCAAAGCAGAATAGGATTACAACAAAATCATTTGATGCAATTGGATGATGGCACAACAATGTCATGCTGAAGTAACTTCAAGTCACCATAGACCTATGTCAGGGGTCCCCAAACTAAGGCCCGGGGGCCGGATGCAGCCCAAACGCCTTCTTAATCCGGCCCGCGGACGGTCTGGGAATCAGCATGTTTTTACATGAGTAGAATGTGTCCTTTTATTTAAAATGCATCTCTGGGTTATTTGTGGGGCCTGCCTGGTGTTTTTACATAAGTAGAATGTGTCCTTTTATTTAAAATGCATCTCTGGGTTATTTGTGGGGCATAGGAATTTCTTCATATATTTTTTTCAAAATATAGTCCGGCCCCCCACAAGGTCTGAGGGACAGTGGACCGGCCCCCTACTGGAAAAGTTTGCTATGTGGTCATGAAATGTTAGCATGAGGTTTGCATTGGCCAAATATGGAGCGTGGTTGGTTGGGGGGGGGAGTGGTTGAGTTAAGATTTGTGCTGGAATGCTTCCTCAAGGGCTGGTTCCACCCACTTTGCTGGTTCAAAAACATGTAAGGAAGCTGGCTAAAACCACACCCATTGCAACCACTGGACTGAACAGCCTCAGACATCAACTCTCTCCACACTCCTCCAGTCATGATAGAGGAGGGGATTCGAATTGAGCATACATTTGCTTGTTTATTATATTTGAAATGTCTCATAAAATAATTTCTCTGAGTGTCACACACATAAAAGAGAAGAACATCACAATAAACCACCATAAAGAGGCAACAAGCATTGAAACCCAGCACAATAAAGCAAGCACTGTAAAAAAAAACAAAAAACAGCACAGACTAAAAAAGCCATCAAATACATCAAAACTGCCAACTGGACCACAGTGATCTAAAACCAGGTCTTAAAATGCCTGGGAGAACAGAAGAGACTTAAGCTGAAAAGGTACCAGGTTAGCTTCCCTAAGAGAGCATTAGAGAGTTGAGTTGTACAGCCTATGGCTATATTGTTCTGCCTCCACACCTGTAGAACTGTGAGTAGTCTAGAGCACGTGGGAAGTTGGTGATGGGGAACTTTAATGTAAAGGCAATATTTAGACTACCTTTATGTGTGCGACTTACCTCCAAGTAAAACATGGCAAAAGGTTTCGAACCTCATCAATGCACAGTCCAATGTGCAACTATGGCCAACTATGGCCAGGTATAAAGCCTGGAAACTGGCTAATTTTGCAGTTGTAATGAACATATAGACCAGTGCAACATTATAGCGAATGGAAATAAAAAGTTGTGCCCCACCCCTGCTCATGAGTGGCAAAAAGAAAACAGAGAAGGTTGCACCGTTTGGTTTTCCAAAATGAAAACAAACAAGCAACAACATATGACTGTGGTTTTGGGAGTCATGGCCATTGCGACATTTCAAACTGTAACAAGGATTTGGGATAAACATGGGGGGAAAGACAGTTCCGAGAAATAACTGAATTTCATTGGGTTACATTGTATTTGATAGTTGTTAATGTTTGCAAGACACCTTGAGCCTAAGCAACAATGTGGAGTATCCAATTTCAAATAAATAAAACTTTTGCTCCTGCAGCATACATGCATCTCTTCGTTAGAGGAAATAAATGACACGGCTGGAATAAAAGATGCTGGGAAAAAGAAAGCCTATAAGTCAGCAGCAAACTGTTGCTGCCATGTCAAAAACTGCCCCCAGTGATCTGTGAAATCATTTTTAAATCTTTTTCCCCCTCCCCAGGGATAAAATTTACTGTTAAAGTTACATACTGTGTATGTTTGGAAGTATAATAAAGTTGGAAGGTTTTCCATAGAGACTTCTTTCTTGTTCAAATCAGCTGTACTGTGCCCTGATTATAAACACTTTCTGCATGAGATGCACCTGGTCTTTGGACAGCATCTATTGTTTCATTTTCCTTCAGTCCCCAAAGCAGCCTTATAAATTCTACAGCAGTGTAAATAATGTTTCAGTCTCTCTCTCTCTCTCTCTCTCTCTCTCTCTCTCTCTCTCTCTCTCTCTCTCTCTCTCCCCAGTCTCTCCCTCCCTCTCCATTCATACCCCCTCCTTTTTCATCTGAACTGAACCACACCTCTCTAAAAATACTCACTTTTTAATGAAAACTATATTTTTAAAGCCATTGTTTGTGCGTGCATGACCTGCTGAAAAGCTTGCAGAGTCTTTAATGTCAGTTTCAGATGACACGTGTCTTAAGAAGTCTGGGATCCAGCCCTTGTCTGGGCCTGGGAGATCTGTCCCAAATCTTTATGAGAAAGACGGACAAAAAAAAACTTCTGGTTTTGGCATTTTGTATTGGAGCCTGTTTTAGGCTCAGAAGGCAGGGAGGGGGCAGGCAGAGGGGGGAGAACCAGCAACGTAGAGTCTAGACAGAAGAGATTGGGTTGAAATCTGGAAGCTATTCAGTGAGGCTACAGCACATGGCAGCTTGACTGCAGAAGGGGATCACATTACACTGCCTAATTACACATGAAAAATGTACACATCACTCCTCTTAAATGCTTGGAAAAATAGATGTTCAGATGGCAATTGTGAACTACAGCTACACAGGCAGTTTGCACATAACTGGAACATTTCAGAAACTGACATTTTACAACTAAAGTCCTTTCTCTCCTCCCTCCCCCACTGTCTTGTGTTTTAAAATGCATTTCTCCCAATATGTTGGTAAAGTAAATTGCATTTTTGTATAAAAAAAAGTTCTACGACGACTACTATTACTACTACTACTACTAAAAATAATAATTTATAAATATAGCAGATAGTCACTCTGAAAATGGCTTATTAGAAATGAAAATAAAATGAGTCAGATAAAAACTCCAAACCTATTCCAATTTACATAAGACAGGGAATGTAAAAAAAAAAGAATTACTATAAGACTAGAGCAAAAAAGAAGAAGATGTGAACAAAAGCATACACTTACAATTAAAATAACCCTTGTTTGTCACCAGACACTGAATTTCTCACTAAATGCGACCATTTTAGTAGAGTAGTGGGAGATGTATGGCCAGGTCTCCCTTGGATTTTGGTTTGCTGTTGCTCTCAATGGTGGTAGTGGTGATGATGATGATTTTGTAATTAACTGTGTAGTAGTAGGGATCAGACTGGGGAGAAGTGCTGGCAATATTTAACTCTTTCCCTGTGATGCTTTCATGATATAAAACATCCCTCCCTTGCTATTTGCCCCGCAGTGAAACATACAAAATTAAGGTTACTAGTTATAAAATTCCCAAATTGAAGAAACTGGGAGGGGTGCTTGGGGCTGATTGAAGGACCCTCTGGACGCTGTTTTTATTGCGCATTTGTGACAATTTGTGTTTGTGATGGCATCAGGGCAGTTATATGGAATCCTAATTTCAAAACTGTTTACGCCTGCAAAGTTTTGCTCTCATACAGCTTCATTTCCATTTGGTGCATGCCTGTCGCTTCCTACTGAAATCCTGAACATTTTTCATACTGCTATAGCTCAAGAACAGCCCTCCTGACAGCAATAATACAGCACATTGGTGGAAATGCAGGGAGGTGAACTTAAGACTGGGGAATTGAGAAACTGAAAGAACTGGAAGTGACAGATTCACCCATCCCTATCAAGGATATAGTCTAGCCAGGCTAAAACACTCATGAAAGTCATGGAAACCCATTGGTGAGAGGCATGGCTTAGGGAGCAGGTGTGACTAGGGAGTGTCCTGCGGGCCAGACAGAGAACCTTAGAGAGTGGCATTTGGCCCCCAGGCCTGAAGTTCCCCACCTCTGAGCCCGTGGATTTGAGGATCACTGCTCTATTCACTCATACATACACTACATACTGTACATGTATATGTTTTAACACCCTCCTTTCCATTCAATTTGCACTCTCAGGGTGGCTTGCAATGAAAGATAGAACAGATAAATTTAAATATAGGAACAAAACCAGCTTTCTAAACATGTGTGCACTGAAAAACTTTTTTAAAAAACTTTTTTAGCCCAAAAACTTTTTTAGCCCAGAGCTAAAAGGGGAACAGAGGTCCTATCTCTGTTCCTTGCCTCAGATGGCAGGGTACCTGGAGAAGGGCCACTGGAGTACTTATCTCAGTACTTGGTCCAGTTCATGTAATGGTCCTTTAGCTTTTAGTTAAAACTAAATATGTTTCCTAAATTTAGTTCCGTTAGAATGCCCTTCAGCTCCATTTGAAGTGGAGAGGCATTAAGAACTCAGTCCCTCCAGGTTCTTCAGCTCAGTTGGTAAAGCATGAAAGGCTTAATCTCAGGGTCATGGTTTCAAGACCCCATAGTGGACAAAAGATTCCTGCATTGCCGGGGTTTGGACCAGATGGCCCTCAGGTTCCCTTCCAACTCTAGAAGTCTATGAAATAAAGTTCAACGCCAGGGGTACACAACCTGCAGCCGTCCAGATGTTTCTGGACTACAACTCCCATCAGCCCCAGCAACATAGCCAGTGATCAGGGATGATGGGAGTTGTAGTCCAACAACACCTAGAGGGCTGCAGGCTGTGCACCTCTGCTCTACGCGAACATCCAAGCTTTGTGGATGAGGCCGCTGCCTCAGCTGAAGCCCTTCTTACTCCCCCCTCCTCCAGAACATGCACAATTAGTGCCCCTTGACATAAGAGGGGAACCTGTGTGGGGTCCCACTCATGGAGGAACAATGCATGTTTACATCAATATGTATATGCATCCCTCCTCATATGTGCTAAACATACAAAAGGTACAGCTTGTCCCTCAGGGACAATGGGTTTAGCCCAGGCATAGGCAAACTCGGCCCTCCAGATGTTTTGGGACTACAACTCCCATCATCCCTGACCACTGTTAGCTAGGGATGATGGGAGTTGTAGTTCCAAAACATCTGGAGGGCCGAGTTTGCCTATGCCTGGTTTAGCCTGTAAGATCTGCATCTTACACATGTGTTATTTCAGTTGGATTGGGGTGGGATTGTCTGACATCTTCTCTGTTGGTGTCTTGGTCACTACCCAAGAATTTGAAGAATCCTCCTCTGAACTGGTCCTTGTATCACTGGTTGGGTCTTTCTCCCAACTTTTCACAGACCTAGTTCCTAATCGCCTTCCCCTTTGCTCTAGACCAGGCACCCTCAAACTTCGGCCCTCCAGATGTTTTGGACTACAATTCCCATCTTCCCCGACCACTGGTCCTGTTAGCTAGGGATCATGGGGGTTGTAGGCCAAAACATCTGGAGGGCCGCATTTTGGGGATGCCTGCTCTAGACCAATTTCCCTCTCCTTCTTGCCTTAGGAAAAGAGGAGAAAACCTAACCAGTAGGTGATAAAAGGCAGCCCCCCCCCCTAAAAAATAAAGGCTAATTGGGACTAGGGTTGGTTTATAAATTAAAATACGTAAACATATGAGCCTAAAACTTAAATACCCTGTTAGTGAAAGGTGGTGTTGGTGATGGGATGTCAATGTGAGCCATATGATGAAGGAAATATTATCATAGCAATGTAGATGAATCTATTAATGAGTTCCTTATGGTATACCTTAAATTATTTTCAGTCCTTTCCTCTTCAAAAGGCAGGGGCATGGGAGATGGAGCCACCACAGGAAATATACCACTTCCTGTAATAATATTGCTGCCCATGGCTAAGTCATTTTTAACAAATCTTATTAATTCTATCTTATCTTCTGGGCATATGCAGGACAGAGCTAGTAACAAATAAGGCAAACCAAAAGAAAAAAGAAGCTTTTCAAAGTGCCTTTTTATGGACATAGACTTAGCTCTCCTACAGTAAGGTGCTCTGGAACTCCTTCTTGTGGCCATCTTTGTTGGGAAAGAAGGGGAAGGGCCATAGCTCAGGGATAGAGCATCTGCTTTGCATGCAGAAGGCCCCCAGTTCAATCCCTGGCATGTCCTGGTAGGGCTGGGAATGTCCATTCTCTCAAGCTCTGGAGAGCTGCTGCCAACTGGTGTTGACACTACAGAGCTGGGTGGAGCAGAGAAATGATCCATTCACCCAGACTTCCTACTAGTTTATTATTTTCTCTATAAAAAGAATAAGCTACCACCCCCATCATAGGATTTTCACAGCCATTTTATAGGTTAGGAGTCCACAGTTAGTTGCCAAAATATATATTAATTCACCCAATTTCTTTTATTTAATTTTTTTTATTTTTAGCTGCTCCTGAACTATTGAAAATTTTCAGATTTTCTCTGGAATTCAGTGTCTTTCTCTTCTGAATGTTCCATCCGCTTGCCAAGCGGAGTGATTATTCCCTCTCCTTCCCCAGTATGCCATTCCGGGGGTTTTCCTGACCCCCCAAGACAATTTCAGAGGGCACAGGTGGCGCACAGGCAGGCAAGTGGAAGACCTTGCAAAGGGCTTTTGCTGATGGGGACATGCTAGGTTCCTCTGTTTGAAGGTTGCAGCTACAGCTAAATCTACCCCATTGTCCTTAAAAATTTTTGCTACCTCTCATGTTCAGAAATCATTTTTTTAAAAAGAAGGATTTCAAATTTCATTATTAGATTTTTTTTAAAAAAAGATTAAAACTATAGCTCTTTGATTTTTCTTTTTTACACAGTGTAGTTTTTAAACATATTTTTGCAAATACACTCATATAAAGGCACTATTATGAGAGTTAGAAAAGGCCTTTCAACAGCAGACTGCCAGCTCAAAAGGCTCGTCCAGTATTACTCTACACATATATAAAAATGAAACATCCCAGGGGTTTCATGAAACACCAGTTCACACTTTTATAAAATGTGCTTCTAAACTACACTACAAATCTGGCAGATCATAGTGTTACAAATCTTGCGGAGTTGGGTTTGGATTATTTGTCTCAGAGGGGAGAATTGTAATGGGGCTTCCTGCTCTATGTTTGCATTTAAAAAAAGGCATCAAAGCGTAAACATTGTTTAAGTTTTATTCTTTTTTCTGTTATTTGGAATCCACTCCGAGGAAGAGCCAAAGATCCAGCAAACATTCAGAGTCTTTTAAACTCAACTTTTAATAGATGAGCATGAAGCACATTTGAATTCAAGCATTTCTAAATGAAAAGCCAAGACTTCAGATGTTGCGGACAGAACTGAAAAGTCTTTTCTGCTCTTGGCTGAAATCTTGCACACAATTAGGCTGCTTATAAATTCCCTTGAAGTTGACATATTTAGGATCGGCCTCAGATTCAAGACCAGAAATCAGAATAATATTTAGACACTGAGGCTGCAATCCAAGACCAGCCATTTGTGCGGGCATGAGGAATGTAAGCATGAGGTGTCTTGAAAGTTTTCATTGCAGTTGATCACTTGGTTAAAAAGGCAAGCAGGTTTTACCTAAATGAGGAAGTGAGTTGCCCATTCAGCTTGGTAATCAGCTGCAGGAAAAGCTTTCAAAACAAAGACCCAGGTAACTACCAACTGGTCAGCTTGATGTAGGTACCAGGAAAAGTCCTAGAACAGATAATTAAACGGTTGGCCTGTGAGCACTTAGAAAAGGATGCTGTGATTACTAAGACCCAGCATGGGTTTCTCAAAAACAAGACATGCCAGACGAATCTCTCTCTCTCTCTCTCTCTCTCTCTCTCTCTCTCTCTCTCTCTCTCTCTCTCTCTCTCTCTCTCTCTCTCGACTTACTTAGAAGCTTGATGTATCAGAGGAATGCTGTGGATGTAGTATATCAAAAGTAAGGCTTTTGACAAAGTCCCTGATGCTAATAAAATGTGGACTGGAGGAGGTGACTGTTAGGTAGACTGACACAGTGGCGGAGGAAGCTGCTCAGGCACCTGAGGCAGCACACACAGGGGCGGAGCAAGCCATCCAAAGGGGCGGGGCAAGCCGCGGGGCCTCCAGAATCTGCCTCTTCCCACTCTGCCACCCTACAGCTGGGGGGGAGGCAGCAGATGGACCGTTTGGGCAGCGCAGGAGAGACGTGTGGCTCGGGCGCGCTGCAGGCCCCGCGGTGAGTGCCGCCCAGCATTTTGTCACCCCCCTCAGTGGTGGCACCCGGGGCGACCTGCACCCATTGCAACCCCCTTCCTCTGCCCCTGGACTGACTGAACCCAAAGAGTATTCACTAATGGCTCATCATCATCCGAGTAACAAGTGGGGTGCCACAGGGTTCTGTCCTCGGCCCATTGTTGAACATCTGAACAACTGAAAATGATGAACTTAAATGACTTGCCATTGATTTCAATAGATTTATCACACAAATGACTGGACATTACCTATGATTTCTAAGTCTGCTGCTTGCACCTTTATCCTGTGATCTGCCCTGGGACCTGCAGGTATAAATCGGTATATAATTTCAGTAAACAATAACGATGGTGATAAATACATATAGATTAACATATGCACATTTTATGCAAATTAGGGATATTTCTGTACTCTATTTCTTGACACTGCAGAAGTGGTCACCTTAGGTATGTATGTGCTTCTCCCATGCTTGTATATGATCATCTAGTATTGCAGCTATGTCATTTAATTCAATGCATATTTACTCAAAAGTATGCTCTCGTTACTTGCAGTGCCCTGCTTACTTTTCAGGAGGCTTACTTCCAAGTAAGTGTGGATAGGAGCACAACCTTAGTGTCCAAACATTACTATATTTTTTGGTAACAGACCATCAGCTTGGTCAGGAATATGTCCTGCTGCATTCAGTGGAACTTTCTTCCTGGGAAGGATAATTAGGCTTGCAGTCTTAGACTTCATACACATTACCATTTCCTCTGGCTCCAGTGTGCTCCCAGTGCTCATTTTTTAATCCATGTACTGGACCTAATGGTCAGGGGTCCCTTTACCTTTACCTTTACACATAATGTTATCCAGGATCCAGAGCTATCCTGTAGTTTCTAGTGAGGTACTGCATTTTGATGTGGCTTTCCTCAAGCCAGCTTCAATCCAACTTGAACACGGTGTTCTTATTCAAGTTGCATTGAATCCCAAGTGTGCCTACATTGGAGAAACCTTTCTTCCCTTCTGGATTTCCAGGGGCAGAGATGGGGCAAGGAAATTGGTGAGGCAATTCCCCCAGGAGAAGACATTCCCATGCAATCTCTGCTCCCTGGTGTGTACATATAGCAGGTGTCTTCAGTACACCTCAACCCTTGCTGATGTGCAGAGCAATGGGCAAATTCAACTTAAACACAGTGGTGGGTGAGAGACCTAGCTGCTTTGTAAGTTGGTGATGTGTGTAGCCTAAATTGTGCAAAGTGCTTCATAGGAATGATTCTGTTACTTCTCATGTAAAGTCCCTAAGGGGACATTTCAACTTTAAATATGAGAAACCTATGGCCATTGGCCCAATCAAATGTGATGAAACAACAGCATAAGGGTCTTATCAAGACTGTGGAATGTCCTTCCCAAGGAAGCGTGCTTTGTGATGTTTCAATCTAAGCAATTAAACTCCAAAGAAAGGCCTTTCTTTTTTGACAGACACTGGCTGAGCTTTTGTGAAGAGTTATACCAGAGGAATTTTTGTAAGCTTTTGGAGGATCTGATATGAATTGAAATGGAGATTCGTAGCTACATTTAAGACAGCTTTTATGTATTTTGTTCACTGCTATGTGTATTTTAAGGACACAGGTGGTGCTGTGGGTTAAACCACAGAGCCTAGGGCTTGCCGATCAGAAGGTCGGAGGTTTGAATCCCTGCGATGGGGTGAGCTCCCGTTGCTCGGTCCCAGCTCCTGCCAACCTAGCAGTTCAAAAGCACATCATAGTGCAAGTAGATAAATAGGTACCACTACAGCGGGAAGGTAAACGGTGTTTCCATGTGCTGCTCTGGTTCACCAGAAGTGGCTTAGTCATGCTGGCCACATGACCTGGAAGCTGTACACCGGCTCCCTCGACCAATAACGTGAGATGAGCGCCGCAACCCCAGAGTCGATCACGACTGGACCTAATGGTCAGGGGTCCCTTTACCTTTATGTGTATTTTATGACTGTAACATAGGGATGCTTCTTGGTTCTTCAGGATCAAGATGAAAGGAACCATTTCCCAAAATCATATTAATATTCAGCAACTAGATGGTGTTTTTATAATACTCCACATACATTATGGTGATGGGTAGCTCCTGCAGGATGGTGGGCCAGTAATGATGTCCTGTCTCTCCTAAGGCTGATGAATTCAAGAGGTTTCCATAATGCTATAGGTGTGTTACCACCTAACTACGCTGTCCATCCTGCTGTCCTACAAAGGTGGTGGTGAGGAATTCCACCCAGACAAAATGAAACAAAGATGTGATGGGCCCAATTGATCTAGGAGGTGGTGATTCCCCTCTGTAGGATGGGGTCACCCTTCCCCCCAAAGAATTAGGTGCATAACTTAGGGTTGGGGCTTGACCCAGCATTATTCTGAGAGTGCTGTGACAAGCAGGGTTTGTTTTCATCAGCTTAGGCCAGTTTGCCACCTATAGCCACTCCTAAAGAATGGTACTGTAAAAGGTAAAGGCAAAGGGCCCCTAGACGGTTAAGTCCAGTCAAAGGTGACTCTGGGGTTGCAGCACTCATCTCGCTTTCAGGCCGAAGGAGCCAGTGTATGTCCACAGACAGCTTTCCGTCATGTGGCCAGCATGACTAAACCACTTCTGGCACAACGGGACACTGTGACAGAAGCCGGAGTGAACGGAAATGCCATTTACCTTCCTGCCACAGTGGTACCTATTTATCTACTTACACTGCTTTCGAACTGCTAGGTTGGCAGAAGCTGGGACAGAGCAACGGAACTCACCCCGCCATGCAGATTCGAAACGCCGACCTTCTGATCAGCGAGCCCAAGAAACTCAGTGGTTTAGCACCACCCGCTTCCATTCTCCTAGAGAACGACAATCTGGCCATGGTGCTTTGTGGCTTGATAGTCTCCACAGAAGACCACAGCAACTCACTCTTTGTGGGACTACCTTCTGAAGACTATCGGGGAATTTCAGTTACCACAAAACGTGGCCTCTTGCTCTGCAGCTTTGGAAGTGAGATGAAAAGAGCTTGTTAACTCCTGTACTAAAACAGCAAAGTTAGCTCCCAGCTTGTTTCCAGATCCAAGCAGTGTTGTGTTTAAGCTTTAAGCCCTAAACAGTCTGGGTCCAACTTACCAGAGGAAATGCCTTTTCCATTACCAGCCTCCTTGTGCACCGAGGGCAAATTAGACACAACGCCATTCATTCAATTAGCCATTTTGTGAACAGCTTTTTAAAAGTAAGTATGGGCCTCCCTGATTCAGATCAAGATGCTGGTGGGAAGGGGTGGGTGGGTCCTGGTCTGAATTGGGGGCCCTGACCCTGCTTTTTAAAACTGGTTTCTAAGAAGCTCCCATTTGATGCAAGTACCAGGTGCATGCAGTCTGATCTGGATTGAGGACCTGAGGGAAGGGGGAAGATTAGACCCCACCTACCCCTACACCAGGGCCCCAGGGTCCTAACCCATATGAGGCCATACATGATTACTTACACTTTGTAAAGGGTCTTTCGAAAGAGGCGGGGATGGGCATCTCATCTGGTTTGGCCCTGAAACCCTCAGAAGTGACCCTACTGCTCCAGGTTGCCTCTTTCTGACTGAAATGAACTGACAAGGTGAAGAAACAGGGATTTCATAGCTTTTCTTTGCACACCCACCCCACTCTTCAAAAGGTGAGCTCAAGGGGACATGTCAAGTGTTGGGATATGGTCTTCGCTTACACTTCGCCACATCGGAGCCAACTCCAAGGGGTCGAGGTCCCTTCGGTCCCCCAATAAAATATTTGAGTAGGCTGCCCCCCCCAAAAAAAGTTGATGGGCATTGCCATTCAAATCATGTGTGTGTGTGCTGCATCATGTGGGGTGGGGCTTACCTGCCCCCCTATTTTATTCAAGTTGGCACCCCTTCCTAGCTACATACCTTAGAACTCTGCTGTGAATTTCTGAACTGTGTAACCTGTAGCCTGATCTACGTTTGGGCAGTGTGGTGAATTTTGGAATAAAGCGTTTGGCAAAAACCAAGCTGAGAGCTCAAGTACAGTGTCCGTGAGTGGGAGCCGGGGCAATTGGCAAGTTGCAACTATAGATTGGGTATCCTTCACACAGGGGCAGACTTTGTTTTTTCCAATTTCAGCAGCACTCTATGCGAGGCCAGAATTCTGCACATCCCATCTCTTGCCTTCCATTCTGCCCAATTAACTGTAGATCATAGTTGCGGCACCCAGAGCAGCGGAACCGGTTGCTCTGCCCTAGATCTGCCTTTGCTTCATAGAATATTGCCTGGCATTACTGGGCCTTTCTTTGAGGGCCTTTCTTTCTATTCTCTATTAGAGAATAGAAGGACCTCTTCTGGTGCTTCTCAGAACACAGCATGGAGACTACTCGATTAGTGAGGTTTTCTTGCTTCATGAAAGAGGGGGGAACCGAGTCTCTGCTAATAGCAAATCCGACAAACACCAGAGAAAGGCAGTTAGAATAAGATATTCTGCCAAAGAAGTAAAATAAGATTTAGTCAAGATGTGGTGTTTTCTCAAAGAAAGCCACAGTGCGTGCACTCGTGCCTGCACACAGTTAATATTCTATAGGGACACTTACTATAAGATCTAGCTGTGAGCCAATGTTCAGATCGGCACATAGAGAGTATGACATTTTCTCATCATAATTAAATGCTAGCAAGGAGGAGCATGTGAACATCCAAGTTCAAGGGGTGATCCATCATGGACTCTTGCTGTGTGGGCTAGTGAGGGCAATGCACATTGGACACATTCTTGGCCGGTGGCATGAGCCAAGAGCGGCCAAGGCTTCTCCTCCCGAGTGCGTCTTATTCTGCCATTCTGGATACGAACAGCTTTCAGCTGCACAGGATGCTTCTCTTTCTGGCTGCTCCGAGAGATGAAAAAAAGATGTTAGGGAATCAAATCGCTGGAAAGGGTGGGTTTTTAAAAGAGGATTAAGATGACAGCCAAGAATATGAAGGGTGGTGGAAAACCCAGGAGGCCCCGCAGCTCCTGTCTGGTGCCTGCCTGCCAAGTCACACAGATCTGTAGCGTGACACATGTCTTCCATTTTGGATCACGTGGCCGCACAAATAACTCACTTGTTCATCGTGCTTTTTGCAGGTTCCGTCTCTCTTGGCTTAATGTGCCAGCACCACACACTGTGTGTACTACTGTATGGTTCCTTTCTTCTCCTTCTCTTCCCTAAAGTGTTTATTGATTTTGAGAATAAAAACAACACACGGAACGTACCACAGAGGTTACACTGATGTAATTCCTCTGGAGTGCTCCCATTTCAATGTTCTCTCTTTCCCTTTCTGTATCTGCTTTCTCGGAGCAGGGGCAGGTGAGATGAGAAAAGATAAGAGCTTTGCATCAAGGCCAGTGGGAAGGGAGAAATGTAGGTCCTGTTTTGATGCAAACTTCCCTTGTTCTCCCTTTCTGAAACAGTATGCGAACTGAAGCACAGCCGTCCCTCAAAATGCACCCTTTCTCAAATTATGCAATGCAGTTCTCCAACCAAGAAATGCGTATATTATGGGATAGTGTGCATAAATTAATACATTAAGGAAAACACAAAAATGCATTCTGTTAAGGTAAATTGCTTGTGTGTGTGTGTGTGTGTGTGTGTGTGTGTGTGTGGAAAATTTGCATTCAAAAATGGTGAGTATTAGGAGTAATGCACACTAAAGTGTTGATGAGTGTTCAGGAGTACTTACAGAATAGTACTCCAGCATGGAAATGTGGCAAGGGGAACACAAGATGTGTGTGTGTGTGTGTGTGTGTGTGTGTGTGTGTGTGTGTCTGTGTCTGTGTCTGTGTCTGTGTGTCTGTGTGTGAGAGAGAAATGGAGAGAAACTGAAATTGACAGATTTGCCCATCTCTCGTTGAGGCCTGCCTTTTATTTTGCTCCAGGAGTGGACTAATATTTCATGATTATGCTCAAAGACGATGACAACAACAACAACAACAACAACACAATCTGATTTACCTAAAAAAAGGAGAAATTGCCACCACAAATATAGCTGATGATAGACAATGTTTTCTAAGCTGAAAGGGGTTTAAGAGAAGCATCACTTCCCTTATTGTAGTACACACACACACACACACACACACACACACACACACACACTTTACCCCAGCAGGTTTCTGAATCTTTTAAAAAAACCAAAAAAAACAAACCCAAGTTCACCAGAGGTAAAAGATGGATGAATACACACACCATATGCAGTGGCTCCTCTTTCAAATCACCAACAACTCCTTAAAAGAAGAAGAAGAAGTGTCTGTCTCCAACCACAGCGTGTTGGCCTTGGACATGGGAGACTCATGTTTTTATCGCCACATTGCCACAAAGCTCTCCAGATAATTTTGATTGGCACATTTCCTATGCAGCTTAGGGCGTTTTCATATCGTCATTTATTGTGGATGCTGAGGGATTTGTACAGCATCCAAGTGATGTTGCCCTCATCGACATGCTGGCTCGTTTTAATGGGATTTGCTGTTTTTCCAAGCAGGGGGATAAACTTTCCAGATTTTCCATGGAAGTCGTAAATCCAGATTAAACAGGACCATAGTAATATGGGATGGCATTGTGTGGATGCTGCACAAAAGTCATGTGCTTGAGCACTATCAAGACCCCTATGAACATACATGTAGTCATGCCTGTTTTCTCTGTACAACTGTTGGGTCAGTAAACAAGTCAATCGAAATAAAAATGGTAACGCAATGTCAGGGGACCACCAGGGGTCAGCGGAGAATCCAGGAAGTGGGGACAAGGGCTCTCTGATGCAGTAAGAGCCAAGGATGGCAGTGCTGCGGAGCCGTCCACAGGAGGTGGTGCTGACCCTCAGGAAGCAGTGCAGAGCCTTGAGGATGCTGAGGAGGGAAGGTCCTCAGAAGGAAGCGTTGGAGGTTCGGACCAGAGCACAGGAAGGGGAGGTGCCAGAGGAGACAGCCCCAGCCCCCCAGCTGGGCAGTTCCAGTGGGGTGGGTTCTCCACCAGCCCCATCACCCCAACAACGGAGGGGTGAAAAGAGGCGCACAGAGAGGAGGAGATTCCGAACGCCAAGTGTGTTCCGTGGGTGGAAGTCACGAAGGGCGGTGCTTCCGGATTCTGATTCGGGATAAAACAGTCATGCTTTTTGTTGCTCTGTCTTGTACATATGTATATAAATGAAACTCTGTAAAAACCAACCACAGAGTTTAGAGCGGATTACTCATGAGGAAGCAGCCAGCACCATTACACACAAGGTACACTGAAATGTAGCATACTGACCCCTGATGCTGGATTGGGGTACCTAATGCAAAGGATTTTGGTTAAAAAAAATATTAACAGCGGATTGGAGAATAACACCTCTTGTTTCTGTGTGATCTTAAAAGGTCCCTATTTCTCAGCTGGAGTTTACCAGCTGTGGGATAGGAATGGAGCTGATGAACCTCACTGAGTTGTTCTGGGTTTGAGTTGCCAGTCCAAAATGTGGTGAACACACTGTTGGGTGAAACTACTCTTAATTTTATCAGTTCTGAGCAAGCAAATTAATTCTGCCCCTGTGCATGTTGTGTCCTCTCACAGCCGCAGTTGAAAACCCTTTATGTTTGTGAGCGCTAAGCAGCAAAGGCCGAGTGGGTGCTACTGGAAACAATAATAAGCAAGCTCATGGGTTCGGCTTTGAAATTCACTTTCCATGAATTTGTGCCAGTGAAACTCAATAACGCAAAATGTTCAAAGAAAGGGAACATGAAAAGCGACACGAGCATAGCCAAAATGAATCTATTTAGTGACGAAAATGAATATGCAGGGAAAATCCGTACAATGTTCCCTCAGCTCAAAGGCAAAACGAGTCGCAAAGCCAAACCTCAAAGGGCATCGATGTTTTGTTAGCTGACTCTTTCACCTTAACACAAACGTGGCAAACAGCATGAGCAAAAGAACAAAATCCTCTTCCAAAGAAGGATTTGTCACTACGTGCAAAAGAAAAGCAGCTGAATCCTAGAATTGTAGAGTTGGAAGAGACCAGGGTGGCCATCTTGGCCCTTTAAGACAGGAATCTTTTGGCTCAATGTGGGGCTCAAACCCATAACCCTGAGATTGTTTTCAACAAGTCCGATTCTGATAATAAATGACAACATTTGTCATTTTCATAAAGGAAGGCCCATGACTCTGGTGCCACTGAGCAGGGCCTGAAGGTCAGTGGCAGAGTGGAGACTTTGTTTTTTTTTAATAACTATTTATTGAATTTTCCAAATAAACACATTTAAGGCGTTATACAAAACAAACAAACAAACAAACATTCAAAGTACATACATCACTCTTTTTACAACTCTTATTAATCTTAACCAAAAACATACTCCGCCGAGTTTGACTTCCCTCCCTCCCCTCAAAAGGTTTTCTAATCAATTCTTATCTCGCAGTTCCTTTATATCTAATCTTTAAAGTCAGTTCGCAGGATTTATTTCAAGCCTGCAAGTGTCTTCAAACTTCTACAATTCATTTCCATATAATCCACAAATTTACTCCAATCCCTTAGAAACCTCGTCTCCCTCTGGTTTCGAATCCTCCTAGTCAGTCTCGCTAATTCCGCATATTCAATCATTTTTGTCTGCCAGTCTTCAATTGTCGGTAAGTCCTGGGTCTTCCATTTTTGGGCTAACAATGTCCTTGCCGCGGTTGTCGCATACAAAAAAAGGGTACTGTCCTCCTTAGTTATCTCTTGACCAATCAATCCTAACAAAAAGGCCTCCGGTCTTTTGGGAAAGGTATACTTAAATATCTTTTTCAGTTCATTATAAATCATTTCCCAGTAACCTTTAACCTTCTCACATTTCCACCACATATGATAAAAGTCCCCCTCCTTTTCATTGCATTTCCAACACATTCTATTACCCATTCTATACATTTTTGCTAATTTCACTGGAGTTAAATGCCATCTATACATCATCTTCCAAACATTCTCTTTCAAAGCAGAGTGGAGACTTTGATAGCACAAGGAATTAGGTTCCCTAGCATCTCCAGAATAAAGGGTTTTGGTAGTGGTGATAGGTAATGGGCTGTTGTCACAGGTAGGCAATTGCTGGAGCTTACATCTTGGCAGGAAGTTAGCAACCAACTCCTGAAGCCTCCAGGCCCTCACGCTGCTCATCCTTGCTGTCACTCAGGACCGGTGCCAGCACCTGGCATCCTTGGGCAACTGTCCCCTTTAACACCCACTCTCAGGCCCCTTTAATTTCTTTTCCCACCCTTCTGTTCCAAGCACCACTAGGCAACTGGGTCTAGCTGCCATTTTAATTCCTCACAATGCTCTGGAGTGACACTGCATTGAGGACATTGAGGGAAATTAAAATGGCAGCTAGACTCAACTACCAGAAACTGCTTGGAGTATCACTGCTGCCCCCACAGCACAACTAGGGCCTTCCACTCCGCCATACTACTTATTGTTTTGAAATGTCCCAGGGTATGTAAACTATGGGGACAGATTGGTGTGTGCGAGCCCTCCTCCAAACCTAGAAATAAGCACCACACTCTTTAGCAGGGGTCAGCAAACTTTTTCAGCAGGGGGCCGGTCCACTGTCCCTCAGACCTTGTGGGGGGCCGGACTATATTTTGGAAAAAAATATGAATGAATTCCTATGCCCCACAAATAACCCAGAGATGCATTTTAAATAAAAGAACACATTCTACTCATGTAAAAACATGCTGATTCCCAGACCATCCGCGGGCCGGATTTAGAAGGCGATTGGGCCGCATCCGGCCCCCGGGCCTTAGTTTGGAGACCCCTGCTCTTTAGCTTGAATCACAGGCAGTTCAGCACATTGTAGGAAATGTAGGGCTGGTGCCCAAATTGTCAGCCCCGTGTGTCCTGATGCCACCAAACGGCACATTTCCCTACTCCTTTCGTTGGCTGTCAGCAGTGCAGGGATTGCCGACTTTGGGGGGCCTGTGGGCACGTTTGCAAATCAGAGAAACTCAGGAACACCACACACATCCATGGCAACCAAGCACACATTGCAGTTAATTCTATCGGCTGCAACAGAGTGTTTCTCTCAAGCACGGGGGAGGACCCTGTAGGCACTTGGAAATGCCTCTCCAGCCACATGAGCACCCAGGACAAGGAGTGAATTGTACTACATCTTATGCAGGCCAAGGAGGAACCCAACCCAACCAAAGACCAACCCCCTCTGTATCCCGCTTTCCAGAGGGCCCTGCCTGATGGCACTGGGAGGCCCAAAACAAGACTGGAAGGAAATAGCCATGAATAAACTTTGTCCTGGTTTCATTGGATAATATACCAATTTTCTGGTAGAATGCACAAGAGGCTATGTGTGGTAGAAAGTACATTGTTTTGGATTTTTTTAAAAAGTAAAATGCATACTTGAGGTGCTTCAGAGGAAAAAGCTGGGCTATCCCATCCCCCCCCACCTGATGTTCATAAAAGAAGTGTTTTCTAAAAAGAGAAGGGTAAACATTAGCAATGGCAAAAAATAACAACATAAAATAATGATAGTAATAGGAAAGGTGTACTTTCAAGAGTTCAGGCAACATTTGTGCATGCACAGATAATGGTGTATGTGCAGATGAAAGCTTCATGAGGCTGGTGTTTGGCATGGGGAAGGAAATCATCAGCTGAAAACATGTGACACAGCTCTGGTGTGAACAGAGAAAATGGTGTGAACAGCAGGGAAAATGACCTTTCAGGGTTTCAAGCCACTAATGTGAACATATCCTAAGTCATACTCAAAAGAGACCCACAGAAATCGATAGATACACTAGTCATATCCTCTGATTTTAGTGAGTCAACTTTGTAACTTAGTTGTATACCAGGCATGTCCAACAGGTAGATCGTGATCTACTGGTAGATCACTGGATGTCTGTGGTAGATCACTGGCAGATCAATGGCTCCCCCCAAAGAAGCTCAACAACTTTGGGTTGCCAAAAAAATCAACATTTTTGCCCTGAACCCCCCAAAAACTTCCCTAAGAAGCTCAACAACTTCACCCTGAACCCAAAAAACAGGGCTTTCCTTCCCCAAAAAAGCTCAACAACTTTCACCTGAATCCCCCCCCAAGGGGTAGATCACTGCCAGTTTTTAACTCTGCAATTAGATCGCAGTCTCTTGGGAGTATCTGGACAAACATTTGTTCTAGAACTTTGCTAAGAGAGTTTTGAGAGATCCTGAGAAGGTTATCCCTGAGTTACTGCCATTTTAGAAAGTACTGACTGGGACAAGGTTTGTTTTGTGTTTGTTTTTTTCTTTGAATGTGAGTGATATTCCTCATTTGCTGCAGTAACCCTCCTTTCCCATATGGTTTCTTCATTCCTGGACATAATTTAGATAGCCCACATCATACTACTAAGACAAGAAGCATTTGTCTTGCCCAGGCATCAGAGGGCACCTTTCTGGCCTTGGAAAAAATATTAATTCCATTTTTTTAAAACACACACACATACCTGACTGACATTTAACAATGCAAAGCCTTTTGTAAAACTAGCAGAAGGTCACTATGTATTTCCTTCTCAAGGAAAATGGCATAGGCCATATTTATACAAATTAATGTTTGCCCAGACAAGAAAGGCACTGGAGAAGAAATTCCCACTTTATTTGCAGCAGGTCAAAGCAAAACATTGTCTTTTATGTGAGGCAAGTATGTCAACCGCCTGACCTCAAGAGGGAGATGCTTTCCCTTAAACGGCTTCTCCTCTCAGCCTATATTGCTTTCCCAGAACCAGAGGTTACCAAAATGACTGACTGAATGAAAGGCAAAATGGCCCATAACTCTCCAACAGTTGAAATGAAGTTTAAACCTATTCTTCATTTCTTTCATGTGCTGCGTTGAAATATGAGTACAAAGGGAGGCCAGCCGAGTTAAATATTCTGTCATGAGGTAATTCAGCTTTGAATGAGAGAATACAATGATAGCAGTGTGCTTTCTGTTTCCATAAAACCTCATATAACAGTGCACTCAACGGGCGCCTTCAATGCACGGCTGAAATGGGAACAGGCAGGATTTCTCCAAATCAAAATGGTCAGATTGAATGTCCTGTTATGGTGGCAAATCAGCAGCTAATGGTCTCTGAGTACCATCCACATGAAACATACAGCTATTTTCCCATTCGGAAGCAATTTCCGCCATGTTGTTTGTTTACGAAATATTGCAGGCCTCCACCAAGAATTCTTTCCATGGAGAAAAAACAACAACAACCACATGTTGTGATGGTGATCAATCCACATGACCAGCTGGCACCCATGAATGACTCATAGCATGGAGTGCCGGTAGTTTTGACAGCAACCCTCCCTACCAGCTGCCAATGGTAGTTGCACCAGAAGAAGAAGCATCCTTCAACACAACAGGAAGACAAAAGCCAGTTCACCCAACTGTGTTCAGGTGGTGAGATACAATAATGTCATAGTCTTTCTCACATCAAGGCAGGGTAGACACATGGCCCCGTTCTTGTGCTTCACTGTCCTCCCAGTATCCAGCTCTTCATTATGTACCTATTTTCTACCACTCCATTACTCGTTATTAGCTTCCCTAAGGTTAGGCAGCAGGGCAATAATACAGGATCTCAATGCAGTCACATTGCCAGGCATCCAAAGAAGAAGAAGAGGAGGAAGAAGATGCTGACTGAAAAGCACAATACAGTGAAATCAGGCATCTCCAGACCATCCTATTTTAATTTATAATCAAATGAAACAAGAGTTTTCACATGTATAGCAGCTCATTTCAAAAAATCGCTTGCTTGCTTTGCTCAGTGCCCTGCTGTGCTCTGGCGTCTTTCATCCTTAGCGCTGATTTAGTGTGAATTTAGGGCTGCAGTCCTATGCAGTGTTAGAAACTGAGATGTGAAAGCTAGGAGCTAAATGGCACTTTGAGGCTAGATTATGGTTGCAACAACAGAATGTCTAGGCACACTTTTTAAATAACCAGAATACAAAGCTGAAAATGAGTGAACTGCAGCTAAAATATTATGTTCATTTTTCACATGGTCTAGACTCTAGTCCTTCCCCTGCACATCCCGTGATATTGTTAAGAAGGTCTCTTCTCCAGTCTTTGGAAAGTAGCTGGAAGTGGGGAGGCAGAAAAAGGTCCTCCTTTCCTTCCACTCTGCAGTTTTAATCTGAAATCTTAGGTGCAGTCCTGCGCACAGAGCTCAGAGACTGATTGCGTGACAAAGCTCCCAGAAATCCCCAAATAACTCACACTGACACAATATTTTAGGTTTGGGTTTTTGGCATTATTTTGGCCACAACTTTATTCAAAATACATTTTAATTCTGAGTGTTGGCTTAGGCTTTGGTTAATCCACCTGTCCACTCTAAGGGACAGGACCATTTCCATCTGACCCACGTTGGGTCAGGACCATTCCATCTGCCCTGGTTGGGCAGGACCAATTCCATCTGACCCCCTTTGGGTCAGGACCAGCTCCGACTTACCTAATGGTAGGTAAGTCAAGTAAACACCCCAAGGGATTGGAGGTACTGTTCACAGGCACTCTCTTCCCCCAAGGAGTGTTCCCCAAGGCTCGGCTCTGTAATGGCCGCACCATCCTTGCCTATGGCAGGATGAATGGACTAGAGTCCCTGAGCCCCAGGATTCCTTTAACGGAATACTTCTATAAGGAGCAAGTAAGGGGGGGTAGGCATTTTTATGCCATGCCCCTCCTATACCAATTTTTAACCAAAGCCTAACGGCCAACCTAACAAGTTGTGACAATTTGCTTGTCAGTAGGCAAAAACCAAATGGCAACAGCCAATCAGCCAAGTGGCAAAATTCCTACTGGGCCCCTGAATACAGGCGACCCCCCGCGAACGGGCAAGCAGTGTCGACTAAGCCTAAAAGCAGCAGGGGGCGGGCGGGAGATTTGAAGGCTTTTCCGAGAGTGAGGGAAAACGAAAGTAATGTGGCCGTTAAGTAGAAGAGTGCTGTCAATCAAAATCAATGGCACGCCCCATGACTCAGCCTAACTACAGCCCACCCCCTCCCAGATTTCTTTTGAGCTTGTCCGCAACCCCCACTACACTTTATGAGTGTAATGGGCTTTGTGCTAAAGAAATTCCCTATCGCAAAATATGCCTAGAACAATGGGAGTTTTGAACACTGGTCCTATGTGCATTTACCTGGGAGGAAGTCAATGTGAATGGATCAGGATAACTGGGTACAAGGAAAAACATCAAGCTCAGGCACTGCTATAACTCTCTGGACTCTTTGAGAGCTGGCCTTTCTACACTTTCAGCATTCATAAAAAGTAAAGAAAGAAGTGTATAACCAAGGTATAATGTTCCCATGTGCTAACTTATGAAATGAAGACATACTTGTGCCAAAGCAAATTGTAGCAGTGCAGTTTTCAGCCAGGTGGTGGCACTAAAACCAAATACTTGCTTGCTGAATTCCAAAAAGCCACTTGTGTTGACTGCAGTATAATTTTACAATCACCCATCCTGTCCTTGTTTGTGATACTGCTTCCTAGATTGTTTAATGTCCATAATCCGGTGCTGTCGGTAGGATCAGATGAAAGGATAAATGTCTTTTATAAAAGGGTATAAAAGCCTAGTTAGCCAGATTCATTAGGTACAAATTCAGAGGGATTTGCCATTATTTTAAAGCTGATGCAGAACTTTTGGTATGTTGCCAAAACTGAATAGGCTGCTATGATAAGAAAGCATTTCCATATTAGCATATGTCAAAGCAGACATAAATAGATCCTTTTGAAAAATAATAATAAATCCAGTCACGCAAACAAGAGAAGTCTCAAACATTTTATAACGTCATTCTGTAATGCACTTTTTCTTTTCCTTTCCTTATTCTTTATTTCTAACCTTTTCTTTTTTCCTTTCTCTTCCTTTCCCTCTTTCCTTTTTTGTTCCTTTTATGGATTAATTTTTCCTTTTTCTTTCTTCTCTTCTTTTCTCTTTTCCACTGGTGCACGGTAATTCTGAACAATTGTCTATAGTATATCTTGCTGGTATGTATTTTTAGTTGATTATGTATGTATTTAGTTGAATATGTATTTTTTTATTTGAATTATTTAATGAGGGACTTTTAAAAATTAAAAAGAGAGAGAGAGAGGCTGGTTTCAAACACCGAAGGTCAGGGATTGTCAGGATGTTTTCGTGTGATTTATATACAGTGGTACCTAGGGTTAAGAACTTAATTCATTCCGGAGGTCCGTTCTTAACCTGAAACTGTACCACTTAACCTGAGGTACCACTTTAGCTAATGGGGCCTCCCGCTGCCGCCCTGCTGCCACCACACAATTTCTGTTCTCAGCCTGAAGCAAAGTTCTTAACCCGAGGTACTATTTCTGGGTTAGCGGAGTCTGTAACCTGAAGCGTCTGTAACCTGAAGCATCTGTAACCCGAGGTACCACTGTATATTAGTGCAGGGTTTTTTGTGATGGTGGTGCAAGTGTGTGTGTGTGTTAACATTTCCCACATCTATAATTCAAATGTAAATAAACTGCACTGGCTGCTAAACCATATTCTATCTGTGTGTGTTTCAAGGCACTATTTTTCCACTACACATTGTTGTTGTTTAGTCGTTTAGTCGTGTCCGACTTTTCGTGACCCCATGGACCATAGCACGCCAGGCCATAGCACGCCATTATACATTAGCACTTGCAATTCCCTGTATTTGTGTTACAGACCAAGAATGTGTACACACTAGCAGCTCCCTCCTCCCTGCATTTCAAATCACTTTTGCACACTACTGTATGCACCAAAGTGGGGCAGGAACGCGATGTGCAAAAATGCAAATTACCCGATGTGCCTGTTCGGTTTCTGCTCCAGTTTGTGAAGCTGCCTTCTGGCACATGGGCAATGGCTATCTCAAATGTACACACCTCATCTTAAGAGTGGCATATGTTTTCAAATCAGGCATGGTATCATGTGTACTTGCCTTCAGATCCCAGCAGTGGGAGCCAAAGTAAATGGTAATGCCTAATACTGCATTGTAGGGTAGAAACACACATTATAGAGCAAACATGGGTTTCCTAACCCTGTGTTTGCATCGTAAAACATATAGAGGTGATGGAAGCTTGCAGAGAAACATTGGCAGGCAGCAGATGACCCACCTTCCATTCCACACTATAATCCGCCCCTCACCCCAGTAGTTTTTCTGTTTTTCCTCCAGCTAGCCCTGAGACTGGAAACTAGCTCATATCTCTTGTTGGTTCTCATTGTTGCTGAGTTGCTCTTTGTGCAGCTGCAGGCTATGTGTGCAAAGCACAGCCCAGGTGGACCAGCAGAGGAGAAACCAAATCAGGGGCCGCATCCTAAGCCGTGCATTGCTGCACCTCCTCTTGAACAAGTGACACTATTGAAGGGGAAGGGCAAAAGACACCAATCAAATCACTCTCCTCTCCCATGGGCGATAAACTTGTTCAAGAGGAATCTCCACTTATAATGGCACATAGCTGTGCCTCTATGTGGGTGAATTAAGTCAAGGGTAGGCACTGCAGGGTGCAGTTGAAGCCTGGAAATGGAGTGTTGTGTTGTGTTGTTACAATTGCTGTTATATAAATTTGCTACTTCAATCTTACCCCAACTTCAGAACAGATAATAAAAAACAATCAGCTCCCAATGGCCTGTCGGCATATAAAGAGTCTTCATCTGCCGGTGGAATGACAACAAGGAGGGAGATAGTCTAATTTCTCTAGGAAGGGAATAGCCTGGACCTAAGCTGCATAGGGCTTTCATAGAATTGTAGAGCTGGAAGGGATCCCGAGAGTCATCTAGTCCAACCCCATGCAATGCAGGAATTTTGCCCACAGCCATCCCTGGGTGGGCCTGAACCACCAACCTTCTGGTTAACAGTCAGACATAGTGACCCATTGAACTGCTTCATAACCAGCACTTTGAATTGTGCTCCAAAACTGACCCATAGCCAGTGGAGCTATTGTAACAAGGTAGTTAGTTATATGATCCCTATAACCAGCACCAATCTCTATAAAATCAGTACAGGTACAATTCTGTCATGCCTTCTTTCTCAAATTGCTTTCTGGGCAGGGGGCAGGGGAGAAGATGTAAAGATAACGACAGTTTTTAAATAAATAAATGGTGAAGCACCCACTTTCCTACATACAATGTATTTTGTGTAAATCAGGAAGATTTTCCCGCAGTACTACAAAAGATGTCTTTCCTCCATTCAGACAAAATAAGATTTTGAGCAGCATCGATTCAAATGTGTTTCAAATATTGAGACATGATATGTGAAATGGTTTATTTCCATTTTGCAACAGTGGGAAAGTAGAGGTGCATTTTGCACAACTGTAAAGTGTAATAGATTTTAGAGAGAGAAAATTGTAAGAGTATGCGTCTTAATGGCAGACATTGTCTAAGATAACAACAAAGCAACCCACAGCAGCCTCCCAGAAAAGCAAGCAGGGGATGCTCACTGGGGGAAACATTACTATTCGCAGGAGAGCAACAAGGAAGAGGATTTCAATGGGCTGTGGAAAGCAAACAGCTCTGCTAGCAAAGCCAACTCATAGTTTATGAGTCATTGCAATTAGCAAATTCATTTGTGTGTCTGTAATCTTAGGCTTCTCAAGAAACACACGGTAGGCTGAGGTGAGTGATAATCAGCACCAATGTTTTATTTCTTAGATGTGTTCCTTGTCCCAGGTGAGCTTTTGGCTGGAGTTCCATGATCTCTCTTGACCATATGGGACCAATATGGGACAAGGCTCTATGTCTTCTGTGGATGCTGCTATGTGGAGCATGTTGTTTTGCGTCAATTCTCCCCGCATTATACTGTTTAAGCAGTGCCTGCCTAAACCTCTTCTCTTAGGCAGTTATTGAAGGCTCAAGAGCCCTGTCAATGATATGGTCTGAGCTGGATAATTCTCACTTTCTAGCGGGAAAGAAATCCCATGGCTTGTCTATCTGGAAACACCCCATGCTAATATGAAATTCCTATATCCTAATCCAGTGATGGCGAACCTATGACACGCGTGTCAGACGTGACACGCAGAGCCCTTACTGCTGGCACATGCCCCATTGGCCCATTTGCACTGTTGTTGTTGTTGTTGTTGTTTTCCCCCCATTTGTTCTCCCACTCCTCCTCACGCTGCAGCTTGTCTCCGCTGTTAAAACCCGGATCCTTTGTTGTTGTTGTTGTTGTTGGTAGCCAGAGATTGGTTTTTTAACCCTTTCTGTGCTGTTTTTTCTGCTGCTTTGGCAGACCATGTCGGTGCTGCGTGTTAGTTCCAGCGAAGGTATTATTCGTCATTTATTTCTGTTCTCTTCCCCCCCCCAAAAAAGCGCAGCAGCTTTGGGGCATCCCCCCCCCCAAAAAAAGCAAAGCAACTTTTGCACCCCCAAAAAAACACCTCCAAAACTTTGGTCAGCATCTCCCCCCAAAAAGCTCAACAACTCTGGGCACTTTGTGATAAATAAGGGGGTTTTGGTTTGGTTTGTCAAATAATTAGTTTTTGGTTTATTAAATACAGTTATATATTACAATTATACATTTTTGTTATTTAAACTATAAATATGGTGAAATTGTGGGTTTTTCTCTCGAAGTGACACACCACCCGAGTTATGCTCGGTTTTTGGGCAAATTTTGACACACCAAGCTCAAAAGGTTGCCCATCACTGTCCTAATCCAAGGGTAGGGAACCTGTGGCCTGTACTATGCTAGTGGACTTCAACTCCCATCTTGCCCAGCCAGCATGGCCAGTGGTCAGGGATGATGGGAGTTATAGTTCAGCAACCCACTGGGGGACCATGGGTTCCCCTCTCAACCTAAGCCCTAACACATTCATAGAATCATAAATTTGTGGAGTTGGAAGGGACCCGGAAGATCATCTAGTCCAGGGGTCAGCAAAGTTTCTGTGGCTTGGGCTGGTTCACGGTCCCGCAGACGCCGCGGTGGGCCGGAGTGTGTGTGTGCACATGCACACATGTACAAATGCTCTTTCCGGCGCTCCTTCCGGCACGGAGGAGGTGTGTGCAGCTTCCCATTGGCTGTAGGAGCTTCGTGCAGCCAATGGGAAGCCGGCCAGCATCACGGAAGGCGGTCCCTGCTCTGCTCCGGGTCGGTTTAGCGCAGTGCACAGGAGCCAACCGAGCGGGTGGCAGGGGTCGCCGAGCGGGCGGTGGGGGTCCATGGGCCGGTTATACAACCCCCATGGGCCGCTTGTGGCCCATGGGCCTTAGGTTGCTGACCCCTGATCTAGTCCAGCCCCCTCCAATGCAGGAATAGGCAGCTGTCCCGTATGTGTATCGAACCTGCAACCCTTGTCATTATCAGTATCATACTCTAACCAACTGGGCTATCCAGGCTGATTCATCTAGGCTGGATCTACACACACAGGGGAAAAACACTATAAATAAGTCAGAAATTAAATTGTTGTAACAAAAGCAAAAAAAAAAAACCCTCTATGTAAAATCACATCGTTTTGGGCTCTATAGCGTTGTAACACGAATAATGTAGCTGAGTCCCATGTGTTACTTCATAGGATTCTAGGTAGGACCTAGCCATTAAAAATGGGGACCAGGTGCTCGGCAGTCTGGATTCAGAGGAGATCACCTTTGGATGATTCTGTGAATCAATACAGAAGACATCTAAACATAATTATCAGAAGGAAGCTCTTAACAATCTGTTCTGCCTTGCATGAAACTCTGAGCTGTTTTAGAAGCTTTCCTGGAAAGCACATGTCTTGCATCTCGGGACCAGTTTATGCATTTAGCCTACACATGTGGGCTCCATTTTCACTGCAGTATGTTCCTTACTTGTCAGCTTCAAAACGTCAAAACGGAGTACAAAGCCACACATGCAAAATAGCTTGCCTTTTCAATCCGATGTCACATTGAATGCACCTATCTCAGGCCTTGAGTGTGAGAAGCAGGAGAAAATATGGTGGTATGAGCAGTTTAGAAAGCAATTTGTCCTCTCAGCTGCAGGAGGGGAAGGGAATACATGAACACAGCCTTTGCCAACCTCGTGCCCTCCAGATGTTTTGAACTACAACACTCATCAGCCGCAGCCAGCAAAAACTCCACTAACACATCCATGGATCCTGGCTATAGAAAACTGTGACCAGTGGTTTAACGAGAGAACATGCTAATCTACCCTTGGGGGTGACAGAAAGCCTACTAAAATTATGGTGTTTTCTGCGGTTTCGTGAAGAAATAAACTCAGAGATAACAAAGCCACAAGAAAAGATAAGAAAATGGAATAACATCTGCTCTGAAGAATAACTGAACAAGAAATCCTCTCAGAACAGTTCTAAGAAGTATTAAGTATTTAAACAAATAGAACCCAGTTTCATTTTTTTTAATGTTCAGAACAATACCCACTCCTATAATTTCTTCAGCCGCTCCTGTAAAATGCTAATTGTGGCTCCTTTCACTCATGTGTGAGACCCAGAAGAAGTATCAGTTTCCACATGTTCACAGCTCATTCCCCCCTGCCCCCACCCACACAATTCAGTAGCAGAAAATTCAGCTGATCATGTACTATTATTATCACTTGGTAATTATCCCCATTTGTAATGCACCTCCTACGCAAGAGGAAATTTGCCATAAAGCTTTAAAACCAAACGACTCTTTGGGACAATATGAGGGAAGCAAGGAGACAGAAGTGTGTGAGTTTCAATTGGTTCCCTCTCACTAGAGTTTTAGTGCTTTAAATCTACCCTGTTGTCAGCCTCCTGTATTTTGTCACACGGTCTCCATTTTATACCCTCTCTTGTTACTGCTGCTGCTGCTGTTTTAAACAATATAATGCTCTTGGCTTTTGTTCTTGTATTGATCATCTTGTTGGGTTTTGCTGTATTTTACATTTTAACCTGGAAGCTGCCTTCGAGGACTGAAAAACGTGATAGAGATATCAAACGAGTGAAGGAATGAAATACTGACAAGTGTACCATTTTATCACTTTGAATGTATAAATAAAGCCTGATCCTGCAATGGGACCTAAGCAAGCAACAGCGCCATGATGGAAAGCCCCTTAACTCACAACACAGTTGCTTGGATTTGCTGCAGCCTGATTTCTGGAAGCTGGGCAGTCGAAAAGAGTGTTTCCTTCCAGCCATGCAAAGAGCTGAGGCTGAAGCGTTGAGCAGCCAGGGACTGGTGATTCTGCCAGAGAGAGCCTTGCCTCTTATCGGAGCTGCTCAGGGCCAGGATCTAGATTAGAACATGCAATGGGCTTGCGTCCTCCCAAGTTAGCCCAGTGGATGGGAATCATCTGGCTACTAGCTGGGCACTATGTTGTCAGACCTGAGTTTTGGCCAGGCCCATCATTCCTCTCAGAGATGATGAGAGGGGAGGTCTAGAGCTGACAATGGAGCTGCCTTTCCCATTGAGCAGAGTGAGGTGGCCATCTCAACTGGCTGCTGCCACACACACCCAACCTTTCCTTCCTCCACCCATTCCTATTCTCCTGCATGGTTAATGTCTGCTCTTTTTTCTGGCCTGGGCTCGCTGGCTCGCTTAGCTGCTCATTTAGACTCATGCATTGCTCAACTCACATGGCGCGTGCTGTTGTTGCTGTTGCTTTATTTACAGCCAGTAAAACAGTTGGTGAGTGGTGGCAAAATTTTGGAAGACTGAGCTCCAGCACAGCCAAAGGTTAGGGGTGGTGGGCAGTGCCAGATTTACGTACAGTGGTACCTTGACTTACGAACGACTCGACAACCGATTTTTTTTACTTACGAATGGGGCAAATGGCCGCACGCTTACGAACTTCTTGACATCAGAACGGAAACCGCGGCGGTTTTAGATAGGGTTTTTTCGACTTATGAATTTTTAGATGGGGTTGCTTCGACTTATGAATTTTTCCATTTCCAATGCATTCCTATGGGAAATCGCGTTTCCAATGGCGCTTTTCGACATACAAATTTTTCGACCTATGAAGGTGCCTTCGGAATGCATTAAATTTGTAAGGCAAGGCACCACTGTATAAGTTAAATAAGCTATAGCTTGTTCTTGGGGGGGTCCCAAAAAATTTAAAGGAAAAAAACTGGATGTACATTTCCAAAATAAAAGATTAAAAAACAAATAAAATAAACCCTGCATACAGTTATAGCTTAATAATTATTTCACTGTTAATATACTTCTTAATTGTATTTCAGTTCAACAGTTACTTTGATAAAATACATATTTTGTTATGTGCAAATGGCTTTAGATACCTATTGGGTCCATAAATTACCATAAAGCATATATTCAGCACAAAAAACAGCAACATTTTGTTGTTGATAAAGGGCTGGACATATAAAGGGCCCATTACCTTCAGTAGCTTAAGTCTCATCAAACCTAAATCTGGCCCTAGTTTTAGGACGTGTGCTCCAACAAGATATGGAAGGCTGTAAGTACAGTATTTGAACAGAACCCGTATTTGCAGAAAGCCACGCTGAGATCCAGAACTGGATGTACCTCTACCTATTAGATGTGGGGAATTCGACTCTGTGTGCTCCCTCCTCTCTGAACTGCACAGGCCCAAGTTCCTGGAACTCAAGGCATCAGATATCCATTCTGCTGGATCTCTGGGGTGTGATTTGCCGCTCAGTCATCAGTTACAAATGCAAAACACAATCACCAACTGTGAAGGAAGAAAGAAAACACACACACACACACACACACACACACACACACACACACACAAGCAGCAGCAGCTTATTTAGTAAAAGTCATAATATCAGAACAAAGAAGATACAATATTGTAAAAGACTGAATTATTCCAAGAGCCAAACCACCAGTTAATCACAAGCCATGCACAAATAATACAATCCTTTCCTGGAACTGGATCCATGCAAGAAATCAGAAACACCCAAAGAGCCGCAGAAGTCTACAGTATTTGTTTTTAGGAACAGCCAAAAGGCGGATATTAAGTTAGACGTCAGCATATTTATTGCCCTGTAAAATATGTTCTGTTGAGCTTCCTTTTGCCCTTCCCTGTCCTTAGACGGCATACTATAATGCTTTTTTATACAACACAATAAAAAACAAATGTGCAATATCAAGATCAATTTTTTCCATGCTGTGCCACCAAAGGGTTTGCTCATTTTTATTTTGTTTTAATCACAGGGACCAGTGTTTATCCATGTGGGCGGATACAGTTCACTGTGTGTTCTGTGCTACTATCATGTTAATATTTAACATTGCTGTTGAGATAATAAATTCTAGCTGGGCTGGGCATTGCCAGTAATATTTTGTTCATTGACCTGATTCAGTCTAATGGAGGCAGAAGGACAGTTTTCATGTATGTATTTACTTAATTTTAAAAGGGGGCCCAGAAAATAATTTCAGTTTTAACAGAGGTGAAAGATAAAGTTTCAATGGTGCCATGCCATATTAAATCAACTCCTCTCATAGCAGCTGTTCTTGACCGCTTTGCATTCTCATTTGTCATCAACTTAGTCTTATCTTCTCACCACTCTTGCATTAAGAGTTCTCACAGTTATACATACATTCCTTGATCCTAGAGCTTAGGGATGTCACAACTGTTTGCAAGGCTGGCCATATAGCTTTTTACCTCCAGCAAATGTGTATGTGTTTGTGGCAGGTTTCACATACATGACACCATTGGGCGAGTAGGTCAGTGACTCATATGGTGGAGAGGGACATGGGCTCTCCCCCTCCATGATACGCATCATATCATGTGTGAAGCAGGTGCTCCAGATAGAATACAGATTCCCATGGAGGCCTGATTTGTGTGATTCTTCCCTTTGCAGTGGATGGGAGAGATTGCACAGATTGCACAAACTGAGCTACAGGGTATCTCTTTTCCGCAGCTGTAAACTCCCTTGGTTTGTTATGAAATCCAATGCTTAATGTGTTCAGGTGCAGGTCCTAAAATGTAGGCACTGCACTCCAAAAGTCAAGAGTGGCAGTCTGTTTAAGCATGCATTTGTGGGTGTTTATTCTGCTATGTTAGGAGCCCACCCTATGTCAGGCTCCAGAAAACCCGATCCCTCCCACGGTGGCAGCCAAGAAGCAGATAAACAAGAAGAATACTTACCAAGTAATTTATTCACTATGCAAAGAGAGAGGCGAAGGAATGTAGTCTCCCTAAGATAATGGCGTTGCTCCGAGAAAAGTCCAACCTCCACCGTCGCTCCTATTCTACATCATCCCTGTGCCGGCCAATCTGAACTTTCTGTCTCTGAGCTTTCTGTTCTACAACTCTCAATGCCTGCCTAGTCCTGGGAGGGGTGTGCACGCTCAGGAATGCTTTCCAAAGACACTGCGTCTGCCAGCTGTCTCTCCCCCAGTGCTTCTTCTTCCTGCTGTTCTTCTCCCAATATTTCCCAGCTTTTCCCCTCGGCAGCCTCTGAACTATGGCCTTCTGCAAACCACTGTTCTAAATCTATACTGTCCACCTGTTTTCAGGAAGGATCGCGAGATGGGGGGGAGAGTCCCCACCAGTCCTCCTCAGTCCAAGCCCTGACACTCTATGGTTTGCCATATGGGATTTGTTGTTGAAGTCTATAGCCTGTAAGAATCCAATTGGTTGGTTCCCAGTCCCCAATCCTATGAGGTCACACAGTGGGATTCATGAGGAACAGGGCTGCTGAAAGGGCGACTACATAATGGCCCCTTCCTCCATGCGACAAGGCAGTGTGCAGCCTGCAGGTTCCATGTTTAATTGTTCTTGTGGCCCCCTTGAAAAGTTGGACTGCTTTGCTAAGGCAGATGCTTCTCAAATTATTATTTGAATTACATATGGCAATGTGGAAGCCTACGCTAAAAAAGGGTGTAAAGATTATGAGAATCCTGTATTAGGGACCTAGTTTTTTCTCTGTACAGAGAAAAGAATCAATCCACTTACAGGAAGTCTGAATAAATGGATTGTTACTCCATTTACAAGCAACCCTACCCTAATGTGTGCAGACCCCCACTAAATGAATGCTACAAGTGTATAATTAAATTATATGCTTGTGAAGACTAGCACAATTAAAACCAGGGGTGAGGAGGCACAAAAGATTAATCCCTCTAAATCAGGGCTTTGCTAATATAGTGAGCAGGAAATACAATTAAGGGAAATGGCATATTAAAAACACCTACACAAATATCGAAACATCTCTTGAGTGCATTAAAACTTGTGTGTCCGTATAAGGAGAAAACTTCATTTCCTAATAAAATCAAATTAGAAAACTGAACTCATTCATACCCTGGAGAAAAATTTGCACCTCAAAATGTTCTGAGCAGAATATCATCAGAAGCTGAAAGGAAATCATGATGTTATTTAAACATTTTATAATGCTCTGAGGTTATGGTTTTAGATGGCAATACAAATTCTAGAAGAGGAATTTGGAGGAACAGGGACTGCTTTACATTAACATTATACGCTTGCATTTTCTATGGAAAAATAAAGTGGCAATGCTTTTTGCATTTGTAAAAAATATAAAAAACCATCTTGGTCCCCAAAATATTAGCATTCCATTGCTATTCTCACTGCTAGGAAGGAGAGTTTTTACATCTCTCCACCTCATGGGGTGGTTTATGTGGCTAGTAGTGCCTATGTCACAGATAGGCACAGGCAGGTAGTGTGGTCACTGTGTGTGGCCCTGACCTCATTTTTTTGCAGTCTCTAACACTTCCTTCTTCCATGCTACAAAACTGAATGAAAAAAAGGTAAAAGAAGCAGCTGTAGGTAAGTGGTAGAGAATATAAAGCAGGGGTGAGGGAACTTGGTATCCTACAGATGTTCTGTACTACAACTCCTATCGTCATCGTCCATCAGTTGTGCTAGTTAGGGCTGATGGGAGTTAGAGTCCATCAACATATGGAGGACACCAGCTTTCCTGTCCCTGGTACAACTAACTCCCTGGCTACCTAAAAGGCAAGAGCTATAAAGAATTCCTGAGAAAGACCTCTGGTCTGGGAACAGGGTGGCTGAAGAGATAACTCCGCTGAGAGCCCAAGGAGCCATTGACCTTCAGAGTAGACAATACCAAGCGATATGGGCCAATGGTCTGACTCAGCTTAAGGCAACTTCATGTGTTGATGCTCAGTATCAATTTGCAACACAATAATTAGTTCCACATAGTTTTTGGGCTACTCAGAGGATATACACCCCCGGTAAAAGGTGCAAGTGCAATAATTTCCTCCACCACCCTCATGACTAGAGAGCATGCACATTTGATTTCACAGTTCTCTTTTGCAGCGAGAAGGCAATAAATGTTTGCTGGAGGTGGGCTCAAAAATGATACAAAGTCACAGGAGGACATCATGATCTCCAAGATTAGAAAATGATCACTCATGTTGTGCTAAAGATGGAGAGTTAAATCAAAGTTTTGATGATCCAGCTTTCCTGATAGTGCACATTCACCAGCAAAAAAAACCAGGAGGTCTGAAGGCCATTAATGTTCTACCTGTGCATTTGTTGGGAAACAGGGTTGGCATGGTCTTGTGATAAGGATCTGCTTTCCCTTCCAAAGAATGCATCCCAGCACACTTGTTGAAGAATACCCAAGTTGACCAGCAGTGAGGACCCAATGTGGGAAGGGTGGCGCTGTGGGTTAAACCACAGAGCCTGGGGCTTGCTGATCAGAAGGTCGGTGGTTTGAATCCCCGTGACGGGGTGAGCTCCCATTGTTCGGTCCCTGCTCCTGCCAACCTAGCAGTTCGAAAGCACCTCAAAGTGCAAGTAGATAAATAGGTACCGTGCGCTGCTCTGGTTTGCCAGTAGCGGCTTAGTCATGCTGGCCACATGACCTGGAGGACCCAATGTGGGGCCAGCCCATGCAACAGAGAGACCAAACGTTCAATCATGGATGAGGGGTCATGGATGAGGGGACAGCACTGGATCGGACCTGCTGCACAGGTCATTGAAGGGATATAGTCCACATTCCTATAAATCAGAAATGAGTCCCAGAACATAGACGAAGTGTTAGGAAGACTAGAAGATCACACACACACACTCTCTCTCTGCAGGCACTGAAGATAACACAATGCATTTTCACTCATTCAGAATATGGTGAGCCACAAAGCCAAGTGGATGGAGCCCGAGGGCTATGTATTCTGCTGGACTGGTTTAATGTTTTACTAAAATTGATGATGTAGTTCATCTGCGTACATGGGGGTGGGGGGAAGGTTGTATGCATTGTGTAACTTGTGCCAGAGGTTTAGTTAAGAAGTACTGGATAATGATATGAATTATTTAGGCAAGGTCTCACTCCATATGTATGCATTACTTACTTTTTTTGCCAAGGACTCTCTGTTCTCAATCACATGTACATTGAAACATCAGGCTGCTTATTTTAAAAGCCTGCCTCAGCCTGTTAATGGAGTGTGGAAATAACCCTGGAGGGTAAAGCACACCTGAAGTTTGTCTTGCCCTGAAGCAAACATTGATCTTTACTTAAAAAGATTAATAAAACCAGGATTTGTGTGATTTTATGATAACGCCTGCAGTCCAGTTACAATCTAAGGCGTGTCTACTCCGAAACAAGTCCTATTGTGTTCCATGAGACGTTCTCCCAGATAAGGGGACAACCTTGGTTTATCAAGCTGAAATTTCCAATTCCCAGACCACCTCAAACAAATACCAGCAGAAATGATCGTTGATAGATTTGTCAAAAATGGGAGGAAAGAAGAAAAGTTTGCACTCTTGATAGATGTTTTCAAAGGAAAATTGGGAGGCAAATACAGTACTATCCTAAAATACACATTTTTAATACATTTTGGTACATTTTTTGAGCCAGGAATGGTATTGAAAAATTCTGAGAACTTTGAAATCCAAAAGATAATTACATTGTTCCAAACAGCACATGCACACACCACATTATTGTAAATAGAACTTCTAAATTATTTACAAAATAAAGCAAATTTTAAAATTGGCAATAAAAGACAAAATTAAAAGCAAATATTTTTTTAAAATGCAAAATATAATTAAAACCAACAGTTGAAAACAGATCACAGGTCACCTTCTGCATGTCTGCCTGAACAAAAATATTTTTAACAGGCACTGAAGAGAGCACAGTGAAGGCACCTGCCTGATGTCGATGACCAGGGAGTGTTGGTGCTGCTATGCTCAAAGACTGATTCCTTACAAGTGCAGAATGCATATTATGTGCACCTGTAACAGTGCTTGTTTGACAGATTGAAGTGGTCGGGCAGCATATATGGGTAAGCCAATCCCTCGAGTACACCAGCCCCAAGCTTTTAAGGGTTTTATATACTGTACTAATAGCAACACTCTGAACTTGGTTCAGTAACAAACCAGCATTAGTCCACAAGGTCCAGATCAGATCAGTTCACATCAGAATTCAGATCCCGAATTGCCCTAGTCGTGACACTGCCTCCATGGCTCAGCTTTCAATGAGGGCAAAATCACGAGAGCTACAATGGGCTGCCCTTTGTAGTCTGAAGAACTCTTTTCAAAATTAGCAACAGGGAAACCTCAGACTTTGCCTGGAGGCTCCTGAGCCAGGCCCCTAATTGCTAGCTGAGCGCTGTCCATTTTATGTTCTAAGAGGCAGCTCATTAAGCTTTAAAAAGAGCATCCTGGGGAACAACAAAGCAGCTCGCCTCCTGTGTGGCCCTCCAGATGCAATTGGACTTCAACTCCCGTAACCCCTAGCCAGGATGAGCAACGGTCAGGAATGATGGAAGTTGTAGTCCAGCAACATCTGGAGTGCCACAGGTTCCCCACCTCTGCGATATGCTGGCACACCCTGGCAATTCTCCTGCAGCAGCTGTAGCAGCAAGGGCCCCACCCACCTCATTCGTTGCTCCTCCACTGTACGTCTTGCTGTTTCAACCAGCACCTGCAGGACTATCTTGCAAAGATTAAAATGTGGACGGTGCCTTCCGCCTGGTTGCCGTCCAGCACAAACAGGTACATGGAATCCAATCATATGCACATGAGTGCATTTCACTGCCTCTCTAGAGAACACAATGTTTTATTAAGCTTTGCTGGAGCAAGAGGGATTGTGGAATGACTAGCGTATAAAAAACACATGTGCATTGATTATTGTCAGCATTGTAACATAGATTCGTAGACTCACAGAATTGGAAGGGTCGTCTAGTCCAACCCCTAGCAATGCAGGAATCAACGTGTGGCTCAAACCCTTGACTGAGATTAAAAGTCTAATATTCTAATGACTCATGAACTGGAATCTCCTGTGTATGCCTCCTCTAAGTGACTTCATGGTTTCATAGTATTTTAGTTAAAGTTAAAGGGACCCCCGAGTTAAGTTCAGTCACGAATGACTCTGGGGTTGCAGCGCTCATCTCGCTTTACTGGCCTAGGGAGCAAGCGTTTGTCCGCAGACAGTTTTTCCGGGTCATGCGGCCAGCATGACAAAGTCGCTTCTGGCGAACCAGAGCAGCACACGGAAACACCATTTACCTTCCCGCTGCAGTGGTACCTATTTATCTACTTGCACTTTGACATGCTTTCTAACTGCTAGGTGGGCAGGAGCTGGGACTGAGCAATGGGAGCTCACCCCACCGCCGGGATTCGAACTGCCAACCTTCCGATCGGCAAGCCCAAGAGGCTCCGTGGTTCGGACCACAGCGCCACCCGCGTCCCTATTTTAGTAGGAATTGCCTAATATGTGCTATTCATGTTATTGGCTCAGTTTATTGCTGGTGTTGATTAGTGTACTACTTTTAAAAATGGTAGCTTGCAGTGTTGTAGTCTCTGTTCTAATATTTTCTAGAACAGAAAATATTCTGTTCTCAATTAGTTACTTCTCGATATGTGCAGGATCAGGACCCCATTATTCAGGGATGTGCCCTGGGAATAGGGGAGAGATCTTTTGCATAGGATCTTCCTGCACAAGGATCAAGCAAGAATACAGCCATGCCCGGGGGGGGGGGGGGAATTCCAGTAATTGAATAGTCAGGAGAAAATGTGCTTTCCTCAGATGATTCAGATACAATTGGATTATTCTGCCTTGAGGTACACTCAGCCCTCACAGTCATCTCCGTTTTGTGGGTCTGTGTTTGATTTGATTTGATTTGATTTATTATATTTCTGTGCCACTTTTCCTTCAATTGAATCCCAAAGCAGCTCACAAGCAATAAATAGCAATAACATGACAGAACATCACAGATACAGCATAAATAAGATGGAACAATTAACAAACCATCAGTGTGATGATTACAATCTGTAAACTGTTAGCGAAACAACAACTAAAAAATAAGCTAAACATCACAATTAAAGCAAAAGCCATATTATTCAATTGACAAATCAATACATTTATAACCTATAAAACAAAATTAACCTCCATATAACAACCTGGTTTAAAAATAAATTCTTTTTCCAGGAAACCTGGGAATTTTAGTTCTCTGAAGCAAGTGAAGCTCATGATAGTGTATAGAGAATTTTTTAATGCATTTTTAATGCATTTCGAATTTTATATTCAACACAATCCTTATTATCACAAAAAGAATATATAAATCCCTATTGCCCCCCTCAACTTCCTCATCTGGTTCTCTAAATATTTACTTCTCCTGCCTGTTTTATTCTACCTTAATTTTATAATCTTTTAGTTAAATCTTATTATAGTCTTATCATTTAATACCATATTCTTCCACATTACATCTTACCCTTTATTATTTCTCCATTATTACCTCTTAACTTTTTTACTACTTTTCTTAATTGTAAGTGTTTACTCAAACCCAGAAGAATTGATGCTTTTGAATTATGGTGCTGGAGGAGACTCTTGAGAGTCCCATGGACTGCTAGAAGATCAAACCTATCCATTCTTAAGGAAATCAGCCCTGAGTGCTCCCTGGAAGGACAGATCCTGAAGCTGAGGCTCCAATACTTTGGCCACCTCATGAGAAGAGAAGAATCCTTGGAAAAGACCCTGATGTTGGGAAAGATTGAGGGCACTAGGAGAAGGGGACGACAGAGGATGAGATGGTTGGACAGTGTTCTCGAAGCTACGAACATGAGTTTGACCAAACTGCGGGAGGCAGTGCAAGACAGGAGTGCCTGGCGTGCTATGGTCCATGGGGTCACGAAGAGTCGGACACGACTAAACGACTAAACAACAACAAGAACAACAACAACTCAAACCCAGCTAGTAAGTCCACTTCTTTACAATATTTCTGTAAACACAAAATGATTCCCAGTCTTTTTTAAAGTCTCTGTTCTCTTTGTCTCTTAGCTTTCCAGTTAGTTATGCCATTTCGGCGTACCCCGTCAGTTTTTCTTGCCATTCTTCTTTCATTGATATCCTGTCATTTTTCCATCTTTGGGCTAGGAACATCCTAGCCACTGTTGTAGCGTACATAAATAGTTTTTCCACTCTTTTGGCAAGTCTTGTCCCATAATACCTAGCAAGAAAGCTTCTGGTCTTTTAACAAAGGTTATCTTAAGCATTCTTTTCATTTAATTATAAATCATTTCCCAATAATTTTTTATTGGTTTACAATTCCACCACATGTGATAAAACGTGCCCTCCGTGATAGAGAATTCTTAGCATTCCACCAAACCAAAGTTCCCAGAACCACCTCTGGCCCTGAAAAAAGTGCTTGGGGGGGGCGAGAGCTAGACGCGGGTCATGTGACTTGCCCTGGAGCACATTCCAGAAGCAGTCTTGCATCAGAAAAAGTTGGAAGGTATGTTTGGAGGGCCCAATCCATATATGGGGTATTGGGCCCAGAAAATATTGCAAGCTGCAGCAAACATAGGAACAGCACAAGTCACCCAACTTGCCGTATTAATGAAAAAAGGTGGGGTGTCTTTATTTGAAAGCTATAGGTTGGGCTTCCTTCACTTCTGATTCAGGGCCCAGTAACCTGGCAGTTTAACTTTTGTGCATCTGCGCAGCTGTGGTGGTAAAATATTAATCTGTCGAAGCCGCCGTTTGATGAAACCTACTAATCCCCTCCTCGTAAAAGATATTGACCCAAACAAAACGTTCTGTATTCTCACCAACCGTCTCCAGACTTTTATATGCAATTCAACTTTACTGTTAGCGCCTTATCAATAAACACGGCAAAGCGTTAAGCCATAAAAGGCAACAGGTCATAAGTAATAAAAATTACAGTTCCAACACAGAAGTGGCTGAGTACAGTACAAGAGGAAGCATCCTACAGCAAAGCAGGCCAGGATCAAATTGGAGCAATTAGTTACCAGCCTCAGCAGCAGCAGTCATAATCGACAGTTTAACTGGAGGACTTTAGAGGACTGCAAATTGCCTTGCTGCATTTGGAAAGGGCAAGCCATGTAGCTTTCCATTAAAATGAGAACCAAGCCAAATTTCTCCCCATACCTATGCACGAGTTGCCACTGCAGATGTTGAACTGGAAGCATGCATCACTATGGCCTCATCTCCATCATAGTTAGGTCCAAAGCCTTTTCATTTGCCTCCACTTCAGAAGTCAGAATGCACTAAGGGGTCCACTGTGCACTGAGCTCACACAATCCCTGCTATCTTTTAGTGTTAATGCATGATCGGACATAACTGGGGAGTTACCCAGATGATCAGAAAATGTGCTCCACACCCACCTTTTCAGCCTTTGTGAGATACAAAAATTCTTCAAGTCCTCATTCAGAATGAAACATTCAAGCCAGGATGCAAAGAGGAAACACTGTTTGTTTCAGTCCTTAACTAATGGTTTGGCCAGTCTTGGATCCTGCTTGGATAGCCTTAAAAGCATTACCAGGTTAACTGGTGGTATGCAGATGTCCTGATAGGCGGCTACCATGATGTTCTCCACTCTGGGTAAGAGGGCTTCCTTGATACAATGTGAAAAACTGTTGATATGTTGCACTCTTAAATGTGGTGTTGAATTTAGGTTCAACAGCCATACAGGTGGAATATTGACAAAAATTTCCAAATTAAGTGCTGTGCTGAATACAATTTTGTTGCTGCTTGTAAGTTTATTTAAAGTCCTTTCTTACTGATGCTGCCAACGTTCTCCTAAGTCAGGCTCAGAAAGAAACTTTGGGGGCTCAAAAAGCAGATATGAATTTTCTAAATCCCGAACTTTCTCTTCAGCTCAGATCAAAATCTAAGGGAGAGAATTCTTGGCTATCTTTCTCCATACAGGCCCCATGGGCTAAGGAAGGAGGGAGAAGAGAAGAGAAGAGAAGAGAAGAGAAGAGAAGAGAAGAGAAGAGAAGAGAAGAGAAGAGAAGAAGAGAGCATTGTGCAATATATTATTTTACGATGGAAAAAAGGAAAAAAATTGTGGCACCTTAAAGATGAATATATTGATTATGGAGTAAGCTTTAGTGGTTTATAATCCATTTCATGAGATGCTTGAAGTGTTCTTAGTTCACACACACACACACAGACAGACAGACAGACAGACACACACACACACACACACACACACACAGTGTAAAGAGGGAAACTGTGGGGGGAAAACAGCAGAGAAATGCAAAAAGTACCAATTGTGTGCTGATTCAATTAAAGCATAAATGCAAAATAAGCACAGTGACCGTTCCCAAAAGCAGCTTGGTGACAACACCACATCTTAATATTGTCATTTACAGACTAATTAAAGAAGCTTGTGCCTGATGCAAAAAACCACAGATTGCCCTAAAGCATTCATGGACAAAGGTTGATGTGGTAAAACCTGTACTGCTTTGCACTGGGCACTGGTTAAACTATTGCAAGTGCTTCCTGAATCATCTAAAGACTGCAGTGCAATGCACATGGGACTTCTACCATATTGTGTGCCTCCAGACTGTCAGTATTTCATAGGAGGGATTCAAGCTCATGTTGGAAATTTAAGTTTCTTCAAAAGTGGATTAAGGCATTCTGCTGCCATAGCACAGCAAACCCACTTAAAACAACTGGACTTCTAGAGGTGTGGAAAGTGATGGGGGAATTACACTGAAAAGTGCAGGGTCAGTAATTGGTTCGTGGGAAGATATGTAAAGGCTCAACAAGCAAATCAGGGTGAATGCAGGATGAAAGCTAGTGGTCATACAACTGCTCCATGAACAAATGCTCAATAAAGGCTGGGAGAAGTCTAACCACTGTGTAAACCTGATGTAAGCAAAGCAGGTCATCTGAAGGAGCCCATCCTCGCGCAATAACATCTTTTTCTGTGCTCCCTTCACCCCATTTTCTTTTTTAAGTTAATACTGAGCCTGGAAATCATTCCAACATAGAAGCAAGCTCACTGTTTTGTAGTGTTTTAGTGGGTCTTTATCAGTGCTATTTTTCTAGAAAAAGAGCTGCCAGAACTCACAATGAACTTCTGCCTTGTTCTCTTATACTGTAATGGCGATGGCACCCACCTGAGAGGTGCTGGAACTGAGTTTTGGCTGAAAAAAAGTTCTGGTCTTTATGAAGATAAAGTGATAATGCTTCTCTTTGGATTTCTTCTTCTGATGGGTCAACACAGCTGCCTGCATTTCCAGGCCACTTTAGCAAGGAGACAAACCGCTTGGAGCAGTCTTCTTCCTTCAACCAAGACAGAAAAAAAAACCAGGGTCACTGCAGGGTTATGCTGCTCAGCACAATTAGTTCTTCAGGTTTATGTTCCAAGTGTCACAATCAGGACCTTAAATAGGAAGTTTGCCAGTAATTGCCATCTTTGCGAGCAATAAAATGGCCACATAGGAAGGAAGTTAGACAATTTGTTCTTCAGAAGGTACAAGTTGGCAACATCAAAAGGGAATATACGGTAGTTTGTCTTCCTTTCCTTAAGGTTTTGTTTCCTCTTTTTGAAGCAGCTCGGCTTGGGCTCGATCATGTAATTTTTGTCTAAACTGCAAAATTATTTCTCAGTTGGTTAAAAACAGTGGCCAATGAACGTAGTACGCAATAGTTAGACTAGATCCAGTTTTTATTGAGCATTTGTTTTCATTCAATGACAATGAGCATTTATCTTGATCCGCTTGGGGGTGTTCATACATCTTCCCGTTAATTGTTAATTAATCCCACACTTTTCAGTACATCACTTTGTGAACCACAAAAAGTCTCTCTGTGTGTATTTTAAAATGGATTTGTTGAACTTGGGCAACAGAGTGCTTTCATCCACTTCAATTGCAAACACCTAAATTCCCAATATGTGCCTGAATCTCTCCCATGAATAGCTGACAGTCTGGACTTCTGGAGGCACCCCAACATGGCCTCGCCTCTAGAAAATATCGAGAAACAATTCATCCACGGGTCTGAAGATGCACCAGCTAGAGATCTTCACAACTCATGGCCTATTGGCAAAAGCTAAAAAAATTGTGAGCCTTTACTTACCAAACACATATTTACAAATTCTTGTAAAGAACTGTTGGGGATTGATGCTTTATGGGTGTTTATTATTATTTTATGCTATGATGATGATGATGATGTTGATGATGATGATAATAATACCGTATTGGCCCGAATATAAGCCGCACCCGCAAATAAGCCATACTTTTAAAATTCAAGACTTTCCAATCAACTGTAACCTTGCAACTTAAATTTGCCAGTGTGTGATTGAACCCCACCTGAAAACAGTGACCATCTGGCAGGGATGCCAACTTGAATAAAATATTGTGGGGACCCAGGTAAGCCCTGCCCCACATGGTGCAGTGCGCACACACCATTTGAATGGGAATGCCCATTAACTGGAGGGGGCAGCCCTCTCAAATATTTTAATGTGGGGGGGGCAAAGCCCCCATAGCTGCTAGGATTTTAGGATTTTCTCCCCAGAACAATAAAATAAATCTGTATATAGAAACTGAAATTCTTAACTGTTCCCTGAACCTGAGTGTTTAGAGCTTTCAGGGGAGTGGGGAATCAAAAGGATAAGATCTCAAACTCTAGTAACAATTGATGTTAGTGCCAAAGATTATGTGCTGAATATCCTGGTACAGTAAATAGCTCAGACCACATTCTTGCTCCCGATTACAACTCCATCTAATTGCTGTCAGTGTGGTTTCTATGCTTAGGATGACAGAAGGGTGAGTTTCCAGCGCGTAGGTGTCAAATTCCCTCACATCTCACTTGCAAGTTTTATTATCTGTAATAAATAGGGAGTGAGTAAAGCCTACAGGGAAGAATAAAAAACGTGAGTTGTCTTGCCACGTTGTATCGTCTTCATAAACTGATGATCTAAGGCCAACAGCTAACAGACAACACGATAGTGAAGAACAGTTACATCCTTGATTTTCAAGGAGCAAGATTAGCAGATTATTATTATTTTAAATGACGTGAAATACATGGAGTATTCTGCTAAATTTGTAAAATCATTCCCATTGAGACATTAAGTGCTCTTTTATAATGAGCATTTCCCCTTATGAGCGAAAATTGCAACTGCTTCGCTTCTGTGAATATTTTTTATTGGCGCACTGGATTGGTTGAGCTTTTAAAGATGTAGGATCTAGATCAAAGATGGTTGAACCTTCCTTACCCCTCCCCCACCCCCTCCTGCTTCACATCACAACTGGAATGCTAATTGAGAGCGTCTCCTAGAAACACCATTTTAAAAATCCATTCTTTAAGTGTCCAGCTTAAAATTAACCTCATTTTTCCAGTATGTGCATTCTCAAATTCCCATCTGAAAATGGGTGTTTGGGAGTAGAGCACTGTACACAGTTTAGGCAATGCTGCTTTTCCTTTTGCATATGTTCTCTTCCCCCAGGAAAAACTGCTGGCATCCTGTGTTCCATGTTTACAAGCAGGCATCCCCAGGTGGTGGAGGTGGCAATTCTGGTGGCACCAGAGGCAGTGAGGTTCAAGGAATGCCACCAAGGAGGCATCTGTTGCTGCAGAGCAGATCTTGCAGATCCCCACCCAGTCACACACACACACACACACACACACACACACACACACACACACCCTAAAGGGCTGAGGGGGGGATCAGATGCAGCTAAGCAGGGTTTTGACAAGATAGGAGTTGAAGAGAGGGGGAGTCTGCAGACCAGCCAAGCACCAAATAGGCATATAAATTCCTGCATTCTCTGAGCTCAATCTGCCATGTTAGACCATAGCTGCCAAGTTATCCCTTTTTTTAAGGGATTTTCCCTTATGCTGAATAGGCTTCCTCCTCGTGAGAAAAGGGAAAACTTGGCAGCTATGGTTAGACCAGCAGGGGTTGGGGTCAGGTAGGCAGGACAGAAAGTGAATTGAGATCCACTGGTAGATCTCCGATATGCAATAGACCAGCCAGGATTCTGATTCTCACTTGTTTATCAACAACAAAAAGGACATGCACACACACCTAAAATTTAGGCAGCTGAGTTGAAGAAAGCTCAGGGGCAAAACCTCTCTCTCTCTCTCTCTCTCTCTCTCTCTCTCTCTCTGTGTGTGTGTGTGTGTGTGTGTGTGTGTGTGTGTGAATTCAGTGCTGGTACTGAAAACAATGCTACTGTATTCATCCTAAGGGCACTTCCAGCCTGCTACTGCTTTTGGGTGGGATTCAATCGCATGCTGGGAAATTGAGGGTCCACAGTTAGTTAATTTGGAGGTCTTTGCGCAACAAACACACTCCTGCAACAGACTGAACTTTGGGTGGGTGATCAAGAAAGGGGCATGGAAATGCACTGGGGAGTGTGAGGTAACACATTCATTCATTCATTCATTCATTCATTTTAATCTGCCCTTCATTCCAAAGGAGCCCAGAGCAGTACTTTGCTTGCTTTGACGCAATGTCCTCTAACGTCTCTGAAAGCAAATCGGAATGAATGCTCATTAAATAGCAAATGTTATCTAACCTCCCTGCAAACAGATCAGGATGAATACTCAATAAACAGGTCACATAGTAGTGTTCTAAGAGTATGTTGCCCCTGCCCTGTCGCTATTTTGCACTTGGCTCCATTTGATGGACTTCACGCTTCGTAGACCCCACAAGCCCATTTGGGCAGTAGACCCTTCTCAAGATCACCCTCACATATCACAATGGATATTACTGACCATTGATGCCTTTTGGTTCTTTCAACACCCCAGCTTGTTCAGTTTTACAAAATCCAAACAAAAACAATTGTGCTGTGTCCATCAGTCAATTTGATATTTCTTACATCAATGTTTTTCAAGAAGTTATTGCAATAACTAATTCTGGATAATTGGCTTAATTATTCAGCTCCTTTGTAACTGCCAGCCTTTCAGCATGCTGTAGGTGGCTTTAATGGATGTTAATGAGGCACACGTCACATTCAAAGGTATATAATCTTTCTGAATGATAGCCAGGTGAGTAACAAGAGGAATTTAGAGCACTTCAGACAAATTCAGATTTAATTCTCTATTAAATGAAGTGTGCATCTCAATTTTAAGTAGAGCATAGCAATCATTTCTATAAATACTAGCACTGTGTGAAGAGGAGTTAATGACTGGTAGTTATATCCCAGTAATTAGGGGTGACTCTGACATTGTTTACTATGTAGACTAGCTGTTGGTATTGACATCTTGCATGACCTATTCATCAAGTCACTTGGTCTACATTTGCCAAACACAATCTTTGAGGATGATCTTCTCTCCAGTCAATCTACATTGAGCAAGTTGCTTTAGTCCCACATTGCAAAGCGACTGGAGCACAATCTCAATTATCACTGGTTTAAATTATTATTTTAAATGTATTAAACAGTGGTTTTTATTTTTTATTTTTTTAAAATAATTTTTATTGGTTTTTATACGGACAAGACAAACAAAACATACAATGTAGACTCTGTCCCTTCATTTTCCCTCCACCCACAAGTCCACTTCTGCCACCAGTAGTACCCGCGGGCGTTGAGAATCAAAGGGGTCCATTATAGGCTGGGTTTGGCCTCCCCCCTCCCTCCTCCCCCCTCATCCCCTCCTTGCCACTGAAAGGACAGGGATGGAGGAGCTCTGAGGATTGGTTTTCCCCCCGCTGTTTCTTCAACACAACAAATTAACAATGAAACAACAAAAAAGAAAAATAATAAAAAAATATAAATTCCCAATTCTTATTTTCTTAACATTGTAATTAAATAAACAGTGGTTTTTAATTCTGACTGATAATTTTGTTCTTTTATTCTTCCTGTAAACAGCTACGAGGGTTTTATTACAATCAAGTGGTATATAAATCTTCTGCAAAAAAATAAATAAGGAGTATTGGTAGGCGTGACAAGGGGAAAAAATGTTTTAGTGGGTTGTGTCCTTGATTTACTTTTTGAGTAACAGTTTTTAAAGGAGACATTTCTGACAGCAGTATTATTACAAAAAGCCAATGGCGAAATGGAAGCGATATAATCGGAATTCCTTTGGGAAATTAAAGGTGACTGGACTTGATTGACTGGATACTCTGCTTTGTGAGTGCTCAGGCATCAACATACGCTACTCATCTCCAAGCTGATACCCTGCAGGTGTTTTGGACAATGACTGTCATTAGCCCCAGCCAACATAGCTATGCGTGGCTGGGGTTATGGGAGTCGTAGTCCAAAACATCTGGAAGGGACCTAGTTGAGGAAGGTTGGCATGCATTGTGAAATGTAACTTGTGACAGAAATGGAAAAGGTTTGCAAATCTTAACTCACACAATCCCTGAAACAGGATTAGTTACCCCTGGCTGAAAGCTGATGAGGGAGAAGACAAGTGACTGGTGAACATGGGCACATGCTCATTCCTACCTCTTTTCTTCTAGGACTGCAGGTCTCTTCTCTGTCCATAGGTGCACCGAGTGTGATCTAACAACTGATCCTTCATATTAGCTCAGTTGGTTAGAGCATGGTGCTGATAATCCGAAGGTCGCAGGTTCGATCCCTGTATGAGACAGCTGCATATTCCTGCATTGCAGAGAATTTTTCTAGATGATCCTCAGGGTCCCTTCCAACTCTATGAGTTCCCCTCTGCTAAAACTATTTGTCACACAATAATGCAGCTGAGAGGCCCTCAGAACTCTTAACCATTTCTCATGGCTATATACAGTGGTACCTTCATTCTCAAACTTAATTCGTTCCGGAAGTCCATTCGACTCCTGAAATCGTTCAAAAACCAAGACGCGGATTCCGATTGGCTGCAGGAGCTTCCTACACTCAAGTGAAAGCTGCATCAGACATTTGACTTCCGAAAAATGTTCGCAAACCAGAACACTTACTTCCGGGTTTGCGGCATTGGGAAGCCGATCTGTTCGGGAGCCAAGCCGTTCGAGTACCAAGGTACCACTGTACTATAAATATTATGGTTAGTATTGCTGGTGTGATTAATTATGGCAAGTTTTGTTTTTTCTCTTCCAAATGATGTTGCTAAATTGGAAAGCTAGGTGCTGCAATCCTAACCATATTCTCCAGTAATATTAAGATGTAAACATCTTTAGGATTTGGCTGAAAATTTACCATGGGTACCATCAAAAGATACGGAAAAGAAACATCAAGTGCACATATGCAAAATGGAGGGCAACTAGTAAGTCAGCTTTATCTATGTGCACTGCTCCCCTTACACCGAGTACTTCTTATGGTGTTGCCTTTCATAAATAATACAAATCATTCAGTTATACACGTGGGGAAATGTTGACATGACCCATTTGAAAAACAATGATCCTACAGTTATACTACTATTAAGAGCAATGAGCTTGGCCCAAATTACTGAGTTTACCTACCCATGTTTTTCTGTAAACAATTGCCAGGTGTACAGTTCTGGAGTGTGCCACTTCACCTAGGACATTACACACCCTAAAATTAACCTCTAAGTGACAGCCAACCCCTCATCTTCTCCATCACGACAATATTACAAACTGCAGACTTTTCTCCTATACCATGACATATCTCCCAGCACACAGTTATTTTGGCTGAATGTCTTCACGCCAGAGGTTGGGGAACCTCAGGCCCATAGTGGGTGTGGTCTGCATCTCTCCAGGCCTGTCTACCCGGCCCTTGGGACCCTCTCCAAGCTGTACCTTCTGCCTAGCCTCACCCCCTCTTCTCAGGTGATTCTCCTCACTGGCCCTGCTTCACACCTGCCATTGATGTTTTCACAGGGCTGGGGTGTTTGTTTGCTCTTGTAACTCTGAGAATGTCTACTGCTTGCTTCTGTGCATGCCAGAACCCATCTTATTGCACAATGGTAATCTGAATGACCCAGGCTCACAATTAATGTGTTAATTTATGAATATTTGTTTTGTGTAAATTATTGTCCAAATGTATACAAAGGACATTAATTATATATATTTTTCTTTTTTGTATTCTATCTTCTTTCATAAATTAAATAAAAAATATTTTTTTAAAAAATCCACATGTGCTATGCATTTTGCACTTTTGACCAAAGGAATACACTCTACACTGATCGAGCAACCTTAAGTAACAGCTGCAGTGGTAACATGACTAAGCACTGACTTACAAGAAGCAAAACTGTGCAGATTGCATGTCATGTAATAACAAAATTCAGTTTCCCACTTCTTTTCCCATGCAGCTACTGTGCAAGGCAAATATGGGTCAATTGCAAAATCATAGCCCATTCTAAATTCACAGCATTTTTTAAAAAATAATCCACTTTGCTATTTACTATCATCTGTATTATGCAACACAGAGCACAGGGTACATCATGATCTTCTTTCAAACTTCCCTAAATAATTTCAGCATGTGTCCCAATCAAACAAATAGTGGTCTATGTGCAAATGTGGCCTCTGATTTAAAAAAAACTCATCAATGGCTCTCAGAAGACAGTGGAGAGATCTCCTGCATCTACTCCCTGGAGCTGTGTGTACAATATACACTTCAATCCAGAGATCCACTACTAAACTTGTAGAGGTGTTCCCCTTCAGAACAAGCTCCTTTCTATCTCATCCCTGTAATGGAGGATTGTTGTCAGTTTTTTGTTTTTGTTTTAAGTTTACTACAAACCCCCACCAACTCATTTAATGTATCAGGAGGCAGTTTTGCCTGCCAGGTTTGATACATAAAGTATTCAGTACAAATTTAGTGCAGCTCTGTAGGAAAACCATTATCAATATTTCAGTGAATGTTGCAATACTGTGCTTGAAAGAAGTTTTTTGTAACCTTTATTTTTCAGATGTCAACATGCAGAAAAGAGCTTCTCCCCTCCCTTCATTGAGTATAGCAAGAACGCTAATATATCTCAAGCAAGCATATTGTTCCACTTCTTAGTTAAAAGTATCCTTCTATACATCTCTGAGATGCCAGTAGTTTATATCCATGTTCCCTTAGTAGCCTATGTCACAGTAAAATGTTGCTTTGTTTACAGTTAAAAAATGATAGGAAACAGTGGTACAAACCAGCACAAATAGATAAATGGAAGATTTTCAGCTTATGCAATTTCATTTCAAAATTGGCTTGTACAAAAGCAACAATCCCTTGATAAGCAATAAGTTTGTGAACCCCTCTTTACTTTATGCATGTATTTCTTAAAATCCAAACAGATTCCCCAAGATGAGCTCATGATTCAAGCCTGGAGTACCCGGAGCATTTTCACACAAACATTAAAACAGACAGAGTCAAGGATACTGATATTCATGGAAGTACGTGGTGCCCACTTCCAGTGACATCTAACAATTAATTTTTTTAATAACATATCACATAAACCACACTGCAGAGGGAATCCATAGAATAAGGGACTCCAAAATCATAGCTACCAAGTTTTCCCATTTCTCACGAGGAAGCCTATTCAGCATAAGGGAAAATCCCTTTAAAAAAGGGATAACTTGGCAGCTATGCCAAAATGCTTACAGAAAATTACAGGCTCAGGCATGTCAAACGTCATGCGAAGAATGAGTGGGGAATTCCATTGCACTGCTGTTTATAGTAAACTATAATGCAGCAACACTTTCATAGCTTCCTCTCAATCGGCATTCACAGATTTAGGCGTTTGGCAATAATGTGAAAACTATCATGAAAAAGAGCTTGCTTTAAAAATAAAATAAAAAATCCCAGCCACAGAGATTTCACAATAGTACATCTCTCAATGGGTTTCACAACAGTATTGATGGTGTTGCTATTGTTCAGTGACACATACAGCACTATTCACGTGTAGCTGGTCTTATACTACAATTATTAAAAAACAAATCGGTGTGAAAATAAATAATATACATACACACACAAGGCTCTTTTTTGACTGAAGAACAGTAAGTAATGCCCAGGCCATGGCAAAAAAACTGTAACACGTCTAAACCACATTTAAAGCACATTCTTCCTCCCCATTTCCCCCAAAAAGAATTGTGGGAACTGTAGTTTACCCCAACAGAGCTATGATTCCCAACACCCTTAACAAACTACACTACTCTGGCAGACTGTCTCGCCAGAGTGGTGCATGCTCTAGTTATCTCTCGCTTGGACTACTGCAATACGCTCTATGTGGGGCTACCTTTGAAGGTGACCCGGAAACGACAATTAATCCAGAATATGGCAGCTAGACTGGTGACTGGGAGCAGCCGCCGAGACCACATAACACTGGTCTTGAAAGACCTACATTGGCTCCCAGTACGTTTCCGAGCACAATTCAAAGTGTTGGTGCTGACCTTTAAAGCCCTAAATGGCCTCGGTCCAGAATACCTGAAGGAGCGTCTCCTCCCCCATCGTTCTGCCTGGATACTGAGGTCCAGCACGAGTGCCTTCTGGTGGTTCCCTCGCTACGAGAAGCCAAGTTGCAGGGAACCAGGCAGAGGGCCTTCTCGGTAGTGGCGCCCACCCTGTGGAACGCCCTCCCATCAGATGTCAAAGAGAAAAACAACTACCAGACTTTTAGAAGACATCTGAAGGCAGCCCTGTTTAGGGAAGCTTTTAATGTTTAATAAATTATTGTATTTTAATACTTCTGTTGGAAGCCGCCCAGAGTGGCTGGGGTATAAATAATATATTATTATTATTATTATTATTATTATTATTATTATTATTATTATTATTATTACAGTTCCCAGAATTATTTTGTGAAAGGGGTCGGCTTTAAATGTATGAAGCCTTCTTGTAGGTCCAGCTTTTTACTGTTTTGGTCCTTATTTCTGTAAAGGAGGAAGCACTGAGGATTGCAGCTCTTGTGCACTTTGAAAATGGAAACCTTGATATAGATTTCATTGGCCCATCTTAAAAGTACACACACATATATAATATACACATCGTGAAAAGCTCCAGAACTGAAGCAAGCCTCTCATTTATCAGACAGTTATTTCAGAAGGGGGAGGAAAATGTTTAAACATTTTTTTCACGGCATCGCATACAAGAGAGAGAGAAATAATTGACAAAGAACAAAGAACCCCCATTCTGCTATCTTATCCTTTTTGACAGCTGCTTCCTCAATATAAAGGGCAGTATAATTGTTCTCATCAGTCTTATAATTAAAATCACTATCCAGCTGACAGACAATTTGCAGAGGCTTCCCTTATGAGTTTAACAGATGTTGCTTTATTAGATCATGGCTCTGCTGCATTAAGAAGTGCTATCATCATAATCAGTGCTTTTGTGCGCCTCCCTTAATGTTTGTTGTCATAATCTTCTTGATTGCACACATTTGAGAACAGAAATCAGATATCAGGTCTCAAGGGGGTTATCCACAGTTTAAAGTGTCTCTCCCATCTTTTTTTATCCTTTGTGAGGTGGCCTTGCAAGCTTTTATTCAAAAGCAGTCCCGTATTATTCAACCCACAGGCACCAGCTCCATCCAAAGCCTCCACCTGCCAAAGGGATGGAGTAATACTACCGCAGGGGGAACAGCCTTGCAGATGTGGGGAAACCCACTCTTGTCCCTTCCTAACCCGCTGTTTAAAACAGGGAAGGGCAACCTGTAGAGGGGAGGGAAAGGTGGAGGCAAAGAGAGGTTGAGAAAAGGGGTGTTGGTTGGGCCCACTTTCTGCTCCACCCACTACCATTTTCAACTCTTCCCATCACCAGCATGTTGGCCCTGACAGATTATGTTCAAAGGAATGTGGAAAAGGTTCCAGAAAAGAAAAAGGTTCTCCCTGTTTTTAAAGCTGGGTAATGTAAACTGCGGGACGCAGGTGGCGCTGTGGGTTAAACCACAGAGCCTAGGGCTTGCTGATCGGAAGGTCGGCGGTTCGAATCCCTGCGATGGAGTGAGCTCCTGTTGCTCAGTGCCTGCTCCTGCCAACCTAGCAGTTCGAAAGCACATCAAAGTGCAAGTAGATAAATAGGGGAAGGTAAACGGCATTTCCATGCGCTGCTCTGATTTGCCAGAAGCGGCTTTGTCATGCTGGCCACATGACCTGGAAGCTGTACGCCGGCTCCCTCGGCCAGTAAAGCGAGATGAGCACCGCAACCCCAGAGTCAGTCATGACTGGACCAAATGGTCAAGGGTCCCTTTACCCTTTAATGCAAACTGCAGCTCCTAAGAAAGGGAGCACAGCCAGGGTGGGGCTTGCATAAGAGTGAAAACTGACCAGGTTCAACAGAAAATCTGAAAAAGTCCATTTGCAGTTTCACGGTTGAAGTTTAAATGAAACATCTAAATATTGAATACTGCCAGGAGTATGACCAACAAAGGGTCTTCCAACTTTTGTCTTTTTGTTTCAGTCGAGCATGTGCAATTCCTCTCTTTGTGGGTTTAGTACTGGGGTTAGGCTCATAATATGGGGGCAGCCTGTTTGGGGTTTGTGTGGGTGTGCTCTCACTCATCATCAGTCATGTCTCAAACACAAGTCCAATAGGACGTTGTATCACACACACAACCACTCCCAAGACACTACTTCCAAATACAACTTCATCTGCTGGTGGGCGATTGTTGCTTTACTATGCATGCAACAGGACACTGCAATCCATGTGCTGAGAAGCTGCAATATCCCTGAAACCCAAGTTTGAAAGAAGATATTTCCACACAACAAAAAAAAGCACAGCTACAACTGCACATTGATGTCACAATAGTTGGGCCCAAAGTAAAAGGGAGGGACTGCCCTGAGACCTCCGAGTATAGGGCTGTGTATAAATTCAAATAATAATAATAATAATAATAATAATAATAATAATATTCAATATCCAAGTATTGGGGTGTTTTTAAAGCATGAGCTTTCAATGGGGTAGGTATCTCATCTAAGGTACAATGATTGCAGATTTACACTTGATTTAAAACAGGCATCCCCAAACTTCGGCCCTCCAGATGTTTTGGACTACAATTCCCATCTTCCCCGACCACTGGTCCTGTTTGCTAGGGATCATGGGAGTTGTAGGCCAAAACATCTGGAGGGCCGCAGTTTGGGGGTGCCTGATTTAAAATATAAGTGATTTGTTAAGCTATGTTTAACTATGCACTGTCCTGAATCTTCCAACACGGCCCCAAATTCTAGATTGGGGGCGGGTAATCCCTCCTATTTTCTTTCTCCATACCACGTGCCATCTTATACTCCTCTGCTATGTCCCCCACCATTTCGTTCTGAATTAAAAAGCTCCAAATGTTGTGAACATCCCTCATAGAACAGGGCTCCTTGATCATTTTGGTTGCCTTTTCCTGCTCTACAATCTCCTTTTTGAGATGAGGCAACCAGAACCATACGCAGTTTATCAACTGCGGAATAGATTTGCCTAATGGCATTCTGATATTGGTCGTTTTATTTTACATCGTTTATCAGGACAACGCAGTTCTGCCTCACATCCTTCAATAATAGCCAATTAGGCCTACCCCAAATGTTGCAGTCCTGAAATATTTAACTGAAAAATCATGGGAATGTTTAAAGTTACTTTCTGCACTACTGGCCATGTGGGATACCCTACATTCAGTTTATCACCTCCTCTGCTGTCATAAAGGGTAAAGCTTAATTTTTTAAAAAATGACCATGGAATGTTTTATGTTTCCAGCAGCTGTGTGGCATTAACATGACACCTATTAAAATAAGGCCTGAAATAGAATAATGAGAGCTGGTGTCCTCCTGGGGACTGTTTGGTATATTAAGGAGGAAGTTGAGTAGAAATAAACCCTTTGGCCCTTGAGAAAGAACTAGTGGTGTTTTATTGCAACAGGATGGCTGCAATACTCTTACCGTATTAGCTGTATCACAATATGAATGGCTGCTTAAGTGCACATTTTATTTTAGCTTATTCTGCATCCTTCAGAAGAGCATAAAACCAAATAAAGCACACTTTAGGAAAGGGATATTAATTTATTACAAATAATGTTTAGGAGTCATCTCACTGCCCATAGGCATTCAAGGCAATGTGGAAAATGACAGCCAGAAATAATTTCACATTACATTAAAATACAGAATAAAATTCTATAAACATACCAAACAGCAGCAAAAATATAAATTTAAACAGTACAAAAGCCCCTAATAAAATGTCTATTTTGGGCAGCAATCCTGTTACTTCTAACCTCAGAGCAAGCATCAAAGAAATCTTCAAGACTTATATCTTATTAGACATGTATAGGATAGCACCCCAAAATGGTTGAGCCCTAGTTTATTCACATCTAACAGAGTAAAGACAATGATAAAATCAATACTTAAAGGAAGACTAATTACAAACAAAAACCAACAGCCATTAAAGCATAACAGTAAACACTGCAATAATCTGATCAATGAAACAAAACAAAGAACACCAAAGGGTTAAAGGAAATATTTATTCATTCCTGCCACCATTCATCATATGATAGTTTCCAGAGAATGCAACCTTAAAGAGAGCAAAGAATCATCATATCATAAATGCTTCTTCGAGAGATACTGTTCTTTCAGATAAAGAAGCTGAGCCTGCAATCCTATTCTTGCTTACTTAGGAGTAACCCCCACTGAATAATACAGTGGGATTTACTTCCAAGAAAACAAGCAAAGTATTTAGAACTAGGAGGGATAGTTAATGCATACATACCTGGGAGTAAGCCCCACCGGACACATTAAGACTTAACACGTACAAGAGTAGACTGAAAAGCAAATAAATGCAAGTTTCCAAAACTGTTGAAAAGTCCTAAGCATTTGTATTGAACAACATAATAGTGATATGCATAATTAAATATACCTATGGGATGTAGTCTGCAATGCAGCCCAAGGGCAGCATGCATTAAGAATTAATAACAATAAAATAGGCCTGATGTGCTTTTGTCTATATACTCCTGGACTAGCACATCCCACATGCAAGTGTAGCTTGCAACTGTATGGAGATAAAAAGTGGGTGATCTCACAGCCCATTTACTTCAGATCACATCAATTAAATATAAATACTATTCTGGTGCCTGGAATACAATTTATGACCACATATAAACATAATCCATGGAACCAGCCAGGAATGTTGGAGAAATCACCAGTTATCACTTACTGTGGAAATGAACAATTTTGAACCATCTAACATATCATGGCTACTTCATTGTCTATGGAAGCCATTGTGGCATGTAAGCAGTAATAACACGAACAGGCCCTAGAAATTGTTATGATCAATACAATGTCTCTAGAATCTATGTGGACATTTATTTGTGTAACTAAATATATTGCATATTTGGGTTCATTGGTGACATCTCATGCCGAAGATTGTGGGTGCCTGCAACTTTGCCCATTGACTTTGTAAGGGCCCTGCCCCACAAATATATTATTGTGGGTACAGAAGCACCCACAGCCCTCTGGAGTTGGCTCCAGTGTTTGGGTTAGACTCCTCTCTTTGTGGCATACCCTCAAGATAAGTCAAAACGAGCTATCCTTTAATGCACATTAACTCGTCTTTTGTTTGTATTAGCTCATGAATGGTAAATCGGGTCCTCCCTTAAAGAGGGCACGTGTTGCGGTGAGACCTGGCAACCAACCCGTGTTGTGGGTGGGTAAGATTGGATAGCCACAACAACAATTGGTAGGTCCTTTGATGCAGGGTTCAATCGGGCCAATGGGACACAGGCTAAACGTATCAAGGGACCTATATATGCCGATGCACATGTCCCTGAGCTTCCTCTTTTGGTGCATGCATTGGAACATCCGCCCACCTCTCCCTACTTTTAGGGCTTCTGCGCTTAACCTTGCTATGCAGTAGTGTGTCATCTGTCATTGGGACAGGGGCAGGGCAGGAATTTTCCCCACTTGGCTGGTTCCATTTGGGTTTTGTCTGCCACGTAGCAAATCGTCACAACTTGTAAGGTTGCAGAGAGGCTCTGGTTCAGGTGATATGGATGGGGAAATGCTCTCGCCATCCCTATGTGAAGGGTATTCCGTTAAAGGAATCCAGGTTTGATCAACCCTGTGAGGGGGTTGTGTCCCTGTCAGAGTCCAGGGGGGCATCTGGGTGGTGGACATAACCTGCTCTTGGCTTTCTGCCTATCCGGGTGTTCACCCTTGGCTGACCTATGCTGGTGCCCTGGGTCAGCGCTACCTGAAAGGGTGCAGGGAGCTAGTCGAAACAGAGCCTATGCAACCACTCACTTGCTGTAATCAATAAAGTTGTGGCCTAAATGCTGCCAAAAACCAATCCAAAATTTGAGTCTTGTCTGAATTTATTTAAGGGGGAGGTTTAAAGGTCTTAACACGCAAAAAGTAGCCTTTCCTCACTCTCTCTCAGAAATGTCTGTTCACTTACCATTGGCCTTGTACTCTGCCCTTCCTATGAAAAAGGTGGATCCCATGCTAGGGATCATTTTGAACAAGTTTGAAATTATAACTGTCAATATTGAATGCCTGTATACATATCGATGGCACAACCACACTAGCAGTATTGCATACGCTTCTGGTCAGCACATCACTCGGATATTGTGGAGTTGGGCCTTCTTGGAGGTAGGGCCCTCCCTGTGGAATGCCCTCCCATCAGTTGTCAGGGAGAGAAAGAACTACACAATTTTTAGAAGACATCAGAAAGCAGCCCTGTATGAGGAAGTTTTTAACGCTTGACATTTTATTATGTTTTAATATTCAGACAGAAGCTACCCAGAGTGGCTGGGGAAACCCAGCCAGGTGGACAGGGTATAAATAATAAAATTGTTGTTATTGATAAGAATTATTATAATTTTTATTTATACCCTGCTTCCCCCCCCCCCCCCGACAGTTTACAGATAAGAATTATGGGTTTTCTTCCTGAGCATGACAACAATAAGCTCAGGGCAAGCTCGTTTCCTATTTGGGGGCTTCCAGGGGCATCTGGTTAGACATTGCGAAAAACGGGATGCTGGACTAGATGATAGGCCAGGCACCCCACCCCCCCCAAACTGCGGCCCTCCAGATGTTTTGGCCTACAACTCCCATGATCCCTAGCTAACAGGACAAGTGGTCAGGGAAGATGGGAATTGTAGTCCAAAACATTTTTATTTATACCCTGCTTCCCCCCCCTTCGACAGTTTACAGATAAGAATTATGGGTTTTCTTCCTGAGCATGACAACAATAAGCTCAGGGCAAGCTCGTTTCCTATTTGGGGGCTTCCAGGGGCATCTGGTTAGACATTGCGAAAAACGGAATGCTGGACTAGATGATAGGCCAGGCACCCCACCCCCCCAAACTGCGGCCCTCCAGATGTTTTGGCCTACAACTCCCATGATCCCTAGCTAACAGGACAAGTGATCAGGGAAGATGGGAATTGTAGTCCAAAACATATGGAGGGCCGAAGTTTGGGGATGCCTGTGATAGGCCATTGGTATGATCCAAAAAGGCTCTCGTCATTGCGCTTTCGACGTGCTCGGAAAGCTTCAGTTTCGTACGCAGAGAGAGAGGTGGATCAAGGGCTTTGGTCTTCCTTCGCCTTGTTCTGCGAAGTAGGTTTCTTCTGAGCTTCTCCATGATCCCTTCCCCCTCGAGGCTTCCCGGCCTCTCCGTCGAAGGGACGGAGGCAAGCCGGGCTCTCCTCCTGCTTGCATCAGGCAGGGCAGCGGCGGCGGCGGCGAAGGGCGGCTCTTCCTGCTGGCGCTCCGCCTCCCTCCCTCGGCCCCTCCCTCGCCCCGTCAAGAAGCCAGGCGTGCCCAACCCGCGCCAGCGCAACGCAGTCACTCCAGGGCCACCAGCAGCGCCGGCGGGAAGCCACCTCGAGCTCCCTCACACACACACACGTCCTCCGGCGGCCTGGGAGTTTGCTCGAGAGCCTCTTCGCCCCTTTCACTCGGCCGCGGCTGGTGGTGCTTTGCCGGGAAGGTCGTCTCCTCCACCTCCGGAGCTGTGTTAGGATAACGTCGCCGTGTGCTTTGTGCGCGCGCCTTCGGCTGCCGCGCAAGGATATTTTTTGGGGGGGACTCCACAAGCGGAGGCGCCTTTTGGACGGGGCGGATTCCGGATCTTCATCGGCCAGGTGAGGGACCTCGAGCGAGGCCGCCGGGCGCGGCGCGGGAAACACAACGCGGGAGACGGAGGGAGGGAGAGCGAGGGACCCTGGGCTGAAGGGAGGCGCCTTCGGGCAGGCGGGCTCAGGTAATTGGCGACGGGGCGCAGGTGGGCGAGAGAGAATGGGAGGGGGGAGGAGAGAGAAGACGGAGAGCGCCGTGCCCTTTCCCCCAGCCTTTCTGGCCAAGGATTTGTCGTGCTCTGTGGGCCAAATCGACGTTTGTGGTGGAAGAGCATCTGACCAAGCCGGATACGGGTCTTCTTCTGCTCCGTGTGTTTCTCTCTCTCTCTCTCTCTCTCTCTCTCTCTCTCTCTCTCTCTCTCTCTCTCTCTCTCTCTCTCTCTCTCTCTCTCTCTCTCTCTCTCACACACACACACACACACACACACACACACACACACACACACACACACACACACCCCGGTGGTTGTTTGCCTTTTTGTGTGGCTTGCAGCGCGGGCTCTCGTCGTAGGGATGCCGGGCACATCCCGGCGGAGCGAGAGAGCAGGCGTTGCTTTGCTTAGCGAGTAACAGGTCTTTCCGCTTTCCCGGAAGCTGCTTTGGAGTTCTTTCCGAACTGGGCTCTTGGGATTTCAGGCAATCAGTTCTGCCTTGAAAATGCTTGTGCTGGTGAGAAATAACTGCTTCGGAATCAAAGGCAAAAATCTCCTTGGCCAGGCAAAGTAGTTGTTTTGGCCTTACTGTATCTCGGTTTTACTGGAGAAGCTCTTCTAAAAATGCGTTGGTTTAATTTATTTTTGTTTGGATTTGTGAATGGGGACCCTGAACTAGAATTATTCAGATCTAACTTTGCAAGTCAGTTGATCTCCATGTGATTAGAAGAAAGAGGAGAGGCGCATATAAGATGAATGATACGAGTTTGAAAAACAAACTTTAAAAAAACCACTTTTAGTGTGTTCTTGTTGCTCACTCTCCTAAATATTAAGTCTGATAAATATTTGGGCTGTTAAGATCAAGTGTCACAGTATCTGTAGCTTGATCACTATTCCTTTTTTGGATATAGTGTTGCACGCAGAAGGCTTTTATCTCATTAAGTCTTCATTTCCGATGTAAATGAATCTTGTAATGCTATTGATCCATGTGCTAATGGCACTTAATAGATGTTTCTTTGGATATGAGCAGGAACAGAGAAGGAAATTGTTGCCCTTAACAATTACTGTATGTCTCTTTGGGTCCTGTCCCCCCCCCCCCCATTAGCTAAATGTCTTGCTGCATTCTTGTACTGTATACCTTTTGTGAGAGTGAATAGGTTGTTTGTGTGGCATATTCACATTAATACTGGTTCACTGTTGATTAGGCTTTCAAACTTTATCGTAAGAAATTAGCCTGTTTAATGTTGCATTGAAAAGGACAAGGGGATAAAATCATTAGTGGTCTTTTATAATTAGTATTTTTAACGTTTTGGTCTCTGATTATTAAATGTTGATCATGAATGCATTAACTGCTTCTGGCAGACTTCCTCATAGCCCTAAAATGAATACTTAATCCTGCTTGAAATCACCTACACATAAGTAAGTTTTTAGTTACCTGCTAGCTTGACCATATGTTTACAGTATAAGGCAAGTGGAGAAGTAAGGCCTAGTTTTATCCACAAATGCATATGCCTCAAGACTTGTTTTTTTGTATACTGTACTATGATTTGCTAGAGAGTAACAACAAGCAACAGGCTGTTTATCTCTTCACCTATTCACCTTTCCCCTTTTAAAAAAATGTACCCAAAAGATATACCTATGCACACTTGTACAATCTAGCACCATGTGTTAACATACGGCTTTTCTTAAACATGCTACTGTACACTCATGGCAGTATGTATGTAACTGAAACTTCTCCAGAAAATGAATGAATGCAGGAAAATCTTCCTTAAACATCAGTAACACTTATTTTTTGTATTTTACTGGAAGAAATATCAGTTAATTAGTTGGACAAGGGCTCTTTATATCTGTCATTTATGTAGAATATGCTTATTTACAGGAATCCATTTAGCTCAGGAGATTTTGGTCAATAATATCCAGTTTTAATATAAAATGCAGTTGTAACCAGTGCTGAACCTCAGGAAACTAGCCTCTGCCTCCATAAACAAAGCTGTTTGAAAAGAAAGCTTCTCTTGAAGCTAAGAAAGCATTGCTTGTTGGAATTTGCTTTTTGAAAGAACTGTGTCATTGGAGCTATCAGGGGGAAAAGGTATTTTCGACTAGGAGGAGAGAGAGCCCATGTATGTTTGAAAACACACAGAGACCAGGAGTTCGCCCAGTATAATTAATATATATAAAGTATTTCATACCACATAAATTATTTCATGTTTGAATAGCTCATTATATAAACCTGAGGTTTTAAAATTCTGTATCTATCAATACAGATTTCTATATGAGCAGACAACTAAAAGTGACACTAAATTAAAATAGATTTCCACTTTTATGGTCAGGGATTTTAAAGACTTGACATAAGGGAGAAAAAGCTGAGCCATGTTCTTACTTTTCATGCCAGGTGTGGAATTCTTAAGGGGGGAAAACCCTACATTAAAATTAACAGCATTTTGATCTGTTGGCTGATAACCTTAGGCAAAGTACGTCAAGTGGATACACATTTACTGATGCATTTCTGGAAACTGATAACCAGTGACCAGTCTGGAAGATAAGGGTTAAACCAACACTGTGCCAAAGCATTACTATAAAACATTTGTGTTCAATTGTGACGAACTGAACAACGCCCCATAAGCTTGCTTTTATAGCTTTTTGACCCTCTTTTGTTGAGTAAGTGTACTCAGGTATTATCCACAGTTCCATCAACAATAGTTTTAAGAGTTTTAGTCAGAAACCTCACATTATACTGTTCCTGGCACTATTAAATATAAAGTACTTTATCATTTCCCCTCACCATAATGCAGTCTGCTCTTGGTCTCCTCAAATCCTTTATCCCAACAATAATCAAGTAGTGTGTGCATTAGTTATGTGTGGGAGCTGAATAAAGAAGCGAATTGGAGTTAAAGGGGGGGGGTCTTGTTAAAACATGATGTAGGCAATTGCCTCCCTGCCCCCCCCCCCAATTTAGAACAGGGCCCACACAGACTGTCACTTTATTTTCTAAGTTTTTAAATACTGAATTGCTATGTCATTGTATATCTAGTTATCCTAGGTCTGTGGGCTTTGCAATAAGTGATGCTGTCCAGCATGTTGCCTGCAAAGTATGGAAGACTCTGGGTTGTTCTTTGTCCAGCAATAGAAAGTTTTTTTAAAAATGAAAGTTAAGGTGTTAAAAAGAACCCCTTCATTCTGTTATCTAACACAAACAAACCTAGAGCTCCTGAGAACTCCACAGGAGTGTTCTACAAAAGCATCATGGTTTAAAGCCTGTATTGGAGGCCTGTGGCCTATCAAGAGGACACAGGCAAGGTCTGTAAGATCTATTGAAGGGCACCAGAAACTAGGCCCTGTGTGAAACTGCAGAGTTTTTAAAACTTTAGAATCAACAATACAGATGACTCAACCACTTCTTAACTGTTTTAAGGTAAGAAAGAACAAGAGAGAAACCCCTGCTCTGCTTTCATAAGAGATTATGGAAGAATATGAATGCCTTATACTTCCCCCCACAAAAAGCCCCTGGACCTATTTAACAGCAATTTGGCAAGCTTAATCCACTCTGGAGGAGCTCCTGTACCTGCAAATCTCATCCACTTTGGCCAAAATGTGAAACATAGCTATTTTTAGGTTCTTCATTATTGTGAATGGGGAAATAGAGGCACCAAATTATTGGTGTCTACAGTGGGGAGTGTACAGTGTGCCTGTGGAAACCCCTAGTGAAATATATTTATGGTGTGAAAAGTTGATTCATTAGGTAGTTGATTCATTAGGCTGGGGAAGAACAGCCCATGGGCAAGGCTCATGTTTTCTCTAGACCCAGCCAAAAGTGGGGGGACAGAAAATACAACTGCCCAAGGCTGAGCTTGAAACATGGGTAGTTAGTCCTACTAAATGTAAGTAGGCCAGCTAGGGAGATGGCTGGAGATGTTTCCTCACCCTGACTAAGAATTAATGGAAGCTAATAAGAATTGGCTCTGGTTTTATTTCATCTCAGACATGTAGGTTGTATAGGCCTGATTGGTTAATTGGAGCAAGTGAGTATGGAATTGGTGTTTGAGTTGGTGGGGAACTACAGAGTGTACCTTTTCTATGACTAACAAAAATATGGAACAAGGTCTGATAAAATATATCTGTTCTGCAGTAATTGTTTTAATGAAGAGTGATGACCCTAAGGACACTTATGTGGAAGTAAATTCCACTAATAGCATACCAAATGGATGTGATTGGGATGAGGTGCTGCTTAACTGCTATGTCATTAAGGTAAAGGTAAAGGGACCCCTTCGTGACCCCATGGCGTGCTATGGTCCATGGGGTCACGAAGAGTCGGACACGACTAAACGACTAAACAACAACAAAAGGGACCCCTGACCATTAGGTCCAGTCATGACCGACTCTGGGGTTGCGGTGCTCATCTCGTGTTATTGGCCGGGGAGCCGGCGTACAGCTTCCAGGTCATGTGGCCAGCATGACAAAGCCGCTTCTGGTGAACCAGAGCAGCACAGGGAAACACCGTTTACCTTCCCGCTGTAACGGTACCTATTTATATACTTGCACTTTGACGTGCTTTTGAACTGCTAGGTTGGCAGGAGCTGGGACCGAGCAACGGGAGCTCACCCCGTCGCGGGGATTCAAACCGCCAACCTTCTGGTCGGCAAGCCCTAGGCTCTGTGGTCATGTCATTACTGTGTCATTACTCTCGAACAATTCTTTTTATATGATCTCATAATGTGAATTTTAAAAAGGAGGGACAATTTTAGAAAGAATTGAAAAAGTATTAAAACCTTTTTTCTTGTTTGATCTATGTGTACGCTTTTATGGATTTTTGGGAAAGCTCACTTAAGGCTATGCAAACTTAAGTACTCAGCTGTACATGGTGACTGGATGATGAATAATACCATCTTTAGATAGCAATACCATTTTATAGTGTTTCAGTCTAATAATTTATAATTCAGACAGTCTATACTTTTGGCAGAAGCTGAAGGGAGTCATTCTACATACACATAAAGAGAGATTTAATCAGTAGAAATTAAGTAGAGCAAAAATGAAGTATTGTGTTCACAACAATCTTGTGACATAGGTTTGACTGAGATGCTGTTGACTTAGACCACCCATTGTGTTCATGGCTGACTGGTGATTTAAACTTGTATTTCACAGTGCCATACCAAAGTCCAGCCACTGAGCCAAAATGCCTCCCTATTTCGTAATCCTTATTATAAGTTAAATGCTAGGTAGCATCAACGTAACCTTTATAGCGTACGTGTCAAGATGCTGTCGTAGCGATTGGTGTTTGATGCCGAGTCTTATTTCATAGTGAGTACTTTGATGGTTGCACCCAATTGTGCATAATGATCTTTAAAATAAAAAAGTTATATGTTGGTAGAACATTATGTTGTAACTTGTAGGTTAAAATAGCCAAGTCTGACATTCTGATTGTTGTACTTTTGGATAGGTCAGTGACACACCCTCCACCCACCAAGCCATATCACATACAGCTTGGCAAATTACCCTCTTTCAAAATATTTCTGTGAGGTGGGGTGATATTTGAAAGCTAGTTGTGTAGCTTTGGAGTTGGGACATTAAAGTTTAATCTAGCGCAGCTAGAATGTTTTTAAATGATAACTCTTGATTTGCTTCTCCTACGTTCTCCCATCTGAATGAAGGAGCTTGGTGACATTCGTGTATGACCTTTGTAAACTGCAGCAGATAGAATGTTCCTGCATGAGCCAAAAGCATTTTCCCCCTGTCAACAAATGGCTCTCATATATACTTTTCTCATTTTAGATGAGTGACTTTGGAATCAAGAACATGGATCAGGTAGCACCTGTGTGCAATGCATATAGAGGACTGCTCAAGGTGAGTTGTGAAAAACAAACATTTTCAGTAACACTTTACTTTTGCATGCATGAAACTATTTGTACATGCTATAACAATATACTTCTGTTCCAGCTAAAACTAACATTTTCAGTAACAGTCCTCTATGAGAAGTGCTTTGTCTTCTGTTTTGGCTTGCTGTGACATCAACTTAACTAATGTCTCTTTAAAAATTCCACTATTGATTTCAATACTGCCTGACATTCAAACCTTTGAGGGAGTCAGAGACAGAATAATTTAGCAAAATGAAGCTATGTCTTAATTTAGCAATAAACTGTGTAAGGTTGTATGTTTACTTAGATAAAACAAAAGAATATAAATGTAAGCCTTCTGGAAAATGCTTGCTAACCTTTTCTTGGCTTGTAGGCTGGTCACAAAGAATATTGAAGGCATATTGGTTGACTTACGTTGGCCTTCTGGGCACAATTCCAACATTGTACAACTGTTCCTCATTCGTTCAGGATTTTTATGTGTCTATGCTTTTAACGTGCTCATTGTGCTGTTTAGTTTCATATTCAAAACATTTTTTTTTCAGTACAGCATGCCTTTTACTCACTATTAATTCTGCTGCATTTTTTCCAGTGACTCAGTTCAAGGGTCACTTATTTATACAAAACACAGGAGTTTCCAGATTATGTTGAAAGAGTTGACTCAGATCTTTTATCAGTTAACATTGAAAGAATTTATGTTGTTAGAAGGCTAGACAGCTGGCTTATTATTAATCATTTCATTTGTACAGCAACTTGTTCAAGTAACTTCTTAAAGCTGAATTTTTTTATTGGAGTAATGTCTATATGAACAGTTTCTTTGTTCTAGACTGAATCACATTGACTAAATTGGTGTTGGGCTAAAACACCATCTGAGTCACACACTAGAGGCACACATATGATAGGTGTACTTTGTGCTGGCTTTTCCACCCTGTGATATGCTTTTTTGAATTTAAAGGGTGAAATCAATAACAATGTATTAGAGAAGTTACCCAGAACTGGCACCCAAACTTCATACATATGCTGCTTCCCTGACAATTTGAATACAAATATATTAATAAAAGCAGTAGAAAGTCAAATATATTGTTCTTGGAAGCCTATCTTAACAATTCAACAAGCTAACCATTTTAATGATGTGCAAACATTTCAGTGAATGGCTATGTTTGTGAGTTAATGAGTGAAAAAAATAGTGGAATGTATCAAATTTTTTATTTCAGACTTTCTTTACAATGGCTGCTACAAAGATGGTAGTGTTGTATTCTCGTGTGTGTGTGCGTGCGTGTGTGATTTTTGTTTTATCAAATAGGTGCTTATAAATATTATACACAATTATGCAAGAAAGGTTAGTGTGCAGTTTCTGTAAATCAGTATGCAGTTAGTGTGCATTTCATAAAACTATTCTGGTGAATAGCTTCATAAAAAGGAAGTTACTTAGGAAAGTAAATAATTATAAAACCTCAAACCTCAGATTACTGTTCAGATTTCATGTGTGTCTACCATTGTTTTCTAGAGTCTAGACCATATCTATTCCCCCCTTAACAGAATTTATAGTGTTATGCGGTCATTCAAATGCGAATAGTGCTTCATAAAATAAAGCAAAACCTTTAAAATAATACTAAAGCTATGCTAATTCAGATTTCATATTGTACTTTCAAAATGTTGCAAGGATATGCTCCATGACATTATGAATCTGAAGATGCTTTTGTAACTTCCTATTTGAACTACTGCTACAGCTTTTAGTAAATCAGGAAATCCAACGTCAATCCTTTGTATGTACTTAGTCAGTATCAAGGGAAATAATACAGACTAAGAAATGGCTGCTTAACATAGAATGGAACTGTTAAGATTCCTGGAACAATGAATTACATAACCATATCACATTTGCTCTATAAACTTGTGTGTGTACTAAAATATCCAAGCTGAACTTCTTGTATTTTCTTCTTCAGCGGCAGCCTGCATTTGATAGCTTTGAAGGTGCAAATTCTTTGTTTACTGGATACTTTCCCTCATTAAATGAAGATCAGACAGTCCAGGAAGTGCCAACAGGCCTTGATTCTATTTCTTATGGTAAATACCAGTTTTATAAATGCAACACCTCTGTCATGCCAGTTAATAGAATGGGATACTCTAAACAGGATGTGGTCCGTAATCACCTGTATGAAGAATTAGAGAAGGCACAATCTGTGGGCATCTCCTCTTATTCATAACAGGATAGCGTTGAAGCAGAGTCATTGGTCATGTGTAGCTCCTATTAATTTGAGTACAGTGGAACCCCGACTTACATGCGCCTCGTCTTGCGGACATTTCAAGTTGCGTCCACGACAAACCCAGAAATAAACACCAGGTTTGCCGCGATTCGTGCATGCGCGGAAGCAGCTTCTGCATGTGCAGAAGCACGCTACTGCCAAATGTGCACGCTCACAAGACGCCTCTTCTAGTGTACCATTTAGACCAGCGGATGGACCTCTGGAACGGATTATGTCTGTAAGTAGGGGTTCCACTGTAGTGCTTATGTAGGAAATGTCTTGGTAGAGTTGGGCACAGAAATACCCCTCGTACCTCGTAATATAAATTTAGCATTCTCAGTCCAGATTGTGCATGTGGCTCCATTAGCCTGAGTAGCAAAATACAAAGATGTGCATAGTTGTTGGAATTAATGGAGAAGCCATTGCAAGCAAAGAAGGACTAGGACTGTTTTCTTTGTTCCTAGGCTTGAAACTGATCAGGATGCAAAGTTCATTTAGTTCTTCTGGTAATGAAAGTACCGTAGTATTTTACTCTGAAAGTCACGCTGGCAGGTAGCATATCAATAAATGAATTCAGATAGTTCGTCAGAGCCCCAGTTGCAGCAACACTGTTTTTGCCATAATAGTGCTGTACACCTGACGAAATAGTCAATAGAACATAGATAAGCGAAGTATTGTGGTTTTGAAATGATTATAATTCCGTATAACAAAGGAAAACTCTTTCTTGCAAAAAGCGAGTTAAAATCATGGATAGCAATGCTGGTGATCCTGTCCTGAAGGAATGCAGAGTAAATAACAAGTTCGGAATAATTACTATGTTTATGCAAACAATTTTAAATGTGGTTACTTTATGTTCTTTTCTAGTGTTGTAATGTTGCTGGTCTCTTCTAATGCTACATCTCTGGCAACTTCTGTAAAGATTACAGTTGGGCCCAAAATCTATATTAATAACAAAGTATTGCTGCAGTTGAGAGAGAAGAAACATTTCCCCCCTTTCCTTTTTCTAAATCATTGCAACTCTTCTGCCTTTCAGAATCAAACAGCTGTGAATTGCCTCTCTTAACCCCATGCAGTAAGGCTGTGATGAGTCAGGCCTTAAAAGCAACTTTCAGTGGTTTCACAAAGGAACAGCGCAGACTGGGTATTCCAAATAGTAAGTGCTTTATTTCTAATGCAAAATACTACAGTAGTTGTATAATACCAGTAAACAAAATGAGTTTCTGAACTAAACAAAATATAGAGTTTGGGATATACTCGCCGTATTAATAAAACGACCCGGCGTATAAGACGACTCCTGACTTTTGAAAAGATTTTCCTGGGTTAAAAAGTAGTCTTATACACAGGAATATACTGTAAGTTCTTGCAAATGATCTTTTGAGGATTGTAGCCTGAGCTTGGTGTAGGTTTAGTTTACTGGATGCTTCTCAAAATAATATGTATATGGAGAAGTGTTACTAAAAGAGGCAGCAGCCAATAGGCATAAGTGTGTGTCCTGCAGAGAGTTTCCTTAATGTTAATTTGTTTGTCTTGCTCCTTGCAGATCCATGGTTATGGTCGCATCATCAGGTGTGCCAGTGGCTTGTCTGGGCCACCAATGAATTTAGTTTGGTAAATGTGAACTTTGAGAAGTTTGCCATGGATGGGCAAGAGTTGTGCAGACTGGGAAAGGAGCGCTTCTTGGAATTGGCACCTGATTATGTGGGTGATATTCTCTGGGAACATCTGGATCAAATGATAAAAGGTAAATGAGTATAACCAGAGTAGTGGCATGAGCTAGGAAACATATGACAAGTTTTGTTTTGGGGCAGTGGATGGTAAACTTGCAAAAGTAAATGCTAAACTTTTTGTTAAGTGTTATACAAAAGCTATTGTCTTTGTTTCTGAAACAATCACTTTCTACAAACTTCTAAGAAAGAAGGCTACAATATTGTGGAAATTGCTATTAGCTTTGATTTGAAGGAAGTATATTGATGTGATTGATTGCTCTTTTTATAAAAAAAACCCCACAATATAACCATGTTATATATTTTTAAAAATATATATTCCTACTGATTTAAACAGGAGAGCTAAGTCTCTTTTGAATTAAAAAGTTTTAACTCTGGTTAGATTGTGCCCAGGGTTAGGTTCCAGTCTCTTTAAAAATTATTGATTTGGTACATGGTTTTGGTAATCTGGCGCAAGTTTAGACACAACAGATTTCAGTGAAAATTGCTGTTATTTTGTGACAATGTTACATGTTGTCTTTTAACAGATGAAAGCAAATTCCCCTGTCCAAAATGTATAAACAAATACTTTTTCTATTTTCAGACAGTGAAGAAAAGTCACAAGATCAGTATATGGAAAACGCCCATCTCACTTCATCCATGCACTGGGTCAACAACAACACATTAGGTAAGTATCTTTAATTAGGCTAATTACAGCAGTTAAGGAAAGCTGGAAAGACTGAATTTCCTTTTGATGTCAGTAGATATCCAATTGCATACCTGTGCTGTACAGAGTATACACCCAGGATGAAATTGCATATGCATATTCAGCAATCTACAGAAAGTTGTTTAATATACCTTTTACTTTCAGAAGGGTGAGGAAGGTAGTCAGGTTATTGGGGGGGGTTATGGTGTTTTTTTTTGTTTTGTTTGGTGATAACAGGAATGGATATGCTTCAAAATGCTGATCTGTTAGGACTAGAAACTTAAAGGAAAAACCCCAATATATTTGCCTGGGGAGAGGTGAGAAGGTTATAGATGTCAGGGAGATTGAGTTGACTATTTGTCATGTTTGGCATTTGACATTGTGCTAACAAGTGTTAGGGCCATACATGTATTGCTCTACTTGACATCTGATACTGTTCTAGGGGAGTCTGCAATGAGTATTATAACAACAAATGTGCTTTTTCCTCCAGGTATTAACATAGAACAAGCACAGTATTGTGCTCAGGTACCCAGCTATCCAAAAGCCCTCAGCTATCCAAAATCCAGCCTTTTGGATGACTTATGTCAGACATCTGTTGGACCAAATGTAATTAACCTAAAACAAGAATATCAGATGTTTCCTAAAGCACAGTTAGAAACTGTCAATGTGAACTACTGCTCCATGAACCAGGACTTCACAAGAAACAACTTGAACTTGATGTTGGATAACTCTGGTAAGATTGCACTTCCCTATGCGTATTATCGCTTAATGTTTATAATGCTTAAAGTATAGAAGATTCCGAGAAATAAACATGAATATAACACAGTTCCTAACATGTGCTCTAGCAATTATGTATTTAAAAAATCCAAGCTTATTGTTTCTGAGTTAGCAACCCAACTTACCTCTTTAGTACTCAACCACAGATCATTATTTTGAGATGCTGAGAACTCATAGTGCCTTTTGATAGGTCAACGGAGTACAGTACAATTTGTTAAAGAATAAAGAAAATGTCTTAAGTTGTTGGCAACTATGCTATAAATTTCATAAGCTGCCTTAATTAATTAATTAATTAATTCTGTACTGCCCTTCACCTGAAGATCACAGGGCGATTTACAATGCATACCATAATAACAAACAAAAAGGACCTCATATGATGAATGCAGGAGCCAGGTTGTTTCATATGAGAAGAAGCGGTCCTTGAGGTCACTTTCAAGCGATCTGTTAATCTATTAAGTAAAGCCCTTGGATTCAAAGTAGTATTCTTACTTACCACAACTGGGCAAAATTGAAGGACTTAAACATAATCTGAATTACGATGGATTGCAACCTCAGTAATTTGAGTTCTTAATTGGTGGATTGGGGGCAGACTCTAACTGTTAAAAAGAAAAGAGATGAAACTAAGCTGCATTCTCATTGGCTTGCTGCACTGAACTAAAGACTCAGCCAAACTGGCAAAGAAAAATGTAGTTGATATGCATTGTGCATGCAATGTAACATTGTGCCACCTGTTTTCCCTGTTTAAAATTACAAAGCATTTAACTGAAACGCTTCTTTGATATGTCTCAATCCAGCCTAAGAGTGCAGTTTTGAGCCTGTATTCTCAGCCTCAACCATTCAAACCCGGATGTTTCTATCATTTGCATTTATTTCTGCTGCGATACTAATACAAAGAAAAACTTGAGTGAACCCAAACTTGTGACTTTTCCACACTTTCAGGTAAACTTAAAGAGCATGACTCAGGTGACAGCGGCACAGAGAGTTATGAAGGCTCAGATTCATTGCTGCAGTCTTGGAACAGCCAGTCCTCCTTGGTGGATGTCCAGCGTGTGCCATCTTATGAGAGTTTTGATGATGACTGCAGCCAGTCCTTGTGTCTCAACAAACCCACAATGTCCTTTAAGGACTACATTCAAGAAAGGAGCGACCCTGTGGAGCAAGGGAAACCAGTTATACCAGCAGCAATTCTAGCTGGGTTTACAGGCAAGTATTACAATATTTTCCTTGACCTTTTTTTTTTTTTTGGCCTCTGGGGCTTTTCTGCCCCTTCACCGATTGCATAATGTCCCATGAGGGTGCGTTTTTATTTAGGTGAAATGACAACAGGGGTAGCCATTGTGAATGTAACTGGAGCAATATCGGACTATTGTCAAAATAAAGATTAAGAATAAAGATTAATTAATTAATTTATTTTAATTTATTAATTTAATTTATTAATTTATTTTTACCCTTTTCTGTTTGTATGAAAGCTAAATAAAAGCAGAATTCAACAATTCTGCTGTGCCCAGTGCAAGTTCTTTTCTGAAATCCATGTTTCAGATGAAATTCAATTGTTGGGGTGAATTTCACTGCAAAGTGTAGCCAACAGTTTGGAGGGCAGGAAGCTTCCTTCAAGTTGTTGCCATGAATTGTTTAAGACTGGGAATCCAGATCTACTGTAAGAAAATCCTATTAACTACAGATGTATATTTTATTTTTTCTGATTCAACCTCTGGTGTCAGATTTACCTTTACCCAGGAAGACTTTAATTATACTAAACAATTATACTAAAATCCTGAGTGCTAGTCTCTTTAACACATTAATCTGTGTATGACACTATACAATAATTTTATCTTATCTTGTTATTAACAGGTAGTGGACCGATACAATTGTGGCAGTTCCTTTTAGAGCTTCTAACTGACAAATCGTGTCAGTCATTCATTAGCTGGACTGGAGATGGATGGGAGTTTAAATTAACAGATCCAGATGAGGTTAGTAGTTCAGTTGTCATGAATAGAAATTGTTCGGCGCCTATTCTTAGGTGGAGCTATGAGGAAGAACAGCCTGTTCTCTGCACTTTAATATAAGCAGTATTAACTAGATGTATAAAACTTGTTTCCCATGTATAGTTTGTTGGCCAGCTTTTTTTTTAAAAAAAAATTAAGACATAACTCTGAACCAGGATAGGAACATTCATATATCTATATATATGTAAATGTAGACACTACTTGCGCGGAGGTAACACCCTTACACTGTAACCGCTGAACCGAATTGCATCAAATTAGAGCAGCGCATAGCTTGCCCATCATGGAGGGATCTGGGGTAAAAAGGTTTTTCAAAAAAACCACACCTTTCACACCCAAAATAATGATTAAACACAAAAGTGGCGTGCAAATTATACAGCACATCCCCAGCAAAAGCTCTGAAGGGCGGCACCAAATAATGATGTCATCAACCGAGCAACTGAAACCACCAAGGCGAGGAAGCCTATTCAGCATAAGGGAATTTCCCTTTAAAAAAGGGAGAACTTGACAGCTATGACCTTGAGTCAGGCACAGCAACGCATCATGGATCGTCACAGGGTGGGGGCAGCCACAGGGATAACTCACAGCAACGCGTGGGAGGGTGAACTATATATATATAAAATTAGGTATCAAGTGGTTGCTTCATGATTTAAATTCTTTGTTACAAAAATGCTGCAGGAAAGTTAATTTGTTGAAGCTTTTCACTTCAGATATACTCATAATTCAAGCATGACTTGGAAGTATTTCATTATTTAAAACCTCCTTTTTTGCAACTCTCTAGATGCCCTAGATGTCTTTAGCTATTCATTTAGCTTTGAAGGATTAGACATTTCATTCCACCTTTCCCTTTTGAACTTGTTATTCCTAGTATGCTCCAGTAAACTTGGCCTTGTGGAAGTGCTAGTGATTAAAGAACATGGCATTTGGAATAATCTAAATTACTTCATTCCTAAAATTCAGCAGTTGCCTTGAATATTAATAACTCTTACACATTTTTTTCCTGTGGCTTAAGGTTGCACGGCGATGGGGCAGAAGGAAAAACAAGCCCAAAATGAACTATGAGAAGCTGAGCCGCGGCCTCCGCTATTACTATGACAAGAACATCATACACAAGACTTCAGGGAAGCGCTACGTATACCGTTTTGTATGTGACCTACATAACCTGTTGGGCTATACAGCAGAGGAGCTTCATGCAATGCTAGGAGTGCAGCCAGACACAGAAGACTGAGCATTGCAATTTTCTGTAGCATTGATGGAAGAATGCAACAACACATGAACTGTGAACTGGGACCTCCTTGCATCAGTCATTAGTTTTACCTTCTGGCTGTTTGGAGTGGAGCACTGTAAAAGACCTTAAAAGAAGTGATTTTGTGAACCAGGTGAAGCCAAAGGAAAGAAATTGCCTTATTTGGGGGCACCATGGCTTCAGATCTTGATGTGTCCCACCTTTTGAGCAGCAACGAGTGAGGTCAACCACAGTTCCCAGCTGTAACTTGGAAGATACGAAAGTACTCCAGGGTTTAGAGTTCTGGTTATTTATACCACCATATAATTAAGGGTGTTACCCATACCAAAGGCTGATAGCCACCAGAATTTCTAGCTTGAACAAACCCTAAAATAACAACCTTGCAGATGTTATATGTCATGACGTGTGATTTAAGAGAGGGAAGGTTAGGCATCCTTTATTTAAGTTTGGGTACTGAGTTGAATTTGCATTGGGCGTTCTTGCAAAGGCAGCACATGTGCCTTCCGCAAATGAACTCTAGTCTCAGAGCCAGGTGGAGCAGCAGCAGAGAGTCCTTGCAAAGAGGGAGGAAATATGTACCATTTCAAGGCCTGTCATTTGTGTTTGTGTATATAAGCACGTTCATAATGATTCTCTGGCAATTTAATGCTCCTATTTAACATATTGTATATTGTAATTTAAGCTCCTATAAGCATCTGAAAGAGGAGGAAAGTAAAAGTTTCAGAACAGCAGCACTTAAGCATCCTGGAACAAGTATTTAATCTACTGAACGAGTTGATAAATTACATAGGGACATGCTGAGTGCCTTTTTTGTGCAAGGAGTATAATTCATGGCTGGCTGAAAAACACTTTGAGCATTTTTTTGCAGGAGACTAATAATATAGTCTGGGGCATAAAAGGCCCAATTTGCCTTTTATTCTAACTGAAATAGAAAATGTTAATATTGTTTTCAAATATATTTATTAATGGCATATCTCATCAATGCATGTCCTTTTGGAAACAATTTATTTGTATAGTCCTTATTTCGTTTCTTCAGTTGGCCATTACCCAACGTTTGCCCTCACCCTTCATGAACTATCCTGATTAAAATATGAATTTTATTTTTGGAAATAATTCTGACTCCTTTTCAGCAGCTAGGAGAAAGATATATGTAGCAGCTATTTTTACTGCCAAAAAACAAAAAAACACTTCACTGGAAAAAATGGTTTGTAAATGAAAAATATTGTAAAAGAAAAGTATTTTTTATCTTGAGATTGATGTAAATTTAAATGTACAGTCTGACGTTTAAAATATTATTAAAACCTCTTGAACGAATATTAACAGTTGTGTTTATACGTTTATGAATTCTTAACACCCATATGCATACATTACTTAGCTAGATCTCATGTCTCTATCAAATTGAATGGCGTGAATTCTGTATGCGCCAACAAGACATGCTCCAGAAGAACACAATCACAATAGTTGATAAAAGTGCATATACTCTATAAGTGCTTGCCTTCAATGGTGGAACATTTCAAGTTCTTGATTTGGACTCCAAAAACAACACACACCCTGGAGTGGTTTTCTAATTAGTATGGGGTTTTTAAAATACTATGAAATTCTGCTGTGAGTCATGTAAAACAGGCCCAAATGGAGGCATTTGCTACAAATGTACATGCAAACACAGCTGGAAAATATTTGGGATCTTTTCTGTGTGTGTAAATACAATCCTGTTTGCAGATGCATTCAATCTCTACTTCCCACAAGAAGAACTTTCCAACACTCCCTCTTAAAGGGTGACTTTAAGGGATAAGTTAATATGGTGCTAATTTTGTTAGTGTTTACAACAGACAGCTACAGAAAACATGCTTCCCCACCCCCACCCCAATCAGAAGCCCTGGAGGTCGCATCTTTATGTCTGGATTGATGCTTTCATCATTCCATGGATATACAGGCCTACTGCTTAGTAGCTGGTTCTCCCCCTGCCGCCCCAACTCATGCCGGGCATGTGACTAGCAAAATACTGGAGGGGGAGATGTACATCCTCATCAATTGAAAGAATTCAGATTGTAATTCAGTGCACGTGTTACTTTTATGAAGGGAGTCTTGTCTTTCATTGGTAACTAAGCATGTGAAATGTGATTCAGAGTACGCAACCTCAAAGCCTAAACAATTTGCCTCTTGCAAATTCAGCTTGAGATCTTAAAGAGGCTTTCTGTTATGTGGGGTGGTGGTCTTAAAGATATGCCTTAATTCACAGCTTCAGTCCCTTAGACTTTTTCTTCTGTGAATCATGCCTATTTTAAAAAAAATTATTATTATTTAAATGGATTTCTTACTTCACCACAAGATCCTGGCCAGGGGTGTGGGTGTGGGTGCTTAAAACCATAGAATCCTACAATGTTACAATCCAATGAAGCAATTTAAAACAAACCGAAGAATAGAGGGGGTCAGCTTCACTGTCACTTTATGCAAGAGAGTCTTCCATCATAATTGTTTTGCCAAAAAGATTCCTTCTCACCTGCTTTGGATTCTTGGTACTGTACTACTAATCTTGTGCAAAGATGGCTTGTTGGGAGGAAGTGACCTTGTCGATGAGCAAGTTGTTCCACATCCGAGTCCATATCCTCACCAAGGCGGCTGATAGCAACACTGTTAACCAAGGAAGATGTGGGTTACCTCCTAGACAGTCGTTTATGGAGATAACAGGAGCATCTAAAACCTTATCACAACTCTGCAATTGCTGACAAACTACAAATGTAATAGAAGGGGAAAATGCTGCAGAAGGAGAAAGCTTTTCTCTTAATTCACTTCCCCAAACCTGTAACAAAAATAGTGAGGCCAACTAGCTGAGATCTCAGCAGCTTCTACTGAAGTCGGTTTCTCTCTGAGGACAGCTGGAAATGTCCTCCTGAGAGGTAGAGTACAGAACTGCTTGGGTTATTTTAAACTGGTGGCGGACCGTGGTGCAGGTTGCCCTGTGAATTTACATTTTTTCAGAAGGCTGCATTTGAATATGGACATGTACCCTTTCCTGACAGTTAGTTACTCATCATCGACAGTGACATCTCAGGCAGTGTCCACTAGGTTCCCATGACAGCAAACATGCACCCATCTATTGCAATGGCAGAAGTGGGGCAGCTGCCGTTCTCCAACACAGAGGAAACAAAACTTTCCGCTTTGCCAAGCTGGCTAAAAATAAATCTAGGAACTGGAAATCAAACCGCCAGCCAAGTCATGGGCGATTACTGTGTGAACATGTATGCCTACAAAGTTATGAAACATGTTCTGAATTACGTGGCAAATGTGCTAACCTTGTGGTAAATTTGGTGTCCAAAACACTGCTGTATTTCTATTGAAGCACAGACGAGGCAATTATTGCAAAGCCCTGTAATCATTTACAGGAAAGCGGAAAAGAGATGTTACATCACAGCACTAAAAAAGTCCTGACTACTGTATTAGTCTTCTAAAGAGTGATGAGCTGGGTGTTTTGTTTAACCATTTGTTAACTAATCAAAGTCTCGTGTGGTTAAGCTGCAGCCTTTAATTTGCCCACCTAAACTATTCACATGCTCTGGAGAGCAAAAGATTTCAGATAATCTCTTAGGCTCACATAATCTTGGGGATGACTCAAAATCAGAGATTGCTTTGAGCTCTGCTTTGGGAGTGGCTTTCATAGCAGTGCTCAGTACACAAGAATAGGGAAGCCCACCTGAGTATGTGCAGAGAGCCATTCCCACACAACTGGATAACCAGAACCAGCCCCCACCTGCCTTGATTGAGGAAGAAAGGATTTCCAGATCAGGTAGTGTGAACTCAAAGCAGACTTAAACCCTTCCACCTCTCGTTCCTGAAATACAGCATTGCATAATTTGTGGTGGGTTTTTCAAAAACAGACATGTTCATACAAGGCAATCCATATGCGCTGATGACTTTGGCCTGTATTGAGCCATCTTGTGCCCCCGGCATGTTGATGGTAAGACCTGTCTAGCAGCACGTGCAAGAGAAATCAGTTTTTCTTGCACCCTTCCGGTTCAGGACCTTAAGCACAGAGACATGATGATACGCCATTACAGCCAGAGGCCAACAACAGCAGGGATGGTGAAACTTTGTGAGCCTGAGGGTCATATTCTGCACTGGGCAGCTTTCTGGGGGTATTTTGCCGGTGGCAAAAGTGGGAGATGCAACAAATGTAAATTTTACCTTTGTATATGCTAATTTTAGCACACACTTGCATATCCCTCTCCATCCTCCATCCACGCAAGCAAGCAAGAGGTATTATTAGAGTACAAGGTCACATTGCAGCCAGAAAGAAAGACCCAGGGTGCAAAAAATGGTTGGTGTACTGGTGAGAGGTTTTGTGGCCCAGCTCTGAGAGCTAGATGAAGAAGCCTGTAGTGCAAGATTCATATTGTTACAGGGCCCGAGGTTTCTTCCTCCTGCATACAAGGGGGAAGGGTGTTGCTTTGTTTCCCAAAATGGGATTTTAAAGTTTCCTGCATCCGTAAGTGGTCAGATTTAGTCTTCATTATTTGAGCACTTCAGACAAGTTGGGGTTTTGTTTTTTTTTAAGAAAGAAAGAAAAAAGGAGGGGAGGAGTAATTTTGCTTGCAAATTTACAACTCTACACTAATTCATGCTGGAGGCATTTTCTAGAGAGTCAGCTGTTCTTTGGCTGCACAGGATCTAGCACATTTCCCATTTTGAGTCAGATAAAGTACAACTTTTTATCTGCCCGCCGGGGCCATTGCAATGTGCGTGCTGTCTGAGATGCCGTTCCGCAACAGGCGCATGATGGCTCATTTCTTTGCACGATAGTAACACATAGCTTGCAAAAGGGGGACTCAGATCATCTCAAAGAAGAGCATGGAAAATCCCACATTCTGCCCCCTTGCTGCAGTGAGTTTTTGAAGTTTTTCATTTCTTTGAGATGATAGCTGTACTCCTGCTGAGGTGAAGAATGAAGCCTAAAGGAGTTGGCAATGATGTCTCATTAATCATAGGACAAATCAGGAGGAGGCATTCTGAATTTCTGCCTGAGGTTAGGACTGTACTTTAACTTTAGAATGTGCAGTTTGCAACTATCTCATTCAAAGTTCAGCTAAACTAAGACACCAGTTAGGAATTTAACAGAAAGTGAGTTTTTGCAGACAAATAGTTCTTGGAGGGAATGGGAAAGTGTGTGTGTGTGTGTGTGTGTGTGTGTGTGTGTGTGTGTGTGTGTGTGTCAAATGAGGGTGCCACTTCAGGCATTTGATGGAATGGATTCTAGAACATAAAAGCTCACCCCACAACAAATATGGCATCCTTAAGGTGCTACATGACTCTTTCTTTTTCCATCTTAAAATAGCATATTGCAGAACAGGCTTTCCCTTCTCTTCATTTCCTGCCTCCCTTCTTCCTCCACCCCTGAGGCTTACATGGAGGTGCCATGGAGAAAGATAGCCAAGAATTCTCTCACTTAGATTTTGATCTGAGCTAAAGAGAAAGTTCAGGGTTTATAAAAATTCATACATTTTATGACCCCTGAAAATTTCTTTCTGAACCTGACTCAGGAGAACATTGGCAGCATCACCAAGAAAGGGCTTGAAATGAACTTACAAGCAACAACAAAAATGTATTCAAACTTATGCAGCACATTGTTTGATCTGGAAATCATTTATCATTTGCAAAGGCATCCTCTATCTTACAAACTCCATCTCTACTACTAGTAGTAGAGATGTAGTAGATGTAGTAGTAGTAGTTTTATTTCTATGCAGTTCTTTCTAATAATTTTCCATGTTTGTCTTTATTATTTGCTGATATTAACATAGTTTCTAATGAATTGGGTAAGGTAATTATGAGTGTAATCACATCTAATGAAATGTCTCATATTTCTCCTCATTTATTTTCAACTTTTCATTATGCAGACACCAACTCTGCCCGCAAAAAATATATATGATGAGGCAATGATAATACGAAAGTGTTTCTGTGAGCTTCAGAATTAATGTCCAACTTACACTGCACATACACATTATACAAGTGTGTGTGTGTGTGTGTGTGTGTGTGTGTATCAGCCTTAAAGCAATACATGACCTTCTAAATTCCCTATTAAGTAACAGTTTAAGTATTTATTGAGGTTCTATTTCTGTTTGTTCACTTGCAAGGCAAATATTTAGACCTAAGGTAATAATAATGGAATGTTTCCTTGTGCTAGCCACCAGTCTCTTAATGGTGTGTTTAGATAGAGAAGCTCTGCTGCCCAGACAGTTTGGTGAAGACAATACACACCCAAGAAGTCCTATCAGATACCTGAAGACTCTGACTAAGTAGAGTTTGCACCACCTCTGTTCTTCAAGAGCTACAACACTTCACTAACAGGACCATATGTAATTCTCAAGCATCAGCTGGGATGGAAATTTCCAGAACACCATTTAGGAGGTCCTTATGGAACAAACCCCTGTTTGCTTTCTAGTATTTCCTGCAATCTTCTGCATTGCCACTTCTCTTGCATGGGTGTAGCTCCCCGCCACAAGCAGTAAATCAATCAAAAATACTTAACTAGCTGAGATTCTGCCCCCCAACATAAAACCTGGCTATGCCCATTTTCTCCTGGTTCTTGGGGTTTTGTAAGAGAAAGATGACAACTTCACCTCTTCCCAATTACATCTTTTCCCCAGTAAACAATTGCATGCTGTGTTCTGAAGTAGTGCTCTGTCCATAGCTGCCAAGTTTTCCCTTTTCTCGCGAGGAAGCCTATTCAGCATAAGGGAAAATCCCTTTAAAATCCCTTTGCAGTACAAGAAGTAGCAGCTTAGACCAACCTGACTTCCTACTGCAAGGCTGGGGCAGTACTGTGGGGCAACACTGTCATATTAAGCTGCCTGAGGTCAGTGGCGGAGCTTCATGCTCCGGCACCAGGGGCCGAAGAGGAGGTGGGGGTGGGGCTGGTGCACGTCCCAGGGGCGGGGTGTGCCACCCACAGGGGCATGGCGCATGTCCTGGGGGCATGGCTCATTGCCCGTAGGGGCATGGCACACCACCTGTGGGGGCATGGCGCCCAGCACAGGCGGGAGGCAACCACGATGGCACCCCACTGTGATTGCGCTGCCGGGGGCGGTGCACTCCCCCTGCACTCCTCTTCCTCCGCCAGTGCCTGAGGTCCACATGCCCTTCTGGGAAACCTTCTGGGGGCCACATGCAAAGTGGTGGGCGGGACAAGAGGCAAAAGTGGGCAGAGATTGGTCCTTTTCGCACAGTAGGCCAGGTTCCACACGCTCACACCTCCCATTCTGTCTTCCATCCAGGAAAGCAAGAAGCCTTATCATTGTCAGGGAATGGTCGGGAAAGGAAGACTGGGAATTATGCACTCAGTCTGATCAGCTTCTCTCCGAAGAGGAGAAGGACGGGGAAGCTTCGCCGTCTTCATCTACAGCAGTTTCAGGAAGAGAGAGAGAGGGAGATGCTATACCGTTCAAGGAAGAATTACCGAGCTACAAGATAGTGGAGAAGGAAGGGGAGGTGAGAGAGCAGCAGCTGGCAGGGACCTCCCTGGAGAGTATGGGGCATCCTCCATCTCCACGGGCATGTTGGTCCCTCCTCACCCTAGAACAAAGAAGGCAGACGGGTGGGATCCTGGGACTTCCCGTTGGCGCTCAGGATGTTGTTGGGGATGGAAGAGGCAGGGCTCAGAGTAGCAGCTCTCTTTGTGTGGAGTCATGGATTATTGTCTTGCAACCAAATGACTGAATAAAAAGGACTATAAAATACAAACTGTTTGTTATTCTTGCCTTTGATGCTACCAGAGGGGGAGAGGACATTCCACGCCTGACAATAACTATTCACACCCAGCATCAAGAACGCAAGGAGGGTGCAAAACAGTGTTTGTGTTGGGTGAGGCTCAGGAGGGAGTGTGGTCTGGGGAGAATAATGGGGGCTACTAGGAGAGGCCCAGAGGGCTGCACATGGACTCTGTGCCAGAGGCTGCTCATCTCTAACCAGATACAAATCAGAGGAGAAAGTGGCTTGAAAGTTACTTCAGCTCCACCTTGTTTGTTCATGGAGCGATGCACCTGCTCCGGCTCTTGTCTTCCCCCATCCCTTGTGAAGGTGGCAGCCTTTTTATCCCATTCTCTTCCAAGAGCACAGAGCAATACACTCAGGGTCAGGCTTCTGTTGAGCACCTAAGTGCAGTTTTTGGAGTGGGCTCAGAAAATTTGGTTGCCAACCCTGCTGGATCAAATCACAGGGCACAACGACCTATTTGTATGATTTAACTTCCTTGCAATCTTCGTTCTGCACACGGAAGCAGCCATCCTGCTGCCTGGGGCCATGGGTTTTTTCCTCCCTGCCGAGTCATTCTGTGCCTTTACTCACATTATTAGGTAAAACTCTGATCAAGTTTAGCAGCGCAGAGTCCCCGAGAAATACAGCCAGCTCCACTAACCGCGGATGAGGTCAGCTGCTTGCTGGATCCAGCTGGTATTTCACTAGTAAAGACCATACAACCTGATTCACTGTTCTGTTGTGCTGACATCACACCGGCTCGTGTGTGATGGACCACTTAAACTTACAAATTAGGGCAAAGGGTTTTTTAAAGGGTGATGAGCTATTGGGGGAATTGGCTCAGAGCAGGGGATGTGTCCAGAATAGTAGAAAATAAAACCAGCTCTATCCTACAAGCTTCCTCCCTACAAAGAGTCAGTGAGTGCACTGGGAGACTCATTACAAAACCACAGTCCTCTGCAATAAGGCTGATGCAAGGTCAGAAGACATCAAATGAAACAGTAGCAATGGAGACAAAACAAAATAACGGTGTATCTAGACAGACAGTTACTCACACATATCTGATATCGCTGCCCAGTTCCAACAGGCTCGAAATGGATTGGTTTTATAGGTTATTGTATGGCTTTTATTCTATGCATTCCTCTCTTTTTTCTAATGTTATTTTATGCTTTACGCTCTTAACATTCTGGAGAGACCACTTAGGTGGTAAGTGACTCATGAATTGAAATAATAATTGTGTGCAAGGAAGGAGGATATAACTTCTGATGGAGTTATGGGAGAAATGGTGGGGAGGGCTTTGTGAAATCCACAAGTCTCACCACTCCCGCCCCCCAACCAGCACCTGATTCCCTTCAATTTTAACCCTGCCTGATGCTCACTGAATGATGATTCCCTAGAATCAGCTGCAATAAACAGAGGTTCTGTGGCAGACTCATGAAGGGGTTCTCCAGAAGACAACACAAACATGGAAGGCTAAATGTTTGGTCTCGAACTCAAGCAACCCACCCTAAGGTTCACAGAGATACAGTGTGGCATAGTGGTTAGAGTGTCGGACTGGGATCTGAGATACCAGGACTCAAATCCCCACTCAGTCATGAAGTTCATTGGGTAGCCTTCAGCCAGTCACTCACTCTCAACCCTAACCTACCTCACAGGGTTGTTGCGATGATAAAATTGGGAGAGGGAGTACTATATATGTCACCTTGAGCTCCTTGGGGGAAATGGGTGGGATATAAAGGTAAAAATCAAACAATTATTTAATTTTTTTTGCAAGAAACAGTTCCTAGCAGGCCTGTGCTTTCATCCTCTAAACTCTGACTCAGGTGTCATTAACCGTTGGTACCCATCCACACACACACCCAGAAATGAATGAAAGGTTATTTAATGTCCAGCCTTTCCTTAATCCCTCCAGCAGACCCAAGAGAATGCATATGAAAAGTTTAAGCCACTTTTTACAAGTTTCATCTGAGTTTGAGGACCTGCAGAACCTTAACTGAACTGATGTACAGGGCGGAGGGGGGAAAGGGGGGGAGTGGCGGAGCTTCCTACACTGGCAGTTTAACACTCCTCTTTGGGGAGGCTTTTTTCTCCAGGATACATTTCATCAGACTGTGCTAGTTTCATTTTTGGAGGAGGACGAGGGAGCAGGGGAGGGAGTCACATCTCCTTCAAAATGGATTTCGCTTGTAAAGGCTTGCTGCCCCTGCGATTTCTGGCAAGTTAAGAACAGGTTGAATGTTCAAGGAGATATCAGTGTTCAGGCAAGACTGAGCCTGCTTTCCCTGCTCATTTAAAAAAAAAACCAGTCCTTTTATAAAAGTGGCTTTTTTGAATCATCTTAAAGCACCATGCCCTATAAACTGCCCCCACTCCCAATATTTATTGGCAGGGCTCTGCACAGCCCTCGCCAGCTGCCCTGCTCTGCTCTGCTTAGATTTGAGGGTCAAAGCTCTTTTTTCTAGCAGGTATGCATCTGTCCATCTGGTTGGCTGGTGTGGGGGAAAGGATTATTTTCCCTGCCACGCAATGCTTTCACTGGTTTCCAGTATGTGACTGCAACGTAGCACTCCCTGGTGCTCCTGTTATGATGATCTCGCTGTGCACTGCACTCAGGAATGCACTGAGTACACACGCTGCACTCAAATAAAACTCTGTTGGCCACTTTTGTTACAGAAAAGGCACTTGGGAGTTGCTTGCCTAGGGCAGGGAAGAATGTGTGTCAGTGGCTGTCAGTGGGGCAGCGACATTTCCCTGACCTCCTGTTGCTGGTATTTGCTATGACTTATTGGAAGGGCGAGGGAGTTGTGATCATGGCCTGCGCAGTGTAAACAGCTGGTGTGTGTGTGTGTTTCACCCTTCCTCTGTCTGCCACTGCTCAGCTGTATTTCATCCCCTCTACAGCTCCCCAGAGTGGCTGGGGTGGGGTACAAATAATAAAATTATTATTATTATTATTATTATTATTATTATTATTATTATTATTATTGCTCCACCACCTCCCCACCCCAGAGTTTCAGACATGTGTTTGTACTTTTTTTTTAAAGGCATCTGGAATATTGGGGCTGAGGAAGGAGCATTGGGAAAGCAAGGGACACGGGAAGGGTTAAGCACGCTTCCCTCTGTGTCAGTGCCAAATCGCCGCCTCCACATGTAGGGAATCTGTAGGTAAAAATAAACAAAAACCATCAAATTTTGTCACTGTAGGCTAACATTTAGCAAGGCCTTCAGCAGATGTAGCGCAGGACACTTTGCTGCTCAAAGCAAAGAACAAGATTGGCACCTCCTGCCCCCACAATTCCACCTACAGAAGACAAATCGGAGTAGCCCTTCAATCTTACTTCCATGCTGGTGACAGGACAGTGTCCTCTGCTGCACCTGAAGACAGGTTGCTTGCTTAAGGGGAGGGGGTGTATGACAGGCCATGTAACATGCTCAGAATACTGCTCTTCAACAGAGAGGAATGATAAGGAAAAAAACACTGGGTGGCTGCCTCCATCTGCCTAATAGTAGTGCCGGCTCTGGTCTCCAGAGAGGAAAATATCCTTCAAAAGTAAGAGCCAGACCTGGTGATTAATATTCCACTGAAGCGCAGCCACAGATAAAAGTCACTCCGTTTGCTGGAGCAGACAGAGATGATAAGGCTCAAATTTGCAAAAGGATGCTTAAATTGTCACTGGCCAGCCCTGTACCGGTATGTTAGCTTGACAAAGAGGATTATTAAGCAAGGTATTTTAGTGGGACTGAACACACCATGGTGGGTGGTTGTTTTCACCCAGCCCAGTGAAAAGAAAGCGAACCCTTCATGAGACAGGAGTGGCATATCATCTGACCAGTGTAGGATCTGCTGGTTTGTGTTGATCTCTTAACACGGCTTCCTCAACTCCAACCTCGCCTTGTACTCAATTCTAGTAAAGTCACTGCAGCCACACCTTGTGGGGACTCCTCCCAGGTTGCCCTACATGGAGTATGGGAGGCACATTAAGAAGAATGAGGCCAAGCCTCCCCTCTGCAGTTATTACTGGAAGCTCACTCATTAGAAAAGATAATACGGTGAGCAAAGTAGGCTGAGAACTTGCCAGGAGGGCAGCTGAAGGGGTGAAGTGATGTAAGGCAAAGAACAGACAAGATAGCATCAGGAATTAATACATCCCAGAAGGTAGCAATTATCAGAGCAGTGATGGCTAGCATGCAGGCAGTCTAAATCAGGCTGTGCCAGCTTTTTACAAGTCAACCTCCTATATTCGTGTTGTTGTTTTTTATTAATAAATCTTGTCATTCAAAAAAAAGAAAAGTCAGGTCTGGACTGCATGAAACCTAGAACACAGTGTCTTGTCTTCATCCTTGGAACAAAAGCCTGTGAATCTGAATTCAATTCCTTGGCGCAGCACATATTTATATGGATAAAAGTCCTCCTTAATATGGCAGGCTGCTTGGTACATTGAGCTCTCTGTGCAAAGCTGTCTCTTGACCATTGAGCCAGGGCTCCTCTCGTCTCTAAGGTCTTTTTAGAAACCAGGTGACAAGTTACGAAGAAGCCAGCATGTATAAGGCCAGTTCTGCACACAGAAGGGGCAGACAGAGGTGACTGGGGAGAAGGGTAGACTGACTGTTTTCATAGCTCATCTGCACTTATCAACTAAGAACTGATGAGCCCCTGCAAACATAGCAGGTTTTGTCATTTCAGATATATGTGTGAGAGGTCCTCAAAACTTTCTCAGGAGGTGCTGATGGTCAGGAAGCAGACACATCCTGAAGGTTAAGAGGAAAATAACAATAAAGCTTGGTAGGCAATAAACGCTAAATTGTTCCTTTTAAAATAAGAAAAGGAAGAAAGGAGCGGGGGACGCACCACGCTGGTAGAAGGCTAATTTCTTTCATCTTGGCAGGGCTAAGTCCTTCTGTGGGTGCAGCTGCCTTGGCAGCCAGCCCAGCAGCGTAGGTGTTGTTCTCTAACCGAAAGTTCAGGGCTGCTGCATGAGCCCGTATCACCTTCAGAGAGAACTTTGTCCTTTAAGCCCACGATGATTTGCTTCAATATACAGTAACAGGCAGAAATGTTCTTCATTAGCCTGACATTATGATATATATATATATATATTGGGGTGTGTGTGTTACACACACACATATATAAATGAAGTTGCACATTTGGAAGGTGCCATCTGAGGGGTCCCTCCCAGTCCCGTGATTCTTGGTTGTAAAACTGAGCATTGGACAGGAGAGAGTTAAGGGAACAAGCTGGAATGCTGGTGACTCTGGCAGAGCAGCTTTTGTGAATGGGATGTTTCTGAATGGATGGTCTACACTGGAAGGAGAGAACTGATTGGGAATCAGGGCTCAGCTTTCACACACACGGATGTGGTGAGGGGAACCGGCAATCTCCTCTTGAAGGGCAGGCACACGCAGAGACCTGACTTGCTCCCTGTGAGAATCTTTCCTGTGCTGAACTCCAAAGGACAACAGCAGGGCACGATCTGTTGGAGTTTTAGTGCTATGAGTGCTTCCATCTCATGCGCAACCTGAATATATGTGTAAACAAGCCTTATATCACAGAACTTATGTGCTGGCACTAACTCTGACCAGTGGGCAACTATGGTGCGTGTAACAACACATTGTGTTTATTCATGATTACCTCAAAGGCCAACAAAATCATTTTAAGAGAGATTTTCAAGCAACTGCATTTAAAAATAAAAATGGAGCCCACAACACACAGGCATCTGTTCTGTTTTATCTTCAAAGTGGGTGATGCTTACTGTGTTCAAGGCTAACAACACAACACCATGGAACTTAAAAAGCTCTTCACAAGACTTCAGTTTCCTGCTGGGCCTGGAAATCTGCATGACTGATCAAGCCAGAGTGTGTGCTGTTTGGGGAAACCAAAAACCTACCAATGTTGGTGCTTCTTTGCAGAACATAAAAGTGGCACAACCCCATACTTTAGGCTGGGGGGGGGATTATTCTCATGCTGGGGCTGCTGAATAAAATTTCAACATGGCTGTCCTTAGCAGAGGGCAAATGACTCACAATGTTCATAACCTTGATGGTGTGCAGAATGCCCGATATTAGCTTAAGTACAGGAATAGTGTTTTTATCGCCTTTACAAGGAGCAGGGTTACCCAGTTACATGGACTGGTTGGATGCAGAGGAATGGTGAGAGGCACCAGCTGGGGAACCCACAAAGGAAGAAGGCTCAGAGCCCGCGGATTGGTGTGGAACAACACTGAATGGTCAGAGGGAGAAGACTAGGAAGACTGCTGGAAGCTGAAGAGGTAACAGGGTTTAGTGAGCTGGGAGAGTCTGTAGCAGAGAGAAGTCCAGAAGATGAAGATGAAGCAAGAGCGGATGGCAGAGATGACGCAGGCTGGTGAAGAAGCACAAGAGTCTCCCCCTGTTGCTGCAACAAGCTTTCCTCCCCCCGGTCTTCCAGGACCAGGAGAGGCATGAAGTGGTAGGAGCAAAGGCAGGCATGCTAGTATAGTCTCAGATTGATTGGGGAAAGCCCTGGAGAGGAGGACACTTAGGCAGCTGTGGGAAGGTGGGGATCTTCAGTTTCTGCAACTGCTCATAGGGGCAAGACGCAGGGCCATCTCAAGCCAGTCGGGCGCCCTGGCGCTGTGGCGCGGAGATTGTTCTGGCGCCCCGCCCTGGTGGGCGGGCGCAGCGTGCAGCACGGCTTCCGCGCAGCTTCGCCGTGCAGCGCCCTCCTGCTGGCCCAGCGCCCTGGCACCCCGCGCCACCGAGACTACCCCTAGAGCCGGGCCTGGCAAGACGTACTGAAGAAGAGTTGCTGTGCTCATTAGGGTTGGCACTGCTGTGCAGATACTGTTTCTTTTTCTAATAAAAAGTTTTCATTTGCTCCATGTGATTTATTGCTGGCTCACTTCTGACACCCGGAAACATTTTTTAATAGGAAGGTTAATCCTATCCCCAACCTGCAAGTTAATCCTATTCCCAACCTGTTAATCCTATCCCCAACCTGCAGTGACCACCCAAGTCCTCTCCCTCACCACGCACCCTTCTTCACACCCACAAGTCTCCTGGTTAAATTTGCAGCTGGGCTTGAACAACCAACACTGGAGGTAAGCAAGCAAGCTGGATGTAGGGTTGGAGGAGAAATTCAATTCAGTTTGAAAATGAATCTATCAAATCCACACTTTCTGAAACAGAAGAGGGTCTTCTGGCGATTCCCTTGCTACGAGAAGCCAAGTTACAGGGAACCAGGCAGAGGGCCTTCTCGGTAGTGGCACCCACCCTGTGGAATGCCCTCCCACCAGAGGTCAAAGAGAACAACAATTACCAGACCTTTAGAAGGCACCTCAAGGCAGCCCTGTTTAGGGAAGCTTTTAATGTTTGATGGATTTCTGTATTTTAATGTTTTGTTGGAAGCCGCCCAGAGTGGCTGGGGGAACCCGGCCAGATGGGCGGGGTATAAATTATAAATTATATTATTATTATTATTATTATTATTATTATTATTATTATTAGAGAATTGAAACACAGAAATCCTTTGAAATTCATGCTTATCAGAATTTTGCATTCCAGCTCTCCAGTCAGTGTTTACAAAAATGGATGCAATGGGAGATATGTGCATAAAATGAGTATATTGTTGGAAATAACATACTAATACGAGAAATTGCTTGCAAAAATGTGTACATTGCATACAAAAATGTGTTTTTAGGAGAAATTTCCATGAAGTGTTTTTTATTGCAAATTTCTGCAGAAATGTGGATAACTGAATTTAAGATTAGAAAAATGAAAAACTGAGAGAACAGAAATTGTCAGATCCTTTTAACCCTAGCTGACCCCTGATCTGAGGATCTCATCTTTTTCCAGAGTTCAGAAATTATCTGTGAGTTTTTTGTAAGAAGATATTTTTAGATAATGTTTCACCCACAGAATCTAACTGCAATGGAAAATTCTTAAACATAATAAGTCAAATCACCCAGCTGGCCAAAGGTTTTATCATTTGTAAACTGACACATCCTAGATCAGCGAAGTATTGCCACGTTTTTTGAAATCCCAAAAATGAATTGGAGTTTTTTAAAAATACAAACAGAAAACCATAAATGCCGCTTTCTTTTAGCGGAGGAAGGAGTGCTTTGAGTTAGCGGAAACTGTTAATAAGTCATTCCTACTTAATAAACATTTTAATGTGCTTCTGACTGGCTAGAGGCAAAACTGACTCTTTTTATGCCTGCACATCCAACAGTTAATCCTTAGTGACTCTTTACCTTAACCATTGCCCTTTAGTGGCTGTCTGGTATGTGAATTTGCATTATAGTGTACTACCTACTATACCATTGTAAACATACCCTTCTTTGATTATGAAAAGTGACTTTTGTTTAGGTCTTAGTGTGTGGCCTGACCAGTGATAGGCCATCAAGCTACCCACTGAGTTAAGTGCTGGCTGTGAATGTCTTTTCTGGACTGTAGTTTTGAGGAGGAGGGGAAAGTGTGATCCCTTAAAGCAAGGCTCTCACTCTCCTTCATTATACTTTCCATAGTTATCAAGATACTGAAGGAAGACTGGCTCCAGTTTTGCCATAGTGCTGAATGGGTAGAAGTGTCTGTGGATCCAGAGCTCATCGCTTGTACATAGCCAGAGGTAAAGGGTTGCTGTCATTGTGCCAGATTTAGCTACACACACAAGCTGTGTACACACCAGATATTTAAAGTGCATTACCCCCTCTCTCCCAAAAAAGAATCTTGGGGACTATAGTTTTTCCCTCACAGAGCTACAATTTCCAGCACCCTGAATAAACTACAGTTCCCAGAATTATTTGGGAGGGGAATGTATGGTGTGTAACCTGAAAGCACACTATATATATATTTTTTGTTCCAAGTCCCAGAGAAAATCAGTTTGCAGAGAATGTAAAGTTTTACCCAAATCTGAATAAAAATGGCCTGATCACTGAACACCATTCCTATATGTTCACAATAATTCATGCAATTTGGAAAGTGCTTGAACAGAAGAATCTGGTATGGAGACGTCTAAAAATAAACCTCACTGATAAAGCCTCCAGGCTGTGCGATGGATGAAACGGTTTAAACTTTTATTTTTAAATTTTTAGATGAGCAAAACATAGCTTTGGATTGTAACATGTAAATCTGTGATATTTCATTTTATTATTATGAATAGTTTGTTTCAACTACACATTTACTGTAATTTTCATGACTGAAGGCATTTGTGCATTCTTGCTTTTGATCTCTCTAAGGCCGATGCAGTTGCTAATTTATTTATCCTTTAAGGCTAGCATGTGGTAATCCACAAATTTCATCATTCATAATAAAATTGGCTTCAGTCTTAAGGAGTTTCTTTGATGCCCTAAAGGCAGAACAATCAGCCATCTGGGCCATTTAGTCCTTGAAATAGCACATAAGCCCTAAACAAACCAGGTTGCTGGCTGGTTTATACCAGTTTAAAACAACCAGTTTGAAATCAAGTAACCGGTTTTAGGCCAGTTTTAAAACAATACACAGGAGACTGGTGAAAAGTGAGCATCTGGTTTCTTCTTTTACAAAGGGGCTTCAATTCTGCTGTGTTGTTGGACTTCAAATCCCACCAGCCCCAGCCACCAAAGCTGGGGAATCCTGCCTTTTTGTGGTTGTCATATCACCTCCCTGCAAACAGAACAAATACTCACTAAAGATGAGGCATAGCCTAACCTCTGTGTAAGTTTTTTTGCAAGCAAATCGGGATAAATGCACAGGAAACACCTCTGAAAGAACACAAAATATAGGCGTACTCAGCAGGCCTACCCATAAACTACATTGATTGAAACTTATTTGGCATCACAGGCAAACAGGCCTGACCCAAGGTATTTGCTGTCTAAAAAGAAGGACAATATGGTTTCTCCCTCCTTTCACTGTACAAAATTTGACCAGATTGATAGACAATGATACACAGAGGCAATGGAACAGCATCCTCTGCAGCACATGTGGGCAGCCGGCTAGATTAGTGGGCACACAGCAGCCTGTATGGCACAGTTTGAGCCAATCCCTGACTCTCAGCATCTGCTGTCTGAGGCACCTGCCTATTCCTAAAGGTAGGACTGGCCCTGCAGGCAAACCTTCTCTAGCCAGTAACTGTAGCAGGTAAAGTTTCCAATGCCCAAGCCAATTAAACTGAAAGAACTGAGCTAAAGGCAGTTTTTCTCCATGCACATTACTAAGGGCAAATCCAATTGGAATGCAAGTAATGTTGCTGCAGATCAAGTGGAGATGGAGACGCATTATATATACCGAAAAGTGAATGCAAGGGCATACCCTCAGTAAAATATAACATCCTAGGCATGTGTTGACAGCATCTGGGCCTCCCTTCCCATTATAGTTTCAAATTAAAGTGAACCAGATGGTTGGACTTCAGCCTGCATAGCTGTAAAGTAATCAATAACATCAATGTAGGCTCAGTTTCAATGAAACAGGCTCAGCACTAGTGGGAAGACACAGAAGCTGAAAGTGCATTCTCTGATGCAACCACAACGGGTGCTACATTCCCTTCCAGGCTGCTGCGAGTTCAGAATAAGTGCTGAATGAACACTAACACCACATTGATGAAGGCCTGTTTGCAGGCTTAATCAGCCTGTCTCTTGGCCAAGCCCTGATCCACAATTCATATGTTTTTTTCAGCTCAAATTCCACCCAGTGAACGCCCTAGTGAACTGACAGTAGCGTGCCCAGTAAATCCCATAAATGGGCACATTGCTACAATAATAACTATTTACACAATGAATTTCCTAAATACTTCCCATTCACCATTATTTCAGCAATGCTTACAGCAACTCAGGAGTGAAAAGCCAGCATTTCTACAGTGGCACCTCGGTTTAAGTACACAATTGGTTCTGTAAATCTGTACTTAACCTGAAGCGTACTTAACCTGAAGCGAATTTTCCCATTGAAAGTAATGGAAAGTGGATTAATCCGTTCCAGACGGGTAAGCGGAGTACTTAAACTGAAAGTACTCAAACCGAAGCGTACTTAAATCGAGGTATGACTGTATTCCCATTTTATAGAAGAAAACTGGGTCTGAAAGACTGGTTTGTCTAAGGACACCCAGTGGAGTTGCTGAGCCCTCAGCCCAAGGTGGTGCCTGGCCTTTTATAACAGGGGTGGGGGGATATCTTGAGGGCCACATTTTGTTGTGGTGTTTTATCTTCTGGGGATGATTGCTGCCAGTGGGCTCTCTCTCTCTCTCTCTCTCTCTCTCTCTCTCTCTCTCTCTCTCTCTCTCTCTCTCTCACACACACACACACACACACACACACACACACACACAAACACACACACACACACACACCCCTTCCTACATGAATGCACATATTCATACACACAACCCTCTCACACATCTATTTTCAGGCATAATACCCCCCATTACCCAATCAGTCAGTCAGTCATCTATCTAGATCTATGACTCTCGTTCTCATCCTCTCAGCAATTAGGTTTGAAAAAAGCATTGAAGCTAATTACTGGAGTAGGGGGGAGATTCCACAAAGAGATGGAGATTGCAGGCTGGAGATCACAGGGTGGGGAAAGACACTAGCAGAACAGCAAGGCAATAAGTTTGTTTATTGGTTGCATTTACATCCCACCTTTTTCCTCCAAGCAGTTCAAGGTGGTGTACATAGTCCCCCCCCCCTCTTCATTTTTTCCTCACAACTCCTCTGTGAGGTAAGTCAGGCTGAGAGGCAGTGACTGGTCCAGGGGTCGCCCAGTGAGCTTCGTGGCTCAGCAGGGATTTGAACCCTGGACTCCTTGAGTTCTGGTCCAAAACTCTAACCATTACACCACACTTGTGGTTCTGTGAGGTGTAAACTACAGTTACCAGGATTCTTTGGGGGAAGGCGTCACTTTAAATGTATGGTATGTAAGTATCCAGAGACATCACAAAACTACAATGCTGTCTTGTCCGCAGAAAATGAAGGCAGCAATCTGAAAGGTATTTACCAGGGAGTAAGCCCTACTGGACACCATGGAACTCACTTCTGAGTAAACATGTACAGGATAATACTGTAAACCCTGGAGCATGGCCCTGAGGCTTCTCAGTGCTCAGGGCAGGCAGGTGGTGAAATGCTTCACTCCCAGTTTGGATGGATTTAAATAATATTTTAGATATTCTAAGCCACGTTGCTCTCCTCCCCTTTATAGTAAATCATCCCATACCTCTGTGGGGTGGGGTTGATTTTTCCTTTCATTCATTACTAGGAGAAGTTTACTCATGCACATCTTAGACACTCAAGAGAGAAGCTGTCACTGTAATTCATGGCAGCAAATTGCACTGTCCCTTAAAAATGCTCCTCTTTCCTTATCCTGAAAACGTTGCACGTGTTTGGAGTTTATCTCACTCTGCTTAAACCATGAGTCAATACGTTAGCAAGGATAGTGGAGATTCATACGTCCTCTTATGTTTCATAGACACAAGGAAAAGTTATATCCCATTGGTATAGTAATGACTATTGCCAGTAATATTTCTACAGCAAGCATCCTTTATTTTTTATTTTTATTTGTCTTGGGCGGGAATGAGGCAGAATCAGGGCAGCCCTATCATTAGGTAGAGTGAGGTGGCAGGTGCTGGGGTGGATGGAGAGGCAGCAGCGACAGTCACATTATTTCTGAGTCCCAGTATCATTTCCTTTTGTTAGGGGACAGTGCTGTATATGCCATGTGACTTGCCTTGAGCCCCTTGAACTAACATGATTCCTGGCCACCCTTGGCCATCACCAGCATTCAAGTAAGATCCCCTTGCCAATCAGACTCTGTATTGAAATGGAGAGATCTTTACTTCAGACAGCAAAATGTCTTGGACTTGTCTTGAGAAGGGCAAGATTTCCATTCTGTATCTCCCTTCTGTGCTTCCTATTTTCTGGTGCTCCGACAACAGAAAATAATGAAGGAGGCAGTAGGAGATGCTGTGGAGGAATGGATGCCATCATCCATCTGATATCCATCTGGTCATGTCATTTCTACTTCCTGGGAAATAGAGGGAGAGTTACAGAGCTACAATTTCCTAAGTTCCCCAAGAATATGGATTGAGTGTTTAACCGCTCCGACAGTTGTAGCTCTGCGAGGGGAACGGAGGAATATAGCTCCCAGGATTCTTTGGGGAGAATCATAGAATCAAAGGATTGTAGAGTTGGAAGGGAACCTGAGGTTCATCTATTGCAACCCCCTGCAGTGCAGGAATTATCAACTGTCCCACACAGGGATCACACTTGTGACCTTGGCATCATCAGCACCACACTCTAACCCACTGAGCTACCCAGGCTGCAATGTATTTTTACATTTTGGTGGAAGCGGGCCATCTTAAGCATGTCGGGCACCCATGCGCCATGGTGCGGAAATTGCTCCGGCACTCCTGCCCTGTTTCTTGCCGCAGCTGGTGGGCAGGCACAGCGAGCCGCACGGTGCCCCCCTGGCCACCTGGCGCCCTGGCGCCCCGCGCCACCTAGCCTTCCCCTAGAGCCGGCCCTGCCACCCAGAGTGGCCAGGGAAACCCAGTCAAATAGGTGGGGTACAAATACATACATACATACATACATACATACATACATACATACATACATATTGTTGCTATTGTTGTTGTTAGCCATAACTCATTAAAAAGGCATAATAGTGCTTTAAATGTATGGTGCAGATGAGGCTAAATTTGATAAGTTATGAATTCACATTGAGAAAGAACCTGGCTTCCTTTCTCTGTGGGGGCAGGAGCAAAGTATACCCTCCAAAGTAGCCGCTGAAAATGAAGTCATCTTTATAATAGTCATTCAAAAGCCTTGCAAACATAAATTGGGAAAGTCGGGCTAGAAGGTGGGTGAGATTGACTTCCGGTCTACCGCGCTGGAGTGAGGTCGCAGAAGCCTCGAGTTCCGAGGCTTCTGGCATTCGCGGAGGGGGGGGGAATACCGCGGGGGCATGCGGTTCCCCATAGAACCCTGGGTTGAGCTTCCCGGGGGCAAAATTTGCCTGGCAGAGCTCCAGACGCGACTCCTCCGCTGCCCGGGAGCTCGGCAGAGCCCCCAAGAGTCAGCAGAGTCGCAGTCGTGGGAGCCATTTTGGGCACCAGCTTTACCTCCAGAAGCGACGTCCCGAGCCTTCACTCAGAGAGCGGTGGATTCCTTCCGCAAAAAGCAACGATCAGAAAAACAACAACAACAACTCAACGTGAGTAAAAAAGTTTGATTGGCAATATCCCTTTAAAATTTGGACACGGTGGGTGACTACAAAAACGGAAGTCGGTCTCCCACTTTGATTGTTTTGTGAAGCAGTAATTTGATCCCCAGCAGGGGAAGCGAGAGGAAGTAACCAATTTACCAAGAATCAGACTTTCAAAACCCTCCAGGAGACTGGAACTAGGTCCCTGGAGAGATCAGTGAATGGATGGATATTTTGCTGTTATTAAGAAAAAGACTTGACAATTGATACTTGGATTTATGGATTAGCCGGGACTGGACTTAAAATGGACTCCATCTGGGAATTTGACACCTGTCACATCCGGTTTTATTATCTGCTGCTTTCCCACGGGATTTGAGAGCAAGGACAATGGCAGTCTCAACATCAGTACAGGACTTACAGTACCAAAAGATTTATTTGGAACTTTTACACATCAAGGGACAGCTGGTCAAGAACAATGAACAAGTGCGACAAATTAACAATAGACTTGAGGATACGAAGGGAGATATGGACAAAGACTGTGGAAGAGAAATGACCTGCGCAGACGATACGGAGGAAGAAAAAAAAAACGATAGACATTAATGATAATTTAGAAGAACTTCAAAATTGCAAAGAAGAGAGGGAAAAAGACTGTCAAAATGCCCCACAAGTGGGAGATGTGGGAGAAGCTTTGGACTTAAAAAAAGAACTCTCCAACGGAGAACCAGGGGGGGGGGGTCTCTGCACACCCAGTGAGAGAGGGTGTGCAGGGAAGGCTCTGGGTTGAGGGGAAGGAAGAAGGGGGGTGTTGGGAAACAGCAAGGAAAGTGTGGAAACAGCAGAGTGGTTTTAAAAAATATTGCTGGAAGTTCTTGGAAAGGGTGGGAGTGGGATAAAATGCTTTAATCATGTGGTTTTAGGCTGGTTTGATTGGAAAAGTCCGACACTGGTATGAAATTTGGAATTTGCTGAGGTATCTAGGGAATCTGGGTCCAGGGGAAGGGGGGGAAACGAAGTACTAAAATATAGTTTCATTGTTGGTAAAAAAAGTTAAGTTGGGGAGATATATTAGAGTATAAGTATTTAAAAATTGAGTGTATAGAGATAATTAAATGGTATAATTAATGAGGAAAGGTTAAGTAATTAAAATTATTTGGAATATAGGTGAAAACTGCTTGATGAGGAAATAAATTGGGAAATCATTGAGGGGAAAACCGGGGAAGTCTCATTGTTATGGAAACAATATAAGATGATTAGATCTATTTTTTTCCCCTTTTTTATATTTTTCCTTCTTTTTTTTTCCTTCTTTTTTTTGGGGGGGGTAGGGGGGTTCTTTTTTCTTTTTGTTTTTTGTGTGCTCCTTTTTGAATTTGTATTTTGTGTTATTTTTTCTTATGTGCAAAATGAATAAAGATTATTTAAAAAAAAAGAAGGTGGGTGAGATTGAACATTTCTGCTACCACACTCTCAAAACAATGCACTTTTTGTTAGTTGGCAAATATAAACCTGAGCTACTTTAGAGAACCACAGGAACAGAAGCAATGGAAAGTTTTTGAAAGTTAATAATCTCTCACAACTAATCTGTTAAAGGGATGTCGTCATTTGTGTTTGCAGTTAGGAAGATTTTTTACACAGATAATGGCTGGTTCTCTCTTTCATATGCTCTTCCTGTGAGGTGCCTGATCAGAACTATCTTGAAATTTACATTGATACCAACTGTGCTGGAAATAGCATAGCAATCATTACATAGCTATATTGCAAGAGTTTCCTCCTTCCTAATCTCCCTCTCATGTCTGTTATCTCCATTTCAAAAGTACTTCAACCTGCTGTGGAGTCATCAGGAAAGCAAGTGCATAATCAGAGCTCTAAAACACATACAGGAGGCTCCCTGCTGCTGACCTTTAGCCCTCAAAGGGAGACTTTGAAAAATAAGGAGGTTAGTGAAGGAGGAGGTGAGCTTGGCAGTGCACTTCTGCTTCACCCTTGCACAATGAAGACTGCTGCTATGAATGGGCTGGACCAATGGGGTTCTTAGCCCAGTTCAGTCAATCAAGACAGTAAGGAACACATGGAGGGGTGGAATGTAACCATGTGTAACCTGTTGCATGGAGATAAGGGACTCATACAGACTTCCATTTGTGCCATGATTTGCAGGCATGGGGCTGAGCAGTGTTTTGTTGTTTTGTCCCACTGCTTTCCATGGGAAAATCTGCTTGCCATTTGTTCCAATTCAGAGGAAACTCTGGGTTTTACTGGGGAAACTGGAGGGACAAAAATAAAACAAAAAAACCCCACTCGGAATTGGGTCTGGATATCCTTGGAAAAGACCCTGATGTTGGGAAAGATTGAGGGCACTAGGAGAAGGGGACGACAGAGGACAAGATGGTTGGACAGTGTTCTCGAAGCTACGAACATGAGTTTGACCAAACTGCGGGAGGCAGTGCAAGACAGGAGTGCCTGGCGTGCTATGGTCCATGGGGTCACGAAGAGTCGGACACGACTAAACAACAACAAATCACAGACCTGGGCCTACAAATCATGGACCTGGACCTACAAATCACAGCACAAACAAAAGTTTGATAATCTCAAGAAGGGTTCCTCTAGGTGAGCTATTTATGGAACATTCATGCTGATTTGCTTGCACAAAGCTTACATGGAAGTTAGACTGCCCCTCATTTTTAAAGAGCCTACATACCATTTTAATCTGTGGATTACTTCAAAAATGATAAAATTCTTAAGGTATAACAAAAACTAATCTGTATAAGACAAAGTTTGTGGCCCCCTGAGCCTTAGGTGGCTGCCTCACTGGCCTAATTAATGATAGCACTGGCCCTGAATGCATGCAGAGCATACTGTACCGGTATTTCTCCAAGAAAAGGTTTGGCAACCCTCGTAGAACCCCATGGGTTTGACAGCTTTCAGAAACACCTTCATTTTAAGAGCACTTTCATTCTGAAGAAGCATTTCAGAAGCTTTCATTCTGAATACTGTATGCCATGCAGAAATTCAACATGTGATGCTTTCTGCCCTGCTGCAGAAGTTATATGTGTCCATTGAATTTATTTCCGTCATGAAACTATTACCAGAATCGGAACTCAGCTTGAGAGGAAAAAAGTAGGGGAGGCAGCCTTAAGTTGTGAGAGGAAAAGGACGACATATTTCTAACTTCCTAGGTTTAGTCCTCACAGACCTTCCCTGTTAAACAAGTCCTTTTGCTTCATGAAGGTGAGCCCAGGGTTGCCTCAGTCACCAAGCAGGTGGAGCCTGCCAGCCATTGGTAACGTCACCTTCATGGTGGCCTTGATTGCGAAACGTATGCTAATGAACGGTGTAGCTCAGCTTTTAATCACTGTGCATTTTTGTGTAGTAAGAACTGGTCCTCATTTCTTCTCACAGAGGAAAGCTGTGAGAAAGATGGAGAGTGTTCAAGTTTATTTTTGAACACTTTCTGCCTCAAAACTGTATTTTGAAGGATTTCAGGCTAAGAGTCATTTGAGGCAGAACCAATCCCTCTCAGCTTTCCCCAGACTGGCAATGTAGTGAACATTAGTTTGAGAGACTGCCATGCCCACTGTATAAAAAAAGGCACAGAGTTTCTCAGGGAACAGTGGTAACTCTTGACCTAAGGACATAGTAAAACATAAGGACACAGTCTTGCAAGAAAAGAGCTTAATCTCAGAGCTGATCTATGCAACATCACTGATAATATTGGTGGTAATACAAAAGTTGTTATTTTATTGGCTGATCAGTGCAGTACGCATCTCTATACTAAACACATTTCTACGCTCAAGATGTGTGGAATCCTAGTAAGGCGAAAGGTAGTATATATAGAGGGGGGGGGAAACACTTGTTGAATGTGAAGTCAACAAAGAACTCCAACTGTGATAGCAGGTCACAGGAATGAGGTTTGGTGGCACATCCTTCAATGCAGGGTTTTATATCTTAATTCTGAAGCAACCAATGGTTGTCTTTTCATCCATCTCTTTAACTTGACTGATGCCACACACCTCTCTCCACAGCTACTAGTTTATCAAAATTTCAAGAATTGGTACATGCAGAGCAGCACACATTTATTTGAATAAGGCTATGAATGCCAGTCTCCAAGTAGTATTGTCAGTCAAAATTAATATGCAAAGTTGACAAATCAGCACCAACTTTAGGAACCAGTTCAATAAAGACATACTATTAAACAATATCCCGTGAGGGAGGTAGCTGTTTATAGTCTGTCAGAGCAAAAACAAGGGAAACTTCCAGACTGTCACTATTTCGGAGTGGGAATCAATGACATACTGACAAATTCAGCTCGTGCAATTAAAGCGGATTTCGAGGTCTTGCACGACAAACCTGCTTCACTTAAAGATTGGACTTTAGTGGGGAGAGTGATGGGAAAATGCATTGGGAAGTGTAGGAATAACTTGCTTTGATGAAATATCATCTAACCTCCCCACAAACAACTCAGAATGAATGCTCATTAAACAGTCAACATCATCTAATCTCCCTGCAAAAAGATCAGGATGAATGCTCAGTTAACAGGTTGTCCAGTTTCAGTGAAAGAATATTGTGGCATCTTTCAAGGCTAAAATATGTATATATTATGACAAACACTTTTGTAGAGTAGATTCCACTGCATCATATGCTGGAATTGCTTGAGTGAAAACCTGCAACTTCTGCCCAGTATAGTCAGAAACTGGCAGGAAGCTCTGTTTATATCTGTCCTAGTGCTTCTGAAGCATGTGGGAACAACTGGAGCTCTTCTCATTGGTGCTCTCTCCCTGCACCTCCCAAATTGCAATACCTTCTTTCCATTCCTGTTTCAGATTGCAGTTCTGGAAGTCCAGTCATTAGGAAAATGTTTAGGATTGGGGTAGAAAGGCCAGGTCCTGCTATGACCCCAATGTTTTCAATAATGTTGCATCTTAATAATCAATGGGAGTGTTGTAAACCATCTCATTCCAGTGATGTCATCATCGTCAGGGGTGGTAGTTCTTTATTATGATGTCATCCACTTTGCATTAATTCTTCACGTGCTTAACCAGGATTATTCATAGACTTAATTGTACTCAGTTGGCAACTCCCATAAGTATTCTTTACAAAAACAGAAGTCTGTGGCAGCTCCTAGCATATGTAGCAAAGGTATAAACAAACACTGGAACTGTGGCAGCCTTCTTCTTTAATGGGTGTGTGGCAAGCAGAAATTCCCACATCGCTGCACTATGACTATGAGGCTTCCAACCACCCTCATCTCCTGGGTGGCACAAAGCGAAGTATCATTTACAAGTGGAGCTCACAGGAGCTTGGAAGCCACCCTATCCCCAGCTGAATCAGATGGCAGAATGGTGAGAGTCCCACTCCAAGGAGGGGCAAGCTCAGGCGACTGTGCCCACTTCAAATTCAGATTGTGCCACTAATTTGAGGCAGAGCATTTGCATTGTTGGATACTTGCTCCAACCCCAGCCTGCTTCAAAAGCTCACCCCAACCCCAACTTCAACCAATAACAACATGGGGCAGTCACTTGGTTGTCACGGTGGCCATGAAGTCCTAAACCATTTTTGAGACAGTTGCCTTGGCATGGCTGTCCCCCGCTATCATCAGCCTGGCAGTGGGACCCCCAACACCAGAGACCACTATGTCTGTAACTACCCATGTCGGCTGAGGTAAAGAGAGAGAGTTCACTGGCAGGATTGTCAATGTACCAACAGAACCCTCAGACTGTCCAAATTGCTGGGATTCTGCGCAACAGGTAACTTGGAAATTAGATGCCGCTGTTGTAGGGAATGAGACCCTTGTCATGTGGAAAGCTATTCCATCATTCTGAGGAAGTGAGGAGTAAAGTAGAAGGGGTGGGCCCATCGCTCAAGTGATGAATTGGTATCACTTCCTTCCGAAAACTCCTCCCAAGACGTGGATGACTTATTGGAGTAGGAGACTCTATAATTACAGAGAGAGGCAGAATCATTCATGTTGCTTATTCATTTTACTGCCTTTCTACATTGGTCACACCCACACTATACATTTAAAGCACATTCTCTCTCTCCCCCCCCCCCCACAAATCCTGGGAACTGTAGTTTATCCCTCACAGGCGTACAATTCCCAGCACCCTTAATGAACTCACAGGGTTCTTTGGGGGGAAGCCATGGAAGTGACCTTAAATTATGGTGTTTATTGTTGTTATAAATTTGGTTGACTTATATATTATTGTGAGACACTGTGTAGTGACATTTTGCTGTTAGGCATTTATCTATTTAACAGCCTAGGAGAGAGTGCAGCCTTCTCTTGCTCCCACTTTGCTGGCGCTGCAGACCTAATTCTGGAAGCCATTGTTTGGTCCTGCACTCTGGTGGGAGTCAGTTGGCTCACACCACAACTCAGAACCAAAAAAACCCCCACCCCTCTTTTGTTCCCATGCTCTGGAGTCAAAATAGGACATTCCAAACTGGGATCAGAAGCCGGGTCAGCTTCTGTCAATCCAGCATGTCCCGATTAAAATGAGACACTTGGAGGGTATGTGCTGGGCAGCGGAGGCATGTGAGCCCCTCCTCCCAGGAGGGGATGGTGAGCAGAGACAAAAGGCCAGGTTTAGGATTTCAGTGTTTGATGATGTAAGCTGGAAGGGGAGTTGCAGGTGACGTAGGCTGAATGAAAAATTGTGGCGTTTTAAAGAGAGATATATATGGAAAGGAGCCATATGTGCTGACTGGGAGAGCCTGCACCAAGAGACCAAGGGCACAACTGGTTGCTGCTTTAGACTTAAGCTTGCTGAAGCTATGAGAAGGGCAACGAGAGTTATTCTTTCTGCAACTCCTCCATTGAAGGCTTCAGGTGTAGGCAAGCATTCCCCAGAACTTGAACCTCTGATTGTATGGGTTTAACTGTTGTTTAACTGTGTCTGGGGAATGCTTGCCTAAACTGGTGTGTCTTTAGAAGCTGACATTATGCCAGTACTGATGTAGCTTCTCATATTTCAGCAGAGGGGGCATTTTATAACACTGGCACCCCCAGTGAAAAACACCCACTTCTGTGTCACCACAAGCCAATACTCATCAGGCCGGGGCAAAACTATGGTAATCAGGTTCCACTGGCTGATCATAATGCCCTTACTGGGCATTGGAGGGGATGGCAGTTGTACAGGTAAGCTGATCCATAGTTATTTAGGGCTTTGTTGCAGAAGCTTAAAGCTGGCTTGATCGTTAGTGCCAATATATAGACATCTATTTTCCCCAATGTGTACTTTGCCATGGAAAAGATAGTATCGCAATTTCACACCCTGGTCTTAAAAGCAGACCTTCCCTCAAAAAGCTTCTGTGTCAAAGCAAAGGAGGAGGCCCTCACTTGATTTTTCAACTCTTAGCCCACTCAAGCCAGAAGAGCTCCTTGATTTTAATGGCATGTATCCAACAGTTCGAGATGGCATGTTTACAAAAATAAAGCTTCAGACATTTCTCTGCAGGCTCAATTAAAAGAATCCAAACAACATCATTGGCCAAATGTCCAGATTTATTTCCTCTGTAAGCCTTACTTCTGCATAAGCAGAAGAGAGGCATAAAAGTATTCCAATTCCTGAATATTTGCATCAAAGGAAGGAGAAATTTAGTCATTATACCGTTCATCTTTTTCTCTCTCTCTTGTAGCAGCAGGGACAGATTAACAAAAAAAGCCATAGTCTAATAAAAAAAAGTTTATTTTGGGTGGGGTGGGGGGGAGTAAGGAAAACAAGGTCCCATATGTTTACCATAAAAATAACATGGGCTCCACCTTAGGGTATATAAAAATACAGTCCTCAGATTGTATGTTTTGGCATTAGTTTAAAATGCCTTTGTAAACATATCCTATTAAGTGTTTGACTGCAGCTTTTATCATTTACTGAAGAAACATATGAAAATTCTAGAATGTATTTATCCTCAAAGTAGTCATTTTGACACAGCTTAGTAATAGTAGTGTGTTTCCACAGTCAGAATGGCTGCTCAGTTGCAATATATTATTGCTAAGTCCTATTCAAAGACACCAGTGAAAATTGCCTTTAAAGTATGTCCAAGGATACTGGTTCATTTCTTAAAAAAACAGTGTCAGAGGTTTTCCCATTTTCATTTCATTTTTAAGTAAAGTTTGTACAAAACCTTGAACTGAATGTGTATAGTAGCAAAATGAAAGTTATTAATGTTGCATATAAAAAAAATAAAAACAGTCCCCAAAATGTTAATTAAAAAAAGAAGATTTGCCCACTAAGGAAGATTAATTTAAAACAAAAGTGTAAGTTTGTTAGTTTTGCTAACATATTTAAAACATAGGGAAGGAACAAAGCATTAGATTATTTTAGAAGTGTCCAAAGATTCATATGGAACCCAAATAATGAGCCAAGGTGAGGTGCTTCAGAAGGATTTGGGGTTTCTACAAAGCGAGGCTGGATCTATTCCAGGCAGACATGGGGCAAAACCTGAGTGCTCTGTGGCATCAGAGAATCAGACCAGAAAAGTGTCCATGAAAAGTGAAACTGTGTCTGTAAGCTTAACCATTAATGAAGAGGGGTACAGGGAGTCCACCCGTTTCCTGTCCCATGCCATCAGGGGCCCCAGACTCCTAGCTTTCATTTTTTAAAAAAAGAAAGTAAACAAATCAGACATTTTGGAAGAACGTTAGAGCACAAACTGTGGAGGGAACACTAATGCTAAGGATGTTTAATCACTGTTGCTAAGCAATCTGTGGAAGGGATGCCAACCAGCCCCAGCTGGGACTCAGGAGGGACCCTCACAGAGCATCAGAAAAAGCTGGATACGCTGACTGAAGAAGGATACAGGGGGATACTGTATATGTTAAAGCCCTTGTGTTCACATTATTTCATTCACTCCACAGGTGTGCTGCCTTTACATTATAAAACACAATTGACGATCTTTGATCTTTTTTTTAGTCAGAAGTAACTCCTTTGAAATAAATGTGGTTGCTGCACAAGACCTAGATAATACTATGGTTGGATTTTTTTGTGTTTTCATATTGGTGTGACAGATAGATATTAATAGCAAGACAGGAGCTATTGGCAGGCTTAAAAGTTCTGTTTAGAAGGGTCTAACCATGTCACAGAAAGATTACAGGGGAAAGAGATAAAGCAATGAAACCAACAGATCAGAAAGCTTAACTTAGTTTAGATTTTGGTTAGGAGATGTCTAATATGCATCATTTAAAATTATCTATAAAATGAGGGTTCTTTGTACACCTATATGGAGGCTTATTGGGCACAGTTATGGTGTCCTGGCTGCTTGCTATGACATCATATGTGTAACTTGATCTCAGCTGGTTTGCCCCATAATCCCACACAATGTCTCATGTGCAGGAGCTGCAGAAATTGGCTGTTTCAGACAGGATGTACACCACATCCAAACGTTGCTGATACACTATGCATTGCTATTCACTACATTTTATTTTATTTATTTATTGCCAAAGATGTTTGGGATTTTATTAAAATGTGAAAAAGCATTAAATACAGAGCTTCATTTTAATCATAGGGGAGACTAAAGTGAAATCTATATTTGTTAGAGTTTCTTTTATTAAAGCCTCACTCGTGGTATATTATCTGAAACCTTGTATCTGATGTCTAAAACATAAAATGCTTTTTGTTGCAGGAAAATACCCATGTGGCATTTGGACATATCTAGAGAGAAAAATAAAGCCTTGCTCATAGACTGAGGACCAGCAAATTTTAGCATCTGGACCATATTCCAAATTGCTGATTTTTTAAAAAAATACTACATATGTCTCACCTAGAAAGGATTTGTATACTTTGCATCTGCATGTTATATTTTGTGACAATAACAATTCCATCTTCTAGTACTGTATAAAACTCTTTGGAGGCAATATATACTTGCTGTGATTCTTCCATTTATTTAAGTGTTCTGTCTTGCTTATGTTATCCAGATATTTTCACTGAACATAGTATTCTGCAGCTACAAAACATTAGTGACTATTATAAAACTCCACTTGATTTCAGTAGGACCGATTATAAGATGTAGTTTTGATGGATGAGAATGTAGCTCAGGTGTGGCCCTCCAGATGTGATTCTTGATGTTTGTCAGACTTGCCCAAATAGATGGAAAGTCTCTAGGCAGAAGAGCTTATTCAAACTAGTTGATGGTGCTGGGGTTTAGAATCACTAACATTACAGGTGTGGCCAGACAGAAGTAGTGTTGGGTACCTTCAATATCAGTCTGTAATATATGAAGAAAATCTTGTCTATCTCTTCAATTGATTCAAATCCAATGCAGTTGACAAAGGATGTTCTCTTTTACTTAGTGAAATTAGACATCTAGTATGATGCTGGTGTATTTATTATTTTTTCTCCCTTTTATCTATTTTTTTCTCCTTTAATGGTTTGGCTGACTTTTTTTTAGTATTTAGCTTGGGATATAATTTTGTAATATCACAAGTTATCCTGTAGTCAGTGAGTATGTATACATGCTGAGATATGACAAGCCCTTCAATAAATCAAATGAAATCAATAAATAGGTATCTAGAGCACAGGCAGAGACAGTAATGAAACCATCATTAAGATTGTATAAAAATCAACCCGATCCCTTTCAAGAATCTCTTTGCAGATTCTTAGCAAGATAATAGCATACGGTCACCAGCAAATTTCAAGAGTACTCCAGTTTTGTAGCAGAAATGGTTGACTTACAATGAAGCTTCATGTGTTAATAACAAGAACTGCTGAATTATTGTGGCTCTAATATGAGAAGCTATAATGAGAAACAAGGACTGCTATAATGTACACAGTCAAATCGTCTGTGAGAGACAACAATTACACCTCTGTGTTTCCTAGAAATAACTTGTCCAGTCATGTCTACACAGCTAACTGGAAGGTTTTAATTAGATGTAAATTCCAAAATGTAATGAAAATACCTGAGGCAGGGACTCTGTTTTCATTAATGGTTTAACTGGTAATATACTAACCCTTGCTGAAATATTAGTAACAATATTGAAGAGCTGGGTTTCTTTTAGATACAGAGTGGCAATTTTTCAAGACCACAGTCTCCACACTAAGATCTGCCTCCATTTACACTCATATTGCTAGGAGCAGCCCAGCATCATTAAAACTTATTGCACTTTCCCACTGAACTGACCAGGAGCAGTTTTTCTCCTTGCAAAATCTGATCTGGAAAGGCATATTGTGCAGTCTTTCATCCTGGCCATGATTAAGCCTTTTGCTATTGGATTGTCCCTCCATTTATGGTGTATTTGTACCTGTAATCTAGACCAGCCTCCCCCAACTTAATGATCTCCATATGTCTTCTATTGCAATTCCCATCTTTTCCAGACTCCAATTATCCCCACAGCTGACTGGGGGAGATGGCCTTTGAGGTCCAAAACATATTGAGGGCACTAGATTGTGCAAGGCTGACCTGGACACCATTTCTCTCTGCTCCTTTCTTTCAGCAGGAGCGAAATCTGTCTATTTCATGAACTCATCTCAAGTTTCACTACCTCGCTGGTAGTGGATCTATTTTATCTCAGATATCTAAACAACAACTGCTCATGCACACTCCTACTGAGCACAATGCTATTGATCAGCGCAGCCAACCTCAGTCTTACACTATGCATCAGCTCATTCCATTTTTCTCTTTTTCTTTTCACAGAAAGTGGTGAAGTCATGCCAGCATGAAGTTGAGGGGTATGGTGGTGACTGTTCCTGTGTATTTCCTATCAAGTATAGAGACCACAGCGGGACGCGGGTGGTGCTGTGGGTTAAACCACAGAGCCTAGGGCTTGCCGATCAGAAGGTCGGCGGTTCAAATCCCCGCGACAGGGTGACCTCCCATTTCTCGGTCCCAGCTCCTGCCAACCTAGCAGTTCGAAAGCACGTCAACTGCAAGTAGATAAATAGGCAATGCTACAGCGGGAAGGTAAACAGCATTTCCATGTGCTGCTCTGGTTCGCCAGAAGCGGCTTTGTCATGCTGGCCACATGACCTGGAAGCTGCACGCCGGCTGCCTCGGCCAATAACGCGAGATGAGCGCCGCAACCCCAGAGTCAGTCACGACTGGACCTAATGGTCAGGGGTCCCTTTACCTTTTTATAGAGACCACAGCACTTCCAATTCCAGGCAGGGAGGTGAGATTTCATAGTCACCACTTATGAATTTGCATATTGTCTGAATCCAACACAGAATCGTGGAATTATAGCCTAGAGCAGGCATCCCCAAACTTCGGCCCTCCAGATGTTTTGGACTACAATTCCCATCTTCCCTGACCACTGGTCCTGTTAGCTAGGGATCATGGGAGTTGTAGGCCAAAACATCTGGAGGGCCGCAGTTTGGGGGTGCCTGGCCTAGAGTTTTAGAGTTGGACGGTGCCTCAGATACAATCTAGTCCCAGTTTCTCTAGCTTCATACAGGAATCTCATAACTGCAAAATCTCTGACAAATTGACATTCAGCCACTACTTAAAACACCTCCAGTGAAGGAGAACCTCCCAATTCTCAAGATAGGCTGTTCAGCTGTCCATCACTAGCTACCAGAAAAGGGGTCACAGCCTTTTCACACAGAAGGCCCCATTTTCACTCCCCGGCATCTCTAAGTAGGGCTGGGAATGTCCCATGGAGAGCCTCTGCCAGTCAGTGGAGACAATACTGAGCTAGGTGGACTACCAGCCTGGCTCAGTATAAGGCAGCTTCCTAGGTCCCTAAGTACCATTAGGAAGTGTCTCCTAATGTTTAGCCACAAACTTCTCTTGCACGGCTCCCCAAGCTAGGGCCCCAAACCAATGACAACAACCCTGTTCCAGAAACTACGTTCTAGGTTAATTTTTCAAATACATGCAGACAATATTATCATTCACCTTGGAAAGTAAAAGCTTTATTGGAATAATTCAGTTTCACACTGTATTCCTTAAACAGTATTAGTCACGCACCAAATATCATGTTTCAAGTTCTTCCTCCTCTTCTTTGTTTTAAGTACAAACAGAGAAAGTACATTTCCCAATAAACAACTTCTTGAGGCCTGGCGGTGCTTTGTTTGATTTACCTGATAAGCCCAGGTCTGTAGTTTCATACCCTATTACTCACAAGAAAGGGTTTTTAATAAACTAAAATAGATACCAGGGACCCTGAGTCACTGCCAAGCAGGAATCGGGCTCACCTGCAGATGGGAGACTTTCAGAAACACCCCGGTGCTTGTGAGTCAACTACACGTGACATCACAGAGCTAACATCAATGGGGCACTGAGATGGCTGGGATGTATATTGGTTAACAAGCAAATTCACTAAGAGTCGAACTCCACGCTCAGAAATATCAAGAGGGAACAGATTTCCTGGGACATACTCCAAACTTAGAGGCCCTCATGCAAGAGAACCTCAGTATGACCCTCCTCATTATGGCTGCCACCAGCTTCTGTTCTTCCCCCCTCACAATTGCTGATACCCACTCACCCATCCAGGTGAGAACCAGAAAGGAAGTGGCTAGGGCTCCTCCTAACCACCACCATTGTTCAGGTATTCATTCCCCCTGGGCCAGAAGGAGTTGACAGGTGACCAAGGAGCAGCAATGGGGGAAGAGGAAGAGAAGGGCAAAGGGCTCCTCAGTACAAACTCTAGCAGGAGCCTAACTATGTTAAAAACCCTGATACTGGCTTCGTATTTCAAATCCAGGTGAGGGTGATATGCTTGAATGCTCCTTGCAAACAGAAAACTAGCAGACCAGGGAAAAGGGTCCTCCTCCTCAACATACTAGCTTTGTAGGGTAGGAGTGAGGGACCTCCATACATTGTTGGACTGCAACTCCCATCAGCCCCAACAAGCATGGCCAATGGTCATGGGTGATGGAAGTCATAGTTTAGCAACATCTGGAGGCCCACACCTTTCTCATCCAGGTTGTCGGAGGAGAGTCTGTCATGCAACCAAGCATTGCATTCTGAAACGGCACAGTTTCATGTACGTGGTGTCACTTGTTATCTACCCACTTTGGTGATTCTAAGAGATAGCACTCCCTTCTGAACATTGCCCCACCGCTAGGGGTTTATGTGCATAGTGTGTTTTTTATATGGTGGGCCGTTGGACTAGGGTGGACAGCTGTGGGTCCTTAGTTTCCCTATCTTATTAATTTTGTTCCTTTGTAGTATAGAAAGAAAAGTCGTTGGTGGGGAAAGAGAATACAGAAGCCTTGTCCTATATGGAGTCTGACAACTCTCTTACTAACTGTAGCCCAAGCGTGACTGAAGCTGAGGACAGTTCCTGCCTACTGAGTCACAAATGCCACACTACATTGATGGATGGTGTCACCCGGACAGTTTTTGTTTGCTTTCCTTGGGCTACCCTCTCTTTCTGTGTTCTGAATGCAGCTCCTGAAATGGAAAGCCCTCATGAGCAATAGCTATAGCATCCCATGGGCTAAGATTGTTATGTCTCCTAGAATCTACCTGCCCTCAGATCTCAGATGACACTGAGCACCCTTGACAAACTAGAGCTTCTATGATTATTTGGGAGAAAAATGTTTTAAATATATGGTGTAGATGTGAAGGGTATCTACTGTAACCTCCTCACAGCCAAATCAGAATGAATGCTTATCAAACAGCCAATATAATATAACCTGCCTGTAAATACATCAGGATGAACAAGTCATCTGGAAACAGATCATGTATGTACACCTTATATGCAGAAAGGCTCTGTGCACAACACACAACCTCCCATTCATCACACAACACTTTTAGTGTGAACTGGGTCTCCGAGTGATTGGGAACTCAGATGAAGAGCTTTGCCTGGCTGACACTGTATGGCGGGAGAGACAGGATTGCCGTGTTGAATGTCAAAAAATCAGGGCCAACTTAAAGGGAAACTTACCTACTTTGCACTTCCTGAAACATGTGAACCCAAACAAAGCCATCCTTCTAAATTTGAATTTCTCTAAAAATTTACTGTGCAGTCTTTAGCCCAGTAATATGTACAAAAAATGCATACTCGCAGCCTTGCAGGACATATTCAGGAGAAGAAAAGGCTAAGGAGTAAACCCTACACAAATCCACAGTGGAGTCTCTAAGAGAGGTTGGGTTGAATCAGCGGCGTAGCTAGCCACCTGGCCGCCCAGGGCAGCAATCCCGAAGGCACCCCGCCAGGTGCCGACACATGACGTACGATGCATGCGCTCACAGGAGGGATATGCCATGGCGCCACGGCGACACAGCAGGCAGTGGTGGCCGGCAGCCGGCAGGCCTCCCCCTCTCCCTCTGCCCGTCCTTACTGTGCTCGAGGCAGTTCTCCTCACAGCCAGTTTGCGCTGGCTCCACAGGGGCTGGTCCTGCTTGCCCGCCGCCTGGCTTTCCTCAGGGCCATCGTGGAGGCGGGCAAGGGCTGTGCTGCTGGTGGAGGGTGGCTCCTACAGCAGGGAGGAGACGCCGTGGAGGAGCCGGGCTCGGAAGCCGCCAGAGCTTTTTCCGCAGCGCACCCCAGCCTCACCTCCACGTGGGCAGTGAGGGGCACTCGCAGTGGCGGCAGCCATCAAAGGTGGTCACCCCTGTCCAGCCTGCTGCCCCTCGCCCAGCCTGTCATCTGGGGTGGCACGCCCCACCCCACCCCCGCATTACTACGCCACTGGGTTGAATGCTTCTTTCCGGCAACTCCTGCAGCCAAGCTGGTGCCGAACAAGTTGCTCTGCTTTCCTTTGGACCACGGCAGCAGGGCTGAGAGGGGAGTCTGGCCACCTGGGCAGCCCAGGACCTCCATGCACACTGCCAAGGCTTGCACCCCAGAGGTCACTTCGGTGCTGCTAACACAGCATAAACAAGCTGGGAGGAAGCAGTTCCAAGTTACCAGTCTCTGCAACCACAACAGGTGCTGTGATTCTCCAGCCAGGGCCGGCCCTAAGGAGAGGCTGGGTGGCACAATGCGTCAGACCACCAGGGGGTGCCGTGCTGCGGCGCCTGCCAGACAGCCGCACTGCGCCCGCAGCAGCCACATGGCGGAGGCCGGACATGGCACCTCCCTGCATCAGCTTGCTGCCCTCGCCCACCTCCGCCATATCGAGCAGCGCCCTGAGCCTCCGCCCCATCAGAGTGCTGCCTGCCCGGAGGGGCCCTCAGGGCATGGCAGCAGGAGCTGCCAAAGCACCAAGGCCCATCACGACATGCACGTGCTTTGCCAAACCCTTGCAGCGCGTGAGGGCTGCCAGGAGGCAGCCGGCCACTGAGGGCGAGCCCTGGAGCCTCCGCCTCTTCCCCGCTATAAGAAGGTGAAACAGTGTGTGTGTGCGCGCCGGAGGGATCTTTGAAGGGGGGGGCGCCGGAGGGATTTTTGAACCACGGCGCCAGATATCCTTGAGATGGCCGTCTCCAGCAGTTTTACTTCACCCCCTGAGGTGCACTCCATTGTCTCTCAAGGCAGACGTATGCCAACAAAAGATAAAGTGTACATAAAAATGCACACATTAGTAGAAATAACATACAAAAATGCATTCTATTAGGGGAAATATAAATATTAGAGGAAGTTGCTTGCAAAAGGGTGCAAATTAGGGCGAATTTTGTACTGTATAAAAATTTGTATATTAGAAATCTGCAGATTTTCCTAAGGACTTCATTTAAAAAACTGATGGGGAAATATGGAGACCAGAACTTAAGACCAGAAAAATGAGAAACTGAAATTGACAGTCACCCATCCCTACGAATGACACAAAAACAGTCATCTTTTGATCGCAACTGCCATAGCCCTTTAACCCAGGCCATCTGTCATCCAGCTCAGTTTGCAGCCTGCCAGCCTAGAACAGTGTGTCTCCTTGCAGCATCTTTGATGTTCTCTCCAGGTTTTTAAAGCATTCTGTCAAACATCAGCAGCTTCCGGTATTGAACCAAATTGTTTCTTCAGGGGCATAATCCTGCCAACACTTGAGATATAAAGCCTCTTACACCAGACCTCTTTCTATAGCACAATCCCCAATGAGAAAAAGCAATCATTAACTCAGCAGTAAACATGGCACAGATTTTTCACTCCTAAAAAATATTGGTTGATTGCCCATTTCCTGGTGTCTGAGAGCACCCAAGGTGAAGTCATCTTATTAACTGTTATTACTGGTCAACTTTTCTAGGTGGCACCTCTTCGTGAACCTATTGAGGGGACTGAACTGAGTCCAGCCCCAACAGGGTGGATCCCATCTGACTAGGGTTGGCATGCTGGGTGATTCATTCGAAAAGGTTTAACAACCAGCTACAATCAAGACGGGAGAATGGTATAGTCAGTTCAGTCACCTACGGAGCCTCCAACAGACTCATTTGGGGTCGGTGAAAAGTCAACAAGCATTCACCGCCTCCTTTTCAGCACTTGCTAAAACTTTTCTGTTTAGGCAAGCATACTCAGGCATGTAAAAGCTGGTGTGTGTTTTAATCTGTACTTTTAGATTATAGAATCATAGAATTGTAGAGTTGGAGGGGAACCCAACAATCATCTAGTCCAATCTCCTGCAATGTAGGAATCTCAGTTTATAATGTATACTTTTAACCATTGATTTTAGGAGAATGGAATAGCTACTGCATGTAATCAAAAAAGTAGCCAGTGCCAGAAGTTTTCCTCCTTTTCCTAGAAGTCCTACCTACTAATATAAATTTTACATGGCTTGATATAAAAGTAATATTTTTATTATCTTTTTTATTATTACTATTATTATGATACAAAATGTTTTACGGCATTGTGTACATGACTGTCTACTTGCTGAAAATCTGATAGGATAGGTTTTGAGTTTCCCCAAACCCTCCTATGCCGCCATTAAGAAGCAGAGATTCTCCGTTTAATTGGATCTTTAATTGGCTTTAAAGTACCGTGTGTGATGGAAAAGGGCGGCAACAACATGCTGCCAAATATACCAGCTACATAGATCAAAGGTTTGAATTGAGATAAGTTTTTCTTCAGAGTGAGAGTCAATTGGGGAGAGAGAAGCCCATGGTTTGTTTATATATGTTTACTAGCTGACCCGGCCATGTGTTGCTGTGGTTCTTTCCTGTGACCTCACCACCACCACCCTGTCCCGATCCATGACGTATCCTGCCCCTCCTCCCTTCACCCCGGCTCACCCCTGTGTTTCGGTAGGATACCCTTCCCTCTGTTGTCCCTGGGGAGTGTTGGCCCCTCCCCCCTGTATCTCCATACCTTGTCCCCCACCCTTCAAAAAGGAACTGTCAGCTTCTAGGTTCTATTTCCCAGCATGCACTTTTGTCTGAGCCTTCTGTTGTCCCTGGGGAGTGTTGGCCCCTACCCCCAGTATCTTCCTACATTAGCCCCCACCCTTGGAGAAGGAAATGTCAGTTTCTGGGTCCTATTTCCTAGTATTTACTTTTGTCTGAGCCTTCTGTTGTCCCCTCCCCCCTGTATCTCCATACATTGGCCCCTGTGCACGCATCGTGAACATTTCTATATATTTAGATTAAGGATCAGGGGTGCTGATGCGCCCTGGGACACAGAGAACTACTTAAAAAATCCCGATGGGTGTGTGTGTGTCAAATAGCGAAGCCCCACAGCCCCGTAGCAACAGACAGGCCCAGACAGAAGGAGGGGGGTTCATATGGACCACTTGGCGCGGGCCTCCAAATCTAAAGGGGGCCTCGGTCAGCATATTCACAATCAGTAAAATGAAAAAGTAACAAAAGGGTTAAAAACAGGGCCACATTATCTACCTGGCCCGGGCCCTGCAAGGGCCTGGCAACAGAAGGTGCGTTCTGAAGCACCCGAGTTGTTCAGTTCCATAAAAAGCTCCCCCCACCCTACGTCAGCCCATGACCTATTTGGGCTCCTCCTCCCCCCACCTCCCACCCACGGCTCCATTCAGGATAGTATTTAAAGGGCTGTAGAACTGAGGCCTAGTCTGTAAAATGGAGCCAAGGCCTAGTCTTTAGGCTGTAAAGTAGAGGCGAGGCCTTGGCTTGGGCTAGTATTTAAATGTGACCCGAGGCCTCCACCCTGTCTCTCCATTCCTTGGCCTTGGCCTGACTCTGTGGGTTGTCTGGTAATAGGCCCCCTTCAGATCCCCCTGAACCTCAGAGTCCCCCTCTTTTACAGGATCTCGTGGCGGAGGCAAGGTTTGTGGGTGTGGCACATTGTGGTGGCTAATCCCTGTGACTGCCCCCACGTGTCCCGATCCATGATCTATTCTGTTTGTCGTCGTCGTCCCCCGTGACCGGCGTATCTCATGACGTTTTGAAGGATGGTATTTATTTTTGTATTGTGGCTATTTGGGGGGATTTGGGGGGGGGTAGTGGTGCTAAATTGTAAAGTAAAAAGCCCTTGCTGTGCCCCCAAGTGCGTTGCTGTGGGTTATCTACCCCCCCCCCAGGCCTAGTGGGGGCCTGGCAGGGGCCTACATAAAACAAAGGCCTAGGGATCTGATAATGGCCGCCTTGGTGGTTTCAGTTGCTTGGTTGATGATGTCATTTGGTTTGTGGGTATGGCTTAGATTTCACAGGAAGGGAGGGGTGGAGGAGGGTATAACGCCACTTGAGGGCGCTGTTTGACTTGGTGGAAAACCAGGTTTCTACCTGCCCAGATGTGAAATTTGAGGGTTTTTTGTCCCCAACAACCCTCGGGAAGTGGCCTGGATCGTTGTGTCAAAATTTCAGGACGATCGGTCAAGCGGTTACGGAGAAAACTGCGGCCGACACTTTCAAGATTTTTACATTTTTATATATATAGATGATTCACAACCCTCTCCAGAATTTACAAGCAAGGAAGGGACGTTGGAGTAATATTGATATTAACAAGCAAAAATGGAAACTGCGTGTGATCTGAAATGAATAAAGGAGGGGGAAGGGAAGCTAAATTATCACTGTGTTGGAAAGACAGAATAATTCCCCTCACCTCCAAGAACAACAGACAAGGAAAAAGAGACTGGGATTAGTTTGTGCTACTGACTGAATGTTATCTAAGATAAAGTTTAATTGGGCCATAAATCTATTGCTGGAAGGAAAAGAATTTGGGGGCTTCTTTTGATAAGAACGCTGCAGAGATTCTGAAGGAGTATTAAACCTTCTGCACGTTTGAAAGCTGTCTACCTAGGCTGAGGGAAAAATGGCAAACATCAGCAACATGTTTTACATGTTTTACATGTTTTACTAGTGAGACAGAATGGTTTCTAGCAGACTGTCGCCTGTTCTGAGACATTGACGCAAGGGACAGAGAGATAAAACCTCTGAAAAACCTCGGGATTCAGTTGTGCCCAAAGCCATGATGGGAGAAAACAGCTGAGGAGTGAAAGAGACAACACCATATATGGACAAAGGAATCTCCATGGATATAATAATTTTCACTCGCAGGACAGAATAAAGATAATAGTTTGAGTTCCTCACTTGAAGCTTTAGAAATTTATATATTGTAACATCATGAATGGAAATCATTAACTATGTACCTGTTGAGTAAGAGATTATTATTATAACTGAAATGTAAATGACATTAAGATTATGGAACGCAATGATATAAGATCGGAAATGCACCCAAACCATCATGCAGGGAGCCTCTTTAACTAAAATGTATTAATTGGAAGTTGATTGGCACTTGGATAATTGTATAATTTGGGAATTAATTGTTATTTTATAATTTGGCTATTATTGGGGGTATATTGGAAAACGAATGAAAACATTAATTTTTTTTAAAGGGTTTTGAGTTTCCCCAGCCTAAGGTGTGGGTGCTAATCCTAAACATTTCAGGTAGGATGTACATAGATGAAGGGAGAGCCCCTCTGTTGATATAGTTCCTTCAATGTCCAGCCTAGTCTTTGAAATTTTTCCAGTGTTCTTAGTCCTTTCAAGTCATGATAGAAGCCTCAAACATTTCTCCTGCCCACCAACTAAGCCAGTGATGAAGAACTTTCAGTATATGTCTGGGGCTCAATACGGTAGTTGTCTTCTATTTTTTTTGAAGTTGTTGCAGATATCACAGCTAAACAAACAGATATCACAGCTAAACAAATAGAAACAGCTATGCTTCTTTGCTTTTTCTCTAGTAACCCAGACAACGCTTGCGCCTTTCTGTAATCCTTGTTGTTTTTTCTTTTTCAAAACTCAATTAAAAAAGCATTTAAAAATCCTTTTACCAATTGAAACAGTAGCACTAAGTTCCTGCTTCCCAAGAACAGGATTTCCATCACCCATTTCCCAAGAATCTTGTCGGCACGCCTGGTTTCTGTCCTGGGCCCCCACCTCCACCTGCACATCGAAAGGCAAGGCAAGGCTCCATAACTCCTTTGTTGATATTATCATTGCTTTTCTAGGGTTTCAAAATCTTGTGACATTTGTAGAAGCAGCATCATTTGATTAGAACAAGCAGCCTTTATTTGAGTTGCCTGCCAGCTCAAAAAGCCTTTTCTCCAGGAAATGGCAGAGAGTTCGAGTGTGACAACCACTTGCAATAGGAGTTGTCTCAGAGATCATGCTAAACCTTTTGTTGGCTAACTCGTGTGTGTGTGTGTGTGTGTGTGTGTGTGCGCGCGCGCGCGCGCATCTAAATAAATAAATAAATAATTTGGGTTTCCAGGGGCAAAGCATCCCCTTATCCCCCTCCCCGCACAGTCATGTACATGCAAATAAATCAGCTTCATAGTACAAAGTACATAGTACATAGACCTCACTTTAATTGTTTGGTTAATAACCACACCTAGTGGTTGGGGTTTGTTTAAAAAATGATACTAAGATGAGTGATTGTGATTGGGACCACAGTATGTGGGATGAGGAGGTATTATTTTCCCTCCCCCAGGCATGATCCTGCTGAAAATGCCCCCCCCCGGCAGTAATTAGTATTAGAAAAGTGTTCCCATTAGTGCCAGTGGAAGGTTCCCCCCCCCCCTCATTATGAACTAGAGCTGTGCTGAAAACTGTGATAAATTATTTTGTGACCATTTCCTGGTTGGGTGAAGGCAGAATGAAATCCTCCTGAAAAATCGCAGGTGGGGAAGATAAAGTGTTCCAACATATTTGGGTGGGGGATGCTATTTACCTTATTTAACCTTACAAGGTGGCCAAGAGTTTTCTTTTATTCCCTTTTTTTGCAGCTTAAAAACAACAAGAATCCTGGAGTGTTCACAGTAGCACAAGGCTCCCCCTGCAGCTGCCTGCAAGCTGCACATTCCTGGCAATAGCCAGTATGGTAAACAGAAAATCTCTCCCCCAAAAGAAGTTTCAGATAAACTTCTCCCCTGCCCCCAAGAAAGCAGCAGAAGTCACAAATAACATTGTTTTAGGGCACACAGAATAAATACAGACCTAAGTCCCTTCCTAAAGCCCAACAGAGTCCTTGCATGGGGGCAAAAGCAATTCAACGGGTGCTCTTGGCTTAGAACTGATCTTAACCTTAATACATCTGGAATTATTTTGCACATGAGACAGTCACACTCAAGGAAATATTCCAATGGTACTTAGCAAGCACTGGCATTTCAATTGAAGGACTATTTAGCACATGGAAAGTATCACTGTCAACTATGTGGAAAGCTTGTTGATGCTGCGTATAATGCCATTATTTCCCTTCAAAACAAATTGGCTAGGGAAGATTCAGGGTGTTTGTAACTCGGTTGACTCGGTGTTTCAGCATTTCTTGATGAAGATGAGAAGACTTTAGAAAACTTTCATTACCTATAGCCCTGCTGATGCTGCTGGACTCCAACTGCCATCAGCCCCAGCCAACTTGGATTGAAGTCATCATGATAGAAGGCAAAGCCCATCAACATCTGGGTCCCCACTCTTGCCTTAAAAGGATTGCGTGTATGTACTCAAGTTAAGCTGAAACGGAACTCGGTGGTGTAACTTTGGCTCAATGCACATACATTTATCTTCAACAATTACCCAACTGACTGGTGATGTCTTCTTGAGATGATGGCCAACAGGGGTTTGATGTGTCCCTTCCTCCTCCCCCATTCACCCTGAGGATATGGGGGAAGAGAGCTGAACCCTGAAGCATGATGATGCTAGCATTAGTCATTTATCTATTTGTAGTTGCATAAACTGTTTCACAACAAAAAGTTACCAAAGCAGCGCACAATAAAATAAACAATGCAAAAGATTACAAACTTAGTATACTATTTGCTTCATCTATTTCAACAAATTGTGGAACAGTTTATCACAGATCTCTTTAAGTGGTGTACAAGAGACACAATACAATACAATACAATACAATACAATACAATACAATACAATACAATACAATACAGACTAAGAATGAGTTAAAAACTATAAAATCAGAATTCAATTAAAAAGTCATCTGGATTTTTTGTTTAAAAAAGTCATCAATAAGCACCATAGGTTCAGTGGGGGGGGTGCCTTTCTCTGAGCATAACTGGAAGGGAGTTTCACAAAATTGAACCCACAACACTGAACACACAGCTTCTTGTGGATACAAGCCATTCATCTGAGCAATGGGGGACCACTAACAGTGACTCTCTCCAAATCCTCCATGATTGGGCAGTGATATAAGGGATCAGGCAGTCCCTGAGGTATCCTGAACTCAAGCTGTTAAGGCCTTGTAAATTAATACAAGAACTTTGCACCTGGTCTGGAAGTGCATGAGCAGCCAGTGAAGGCCAATGTTATGTGCTGGCAATTCAAAAGGCAACAAAACTATTTGTATAATTGAACACTTGAAGGTAAAGGTAAAGGGATCCCTGATCATTAGGTCCAGTCGCAGACGACTCTGGGTTTGCAGTGCTCATCTCAATTTATTGGCCGAGGGAGCCGGTGTACAGCTTCCAGGTCATGTGGCCAGCATGACTAAGCCGCTTCTGGCGAACCAGAGTAGCGCACGGAAATGCCGTTTACCTTCCCACCAGAGTGGTACCTATTTATCTACTTGCCCTTTGACGTGCTTTTGAACTGGCAGGAGGAGGGACTGAGCAACCTACCATTCCCAAAAATGACTGGGTCACACTTTGGGGAAAGCCCTTTTCAACAGAAACATATTTTAACATCATCAACATCTTTTATTTGTGCTCAAAGTGCCTCACAACGTATCAATTGAACAAGTATAATAATTCAATATTTATATATTAGAAAATTAGGAATAATACCATCAATAAAAACTCTGCAGTAACAACATAGGATTCTTAAGAGGTAAAAATAGGAATAAAATAGGGAATGTGATTTAGCAGAATGAGGAACAAAAGACAGGGACTGACCCTAATACACACGGACAGTTGAAATGTATGTATGACATCTCATTGAACATGGAACTCAAGCATCCAGACGCATGCTTACATGCACTTAAATGATCATGCCCATCTTTCTTTGGACTGCACAGCTGTTTTCTAAAGGCAACTGTGATTCCAAGGGACAAATGTTTGTATCTATGAGTTAGGCCTAAAGGACACATTGAGTCCCGTTTGGTGCTTGCTTGTGCTGCCTCCAGAAGTGAGGCTACTATAAGCAACTGCGCCTTGGATCCACCCACCAAAACGCCTCTTACCTGGCCCATCCCAGGTTTAACTGCTATGGCTACCTCCAAAGGATTCAGAAAATGGTATTTTTGCTATGGTTGATCAGACTTGTTTTATCTGAACTACGTCAACTGAAACGCAGCTACAGTTTCCATAATTCCTATGTTGGAAGCAATGGCAGGTTTGAAAATAGTTAAATGTGCAGCGTTGGTTGGCCGATTCAGTCATGTCCCTGCATTGCTGCTGAAGCCAGCTGCTTGGGCAAGAGCACATGCAGATGTTTGGGAAAGACAAGGGCTGAGAATTCACCTCAGGGAGGGGATAAAATGGAGAGTAGTAGAGTTAGTTGTGAATTCAGGAATTTACATAGTAGCTTGACAGTCTGCTAGTGAAGTGGTTGGCAGGAAACCTGTTCAGAAGATAAGCACAATCACAACACCTCTTCTTGCATGTCCCTTGCATGTCCATACAGGCAATGGGTAAAGTTTTTTTTGCTGAGCAACTTTCCAGAGGGCACATAACAAAGGTGGATAGTACCAGAGGCAAATGCAGGTAGGGTGGTGGTAGTGGGTATCATTCTTACGTTATGCAGTGAACTACATTCCACTTTCTACAGACACACACACCTCCATCCAGGGCAACACAAGGAATTGTCACAGTTCAAGGACACATTCTGGTTAAGCAATAGCAGAAGCTTGTTGCTTGGGAAGAGTGCCAGAAGTTGGCCAGAGAGAGGCTGGAGTCCTGTGTTCTGCCCCAGACCTGGGGTACCCCACCCCTGCACCATTGCCAGTCCACAATGAGTTTGCTGTGAACAGGGCAGCAGGAGACAGTAAATTATTTGCAACAGCTCTCCTGCACCTTTAGTATTCTCCTCCACATTGCGTTAAGCGCTGCTCCCACTGAAACGCTAAAATAAATTATGAACTATTTAACTAGACACTTTCTTTTATGGTCTTTTTTTTTTAAAAAAAACCAAACATGTAAAGTATTTGGCTCACATTAATATGGACAGCTATATGGATCTCATGGGGTCAGTCAATAAAACCTGCCTTTTTTAGTACAGGGGAAGTGGAGGATGTTTCCTGATTCACACACTAGGGCAATTTTAGGTGTGTTTACTCAGCGGTGAGTCCCACTGAGTTCACTGGGTCTTACTTCTGAGTAAGCATGCACATGACTGCAGAGAAACAGTGGCGGCTTTCTTTAGTTGTTAGAAAGGTCACTTTTGCACAGCCATACAAAGATATCTGGTTTGACTGCATTGTGGTCTTCTTCCCCAGCATTCAGAATCATGATAAATGTGGTCAATGAAAATATGGAAAGGAAGGAGAGACATATGCAATGGTGACAGGTGCCCTCTGGGACTAGCAGGATAGAAGACTGGGAGGCCAACAGTAGGTGGAGCCAGAGCCAATGAGAGGTGAAGCCAACTTCACCTCCCCATTCCCCAACAGAGTTCTATAAGGGTAACACTGAGATGGAGGAGGAGGAAGCTGACAGGCATGTGCCACCCCCTAGACTGGTTGTAAGCAGGAAGGCAGGCAGATGAGGGCTGTCTGGGGGCAGACTGAAGCTTGTTGGGCAGTGCTTCATTCATCCTAATAGACCAGCCTCCACTGGAAACCAGTTAGATCTCCACTACTGTTGCACAGAATTTGCATATTTTGGGGGACATGCAATTTTGATCAATTCGGTGCACTGAATTTAATTTCTTCTCCATTCCTAGTCTCAAGCTGATGTAAGCCTCCCCTTGGATCTTCAAATAGTCACTAATCAGATGACAGAAAAGATTGCAGCGTTGACTTTAAAAAAAAACACAAAATTTTAATATATTATAAAAATCCTTTTCAACCTCCATTGTCATTAGCCTGCATTGGATTTCTTGACTGGCTCAGAAAACCAACGTTGACAGCCTTGAGTGATCGTGGATGAATAAGAAACAAGAAGGTTGTTGGTGGAATGACGTGACAAGTATTCTCCATGTACAATTCACACGATCCTGCCAAAGTTATTTATTTATTTAGATTTATATATATTGTCCTTCATCACAAGATCTCAGGGTGGTTCACAATACAAGGTGAAAGCACAAAAAGAAATTTAAAACAAAAACAACAAAACAGTAACACCTGTACCCACAAATACATTTAAAAGGTTATAGAATATTAATCAGCCAAAGGTCTGGTTGAAGAAGAACATTTTCACCTGGCGCCTAAAGATATACATATAAGGAAGTTATGAATTTTAAAGTTCCAGGGGTATTCATGCATAGCTCTCCTAGTGACATCTATGGGACTTAATAGTGCTTAACACTGACTGGATGGTGCCCAAATAGGTCCTGAGGGAAAGTCCTCTTCTAAGTCAATGTCTTCGGGCATATTTGGATTCTGAGCAAGTGCCAATTCTCTCCATCTCTCAGCACCACCCCAAGAGACAGAAAGAGAGAAGGTTCACACAAACACACTTCACTTTTTCAAACATTCTGGGTTAAAGGCAGATCTAGTAGGATGAATCTAAGTCTTGAAAACACATAAAGCTGAAAGACAAAGTGGGAAAGAGCACCACTCTTCCAGCTTCTTCCTTCAAGTCTACATACATTTCAAGGAAGGAAAACGATAGTCACCTTCACCACCTCATAACTAAGGTGGTCGCGAGTTGGGTGGCTAAGAGGCTTGATGGCAGCCAAGGGAAGACCTCAAGACACCATGGCATCCACAGGCACCACACTGGTGTTAAGTGGTTGCAATACAGAATTTTTGAGCCAAAAAAAAAATGGGGAGGGAAGGGTTGCTTGTTTAAGGAAGAAAAAACTCGAATACAACCATTTCACCTAACTTCAGTCAAAAACATATTTGTGTCAACTGTTTATCAGCCTGTGGTAATACTAGACATTGCCATTCAGGTTATACAAATCGCATACGATGAAATAACAAGAGGGATTTCGCTCTGTGTGATTTTTTTTTAAAGTCCCTCTTGTGTGAAGCAAGAAACCTCTGCTTCAGTGGGCCAGCTTGTGGCAGCAGCAATGGCGGTGGGCAAGTTGCCGAAAAGGGAAGAGTACACATTCATCTTTCTACATTGACTGTTGTACGGCATCGCTCAGTTCCAGGAATTGTAGATTGTAAAAATGATATGTGCTCTGTGGTTTGGCACTCAGACAGAGCTTCAGCTCAGGCACCGCAATGAGCTGCCAACATCTGCAAATTATTACGTGTTAAGAAAAAAAAGGGCCTCAGGCTACAGTGCTGACGTCATTAACTAGTTACACCTACTGCTGACTAACAGGGTGGAAATTTAAACTTGGAGCACAGCCAAGGCAGGTCACTGAGTTTGCTACTCAAGAAACTTCCCTTATAGTAATTCTGTGCTACGCAACAAGGTGCAGCTACCGTGTTTCTCATATTATAAGACATGTCTTATATTTATTTTTTCCTCAAAAAAACACACTATGGCTTATTTTCAGGGGATGTCTTATATTTTTCCTCCTCCTCCTCCTGCCATGGCCGGTATTGCTGCTGTGCCTATCACTATGTCTTATTTTCGGGGTATGGCTTATATTCCTTGAATGCTTAAAAATCCTGCTATGGCTTATTTTATGGGTATGTCTTAAAATAGGAGAAACAGGGTAAATGAAATGAGCGGTGAATGCTCTTCAGAGCGTCATGCCAGTACCTAGAATTCAGAGTGTATTTAGAGACAGAGAAAGAGGTCATATCCACACCATACAGGGAATGCACTCTTACAGCTCAGTACAGTACTGTTCCCAGAATTCTTTTGGGGAAGTTATTACTCTGAAAGTGGTGTCAGAGTACTTTTAAATATGTGGTGCGGATGTGACCCGATTGTTTATGGTGGCAGTTTCTGTACACACTTACCTGGGAGTAAGTCCCATTGAGCACAATGGAACATACTTCTGAGTAAATTTGCATAGTTTTGGATCGAGGGATGCACTCGGAAATTCAAGAAACTGTCATGGGCACTACAAAATACGTGCTTCACAGAAGGTAAAGCAGGCTATGGTCAGTAACATTCCACCATCAGCAGGCAAAACACCTACGCACACCCCAAAATAATTAAAACATAAGACAAAAAAGCAGGAATTACCCCCAACCAAGAACTAAAACATGCACACACAGTCCTCTTAAAAAAATATTTGGGAAAAGCAGAGTGTCTGAGGGTGCCATGTTGGAGACCCCATATTAAGCATAAAATACTAGGCTTTATGCAACTATGTTAATCAGTGTGAAGTGCTACTGATTTTTTCACTAAAGGCAAAAACAGTCCAGGAGACAAAAGTATTAAGGAACTGCACAGAACTTTCTTCCTCCTTTACATAGCTGGCAGTCATGTGTGTTCAGCCAACTAGATGCCCAAACGGTTTGCCCCACAATTGTGCAAGTGAAGCAAGTCTCATGACTGGCAAGCCCAGGGCAGATGCTTGTACAAGAAGTGTTCCCTTTGCCAACACCTGCCTCGTAAGCCAGTGTTAAGGCATCGTAGACAATTAAGCAAGGCAGTGAAGAATACTTCTTGGAAAAGAATCACCTGAGTCATAGGAGAAAATGGGTTGAAGTTGAATTGCTTTGGCTTAATTGTTGCCACGTGAAAAGGGACCAATGTGGTAGGTAAACAAGTTGGTTACAGTCAAACCTTGGTTCCCAAACAGCTTAGTTGCCGAACAGCACAAACCCGGAAGTAAGTGTTCTGGTTTGCAAACATTTTTCAGAAGCTGGACATCTGATGTGGCTTCCGCTTAAGTGCAGGAAGCTCCTGCAGCCAATCAGAAGCTGCACCTTGGTTTTTGAATGGTTTCAGGAGTCAAACGGACTCCCGGGACGGATTAAATTTGAGAACCAAGGTACCACTGTATTTCACAAGAAAAACAGTTGCCTGTTCTGGCTGCCTTCCCCAACCCAGTGCCCACCAGATATTTTGGGCTACAATGGGGGCATGCTAGCTGAGGCTGAACCTCAGGAGGACATTAGGCTGAGGGAGGCATTCTTAATTATTATTATTTTAATCCTCTGCTCGAAGTGTCACAAATGCAAATGCCATGAGTCATTGTGTACTTGGGGTTTCTTACACAAAACAAAGCTTATGAGGAATTTACGGGCTTACGAAAACATAGGAATTAAGAGCTGATTTACAGAACCATTTTTAAAAATATATATTTTCCATTGGTGTGATTCTCCTGTTTGTGATTCAATGTTGACCAGCGAACTGGTTTTTCCCAGTGCTCCAGCATGAGCCCTGATGCCGCTAACCTGCCGCCACACCAAATATTTAAACAAGGCTATGCTTGGAATACTAAATTACAATCTAAGTACAGCTATGACTATTCTGACGCGATGCCAATAAATAGATTTTAGTGAGGGTGGTGGGACAAAATGCCCCTTAATGAAGGGATGTAGATCCTTTTCCCCCCACTGAAAGGCTGCATATCCTTGGGGAAATGTGTCAGGAGCCACAAGATGGGGGCAGGTAAGGTTGGATCCCAAAGTGGTGTGGCTGCCCATACCCTTCTACACACATACCTTCCACCCCATCCCATCCATCCACCCATCCACACTGGCATGCAGGTATACCCCATTCATCCACCATTCAGTAATTCTCTCTCTCTCTCTGGAGAGGACCTGGGGGTCGCACAGGAAATCTCTAAGGGCCACATCCCACTCAAGAATGGAGGTTTCCCTCCCTGCCTTTAAATTTGCTAGGAAAACGTCCCAGAGGGTTTTAAAACAACTGAAATGTGACAGCTAAACATTTGCACACTAGGTCATGTCATACATTTAAAAATACTGCCCTGTCCTGATAGATGCATATAATATTCACCTTCTCTCTACAGTATTTGACTCAGTTTTCTCCATTCACTGCTGCCTCAAGACCTGATTCACCATTCATGCGCATACCTAGCAATCAAACCTATACTGTGTTAAAATATATTGGAGAACTTTTCCAAGCAAAAAGAACTCCAGTCCACGGACTTCAAGGATTACTGCAATACAAGAGTCTGTAAGCAGATACTGAAATTACAATATGCCATCAGATTGGATGGGAATGAAGCAATAGGATTTGTTTTCCTCGCAAGAGGCGGCAAAGCAGGGTAGGCTGTGGCTTATGCCCCAGCAAGTTAGGTGGGTTGAACCAGTCTCTTGGTTCCTGATCTGTGGAAGCAGCAGTTGCTGAGCCAGTGAGCTCACAATGGGCCATTCTATGGCAACACCCAGGAAAGCAACTGACACCACAGAGCTCTCTTCCTTGGCCTCCAGCTTAGCTTAGCTCTTAAAAACACATCTGGAGAGATCACTCTGCTGCAAATAACAAAAGGAGTGACTGCTGTATGTGACTATGGCCAAAACCAATTAAACATGACAGGTATCTGTTCATTGGGATCACTGTGAGGTGACATATTAATAGTAGAGCAAGGGAACACATCACCAAGAGGCCAAGATTATTAACTGAACTGAACGATGGAAACCTTTTGAAGGGCACAATCAGGACTTGCGAACTGAGGGTTGATTACCTCCCCTAGAATGTCAGTGTAGTGTTGTGTCCATGCCTCAAAATATAACAAACACTGTGGTGCTGGGCTTTTTTCTGACTGGTTAGACTCAGATTTCAGTATAAAAATAAAAGCATGCCCGCAACTACAGCAGTTATGGTTTTATTTACACACACATTCAGGCTGAGCGTAAGGTGGAGGGGCTCATAGTATTAACACCAATTAGTTTTTATAGAGTCGTAGAGTTGGAAGGGTCATCTAGTTTAACCCCCTGCAATGCAGGAATCACAGCTAAAGAATCCCTGACAGTGGACCACACAACCTCTTGTTCCTACATCAGGTCTCTAGGGGCCCTCCAAAAACATCACTCTGGGTTCAGCACAGAGAACAAGATAAGCTTCGTTCTCTCAACTCCAACCCCAGGCAAAAGTAGCCCAAGTCTGACCCATTGTTCACTTTCCAGTCAGGATGACTCTACCACCAGCTAGGGGAAGGGGAAGGTCTATCCCTTCTTCTGGAAGGCTGAGGGAAGAGGGGGTGGTTCTAGAGCAACACACCTTGACTTTTCAGTCAGCTGTTTATAATCATGCAAAGAGATACTTAGACCTGGTTAAAGCCATTAACTCAATAAAGAGACTAGCTTGAGCACTTCAACAGTTCCTCCTTCTACAGAATCCCACCATGCAGAAGTAAAGCCACAGGCCTGGAGGGAACCCAAAGATGGCATCCAGACTAACCTCCCAATCCTATACCAGGAATTAATAGAGCAGCTGTGAGGATAAAATGGGGAGAGCAAATCATGTACGCAGGACTGGGCTCAGTGGACAAGAGGCAAAATAAGAATATCGTTAATAATAGGGCCTTTGTGAGATTTCTTCCTCAGCCTGGCCTGCCTGCCTTTCACTTCCCTCATTGCGGTTACTCAGGCTGTAAGCATTCTGCGATGGTTTGTCCATAAGAACAGGAGGGCTCCTCCCATCCAGTTCAGCCTCTTGTTCTCAAAATGGCCAAACAGATGCCTGTGGGGAGTCTATAAGCAGGACATGAGCACAACAGCACTCTCCCAACTTGTGCTCTCCAAAAACTATTAATCAGACGCATTGCACCTCTGACACGGGTACCTTCATCATGGTTAGTAGTCATTGGTAATCTTGTCCTCCATGAATTTGTCTCATTGCCATTTAAAGCCATCCAGTTTGGTGGTCACCACTACCTCTTGTAGTAGCAAATTTAGCTCTGTGTCCCTGATGGTGACTAGCGCCCACTGGGACTGGGAGAGTGGAAACCAGGGGGGCCAACCAGGGGCGTAGGAAGGGGTGCAGCGGATCGCCCTGGGTGCCCTCACTGAGGGGGATGACATTTGCCACACCACCCGCCCACAACTCCCAAGCCTACCCCGAGCCATTGGGGTAGGGGGGGGAGCTGCGTCACTTTGCCAGTGGCATTCCCCCTTCCCACCCACTTTGTTTTGACAGCTTGGGGGAGGCGTGGGAGTCGCAGGCTGGCAGCACGCCGAATGTCTGCCATGGGGGCTCGCTCCACCCCCGTGGGTGGCTCACTCTGCCCCTGGCTGCAGGGCACATGCACCGCTCCAGACACCCAAGCAGCTATCCTGCGCCTGGGAGGGCACCCTCTGTGCCACGCCCCCCTCGGGAGTGCACCCGCCCTGGGCAGCGTGGGCATATGCTCCACTGCTGGGGCCAACAGCAGGTTCAGCCACAGCGAATGTTAGGCTGAACCAACTATTTCTAGTTTTGTCCCCATTCTCCCACATATCGAGTTATACCAGAGTAACTCTGAAACTAAGGATTTCTTTCTTTTCAACCCAATATTTATCATTATTTGCAGGAAACACAAATGTTAGGGAATTCTCGTTTTTCAAAAAGAGGATTTTATATTCATGAAGCTCACATTGCCATCACCTGGCCAGCAAAAATTCTTTTCAATTTCCCTGCCTTAACAATAACAAAGTTGCCAATTGGCACTAGTACTTCAGTGGCCAGGATAATCACATTTCCCACAGTGATATCTACACCCTTTGTAACTTTATTTTAAAATATGTGAAAAATTCATTTGCACTTATGTTCAAGACTGCCTTCAAGCTTTTACAGGTTTGTACTTTGGTTACTGAGGTGAATTTTTGTATCTCTAGATAAGCCCACCTATTCGGCCTACTAGGGAGGTCATGCCTCCTTGATACAGAAGCTACTATATGCTTTTACAGGTAGAACATCATTCTTGTTTATAAAACCCAATTAAAAAAAGAAAAATTAAAGAAAGTGGTTAGGGTTCTGGTAGTGAAATATCAACTCTATACTTTTCTAAACCATACCCTAGTTGAGGTTACTGAAAATTAAGCTTAAAAGGTTATCTAGTTACTAAATATATTAACATAGATTTATATTATATCTCTTCTAAAAGCATTAACATATGTCAAACTTCCCTTGTCTGGCTTGCCATTCTGATGGTGAGCTTCTTGAAGCCAGGGACCTATTTCCTTTTCTAAAATTGTGTAAGGTGCCCTACATTGGTGGTATGGTACAATTAATTAGCCTAATAATAATTAAAATTTCAGGAAACTTAATTATGATGGTCCTAAAAAGGGATTTAAATGACACACATGATGAAACATTTATACTATGTAAGTTGCACACTGTTGGTGTTATGTTGGTCACAACAACTGTTGCGTGTAAAACACATTTCAAGCAACATCTCACCCCATTGTTTCAATGCTAACAAGCTCAAAGAAGTAATTAAACATGGTAACCTTTTCTCACAGAGTAGTTTCTCCAGCCCTATAAACATTTGGTTCCCTTTTATGAACCTTTTCCAGCTCTACAATATATTTTTGAGATGTAGCAACCAGAATAGTGTAGAGTATTCCAAGTGCAGTTGCTCCACAGATTTGTATAACACTATGATATTGGCAGATTTATTTTCAATCCCTTTCCCAATGATTTCTAACTTGGAATTCATCTTTTGCACAGCAGCCACACACTGGGCCAATAACTCTATCAAGCTATCTGCTATGACCCCAAAGTCTCTTTTTCTGGTCAGTCGCTGCCAGTTCAAAGGTGTATATGTGAATTAGCCATTTTTGCCCCAAGGTGTACCCTTGCTTACATTCCCAAGACATAAGTATGTTCCTGAACATTCATTTATTGCAGAAGACCACAAGGAACCAGTTTTCAGCCGGATAGGAATGTTAGATTTAAAAGATTATATAATGTTATGGCAGTGCCAAATTACACATCTAGGCTTTTCCGATATCTGGCTACAGTATAATGAGAAGCAAAGCGTGGGAGCAGTCATATTATGGGTGTGGTTCCTCAGCCTTAATAGACCTGAGCTGAATTAACTCCAGACAGGATGTTTTGGCCATAAATGGATTAGTAAAAGGGTGGAGACGTGCCAAGCCTTCCCTGAATGTAGCCAGAGAAGGCTACCCAGAAGTTGGTTAAGCTACTGCAAAACTTTGGAAGAGCAATGCAATATAATCTGGCAACTGGATCTGAGCCAAATCATTTACTACTAATCAGTGTCTCTGTCCCTATATGATAGGATGGCCGAGAGAGCCATTGAGGGGTATCAGATGCACCTTCATTTGTTGACAGTAGTTATAACACCACTGGTGTTATTTCCACACACTGCAATTCCTATCAGCAGCAGTTATAGCTGCACTCCAGTTGTGCATGAGGCAGTCATAGAATTGTAGAATTGTAGAGTTGGAAGGGACGCCAAGGGTCATTCAGATGAACCCTGTGCAATGCAGGAATCGCAACTAAAGCATCAATGACAGGTGACCAGGCCCATGCAAAGCTTGCCTGAGGTCTGGGGAGGGAGTCTTGTTAGAATAAAGTTATATAAACTCTGCTTAAAAACCTCCAAGGAAGGAGAGTCCACCACCTCCTGTGGGAGTCTGCTCTACTGTCTAAGAGTTCTTACTGTCATAACATCTTCCTGATGTTTAGTTAGAATCTCCTTTCTTGTAACATGAATCCATTGGTTTGGATCCTGCCCCCCGGAGCTGGAGAAAACAAGCTTGCTCCATCCTCCACGTGTCGTGACAGCCCTTTGCACACTGCCAATTGTGAGGTAATAGCACTGTAGGCACAACTAAATTATCATGTCTTTTCAGGATTTAGAGAAGACAAATGTCTACACTACAGCTTGTGGATTTAGGGTAGCAGAGGCTTTCCAGTGGATCTGGAAAGTCACCCACCGTTGTTTTTTACCTAGAATGCCAATGTAGCATTGCAGCAGAGCATGGTGGGAAAATAGCAGTGGTGGTATGCTTTTCAGAAAGTCACTGTTACCCAGTAAAGTCTGCAGCTAGAGGAGAGGGTGGACCAGCTGTGTGTAGGAGGGAGAGAGGGAAGGAGGTGCTCATCCTAGCCATATCCCATGGTGTATATTTATCCTTGCCAGTTTAATATCTGACATCATTTTATAAACCTTGCATGGATTTTAAAGTGCTCTGGTGAACTTTAAGTTGACTTTCATTTTCTTTCGCTGTATGGTTCCCTGACCTAACCTCTGGAGTTTTATAAGCATTGTCAGACCTTTTCCTTCTTGTTTCTAATTGTGGCACCAACGGTTGCCAAGAAGTCCACAGCCCTGGGTAGGTGTGTCAGGAATGATTCAGAAAAGATGAAATGCGCACGGCTAAAGAAATTGTATCCCTATGGAAACAGAAGAAATGTTACACTCTCCTGCCTATCCAATTTAAAAATCTCTCTTCTGATGTTCAGAGTGGCACGTAGCACTATGCAGCCACTTACTGTAACCAGCTGTTTATCTCTGTGATGCACCTAATGATCATCACGCTCAACAGATGTTTCACTTGAGAGCAAGAAAATGCATCCTTTTATCATACTGGTTGAGAACAACCTTATTAGATCCAGAGCTCATCCTTGAAAGGGATAATTTATATTCTACATTATCTGAAATGTGTGGTGTGCACTTAAGTCTCACTGAAATCAATTGTCCTTAAGCATATCTAATGCTGAGCTGGGGTGTATTTTTTCCTCTCTCTTTCAAAGAAATTTTCTTGAGATATAGCTATTAATGATAAATCAACATGTGCTATGAAGGTAAGACAGGGAATATGCAGAAGAAATGATTTTGAGGAGATATGGAAGGTATTTGAAGAATTAGTACTGTTGGAACGGAAAGGGGTCAAACCATTGCAAGAGGTGTTGACATTTTGAGAGGTGGGATAGTTACAATGGAATGGTCTCAGGGGTGGGGTGCACATTTTTAATTTTTAATTTCATTACAAGAAGAAGAAGAAGAAATTAAGATTACCAGTTGTTGCACTGGCAGCCACTGACCCACATCTGATCTTACATATGACATCAGGTGAGACAGATGAAGGGAGGTTATGTGGAAATGGGCTCCTAGGCCAAATCAACCTTTTCTGGACCTATTTAGGGTCATGAGCCAGAGGTTCTCCATGCCTGGTTTAAAGGGAAGAGTCTAGGAAAGCATGCATATTTGTCCGTGTTATTCTGAAGACATGTTTAGAGAAAACTACAAATGCTTAGCAAAATGGCTTGAATCTGCTCAGTGACAGTTTCCTTGGAACTAGCAAACTGTCTGACGGGGAGGTGTTGCAGGGTGTCTTGATACAGTGTCCCCTATAGCCAGTTCCTGGCAGAAGTGCCCCACTGACTGATCTGTCACATCCCAACACACACTGTCAATTAACTTTATTACCCCAGGCATAAATCTGGCATTCAGTCAGCCTGCTCTTCTGGTTTAACATTCCAGATTAATAAGCACTTCACAAAGAAGGGGGTGGGTATTATTGTGACTCAAAGGGCCATTATTCTTGTTTATGAGAAACACCTACCCATTTTAGGCTGGACACAACAGGCACATCTCCTTGGCCTCAGACACGTGCCAAGGATGGCACAATATGTGAAGGATACACAGTATTTCTAGTGATGTGAAAGTCATTAAAATATAATTCATAAAACATTTCTTGGGATTTATTTTTTAAATCCTCACTGGCAAGGAACAAGTAGAATGTTTCCCAGAACTCAAAGAGGGCACTAGACCAGATGGAGATTCTTTGTAAGCAAATTGAGTATTCTAGCACCTCCTGGAATGGAAAACCATGCTTAAAATTCCAAGTAAACCTCATAGAACGGTGGAATTGGATGGGAACAAAAGGGTCATCTAGTCTAAGCCTCCCCTCAATGTTTCAGGAAACAGAAACTACTGAACAGCCTTTTAGATTTTAAGAGGAGAACCAATAATAAGCCATAACCAATACCATCCCAGCAGACTATTAAAACATCCAAAGACACCACTCTTGGACTAATTTTATTTAGAGCACAATCCAGCCACAGGTAAGCATTACAGACGCGGGTGGTGCTGTGGGTTAAACTGTGGGTTTGCCGATCAGAAGGTCGGCGGTTTGAATCCCCATAATGGGGTGAGCTCCCGTTGCTCGGTCCCAGCTCCTGCCAACCTAGCAGTTCAAAAGCATGTCAAACTGTAAGTAGATAAATAGGTACCGTTCCAAGCAGGAAGGTAAACGGCGTTTCCGTGCGCTGCTCTGGTTCACCAGAAGTGGCTTTGTCATGCTGGCCACATGACCTGGAAGCTGTACGCCAGCTCCCTTGGCCAATAATGTGAGATGAGCGCCCCAACCCCAGAGTCATCACGCCTGGACCTAATGGTCAGTGGTCCCTTTACCTTTAAGCATTACAGATTCTTTGGCAGAGTGGCTTGTCCTTCAAGGATTGGACAACTTTTCCAGTATGCAATTGACACCACAGGTAGCTGTGATTGATCAGCACCTCATTTAACATGCCAAAGCAAATAGACACCCACATCTCACACCCTTGGCTTTCTGACATAACACTAAGAGGTCAGTGCCCTGCTCTCAAACAGCAGCAGCAATCTGGCTTCACAGCACTCTTTTATTCCCAGCAATTGGGTGTGATTGCAGTTTGTGAAACATGGCAGACAAAAGGAGAGGCCTGACTGGTTCACAAGGTGTTAGAGACATGCAGATAGGCAAAACAACAGGTCAGGCCTCAGCTAGGCAGGCTCATCTCCCATTTCATCAAAACAACCCAAGGCATTGTGCATTGCTCAGAAAACAGCTTCACTTCAAGCAATGCTCAGAGCTAAATGCTGGTCTAATGATGTTGTCCTGTTCAGCATGACAGCAGTGGATTGTCCAACACCCATGTTAAAAAATGAAACAAAATAAAAAAAATTCTTCCATTAGCACTTTAGAGACCAACTAAGTTTGTCATTGGTATGAGCTTTCATGTGCATGCACACTTCTTCAGATACAAAAGCTCATACCAATGACTTAGTTGGTCTCTAAGGTGCTACTGGAAGGAATTTTTTTATTTTGTTTTGACTACGTCAGACCAACACAGCTACCTACTTGTAGTTAAAAGATGAGCACCTGAGAAGGCAAACAAAAATTAAAATGAGGTGAATCCTGATCTGAGAAAGGCTGTAATTGAAGACCCAGATTATTGTGTGGTTAATGGGGAAGGAATGTCTTGATAGGTAAGATTTAAACAGCCAGAGGAGGAATTTAATTATACATGGTAGAGCAAGATACAGAATGAGCAACCTGCAAATATTGTTACACACCACCCCAATCTCCACAGCAGTGTGAGATGCCAGAGGTTCCAGCCATGGTTTGTGCTTCCTTTGGAAATGAGCGGTGTCTTTAGGATATATGGTTTATTTAGACATACTGTATATACAACCTGAGCCTGCAATGGAGGGGTTCAGAGTAGAGGGTCTCTTGCTTCTCCCTTGGATCCAAAACAGAAATCAGCCATGCTCTCTGACTCCTTTCTGCAGCATCCAAGCAGTCAGCCTGCCTGGTACTGTGACCCCACCCCATGCCTGTCACCACTAACAGACTGAAAGGATTTTCTTTCAACCAGGCAAACCACAATCCTGCAAAACTCAACTCTTCTGGTCTTTTGTCTAACTAAAAACCAAGTTTCACCCATTTGGCTGTCTGACACTGAATCTCCAGGTTTGGCCATTAATCAGGCTTTGTTTCCCTAAGGACCCACACTCAGCGAGCGATAACCAGGCTGACCTGGCTTGTCTTTTTAGCGTAAGCTGAATCCAGGGGTTCAGTGCTTGGCTTAACTCCCTAAACCTTGATTAACGCTGAACTTTTATTGGAACCGGGAATTCAGGGTGTCTTGCACCCTACAAACCTATTGCAATATTTACACCTCATTCCAGGCTACTTGCAAGTTAATTCCCGTTGATGTCAATGGATCTTACTCCCAAGTAAGGATGCTTAATAATGTTGAGCTGATGCCTACATTTAGCTGCATAGCTCAGCTGGTCAGAGCATGATGCTGATAATGCCAATGCTGCAGGTTCAGGTCCCTGACATTTGCATATTCCTGCATTGCAAGGGAGTTGGACTAGAAGATGATCCTCAGGGTCCTTTCCCATCCTATGATTCTGTGATAAATTTGGGAGTCTTCTCCCGCTTCCATTAATGCACATTGCCACCACTCACGAGTTACTGTATGTCTTCTTTTCTCTTTTTGAACATCTCCTCCTCCCCACCAGATGGTGCAGGCACAGACATTCTCCCACTTGCCTGTCTCAGCTGATGGCCCAAGCAACCCTTCCTGCTTGCTGGCCCAGTGACATTTCCTTCACTGCCTTGCCACTCTAAGAAACTGAAAGTGACTTAGGGTATTGGAGCACTGCGGGTGGGGGAAGAAATACGTATATTGAACTAATGTTTCTTGAAACAGGACTTGCTATGCATCTCCTGTAGGGGAAAGGGTGGTCTCTAGAAACAGGAAAAGCACATACTTCTTCTCAAAGGAAACATACAGGAGCAGCCACTTCAGACTTTGCAGGTCTGAAGGGGAATGTCATTCTCCCATTTACTGAAAATACAAAGTTACTTCCAATCTCATAAAGCAAATGCTATGATTAATAATGCCTCATGGTAGCTGTCCAGAGAACCTTGCTGCAAGGCAGGATATAAATTCCTTAAATATTAAAAATAAATAAAAACTAAGGAAGATACGTACATCGAAAATAGGTGGGGACCCTTCCTTCTTTCTGGTCATGCTCAGTTAAATTCAGTTTATGATGTGCATCTTACAAAAGCATAATTTCCCCCCTGTAAACTCTTTAAAGACCATTCAGTTTTTCCATGTATGCATGTTGTGGAAGTGTTTCTTTAAAGGGTATTTCTATTTCTCCTTCCTCCCCAGCACTTATCTCTTTACACAGGTTTTTCTTTAGGAAAACAAGGGGAGGTGGGGAGACACAGCAAACTTATTTTTAGCCAGCCTGTCAAATGCAGTGACGTGGAGAGCTCCACTTGACTTCTTTAAACATTTACATGGTTTCAACAGTGTCCAAAAAGCTGTAGTCACTGCAGGAAGCCAGAAGTGGAAGGGAGATAAGGAGACTGTTGAGGCTAGGACAAACTCTCTGCCATGTGTGTGTGTGTGTGTTTGTGTGTGTGTACACACACAGCATCCCATCATGTTCTTGCCTACAAAATGTTTTTCCCCAACCTCAACCTGTCCCCCTCCCCGTAAGAAAAACAAGTTTAAAAGGCCAAGTAGCGGGCAAAGTCTCAACCAATACACTTAGGATAGCCATGCTAGCCTGTTGCAGCAAACAGTTGTTATAGAATTGGGGTTGGGCAGGGCTAGATGTCCTCACCATACACCTTTTCAGTCCTATGGTTTTTATGGTGGTATTATCTGACCCTGCAGCAGAGAAGGATAGCCTGGCACATTCCCTTTTGTTGGGAGAGTGAGGGTTTGCATAACTAAAGCGCTAGCAGGCTACTACTGAATGTTACTGTAGGAGGACATACGGGGAGAGCCTTTCCAAAGGTAAGCTGAGGGGGGCATGTCTTCCCCCTCCCTCCCCTGGAGATGACATTCTCAAGGTGGGTGAGGGAGAAAGAGAGAACACAAGAGAGACTGGAGGTGGGGAAGAGACAGAGGCAGGCTTGACTTGCTCTCTCTGAAAACCCACTGTAATGGTAAAAGAAATCAAAGGGTCTTGTGGCACCTTAAAGGCCAACAAATTTACTGTAAAATAAGCTTTCAGCAGGACGTGGGTGGTGCTGTGGTTTAAACCACAGAGCCTAGGGCTTGCCGATCAGAAGGTTGGCAGTTCGAATCCCCGCAACAGGGTGAGCTCCCGTTGTTCAGTCCCTGCTCCTGCCAACCTAGTTTGAAAGCACATCAAAGTGCAAGTAGATAAATAGGTACCGCTCTGGCTGGAAGATAAACGGCATTTCTGTGCGCTTCTCTGGTTTCGCCAGAAGCGGCTTAGTCATGCTGGCCACATGACCCAGAAGCTGTCTGCAGACAAACGCTGGCTCCCTCGGCCAGTAAAGCGAGATGAGCACCACAACCCCAGAGTCGTTTACGACTGGACTTAACTGTCAGGGGTCCCTTTACCTTTACCTTAAGCTTTCTGCATCTCAGCCCCACTTTGGCAAATGCATGAAGTGAAATCTTCCTTGGCGGTAATTGAATGGCAATGTGATGCAAAAAATGCAGCCAGTGATTTTTGAAGCTTAAATATACATTAAATTGACACACCTTTAACCTTTTTTATAGTAGCAGATAGGTGATAATTGCTGAGGAGATTGTTGAGATAATTGCATTAACACCTGAAGTGGTGCAGGGAACTATGTACAAAAAAAGAGTCATAGATACTGCAGGTATCCTGGCATCTATGAGCTACTTAACACATGTACTGTGAGGAGAAGAAGAAGAAGAAGAAGAAGAAGAAGAAGAAGAAGAAGAAGAAGAAGAAGAAGAAGAAGAAGAAGAAGAAGAAGAAGAAGAAGAAGAAGAAGAAGAAGAAGCCTCAGTATAATCCACAAGTGATGACATTAAACTTCTTAATGAATTCATTTGTTTCATGTTGTATTCTTCCTCTGAAATTCCTTTGTTCCAGAACGTCCACCTTAACGTCAATTACAGAGCATCTTGGGAGGTTGAAATGTTCTTTCACTGGTTTCTAGATAATACCATTTCTCATGTCAGATTTGTGTCCATTTTATATTTTATTCATTTATTTTATGCAAATATTCACAAACCACCTATTACATTATGCTTCAAAGCAGTGTGCACATTAAAGCCATTTTCTGTAGAGACTGCCTTGTCTGCCAAGAAGGGCACCATCGGCGGATGATGCCACCAATCCCATTGGAAGATGGGTGGCTAAATGCTAAGGCATTGGTGGAGCCCCTGGAAAAATAATGGGGGAGCAGGTTCTATTGGAGTACAGTGCTACCTTGGTTTAAGAACAGCTTAGTTTATGAACAACTGGGATTAAGAACGCTGCAAACCCGGAAGTAGGTGTTTTGGTTTCTGAACTTTGCCTTGAGTGTGTTCCATTTGTAAATTGAGTCCCCTGCTGCTATGGGAAAGCATGCCTTGGTTTAAGAACGCTTTTGTTTAATCCGGAATGGATTAAGTTCGTAAACCAAGGTACCACTGTATTGATGCTGTGAACCTTTAGTATATGATCATATAAAGGTGATCTTCGTTCCAAGGAAGCCATGCCTTAGTGATATGCAAGGACCCCTGAAACCACTCACTACTCAGAGATTGCAGTGCGCACAACATTGTCCTGTGGCAAAGAACAGATTTATTGCCACACACACTGGAACTCTAGACCACAAAAGCTTCTTCTACAATAAACGAAAACACTGTCAGCTTGCCCAGGATTACCCCCAAGCCTCGTGACAATCCATGCAGGCATAGGAAAATCAAATTATCTTAAATCTCCCAGAATTGTGATGAAAACTGAAACCTTCGAAACTGAGCAACGGCTGGTGATGACAAGGGGTTGTGGTTTGAGATTACATTTTCCCAAAGAGAATAATTTAACAACTGCAGTAGTTGTGTGCTGTTATTAGAATCTTATTCTGCCAAGAAAGCTGACTATTTTGGCACTCTTACCTTAAGGACCCAGAGAGAAGCAAGACATGTGAGTCACCACTGAGCGTCCAGTTACACAAGCTTGAGCCACATTGATTTAAATGGGATGTTTAGCATATGACTCTTGTGAAATGGATCACAGCCATACAGCCCAAACCAGTGGCCCCATGTGCTCTTTGAGGCACATACAAAGCTCCTGCATGGGCAAAAGTGGCTGGGAAGAGCTTGGTGAATGTACCAGCTTCAAAGCAAATTTCTGGAGCAGAACAAAATAGTTGTTGTTGTTGTTTAGTCGTTTAGTCGTGTCCGACTCTTCGTGACCCCATGGACCATAGCACGCCAGGCACTCCTGTCTTGCACTGCCTCCCGCAGTTTGGTCAAACTCATGTTCGTAGCTTCGAGAACACTGTCCATCCATCTCGTCCTCTGTCGTCCCCTTCTCCTAGTGCCCTCAATCTTTCCCAACATCAGGGTCTTTTCCAAGGATTCTTCTCTTCTCATGAGGTGGCCAAAGTATTGGAGCCTCAGCTTCACAATCTGTCCTTCCAGGGAGCGCTCAGGGCTGATTTCCTTAAGAATGGATAGGTTTGATCTTCTTGCAGTCCATGGGACTCTCAAGAGTCTCCTCCAGCACCATAAAATAGTAGAAAGCAGAAAAAGTTATGCACACTCGGGTCTCACTGACGCCAACCATGTTGTGACCCTTATACACACCATTACAATTTACAAATATGTACCTTCATTGGCATTACAAGTTAAGACAGGCATCCCCAAACTGTGGCCCTCCAGATGTTTTGGCCTACAACTCCCATGATCCCTAGTTAACAGGACCAGTGATCAGGGAAGATGGGAATTGTAGTCCAAAACATCTGGAGGGCCAAAGTTTGGGGATGCCCGAGTTGAGACATTTCAAATCCGTGGGATAAATTTAAAAGGGACAGGAGTGAGGCTGCCGAGGGTCACAAGACACTCTATTGTTCTGCTTCACCCTGTCTATTCCCTAGAGCGATGATTCATTAAGAATCCTTTCGGGTAAGATGGAGACTAAAAAGGAAGCCACTGAGGCAGTGACGTCCTTGTCCCTGCCTGTTAGGAGGAACCTCATTTGACTTTCTCTCGGAGCTGTGGGTCGCTGGGCCAGCATCTTGCTCAGCATCTGTTTGCATTCGCAACACAGCATTCACAAATTGATTATCACCCCAGTTCTCCAAAGTGTTTTCTTTTATTTTTATACTCTCTCCTTAAAGTGTTTACAGTCCCATCCCCCCCACAATTTTATATCATCTGCAAACTTGATGGAGTTCTCTAAAAAATAATGACAGCTTATTCCAAATTCCTATTAGGTGCTGAAATCCAAAAGCAGGAGTTAGAGAAAACCTCATGTGAGTAACCTTCCAATGATTCGCCGCCCCCTTCCACTAACTTCAAAATGGCCTTCTTTATCCTTAGCTGACATTTGCCAGAGTTGTTTTTGGCCCTTCGATTTGCCTGCCACATAAACAATCATGGCCTAGATACTCTACCCACAATTATCTGTAGACACAGTTTTTCTTGGCTAGGGGAAGACAAGGCCAAGGCCTAGGTAGTACTTCATTGAGGACATTCAGTGCCATCAATTTCACCTGCAATTATTTGTACTCATAAGTTGTGAGCAGTGAAAAACTGGGCGATCATTTGACCTCAAGTGATGGAATATGCAAGGCAACTAATTCACAGTTTCAAATGCACATAGTGTACAAGTTTAGTGTGTTCCACCCAGTTATGTAAGCTTGTTCCTCCTTCCCTGCCCTCTGGGGCAGTAGGTCCCTTATAGAGTTAAATTACTGCTACAGACATATTGAAAATCAGACAAATAAGCAAACATACAATTACTGCCATATTATCTGTGACCCACTTCTCACAAAATTTATGCAAGCACATTCATGTGCTCATAGATACTTGCAGAAAGGAAAACATCCACACGTTACATCCACTGCTGGAAGTATTCATGTAGGGCAAGTCAATCTAGCTTCAGTGTTGCTTACAATTAAAGTACTACCGGTAATAGCATCACTTCTTTCCTTTGGAAGGAAAGGTGTGCTCTAAACAAAAAGGAGGGAAAGAGTTTTTTTTAATGTGAACTCTTTTGAAAACCACTGTCAGTGGTTTTGATGGCTCCCATCCCAAATACAGCTTTTTTTCTGAAAGAAATAATTATTTCCCAAATTTGGGAGGGACCATATCTTTCCCGTTAATAGAAGATCTGTTATTTTCCTCCAAATTTGTATTCAGTGATTTTAAAACAAGCAAACAACCACCCTAAAGTGAAGTTCAGTGAAAATTGGTTGAGGAATATCATTTTCCAAAAAATTGAAAGCTCACCATTAAAACTCGGCATGTTTTTATGGGTGTGTTTTTTAATTACTATCTATAAATGAACTATAATTGTGCTGTGCTTCATTGCCCTAGTTTGTTCAGAAGATGGTCAAATACGTATCTATCCTCCTGGGTGACATGATTACTGTTCCATGTGGTTAGCCACTTTTGTGAATGAGCACCTTTGTGATTTGCTCTGATTTTAATCACTCCAAAGAAAACCCGCACTTACAAGTGTTTTTCTTTTCTTTTCGGCTTAGTTATTATGAGTCTAAGCCACATAATCACTGCTTCAGCCAAGTGACTAATCCTCTGGAGTGGCACCTACTTGGTTTGCCCTCTTACAGCTGCCACACCAGCACACAGAGTAGCCTATTTAGTGACAATGATGAGTTATTCATCAGGTACTGAAAGAAATCCATGTTAGACAGCACTGTGTTGTTAGACAGCAATCTATGTCTCCTCAGAAAGAAGTCCCATGAAGTTCCATGAGGCTTAGGAAAGTGCAGTTTAGGAGATGTCCAGATGGTACCTTTTGATAGTCCTTGAGCATTGCAAGGAACCACTGTCAGAACAGAAAGAATCACATCCATTTATTTGTCTGGGGAGCCTAGTGTAAACCCTGAGGAAAGCAGTGGCCATGGTCACAAGAAACTAACTGGGTGTCCACTAGGAAAGGGTGGATATGTTGATTCCACTTTCTAATTTTTCCAATCTTATACTCAGTTCTCCACATTTCCACATCAGTTTGCAAGAAAAAACAACAACCTCATGGCAGTTCACCAGCATTTCAACATGAATTTCTCCTAATATACAAGTTAATATGCAATTTTGCATAACAAACATGTTTTGCAAAGCAATTTCCTCTAAAACAATGCATTTGGGTATGTTATTTTCACATTCTTATGGACATGACACTGCAGCATATTCATTTTTTGTGCATATTACTTGACGGGAGAACCACGTTGCAAAATGTGGAGAACTGAAAATGTTGAAGGATGGTTCTGGTTCTTCAAAAAGTGTGGATTCAGCAGGTTCACTTTTAAATGGAAACTGAATCAAATTCCTCTCCTTTTCTAGTGTCAGGTGATGAAAACAGCCAATGAGGTTTTCATCTGGCCCAACTGCTTTTTATTCATCAAACTCTGGTCTTGTTCCTCAGACCTTGCTATGCCATAGAGACCAACGGCTTATCCACACTTACCTTTTTGTCCTGTTCTTTCCAGCACAGGTCCATTATTTGAAGCTCCGTGTCTGAGCACCTTTTTATTTATTTTTCCTTTTCACTTTGGAGATTCCCCCCCCCAAAAAAAACCCCACTCATTAATGTTGAAGCACAACAAGTGGCAATTCAGGTTTTCCACCATTTGCAAGTGTGGATAAGCCCCAAGCTAAGCTACTTGCCTGCTTCACTTCATTGCCCCATTTGGTTGTGACCAGCCTTGTGCTTGCCTATCTCGCCTTGCCACCAGCCTCAACAGGAAGCACCAGAATGAGCCCAACCACCCAGCACTCCTGCATTGCAAGGATCAACATTTGTTATGAAAGCACAACGGATTTTTGCAGTTGGAGCCATCTGAACAGGCTTCCCCTGGAAATGTGAGGTGTGCAAAAATGGCCCTTGTTGGTTCATCCCTCCTCTTTCTACCTCCAAATATTCCAATTAATCCATTCCTTAACTAATGTCAATGCATATTTCTCAAGAATTGTCTTTTTATGTTAAGTAAAAGAGTGGGTTAAATTTATCCAATCAAGTATGTACTGCAAAAAGCTCATCTTCAAACTCCTATTTTGAGTTATATTTTGTATTAAGTGCAAGTTTTTATTTACTCTTTCCTCCTCTTGTCCTCCAGATGTTCATTTTTCTAGAAGATTTTATTTACATTTGGAAGGAAAACTCAGCAGAGTATCTCAACCAATGAATGCTACATTGGAAGGTTAAGGTGACCATCCTAGCCTGTGGGCCAACACAAACATAACCCAAAGGGCTCTGTAGGCTTTAGATGGTTGTGCTGCTCACAGATACAAAATAAGCAGACCTCCCACACAAATATCTTCCCACAATCTGACCCTACAATAAACAGGACAAATGCTCTGGAAGGAGACAGTTTGGAATAGGCATTTGGGGTTTTTTCCTCATACACTGGGGGGGGGGGAAGCAAAGCTTGGCAGAGAATCTGGTAATAAGTGGGTTTTCTGGAACAACACACAGTGATCCCCAATACCTTACACAAGCTGTTCTTGGTTCCACTTGCATAATGACTTTGCCATGCTTAGCATTTATAGTGGTGCAGACTTGTTGGGGGTATTTTGAGGGGTGTGTGTGTGTGTGTGTGTGTGTGTTCTATGGCAAAAAGTCTGCCTTTTGTGAACAATCCAGAATGGTTCCTCAGTATTTTCATTTGTGTGGCCTATTTGTAAGCATCACCCCACTTTGTGTGTGCAGGGATAATAAAATAATAATAAATAATAAATAATAATAATAATAATAATTTATTTATACCCTGCCCATCTGGCCGGATTCCCCCCCCCCCGCCACTCTGGAGGGCTTCCAACACACATTAAAATAGATTAAAATATCACAGATTAAAAACTTCCCTAAACAGGACTGCCTTTAGGTGTTTTCTAAACGTCAGGTAGTTGTTTATCTCTCTGACCTCTGATGGGAGGGCATTCCATAGGGTGGGTGCCACTACCGAGAAGGCCCTCTGCCTAGTTCCCTGTGGCTTTGCTTCTCACAGTGAGGGAACCGCCTGAAGGCCCTCGGCGCTGGGTCTCAGTGTCCGGGCTGAACGATGGGGGTGGAGGCGCTCCTTCAGGTATACAGGACCGAGGCCATTTAGGGCTTTAAAGGACAGCACCAACACTTTGAATTGTACTCGGAAACGTACTGGGAGCCAATGTAGATCTCTCAGGACCGGGGTTATGTGGTCCCGGCGGCTGCTCCCAGTCACCAGTTTGGCTGCCGCATTCTGGATTAATTGCAGTTTCCGGGTCACCTTCAAGGGTAGCCCCACATAGAGCGCATTGCAGTAGTCCAAGTGGGAGATAACCAGAGCATGCACCACTCTGGTGAGGCAGTCTGCGGGCAGGTAGGGTTTGAAGGGTGTGGTTTTGGAGATGTCTGTTCCATGTCACTTCCCTGTACACCAGGCATCCCCAGACTTCGGCCCTCCAGATGTTTGGGACTACAATCCCCATCATCCCTGACCACTGGTCCTGTTAGCTAGGGATCATGGGAGTTGTAGGCCAAAACATCTGGAGGGCCGCAGTTTGGGGATGCCTGCTCTACACTGCTGTTGGTTTGCGAGCTCAGTTTGGAGAAGAGAGAAGGCAGAGAGATAATGGTCAAAGTACCTCCCAGGACAACAATCATTCTCTGCGTACAGAATTTCATCACAATAACCAGGTTCACCATATCTCAGAGAGACCCGTAGTTAATCTTTTAATCTCTTTCACTCCCACAAGATTAGAATTCCAGGTGCAAGTACAACAGGCTGTCCCTGTGCTCATGCTCATAGGCTGTTGGAGGTTACGCAAAGGATGGGACGAGAGCCAGAGAACTTCTCAATTCAGCTGGAACTCCCCCCCCCCCATTCATATGGAAAGGAAACCCCCTAATTCACTCTTTAATAATTGCAACATGTGACCAAGGTGCAGACAACCAGCTACAAATTCACTCATAAAAACATAAGAACAGACAGCAACTATACCACTATAAATGGTAAGCATGGAAAGGCTCTAAATGTGGAAGGAGAAAATGCTTGAGGACCATTCCCTTAGGATGTTGTATCCTGGGCCCAAGACACAGAAATTAGCATCTTCAGAAATATTTTCAGAAACTCGCAGATAATTTATGAGGAAGACTGACATTTAAAAAAAGAAAATGGATCAATTTTTTAGAAGAGGGAGATTTTTATTATTATTATTACATAAGGCTAATTCATCCCGTCCCGCCCTCCCCTTCTATGCTGAGGCTTTATTATTATGAATTTTCCAACTCTAGCTGCTGTTTGTGGCTTAGCTGTGTATGTTTTAGATTGCCTTTAATTGGCCTTTGTAACAACTGGGCTTTTCTTTAAAAAAGGATTTGTTTTCTTAAATACACAAGCATCTTTAAAGCACTGTTAAAGCAGGATATAAATGCAAACAAACAGTCAAACCTATGCCATCTGGGAACTCTGTTAGAGAGGTGGGACCACAGGATCAGTGGCAGAGCTGCTTGTATGCAAAAAGTCTCAGGAGCAATTCTTCCTGACCTCTTAAAAGCAGGGATCAGGTGGAAGGTAATGGGTAATAATTATTCCCTAGAGATCTGCTGCCAGTCACAGCAGGCAATGCTGATGGACTAACACGGTATATATGTCAGCTTCTTATATTCCTATGCAGATTTAAGTAGTGCTTTAGAAATTCCCCATTTGTCGTTGATGCTTTGGCTAAAGCCTGAGTGCATGGCAGAGGCAACGTTTTTAAAATAGGTCACTTATATGTCTGGAGGTGTACGGATAGACATGTTTGTAAAGCACCCAGGGAACTTGTTCCTGAAGGTGTGGTGTCTGTTGATCTCTATTTATGAGTTTGCAGCAATACAACAACTACGTAACACAAATGTACCCACAGCAATCCTGTGTGCTACATTATATGTGGGTCCGCCCCTCCTGGGTAATTCTGTAAGTGGGAAATACCTCCCTTTTTGAAGTGGGGAAAAAAGATCACCCCATTATCCAGCCTGTCCTGAGTGCTGGCAAGGGTGTTATTTCACAAGTGGGTCATTCAGACCTGATGTTTCTGTGTGAATTGGCATGGGAAGGTTTTGTCAGTCGGTCATTGTTACTCCTCTGCTTGCCCCCATGCTTGTCCCCATGTATGGGGTTTTTTTTGGTCCATCCCCTCAATCACTCCTCCCTCCTCCCCAAATTAGCTTACCGTAGGGCTGCCATACATCCAGATTTTCCCAGACATTACTGGGATTTTAAGGGCAGAATTGGCATGGGGGGGGGGGGCCGAGTTCCAAAAGGCGGTGCTTTGTCCTGGATCCTAGCTTACAGGTGCGCTCTCTCTCTCTCTCTCTCACACACACACACCTGTAATCTATATATATATATAAATGTTAAAATCTTGAAATTGTCGGCCGCACTTTTCTCCGTAACCGCTTGACCAATCGTCCTGAAATTTTGACACAACGATCCAGGCCACTCCCTGAGGGTTGTTGGGGACAAAAAACCCTCAAATTTCGCATCTGGGCAGGTAGAAACCTGGTTTTCCACCAAGTCAAACAGCGCCCTCAAGTGGCATTATACCCTCCTCCACCCCCTCCCTTCCTGTGAAATCTAAGCCACACCCACAAACTGAATGACATCATCAACCAAGCAACTGAAACCACCAAGGTGGCCATTATCAGACCCCTAGGCTCCTGTCATGCTACTAGGCCCCCACTAGGCCCAGGGGGGGAGGGCGAGCACCCAGATTGCAGGTCGCAGCATGGCCTTTGTTTTATGTATCCCCCTGCCAGGCCCCCACTAGGCCCAGGGGGGGGAGGACAAGCTCATGGATCACAGGCCCCCACTCCCTCGGCTCCATTTTACAGACTAGGCCTCAGCTCTACAGCCCTTTAAATGCTATCCTGAATGGAGCCCTGGGTGGGAGGTGGGGTGAGGAGGAGCCCAAATAGGTCATGGGCTGACGTAGGGTGGGGGGAGCAACTGTCCAAAGCCTCTCCCGGCGGCTGCATTAATAAACGCCTGGCAGCATTAAGCAGTCATTCATCATTTCTCCTAACACGCACTTGGGGGCACAGGGAGAGGTTTTCGCTTTATAATTTAGTGGGCGTTGTGTCACATGCGAGACTCTGGCGGCCATTTTAAGTAAGGGCAGTTGTGTCCCCTTTAACCTAGGCTTTACCGTGTTTCTCTGAAAATAAGACACCGTCTTATATTTATTTTTCCTTAAAAAACCCGCAGTGGCTTATTTTCAGATGTCTTATTTTTTATTACGTGTCCAACCTCGCCTCTTCCTTGGGGCCCTCCAGAACTGCGCCTATCACTAGGTCTTATTTTCAGGGTATGGCTTATATTGCGCAAATGCTTAGAAATCCTGCTATGGCTTATTTTATGGGTATGTCTTAGGAGAAGCAGGGTATATACTACAACTGATTGCAACCCTCTGTGTCTTTTTTTAAAAAAAACAAAACAAAACCCCATGCACTTTCTCTCCCCAGTTTAAGTCCTCAGATATTTGCAGTGGCCACCCGCCACCCCCACCCCATTTACAATCCCCTACCTTCCCCTTGCCACTTCCTGGGTTTTTTTATGGAACTGAACAACTTGGGTGCTTCAGAACACGCCTTCTGTTGCCAGGCCCTTGCAGGGCCAGACAGAGGCTCTGTTTTTAACCCTTTTGTTACTTTTTTCATTTTACTGTTTGTGAATATGCTGACCGAGGCCCCCTTTGGATTCGGAGGCCCGCGCCAAGTGGCCCATATGACCCCCCTCCTTCTGTCTTGGCCTGTCTGTTGCTACGGGGCTGTGGGGCTTCGCTATTTGACACACCCCCGGTCGGGATTCTTTAAGTAGTTCTCTGGGTCCCAGGGCGCATCATCACCCCCGATCCTTAATCTAAATATATAGAAATGTTCACGATGCATGTGCAGGGGCCAATGTATGGAGATACAGGGGGGAGGGGACAACAGAGGGCGCAGACAAAAGTAAATACTGGGAAATGGAACCCAGAAACTGACAGCTGCTTCTCCAAGGGTGGGGGCCAATGTAGGAAGATACCAGGGGTAGGGGCCAACACTCCCCAGGGACAACAGAGGGCTCAGACAAAAGTGCATGCTGGAAAATAGAACCCAGAACCTAACAGTTCCTTCTCCAAGGGTGGGGGCCAAGGTATGGAGATACATGGGGGAGGGGCCAACACTCCCCAGGGACAACAGAAGGCTCAGACAAAAGTTCATGCTGGGAAATAGAACCCAGAACCTAACAGTTCCTTCTCCAAGGGTGGGGGCCAAGGTATGGAGATACATGTGGGAGGGGCCACCACTCCCCAGGGACAACAGAGGGAAGGGTATCCTACCGAAACACAGGGATGAGGTGGGGTGGAGGGAGGAGGGGCAGGATACGTCATGGATCGGGACAGGGTGGGGTGGGGGGTCCCAGGAAAGAACCACAGCAACGCATGGCCGGGGGGGGGAGAGAGGGCGAGAGCCCGGATCGCAGGTCACACATTGCCAAGTGGAGGTAGGGGCCTGCCTGGGGGGGATGGGGGGCCGAATAGGGAGCAGGGATACGTAATGAGTCAGAACAGGGTGGGGGGAGACACAGGGATAAAACCTGCCTTCTCCACAGTATCTCGCCTCGACTCAGGGGGACTCAGGCTCAGGGGGCTCTGAAGGGGGGCTATTACCCTCCATTTCACAGACTAACGCACAGCAACGCATGCAGGGCCAGCTAGTAATAATATAAGAAAAACAAATGGAGACTGCTTAGTGCTTTGACTGGTGTGTGGGTGACCAGCTTTTTGTAGATGAAATAATTCCTCCCCAACTGACATGTAACTTCAGCTTAAAGCATCTAGGGATCCAATCACGTTCCCTCAAGCCGCACCCACCTGCCCCCACACCAAATGTATGTGACGTCAGGTGTGAAGCAGGTACAGAAGCATCTGCATTGGCTGCGCAGCCAAATTCCCCATGGGGAACTCCATCATGCAGCTGCTTCCTGCAAAAAGCAGGCTTGAAACCACCACCCGCCAACTGCGTTCAAGCCTGCTGGATTGGCTGTGTGGCTGAGCTCCCTATTAGAAACCACCATTTCCTGCACCAAGGAACTTTGCCAGTCCTTGGGAGGCACCTTTTTTTTTTTTTTGGCCGACTCCTTAGCTTGTTAACTTTGGGGGGTCTGTTTTATTTGGAAGCTGCTTCTCTGGAGTTGCAGCTTTTAAGCTCATTTTAATATGTTTGATATACGACGGCATTTTAAAATATTTTATTATCAGCCCCCCCCCCCCCCGGCACTACGTATCATCGGAAGGGCGGGGTATAAACCTAAATCAACAAATGTGTCATTCGGCACAGCACATCCATGCTAATGTGACATTCTGCAGCAGTAAGATGGTGAACATTTTCTTCTCACAGGAAAATGTTTGTGATGATCCTAATCCAAACAATGCTTGGACATTGCCTGAAGATGTTCTGATTGCCGTGTCAACATGTCTTATATGAGACATATTGAGAGCAGGGCTGATGAATCAGCTTGAGAAAGTCAGTAGAAGGCAGCTTAAAAGTGCAGGCACCCTCCTTTTGTCCTTCATGCAAATGAAGCATCAGGAACAAATTCTCTGCTGTTGGTCTTCTGAGCACTTTCTACGCACATATATTGCATAATCCTGTACATTATTTCACAGACCAGCTTACCAACGATTGGCAATCACTCTGAGTGCAGCAGCTCAGTGTGGAGTTTGCTTTCACCATTTGCTTAGTAAATAAAATAAAATAAAATACCCACATTTACTTTTTCTCCTGCTTGTCAAACAAACTAGTTTGGTTTCTTTTCCTGAGGTAAATGATGGTCCAGCAGAGAGACTATGCTTCTAATCAGAGGGGCTTCTAGAAATTTAGGGCACATTCATTTCACCCTGTTTCCTTCTGCTGTGCCACAGAAAGTACTTCAAAACACCAAAGTCTGTTCCAGATCACCATCAGTGGCTGGTCCCTTTTGTGATACAAGGCAGAAAGGCCATCAGTGGGTGGAGCCAGAGCCAGTGACAAACAGAGCCCAAATTTGTTCCCCATTCTCCTCCCTGTTGTGTTCTATAATGGCAACACTGAGATTAAGGAGGAGGAAGCCAACAGCCAAGCCGAGTCCCTGGGCTGGTTGTCAGAAAGAAAGCAGGACAGTCTTGTCACCAAAAATCAGGTACAGTGGTACCTCTACTTATGAATTTAATGCGTTCCGAACGCACATTTGTAAGTCGAAAAAAATTGTAAGTCGAATCCCATAGGAATGCATTGGGAGAAAAAATTCAAAAGTCGAAGCAACCCTATCTAAAAATTCGTAAGTAGAAAAAATCCTATCTAAACCGCATCCAAGATGGCGGACGGAGCTCCATTCATAAGTAGAAACATTCGTAAGTAGAGATACCACTGTACCACCTTCGTAGGTGGTTTCAGACACATCTGCTGAGATGGAACATATAGTAGACTCATAGGCCAAGAGAGTCCCATTTGTGACCCACCTCATCTTTAAAAGCTTGGCAGGAGGGTGTGCCAACTATTGGGACATCTTCAAAGCTTCCATTCAGTGATGAACCTGTTCTGTCGCTCCTGTATTTTGGAATCTTAACTTTGGGACTTTGTGCTTGATGCTGAGCCTGCACTGCTGTTAGACTGAATAAAGATGTCTTACTTACTTACAAGTAAGGGTTGATGTTATTATGAGCCTGACAGTAAGGAATCTTCATGGTATGGTGCACCCACAGCTTTTTCACTGCTATGGCTCTCATGTGGAACTTGAGCTACTTCCTGATCTCTTCTTCCTTTCCTCCATAATAAATAGAAACTCAACCATCTGGCTCAATGGTTCTGGGATACCTTCCCACGCTTTTAAAACACAATCTGGTGCTTCCTGCACAAGGATCTGTTATCTTGAAATGAGAACAACTTCTCTTGCCTGAGCATCTGGCAGAAATGTGGACTTGCAGTGACCAAGTTCTTCCTTGGAATAGGATATGGAGTGAGGCTCCATTAGAAAGATACCATTAGAGTTCATGTGACAAAAACACACTGATTCAGCTATACGGCTTTGGAGTTCACACAATCATCATGCCAGAGAATTTACATCAGTGGTTGGACTGACATTTAAAGATGAAATGTTAAAAAGATGGAAGGAATATTCAAAGGCACATATGCAGACAAACACAAACCTGCATTGTGCTGATCCAGAGCTTATTTCAGCTCACTGTATATTTGCAACAAATCTTAGACATCTACCCCTAACATATATTGCTGCATGTTTGACAAATTCATATGACACAATGTGCCCTTTAATTTCCCTCCATGTTGTGCCTACATAAGACCAAATGGCTATGTGAAAGTGGGGAGCAACTCTGGAACAGACTCTGGCCATCTTTCAAAGATGCTTTAGATGAGATTGCTGCATTGAAAGCGTTTGGACTGAATAACCTTTAGGGTTCCTTCCAACTCTACAATAATTCAATGATTCTAAGTCTCCTTATCAAAGGATGTTCTTTCACTGCTTCTTGAAAACACTGCTTAGGGAAAATTTTCTTTCAACTTCCCTAAGCAGAATAGTTGTCCCAACTTCCAAGCAATCTTTTCAAGAACACTAAAGGAAATTCTGTTGAATCAGAATTGTAGAGTTGGAAGGGATCACAAGAGCTATCTGGTCCAACCCCCTGCAATGAAAGAATATTTTGCCCGATGTGGGGGGGGCTTAAACCCCACCACCCTGAGATTGCTTAGGAGACTTCCTGTGAAACTGTCTTTTTAGGTGTTTGAAATTTATGGAACCCAAGGTGTGTTTCCCTGTGCAGTACAACCACAGAGGCTGTACTTGATTTGAAATAGAGTCAGTCCTCATCTTCAGAACAACTACACCCACCAAAACCCTACTGAGATTCCAAATGAGTAGGCACCTCTGGCTGTATATGCAGTATTGCAAGATAAATTGGTTCACGGTACAGTTTAAGGAAAATTAATGTGCTGCAGTATGAACATTGATACCATTTGCTTCCTGATTACCTGTCCATTAATTATTCTTCATCCTGATTTGTTTAAACAAAGGTAGTGCACAAGTTATTATATGTTCACTATTTATTGAGCATTCATCTGATTTGTTTGTTATCTCAGACTTTCTAGTGCATTTTCCTATCACTTTCCTTCCTGCAAACAATCCGGGGGTGGGGGGGAATGGCATTGAACAAGAAGAGCAGAGAGCTTTATTCTACTTTAAAACTAAATTTGCTGCCATGCAAATGAATTCCTCCTGCAATACCAATGACAGTTGTGATGACCCAACACATAACAGAGACAGCGCTATCAGGCCACCATAAGTTGATAACTCATCAGGGGTGCAACCAACCTATAGAATAATACAGTTTATTCCCCAATGGAATTGCTCTGTGGGTTTGGAAGTACAACATTATCTTTTGCTTTACTGCTTTATATCAGTGTGTTGTAGCAAAGATGAATACAGTACATCAAAGACTGTGCAAACAAAAAAGCACCCCACAGGCCTCAATTTCTCATATGTGTCAACACTTTTCAACCATCCTTAAATCCCAAAATGCATCATGAAGGAAGCTGGGCTCATCTGAAGAAAAGCTCAGGAAGTAAGCTTGAACATTTATCTCTTTTGAAATGTAACTGTCAGGGAAAAAATAATGCCCTGTGTAATATGCAAAGATCCAGCTGGGATTCCAGAAATTTTGCTCATAAAATGCATTTTTAGGATTACTAAAAGCATTCCACTTCTCTGCTTTGTATTTCATTTAGAAATGCAGAACTACAAACATACGATTTGAAGAGGCATCCTTGGTATGTGGCAATAGGAAGGTCAGATCATGGGGGTTCTATTTCTACAGTTTTATACTGCTGACACATATAGGCGAATTCAGAAAGCTAGGAGTTTCAGATAGTCTGGAAACTGTAGGTATTTTCAGATGACCTGTTTAGTGAGCATTCATCCTGATTTGGCTGTGGGGATGTTAGGCAGCCATTTCCCTGTCTTAGTCCTTACCACAAAGAGGCTGATCCAGGGGAGCACGATTATTGCACAAGATCTCACTATCAATTGCCACTGTGAAACCTGGATTTGCTGGTATAAGCTTGAATCCCACCCCAAACTAGCAATTATCTGGAAGTGTCTGGTCTTTTTCTTTACAAAACGTCTACCATTTTTATCTTGAAGACCACAGAACCTAAGATACATGTGCAACACAGTCCACACTGTACATTACGGCAGTCGACACAACATTTGAACCTTGAGTGCTATTGGAGAACTACTTCTGTTGACAAAGATACTGAGATAATCTCTGCTATGCCCCACCCATGATATCACCTTTGCACTGAGTTTTAATCCTTTCTGGTACCCAAAGAAAGTTTCTGGTGGGGAAAGGCAGGAGAAAACCATGGCCAGTTCCTAACACTGTCCCTGGCTGCTAGCATTACAATGCCCAAGATCTACCAAGGCCATCTTATTGGCAAACAGGCCTAAGTAAAATGCCATATTCATGGGGATTCTAAGTGGCCGTTTCACTGTCATATGAGACTCCCTTCCTTGAGAGCAAAGCCTGAGCACAAGCAACTTCCCAATATTTCATAATATGAGACATGACTTAATTCAATAGTAGACTCCTAGGAAAAAACTCCTTTTCTGAAACCCAACAGAGATACTGTCAGTCAGTGTAGACCACGAATGGGGAACATGTGGCCAGTAGTGACTCATGGAGGCAGCAGGATGAGGCAGTGGTGTCCTCCTCACGGGCGTAGGAAGGGGGTGCGGGGGATGGATGCAGTCCGCCCCGGGTGTCATCCCCGAGGGGGTGACAAAATGACACACCGTGGGGGGTGGCACTTACCATGGGGCCTGGCCTGAAGTGTGCCTGAGCTATGTGTCTCTCCTGGGAGTGATGCCGTGGCTCGGGGCCCCGCGCTGCCCGAAACGGCAGCATGGGGCTTGCATCCGCCAGGCAAATCCATGGGCAAATCGCTGCGGTGCCCCCGTGCGCGGATTGCCCAGCCCCATGGGTGGCTCGCCCCATCCCCGCCACTCCAGATGCCAGAGCAGCTAGCTACGCCCCTGGTCCTCCTGGCTCCAGCAGTGCCGTGTTCATCCAGCCAGGGTTGAGGTGTGATGAGGCAGGGTGTGTTCGGGGAGTAAAGGTGGTGGCCACATGTAAAGGTGTGCAGACCAAATAAAATAATCACACTTCTTTCTGTAATTCTTTAGTAAAAGGACTAGGGCCTTCCTAGCCTCACAGATATACTCCAGAGCTCATGCCTTGATATTGGCAATCATTTATAGTCAGTTCACCTAAATGGGCAAGCACAAAATGGCATTTCTCAAGCCTGCCTTCGCAATAGAGTTTTACCATGACTGACCCACTACATGTTCCATGTCAGCGGCAGTTCAATAGAAAAATGATCCAGTTGAATGTACACCTTGTTCACGCCTTATTTATTTCAATGGGAGGAGTTAGCATTAAGCAGGCACATAAATCTCTCTCTGAAATGATTGGGACTTTGAAAGTGCTTCGGTTTGGCTGCACATAGTGCCCTTTTTGCAATATATAATGGCCAATAGAGGCTTTCGGTTAAATAGCAGCCGTTCAGGCTATGGGACTCTAACCCTTCTCTGTCTCTGTGCAAAACAAGAGCTGCTTACCAAAGGCAACTCTGTGGGATTCAAAGCCAGTCTGTTGGCGATTCAAAGCTGGCTCTTGGACATTTAATTCTGATAAGGTTTCTGCACGCAAAAATCATACTGCCCTGTTTTGCATTCCTCTTGCCAGCTCCAGTACTTTGGACAAAAATAAATTCCGAATTACCATCAGGCTTTCAAATATTTCTCAGATGGCTAAATAAGGACTGGTTTGTGCACTGTGTGGTTGCACAAGAGGGAGCTGGAATGAGGAAATGCTCTCTCTTTCTCTAAGCATCCCTCAATCAAGCTGACACAAGACCAAGTTTCCATTTCCAGTTAACTTTCTTATATACTACCGTAAGATTGTGCAATCTTGCCCCAACATCACACACAAAGGCATGTCAGATATGCCTTTCAGTACAGATATGCCATGCAGTACAAATGCAGATACTGTCTGGTTCCCCGAGTGGATCACAGGCCAGCAATCATTCAAAGAGTATGAGCAGGGAAAGCTTGGCTGGGGCCCTGCCCTTCATCTTTATGGGAGCTTTGACACGTGGGCATTACATAAGCTGCCAAACTCATCTTTCAATTGAAACAACTAATCTGGAATTCAAATTCAAAAGCTGTTTGGTTTTCCCCGTCTTAAACCGAACAAGTAAAAACCAATCTCCCTTTTTACCCCCCCTACTAAACAAACAGAATATCTGAAGCCTCCCCGCTCCCCTGCCACTGTCAAAGGAAAATCCCAGGCATGCGGCGACATGCATGTGCAAGCGAGAGGGAATTTTTGCAATTAAAAAACACAGCTCTGTCCAAGTACAGTGCAAAGCTTTATTTTGGGAAACAAGTTAGTTCAGCACATTACAGTTAGTGACGCACAATGGCTAAAGTTATAATTTCGGAAGGGGACTTTCTAAAGGGGTGGTGGTTAATGGTTCCAAAGTTTTACTGTAATATTGGCAATGTAAATAAGCAATATTGAGAAACTTGGCATCTGGTTAGGGTTGGGCTCAGTCTTTTTTTGTACCCCAGGCAAACCTAACATTGCCTGCCCCTGCTCCATAGCTTTTGTTTAACCAATTGCAGCCCCCTTTTCCTTTCCCACTCAAACAGTGAAGATCTGAAATCAGGAAAACGAGAAGTTTGGGCTTGCCCCATCCACCTCAGATGATCTATTCCCAAGGTTCTGGTCCATTCAGTCCAGCACCCTGCTCTTTACACGGCCAACCAAATGCCTGTGGAAAACCCACGAGCAGGATTTGAGCACAAGAGGACTCCCCCATCCTGTGGTTTCCAGAAACGGGTATTCAGAAACATTGCTGCTTCCAGCTGCGGAGGCAGAACAGAGCCATCCTGACTAGTAGCCATCAATAGCTCTCTCCTCCATGAATTTGTCTAATATTTTAAAGCAACCTTGGTTGGTGGCCATCACTACTACCGTACCTCCTGAGCGAGCCCGTTCCACAGTTTAACGATGCACTGGTAACCAGCGGTAGGTAGAATCAGATCCAATGTTTAACAAAGACAACTAATTCTAGTTTCACACACACACACCACCACCACCACCCTGCTTAGTTCTACACGGGGAACACTGACCATTTACAGAGCATAGGAGCCAGTGCTGCCTTCTTGAATTGGATGTAAGCAAGGAAGCAGGCAGGCAGGGGCTGACCGAGGTGGATGGTGGGGCAGCGTTCCTTTTGCCCTTATGGGTGAATCTCCACTGCTTACCCTCCGTGAATTCTCTCTGCAATTATGAAAGATGCACTGCCAGGACCTAGCAAAACTTAAGGGGACAAATATTCCTTAAAAAGCTACCGTCCTTTCCTACAAGCTCATCAAGTACCGCTAATAAAAAAACCAAGATCTAAAGAAAAGGTGGGTTCCCCTCTGCTAGCTCAAACAGCCTCTCTCTTTCAGCCTCCTTAATTGGCTAATGTTGTACACAGCCTCTTGTTTATGTGACAGCGCTTATTGCCACAAAGGCAGCTGTGACACTGCCTAAATCGGGCAGGAGACGAAGCGGGGCTGTTCATAAAGCACAGAGCCAGTGTTTACAGATAGCTTACTAATAAATCAGCAGTGCCTGGAAAACTAATACAGAGAGAACTTTGCATGTGATGCGAGGTTGGTTTTATGAAAGTGGCTCTGACGTGCAGCTGCAGCTCATCTTCAATGACTCATTAGCTTTGAAGAAAATTCCTTTCCCAAAGACAGCCAGACTTTTCTTTGCTAATGAGGATTTTCATTTTGCTCCAGCTTTGCCTTGCACGTGCTTATAATAAGCTAGTCTTGAAGCCACCATGGGAGACAAAAACCCACACAGAGGGAAGCAGGGGGGACGACATGAATTTTTGCAAAGGCTTTAGCTCCACGCAGGTCAGTTCCACAGGCCACTTTATGGCGGATGTGACAGTGTGCCTGCATCCCTGTTTTGCACAGCATCCACATGACCTCATGAAATATCACTTCTCCCATTTAATCTGGATTTGCCATTTGGCAGTGTCCGGACCGGGTGTGTGTGGGGTGTGTGTGTGGATTCCAATATGTAAAAAACCTCACAGAAATGCTAACTTCAGATAATGTCAGAGGGGAGGGTTATACGAAATGGCATTTTGACATGGTATTTGCCATTGTGTGGATGCTATGAAAAACTTGGGAGCATGAAGAGTCCGCCACGTGAAACCGCCTGTTGAAACAGCCAAGGCACAAATTATCATGCACAGCAGCAACGAAAACCTTTGCAACCACTCACATCTGATGAACTTAAGAGGCAGATTAAACAAGTGATATTGAAAGAGGCAATTGTTGGCAGGAATTCCTAAGTGTAAAAAGGGGAGCTGGGGACCATTTTGGTCCATGGGCCAGATCCTTATCAGGACATACTTCAGGATTTCAAAGCACAGCCAAACTGAGCAGGATTTAACACCCTAGGACAGGATGCATGGTCATTCTTGAATTCAATAAGTGCTGACATTCGCACTGCTTTTTTTTTAAAAAAAAAACAACAACACTGGGTTTAGTTTATGGTTTATCAGGCAACTAATGTAGACCTGTGTGGCTTATGTTGAAAAAGACTGTATAGGACTTGGACTGCTAAAGATTTGTTACTGGAGTGTTTGCATAGATGATAATTATTTTATTATAATAAACTATTTCATTTCACTTTCCCATTTGAGTTCCATGTTGAACACATCCTGCTCTGACCCGAACAATGGATCTTTCACCAGAGACCAGTCTTGTCAAGTTAATTTGCATGGCCCAGCATTTTCCATTTAATGACAATTTTTCTCTTTAGCCCATTTCACACAGCCCTTCAAGTGTACATAATAAAAAAGACAGAGGGGGAGGAGGACGACACCTGTTTATTCTTCCTACCTATCCTTGACATGTTGTCTTTGCCTGCGTGATTAGAGCTTTCAGGTGTACATTTTGTACATATTTTGTACGCATGATTCCCCCCTCTTTCTCTGTATGCATTCACCATCCATGGTTAGAAGACTACAGTGTTTCTCCAAAAATAAGACACTGTCTTACATTTATTTTTCCTCAAAAAAAACAACCACTATGGCTTATTTTCAAGGGATGTCTTATTTTTTTATTAAGTATGGTACAGTTTAACTTACAAGGCTAAACTGCCTATCACTATGGCTTATTTTTGGGGTATGGCTTATATTCCTTGAAAGCTTAAAAATCCTTCCATGGCTTATTTTATGGCTATATCTTATTTTCAGAGAAACAGGGTATTGGGGCTGTTTTGTAAAGCTGATTTGGATGGCTCAGCACTTCCCATTTAACAGCAGCTGGAAGACTGTGTGGGTTTGCACAAATCCTCTCCGTTGTTCTCACAACCCTCTTGCAATATAGGCTCAGCGGGGTGGGGGGGGGAGAGAGAGAAGCAGACTTTTGTCCTAGGCAATCTAATAATCAATTATTTGTTTTATTACACTTTTTAATATTTGCTTTATTTAGACCATTTTTGTACTGTTAAATGTAGAATACATACTCCAAACCAGGAGTAGGCAACCTAAAGCCCATGGGCTGGAAGCGGCCCACGGAGGCCATTTAACCGGCCCACAAGCCACCCCCGAACTGAGCCGCCTGCTCAGTGAGTCCCCGTGTGCTGTGCTAAACTTGCACAGAGCAGGGACTCTCTTCCGCGGCTCCGGAAATCGCTTCTGTGCATGCCCAGACGCCGAAAATCGCGTCTGCGCATGTCTGCAGCACTGGAAATCGCTTCTGCGTATGCAGAAGGCAGAAATCATTTCTGAGCAGGCACAATTTTTTGGCGTCTGGGCATGCGCAGAAGCGATTTCTGGTGCCGCAGACATGATTTCCGGCGTCATGCTGCGCTGGCCCAGCCCACAGAGGATCTCCACGGGAGTGATCCAGTAAGCCTTGGCGACCCCTGCTCTAAACAGTATACAGAAAACTAAAGCAACAACAACAGACAGCTTAAACACCAACAATGCCCAGCTCCATATACAAATGTTACATTAATACAAAACCCCTAATAAAGAAAGACGGATCTCAGTTCCCTCTTATCCCCTCTCAGCCTCCTAGCTCTCACCCAGGACTCCACCTATCTGCTCTGGCTCTCACTCACAGCATAAACAAACTCATAGCTCATACACAAAATCTTATTTTTTCATAAAAGAGAGAGATCCAAGAAACTGCTGGCATCACCCTAGTTCTCTAGGCTTGCTTTTTATGGGCAGAACCAAGGTGGGTGGAGGCTGCTGACAGCTGGGTTCCAGGTGCAGCAGGCTTGGTGAATTTCACAGGGGGTCCCAAGGCTTTGATTTGATTATTTAATTAATTTCTATGCCGCTTAATAGATTTAAAATATCTTTAAGTGGTGTACAAAAAACTGAAGGGCCAACAGACAGCTTAAAGAAAATATTGCAAAAATACACAATTACATATAAAGATGTTACATCAATACCAAGTTACTGATATTAAATCGATATCAATTCACTTTCCATCTGACATACCCTCCCCTCTAGCTTCTCACCCAGGATCCAAACTAACTCTCAGCTCACCTACACCCAACACCCTTTTAGAATGTGGCTTTTTTTGGGGGGGGGGGTTATTGGGTTACTGCATTTGGTTTGATTTTTATGTGTTATAGTCTTGTTGTGAACTGCCCTGAGACCTCCGGGTATAGGGCGGTGTGTAAGTTGAGTTAATAAATAAATAAATAAATAAATACAAAAGTCTCAAAACGGGAAGAGTTCCAGGAAACAGCAGACATCCCCTAATCACTCACTCTAGACTTGCTTTTTATGGGCAGAACCAAGGTGGAGGGTATTTTCTCGGGCTGCGCACAGCTGTGCCCCATTCAGCTGCATTCTCCACACTCAGTTCCAGGTACAGAAAGGATGGCTTGTAGGACAGTCCTCTACTGACAGTTGCTTCCCTGGCCTCTTCCTGCTTCTCCCCCTCCAGCTACTGAACAGAGGTGCCTTAAGTCTCTCCTGTACCTTAAGTCTCTCCTGTTGAAAACTAACATAAACTCAGAGGGCATTAACAGGTCATTCAGATCTGATTTTTCTGGGCGAGCATTCAGCACATTAGCTTCCACCCTTCTCTGTTTTGCATCATGGATGTTATTTGTTCCACCATTTGCCCTCCACACCTGTAGGTGGAGGCTGAATGGATGCACCTGAGCCTTTCTTCATCTGTCGCCTCAGCTACCCCCTTTCCATCTTCCAGTCCCTTTTCCCACTCTGGGCAGCAATGTAGGCATTTCTGTATCAGTGCTCAGAAACAAGTTTTTAAGAAGCACAATGAGTGCAAGAGTAAACTTTACCAACATGTAGTTATCGGCAAGAATGGAGGTTTGTGCTTTGGAGAGGTGGAGTAATATCCATTTCATCTGTTGTTTTTTTAAAAATAATAATAATGAGACCTTGCTCAAAAGTGATACTATGCTATCTCGAACTGCTGTTTGGTGGGGCTGAGGATGGGTGTATATATCCCATAATACTGTACTGGGGTTGCCCTGTAGACCCTCATAATGGTTAAAACCACAACAATGCATGGGCCACACACATACTGATAAACTGCAGCAGCAATGAAATACCAAATTTCTGATAAAGACTTCCATATTCCAGATGTTCTGAATCAGGTTTCAAGGTCTAAAAGCGTTTATAAGACATCCCATTATATTGCAATAGCAAGCTATACCCCTTAACTCCATCTCTTTAGAGAGCCTGTCAGCCAGATGACATTGGGTTGGAAAACAACTACACTACTACTGAAGAGTGCTCTCGGGAAACTCCTCCTTGTGCTATCAAGGGTTTGGTTGTCCTTTGTTACTTTGAATTGGCCAAATGAACAAACATTTGCCTTGGAGTGGAGACCTGGGCCTAAGCTTAGGAAGTAACACCTTCTCAAATATTCTAGTTATTAGATGCCAAATTGTTCCCAGCAATCTGAACTTCTCACAAATACAGCAAACAGGAAGGAAGGAAGCAGGATAGAGCAGCACAGAGTTTGATTTTGCATCGGGATCGTACAAATGCTTGGTGGGTACACAGAAATCAAGGGTGGTACCTGCTATGCAGTGCAGCCCCAGCTCCCCCATGCACGTTCACTGTACACGCACAGAAACACAGGAATATTGGAAACTGTTTTGTACTGATTGTCCTGAACCCCCCGGCCTACCTGGTGGCAAGTCAGTATGTCAAGTCTCCAGTCTGGGGTCACACCACATATCCCAAGTCCCAAGTGAAGCACAGTCCTGTAGAGGCCCTGGAGCATCCAAGCCAAGGTCCATCAACATAAGCAGTTGAGCAGACACAGCCCCTCAACTCTGCTTCGCTTTTGCACTTTGCATGCTGATTGCAGCATCTGGGCTTGATGAGTCATGTGACCCTCACCTGTTCTGAGTCTACTCCAGCTGAAGAATCACACCCCTCCTCCCAGAGCTAACGAGCCCCACCTGGCCAGCTAGGCAGCTGTAGGTCCTTGCCTGCCTCAGCTTCCTAGAGTGCACCTCCTGCTGCTCCTTATGCCTCAGAGCCCAGTGTGTTTGTGGGGACTGGGGTCCCTCTGGCTCTGGTGGTGAGTCCTGCTGCTCCAGTTCCTGTGCCCTGACCTCTATCCCTTCGCCATCCTCCATCACCCTGTGAGTATTTTCTACACCAACCTTTCCTTCTCTATCCTGAGCAGGGGCGTTGATAGCCACTTTGGCACCCGGGGCGTCAAAGCGGAGGCACCCCCCGGGGGCAGGGCGGGGCGTTGCTCTGCAGTGTCATGACATCACAACGCATGGGCGTGATGCCCCCTCGCTGGCACACCCCTCGCCTCCGTCCAGGGAGAGAGAGCGCCACAGCAGGAAGGGAGAGCATGCGTTGGCTGAGCAAGCCCTGCAGCGCCTAGCGAGGTTGGCCGACGCACACTCGGCTGCGGTGCACACTCTCCCTGGATGGAGTCGAAGGGCATCACAAGCATCGCCTCACTGGCCCGCCCCTCAGCTCCACCCAGGGAGAGTGCGTGGCAGCAGGAAGGGAGGCTGAGGGAGCAAGCCAGTCCCGGCAGCCACCCAGTGAAAACCTCGCTAGGCGCTGCAGGGGCTTGCTCAGCCAATGCACACTCTCCCTGCTGTGGCGCGCTCTCTCCCTGGACGGAGGCGAGAGGCGGGCCAGCGAGGGGTGTCATGCCACCCACAAGCGTGATGCCACCTTGTGTGCATTTTGGGTCGCGCCGCACACAGGGGCAGGACGCGTGTTTTGGGGGCGGGGTGGGCAGCCGTGATGGCGCCCCTGGGTTCATGCCGCTCGGGGCGGCCCGCCCCCACCGCCCCTATCTTCCTATGCCCCTGATCCCAAGCGTATCCCAGCCCCAGCTACACCCCTTGCCCAGGATCTTCTTCCTCCTCCTGCCAGTTCATGTCACCGATACACCACTAAAGTCCTATTTCCATCTGTTTTGTTCGCCCAGCTATCACACTACCAGCCCAAGATCAGGCATTAAGAGTCCTAATGGCTTAAGTGAGTATGCATTGCTGCATAAAAGTGTCTTCTGCTCATAGCCTCAGTGCGTGTGCCGGCAGGGCTTCGCAACACGCTTAGCTTCTGCCCGCAGGCTAAATGGAAACCAGCCTGGAACCTCTCCAGACCCACAGGGCAGGCCTTCTGAAGGGTCTGTGATTAATTAAGGCTGAAGGAGAGCTTTGAATAACCCTTTTATAGAACAAAACGCACAGTCAAATAACTCTGCAGACAAAACACAACAAAACCAACTTCATGGTTTCGTTTGAGAAAACTATTACAGGTTCAAGCAATGAAGAAATGCCTTATTCAAGGCACTTGTGTGAATCTATTAAGTTCAAATTACAAAGCAGGGCTGCCCAGTTATAATAAAGCACAATAGTGCTTTATCCAGTCGCAGCCATCTGTACAGAAAGCCAGTAATAACATATTAGGTTTTAAATATGTATACAGTATGCACAACTTTGTTTTCAAAGAGGGCATTTAGAAAAAAGAATAAACATTCAGGTATCAGTCATTTTCTGTTGAATAAGAAACATAGTCCTGTTACCCAATATGTCCTTTTCTAGTACTTTGCTTCTGCTATTCAGTTATGTAATTGACTTCTTATAAAATATACAATGTTTAGGAATCTCTCTGATTTACGTCAGAGGCATAGACATCCTTCTGTTTTGTTTGCGGAAAACGTGGTTATATGAGAGTCACATATTAATTGAAAACCGATGATTTATCGGACATGGAACTTCTGTGAGGGTTTTGTTTTGTTTTGTTTTTTGCATAGCATAGTGAAAATGACTAGGCAAAAGTTTTGTGGAAGGGCATTCCTGGATTGCTTAAAAGTTGGTCAGTTATAAGGAGAAGACCAAAGCTGGAGGTTTAGGAGGAATAGTATTCTACAAGGAGCAATTCTACATGCTTCAACGTAATTAGATTAATTACTTCCAAGACTGATAGATTAACCAAAATATATTAAAAGAGTTGGCAGCTATATTGAAATGCATGGATTATAATATGCAGGTGAATCTAATTGTCACAGCAGAGTGCAAAACTTCAAAAACCCTTTGACTCTTTGACAGTGGTCTCAGAACCTTCAACAAACATGCATGTCTCTTAGTTGAGGTATGAAGTACTTGTTGAAGATTCACTCCCCATGTCTGCTGTCATGGGATTGTTGTTTATCACATGCTGGTGTATGTTTTCATTCCACAGTGGGAAGTGACAAAGACAGAATGTTTGTGTTACTGTGTTCCCTGATGTGGGACTATTGTCTTTCTTTCTTTCTTTCTTTCTTTCTTTCTTTCTTTCTTTCTTTCTTTCTTTCTTTCTTTCTTTCTTTCTTTCTTTCTTTCTTTCTTTCTTTCTTTCTTTCTTTCTTTCTTTCTTTCTTCTCTCTCTCTCTCTCTCTCTCTCTCTCTCTCTCTCTCTCTCTCTCTCTCTCTCTCTCTCTCTCTCTCTCTCTCTCTCTTTCTGTCTTTTTGCTGTCTGATGCCAGAGAGAGAGGGAGCCATGTTGCAGTGCACCATGTGTACTTATGTGTAAATAAATGTAGATTAGCCAGATGCTGAGCTACTGAGTTCTGTTATGCAACTGTGCAAATTCCGCGGATCCCTAAGTGTGCTAATGCTTCTTGGCATTAGTCGCTGTGATGTTCAGGCTTTTGAAGCTCCCAAACGATCGACCAGGAGCGAGGGAACATGCCAGTTCGGCATGTGCTTCTGCCAGGGTCCTACTCGAGTGTAAGTGATCAGCATGAAATTATCCAGTTAGATAGCCCCAAATTGCCAGATGGAAGGTAGGGACAATATTTCATATTTCAGTGAATGAGAGGATGAGCCAAACCTATAGACAGCGTGAATGCCCAGTACTTGTTATATATTTAAGATTAAAGCCCTATTCCAGAGGTGAGAAACCACAGGCCCAAGTGACAAATGCACCCCTCTAGTGGGTCCCTGGAGCTCTTCCCAGGGCACATTCCTCACTGACCCTGCTCTGGCCCTGCTTGAAATATTTTGCCTTGCTGGACTATGTCCCTGAATTTTGATGATGTCTCTTGCTTGCCTGCGACTGGAGAGAGGTGTGTGGCTGCTAGAATGTAAGTCACATCTGTTGCTCTGCCCACTTTGGCTGCCCTTGGCATTCAGCGTGAGGGAATGTGGCCTTCTGCTCTGCCTACAACAGGTGTCTGACCCCTGCCCTATTTTGGGCAACCAAATAAGGCTTAAATTGAGGGCTCTGAAACACTGTGGCAGTAGGATGTCTTATTCCAAAATGTTTTCCTTCTACCCAAACCTATTCGAAGGTGATGTGCCTCTTTGTGTTTTTGTATCTACTCTCACAAGGCAATTCTCTAAATAAAAGATAGCAAAGCTCTATATAACTGTTGAGATTTTTTTAAAAAAATCTTGCTTCTGCCAAACTGTTCTAATAAATAGTCATAGCAGATGAAAGTTCAATTGCAGGTTCTATGGTTTGTGCTAATAGTAATGAGCCATAACTTACCGGGTATTTTATAAGCTACTCGGGGGATGTGTGCACTCTATAGTGATTTAACCCCTTCCATGCATGGCCAAACCTGGCCCTCCAGATGTTTTGGGACCACGGTTCCCATCATCCCTGACCACTGGTCCAGTTAGCTAGGGATGATGGGAGTTGTAGTTCCAAAACACCTGGAGGGCCAAGTTTGGCCATGCCTGAAGACAGAAGTTTATCTTGCCATGTTTTAACCTCTCTTCTCAACTTGGCCACCCTGCACTTTTCCTACTTACACAATCCCCCAGGGACAAGGAAAAAGGATAATAGCGGCAATATAATGCACTGCTTTTATGGAGTAGTATAAATAAGACAGGGCAATAAGGCAGCAGCAGGAGCAATAGTGAGTGCTACAGGAATTTTTCAGCAGCCATGAACCAGCATGCTGCTTGTTTCCACTAAACCAGGGGTCAGCAAACCCCACAAATAACCCAGAGATGCATTTTAAATAAACGCACACATTCTACTCATGTAAAAACACGCTGATTCCTGGACCGTCCGCAGGCCAGATTGAGAAGGTGATTGGGCCGGATCCGGCCCCTGGGCCTTAGTTTGCCTACCCATGCACTAAACCAGGCATCCCCAAACTCGGCCCTCCAGTTGTTTTTGGACTACAGTTCCCATCATCCCTGACCACTGGTCCTGTTAGCTAGGGATGATGGGAGTTGTAGTCCCAAAACATCTGGAGGGCCAAGTTTTGGGATGCCTGCACTAAACCATAGTTTGCTTTAAGCTATTGTTTAATGTGACATGCACACTGTATGTACCTCCACATCTCTGCCATCTCCCCTTAGTGGTGTGCATGCACATGCACACACAATCACAACCTCCACGTTCTGATAGCATCTTATTCAAGCCCATGGGCCTGGTTTGCACATCCAGGAAGCTCCATTTTTTGTTTACCAGCAGTAGTGGACTTCGGACTCTCAAATGGCACCCTGTGGAATGCTTAAATTTGGTGCCCACTGCTTCTTATGCTCCATTCTACAGCATTGTTTTGATGCCCCCTGCTCCAGTTGCGCCACCCTAAACCCGCCTCTGTTGCCAGGACCATGGAGGCTCACTGTTGGTTTGCTCCTTCCTGGCCCTTTTTGACTCCTGTGCCACATTGAGCTAAGACCGAAGGCACAATATTCAAGTGAGAAAGTGGTGTGTCTACACTCAGGCACATTAAACAAACAGATGCTACCTCCCTTCTTCTCACATGGGTGCTAAACTTGCCAGCCTGTGCAAATGTTTGCTTTGATGCTTTGTCACTGGAGATGAGAACCGTTGTCAGCTGGGAAATGCTGTGGCTCAGTAGTAGCACATCTGCTTTACATGCAGAAGGTCCCAAGCTCCATCCCCATGTAGAGCTAAAAGAGAGCCACTGCCAGTCATTGTAGGCAATACAGTTCTGAATTAGATGGACTGTCTGTGCAAGGTACCTTCATATATTCCTCATGCTCATATAGACCAACGTTCATCTCGGCCTCAATGAACTGAATCTTAGTGTAAATAGGGATGCACCTCTCATTGTGGTGCCACATGTAGTAGACACCTAGTTCTGCATAACTAACTAGAGCTGCTCAGTAATTTTTATTTCAGACTGCTTTTACCTTCTGTGTTTATATAGCCTAAAAAAAACACCCCATATTTTATTCTGTTGCAATTTTTCAACAGTTCTAAGTCACTGTTCAACAGTTAAAAGTTATTTCCAGTGGAAGTTATTATATAATATCTTCTTGCTGGCTCCTGCTATGAAAGGCAAGAGCATTACTCCAGCCCTGCTTAAGTATTTGTGAAAAGTTGCAGGCCCAAACCCACCCACCCATCTACACACCACTTCCATATGCTGACAAGGTGAGGTTTCCTACTACTGAATTAATACTAGCAAAAGACATAGGAGAATCCAAATAAACATAAACTGCAGTTTAGACAAATGTCTTCTTTTTAATTTGCAGAGAGCTTGCTAGAAGCCACGTTCCAGGTTCATGACTTGAGATGTCCTCTAGACTTCAGTGGCCTTTGGGCAACCATCTAAAAGGATACAACTTCAGAGTTCATGTGAAAAGTACTCTTTAAATCAAGCATTTCCCTAGGGCCACCCACATGACTCCAGAAACAGCTGAACTGATTCTGCTCAGGCTTTTGAGGAGGACCATTAAACCTTTGGCCTAAACGGAGCATGGAAAGCTTCAGCCTCTAAAGAATGACACTGACAAAAATTATGAGCAGTCTGAAAACAGTAATCACAATGGAAGTTCAAACTTTAGCTAGCTTTGCCCTTACCACAAGCTTTGTAATTGAGGTTTTTATTTATCCTGGAGCTTGTTTGTTTTTGTACCTCCAGACATCTGGGTTTCTTGAAGAAGCTTTTAAAACCAATGTCTGCATTCAGGTTCATACCGGTAGCATCGTGACATGGGGATTTGAATTGTTCGATGCAACTTCACAATCTCTAAATAAATCAATGTTTACATGTTAAAGTAATTAAAATTTTAAAAATTCAGTAGGGTAATAAATTTATTATGGCCAGCTAAAATATCACAAAGTAGGGAGCAAACTTTGGAGTCTGCTCTTCCTCAAGCTGGATATTGCTGAGCACAAAAAGGGCAGAGGGAGGAGCAGCTGTTTCTGGGCATGTGAAAAAGCCCAACTAATCTGCTCTTTGTAAGACGGTGTGGAGGAGGTGTTGTGCAGGCTTAATTAGGCAAGACCATACTGGGTGCAAAAAATCTTTAAAAGTCAATTAATTAAAACCATGCCAGAAAATTAATGAGCTAATCACCCTAACATTGTGCAGAGCAAGAAGAAGAAGAAGAAATGGTTAAGAGCCACAAAAGAACTAAAAGTGCTCTAAGTGTTTTACAGCTTGTATTGTCCCAGCCCAGGATGCTAGTAAAGGACCCCTGACAGTCCAGTCGCAAACACTCTGGGGTTGCACCGCTCATCTCGCTTTACTGGCTGAGGGAGCCAGCATTTGTCCACAGACAGTTTTTCCGGGTTATGTAGCCAGCATGACTAAGCCGCTTCTGGCGAAACCAGAGCAGTGCACGGAAACGCCGTTTACCTTCCCTATTTATCTACTTGCACTTTGAGGTGCTTTCGAACTGCTAGGTTGGCAGGAGCAGGGACTGAACAACAGAAGCTCACCCCGTTGCGGGGATTCGAACCGCCAACCTTCCGATCGGCAAGCCCTAGGCTCAGTGGTTTAGACTACAGCGCCACCCGGTAAGCCAGGAACTAAGCATGTAAAATTGGTTTGACCTCTTCAGCAGTTTCTTTTCCTGCAAAAATGGAATCTTACAGCTGCAAAATCACAGGGTAAGAGGGAACCTCAAGAACAATTCAATTTCAACAGATTGGGAGGGAAAATATTTTTCCCCTGGCATTTTCTATTCCCTTCCCTTTTTAGATTAATCCAGATTTGTCCAGTAGCAAGGCAGCGCTAGACGAAATAGGTAAGTCTGCTACTCTTTAATATTTTAAAAGAAACCTATTGGCGCTGCAGAGTTGCAGTGGCAGAGCAGGGAAAGGAGCATGCATCCACCAAAGGCATCCTTTTTTCCCTTTAGTAAAAAAAAATGGTACAGGGGGACTCGTGTCACTTTTCATTAATGACATCAAGGGCACTCTAATCACATTGTCCCCTTGTTAGCATGGAAAATAATTTCAAAAGGAAAATTGAAAATGTTTGAAAGTTTGCAAGGGGGGGGGACTACCCAAGAACAATGAAGAATTCAAATGTCATTTCAGCTCTTCTCTAGTATTGTACTTAAAAACTTAAGCAAATGTCCTGCTAGATCAGGCCAAAAGGTCCGTCTTCTAGCCCAGCATGTTGGTCTCACTTTGACCAGCCTGATGCCTATGAAAAGCCCACAAGGAGAACCTAATTGTTGCAGTGCTTCCCACACAACGTATCTGCAAGATCAGAGGCAAAACATCAAAGTAATCAGCAGAAGGATCTATGGCTGTGTGCATATATATGGAATTAATAGGAACAGACGAGGGCGATCATCTGGCTATTCACTGGCTGATCATCAGCAATAGGTTTCAATAGGAACATGAGAAACTTCCTCACACTGAGTCAGACTGTTAGTCCCAATTGTTGACAATGACAGGCAGCAGCTCTCTAGGAAGTCTATCCCAGTGCTTCCTGGAGATGCCCAAGTTTAAACCTGGGACTTTGCTTCACCCCTGAGTCTTCTGCACACTTACTTGCCCCCTTCAGTCACATTTCATTCCGATAAATGTATTTCATAATTGAGCTTTGTATCTTAGTTCTAAATCCATTCATTACAACTTAACTGCCTCGATGTTGCACCACGAGCGATACTAGCAGCAAAGTTCAGTAAGATTCCAAGAAGGAAAGTGCAGTTTCACTTCAGGCAGCAATTAAAAATTTGTTTCCATCTATTACATCAAGCCTGGTCAGCCTACAGGCTAATTGTTCACAGCTTGGTAAAAAAAAAAAATGATACATTGGTTTAAATACCCACCCAGATCACACTGCTATCAGATGGGAGCATCCTCTTTCTACCTGACTGGTTTTCGATAGAGATGGACAAGTCTTCCCCAAGGCCTCCAGTCAAGGGTAGGTGACTTAGAATCACTAAGGGTGACTCACTGGTCCCTATTGCAAACCCAGTCACTTGTTCATTGAAAAGCATTCAGCTGAGCTCCATATGGCATCATCCAGCTGATCCGTGGAAGAAAGACCCAACCACAGCGTTCCCCTTGGTGTGGTGTAATCCTCCCACAAGTCCATACAGATCAGAGAGATGACTATCAAAGAGGTTTGTAACTTCTCATACATCCTATCACAGTAGGGAAGTCATATTAACAAAAGGGTAGGCTTTTGTTTTTAACAAAAACCATCCAGAGGAGATAGGCATTTCAGCAGCATAGCAGGGAACCACAGCCTTCACATGATCTGTTAAAAGGAAAGGAAAAAGTTTGCAGGGTAGAGGATGTGGCCTTGTTGCCACTTTTGTTGCTGAAAGAGCTAGCTGAACTCTCTTCCCACTTGAGTAGGACTTCAAAAGAGTGCTAAGCGGATAGTTAATCAACTGATTAGCATGGAGAGAGAGAGAGAGAGAGAGAGAGAGAGAGAGAGAGAGAGAAGTTTTAAAAGGAACAGAAACACAGATGCCCTAAAAGAGAGTTGTGCTACTCATCATTAGTTGTCGGCTAGAGCGCGTGGCGAAGAGGCAGGCCCGCGGGCGAAGGGAGCCTCGTGCGCGGTGCTAGTGACACTCATGCAATCACAGTCCACACACATTTTGGGCTTCCCACAGGCTTGATGGTTTCTGCCAGGCATTTGGTTGACCACTATGAGAACAGGATGCTGGACCAGATAGGCCATTGGCCTGATCCAGCAGGCTCTTCTTATGTTCTTTATCAAGGGGAGTACTGGAGAAGAGATTGAAACTCTCAGAGGCAACATTCTGCAGCTGAAGAGTTGAAAATAAGCCTTTTCCCAGCAACAGAGCAATCATTGCCTTGAGCAATCATTTATGGATCCCATGAAGCAACACCACACTGTGCGCTACAACAAAATCACCTGAAAAGGCCCCAAGTTAGGGGTGAGGAACCTGTGGCCCTCTAGATGTTGTCGGACTCCAACTTCCCTCAGCCCTAGCCAGAACGGCCAATGGTCAGAGCTGATGAGAGGCAGAGTCCAACAACATTTGGAGGAAGGCCACAGATTTCTTGCTCCTGCCTTAGGTCAATTCTCCAACGGAGCTTTTCCTGGAAGGATGAGAAGCCACCAGCTGCGTTCAATAAATGCTGATTACATGCCCCAAAGTGCAGTGATGATGCCTTTGTGTGAAGAAATGTTTCCAATGACAAGAAATGCATCAGATGCTGGGGGAGTTTCCAGTGTTTACAGAGGACAGCGTTCATGTGCGTAATGTCTCTGTAACAGAGATTCCAGTCGCATGCCATTATCCCCGTGAAATGCAAATATGGGTTGTGCTTGTACCTGGAGGAATTGCATTACAGGACCAAAGAAACATCGTCGGTGCTGATGAAGAAACAGCTAATACCTATAGACAATTTTAAACCCAAGAATGTGAATAGTAGCATTTGAGGGCAAGGATTGTGCCATTCAAAGACTGGGTAGTTCATGTAACTGTGTACATTGGAACTAGCGTGTGCAGCTGGTTGTGGTCTGGGGGCTGCATTCAGACCCCAAAGCTATTTTATTTGGCTCTTGATGATGCCGTACAAAGTGTTGCCACCAGTAGAAATTCCACATTTTAAAGATTGCACCTTTCTTAGCATGTAATATATATAAATGGGCATATCTGCAAGCTGTGCTGTGTCTGGCTACTTGTGCTGCATAACTGAAATCATTAGTATGATTTCACTCCACTGTCTGGAGAAGAGAGTGGCCTCTGAGAATGCAGAAATTAACCATCTCAACCATACTTGCCCTAAATGCTCAGGCATTCCCATTGGCAGAGGCACAGAAGATCTGGGGCTCTCCAGATGTTGCTGCACTCAGACTCCCATCAGCCCTGGCCATTGGCTAGGCTGGCTGGGGTTGATAGGCGCTGGAGTCCAACAATATCTGGAGTGCCATCGATTCCCTGTCTCTGTGTTAGCAGCTTGCATTTCCATTCTCCCTCATTTGAGATAGAAATATGCTTCAGGCATCACTTATGCAAAAGATGTACAGAATCCCTCTCTTTGTCATATGGCTGTTTTGAAGGAAAAGGTAGAATATGATTATTTTAACAGATACTTTTCTTTTTTCCTTTTGCTATGAGATGGAACAGATGCTTGGTGCTGTGATTCATAGAATGGTAGAGTTGGAAAAGACTCTAAGGATCGCCTAGACCAACTGCCTGCAATGCTAGAATCTCAACTAAAGCATCCATGAGAGATGGCCATCTGACCTCTGCTTAAAAATCTCCCATGAGGCAGAGTCTGCCACCTTCTGAGGAGTCCATTCCACTGTCAAACAGCTGTTACCATCATAAAGTTCTTCCTGATGTTTAACTGTAAAGAGGGAGTAACAAAGGAGCGTGTCAGTGGGTATATTGGCTGGATAGCTCAGTCGGTAGAGCATGAGACTCTTAATTACAGGGTCGTGGGTTCAAGCCCCACATTGGATGAAAGATTCCTGCATTACAGGGGGTTGGACTAGATGACCCTCATGGACCAACTCTGTAATCTGTGGTTGAAGTTTGGAAGTGCTTTGTCAATTGGACAGAAAACCTGCAACCAAGATTCCTATGAATCGGTCATATAGCTCTCTTCCGCTTTTCCCATTCACTAGCAAGCAATTGCCATTGGAACCATTAGTTATAGAGGCTTACAATTGCAGAGCAAACGCTGCAGCCATATGCCTCGTTACTCCTGCTTTGCTATTAAACATTGCTTTGGCGCCCTCTGTACATTTGGTGCTGAAATGCATGCTGAAGACTGAAAAGCTGGAGCAGCTTTCACCAGATGTACGTAAAGGGCAAGTCAGCTCAGTAATACACAGTATGCAGCTACCATCTAGCGGCACTGAAGAACATCCGCTGTGCTGAAGCTAAATGCAGAGCCTCAATAGCACAATCTTTAAGCCATCCATGAATGCAGCATCCAGCATGGCTCTTAAGCCACAGGATGCTGCTTCTGACAAATTACAGGGCATAGCCCTCAAGTGACAGAATGTTACTTCTGCCAAATAAGAGACCCGTAAGAACAAGTCAAATGAAATGCTGGCTGTGTGTGGAAAATTTAACTTGCCCAGGAGCCCCAGGCATCAGGGCCAGCCCCCCAATGAGGCAAGGTGAGGCGAAGACCTCAGGCAGCAGGATCCACAGGAGCAGCGGATCCTGATGTAGACCATAGCTGCCAAGTTTCCTGCTGAAAAATGCGGGATCAGCAGCGGCCCGGCACCAGAAGTCGCTCTACGCAACTTCCGGACATGCGTAGAAGTGACTTCCGGTGCCGCTCCGCCCATGCCTGGGCACCGAAAATTGGGCAGAGCGGCACCAGAAGTCGCTTCTATGCATGTCGCGTAGAAGCAATTTCTGGTGCCGCTCTACCCGATTTTTGGAGCCAAGGCATGGGCGGAGCGGCACCGGAAGTCGCTTCTACGCATTTCCGGACATGTGTAGAAGTTACTTCCGGTGCCACGCTACCCATGTCTGGGCACTGGAAATCGGGCGGTGCCAGCACCCAAAATGGTGCCTCCTTGGCTGGTAGGAATGCCAGCACCCAAAATGGTGCCTCCTTGGCAGGTAGGGGGATTGCCGGGATTTTTTTCAATTCGGGAGACCAGCGGGAAATGGATTAAAATCCGGGGGTTTCCCGTGAAAAACAGGAGACTTGGCAGCTATGATGTAGACCTTTATTTCTCACCTTGTTCCTGGTTTAGATCTTCACTTACCCCTTCTTCCCTAGTGGGGAGTGGAGACGCCATTTTGTGATTCACCTCAGAAGCTAAAATGTATTGAGCCGGCTCTGGTAAGCATCATTTTGAGAAAGGTCCTTATCCCACTTCATAGAATCATAGAGTTGGGAAGGACCCTGATGAACATCTAGTCCAACCCCCTGCAACACAGGAATATACAGCTGTCCCATATAGGGATTGGACCTGCAACCTTGGCATTATCAGCACCATGCTCTAACCAACTGAGTTATCCAGGACTCGTGAGCGGCATCCGCCTGGGACCTGGCACACAGACATTGCATACCCATGAGCCGGCATGTGAGGGAAGAAGGTCCTTTGAAATATGATGTTGGATGTGTGAAGCTCCTGCATGGATTGCAGTCTCTGAAGAAGAATACTGGGTGTCCAAGCATTTCCAAATATAAGTTAAGAACCACCTCATGAGCACAATTTGGATGACCCATCTATGCTATGATTAAATACAGAAATGCAAAAAGGACTTAGGGCTAGCAAACGGAAGAGATTAATTCCTCCCAAATGTCCAACTGGAGGGAAAATATTCCTCCCTCGCTACAGTCCCTGTCTGGACCAGCAATCCTCCCCAAAACTGCTATTAAACATATATATGGAGAAACCTATTCACAGCTATCCTTTACATTAGATCAGCTGTTTTCCTAGGGTTCAGATTTAAATAGGAAAGTTATGTGTTTTAAATATGTAGGAGATCCAGCTGTTCAGCAATGAGCTGAAAGTATAAGGGAATGCTTGGCTCTGTCCACAACAACCCCTCTCAATTCCTGCTATTAAAGAGGTACTTTATAAAAGAGTTCTTCCAAGTTTAATTTCAAGCTTTAGCTTCATTTCATGCTTCTTTCTGTTGCTTCCTAGTCAGGTCAATTAAGGGGGGGGGGAAACAGGAGAGAGGGAAGAGAACCAAACAAAACCCTTTTTGAAATTTGAGCCACCAACTTTTAAATGTACATAGGGCTTGCAATCTATTTTTGCCAGTTTTGGTGGATTAGTAGGATCGCACCCAAAGTTTTCCAAAAATGTCAGACAGTTTACCACAGCAATTAAACTGTCTACCATCTGCAAAAGATTTAGCCAGGAGGTTTCTTAATTCTCCCCCAGCCTCCCACCAGAATATATTTGATTTAAGCTTTTCAGCTATTTCCCCTCCCATTGAAATCCAAAAGGCGTTTGGTATTGCAAAGTGTTTCGAAGGAAACCTCTTTCCCTTCTCCAGAATTAATTGTGCCGTTGATATAATATGAATCATATGTGCTTACAGATGATATTATTTAGGTGACAGTAAAATGCCCAAAATCTGATTAATGTCAGCATTCATATTCATATTTGATTTATTTTGTGAATGTCGGCTCTCAAGATATATTGCAAATGCCGACAAGCTGATGCACCTCTGAGGTTCAAATTAGACAAGATACCATTTGTTCTATTGCCAATTGTGCAAATGGCTTTTTAAAAACTAAATTTCAGCTACGCACACAATCTGAATCTGGACCCTGATATAGATGGTAGGTGAGTTTAACTCTTCAACCACAATCTTTACCGGATTCAAGCCCCATATGTCTGCTATTTGCTATCTCCAATAGCAACTTTGCCCCGAAGGCAAATAACAGACATGCATCTCTCAATTTGGACTGAGAGGGCAAAGAGTTATCGGTAGTGGCGCCCGCCCTGTGGAACTCCCTCCCATCAGATGACAAAGAAATATACAACTTTTTGACATTTAGAAGACATCTGAAGGCAGCCCTGTTTAGGGAAGTTTTTTATGACTGATGTTTTAATGTATTTTTAATCTCTTGTTGGAAGCTGCCGAGAGTGGCTGGGGAAACCCAGCCAGATTGGCAGGGTATAAATTATTATTATTATTATTATTATTATTATTATTATTATTATTATTATTAAAGCCCCCAACTCCCACACCAGGGTCTGACTCTGGATTGGACCCTGTCCCTGAGATTTACTTCTTAAAAGCCGCTCACTCAGTTGCTGGTTGTGCAAGTGGTGTCTCCTCTATTTTGACTCTTTGAGTTTGCAGATATCCACAAGATTTGTCTGTGACTGTCAACGCTTTCAACACTTTGGCCATTCACAGTCACACACACACACACACACACACACCTCTGCCCTTCCCTTACTCTTATTCTTTTTTTTCATTCTTGGGAGATATTGCTCCCATTCTGGAGAACAAAAACATGTCTGAGGAAATACAGCCTGGGGGTGGAGATTAGCACTGCTGGTTCTCCTCTCAAAAGGTTTGCTATTTTCAGAAACATTAGCCCTGGCGTGAATTTAATGGGTCCACTACACTATGTTTAAAGGCTCCCTAAAAGAACACAAGGATAACTCAACCGACAACAGTGGAGTATATTAAGCGTGTCTGGGGAAACATTGCATTTTCTTGGCCAACTTTAGAATGCTACGTAGCCGAGCTAAAACTGACATGAGTGAAGGGTATTCTTTACTGCTACCGCCCATGTGGGTTGCAAGTCTGCTGATTGTTTCCAGTTGCCTGTCTCAGCCGAGTGTTATTTTTCACTCCTCTTGATGGAAACTATTCCAAAAAGCACTAGAGCTATAATTTTAACTCTCTTCTGTAAACACAAATTGCATATGACAAATAATCGAGCTGCTTATGTTCAAGGGCCTCTTTTCTCCTAAGTGTTTATGCGTTTCATCATTAGGAAGGATCAGGCCATACCAGCGGGAATCTCAACATGGGAATAGATGCCCATTGGCAAACCAAATTGCCCCCCACCAAGGGCCATGACATGCAGTGCAACTGCATTTATCTGTAACCATTGGCTGGCTTGATTTTTCAGAGTTCGCTGTGAATGGTCAGAAATTGTGTTTAATATAAAGGACTGGTGCCCCAATTCCCTGAGCTAACATTGCTCAGTGAATTGCACCTTTGTTGATCTCGTTTAACCTCTTTCTCCTGTGTCAGTGTAGGCATGGTGACAGAGAGTGCAGACAGAATAAGGGGACATGGTTTGCATGTGACATCCCATCAGTTGAAGTACATTTAGTTCAGGGCTAGACAATGTGATGCCCTCAAGATGTTCTTGGACCACAACTCCCACATCCCCAACTATTGGCCATGTAAACTGAGGCTGGTGAGAGTTGTAGTTCAGCAACATCTGGACGTAGGTAATTGAATGTCTATGTCTACCACCTCCAGCTGGATCAAGGAGAGTATTGTTCTGGTGCATCAAAGCACCATAACAGCAGAGGGGCAGCAGGTTCAGCTGTGATCAAGGGGACGTTTCCCACTGTAGACTTGTGGCACCCACTTGGGCCTTGGCTCACACACCATAAAAGCCATAAAATAGATGCCTTCTCCTCAACTTACAGAGGGTCCTTTCTTGATTGCTTCTGGTTTACAGAAATCCACCCTAGTTGTATACTGCTCTGATATATCCCAGCATTGTTAAAATGAGCTCTCCAAGCGCCTCCGGGGGGGGGGGGATATGTACCCTCTCAAAATTTACCCATGCTAACTCCACGGAACCCCAGGATTTGTGTTTATCCTGAAAGGCTCATACTCCCAGCTTTACACAGAGACACAGGAAGACAAGTTGAAGGGAAACCTCCATAAGATAAGGAATGTAAAGCATTTTTTCACCATTAAAATGAGAACACATAACAGTTGAATAGGAATAACAGTAGTCTTCGCCCTCAAATCCTGAGCTGTCAGTGGCAATTCCCCAAGTAGGTGTGCTATGTAGAAGCATATTGGTGTTTTGCCAGTTTGTACTTCTGAATTTTGTCATTGCTACTATTACTTTGGGTGTATTAACATTTCAATACACTGCACAGTTTATTTCAACAGTTAATTGCATGTTTTATAGGCCCTTAGTGATCCTTGAATGAAGAATACCAAGCCAAAAATTTTATTACTGCTCTTTCAGGAGCAAGCTAAAGAAAGAGCACTGTATTTGGAACTGCTGGCAGGACTCATGTTTGAGAGCCAATTCAAATGTTCAGAAAAAGCATGTGGATGATGGTATCACTTCATAATGTAGGTGGTGGTTTGTCTGGCACAATATATTCCCTGCATTTGGAAATTAAAACTTGGATCACATATAACCCTAAGCTATGGTTCATCAGCAGCTTAACTATGGGTTGTTTACTGCCTACATACCATGATCTGAAGTTTGTTGTTGGCTTATGAACCTTGGTTTGTTTTAACTATGGCTTGGCATAGTTCCTTAACTATGGTTTGTTTGAGCATTTCATCCTAGATGGTCACCACACTATGAAAGTAGGAACCAAGAGCAGCTACAAAAAAAATAAGTAAATAAACTTTGGTTTGTTTTGTTGCTTCATGGTTAACTTGTGGTTTGTTAAACAAACCATGACTTTGCATTTTGGGAGAATCAGGCTTACACATATCAAGGAGAAATGTCCTAAGTAGCTCACCTTTATCTGACATTTTGGGTTTCCACATGGAGTTTTTGATCATGAGGGAACATTCAACCATAAAGACCCCAGGCATGTAATTTCTGAATGTATGAATTGGATCTGACTGATTGTGCAAAACTGTCTTCTCCAACCTGGTTCCCTCCAGCTCCCATCAGTACCTGATAACATATGGAGGCCACCAGGTCAGGTGAAGACAATTGTAGAACATACTAAACTTAGGGCTAAATAAGGCAAGATTACATTTTTCCGCTAAAGCGTGGGAGATTTCAACTGGAGTCACAATTCAGGGAGAAGGGACCACAACGCATCCCCCATCCCAGCCAGGCACAGTGCATAGGGGAATATCCACTGCTGAGCTCACTTTTTAGCCATAACATCTGTATAGCCTTTGCTGATGCTGCTGTGCCCTTTAGTCATTCCCTTGTATGGAACTATTATTCTAGAGAAACTTGTAATGACCAAAACTGCCATGTGACACCCCGATTCTGGTGGAATTATGATATTACCTAGGAGTTACTTATCCTATCCTACCCTACCCTACCCTACCCTACTATACCTGAGTATAATATACCTGTAGCTCAGATCTAGGTAGAGTTCCCCCCCCAGTGTTTTTTGATAGATCATAATTCACTCTGCCTTTATTGTTCTGGTACCCTTGTCATCTTTCTCCCCAGCACAGTATTATTATGGTTGCCTGTCCTCCCTCAGCTACTCTGTCTTCCCTGTTTTCCAGACTAGAGGTCTAATGCCATGCTGATTAGTCTGAATGGAAAGGTCCATAGAGAACTTGCTTTGTATGCAAAAAGTTCTGGACTCAGCCTGCGGTGTCTCTTGGGTAGGTCAGCAAAAGATTCCCTGTCTGAAACCCTGCAGAGCCTCTGACAGTCAGAGCAGACAATACTGACCTAGATAGATCAATGGTCAGACATGGTTCTCTATGTTCTTCAGTTCCACCGCTGGTAGCGGTGCTGCCAACGGCAATGGTTCTACCGTGCTCCAGAACTTGAGAGATGCATAGGCCTTGGTCAGATCAGGACACGGCACTCTCAGGATGGGCTTGCAAATATAGTTCTAGTACAGAGGTCTCATGTCATGCTGATTAGTTTGGGTGTATGAATGGACAGTGGGGTTTTATTAAGGAACAAACTGGTGCTTTGTATTTTATAGACACCACATCAGCATTTTCCTCGGCACACAGCAGAATGAAGCCCCGCCGAGCCATTCCTTGGTCACCACACTGAAGGATTTGGCTTTAGTCAGGCAACATGTAGCCAGGACACATTGGCAAAGGCACCGTGGCATCCTCTGCCAAGTCTATTTACTACCAACATTGAAGCTGCCAGGCTCCTGTCAGCCTGATGCCATCTCTCTGGGGTTCTTTGCTGGATTTACAGCTACAGACCAGACCAATGTACCATGATGTAATGTCTCTAAACTCTAAGATATACAGTAGCTGATAGTATTAAACACATATCATACTTAAATGGCTACAGTCGCTTTCAATGAGCCTTAACATTTCTTTCCATTGAAAGCTATGCCAAAGATATCCTAGTAGTTCGCCGACAACACCGTTCCACTGCTGCACATCATCTTATCCTTCCCTATATCCTATGTCTACCTTTCACACGACATTTAAATGTAGGTGCTAAAATGTATATTTTAATTGAGTTGCAACTAAATGGTGTAAATTTGCACTTTAAACAGGACCTACCTTAGTGAGTAGTTCTTCAGAGTGTATCAAATAAGTTTTTGTTAGCGATAGCAAAACCAGGCAATTACAGAATTTCCATTTCCTCATTCTATGCTTAGGGCAAATACACTGATAATCTCGGCTGCAGTAATAGTCAATAGTAGTTAAAGCTCTGAATGTTTGCCCATTTCAGTTTTTGGAGCAAACCTAGTGTGAGGGGGGGGGGATATTCTCATTGCAACCTCTGCCACTGAGCAAACATGCCTACTTGCTGCCATAGTTTCCCCAACCTGCTTCAGCACCAATCCCCCACTGCCCCCCCCCCATTTGCAGCTTTCCCCCCTCCTTCATGGAGTGATCCCAAACTATCAGAGATCATGTTGTGAAGATGATTGTGTCATGATGTGTCATGATCTGCCCATCAGATTTGGCAACGATATGCCACTAGGGAGAAAGAAAGCTGCTTTAGAGTGAGGGCAACACTTCCTGCGTTTGTCATATTGGTGATCCTAGTCAATCATAAATAGGCAAACAAGACTGACTAGGGCAATTTTCCAAATTCAGTGTGTTTCAGGTGAAAGATTTTTGGATGGAGAAGGACTTCAAGCCTGAAGTGAGTAAAGATCTTATTTGTTCCTCATAGAAGTAAATCAGTTGCCCCCCCCCTTCCCATACATCTGGTCCATATACGTAGCAACATTTATAAAATCTAACTAAATAAGCATATATGGTGGGGGGATGCTAAACGTTTCCAGGCAGTGGGTCACATTGATCTATGGTCCACCTACAGGAGCTGCATGTGAGAGTGAGTGTGGTTGAAGTGTAAGTGGTTGTGGCAAATTTCATTTCTCAAGGGACAGTTAAATGGGGGTGGGGGGGGTCAGAAAAATCTTTCACCTCACCTCAACGTCACAACGCAGCAAGGACTATGGGAGTGGTCAGCTTAGTCACCATTTGCTGGTGGAAGCTTTTGACACTTGCAAGCTTCCATGTGTCAAGCTAGCTTAACTGTTAAAGCTCTCTCTCTCTCTCTCTCTCTCTCTCTCTCACACACACACACACACACACACACACACACGGCCCTGTCTCTATCTATCAGGCGCAGCACAGTTGAAGCCTGCATTTGTACCACTTCCTATTAGAGATGCCTTATTTCTCACAAAAGATAACTCTATTTGCAATCTTTGGTGAGCCAAGATCTGCTCAATGGCTTCCATTCAAATGAAAAACATGGAAAGGGATCCACAGCACGTCACCCTTGAACGCAGCAGCAGATTGAAAATTCCTTCAGCTTCCTCTGCATAGCATCGTCTAGAAATAAAACATATGGAGTTAGCACAACGGCTGATTGGATTTTGATTGCTCTGAAACGTAGCCAAGTTTAAAGTGGAGAGTGCAGCCTGAAAGGAAATACAGTAGACACTAGACCATTTATTTGTTTCTGAGAGGGGACCTGGCTGACAGACTGCTTCGAAGGTGGCTAGCAAAAGCAATATGTTTCCATCTGGAAACCATATGGGGAGCTCAGCTAGTATCTTGAAAAATGGCAGAGTTGATGCATGTACCATGAAAACAGAACATCACAGCCTTGTAAACTTGAGTCGGTCAAGAGCATCACACCTGATGAACGGTCCTGATGAAGAATGGAAACAGTTCACCTACAAACAGGTGTCTAGTAAAACATGATATAAGCGGTACACTGAAGAGAACTATTGAATAGGTAACAAGGTGGTGTCGGAGACTGGCAAAACACCCCTTCAAAGAATCTCATTCATTTAAGGCGCATTCATTGGTCCCAAGCGAGTTCTAGGCACATGGAAGGAGTTGTGTGGAACAGCAAAGTGGCCAGGGATGGAGAGAGAGATTCTTTTCCAAACTACAAAATTATGCACCCAACAAGTTCAGTGATTAGTATTACAATGCAGTTTCATGCACATGTCCAGGTGTATATTTGCTGGTTGTGCATGTGTTAAGAAGATCTGTGTATGCAAACTTCCTTTACTGGGCTGGGGCATCTGAAAGCTTATCCATTCAAACAGGGCCAAGGGTGCATTGGGTGTATTTTTGATCTCAGTAAAAACTAACAGTAGCAATCAAACTGCACTTTATGTTTAATAAGTAGAATGCAGTTATGTCTCTGGTTTTTTAAAAAAAGTAATTAGAGCTGCTGGGGCCTGGCTGTAATCAGGATCCCAGCATGAGGGGGGTGGATTTATCTATTCACTCCTGAGGTGCAGTTTCTCCAGAGTCTCCTCCCCACCCCCAGTGACAACAGGATTTTTTCCTAAGCCTTGAAACCATGGGGAGGCCTTATGGCTGGAGAAGGGAGGGATAAACCTCTCCTCCCTGTGTGCTACAATCCCAATAGCCATCCCTCTTGCTGACTCTGATTAATTTAATGGGGAAAAGGAAAGATGTAACTACGTGTTATGTAAGAAATCTTCACATTTCATACTTTTTGCAAGGCTACCTTCCTGAACTTCGTTATTCAAGCACTAAATGACACCATAAAATGATGTCATGGGGAGGCACCCCAAGTGTTACACATCACAGCGGAAAGGAATCCCTCTTTTGCAGCATAATCTTTTTTTATATAAATAAAAATAGAGTGCTGAAGGTGACACAGAAAACATAAAACAGTAAGTGGCAATCAACATTTTTAAAAACCAATTTGCAATATGTGTTATCTGCAACTAAAAGTTGGAGGTGTTGAAATCAATAGACACCTAAACTGGGGAAATTTTGGGCCTCACCCTCTGGTAAAAACAAACAAACAAACAAACATCAAGGGGAATGTTGAGTTTCTTTAGAAACACTATTCCTTGCAATAGATGCCACAACAAAGAAAGCCCTGTTCCATACACTGAAATGCACTGCTTTAAAGAATGGCACATAGGACAGTAAATTGGAGCATATACGGGAGCCTTAAAATGAAAGTGTTCTAGCAGAACTTCTGTTCAGTTCCAGATAATCCAAATATGACAAAGTATGTAAATGTTGGAAGAGGCATGTGAAGGATGCATCTTAGAGGCACAAGGAATCTACATGTAGTTACCAGAGACTGGGATGGATACTCCCTGGCATGTCTGGAGATCTTGTGTCAGAGAGATAGCTATGTTGGTTAGAGCAGTGTTTCTCAACCAGTGTGCCTCCAGATGTTTTGGGACTACAACTCCCATCATTCCTGACCACTGGTCTTGCTAGGTAGGGGTGATGGGAGTTGTAGTCCCAAAACATCTGGAGGCACACTGGTTGAGAAACACTGGGTTAGAGAGTGGGTCTGAATCCATTGCGTTTGTATTAGTTGAGATTCCTGCATTGCAGGGAGTTGGACTAAGGGACCCTTAGGAGACCTTCCAATTCTATGATTCTATTATTTAGGGTTACTCAGGATGCCAGCATTTTAGACAAAAGGAGTTGCTATTTAAATTGGTAGGATATTACAAAAGGGCCCACATATTGAATTTGGATAATTTGTGCAATCAATATTCAGAATGAACATTTACAGTTGAAGCAAAGTACATATGAAACTTCAAAATCCATGTGCCTGTCTGGCAAAAGCTTTCACATACTTAAATGGTGACAGAAAGACCTCAAAACATACAAAAAAACAAAGCAGCAGAGGATTCAATTAGTATATTTGAATGCTCTGATAAAATTAACCTCAAGCATGCTTTCCCCAGACAAAATGAAGGATTCACATTATTATTCATAGTTACAGGTAGATAGCCGTGTTGGTCTGAGTCGAAGCAAAATAAAAAAATTCCTTCAATAGCACCTTAAAGACCAACTAAGTTTTTATTTTGGTATGAGCTTTCGTGTGCATGCACACTTCTTCAGATACACTGAAACAGAAGAGCCAGACCCTTATGTATATTCAGAGGGTGGTGGGGGTGGGTGGGAATGGGTGGTGGGCTGATAGGAGTGGTAAACCTGTTGATGGCTGTTAACGACTGCTGATGACTGCAATAGGTCCTGCGGGGGGAAAACAAGGGCTGAGGCGCTAAAGAAAGCTTGATCATGCATAATGAGATAAGAATCCTATGTCTTTGTTCCTCCCAGGTGGCTCCATGGTTTTAAGCTTGGTAATGAGTTCCAATTCAGCAACTTCTCTTTCTAGTCTGTTTCTGAAATTTTTCTGTAATAAAACAGCTGCTTTGAGATCTTGTATAGAATGTCCTGGGAGATTGAAGTGTTCTCCTACTGGTTTCTCTGTCTTGTGGTTCCTGATGTCAGATTTATGTCCATTTATCCTTTGGCGTAGGGTTTGGCCTGTTTGTCCAATATAGAGAGCTGAAGGGCACTGTTGGCATTTGATGGCATACACAATGTTAGAAGATGAGCAATTAAATAGTCCTGAGATGGTATGTTGGATGTTGTTGGGGCCAGTAATGGTGTTGTCTGGGTGTATGTGGCAGCAAAGTTGGCATCTGGGTTTACTGCAGGCTCTGGTACCAGTGTCCATGTTAAGTCTGGTGGTTGTATTATTGTGGGTGAGGAGTTGTTTAAGATTGGATGGCTGTCTGTAGGCAATGAAAGGTCTTCCTCCCAGAGCTTGAGAAAGGGAGCTGTCATTGTCCAGGAGAGGCTGTAGATATCTGATGATGCGTTGTACTGTTTTAACTTGGGAGCTGTATGTGATGACTAGTGGTGTTCTGTTATTTTCTTTTTTGGGTCTGTCTTGCAGCAGGTTCTCTCTAGGTATCAGTCTGACTCTGTTGATCTGTTGTTTAACTTCATCAGGTGGATATTTAATTCACAAATTATTTGCGAATACATCAACAACTTTACTGCTTGTATGGAATTATGACATAGGCAAAAAAGAAAGGACAACAGTATTTTGCAGAGCAGATCATGTACAAGTGTTTCTGAGCAGCCATAGTGTGAAAAAATAAAATGCTTAAACAATACTGCCCTCTTGTGCTTAAACACAAACTAAAAATTGTCACAATTCCCTCTAAGCCTTCATTAGAAAAAATTCTTGCCATCCAGTTCCTTGACACCGTTAATAGTTTTTATCACGATCCTTCTGTCCTAAGTTATCTTTTTATGTAAGAAATTAGCTATAATCCCCTGATCATTTTGATTGCCCTTGCCTGCACATTTTCATTCTCCTACATATCCTCCTTGATATGGAGACCACAACTGCACACATTCTTCCAGATGCAGGGGCACTTTAGATTATATCAATTCATTAACTCTGCAATCGTAAAGCTGATCACTTGGGCAGGGTGCGTGAAGGCAGTTCCCCACTCAGTTCCAAACCCCTGCTGAGATCTTGCTAGCAGAGCAAAAGTGGTTACAGTGGTGGTCTTGCACATTTGTTCTTTTAACTCCTGACTGGTTTAAATTTCACCTCTATTTGTGTGGGGGCGAGTCCTCCCCTGAACAACCCTGCATACCAAGATCTCTTTTGGCCTTATAGCGACATAGGCCCAGGAACACTTTCTAGGGGCCACAGGACCAAAACAACTTGGGATGCAATGATCACCTTCCTAATAATCCTTAATTTTTTTAAATTAGTTTTTATTAATGTTTTTTTGTCTCTGTTACAAAGCAAATAGATAAGCAGGGAAAGGCACATCTATTGTCTCCACTTTCAGTTCATTGTCTTTTTCACAGTTTGTTTACGTTTAGTGAGAGACACTTTTGTCATAGACATCTTGCAGTCGTGGGAGGGGGGTGGGGAAGAGATGGGAGTATTGTTCTTTCATTCTATTGCCTATTATTGTTGCAGGAGGGTTGTTTCAGTATACTTAATCATCCTTAATGTGGCATTGGCCTTTGTTACTGCTGGCACACATCAAACTGACTTTTACTATTAAGTTCTTCACCATTATATTTGTCCTTGGTAATTGCAGTTAACTCATATTCCCCCAGTGCATTGGGGGGTGGGGGGTGGTTCACACCAATACCCATCACTTTACACTTTGTTATAATGAATCATTACCGGTATTTGACATTTTGTTTCCCATTCACCCACTTTGATATGCTTTCAGGGCTCTTGACTATCTGCTCGATTTCCAGAGGCAGGGAAGACAAGCAGCAATGCCTCCCTCTCGCTGGCGAGAGAGGAGCGTTCTGGCAGTAGCAAGGAAGCGGTAGGGGGGGGTGCCGCCTCTTGCACTTATGCTGCCACAGGTGGGTGCTTCACACCACCACCTTGGTGGGCTGGCTCTGCACGCAATAAATCACGTTCACTTTAGTAAAGCTTTCCATTTACCTGAGAAGTTGCACATTTTTGTTAGATTACCAAGTTCACACCACCAGACCTGGCAACTTGCTTATGTTTACTTTGCCTGTTAGCCTTAGAACTATTATCTCTTGTCGCTTCTATATAATCATCTCAGTTATTAAGTCACAAAAGTGACTCAGATGTTTATCTGCCCAAAATCTTCTACAGTGAACTCTTGGACCATCTTTGCAACCTCCCTATCTTCCTTCACTCATTCACACCTTTCCTATCCAACTATGTCTGTCTCTGTCCAGTTCCTACTTCAGATGCATTTAAATAAACTTGCATTTCTTAATATAAAAAAGCAACATGACCACCCTTTATTTTCTTGCCTTATTTTATCATCAGCTTGTTCTGCTGCATTCTTCTTTTCTACTTCATTTGGGAAAGACTTTTCCTTTTTTTCAAGAAAGTCTCTTTGCCTTTTACGAGTTCCAAGTTCCTTCCCTCTGCTTGTTGTTAACCATCCTAGCATCCTCTTGAACTTGTTTCCACCTTTCCTAATCTGTGGGGGAAATTGTATCACTTTCTATTATAGTGCTATTGAATAACCACTAAGAATCTTGAAGATATTTGATGCTCTTGGCTCTCCCTTTCAACTTCCTTTCAGCTATTTGTTTTTAGATATTTCCTCTTTGGAAACTGAATATGACTGGGTTGAACTTTCTGGACATCATTTTCATGCATGCTGCATTTGAAAAGCACAGTGGCCCCTGTTCCTTAGGAAGTTGCTAGCACTTGAGATGGCATGCAGATTCCTTCTCCCCATTGTGCATTAAGTGGATATCCATGTGTACAAGAGTAGTGCTCCTGCAACTTATTGCCAAACAGGAAGGCTCTCGAGATCAGGGTCTAGGACCAATTCCTATTTCTCCACTCCCTGCCACCCCCAAAAATATTATTCCATGACAAACATTTTTGAATAGTTTGTTTTGGAATGGACTATGGAACTAACCTACATGATAGGATAACTTTCTTTTTATCTTTGAATATCTCAGCTGGGCTGCAGCTGGCTGACCGGTCATGAAAGTAAAAAATGAAGAGTTTGCTGAGTAACATAGTGGATGAATTTAGATGTGGCACAAACATGCGTACAGCCCCTAGCTTGATTTGAATGAAGTATACACCCCTTTCAAGATCAACTCTTATTTGGCATTCTGAAAATTATACAGCAAACAAATAATAAATTAGCATGAACCCAGATTTTTTTAAAAAATAATAATAATCTATGCATTAAATGCTAAAGTAATCATATTATAGTACATTTTATACATATAAAAAAATCTGGCTATGGATGCATCTTCAGTTATCTGCTTCCAGTTACGTAAAACTGCAATCCTTTGAAATAAACTCCGTCACTTGGCAAGGGTCACATTTAATAAGAGTTAACTGGTACGTAAATGTGTCAGACATGCTAAAGATTTTTTAACATCTGCTCCAAATAAATACAAAGAAGAACTTAAGTTGGTTATTTTAAGACCATCAAGATACCATTCAGGTGACAAAATTATTAAAATATGTTTCAAACTCAGCAAACATTTCTGTAACACAAATTCAATGTAAAGCCATTGTGGCTGGCCACAACACAAGAGTCTGGCGGCCACATGTGGATGAAAGAATGAGGTCAACTTTCTTCACTTTCAAACATGAAATACTTCTTTTCAAGTTCGGCTGAGAACATCCCTTTCAATATCAGATTATGAGCAGGTGATTTCCAGAAAGCCACTGGCATATATGTTTAATGGTATTTATATTAATTATAATTCACCCTCTCCCTAAGGTCAAGAGATACAACAGAACCTTTAGTCCAATGCAGTGAAGCTCTTATGATGTTCTCAATGCCACCGTATTTTCCTCTCTCATTTTCACATCATCCAATTGTTTTCTTCTTTCCAGTATCAGCTTTTGAACACATTCTGAATATAAACCATGGATGTGCATTACTTTTACTAGATGTGAGAATGGAAGCTGAGACTCTGCTCTGCCTAGAGGCAAGTCAATGAAGAGTGGAGCCCATGCAGTGCCTCTGCAGAGGCTACAGCTGATAACGGACCATATTGGCTAAGACTGATAGGACTTGGGAGTCAACATATGAGCCAACTCCTAGGGGTTTAGGCCCCCCAATAAAATATTAAAGGCCCCCCAGTTGATGAGCATTGCCCTTCAGATTGTGTGCATGCATCATGTCATCAATTATGCAGGACGGAGCTTACCCATTTTTTTGAAGTTGGCACCCCTGGGAGTCAACAACATCTAGAAGGCACTGTGTTCACTACCCTCGTGTTAAAATTGTGGATTAAATCACATAACATAGAAGCTACCTGCTGACAACAACCCTATCTCCCTTGAGAGTTCACAATAAAAAAGTGCTGGCAACCACGTGTGATATGGGACATCCATTTTCAGATCTTTTGACATTTTAGAGTGAGCTTTAAACATGCTTGGGAACCAAATTTGATCAGTGTGATTCTGGAGTGGGGTCAGCCTTTAACATATGTTGCATCTGTGTTTTGTACTGTTTCCCCTCACAGATACAATAGATTACGAGATAACTACCCTTCCCCCCAGCATTGCTGTTATTAAATTTACCTCTTTGGTAGTTACGAGAGATGCAGTCTTGGCTCTACCACATTTTGATGGCTTCTCACCTGCATTACAGTGATGATCTCATTATAGTCTCATATTAGCATGAAAATGCCCTAACTCCAAATAGGCTGATCATATACTCCACATGTGAGAATCGAGCTATACCAACCAACCTATGCATCAGATTCATAGTTCCCTACATTTCAGTCCTATGTTTGTCTACTCAAACCAACTGAGCTTTTCCAGACATGTATAGACCAGCATTTGGCTATTCCTAGAACAAGACATCACATATTAAACAGTGGCTACAGCCAATATTTAAATTAACCAATGAATTATGCAAAGAATGGTTAAATGCCTAAGCAACACTGATGAACTAGAGAAATATGTACACTTCGCAAACCATTTTACCCAAAACTACAAGTGGACTGCTTACCAATATGTGGAGTCAGTCTGAGCCAAACAGTCTGGGGCAGATTGGTGTTTCTGTGACAAGCTACTTATGAATGCTATGGATGAAGTGTATTGTGATTACAGTAATGCCTTTGACAAATTTCCCCATGATATTCTTCCAGAGAAGCTGGTAAAATGTGGGCTGGATAAGGAACTATTAGGTGGATTTGTAGCTGGCTGGCTGACCAAACCCAAAGAGTGCTCATTCATGGTTGTCACCCCGGGAAAAAGTGACAAGTGGGGTGATGCAGGGTTCTGTCCTGGGTCTGTTGTTTTTCCAACATCTTTATAAGCAACTTGGATGAAGGAACTGAGGGGGTGCTCATCAGATTTTCAGATGACACCAGACGGGTAGCTAATGCTGCAGGAGACAGACTTGGGATTTGAGATGATATTAACAGATTGGAGAACTGGGCCCCAACTAATCAAAATGATCAAGTCAGCCCAGTCAGCCTGACATCAATACCAGGAAAGATTCTAGAGCAGATCATTAAGCAAACAGTCTGTGAGCACCTAGAAAGAAACTCTGTGATCACTAAAAGTCAGCATGGGTTCCTGAAAAATAAGTCATGTCAGACTAATCTGATCTCATTTTTTGACAGAATTACAAGTCTGGTAGATGAAGGGAACGCTGTGGATGTAGCCTATCTTGATTTCAGCAAGGCCTTTGACAAGGTGCCCCATGATATTCTTGTAAAGAAGCTGGTAAAATGTGGGCTAGACAATGCTACCATTCAGTGGATTTGTAACTGGCTTACTGACCGAACCCAAAGGGTGCTCATCAATGGCTCCTCCTCATCCTGGAGAGTAGTGACTAGTGGGGTGCCACAGGGTTCTGTCTTGGGCCCAGTCTTGTTCAACATCTTTATCAATGACTTGGATGATGGGCTTGAGGGCATCCTGAGCAAGTTTGCAGATGACACCAAATTGGGAGGGGTGGCTAACACCCCAGAGGACAGGATCACACTTCAGAATGACCTTAACAGATTAGACAACTGGGCCAAAGCAAACAAGATGAATTTTAACAAGGAGAAATGTAAAGTACTACACTTGGGGGAAAAAAATGAAAGGCACAAATACAGGATGGGAGACACCTGGCTTGAGAGCAGTACATGTGAAAAGGATCTAGGAGTCTTGGTAGACTACAAACTTGACATGAGTCAGCAGTGTGATGCAGCAGCTAAAAAAGCCAATGCAATTCTGGGCTGCATCAATAGGAGTATAGCATCTAGATCAAGGGAAGTAATAGTACCACTGTATTCTGCTCTGGTCAGACCTCACCTGGAGTACTGTGTCCAGTTCTGGGCACCACAGTTCAAGAAGGATACTGATAAGCTGGAACGTGTCCAGAAGAGGGCAACCAAAATGGTCAAAGGCCTGGAAACGATGCCTTATGAGGAATGGCTTAGGGAGCTGGGTATGTTTAGCCTGGAGAAGAGAAGGTTAAGGGGTGATATGATAACCATGTTCAAATATATAAAAGGATGTCATATAGAGGAGGGAGAAAGGTTGTTTTCTGCTGCTCCAGAGAAGCGGACACGGAGCAACGGATTCAAACTACAAGAAAGAAAATTCCACCTAAACATTAGGAAGAACTTCCTGACAGTAAGAGCTGTTCGGCAGTGGAATTTGCTGCCAAGGAGTGTGGTGGAGTCTCCTTCTTTGGAGGTCTTTAAGCAGAGGCTTGACGGCCATCTGTCAGGAATGCTTTGATGGTGTTTCCTGCTTGGCAGGGGGTTGGACTGGATGGCCCTTGTGGTCTCTTCCAACTCTATGATTCTATGATTCTATGATTCTATAATAGAATGAAATTAGATGTCAGCCCTACATTTAAGACAGCAAGAAAATGCTGCACAAATGTAACACTTGGATTGCCAGTAGAACATATGAAAAGAATCTAAGGTCTTAGTAAACTACAAGCTTAACATGAGTCAACAGTGTGATGTAGCAGTAAAAAAAAGCTACTGCTATTCTAGGCTGCCTCAACATAAGCATAGTATCCAGATCAAAAGAAGCAATGAATAGTATCATGCTATGCTGCCTTGGTCAGGCCACACCTGGAATACAGTATCCAGTTCTGGGCATCAGAATTTAAGGACATTGACAAGTATCTTCCTTCATTCGAGGTTTTTAAGCAGAGGTTGGATGGCCATCTGCCATGGATGCTTTAGCTGAGATTCATGCATCTCAGGGGGTTGGACTACATGACCCTTAGGGTCCCTTCCAACTCTACAATTATATGATTCTATGAATAATCTACAAGCTTGCAACTCTTGATGTATGCTTTACTTTAGTGACATCAGAACCCTTGGGGCATCCGGCTCCTCTGGCAGTCACAATGGTTAGTTGGCAGGTGTCATTTACTTGAACTAATATGGAAGATTGGTCACAGACGTACCATTATGCAGAACTTTGGAATGAAGAAACTAGGATTTCAGAAGCTTCATTTAAACACAGAATGTGCAAATTTATCCATATCAAGTATGTACAGTTTCTAACTAAACATACAAAAATAAAGAACTTTGATCACTAGGAGTCTTTATTAACAGACAAACCATGTTATCCGGAGTTTTACCTTGAGAAATCAAGAAGTGGAAGACAAAAACCCAGCTTTCTAGGACAGTAGTTCAGGGTTTTGCTTCATTAAAAAAACCCACATACAACCCTGAATTAATAGTTATCAAAAGAAACCTACAGAGATAAATTAAATACCTGGTATACTTATACAGAATTTTCACAGAATTAGAACAAATGGGGGTCATACAAAGCAAACAGGTCACTCCCCAGGAAGAGGAGTAAGTTTAAATAACATCCTAGAGAAGGTAATCCAAATGGGGTAGTATTACTATTTACTTCCATTCTTGATATACAATAATGAAGTGAAATTACTTTTGTTTCCAACAGTGCCAACCTAAACACCACCAACATGAAGGTGCTTTACTTTGAAAAAAAATAAATCAGGAGCTGGGGTGGCTTAAGTGCACCAATTATCTAAGTTATAAATAATTATATCTTAAGGAATTAGGCATCAAACTTTAGCAAAAACACCTTAAATACTAGCACTCTGAGCATTAAAAGTTTTAATGCTTTTTGAATAAAAAAAGCACAAAGCACAGGTTTTACTTAAGTTTTTGCTTGTTTGTAACAAAAATTCACACAAAGAAAAATCTTAGGCTCAAGTGGTCACCTGTATTCTAATGGTCTCAAATTTACAGTATGGAAGCCACATATCTGACAGCGAAGTTTTTTATTGACATATTTATAAATCAGGAAGTGTTTTATCCCCCTTAATTACCGATTAGTTCAAGCTGTGTTTTTCAGAAATTCATAGCACCGCTCATTTTAACAGGTTGTTACTTTGGGTGCCTATTTATCATATATCTGGTCTGTGTTTTTAAATCAGTAACCACTTTTAAGTTGTTTACAATATACAGTATGAGAGGCTAGTCTTTTACTGATATACAGGTTCTTAAAACACCAGGTTGTTCAGATTCATCTGTTCTTTAACACACTAATATAGTAAGACATAGGTAGTGTCTCTCTGCAGCACCATAATACTGTCTAAACAAACAGCTTTTAAGCTGTGTTTTGCCTAATGTTTTATTCGGCCCCCTCCCACCACTTACTATATTTAGCAAAATACCATTGAAGACAAAGGTTTGCCCCTTACAATGAGGCACATTTTGGCATATGTGCTAAATGCTGCTACATAGGCAGGCATGTGCAAGTCATATTATGAAAAGGAGAGCCTCCACATTTAACTTTTTCATAGAAAAATATAAATATATTCCCTGAATTAGAGGAAGAGAAGATTCAACATGTTGCTAGTATCACTAGCAAAAGGAAAGTGGGCTAGATTTTCCTGTCAAGGTTACATTTCACAGTCATCTTCATCATCTGCATATCTTACAGTTCTCCTGCCCCTATTTCTAGTTCTAATTTTGGAACGTCGATTCCCTCTTTTATACTTTGTATAATCCAATTCCTCAGAATCATTCTCTTCATTCACTTTTGGCCGTTTCCTTCTCTCTGGTATTTTGGAAGGTTCAGAAAAGCCATCATTTAAAGTGTCATCTATTGAAATGGCTTTCCTTTTCCTCTTTTTTGTCTTTCTAGTTCTCCTACTGTCAATATTTTTTGAGTCTGTTTGAGATTCTGAAGCAGAAGAATAATTGGAACTGCCATCAGGTTCCGGTTTTGATTTGCTTGAAGTTCCAGGGTTTTTTGACAAAGAACTTCTTTGTTTTCTCTCTCCTTTTCCAGTCTCTGTTGTACTCCTCACATTTTTATCATTAGCTTCTTTTTCCAATTCGGAAACATTATGGTTATCAGGAAGCAGTGGCTGACTTGAATCTATGTGCTCTGCAGATGTGCTACTGGAGGATTCATCTTCAGAAAATTCTACTGTACGTTTTTTCCTTTTAGGAACTTTTTTGCGCACAGGTGTGAGAGCTCGTCTCCTTGGGGTTCTGCTCTGTCTGCTCTTTTGTTCGACCACACTTTCTACTTCAGAGTCCAAATGTTCCTGATCTGGTTCTCTGCTAGATTTTTTAGCTCTGTAAGAGGAGGTCTGAAACTGTTTCTGCTTGAGCTCACATTCCTTTAGTTCCGTTTCGCTTTCAGAGGGTGAAGGTGCATCATCCACTATCATCTTTCTGGCCACAGCAGAGGCATTGCGATGAGGCAATTTTCTGTACCTGCTTTTAGGGTATCTAACTTCGGGACTTGAGAACTCTTCCTTGGCATCACTAATTAGCTTGATTTTGCTTGCAGCCACAGTAGCACAATGGCGTGGGATTTTCTTTCCATTAGGGGGTTTGATATTGTTTGTTTCACTATTCAAATCTGCAGAATTTTTGCAATTCTTCCTGTTCCGGAGTACTACTGGACTTTGCCTTAACACTCGGGTTTCTACAAGAGAAAAGTTTAAAATTTCAAAATACTTTATTCCCAACAAACATGAGTGCATTTAGACAAATGATATACTGAAGTAATAATTCAAAACCAAACTCTATTATATAGGACAACAGTACAACTGTGAAATTTAAGCACGCTTAAAATATTTTTAATGATGAAAGTTCTAAGCAGACTCTTAATGTTATAATCACTTCACACTGCCTAGGGGAAGCAAGTACCCACTAATAATCCCATACACACTTCCCTAGGAGCAAGCAGCATGGAACTCAATGGAACTTACTTCTGAGTAGGCATGCATAAGACTACACTGTTAGCATGGCAGGCATTTCTTTAACTTTCTAATTCCTGATCATTCAGGATGAACTTGCAACACTTATTTCTTATTTTGACCAATAAGGAGACTCTCTTAATCTATTTCAGTACACCAGATCATTTCCATTATTTTCTATAAAGCCCAGTATTTAACCTAGGCATTTTCTTGGTTTGTTTTGCCTTCTCTTCTATAAATACTGTAGGGTTCTACATACCCCAATAGTTTTTATGTTAGACACTGTTTTTATAATGCTGATACTGTTTTGAACAGACTTTATATATTTTAAACACAAGTCATTGCACTTTATTTCCAGCTAGTGCTTTAAGAGGTCCATTTGCTCCCAACAGCAGATAGATCCGTTAGCCTTACCAGTTCCCTTAGGCACTGATTTAGAAATATATTAGTACAAGAAACATTACCTTTTCTAACATCTTCTCTCTTTCGTTTCTTTTTCTTGTGTTGCTCTGTTGTGGCATCACTACTATTGGAGCAGGATTCAATTTCCAAATCAGAAGGACAACTGGAGTCCACTGTGGATTTATATTTGGGCTTTCTTGAAAGTTCCTTGGTTTCTGGCAGAGAGTCTGTTCCATCCTCTCTATGCTCTACATCAGATTTTGCAGTGGCTTTGCTGCGATTTTTGTCTTTTGATTTACTAAAAGAATCTACAGTCTTCCGAAAATCATGCTTCTTCTTAACTTCCTCACTGTATTGGTCTAACTCAGAATCTAGTTCAGATTCATAACTGGTTACAGTACTATGCAAATATATAGAAGGTTTATCAAGACTTCTGCCCTTTGGCATATGGCTTTTGGGGATATTTTCTGAAACTTCCACCCTGGGTTTTATATTAGAGGATTCATCACAAGCAGTTCTATGCTTGGGCCCATGGGGTTTAACATGCCTGTTTCTTCTTAAAGCACTTTCAGAATCTGAACTATTTTCAGACTCACTATCATATCGCTTAGCAGAAACAGCTGACTCAGTCTGACGACACTTTCTCCTGCTATATCTCCTATTTTTTCCTTCAGACTGTTGGTCTCCATCCCCTGAACTGTTTAACTTCCTAGTTGTAGAAGCTGCATTGTGATGGTTCAGCTTTTCATCATTTTCAAAGCCTCTGGTTTCTGAGTTGGAGAGATTTTCCATATCATTTATGTTCCTCAGTTTATAAGCTGCCACAGTAGCACTTTTACGAGGCAATCTTCGGTAACCGTGATGGTTGCTATTTTGTACTTTATATGTTCCCTCTTCTTGAGAATCACTTTCATGCCTCCTTTTCCTGGCAGAGCGTCTGCACCCATTCTCTTGGATGACACATTCTATAAAGGCATACAAAGATTATTAAATAAAAGCAGACCTGGCATGTATAGTAAAATATTAAACATTAACAAAAGCTAGTTTCATTGAAAAAATTGTACATTTACAGACTACTTATTAAAGCTAAGCAGCTAGTACATGCATACATCTGATGGTAAGATATAATCCACCTGTCATTAATCCACATCCACACGAACAAATCAGCCCCATGTTACACTCATTGTTCCACAAACTTTAGTGCTTGAGCTAACAAAGTGTTCTCAAAGGCTTATAAAGAACAGATTTGGGAGAGGAGTTTTCAGGGAGAAATAGAAGTTCTGTTTGTATTAGTAGGATGCCACAACTGGACAGCACCCCAGATATTTGACTTTTAAGAAACAAGTTCTATATCCTCAGTTTAATATTACATAGCATGTACTTCTTCAAAACAAAATTCAGTTAAGCAAGGTCTTTTAAATCAATCATGCCTGGAGGCTTCCGGGTTCAGCGCCAGCGTCGATCGGCGGGGTTTCGTCTCGTCTCCGAGACGGCCCGTCTCTGCTAGGAGTGGGGAGGGCAGCGAGAGCAACGCTGCGCCCCTTAGAACCTCGGGAAGGGCGTCCCGAGGGCAATTTGCTCGGCACAGACCCAATCCGGACTCCCCAACTCTTCGGTTAGCTCTAATAAGAGCTCCGGAGCGAGGAGGGTAGAAGTCGCGGGGGCCATTTTGAGCGGCAACGTTATTCTAGCAGGGAGAAGCTTCAAGCCGAAGGCGGAGAGCGCTGGATTCTTCCGAAAATAAAACGATTGGAAAAGACTGTAAGTAACCTCACGATTTGGATTATAAAACAATTTGGTCTGGGAGAGAGGGGAGAAAAGAGGAAGCCACCCCCCCCCCACGGCAACAAAGAGACAGTAAATAGAAACCCGAAGCCATAAACAGAAGATTTGTAATTCAAAAGGATCCCTCAAAGGCATCAAAGAGAATATCCCCTTTGATGCAGGGTGAAAAGGGGAGAGAGACTGTGGTTTATGACTGCCCTGCAGCAATGAGGTAAAGCCTAAGAAAAACCTTTCTTTCCCTCGGGAGCCGGCAGCCCAGGCAATCCAGTGAGTTGATCAGGATTTATAAGTCAATTTTTACTTCACTTTGTATTTCTGGACTTTGTGGAATTTCTTTTTTGGCTTAAGTGCTTGTGAAATGTGAGTTCGAACTTTATTGTTAACAAGACTTGAAGAATGCAGCCAGCTTGTTAAAATGGAGTCGAGAAAATAAACTGTGATCATATTCCATCCCACGTGATAAGTTTTGACCTTGGCAGGACTGGAATATGTCAACAAAAAAGTGTTCCCCTGAGTTCCAGCGGTCTGTTTTGACCTTAATGTGGGAAACAAGAATAGAGTTATGTCAAGAGGAGACACGACGACAGGAGTTACAGCAGAAATTTCAGGAGGTGATGGCGGAATATGATTTTCTAGGAGATGAAGCTTTTGACACTGAAAAAGAGCAATGTGAGAATGACAATGATGGGGAAGGAAAAGATGAAGATGAGGACTGTGATGATTCAACACAAAATGAAACACACCATGAAAAAAATGATGACTCTACTCTACAAAAAGTTGGATGGAGTGCCCTGCCTTTGAGGGGGGCACGATTGGTATTATTGGAACTCCAGAACGCCCACAGGGAAGAAGGAAAAAATATGCAGAGAAGAGAAGAAATTCAGGGGTCCTGTATGGTGACCTGGATGGCAAGAGACTGTAAACAGGGGGTGGGGTGAAGGGAAAGTGATGTTGTGATTATAAGGATGGATTAACAGGTTTATAACTGGTCTGCTGATTTTGGAATTTGCTGGATTGGGGGGGGTGGAGCCGGTAATCGGGGATGTAAGGTTAAATTGAGAATAGTTATAGTGTTAAAAGTGAATGGATTTTGGAAAATGTGAAAATATGGAGGCTTATAGAGGGAGAAAAAAAAAATTAGGCACGGGAAGAGAAAATGGGAGTTTGAATTTTCAGTGATTTGAATATTAGATGAAAATGTTAACAATTGATTTATAAGTTGTATAAGATACAAAGGTGTATTTTTATAAAGTAAGAAACTGTTGCAGATGATAAAAAAGGGATGAAAACCGGGGAAGGGGGGGAGGGGAAGCCCATAAAATATGGTTTTTCAACTATGAATGCAAGAAAAATTTTTCTGTTTTGTATTGTTTTTTTCTTTTTCTTTTTTTTTCTTCGCCCTTTCTTTTTCCCCTTTTTTTCCTATTTCTATTTTTCTCTTTTTTTGGTATAACAATAGATGGTTGGATGGATGTCCTCCTGCGTACTGCCCTGGTTTGCTGGAGCTCCCTGGTGGCAGGGGGGGGCTTTGGGGTCAGGGGAGGGGGAGGAGGACAGAAATCCAAGCATAAAATGGACCATTTCTGACTGTTCACAAACATGGGATACTTCTGTGGCAGGGGAGGACCCATGTGGGTGGGTAGGAAGGAGGTGGAAAAGGGGTTTAAGTATGTACCGTTTTTTTTGTTTTTTTGTATTTTGTAAAATTAATAAAAAGTATGTTAAAAAAAAAATAAATCAATCATGCCTGCAATAGTTGGTGACTAGGAGGGACCAGGATTGCTATCTTGAGAACTGTTGTGCTGCTTAAATCCCAGATTATGATCTAGATATATTTTATTCATCAAAATTCAAACTCTGCTGAATAATGGATAGTTTCGATTACAGTGGCTACAAGGATAAAGCTTTTTAAATCTGGAATGTGCATTAAATCACATTTTATACATTTAAAATACATCACCTTTCCTGGTGTTTTTCCTTCTTTTTGTTGAGTTGCTGCTATCAGTTCCAGACTCTAAATCAGATGAGCACTTGGAGCTCTCTTTGGGTAGTCTTGACATCTTAGAAGACCCTCTGCTCTCTGAAAAAGTGACACGCTCATCCTCTTTCCCTGACTCCAGTCCATCCGAGTCACTTAATACCTTAGCTTTCCTGATAGGGGTTGATGTTCTTTTACAGGTTTGTTTTTCTAAACCATTGCATTTCTCTGGCTCAGAATCTGCCTCAGAGATATTTCTGTTATTACTTCTGGATGCAGAAGGTAACTGGTAAGAAGCTTTTTGAATGCTCCCATCCTCTGACACAAGGCTTTTGGAATCATCTGAAAATTCAACAGGCGATTTTATTTTTGGAGATGCACAGTAACTAGCTCTTTGTGACTGCTTCTGGCCATTAACGTGACAACCCTTTAGTGTTTTTTGCATGCTATTTTCAGAATCTGAGCTCCCGCTTTCAGATTCACTAGCATGCTTTTTTCGAACAGCAACAGCACCTGAACCAGCTTTGGAGGTTTTCCTTCGGTTAGATTCTTCTACTTCCTTGTCACTTTCAGACTCTATAGAACTTTCCTCAGAGTCATTTAGCAATACTTTTCTGGCTGCAGCAGAAGCATTACGATGAGGCAGTTTTCTGTTCTTGCTTCCAATATCAACACTTTCTGAACTGGATAGCTCCTCTTCTACATCACTCATTAGTCTTAATTTATTTGCTGCTACAGTAGCACTTCTACGTGGAACTTTTCTGTGCCTTCCAGACATGTTACACAAAGTCTCATACAGCTCTTTTGAATTATCCATTTCTCTTTCATATATTCTTTTTCTGGTAGTTCTTTGGCTATTTCCGTTCTCTATATAAGCTAGACACAAAAAGGAGGAGGTTTACTTATGTTGAACATTTTAAAATGTGTACAATTTGCCTATCACTAAGCTCAGAACCATGCAAAGCTCTGGAACAATACACACAGGTCCCGCTTACTGAATGAAATGTGTTCCCTGGAAACTGTTCATTAGGTGAGTATTTGTATAACAAGTACACAATTTCCATTATTTCCTGTAGAAATCGTATTTCTACTGCAGAATCTGTCCACTCTCCTTTCCCACTCCCTCTATGGTTTATTCCTGAAATGACTGCTGCCAATCATCCAAGGAAAGACAAAGTAAAAAGCTGATTTGAGTGAACTCTTCCTGCTTCGTCCAATCTTGCTCCATGCTCCATCTTTGCCTGAAAATGGCTACCACTGACTAGCAAAGCAAGCAAACAAACCAAGTAGTAAGGAAGCAGGCAATTTGGATAAGTGACACTGCGGAGCACGTAAGTTGAGCACATAACAAGTTTGGGGCATATGAGCATGGAGATAGTGGAACCTGCATGTAGTTCATGAAATTGTATAGTGAAAATCTGATCCACTTTAGAAATAGATTTAAAATATCTCCACAATCACTCAAAATACTATAGCAAAAGAGACATCTGAGAGAATCTTGGCACAATTGCATTTTAGTCTAGCATTTCCCTACTCAATATTTAAATACATGCAAATCAAGATAAAAAAAAGCACACATCGTCACAAGTAGGTTTCTGGGCTTCAATTTAATTTTCGAGTGTAACTCAAAATACAAAATTTGCCGTTTAAAGCTAGGTGTGGGGATCAGTTTTCCTCAAATTACACAAACTTGCCCAAACATATGTCACATGTGACATCAGGCATGGGGCAGGTGAATGTGTGACTGCTAAGTCAGGAAGTTAAAGTGTGCCCCCAATTGTTCCTTGGCAAGTAGGGGTTGTTGACAGTGCCAGTCAACTGACTGGTGCCAACAGCATGCCTTTCAAAGCGATGTTTTTCCTCCACAGATGGTCTTTGCAAAGGAAAAGATCTTTTGGCAACACTGTCTGAATCCATACCATGCCTGAAAACAAACCCATCAAGATGGCCCATGGAAGGTTAGGATCTGGGTCAAGGTTACTACAAGGAATTCCTACTGCATGACTTCAAGATTTCAAATCATCTGATGGGGCTTGGCTCTCAGCACTTCCACCATGGAGCTCTTTCCCTAGGCAGACCTGCCAGACTTACTTGCATTTTTAGAAAGCTAGTTAAAGCTCAATATTTTGGATAACCATTTGAGTAGCAACTGTATACTACTGTGCACTATGGCATCTGCAATAACTACCAGGATTATTGCTTTTAATATTATTGTTCTTGATAGTTTACAAACATTGTTTATGTGCTGGTTTTATATTTCTTTTATTTTTGTGGCCATTACCTTGAGGATCTCAATTGGGCCAATCTAAAATAGATTTCAAAGTAAATTCACAACTATATTCTTGGGAATAATGGAAGCAGTGACCCAACTTCTGCAATGAACATTAGCTGAATTACTCTTACCCATTTGCTTTTGCTGATAGACTCTGTTTCTAGTAACTCTGAAATCACTTCTCCTTTTCCTGGATATTCCATTATGTACTACAGGGGATGAGATTTCTGCAGAACTTTCTTTGCTTTCCTCTGAACTACTTGAAGATGAAGCAGTTGTTGAGTGGTCCAGCTCACTTTCTGGAAAGGTAAATAATTGTATGCTAGTAAGACTTCAAAATATATTTCCCCTTTTCTTCAAAGATACATTATTATTATTATTTGTATATAGTCCTTCATTCGAAGATCACAAGGCAGTTTACAACACAAAAATAGAAAATAAGAACACAAAGAAATAACAAACCAATAACCCCACATCCACAAACACATTTTAAAGGCCATAGGGACCCAGGTGGCGCTGTGGGTTAAACCACAGAGTCTAGGGCTTGCTGATCAGAAGGTTGGCGGTTCGAATCCCTGCAACGGGGTGAGCTCCCGTTGCTCGGTCCCAGCTCCTGCCCACCTAGCAGTTCGAAAGCACATCGAAAGTGCAAGTAGATAAATAGGGACCACTCCTGCGGGAAGGTAAACGGCGTTTCTGTGCGCTGCTCTGGTTCACCAGAAGCAGCTTTGTCATGCTGGCCACATGACCGGGAAGCTGTCTGTGGACAAACGCCGGCTCCCTTGGCCTTTAAAGCGAGATGAGCACCGCAACCCCAGAGTCGGACACGACTGGACCTGATGGCCAGGGGCCCCTTTACCTTTAGATTGTTTAATCAAAGTGCCTAGTTATAGAGAAAAGCTTTTGTCTACCATCTAAAGATATGTAATAAAGGTGGTAGATGAGGCCCTCTGGGGAGAGCATTCCACAAATGGGGAGCCACTGCAGAAAAGATCTATTCTCATGTTGCCACCCTCCAGACCTCTCGTGGAGGGGGCACATGAAGAAAGGCCTCAGATGATGATCACAGACTTCAGTTCTAATGTCTAGGAACTGCAGATACAACAATGCGTTCAAACTGTTCCATATTACTCTTGGTATTCTTAAGTCAATCAAATTCTATTTTCCCATTCTCAACATTCTAAAGCAGGGGTGGGCCAACTCCCAAGAGACTGCGATCTACTCACAGAGTTAAAAACTTATCTACCCCCTTTTTGGAGGTTCAGGTCAAAGTCGCTGAGGTTTTTTTTTTCAGGGAGGAGGTAAAATGTTGAGGGTTTTTTAGGGGAGCCATAGTTGTTCAGCTTCTTTGAGGGGAGCAAATGATCTTCCAGTGATCTACTGCAGACGTCCAGTGATCTACCGGTAAATAACGATCTACCTGTTGGACATGCCTGTTCTAAAGCAGCTCCCATCTGCTCAGCAAACATGGCCAAAAGCTTGTGTCAAAAGTACATTAAGAAATAAAGCAGAAGTATACATTTAAGAACTGTGAAGCTCCACTTCCACTTTACAGTTCACAAAAAGAAGTTCAATATACCAAAGGTAAGAATACCTGGAAAATGACGACAGAATTTTGTATGGTCTGATTACCTTAAAATCATTAAGATTATGTCTGCTTGAGTTGAGAGCAAATTTAAACCGCAAGACAAAGGGTGTATTTACAATTAGAGAGAAAAGTTTATTTTAACCATTTCCCCACAAACTGATCACTCACCTGATGACAATGCAGAACTGTGTGCTACAGCTGTGCTTCTTGTTCGTGCATTTTTCCCAAACGATGAGGTTGAATCAGAAGATATGCCGGCAACACTGCGGCTGGAGTTGCCAGCATACATTTTATGGCTTGTAACACAGGACTTTCTGCTTGAGGTATTTTGGTTAGAAGAATCTTCTGGCTCAGACTGAATTTTACCCTGAGATTTACACTGCTTCTGCTTTGCATTTCTTGACAAACAGGAGGAAAATAATATGCAGTCTATAAATATGGTCGCATTTTATAAAATTAATTTTTATTTCAGTGGTACTTTCCCACTCGTTAAGATGCTTCTAAGATTGTATTAATTTTAATATGCAACACAATCATTGCAAAGTACTTGAGCTGAAAGCCTGACCTATAACATAGCAATGTACATGTTCCTTTTATCATATTTAAACCTTTTAACCAGTTATAGCAGCACTGCTCTTTTGTCATATATATTTTTAAGTTTTAAATTCTTTTTATTCTGTTGGCATTTTATATTATTTTAATATGAAATTACCTTGAAAGCTCATTTTAACAGAAATGTCCTTCAACATAGTAGTATGTCCCTCAACATACGGTATCAAACATGTGAGAAGCACTATACACCAGAATCCAGAGCAGATTTTGAGAGTATTCAGGGGAGAGGGGGAGGCGGAGGTCAACTCCCATTGCACAATCTTTGAAAGTATTCAAAACCACACTGAAACTATGCTCCTTCCATCAGTCAAAAACCTCAAGTTAATCAGATGAACTGATTTACATTGTTTATCTTGCAGCACAAACCTATGCCTGTTTACTTCTCCTCTAAGGTAAGGGTGCATCACAGGACTGCAATCTTCGCATCTCAATCACATCCTCAAATAGCTGGCCTCAGGAATGCTCTACGAAGTATCATTATTCATTTTGCCAATGAAGAATATGCTCAGATTTAAGAAGATTTACCTGAGTGTTTTGGTAGATTGCTGTAATTTACTTCGACTTTGAAGCTTCCTATTGTGCCTCTGACTTCTCCGCAATCTTTCATTGTATTTTTGTCCAGTTCTAAAGTCAGAGATAATTCTACTCATTTTTTCCTCAAGCAGTGCAGATAATCTCAATGTCATACTATATATCTAGATTGCAAAAGAAATAGGTTAATTTTTAATTTTTTAAAAAAAGTTTAAGCCATTTGCATTTGGTGATCGATCCAATTGTAAAATTTTATTACTTTAAGAGTTTATAAACTGCTTAATATAAAATATTCAAGCAGTGAACATAAATTATAAGAGATTTATGAACTAACTGTACTTTCTACTACATACAACACAGGACCATCGCTTGGACTACTGCAATACGCTCTATGTGGGGCTACCTTTGAAGGTGACCCGGAAACTACAACTAATCCAGAATGCGGCAGCTAGACTGGTGACTGGGAACGGCCACCAAGACCACATAACGCCGGTCCTAAGAGACCTACATTGGCTCCCAGTACGTTTCTGAGCACAATTCAAAGTGTTGGTGCTGACCTTTAAAGCCCTAAACTGCCTCGGTCCAGTATACCTGAAGCAGCGTCTCCACCCACATCATTCTGCCTGGACACTGAGGTCAAGTGCCAAGGGCCTTCTGGCGGTTCCCTCACTACAAGAAGCCAAGTTACAGGGAACCAGGCAGAGGGCCTCCTCAGTACAGTGGAACCTCGGTTTATGAACACCTCGGTTTATGAATTTTCGGTTTATGAACGCCGTGGACCCATCTGGAACGGATTAATTCATTTTCCATTACTTTCAATGGGAAAGATTGCTTCAGTTTATGAACGCTTCAGTTTATGAACAGACTTCCGGAACCAATTACACCCATGCTTCAGTTTATGAACGCTTCAGTTTAAGTACTCTGCGGACCCGTCTGGAACGGATTAATCCACTTTCCATTACTTTCAATGGGAAAGTTTGCTTCAGTTTATGAACACTTACTCCGCGGACCATCTGGAACGGATTAATTCACTTTCCATTACTTTCAATGGGAAAGTTCGCTTCAGTTTATGAACGCTTCAGTTTATGAACAGACTTCCGGAACCAATTGTGTTCATAAACCGAGGTACCACTGTAGTGGCACCCGCCCTGTGGAACGCCCTCCCACCAGATGTCATAAAGAAAAACAACTACCAGACTTTCAGAAGACATCTGAAGGCAGCCCTATTTAGGGAAGCTTGTAATGTTTAATAGATTATTGCGTTTTAATGTTCTGTTCTGTTGGAAGCCGCCCAGAGTGGCTGGGGAAACTCAGCTAGACGGGCGGGGTATAAATTGGGGTATAAATAAATTATTATTATTATTATTATTATTATTATTATTATTATTATTATTACTATTATTATTATTAGAGTGCAGCCTTTAATTCAGGGACAGGATTTGCAATTATATAACATATGATAGGGTGATCAGTTTCTGTTTGGACACTTGCTTTCTTCCTTTCTCCCCCTTGATTTGACAAGTTAGGTAAATGGCACAGAAACATTACCTTGGATCTTTTGTTTGGTGTGTATGCTTTAGCATTGCTAAATACTAATCTAATATCTTTGCAAAGTTCCATTGGAGTGTCATAGTTCCCAGCTTCTAATGTCTCCTTCACAGTACCAAAGTCCATCGGTGTGTCTATAATTTCCCGGTAGTCCTAAATAAAGACATCCAAATAACTCCACTATTTAAGATGTGGGGAATGGGGTGAAGTTTCTTATACACCGATATGTAAACCTGAAATCCATTTAAAACAAAACAAAAACAAAACAGGAACACTTTGTGCTAAATGATCCCAGTGACTCTAACATACATTTTCCTAGGGACTGAAAAGAAGCAATTATAATTGTCAAGTTTGGCCATGCATCTTGAACACAGATTTGGAAATTAATATTCCCTTTTTAAATATTTTAAGGATTATTATTATTTGCTTACGTTTTACATATCAACACAACAAAACATTATCTTTTGGAGGTTCTCAACACCCAGACTTCCCCCCACCCTCCTCCCCAGTTTCCCATCATTACCTCTTATCTTTTCTGAGTCTGTATATCTTTATCTTATTTATTCATCTCCCTTATTACAAATTTTACCCTAATTATATCACCAGTGCTATTCTAGGCTGTAAGGGGGACTCCCTACAGGGAGCCAGCCCCCATCATCCTAACGTCCACCTCATCAAGTACAGAGAGCACCAGTGGTTTTGAAGCAGCCAGAGGGTGAGGAAGAGACTCAGAGGGGGAGAGAAATCAGAGTGAGGGACAATGGGAAAGCTCGGAGGCAGAGGGATACAGGCAGACGCTTGGGGATACTGCAGAGCCAGGGAACCGACTGCTGAGGGAGGAAGCTGAAAGGGCATTGCTCCTTTCGGCGCCAGAAGTAAGGAGAGCACCGCAACACAGGTCAAGGGGGTGGCGTTTTGGGGTGCTGAGACTACTTTGCTGGCGTACAGACGTACGCCATTGCCAGATTCTGATTCGGGATGAGAGGTCATGTTTTAAGCTGTCTCTACACTGTAAATAAATAGCACAATAGACTTCTTTGAAGATAAACTGGACTCAGGCGGAGTTACTCTAGAGTAGCCACGACGACCCTCCGACATAGGCCTAAGACAAAAAGAATGAACTAATTTTGTAGAATATCTGAAGGAGCATTGTAAACATTAAAAAATATTAGCAGGCCTAGACAGGCCTGGAAATTAATATTCCCAATGGGTTGCATCACATTCAGTGTTGACCCCATAGATTTTAGTGGGTTCACTTTTGGGTATGATAAAGTTAAATCAGAGTCATTATGCTTTTTCCTGTATAAACCTGCCTGCCTAACATGATCTTCAACAGAGATCCTCTCATATGTCTCAACACACATCTTGTTTGGACCACAAAGAGGGCCTTACTATTGTCTGCACCCAAGCTATTAAGCTCCCTCCTAAAGTACTAAAAACTTCATTTTCAGTTTTAAATGAATTGTTTTAATGCTGTCTTGATGTAGTTAGTTTTTTTAAATTCTCTCTCAGTTCATTTTACTGGTTTTGCATGGTTTTGCTTTGTGTTATAATTGTTTTAATTTTATTGTTAATCACATTGATATATTGAAGAAAGCAGGATATATTTTAAATCAATAACCATCAAAAACTGACATTAATCAATGTCCATGAAATACTCAAGGCCTTCCAGTACTCTGAATAAATATGATAGATTGAGATTTCAAAGCCTGCTTATATGATGGACACAAATTCTATTTTACTTTATTGTCACTGTTAACATAAAGCCAAATGGTAGTCACTATTCCACCTGACTGATCTGTAGGTGTCCTGCCACTTTAACAGTTAGCACCCTGGAAATAATTATGGAACTCTTTGACATTGGAGTGTGTGGGTTCTCTCATCCTAAGCTACTCAAGAAAACTCTTACCCATTTCTTTTCATAGTAATAGGAAAAAACACTGGATGCTGGAAATGCAATATGAAATGAATGTCAATGAATAACTTACAGGATATTGATCCAGGTCAACAGGTTGTCTAAATGGCTCAGAATCTTCACACTGGAAAATTAGATTAACAAGTTCCATACATTGCTTCTTCCAAGTGTTTTCATCATAGCTGAGTCTCCTCTTCAAGCCCCGGCTCTTTAAAACAGAAATACAGTATTTCTAAATGTAGAATGGAAGAACTGGCTGCCAAACATTTAGGATAGACTGGGACACAGCATTTAGCATTCATCTGTATAATGCCTAGGAGTATCATGGAAAAATCCAGCTACTATCTCACAGATTGGGCAAAGGTTGTTGTCAAGGTAAACAGACTTACTCTTCTCGAAGATGCTCTAGGAACATAGGTCTCTTCATCATCCTACAAAACAGACCAGAAATGTTCATCAAGAGTGTTCGTTCAAATACTGATTCAGATTTTTGCTCCTGTGCTTTTCTATCCAAAACTACTCACCATCAGACTCTGGAGGTTTCCAGAATATAAACAAATCTTTACAAAACACCATCACGACCTAAGAGGGAACTCCCTCAAGGTATAAAGTATTTGTGGGGGAAACCTAAGGCAAGGCAAAGGAGGCAGAAACCCCAATGACGGCCCCATGACCACAGAATATTAAATGATGGGGGTGGGGGGCAGGACACAGCAAAGATATAAAAAAGGATCGAGAACCACATTGTTTAGATAGGACACTTTCAGGTTCATACTGACTTTTATGTCCCCAGATACAGAAGTGAGAACTGCCCATACAAAATTTTAATGTAGCTGGATTGGACATCAGCAGATCCACATACCCAGCCCTTCCCATCCCACAAAAATGCTATCCAACTATTGTGGGGAAGCAGTTGAATAGAAGTAACTGGAATGGAACTCTACACAGCAATATTTTCTTAGAAAGCTCCACTTGAGGATTTGGGGTCTTAAGTTGTCATTTAGAGAAAATGTGCCAGACACCATCCTGCTGTTCAATGAACTTACAAGTCTGAGCCTACTCTACTATTATTAATAGGGTGAAGGGAAAGGGCAGGGCTTAATAAAATAGCACTGAAGTGGGAGGAGCTAGCAATTATCTAGGCAGGATAAAAATAAGGTTTTATTACCAGATAATCAGGATCAATGCTGTCCCCATTGTTAGTTGCAATGCACAACTCAAAAATATCTGTACAATCTGGATTCCTGGAAAATAAAAATGTAATGTTACAATAGTTGTATCTTGTTCTGTTGCCTTCGCTTGTGGAAATTTCTTTAATGCCCTTAGAGGCACCTTGAATGAAAAACAGGGTGATTTTAGCAGATTTCCATTTCTGTGTTCAGTCCTCTGTACACACTCATGAATCTACTTCAGAGGGTTCAGGGACTCTTTGAAATAGTGTAGGAGGTGGCAATGGATCTACAAAAGAATGGAATGTTGCTCAGTTACTGTGAAAGGGCCTTTTCTGGTAGACAACACAGCAACCACTGCTGGGTTCATGTTGTTCTAGGAGTCCTCACAGAAAACCTCTGAATTATTTTAAATACTACTACTCCTTCCCTCTCACAGTCTTCTCAGTTTCTGTTCTGGCCAAGCTGCAAAGACCTTCTCAGTTAATATACCTCTAGAATTGAACCACAGCACCAGAAAAATAGGTACTGTTATTTGTCTTAAATTTGTGTTTCAGTCCTGTGCAGTACCAGTGAGCAAATTACTACAGGCTGCAGCATGGCTGTGTGATGTTGTCTGTCAGAAAAGGCCCCTTCATGGTGACCAACATTCCATTTTCATGGCAAACTAGCCACACAGCTGGGACCTACCAGAGGATAGAAAATGAAAAGGAAGAAAGATGCCATAAAGAGAAAAGGCAATGGAAAGAGACTGACAAAAAGAAGAATGAAGCAATTAGCGCACACAATAGAAAGAGAAGGAATGAGCCCAGCTGGCAGGAAAATGAAGCTGAGAAGATGGCAAGAGAGAAAAGAGGAACATTTAAGATAATCAAAGAAGTTTCCTGATTGGGCTGCTAAAGAAACTTGAATCCTGAAATGGCTGTGTGGCTAATTCGCCAGGAAAAGGGGAAAATTTGAAAAAAGCAAAGCAAAGAAAAATTGTTTCCCTTCCTCTTCTTGTTTACAGAAGCCTCCACTTGAGGCAAGAGCCTTCTGTGAATACTGTATCTATTCTGAACATTGACATGTAAACCATGGTCATAAGCAATGACCAGAAGTAAGACAATTCTGATTTCCTTTTAAACAACAAAAAACCAAAAATATTTCATCCTGAAATATTGCTTACCTAATGAATTCTAAGAGTTGATCTGTGATTTTCTGAGCAGATTTAGCAATAGTGCTGTTGGGCACATTGAAAGTCCGAGCATTGCTTTCAAGACATCTTACTTCCCAAATCAATGCAGAAAGCCTCCTATGTTTAATAGTAAACAAATTAGTTTTAATTAGGAGAAAAGTATCATGCAACAACTAGATCTGGAAATGTTCAATCACTAAAACTGGAAATGTTTAAGTGGAAAAAATATTGCTTTTCATTTATCATGGAGTTTTAACAAGCTTCTTGCTGAATCCAGACATACTCCATGTTCATGTCAGTAATATAATAGTTTCTTTAACAATGATCATTTCATGCAAAAGTGCACCAGTGCCATTCACACTTCACACTTTTAAACCTCTGAAAGTATTATTTCCCATTTCCATCACCACCCACCCTGCGCTTACTTTTATCACAGTTACATGAAAAATATTCTGTATCCACTATTTCTTGATAGTACAACTGTGACCCTTTCTTCACTCAAGCCACCAGAAAATCCCTCCCATATACAACTTTTTTCCTCACTGTGTTAGAAAGGAAAGATTCAGTCAGGCAGGCATCTGTATTTAGGTAACCTGCATCTTTCGCAATCACAGCTTTGCATGGGTGGGTAGGGAATGAATAAATGAATGAATGAATGAATGAAGGGGAAACCCACTCTCCATGTATCCCCTTTCCCCACCTATCCCACACAACTCTGTGATTGCAGGCTTACCTGTCTTTGGGAAGGCGGCACAATGGTTCTCGTAGGGTCCTAGAGCCCTTGCATCACTTTCCCAAGGCCAGGGAAGCCATCCACCTTGCAGAGAGCCCTTTTCTATGGCTTCCTAGCTTTACCTGTTTTTTTGCATGCACTTGGACCTCCGGAACCTAACCCTTGCATAAGAGGTGAACTACGTACGTTACGCTAAATTCTTAATATAGGTAACTAAAAGCTATTTAGAAATACTGAAAACTGTGGTATTGCAGCTAAACCCAAAGTCTGCCATATTTTAAGGGTAGTAAACATCCAATTCCTACTGAAGTTATAATGTTGCCTCATCTCAACTGTACCTCAGCAAAGGAGCATATCAAGGATTTCCAAAATATGCAATATTACATGTGGCTTAACTTTTCAGCAATTTTATAAGACAGATATACTATCATCCTTCTAGCGCAGTCTCAGACCAACCTGTAAAACCTGTTGACAAGTCTCATTCTGATAGTCCAAAGGTCTGTTGGATAAGCTATTACTGTACTGTACTTTGGATACCTATTCAGATCAACTGGGCCAGCAAATGCTGCTGAAATATCTGTAATAAAATGAATAAAGAAATAACAACAACAGTTGAAGCATCTAAATTAATGTATTTAATTTACATACATCACAGATTTACATACAGTCTCTCAGAAATTAAAAACAGATTAAGCAACCTTTTAGAAAACTTGTCAGACTGGAACACGGTCTGAGTATTTGCAATAGGAATCCAAAGTTTTTAATCCACTACACAAACATGATGGGGAAAAGGTACCAGATTTCTAGATACATACCTAGTGCCAAAAGCTGATCAATTCCACGGATAATCCGTTCACATTCTTCACTCTGGGATTTCCCCTGCCATTCTCCCTTTTGAGGTTTGTATAATAATTTTGCCATCTCTTCCGCAGTCACAGAAACACTAGCTCCCAGTTCCACAGGCTGATCAACTAGTTATTTTCCAGAAATACAGGAGACATTAGGCGAACAAAACAAAATGCAGTAAATTTATTAAATTACACTTCTTATATAAACTTTTAAAGTCAGAGGTAGCCAGGCACTTGACAATAACGTCAGTTTGATTTCTGTTCACTGAATATCCAGGTTCAGATCTATCAACATCAATTCTCTTAAAAGAGGTGTCCAAATTAAATCTGGACTTCTGTAAATACTTCAACAGGTCCTTTGTTTTAAGACTAGGTACAGTATAGAGGCAACAGCTAAAATGTAAGCTGCCCACTTCCTTAAAGGGCAAGGCAACACATCAGTGTCCAATTATCTGTTATTTAGTTCAGTAAAATAAAGTAATACCAGGGCTTGGTTTCTCCAAAACTCTAGCCCAGGCATGTCCAAAGTTTGTTTCGGGGGCCTAATCTGGTCCACTGATCGATTTAATCTAGCCCCCGTGGCAGTATATGTCCTGGGGTAAAATTATAAAAAAGCTCAACAACTTCAATCCTAAAAAAAGCTAAACAACTGTGGTTGGCCCTCACACATGTTCACTTCATCAAATCTGGCCCTCTTCGAAAAAAGTTTGGGCACCCCTGCTCTAGCCTACGTAAAATAAATCTGGCTATTGAAACAAAACCTGTTTACCTGCTAAATAATTGCAAAGCATAACTACTGGTGGAGCTCCATCTTGAGCAAATATGGGATGTGTTTGGACCCCATAGCCAATCTTTAGTTTAGACAGGAAATTTTCTTCCTTATAGATCAGGGGGATAAGCACACATGCTGACAAGGAGTGATGCTTCACAAAATCTACTAGCCAGATCTAATGCCAATATACCTGCAAGCACAGCAAACTCATGCACACATTTGTTTTCAGGCTCATCACTGCATAACTTTGTGGATTACCCTCTCTCAGGGACAAAAAGGCACACAAGTGTCTGGTGTGCCCATGAATCTCAATCACCGGTTTCTGAAAAACTAGCATTGCCCAACCCTCACATCTATCTTCCCCGAAAGGTAGTAGCAGAAGAACAAAAGCCCACAAACCCACAATTGTTTATTGACCTCCTAACCCATTTATTGTCTGTTTGTTCAACAAGAAAAAAATGACATCATCTGATTTTTGTATACCATTGTCTGGAATAGGTTCCATGTCCCATGGGCTAAGTCTTTCAGTTTCACCATTGTCCCATCTATTTAAAAAATAAGCAAAAATAAAATAAATTTTAAAGATACGTAAAGGTATTTTCAAACAGAAAATAATCCCCAATAATGATCAGACTTAATGTTATATTTTAAGGTAAAAGATTTTAGAAAACTTGCTCATTCATGGTGAATGAATTACAGAAAGGGAACAACAAAATATATTTAAAATTCCCTGTTTATATTGCTCCACACCCTCCCACTCTTTAAGTTCAGAGAGTCACAATCCTTTTCTCTTACATGCTCCGTACAAACATCAGTGCAGATGCACTGGTGGGAGCACTGGGTGAGCTCTGGGTGATATACCTGCACAGCCCCAACCTCCAAGTCCTTCTCCCTCTTAATAAGTGATAGTGACACCGCTGCTGTGAAGCTGGTGTTGTGGCCTGCCTCTGCATCTACATTCTTGCTTAATGCAAAAGCCAAAGAAGAAAAGGAAAAGGTAAACTTAAGAGTTTATTTTCCTCCTCCTCTTTAGGTTCATTATAAACACCAACATGCCTTTGAAAGATTACTAACAGCAGTTAAAGTATGAATGCTCTTTTGTTTTTAAGGCAGCTTTCAATATCAAACTCAAATAACCATGCTAAAAACACATACTTAACACTGTAACACTGAAAAGGGCTGTCAGGGTATTGTGGCTGATATGGCTCTTGGCTCAGAACTGTTCCAAACCACCAAGCATCATCAATAATTGAACGAAAGCGATCATCTGTAAGGAAGACATGAGATGCTATATAGTTCTTCCACATTAACTTTTAAAATAACTAGTCTAGGATTGCACATGCAACATCTGACTATTAAAATACTGTGTTTCATTCACAATACAAATGGTCAATCACAACACAATTAGACAGTCACATGATCCAACATGTTTAATCTGTAGACTATGGATGTTATCTATAACAGTTCTTGAATTCAAGCACTACTGCAAAGTTCAAAAAAATCACTGATTCTGTAACATTAAAATTCAATTCCTATCACTTATGAAGAAATAACTTACCATCACAACAACAAACCAGCCCATGATTCAGATAGCGAATCATTCTAAATTCTCTTTCATTTTTTCCTAGTTTCAATGCTTGATGGCACATGGGAGTATTAAAAAAATAGACTTACCAGGTTGCCAGTTCCTTTGTCGTGCTTCCTCATGGAACTGACTTAACACAAGGAAGTCAATAACATCTGGCATATCATGGTATCTAGGAGAAAAAATTAAAACTTAGTCTTCAAATGTGTTCAGACTGTCTGCATTATGCTTTTTTTAAAAAAAAAGTGAAAAAATACATACATGAGGGAAAATGATTTGTCTAGAAGCTGTCCTGTAATGTGATCCATAAGGGTAAGCTTAAGGCAGCATAGTGTAGGAGGCCCAACTTCATAATGTATCCCAACAATTTTTACCAATTCTTGTTCCTAACAGATGGACAAATAATAAAGAATCCCATTAATAATAGTGCAATTATTCACAATATATGAAGTGTGAATAGAAAGAGTCCAGCAGCAATGGGCATAACACAAACTTAAGACAGTTCACAACCTTACCCCCCGAAGAAACAAACCCCAAGTTTAGATTTTTGATAGGTATATGTTACTAGATTTCCCACTGGGCAACTTATTTCTGAGCCAGAATTCAAAACTCAAATCATAGGAACCGAGTCATACCATCTAACTCAGTACTATCTACAAGGATTGGCAGTGGCTCTCTAGGATTCTCTCCCAGCCCTATGTGAAGATCTCAGGGACTGAAACTGACCTTCTGCATGAAAAGCAGGTGCTCCACTGAGCTATGACCCTTCTCCAATCCTAGAAGCAAAACATAATGTAACCTGTACTCATTTCCAGGTGCTTAAGCTTCCTAAGGGTTAATCCTTTGCTACATTGGCCATTTCAAAAGCACAGGCATAATTCTGTTTCTATAAATGAACAGATTAAGATAAATGTACTTCAGGGGAAAATGGAAGGCAGTATTGTTTTTAACACTTGATTGGGAGCCACCCAGAGGGGCTGGGGAAACTCAGCCAGATGGGCACAGTCTAAATAATAAATTATTATTATTATCATATTAAATCCAAATGTGCAGCAGGTGTTTTCCACTTATTTTACACCTTGCAGTAGAACGCCGCCATTTCCTTTCTGCTTGTGGTTCTTTGGATCCTAATCAAACTTTCCCTATATTGATTTTAAAATATACATTATCTCCTTCCTTGATCCATCTGGTTGCCCTTTTCCGGGCCTTTTCTAGCTCTACATTGTCTTTTTTTAAAGTGAGGTGACCAGAACTGTAAACAATATTCAACATGCGGTCACACCATAAATTTGTGTAACCGTGTTACCGAGTGGCCCTTTGCCAAAAGGGCTACCTATTTTAAGATGTATGGTGCAACCTATGCATGAGTACTCAAAAGTAAGTCTGACAGAGTTCAGTGGGGCTTACTTCTAGGTAAAGCAGATTAGAAATGCCTTCCCATTTTGCTGTGAAATTGGACTGACTCTGCCGAGGTTGGCCAAAGGACTTCAGGTTCCAGCTGAAGCTTCCTCAAGCAACAAGGTCTTCCTGAGCTATAAACTAAAAAGCCCCAAACATTCTAACCTTTACTAAGAAGGGAGATTCTCCAACCCTTTCATAATTTGGGCTGCCCTTTTTCTGAAACATTTCCGGCTCTACAACTCATGTTGTGCACTAGGCTCACCACTGCCTCATCCTTGCCTACTTTACTGGTTCCTTTAAGGGACCAATGAGAAGACTTGTAAAGTACTTTGTAGTATGCAAACACCCATGCTGAACCAGTCTTACCCTAAGAACCAGTTTTCTCCATGGTTCCTTCTGAGGATTCAGTTCACAAATATTGCTTTTCCTCACTGCTTCAATGTAGGCTTCGTGGCCTTGTCGAAAATATATTGCCTAACAAAAATGATTTTTTTTTTAATCAGTGAATGAAATCCAAAACTAATTTAACTGAGAAACATTTTCTCTATTTACTTGCAAGGCTAGCTACATTAACAGGGGGTTGGCTACCCCACTGGCTTTTTCACTCACAAATTCCCCCATGCCAAAATTGCATAGTCATCCAAGTTGAATGGAAAGAGGGAAAAGGAAACCAGCCACTCCTACACTCTCCTTCCATTCACAGCATAAAGCTGAGCACAAAGACCAATTACAGTATGATATGCTGCTATTCACATCAGCTGTACATGCAAACAAGCCACGTCGCTTCTGCCTCAAGGTCCAGAAACCCTTTAAGACAGAATGGGGAAAGCTGGCATGCTAGGACCCAATCCCAGCTTGCTTTCTGTTTTTTGCTTCTGTTTTTAGGTGGCTGCTCCTTCTTGTAGTTTTAAAAGCTAAAGAAACCTTACAAGAGAACACCACCACCACAGCATAGCTTGCTACTTGTGGATGATGGCTACTTTTCCAAGACATATGCTACTTTTACCAAATCAAGCTTAGATTCAGTGTAAATTCCCTTACCTCGTCACCCATTTGTGGAACAAAAGGAGACCTTCGGAGTCTGACATCTGTTATCCAATCAGGAGGCTGAACTTCCCAGGACTGCTGGGGTGCATCCACCTGTGCATAATTATAAAGGATTACCCAAATTATAACACAGTGTTATGACTGCTAATTTATTTAAAAGGTTTTTAATCTGTATTTCAAGGCAGTTTACAAATTTCTAAGTCACATGAAAATAAAACAAAACACAAACCCCCATGAGCAGCTAATGATTCTCCCCTCCCCCAAGTACGGCACAATTCAGCCAAACACAGCCTTGAATAAATGAGACTTCAGAGTTTTTACAGAGATGAGGTCATTTGCAAATCCCTGAAGAGGGAGTGCCAAAGGTGCAGGGCAAGCCCTAACCCAGGCATCCCCAAACTTTGGCCCTCCAGATGTTTTGGACTACAATTCCCATCATCCCTGACCACTGGTCCTGTTAGCTAGGGATCATGGGAGTTGTAGGCCAAAACATCTGGAGGGCCGTAGTTTGGGGATGCCTGCCCTAACCCTTCTATTCCATCTGTTTAACAGGTCTCAGAGGCAGACCAGAAAGCAGGGTCTCCTGATTTTAATACTTACGCAGGTTCTTACAGACGTAGGCGACACTTCAGATAATGTTGTCTCAAATCATTTAGAACAGACATGTCAAACCTGCGGCCCTCCAGAAGTTTTGGACTACAATTCCCATCTTCCCCAACCACTGGTCCTGCTAGCTAGGGATCATGGGAGTTGTAGGCCAAAACATCTGGAGGGTCGCAGGTTTGACATGCCTGATTTAGAACTTGGAAGACCAAAAGCTGCTTCTTGAATTGATCCCAGAAATGAACAGACAGCCAATTGATACAGAATAGGTCTTATATGATATCAAGGTCCAACTCCCACAAGTGCTCTGGCTGTATCATTCTGCACCAGGTAAATTTTCCAAACCAACTTGTTGCTGGACTTAACCCCAACAACCCTGACCATTTGCCAATCTGGCAAAGGCTGATGGGAAGACTCCAATAACATCTGGAGAGCCACAGGATCCTCATCCCTGCAGCAGTGTTACCTGGCTGTAACCAAAATTTATATCACTGTGGCTAAGGTCCACTTTAAATAGGGCTGCAATTACCTTTAAGCATGTTTCCTTGTTCAAGCTTAAGCCATGGTTTGGAATAGCATTACGAACCAACAAGGACATTACAATGTTTATGTCATGGATTGCAATGCTCCTGTGCTCATCTATTCATAAAAATACACTAATAATTTTTAGACTGTCTTCAAAGCATGGAAGAAATCTAAATCACATTAACTGATTGCGTGTATCTAAAAACTGACAAAAACCAAAATCACTACCTCCTCATGCTGTTTTGGTTTGTATTTTTTCCGTCTTTTTTTCTTTCTCTTTCGCGTAGACATTTTTCCTAGTGGTACTTCATCTTCAGAAGAACTACAGTATTTAATAGTTTTCCACCGAGAGCTTCTTACAGGAGGCTGAAGGTTAATCCCTGCATCAGCAATCCAATCAGAATACTCACTTGAAGAGTCACTGGGCGGGGGGAAGAGGGGGAAGGGAAACACACACAGCCAAGTTAGAGATCTCAGAACTGACTGCACTTGAACTAGTTTTAAAGTTTGTTGGATATTATTCAGAGCTGACTTAATTTCAACAGTAGTTCTGTAACTGGCACACTATAAAGTCACGTACATAGAATTTCAAACATTCAAACTACAATGAGGAACTATATAGTTCTGAAAGAGGTGGCAATTACCTATCTCCCCTCTTCTTGGCAGTACATCTCCTGGTGCACTGAACACAGTTTGCAGAGGAAATAGCCTCTCTCTCCCTTTTTCCACCAGAGTACACAGAAACATCCCAGTATAGAGGGTGTGTCATTGATATTACTGCAAGGTACTAATTAAAATCTAACAATCTGGGAGGTTTCTTAAGTTTGACTTTTCAACATCCCTTAATTTGCTGCTAAACACCAAACAGCATTATTTCCAAGATGAGGGCTACTACCAGGGCTCACAAACATCACAAACTGATACGTGAAACTGATTTTACCTGGAACTATCACTGTTGGTTCTACTGTCACTCTTCCACTCTTCCTCATGGGAAGACAAATTCATCCCATCACTTTCTTCTGCGTCCTAGATTAAAAATGGGAAAATATTTAGAGTTGTTCATTCTTTCTCTTTTATCACCACTAGGTTGAAGATTTACAAAACTACAACAAAAAAAAACAATACTTAAGAAAGAACTGATTACATAGTACAACACAATAAAATGCATCACTGAAATGTCAGCTTCCTATATTATCTGCACTGAAGGGGGCTCTGCTAATTGTATCTAATTGATACTAATTGTATCTACCCTGCCTTTGTTGGTAAATGTTAGGACTTTGAAAACAAACGGAAATCAGAATTTCTGTTAGTTCTAATTACTAACATGAAATCGGAGCAGTCACCTGTTCAATGAATCCTGAACCTCCATCTCCATCTTCACTAGAAGAATCAGATTGTTCAATTTTATTCCGTGCTTGATACAAAGCATATTTCCGTCTATAAAGCCTTCTCTTGGATTGTATCAGTGAATCTTCTGAGTCACTCTGAATTAGGACCATTAAAAAAGAGCCAAGTTAGAGGTGAAGTATGCACTACGAATTACTGGAAAGGAGATAAAAGGAACCTAATCTGTCAAATTCTAAATGAAAAACATTCAAGTAGTCACAGTATCATAGAGGAGGCTTTGTAGTGATCTAGTCTAGCCAGTTGCTCATGTAGGAAATCCAGAGCCGGGTAACCCCCCCCCCCCAACAACAGAAGGCTGCCCAGCCTTTGCTTAAAGCCTCTAACATGGGAGAACCTACAAAGCCTTCTAGGCAACTGGTTCCACTGAACCAAGCTTCTACCAATACAGTGGTACCTCGGGTTACGAACACGATCCGTTCCGGGTCGCAGTTCGTAACCCGAACCGCCATTTTGTGCATGTGCGCGCTGCTTTTGCGCACGTGCGTGCGGTGAAAATACTTCCGGGTTTGCACAGTTCGTAACCCGAGGTGTTCATAACCCGAGGTACGACTGTACTCAACTTAAATTTACCCTGTAACAAGTCAATTTGATCTATCTCTTAGGTAGCAAAGAACAAGCAACCTATGCAACAGTCCTTCAGGTGTTTTGAGTGCTATCATCTCTTTTCTCTTTTACTGTACAGTGGTGCCTCGCTAGACGAAATTAATTCGTTGCACGGGTCAATTCGTGTAACGAATTTTTCGTCTAGCGAGTCCCGGTTTCCCATAGGAATGCATTGAAACTAAATCAATGTGTTCCTATGGGCTCCGGGGGACTGGCGGCGGGGAAGGCAGGCAGGCAGGTGCTTGCTCTCTTGCCTGCCTGCCTTCCCCACTGCCTGTCACACAAAAATAGGCGGGCGCTGCTTGCGGGGCTTGTCAAGCCCGGCAAACAGCGCCCGCCGATCTTCGGATCTGTGTTGTGTGACAGGCGGGGGGAAAGCGGAGATCGTTCTCCGCTTTCCCCCCACCCCCGCCTGTCACACAAAGATCGGCGGGCGCTGCTTGCGGGGCTTGTCAAGCCCCGGCAAACAGCGCCCGCCGATCTTCGGATCCGTGTTGTGTGACAAGAGGGGGTGGGGGGGGAAGCGGAGAACGATCTGTCGCACAGAGGGGATCGTAGGGCGCTTCTCAAGCCCCTACGATCCCCCCTCTGTGACAGGCGGGATGGGGGGGAAGCGGAGGGTCTTTCTTCCGCTTCCCCCCATCCCGCCTGTCGCACAGAGGGGATCGTAGGGCGCTTCTCAAGCCCCTACGATCCCCCCTCTGTGACAGGCAGGATGGGGGGGGAAGCGGAGGGTCTTTCTTCCGCTTCCCCCCATCCCGCCTGTCGCACAGAGGGGATCGTAGGGCGCTTCTCAAGCCCCTACGATTCCCCCTCTGTGACAGGCGGGATGGGGGGGAAGCGGAGGATCGGCGGGCGCTGCTTGGGGAAGGCAGGCGGGCAGGTGCCTGCTTCCCTGAGCCGAAGCACATAGGGGGACAGAGCCGAAGATCGGCAGCCGCTGTTTGCCGGGCTTGACAAGCCCCGCAAGCAGCGCCCGCCGATCTTTGTGTGACAGGCGGGGGTGGGGGGAAAGCGGAGAACAATCTCCGCTTTCCCCCCACCCCCGCCTGTCACACAACACGGATCCGAAGATCGGCGGGCGCTGTTTGCCGGGCTTGACAAGCAGCGCCCGCCAATCTTTGTGTGACAGGCATCTCTGAACGTCTCTGAAGTTGCCTTCCATGTTGGGGGAGGCAGGCGGGAGGCGGCGGTGTTCCCGTTTCGCTAGATGAATGCCCTGATTTTCTGATCGGAGGTTTTTATGGCCACTTTCGCAAGACGAAGCGGTGGCCATAGAAAACCTCGTCGTATAGCGAGGCAACCTCCGATCAGAAAATCCTTTCGTTAAGCGGAATTTTCGTCTAGCAGGGCATTCGTCTAGCGAGGCACCACTGTATCTACATTAGAACAGATGGAGCTGCCTTGGATAGAATCAGACCCATGGTCCATCTAGCTCAACACTGCCTACTCTGACTGGCAGCAGCTCTCCAGGGTTCCAGATATGGGTCCTTCCCAGTCCTAACTGGAGATGCCAGGAACTCTAACATTTATTCCTAGTTGCAATGTGAAGAAGTCATTTAAGAGCATAGAAGGGATTTGAGGAAATAATGTATACATTCACTGCTGCAACTCTGCCACTCAACAAGCTTTGCACACAGTTCTATTGCATTCAAATCTCTTCTCTGAGTAACAACCTGTGTACCCTCATGTTACTCATAAGACATTCTATATCTTACATTTCCTACCTTTTCTGATGAATGATATAACTTCCTTTTTTGTTCCATTGTATATATGCGTTTCTCTTCTTCTCCTTTTGCAACCCTATACTCCATTTGATTTCTGAAAAATGCATTTTAAATGCTTGTCAGACAAAGCAGAACCACATCAGTGAAAGGTAAAGTACTTACAGTATACAGTTCTGTTGCTTACTCTGGTTTGAAGGAAAGCTGGTGCATGTATACACCAGTTTCATGCTACCGTTATGTAAAAATGATAGGCTAGTGTTTCAATTAATGCTGGTCTTTGGCAACAGTGACTGGATGAGAAGCAGAACAAAAATAAAACTAAGTAGCATGTAGAACAGCAGTGTTATAGCTCCTGCCCAGAGGCTCTAATCTAGAGTTAATAGTATGAACATGAAAGGTTAAAAGAGAACTGGATTCTAAAGTTAGGGCAAGGGTAGTAACTGGTAGTAAACAGACCAGAAACGTATGTTTATGCTGATCAAATGATGTCTTCAGGAAATGATACTTTAAAACCAAGTGAAAAATATTTCTCAAATGCCTAATTTTTTAATTTTTAATTAAATGTATGAATACTTGTAACTTGCTTCCATAACAATCTTTAGTTCAGTAAGCCTGCACACCTAAATATACTGGGTGTCACGTCTGGAACAACTACTCTCCGTCTCCAAGCCTGGAGGTCTCTTTCTGTAGCAATCTGACTCCTTGGCGCATTCTGATGCATCTGGCGCACACCTTCAACTTGACCACTACGTCTCAGGCCAATATTAGGAGGGGACTGGATATCAGAGCTTGGCCTCCGGAAATCTAAAGGAAAGATATATTCATAAAATACATGCAGTAAAAACATTCCAGCAGCGAATAGCTTTGGCGTGTTGCATCTTCTATTGAATAATTGTAGATTTCAGACCAAGTACTCTTCTGGATGACCCAAGAGATTTATGTATTTATTTACTACAAAGTATCTACGCATTCTACCGTGTTTCTCCTAAAATAAGACACGTCTTATATTTATTTTTCCTCTAAAAAAATACATCGCGGCTTATTTTCGGGGGATGTCTTATTTTTTTATTACCGGTAAGCATGGTACAGCATTATTAAGTATGGTACGGGGCTTTCTTGCGCCGCCCGCTGAGCCTGCTGCTGGGTCCCAGGGCTTCACGCGGCACGGCTGAGGCTGCTGCCGGCTCTTGCCGGGTCCTGTGGCTTCGCGTGCCGCCCGCTGCCGGGTCCTGGGGCTTCGCGCGGTGCGGCTGAGGCTGCTGCTGCTGGCTCCTGCCGGGTCCTGGGGCTTTGTGCGACGCCCGCTGCCGGGTCCCTGGGCTTCACACGGCGCGGCGCGGCTGGGACTTTGCCCCGGCACCTGAGGGTGTGCGCTCTCTTCAGCAGCAGCTCTGAGCTGCTGGGAGTCCCCTGCCTGCGCGGCCACCCCGCCAGTGCTCGAGAAGCCATGAGCGCTCAGGAAGCTGTGCCTGCTTTTCGCTTGAAGTCCGCCCCTACATCGCCTGGGCGGGCACTTCCCCGCCGATCAGCTGGAGAGCGGCGGTGTGTGCGGCTTCAGCAACGAAGCTGCCTTTTCTCCGACCTCCTAGGGGGGCTTTCTGCGGAGCTTCTTCTCGGTTGGAGACGCCTGGGGGCTAACTCCAGCAACGGCTGCGTTGGAGCGCTCGCGCTCCCCCTTTCATTTGAGGCTCCTTTGTGGCGTCAGACGGCATCGGGGCCAGAAGGATCAGCCGCCGCTTACTTGTTTTTTGCGCGCGTGCCCGATTCTTCCGCAGGGGAGTTCCCGGGTCTCCTGCTACGGCCTCACAGCAGGGTTGAGGCGGCTATTTCCTGCCCAGGAGGGTCCCGCGAACGTCAGGGTCGGGTAGGTACCGGTACCCCCAACACGTCTTATTTTTGGGGGATGTCTCTCTTTTTTTGCCTTTAAAAGATCATGCCATGGCTTATTTTAGAGGCACGTCTTATTTTAGGAGAAACACGGTAGCTGGACATTAGTAACTTCCAAAGGTGGAGAAAACAGTAACGATAGGCATCAAGTCATGTTTCAAAGGGGAGGAAGTTATATAATAGGGATGACACTATGGAGACAGCCATATTTCTCATTTTTTGAGAGACAAGATAGTGTCCCAAATTGGCTTTTTGACCTGTAATGTGATACATCAGTATGTTTTTGACCTGTAATTTGATACATCAGTATGTTTTATGTCAGAGATACTAGTAAGCAGCAAAAGTTTATAATTTCCCTCTAATCTTCAAAGCAAGCACTGACCTCTTCTAGCTATTTCATCTCCATTTTGTGGCCCAGGTGGAAGCATGTCTTGATCTGAACCAATTCTTTGGTCTTGCTGTTGCTGTAAATGTCTAATCATGCCATCAAGTATGCTAGGTTCCAAAGCCAGTTCCTCCTGGTCAGTAGTTTGTTGACCTATTACTTGCTCCACGACCTCTCCATCACCTTACAAAATTTAAATGAAAAGCACACACATTTAGCAATTTCAGAATTAATAACAACTGTCAGAATATTGACCCCATTCTGACCAATCTCTTAAAATATCCTCTACATTTTATGTTGTTTGTTTTTTGCCTGCTCTCTCAGTCATCCTGAAACAGTCAATACTCTGCTGAATAAATAGGAAATGGAGGCCTTTAGCAGCCATGGCTAGGATCCAGAGATGCGAAAAGCCCTCAAATTCCTCCTTGAGGCTCTTGCTTAGAAGGTGCCTTCCAGACTCTCCAAGCTGCTTTTTACATTCCAGAGTTCAAAAACAGTTTAGAACTTATGTGCACTAGTTTAAAAAGAAAGCCAGGAGAAAGTATCCTTGGCCATACCTAACCCTTTTTCTTACAATTTTGGAGAGCATCTAAATTGGTGCCTACTTCAGAACTTGCAAAACTATCTCAAGAGTGATATGGGTTTTCCAGAGTTTTGAACTGGAATTTCTTGAGTTTGCTAGAGCAGGCTTCCTCAAGCTCGGCCCTCCAGATGTTTTTGGTCTACAACTCCCATGATCCCTAGCTAGCAGGACCAGTGGTCAGGGATGATGGGAATTGTAGTCTCAAAATATCTGGAGGGCCGAATTTGAGGAAGCCTGCCCTAGAGAGTGATCCAATTAGCATATTAATGTTACTTGTATTTAGTCAATGAATATAAACTGTCCACTGTCTAATATTTATTTTCAATTAGCATGCATTTGCTGCTACTAATGAATTTAGGAAATGGAAAAATTTCTGCAGCAAAATAGCGCACTAGAAAATTTTATATCTTGGTTGATTTTCTACCCTAGATCTCAAGTAAATGATTAAGAAATATTGTCTTAGATATCAACAAATAATGTTGCCTGTCTTTAAGACCTGATTCCTTTTCAATACAATTTCTACAAGCACTGAGTATTAAGAAACAATATTGTTAACCGATCAAGTTGCACAATACAAAAAAAATCCAAAAGGTTTGTTGAAGACATAACTAACATAGCATACCCTAAACATAACACCATAGCTACTTAAGACTACAGTATGGATTGTATTGTGTTTTCATGAGATCAAAGTTAGAGGTGGAAGACTGCCATTCATACTTGTTGCTACATATCCCAGCTGAGGTATCAGATGCTCATCTGCACAATTCTCTCTTCCTGGTACCAACCGCTGGTATTTTGGTGGGTGAGGGTTTCCATCCACATCTACCAAGAATGGTGGGGGCATGAGGTGAGGAGCCTGTTGAGTCTGCTCATCTAGGACATAATTGTTAGAATCTCGAATCAGTGGTCGGTAGTCAGTGTGGAAGAACATCTGATCAGGAATCTAGAAAGAAATGAAACTTAAATATAATCAACTTTGCAGGGAGGAAAATGACATTAAATACTATAGTAAACTGAGTAGGCCAAAAGGATGAAGGGTGAGGCAGGCCTCTAGCTGGTGCCAGAATGCTGTTATTAGTTTTATGAGGAACAGCCAACATGTTTCAAACACACTGGACTTCCTCAGAAGCAGAGGGTCTTCATAGTTCTTATTTTCAATGAGCTAAAAGTGTGTTTCCCAAACCAATGTTTCTAACATCTAGTAGGGGTCCACCTCTTCCTCCATTCTGTCAAAATGATCTTTATTTTTATTTTTTTAGCATGCCCTTGTCTTAACCCCTCTGATTAAATTTTATTCTAACAGATTTATCAAATGAAGCTTTAGTTGACTAAGGCTTGGTTCAAACATAACTCGGCAGCTTTAACACACTGCGGTTTGTTGAAGCATAAATAAGTAATGAGATTGAGCAATTCCTCATCCCCTTCAATCTGGTTCATACGCTCAGATTAAAAGCAGATTTCAATTAGGAGCCACAGTTTCTAAAGATAACCAAACAAATGACTTGTGATTTAATCAATGGCTGTAAAGCAGGATTGGAAACTAGACTTGTAAGCAGCACTCAAATGCCACTTCCTGTTTTGGACAGAACAGGAAACTGATTTAACAAATCAGAGGCATCTCTCAAGCAAGGTTTGCAAGAACAGAAGAAAGCACTGTCCTAACAATCAAGGTTCCACTGGAACTGGGACTAAAGTCTGATTGTCTATATACTATACAGTACACATGAATCAGAAAACAAGCTCAGAAGAAATAAAAGCTGAATATGAGATACATTTATTAACACCACTAATTTTTCTGACAATGATAACTGAGAAAGACTGAAAAAATACCTTTTCATATGGTTTGCTACAACCAAAGCCAAATATCAATAGATGTCCATGAGAATCTGTACAAGCAAAGTGTTGTCCATCTGCTGAAAACTTGCAGTCAAAGACAGCACCATGTCCTTGTCCTTCAATCTAAATAACAACACAGAATTTACAAGTATTTTGCTATTTTTAAAACAGTCAATTGACAAATGTTCCATTAGAGGAAGTGTCTCCTTCCTAAACAACAAGCAACACTTGCCACTTACTACAGTGCACTATGTTGGTCTATATGAAGATCTTAATTTTATAACTTGGCACACAGCAAAGAAATACAAATAGGAAACAGAACACCAATTTTAGAACTAGAAGGAACTGTAATATTCAAGAGACTTCTGATAGTGAATAACAAAAGGCCAGGGCTTAAATAAATGCTGTACAAGGCCTGTTTAATTCTACTGCTTTACGGGAGACAATAAGTTATGTAGTTCTTTATCACAGTTGTTCAAACAAGTGGATAAATACGGAACATAATGGAGAAATGAACACAAATTGCTGAAGAGAAATAATACTTACTAAATTAAAATAATGTTTTATCTGAATGCCTTTCATTATATCCCAGATAAAGATGTTCCCATCATGGCCCGCAGACAACATTATCCTGGAATCAAATGGGTGGTGTTCCAAAACAAACACTTCATCCACATGTCCCTTTTGAATAGGAGTAGATAAGAGATGTTACTTTTGAAATTAGCTGGAATTCTTATTTTAAAAGACTGAATGTAGAATACAATATTTGAACTATTTTTATATAAAATGCCACATTCTGAATCAGTGCTTACTGTGAGATCATGAAGTAGCTGCCCAGTATAAGAATTCCACACTTTCAGCAGATGATTGTTCACAGCAGTAACCACCAACGTATCATTTTTACTCCAAGCTATCATGGTCACTTTTGGCTTCAAAAATCTGTCCTCTTCTGAACACAAATCACTATTTCAAATAAATTAAACCATTTCAATACATTAAAACTTTTTTAAAAAAAATGTTTAAAATTCTAACAAAATCAAGATAGAAGTTTAACTAATCTGCTTGCCAAATAAAAATTAAACATAAAGTATTGATCTAGAGATTTAACAAACAATTCAAGTGAAAATTTAAATTTGAGCTTGTGGAAATGCAAGTGTCAGATTATATTGGAAATCTCTTTACAGAAAAGATCAAAACAAAATGAAAATGACAGGCACTCCTTGCTCTGGAAAGTGAATGAAGCAGTAACAGCTCTTTCAAGTTTGTGTCAGATTAGCATAGAGGATGCCAGAAAATGAGAAAAATACGGTAAGCAAGCAGAAGCTGGGTGCTTCTTTCCTTTTCTTTGATAGGTGTTCCTACTTCATACTAGCAGTTCCTTGCAAGATATACCACTTTACCACTAGAGCAGCTAAGCATGCTCATGACTGTTTCCCAACAAAAACAAGCTTTACACTCCCACCCTACTTAGCAGCTTTCATTTGACTAAACAAGGTAACCATATATTACAATAATATAATTAATTTGATAGTCACTTAATGCAAATACCCCATATAAATGAAATACACTACACATACCCAGATAGCTTGTCAGCCATGTCCAACAAAACACTCTTCCACTCAGCTTGTTGGAAGCGCCATATTCGGGCTGTTCCATCTCTGCTGCCACTTATGAACCTTGGCATAAGTTTAAAAGATACTATGTGACATATAAAAGATAAGCATAGTGTTCAGATTTAAGAGGCACCTTTCAGAAGTTTTAAATATGCATGCTGCATATACAAAAATGGTATGACTGGAGAACACTATTCTCCAAAGGCTGCCTCCAACTAGTTCAAACACATTTCTCAAGGACATAGGAGAGAGTCAGCTTTGCAATCAGAAAATTCGGAAGTGAATCTAACTCCCCACAACACTCCAAAGTAAAGGAGTGCTGTATCACAACAAAATGTATTCAACACCCTCCTAACACCTAATCAATGGAATATCTTTTTCTGTGCTTTGTTTTGGTAAATAAAAATAAAAATGAGGTGCCTGTAGATAAGTGTTGTGGGTACCAGCCCCCAACAGGTGCCATGAGCAGTAAAAAAAAAAAGTGGAAGTCTTCTGTACTAGAGGGCACAATCACAAAAATCCCACTGGTCTTTCTAATCAAATGATGTTTCCTCATCCACCACTTTATGATTTCTCTCTCTCTCTCTCTCTCTCTCTCTCTCTCTCTCTCTCTCTCTCTCTCTCTCTCTAGCAAAAGAAAATTCCTGAGTGGGGCCTATACATGGGTGTCGTCAGAGAAGAGCATCAAGTTGATATGTTCTTGCACTGAGGGAAGTGATGGTGATTGCTGGCAAAAACACTAAAGAAGGGTGCAAAACAGCCTGGTAATGAGTGTTGCTGGGGTAAGAGTATGACCTGAAGAGAGTTGCAAGGGTGAGAGGCCTGGCGGGATGCATTCACTTCCCATGTCCAAGGCTACTCACCCCTGTACTAAATAAAGGTCAAACAGTGCATCTCTAAACTTTTTAGAACTGCATATCCAACGCTTTCCTACACCAATCTAGTATATGTGATCAAAAGACTTCATGCACATGCTATTTCCTGAACCAGGGCAGGAAAACTGTCGCCCTCCAGATCTTGCTGGGCTACATCTCCCATCAGCACCATCCTCACAGCACAATGGTCTGGGATGATGGGAACTAGAGCTCTACATCTGGAGGGTTACAGGCTTCCTACCCCTATCTTACACTAGGGGTGAATGACATTGAAGTCATGCTCCTCTACTCCCTTCCAAAATTGCTATCTTTGACTAGTAGGAAAACGAATAAAAAGGGGGGAAACATTTCATGGAATTTATCAGGCATTTTTAGCAATTAACCAGAACATTATTACCGGTAAATCAATTATGCTGTCTTGCAGCTACCAAAAGCCTTGAAATAGAACATTCCTCAAGATTTATAATGTAAAAATCAGACCATGCTGTGAAGGAAAAAAATGAACCTTCAGTGTGAAGAAACAGGAGTTTAGCAACATCCAGTTAAGCATAAGGCAATTTCTTATGTCTAGTCTATATGTAAGTGTGCATTGTAACTAAGATGGGAAACCTGTACACTCCTGATGTTGGGCTCAAAAATTAATTATACCTGACCACTGGCCATGCTAGATGGGCTGGTGAGAGTTCGATTCCAATGTGAATTCTGTTCCATACTAAACTGTTTTTCTGTTTTACAGTATTGCTAGATTTTCTTAGGACTCTCCAGTTTACTGGTTTTTCCACTCAGCATCTCTCAGTGTAACATACCTGTCATCATTATTAGAAAACTGGATGCTGTCAACTTTGTCCTACAAGAGAGAAAGATGTTACAATAGAATGCAAACAATGCCCATTAAATCAGTGTTTCTCAACCAGTGTGCCTCCAGATGTTTTGGGACTACAACTCCCATCATTCCTGACCACTGGTCTTGCTAGCTAGGGATGATGGGAGTTGTAGTCCCAAAACATCTGGAGGCACACTGGTTGAGAAACACTGCATTAAATCACTTCACTCCTGTTTTGTGATTAAAGGAATATTAATTATAAAGATGAAGGACCGTAACTCTACAGTGTTTTGAATTCACCCCCAAAGGCACACTCCTCCATTGTCTCCCAGGACAAACGGATGTCAACAATCGGGACTGTCCACGTATAGGAAAGAATTGGTTATTCTCCTCTTGAATTATGAGTAGGGCCAAGAATTTAAGAGCCCTGTTATATTAGTCCAAATATCCATTAATTGACCCTAGGATCCAGTTTCCCAAAGTGGTCAGCCAGATTTGTCTGGAAACCCACAATCTGGGCACGAGAGCAATTACCTTCTTCTGCTCTTGTGCCCCAGTGAACTACACAATGGTAACCTTGCATTAACTGGATTACTGTAATGCTTTCTACATGGGACGGCCTTTGAAAACGACACAAAAGCTGCAGTTGCTACAGAATATGGGGGCCAGGCTGCTAAGTGGGAAGACATACTAGAGGCCTTACAACACCCGTTTTAAAACAGAGTGGTGCCTCGCTAAACGAAATTAATTCGTTCCGACGGTGAATTCGTCCAACGAAAAATTCGTCTTGCGAGGCACCGTTTCCCATAGGAACGCATTAAAAGTTAATTAATGCGTTCCTATGGGCTCTGGGGACTGGCGGCAGTGGCGGCGCTTGCTTGCTTGGCTCCCAGGGAGACAGGCGGCAACAGCCCCACAGCTCTCCTTGCTGTCTGCAGTGAAGGGAGAGGAACGAACGGGGAGAAAGCAGCCCTTCCCGTTCGTTCCTCCCCCCCCCCCCCACTGACAGAAAGCACAGATCCCGGGTTGCCGGATCTGTCGGGCAGCGGGAGGGAAGAATGGAGGACCATCGGATCCTCCGTTCTTCCCTCCCCCCGACCGCAGATCCAGCCTTTGGCTCTGTCGGGTGGCAAGAGGGAAGAACGGAGGACCATTGGATCCTCCATTCTTCCCTCCCCCCGCCCGCAGATCCGCCAGTGCGGGGGTGTTTTGCAGGCTGCGTCCCCCTTGGCGTGGGGAAGGCAGCCGGCAAAACCGCCCCCGCATCGACGCGCTTTGGCCCCTTCACCCGGAGCCGAAGCGCACCGGTGCAGGGGTGTTTTGCAAGCTGCATTCCCCTTGGCTTGGGGAAGGCAGCCAGCGAAAACGTCCCCGCATCGGCGCGCTTCGGCTCCGGGTGATGGGGCCGAAGCGCGCCGATGCGGGGGTGTTTCGCCACCCCCCGCAAAGCAGGCTTGCTAGCCGCCGTTCCAACGGCGCCTAGCAAGCCCGCCCAGGTGAGGGGGTGGGCGGCGGGAGCAGCGCCCGAAAGGGCTCCTTTCGGGCGCTGCTCCCGCCCCCCCTCGCAACAGCAGGCTTGCTAGCCGCTGTTCCAACGGCGCCTAGCAAGCCGCTGTCGGGCGGTGGGGGGGGAAGCGCAGGATCCTCCGCTGCCCCCCCACTGCCGGGGGATCGGACGAGGCTTCTCCAGCCTCGTCCCATCCCCGCAGTGTGTGGGGCGGTGGGGGGGCACGGAGGATCCTCAGCTTTCCCCCACCACACACTGCCCGGGATCGGACGAGGCTGGAGAAGCCTCGTCCCATCCCCGCAGTGTTGGGCGGTTGGGGGGAGCGGAGCATCCTCCGCTTTCCCCCCCCAGGCGGCGAGGGGAAGAATCCACTTCTCCCCCCCTTCTTCCCGCGCTACAGCCTTTGTGTTCCGCTGTTCTCTGCCGGTTGCCCCTCACCGGCAGAGACCAGCAGAACACAAAGGGGAACGAGCTGCAGCGCAGAAAGAAGGCAAAGGAAGATCAGCTGAGAGGCAGTGACAGCTGTCAGCGCCTCTCAGCTGATCTTCCTTTGCCTTCTTCCTGTGCTGCAGCTCGTTCCTCTTTCGCTAGAGGAATGCCCTGTAGGTTTTGTGATCGGAGGTTTTTATGGCCATGCTTCGCAAGACGAAGCAGTGGCCATAGAAAAAAACCTTGTCTTGCGAGGCAACCTCCGATCGCAAAACCTATTCGTATAGCGGAAAATTAGTCTAACAGGGCATTCGTCTAGCGAGGCACCACTGTAAATGCACCGGCTACAAATACTTTTCTGGTCTAATTTCAACGTGTTGCTGATGATTTATAAAGCCCTAAACAGTGTGGAACTAATGAATTTGGACTGTGTCACAGTACACTGTTCAGCCTGCATTAACACCTTCCAGGGAGGCTCTCCTTTGCATTTCACCTTTAGGAGCTGTACATCATGTGAGGAGGCCTTCTCAATGGCAGCACTCAAGCTATAAAGCACCTTTCCTGTCTGAGGCTCATGTGGCACCAACTCTATATTTTTTCTAGTGTCAGGTCAAGACTTCATTCAGGTATTTGCATGCTGTTAAGTTTGCTGTCTAATATTGTGCTCTGCTTATTTTTTTAAGATTAGTGTTTGTTACTTATGATTGTGTATGTTGTGCAATGAATTATGTCCCCTCTCTTTGAGTGGAATACTTTATGAATATTTTAACATTATAATGTATTCATATTTATAAAACATTTAATAAACTAAATAATAAATAATCCTTTTTGAAATGGTGCTTCCAGTGGTACACATAATATTCCAAATTTAAATTATGGCATCCCGATCCTGCCTTGTTTAAAAGCAATTAACCATTGTTTCCTGGTTCAGACACAATGGAAAGCTATGGTTAAACTTTGGTTTTATGGCTTTTCTGCCCTTGCATGCAAGGGTGCATGAAGCTTGCGTTTTCTGACCTATGAAACTGAGATTCTGAATGTATAAAAGGTGGCCACTGTGCTAAGATCAAGGTTTTACGTTCACACAAAGCCTTTAACAAAACCAATCTGTTAACAGTACAATTTGTTCCATCCCTAATTATGTCAACTGCAGTAACCTGGATTTTAAGATCAGTTCTTAAGTCTGCATCAGTCACCGATTTTAGAACAGCTTCTTTCAATGTGAAAATATATATAATTAAAAGAGAAGTTCTTTTAAAGTTTACATTGAATTACTTACAGCATGGCTCTTTAGCTCTGCAACTTTTTCAGGTGTTTCAGAACCAAAGTAATATATTCTGATAACATGGTCAGTACTTCCAGTTGCTAAGAACATCCCACCTGAAAATTTAAACAGTAGTTTAGAATGCTAACAGGCAGGAAGCTATAAAAATATGGATTGGATCCAAATGGGTTACTTGCACTTAAGTCCCACTGATTGCAAAAGGACTGAAGTTCAACCAGCTTAATCTGGACTCAACCCATTATTTCTAGAACTCATATACAGTCATACCTCGGGTTACAGATGCTTCAGGTTCTGTATTTTCGGGTTGGGCACCGCACCGAACCCAGAAATACCGGAACGGGTTACTTCCGGGTTTCGGTGCTCTCGCCTTCGCAGAGAACCAAATCACGACCCGTGCGTGCGCAGACGCAGCGCTGCGGCTTGCGAACATGCCTCCTGCACGGATCATGTTCGCAACCCGACCGTCCACTGTAACTACTTATAACACTGAAAGTCTATCTCTAGATGATGATGAATGCCTAGCCATCAATGCTTAACAACTGAAAAGGTATTCTGCTTCAATTAAAGCCTTTTTAATTTGTAAAGTCCCATACAGTCTGAATTCTGTATAATATATGAAGAAGGTACATTACCATCACTATAAGAAGTAATACTTTTTACATGCTTTACCAAAAGCAAAATAAAAATCTTTATGGTTTCTCAACTGAAGACAGAACAACCTGCTTCATTAGCATGTATACTTACCAACACTAAATGAAGAACAAAGCATTTGAACTCCAGGTCTAGGTTTTTCTGTGAATTTCAGTGGCCGGTTACTTTAGAAACAAAAACAAGTTTTAAAAATACATTTTTTTAAAAGTACAATAAATTCCACAAAGATATTCATTTTAGAAAATACAACAATAAAGCCTGCTTCAAATTTCTTCATGCATCTAGATGTTGCAGAAAAGTTGCAGTATCATCTTTATTTTGCTTACTTCTCAACAGTATTATTAATTTCATTTCTATACCGCTTTAGATTTTCAAGAAAAGGATCTCAACAGACTATTACCTGTTTTGAAGCTCACACTTTATTTTCTATGTCACAATATAAAATTAGATCTGACAGAACTAAAATGCATTGCATCATGAGAGAACTTAAAGATGGTTACATACTTGAATTTCATAGAAATGGTATCCCATTGCCAGAAGCAAATTGTTCCATCAGCACCTGTGGAAGCCATGTAGCGCACTGAGTCTTTGGCCAATGGACTAAACTGTAAGTTAAAACCAATTGAAAGTTACTGTGCAACTTAAAGGAAACAGGATAACAACAATATGCAGTGACATTCACTGTCTAAAATTTACTTTTAGTTTTTAAGCCAAGTTTCCTTTGCATGCATCTTCTACAAAAATATTCAAAAGTAATTTTACTAAAGATCAAATGTTAAATTTCACTTAAGGCAAACAAGTTATAAACTGAGAACCAGTCATACTTTTCTATTACATACATTTACTTGGCATTAATACACATACACCATGCATAATTTATACAATGCTAATGTTATACTATGGGAATAAGACATAGTATAATGATGTACAATGTGATTGAATAAAGCTGAGCATGAATAAAACTGAGCAAAATATCAGAAAGCAAAACTAAACAAAAATGAAACCATGATAATACAATACCAGTACAAGAGGAGACAGTGAATACTGTACCTTAGAAATGACTACTTAAGTCTCACACTGGATGCTTTTGTATTACCAGCCTCTATAAAGGACTTCTTTACACATCAATCGGTAGCACGTGTGTCACTGCTACTGTATACACACAGCTGGGAGTTGTGGAAAAACCAGGTACATGTGCTATAACACCTGGAAAAACACATGCACTGCCACTGTGCCAACAGCTTTTGAGCTGGAAGCTGCATAACTGATGCATAACATATGCATTAGTTTCCTGTCATTTAATCTTCTATGAGGAGACTAATCTAGTACTGAACGCTGCAAAAACTGATGATCTGCACCTATGCAAACAATTTCACTCAGATTTCCCAAACTTATATTCATCTTCGTTTACAAGTACAATGGTACCTCGGTTTAAGAAAAGCCCTGTTTATGAACTATTCAGGATACGAACTCCACAAAACCGGAAGTAGTGTTCCGGTTAGCAAACTTTACCTCGGTCTATGAACAGAAGCCGAACAGTGGAAGGGCACCAGCGGCGGGGGGCCTCATTAGGGAAAGCACACCTCGGTTTAAGAACGGACTTCCGGAACGGATTATGTTTGTAAACCCGCAATACAAATGCCTCGCGCAACGAAAAACTCACAAAACGAAAGCGTCTTGTGATGTTTTCGACGCTTCGCAAGACAAAGTTTTTTATGGCTGCAAGACGAAGGTTTTCGGCAGTGGTTTTTTGTTTGTTTTTTTGCCGCGGCAAACCGCGCTTCGCAAGACAAAAAATCTCGCTAGACGAAGCGACTCACAGAATGAATTACTTTCGTCTTGCGAGGCACCACTGTACCACTGTATAATTTTATTTTACGATACGAGCAAAACAAAATACAGGTTGTTTACCGAATCTCCAATAATTCACAGTGGGAGAAACAGTTTTTGCCTCATTTTGCAGAAAACTTATAAATTAGTGTCCCAAGTATAGCAGAAAAAGGCTCAACTTTTTAAAAACATTGGAGTATACATTAGCGCATGTTTCACACAAAAACAATCAACATCCAGCTAGCTAAAAACTTACCTGCAAAGAAGTAATTGATCCTGTGTGTCCTTGCAGAACAGCAATCGGAGCACATGTTCTGAGGCACCATACTCTGATAATTTTATCACAACTGCCAGCAGCAATCATTGTGTTTTCATAGTTTACTGCCATATCAGAGATTTCTGCTGAATGGCCTCTCAGTGTAGCAAGTAACCGACCATTGTGTGTGGACCAAATCTTAACCAAACAGTCATCCGACCCCTTAAAGAGAGAAAAAAATACATATTAAGCTGAAAGGCACATTAGAGAAGTCTGAAATATGGCTTAAAAACAAATAAGCAAAAAAAAAACCCCAAAAAACACCATAAAGACCCACATACAAAAGCATCAAGAATTCCAAAAGTCAGTTGAGATAAATTAGTAGCAATACTGCTGGATTATCATCATCTATGAATCAGTCTAGCTAAAACAAAGAACAAGTGTGCGAGAGAATGTTTGTTATAGTGCTTCTTTTCTATTCATTGAACATTCATGAAGTTTACCATGCTGCTTTACCGAAAAGTAGACTAAAATATTGCTGTGTGACAGAACACACTAAAATATGCATTACATTTCTGATTACTGTTTGTGAGCACTCAGTAACTCAAGAGCAAAACCACTTTTAAAAAACAGAAGTGTTATCCACAAATACATCAGAAATTTCTCTTTACCAATGTATAAATAATTATAATATTATTTTTAATTTTGTAAGTTTTTTAAATCCAGCCTTCACCATAAGGTCCCAGGTCAGGGTAAAACTGAAAATTATAAAAACAGGTGAAAACATTACATCTATATACCATTCTACACAAAACCACTCTAAACAGAACAGAAAATAAATTCGGCAAAAATACACATCTATTTTAGAGAAATAAAATATAAATAATTTCAAGGGACAGACATCAAAAAGCAGCAACCAAAAGAGTAAGCGAAAAATTGTCACAGAAGTAGCTGTTTACCTCTCAATGCATGTAAATACATTAACAGAGATGGGTGGTTCTGCTACAGTTCAGTTTTTCCTACAGGGGACAAAATTTCAGAATGCACAGAAACTCACAGTGAATATCCTGTGCCCAGTCCTATCAAATACCACACAGTAAACTGCCGAGAGGTGACCAAGAATTCTTCTGTGCATCTTCATATGCTGGTACATGTTGCCTTGGAATATAGAACTGGATCTTGTACATCCGGTCAACTGTTTTGCATAATTTACTTCCACTAGAAGAGAAATAAGTCAAACATTCATTAAGGATTTTTCAAAAAGACATCACGCCGATGTAAACCTGAATTTAAGGCAATTATGATGGTCGGAGTACTCTTAAAACAACTTCAAAACAGTGACATAGGAAACTGCCCTACACCAGGTCAAACTATTTGTCTATCTAGCCCAGTCTACTGAAACAGCAACTCTCTGGGATCTCATGGCAGAACCATCTGCCACTTGATCCTTTGAACTGGAGATGCTAGGGTTAGGATCTGGAACATACTCTGAGCTATCACAAATATGTTCCTTTCATTGCGTTTCAACTAATAAAAAATCCTGAATGTTTATCCATCATATTTCCTTCTTTCTAGGTGGCAAAGGCCACCTGCATGCATGATGCACCTATTTCTTTATGTGTGCTGTGGCATAATTAAAAATAGGCAATAAGCCTTACCCACTTTTCTCAGGAATCCCTACTCATGTTTCACTTTCCCTTGCAAAGGCATAAACTTTGTGGAGGCATGTATTCCCCCATGAAATGGGAGACAGGAAGCCCTTTGCTGCTACTGCACTGTCATGCACATCAGCTGGGAAGGAGCCTGCTGGAACCACAGTAACCAGTTGTGCAGCTCTTCCTGCTCCCTAGAGAGCCCAGGGCTCAGGGGAACTTTTCCTTTCTCCCAGGTTCAGCTGAGCCTGCCTTTGTCCTCCTCCCCTGTTGAAATTGGGGGGGAGGGGGAAGAGAGATCCACCAGAACAAAAAGGGAACGAAGCTTCAAAATAAGGGGGAATTGAAAGAGAAAGAAAAACAAGAAAAATAAGGCGGAAGTCAATGAAATTAGGCACTGATTTATGTCAGTGCCAAGCTCAAAAGACAGGAGAATGCAAAATCCCTCAACAAGCATCTACATCTGATCCTGCCTGCCCAGTCAGAGGAGAGGAGCAATCCCAGTGTTAAAGCTGTCCTCCCATGAGCCTCTGGGGAATGTCCACCTCAAATGACTATGTGGTGTTGCAGAAGTATATTATAATATAATATAAACAGCTGGGAAAAGGACAAAATTTGCTGTAGGAGTTGTACCCTGTAGGAGTTGCTTCTCCCATTATTTTACTTTTAAGTAAAGTTCAGCATAACTAATACCAGCTATTTTAATATATAAGCATTAGTATGAACATATAGTAATAGTTTGTTCCAATCTTTCATGCTATGAATTATTTCCTTATTTTACAGTTTCAGTTTCTTGCCCCTACTGTAGCAGGGCACAAAAAACAAAACAGTCAGTACAAAACAAAGAAACCAGAAGTGAAAAAACTGAGAACATAGAAGGTTAACAAGCGAAAGATACACTTACCAAAACTTGGTGCTTTATCACAGTTAACAGGAATTTCTGGGGGTCTTCCTCTATGAAGGGTAGCAATGACTGAGCTTTTCCAAATGGGATTTCTGGAATCTGCAAATTGCATTTCAGTTGAATGCAGAGTTACTCAGAAAATTTATTCAAACACCATTTCAAATTTTAAGAGTCTTAAATGATTAAAAAGTTCACTGGTTTAACGAGAAGCATGTTACACCTGCCTTTAGTATTTTAAAACTCCAATCAATGGCTCTATCAATAACATATTGAACTAAGGACTTCTGTACTTTTGGGGACATTCTATATCAAGCATTAGTTACAGCACAACGGTTTCAAGAGTTTTATGTTTTACAAACCCCAAGCGCCAGCCCCTGACTGCAGGATATGGTATCCTGATCATTCACTAAAATGAACATTCAGTGTGCCCACTTGGTTGATTTAGCATTTTCCTGTTTTATGTTCCTTAACTATTTCTCTACTCATTTCTCCAATTATGAATATTTATTCTTGATAACCAAGGATATTTCCTCTTCACTTTATGAAAAGAAACAGTTGGCTCTTGGCCATTAGCTGACCCTAGAGATGCAACCAACATATACACAAATGAGCTGCCATAAGGAGATGTTTTGCATTGCTAGCTACTCTGTGTTCTTAAATGAGAAAAATGAGGAAAGAGCAGTTGTGTAATACATGGAGAAACATAAGCAAAGTACAAAGCAGTTTCACTCCACAGGTTGTCAGCCAAGTATTTCTAGGTTTCTCGCTCAGATCCCCCCCTCAAAACTGTTACAACTACAGCAGATTTAAATTTTCTTTCTACTGCTGGTCATGCACTTGGTGATAGCATAATTTCAGAAATCTCAGGCTGAGCTACCCCCCCCCCCGAAGTATGGTTCAACAACATTTGGGATGTGGCTATCTCAGAATGACTAAGGGCTTAGAAAGGTAGTTACAAAGAGACACCTGTTGAAACCTGTCCCCTTTCTTTTCATATGTAAGGGAAGGTAACAATTCTCTCCCACCATTTGTCTCTGGAGAACCTATATTAACTATTAATGTCTTAAGAATCTGCTTGAAATGACACTAAAAACTCAAAAGTAATGTTGTTTGTGGAGATGGTATTACATAACTAGACTTGTAATCCCACCCCCATGAAAAAAATGTATACCACCCTTTATTTGAAGATCTCAGATGTCTGTTTGCAGCAGATAATTGTATTCTACATAAGGTTTTCTTTTGAACCCCTAGAATAAACCTCTAAACCAAAATATCAATAACCACTATGTCTGTGAAAGGAGGAGCTCAAAGTAGGATATGCGCTGACAGCATGTATTAAATGGGTGACAAGTTCATGCATCCTAGTCTTGTACAAATGCAAGGTTCATATATAGTCACTAGAATTTAACACACCATGCCACATTAAAAAGTCAAAATATACCTTTTGCGGTTCGCAGTAACGACTGCTTGCCTGTACCCAATAGAGAGTTCACTCTCGGAATGCTGGGTGGAATCTCTTTATCCAGTAAAGGGCCAATCCGCCTGCAAATTTGCAGCAAGTGATCAGGAGCCACATGCTTGTTAGACAAGACCTTACACACAAATAGGATTAAAACAAGTTAATATAACCTAATTCAAAAATAACAATTATTTACAAAAGGCCTATGCTTTTAATTGCTAACTAAATCATTTCAATATTGCTTTTATTCCAATGTTTTGCTTTTTGTTTCAATTCTAGTTTTTTTGCTACTATTTTGTTGTAAGTTACTTTAGAAAATTCAAAAATTGAATGGCAAACAAGTAGATGAACTAGTGTTTCATATTACAGTATACTGCAATTGTAAGTCCAACTTAACTTTGGACTATTTAATCTACGGTATGAGCTTTCCCATTCACTTAAATGTCTTGAAGTTCAAACTACAACTTTTTACTCCCCAGTCCTCAGCACTGGTACCTGCTGCAGTGAACAGGAGTTTTGTTTTATGATCCAGTTTATTTTAACTGTGGCTTAAATGAGGTACCAACCAGACCTGCAGTAACACTAAGCCATGCTTTCTCCTTCCACCTTCATTACATCAATTTTAATTTGACTATAACCTCTTCCATTTTTCATCTAGCATGAATCTGATGAAGTTATATGCATGTTACTGTTAAACTAGAGCAATGCATTATTCTCTCAAACAAGTTACCCCCCCTAAAAAAGATCCTGATGTTATAGCTTGAATCCTGTTCCAAGGTGCAATTCTCTAGATCAGTTTTCCCCAACCTTTTTCCTACCGTGGCCACCTTCCCACCTTGTTTCCTTCCTGTGGCACCCATGGGCATAGCCAAGGGGGGGACAGGGAGCAGCTGCCCCCCAATAAGTAAAAATCAATACAAACCTGAAGCTCTCCCTTCCCCAACCACAGCCTGCCCCCTAAATAAAATCCTGGCTATGTCCATCCCTCCCCGTCCTACCAGTAGAAAAGTAGTTATTTTAATGTTTTGTTTGTAAACACAACATTTTATTTATGCTTTTTATAATTTATACAAAATACAATTACCTAAAATGCCTCCATGACAGATGGCCACCCAACCTCTGCTTAGAAACCTCCAAGGAAGGAAAGTCCAGAACCTCCCAAGGGAGATCCATCTTCCAGGTATTATTAAAAGTAAACAACACTTATTTGACCCCAGTTATCTGACACAGCGTTTCCGTGCACTGCTCTGGTTCACCAGAAGCGGCTTAGTAATGCTGGCCACATGACCTGGAAGCTGTACACTGGCTCCCTCGGCCAATAAAGCGAGATGAGCGCCACAACCCCAGAGTCCGTCACGACTGGACCTAATGGTCCGGGGTCCCTTTACCTTTATCTGACACAGAGGGGAAATCCTACAGATACTGTCCAAAAGGTGCACAGGGAGAATTTTAAAAAGCAAGTGGTCCTCACTGACCTGACCGAAAAAGATCTTATTGTTCAGAGGAGCCCTGGCTGCCTATAGCCCCACACACGCTTACATGGCCCACTAAACTCATCACGGCTTTCTTCCGAGTACACTTAGTTATTTACTAGATGCAAGTTTAAAATTTTAAAAGATGATGCTGTTAAGGTGCTACACCCAATATGCCAGCAAGTTTGGAAAACTCAGCAATGGCCAGAGGATTGGAGAAGATCAGTCTACATCCCAATTCCAAAGAAGGGCAGTGCCAAAGAATGCTGCAACTACCGCACAATTGCGCTCATTTCACACGCTAGCAAGGTTATGCTTAAAATTCTACAAGGCAGGCTTAGGCAGTATGTGGACCGAGAACTCCCAGAAGTGCAAGCTGGATTTCGAAAGGGCAGAGGAACCAGAGACCAAATAGCAAACATGCGCTGGATTATGGAGAAAGCTAGAGAGTTCCAGAAAAACGTCTACTTCTGCTTCATTGACTATGCAAAAGCCTTTGACTGTGTCGACCACAGCAAACTATGGCAAGTTCTTAAAGAAATGGGAGTGCCTGATCACCTCATCTGTCTCCTGAGAAATCTCTATGTGGGACAAGAAGCTACAGTTAGAACTGGATATGGAACAACTGATTGGTTCAAAATTGGGAAAGGAGTACGACAAGGTTGTATATTGTCTCCCTGCTTATTTAACTTATATGCAGAATTCATCATGCGAAAGGCTGGACTAGATGAATCCCAAGCCGGAATTAAGATTGCTGGAAGAAATATCAACAACCTCAGATATGCAGATGACACAACCTTGATGGCAGAAAGCGAGGAGGAATTAAAGAACCTTTTAATGAGGGTGAAAGAGGAGAGCGCAAAATATGGTCTGAAGCTCAACATCAAAAAAACCAAGATCATGGCCACTGGTCCCATCACCTCCTGGCAAATAGAAGGGGAAGAAATGGAGGCAGTGAGAGATTTTACTTTCTTGGGCTCCTTGATCACTGCAGATGGTGACAGCAGTCACGAAATTAAAAGACGCCTGCTTCTTGGGAGAAAAGCAATGACAAACCTAGACAGCATCTTAAAAAGCAGAGACATCACCTTGCCGACAAAGGTCCGTATAGTTAAAGCTATGGTTTTCCCAGTAGTGATGTATGGAAGTGAGAGTTGGACCATAAAGAAGGCTGATCGCCGAAGAATTGATGCTTTTGAATTATGGTGCTGGAGGAGACTCTTGAGAGTCCCATGGACTGCAAGAAGATCAAACCTATCCATTCTTAAGGAAATCAGCCCTGAGTGCTCCCTGGAAGGACAGATCGTGAAGCTGAGGCTCCAATACTTTGGCCACCTCATGAGAAGAGAAGAATCCTTGGAAAAGACCCTGATGTTGGGAAAGATTGAGGGCACTAGGAGAAGGGGACGACAGAGGACAAGATGGTTGGACAGTGTTCTCGAAGCTACGAACATGAGTTTGACCAAACTGCGGGAGGCAGTGCAAGACAGGAGTGCCTGGCGTGCTCTGGTCCATGGGGTCACGAAGAGTCAGACACGACTAAACGACTAAACAACAACAACAACAGATGCAAGTCAGCAGCACAGGATGACCCCGCTCAGCTAGGGGCTGAGGTGGATTTCAACCCCTGGTGGGCCACCTGCTTACCTGCTTGTTTGGCCAAGCAGATAACCAGCCAATCAGGATTTATTTATTTAAAAAATGATTTATTTTTTTCTTCCACTTCCACTTCTCACTACCCTCTATGGCTATCCTCATGCTGCTAATCCCCATTTACACGATTTTCACCTGGGGCCCCCTTGGAATATCCTGGGGCCTCCCAGGGGGCCATATGGGAAACACTGCTCTAGACCATAGCTGCCAACTCCTAGGGGCAGAGGTCCCTTCTTTCCCACCCCACAACTGACGGGCACTGCCATTCAAATAATGTGTGCGCACTGTGCCTTGTAACTGATTATGATGGGCAGGGCTTACATGTGTCCCTCCCCCAATATTTTATTCAAGTTGGCACCCCTGCTCTAGATATTCCACTTACTCAAACAAAATTTCCTTGCAAGTATCCATTTAATATTTCTGTAAGCATTTAATGTAGTACAGCAGCAATATACTTTTAGTATGTATGAATGAATGATTTATTACAATCAGAGACGAGTTTATGAAAACACATTTGGGGGAAGAATGCCGGAGGACAAAACATACATATAAAACATTGAACAATGGTAAAAAATACTGTTTATACATGCAATAAGCATATACTTAAAAACTTTAAGATAAGCAGCCACAGAGAACTGACCCTGGGTCGCTCGCGGAATCATGTTTAGGGATTTTCTAACGAACTAGTTTGGATCAGAGGAAGGTCTATGCCTGCAGATCTGAACACAGAATCTGGCAACCATCTGGGTCGTCTTCTGATCTTTGCCTAACAGGAGCAGGTCGAATTTTTTGCTTTTCCGGGAGGTCAATATACTTTTAGTATTTAAAGTCTATGAAAACTTTTTCCATTTCTCTCAACTGATTACATTATATCTATCATTTCCTTTTCAGACCCAAACTGATAGACAAAAAAAACCAGAATTGTTTACAAACATTTTAAGATAAACAAAGAGTAATGTCAAAGTAGCCTTTTTTTAAAAAGGACAATGTTTCCCAATAATATGTTGCACTCCTCACTCAGGCTTGGCTGCCCGTGCAGCAAAAACTGTTTCCTGTATCAATGTAAGATAACAAACAGTTTTGTCCCAGCGTAACCCTCTATACCATGTGTTCACCACCTCTGGAGAACCAGGGACCACATCTTATGCACCTCTACTTAGAAACCCTACAAAACTGAATGAATGTCATATTACCATCACATAAAAAACTCTGCTGGCATTTTTCTCAACTAAAAGGGGAATGTTTCCTCTTATAATTCACATCTAAGCTTCCAAAAATAAAGGATCCCATGTGAAACTCAGTGCAAACTTAAGAATACTAAATGAAGGAAAGTCCTTTACAATCCATGGTACTGTACTTAAAAAAATACATTTAGGATTGTAGTGTATAATAATTTTAAAAGCAATTCAAGTGTTTAACAATCTAACATTTGGAGGGAGGAGGGTGAGCTGCTGAAGAACAAAGCAGATGCAAAAGTCTGACCCTACAGTGCAGCATTTCAAGTCCTGCTCATTTCCCCACCAGCTTCCAAGTCCACATGGAAGAGCTTTTTATTTGTTGTGAAGAGAATAATAAGCATCCATTAAAAATATACTGAATCTTCAGAACACTTATTTGAATCCTAATCCAAGCTGCTCAATGTAAATTTGAAGCCATTAAACAACTCAACCCTCTAGTGGAAGCCAGTTCTTATCTTTGAGAAAAGCATATTTTGGGGTAATCAACAATAAAATATTGTCAGATTAGTGTTATTTAGCAAATCATCTGTAGAAACCAAGAAATAAAGGTTCTTTTTCAGACTGCTTTATCCTAACAAGCCCTGATGATACACATTCACCCCGCCTCCTCTGTAAAATGACAACATCCTCTGTTCCCAGAGTCCCATTTATGGCTTCTGTTGACTAGCACAATAATAAATACCTTCCATAAAACAACACAGGCTTTTAAAAGCATGAAAAATAGCACGATTAGTTTGAAAAAGCAAATACTGATGATTCCCCCAAAAAAACAATCCAAATCTTGTTTGGGTTCCCCCCCTTTTTTTTTTAAACAAAAGTCTCACCCAGTCTTCATAACTTCTGCAATGTTCTCTTCCTTCCCAATCCAATCTTTTAGGGAGCAACTAAAATTGAAAGGGGGAAGGAGAAAAAAGCCAGATGAATTGGAACGAACGGGGCACAAAAGAAAGCTATTACAAAGGCTTGCACAGATGGCAGAGTTACCATCTCTAAAATACATTGGGATTATTAAAAAGCGGGGTAAAAGCGAATGGCATAAAAGGAAATTTTAAAAAAAATGAGTAGCCTCACAGACCTGGTGCTGTTCCAGTTCCTGCACTAGCACCTGTAGGGGGAAAAAAGAAGCTGATATTTGGCACTGGTGGAGGTTTTCCGTTCGGGTTTGCTTTTTGAAGCGCCGCTTCTGACCAAAGTGAAGGGGGGCGCTATGAAGCCGCCCTTCGCGGGGGTGGGGTGGGGGCAGTGCAGAGGGTGCAGGCGAATAACAACTCACCTCCGCTGTCCTTCTGCAAGGCCCAGTGGTCAAGAACCGAGCTATGAGGAAGTACAGTTCTGCGAGAAGGAAAAAAAGAGGAGAGATGAAGTTGAAGCCGGGCTTCGTTGGGGGATGGGGAGGGCGGGGGGGCGGGTTGGGGGGATCCCCCTTAGGTGACTGTAACTCATAACCAGGCTCAGTAAGATGGCGGCGGAGGCAGCGAGCGCTCGCCTCGCCCGGCTCTTCCATCCTCTCGCTCTCCGCACCAAGCCGGCGCTCACTCTTCACATTACCTGATTCAATGAGCGGCAGAGGGCCGCTGCCGGCGCCCAAAGGAGAATTGGAGGCCGGCAAGGGCTCGGCCATATCCGCAGCGGCCGCTGTTGCCAGGAGGAGATTAGAGCTGAGGGCTCTGTCTGGCGCGGCGGCGGCCCAGGCCTGGCTCGACATAATCCTATCAGCGCTTCCCCTCCCCCACGCGCCTTCGCTCTATTTGTATGTATGAGGGAGAGGTCCGGCGGGCGGGAGCGCGCACGTCCGTCGTCTGCGCACCACCCTTCGACGCCGCCACGGCCGCGCTCTACATTAATCTCTGCCCAGCCCCGCTGCCATTACTGCTGAGGCGCCCCGCGCGCCTCTGACGTAGCTCCGAGGGAAGGCGGGGCGGAGTGGATAGTAATAGGGCAGGAAAAGGGGGGGTGAAATAGTCCCTTTTGGAGCGAACGAAATGGTTGCGTTTAAAAAACACACAGAGAGACCGCAAGCTTATAAAACACCACTTATGTATCGTTGTGTAGTAAAGAGGTTGCTTTAAGTGAGGACAGGCCAGGTGGTGGTGGTGGTGAAAGGCTGTGAAGGCTGAGCGCGGAAGGAGATGGGCCATTTTCGACATGGCAGTTGGAGATTAGACTTTGTGGAGAATTGACTTTGTGGAGAATTAAAGTGGGGAGGGATGGGAGCGAGCGGCGAAGGGCTCCTCCCGCCCCTTGTATGGCTGCCTCCTGCAGCGCCCTCCTATTCATGCTTACTTGGAAGTAAGTCCGTACGTGCCATGGAGACATGTAGGACGGCGCTGACAGAGGCACCTTCTTCCGGAAAAACAATGCGCCATTTTCATACAGATAATCCCCCGAAGAGGCTTATGCGAATCTGTCCAGGTTTTCTCCCCTGGTTCGCTCTCCTCCGTCTTTTCTGGTCAGGGTCTTTCACAATGTCCGGCCGAAAATCAGTAGGCAGGTTTACGTATGGAGATAAGTCGCCCTTTGTTAAGGACAGTTTTGTTTATTAATTCCCAGGTAAATGTTTCTAGGATTGCAATTAAGCGAGGAATAGTGCGGATCGGTTACAAAACACGCAAATGGTGGACTGGCTGTTTTTTTCCAAAGGGAAAATGTTCGCGCTTCACTAAATAAAATGAGCGTTTTGGGAGTGCCTCGGTTTAGTGTGAAGTCCCATTATTTTAGACTTTCTCACGTAAAAACGCAAGGGATTGCAGCCTTATTTGAATCCTTTGTGTGCTGCCTTGCCAAAGCAGATCATTAATAAAAACAAAACCCCACAATAACCGTAACACATTAATAAAACAAATAAAGAACAAATGATTCATTGGAAATGTGTGAAGAAGAGGGGGGGAAGATAATGGGAATGTCGTTCAGGAATTTTAAAGTTCCATTGGCCCTAGTTCTTTGGGTACAATCCATCTTCAGCAGAATAACCAATGCAGCTCTGCTAAACTACTACGGTACTACTACTACTAATTATTATTATTATTATTATTATTATTATTATTTGAATTTATATACAGTACCACCGTATACCCAGAGGTCTCAGGGCGGTTCATGGAAAAGATTACTTACTCTTCAAAAGCCTGTACACTACAGTACTACATAAAAACAACACCACAAGTACACTTATTTTCAGATGGTTCTCTGGAATTACCGTGTTTCTCATATTATAAGACATGTCTTATATTTATTTTTTCCTCAAAAAAACACACTATGGCTTATTTTCAAGGGATGTCTTATTTTTTTCCTCCTCCTCCTGCCACAGCCGGCATTGCTGCTGTGCCTATCACTATGTCTTATTTTCGGGGTATGGCTTATATTCCTTGAATGCTTAAAAATCCTGCTATGTCTTATTTTATGGGTATGTCTTAAAATATGAGAAACAGGGTATCCATACTACTAGCATTCTTTTTTTCACTCAGCACAGTCTGATCCTATATATTTCCCCCAGTCACACTCTATTAAATAAGACTTCCTAGTAATAGTAAGCATAGTAAGCATGCATGAGATTACAACCTTAAATAAGGGCCAATGGCAACTTGTGTTATACTGCTGACAGGTCCTATCTCTTGTGGAAGGACATGGCTGTGCTCTTGTTCCCAGTTCCCAGCATCATGTCTGTGGGCACTGTGGCTGCCTCTGATACCAGCCCCCCTTCCTGTCTTATATATTTAAAAAGTTAGCGTAATTCAGCTTTTGGAGGGGGGTTGTTACCTGATTTTTTTTTACTTGTCTGTGTTATTTAGTGGGGGCATTGTGTTTTGCCTAGTTGGAGCATGTGGTTTCCTGCCCTTTGTTCGGTTTCTTTCATAATCTTTCTTGAATGTTTTCCATATAACCCAAATAATAAAATTGAACTTCATGAGACAAACACATAAAAACCAAACCAAGGCTGGCATTAGAAGTTTCTGAAATAAACAAATTAGGGTCTTATCTATATATAAGAAATGTTCATAAATGTACCAAGCTAAAACATGCAAGACAATCCTGAAGCCATTCTGACTCTCCCAAAACTGAGGGGTCTTTTCCAGAGAGTCTTCTCATGAGGTGGCCACAATATTGGAGCCTCAGCTTCAGGATCTGTCCTTCCAGTGAGCACTCAGGGCTGATTTCCTTAAGATTTGATAGGTTTGATCTTCTTGCAGTCCATGAGACTCTCAAGAGTCTCTTCCAGCACCATAATTCAAAAGCATCAATTCTTCAGCTTTCAGCCTTCTTTATGGTCCAGCTCTCACTTCCATACATCACTACTGGGAAAGTTTATTACATTACATTCACAAGAAATGATAAAGCTGGTTATGGAATTAGTATTGCCCATCGTGACACACAAACGAGTGTGGACCATTAAAGCCTACTGTATATCTAACACCATAGAGGATTATTTAGTTAAGATGTCAGAAATTGCTGCCTAAAAGAGTATCTTAAATAGCTACTCCCTGCCCAGTGGTAAGAAGTGAAATCAGAGAGGGAAAGCCTTCTAAGCAGGAAGCTTCCTATTTCACAAAGTATTTTATTTTCACCCTTCCCCGTTCAAATCATGGAATACATAAACATTGTTAAACCATAAATTAAACAGAATCAACAGAAACCTCAACAACACTACAACTACAATGAGAAGGATGTTCAGTTCTCATCCACCACCCAGGCTGGCGCAAAAAGATGCCTGTATACCTGATACCAAAATATAAACAATGAGAAGGCATTGCACAACTTGTTCCAAACCAACAATTTATCACAATATGTACATAAAATAATCCAAGCTAAAAATATATTATCAGTGATTAAGGTGTGAAGATGAGAATGGTAATTAACCTAAATACACCTCGTGGTGCTGGACCAATTAAGATAATTAACTGAGGTAGCTTACAAAGGTTCCACACTCAGTGCAGCTGGCAAGTCATTTGAAAGATTTCCTTGCCATCCAGGAACGCTTTGGGGCGGTATTTTAACTTACTAATTTTGATTTCAACTAATCAAAAAACAGAGACAGGACACTTAATTATTATCATTAAATCTATGATTTGAAGTTGGGTTCATATCCTGGCTTGTTCTGAAACTGCTTACAATGGTTTCCTAGAAAACTCGATAATACTTCCTGTTTTGTTTGCAAATGAATGTGTAAAAAGGTTGCATGGATGCCCAAAAGACCTGTTAATATTCTACCGTAGTTTTGCATTGGCTTACAAAAGCCCTACACAGCTTGGCACCAGAATACCTAAAAGATCACCTCATCTTATATACCCAGCCGCACTAGAGGGCCTCATGCAGATACCTCATCAGGAGGTTGGTTCTGTAGTAATTGGGCATTTAGCATAGTGGCACCTACCCCTTGGGACACCCATTACATACCAGGCATATACTTTTCAGTTCCTATTGAAAATCTCCATCTTTCAACAAGTCACCTAAGTGATTTTCATCCCAGTTCGTATCTACCGTATATTGAATTTGATAACATTTTGATATTCGGACAGCTGGCAGGGTTTAAATTGAACAAAATGAAAACTAAGGTATTAAGTAAAAATTTAACTTTTGAGGAAAGCGAGAATTTACAAAAAAATACTGGTCTGACATTTGTGGAAAAGGTGAAATATCTGGGGGTAAATATGACAGCTAGAAACATACAATTGTTTAAAAACAATTATGAGAAATTGTGGAATGAAGTGAAGAGAGATTTAGAAATATGGTCAAAATTGAAATTGTCCTTGTTAGGACGTATCTCAGTGATAAAGATTAATGTATTGCTATTGTAGAGAAACAGTCATGCTTCCGAGATTGGCAAAAAGCATTATCAAGATTTATCTGGCAGGGGAATAAACCAAGAATTAAATGTAAGTTATTGACAGATGTTAAAGAAAGAGGAGGCTTCTCCCTGCCAGACTTGAAGTTATATTCAGATGCTGCGGCTTTTTGCTGGTTGAAGGAATGGATTACATTAGATAATACTGATGTTTTAGACCTAGAAGGGTTTGATAATGCATTTGGATGGCATGCATATCTTTGGTATAACAAGATCAAGGTTCACTATGGCTTTAAGTGTCATATTATAAGAAAATTGTTGTTCAATGTTTGAATCAGGTACAAAGATCTTTTAGAAAGGAAAACACCCAGGTGGATATCACCTTTAGAGGTAAAAACCAAAAAAAGGTTGAATATGGAAGAAAAATGGTTAAAATATAAAGATCTATTAATACAAGTTGATGAACAGATAAAGCTAAAACCATATGACCAGATAAAGGATCAATTATGTGATTGGTTTCAGTACCATCAGATTAATGAATTGTATAGAATGGACAGGAAAGTTGGTTTTCAGCTTGATAAATCTAAATTGGAAACAGAATTGATAGAACCTAAGGCTAAAAATTTGTAAAGGATGTACAAATTGTTGCTGGAATGGCATACAAAGGATGAACAAACAAAATCGGTTATGATCGATTGGGCAAAGGATATAGGTCATAATATTATGATAGAAGATTGGGAAAGGTTATGGAAATGTAATATGAATTTCACTGCCTGTAATGTATTGAAAGAGAATATATACAAGATGATGTATAGATGGTATCTCATGCCAGTGAAATTGGCAAAGATTTATCATAAAAAGGACAATGTGTTGGAAATGTACAGAATCAGAAGGGACCTTTTTCCATATGTGGTGGACGGGCCCCCGAGTAAAGAGCTTCTGGGATAAGATTTATAATGAGTTGAAGAAGGTGTTGAAAAACACATTTGTTAAAAAAACCAGAAGCTTTCTTACTTGGAATCATAGGGAAGGAGTTGCCAAAAAAAAAAAAAGATATAACCTTTTTTTCTGTATGCCACAACAGCTGCTAGAATTGTATTAGCCAGCACTTGGAAAACAGAAGATTTACTGACGATTGATGAATGGCCAGATGAAGCTGATGGAATATATGGAACTGTCTGAATTGACTGGGAGAATCCGCAATAAGGGAAAGAAGACGGTGGAAGAAGACTGGACGAAATTTAAGATTTATTTGGAAAAGAATTATAAGTTAAAAAATGGACAATAAAGGTTGTGGTAGTACAAAGACGCTACAGAAGCAATAGTTTAAAGAAATAAGGAGTAAGATGTGTGATTTTTAGAGTTAAGAGTTAATGTATAAATTTATAGATTTAAAATAACAATTGGGTTGATAATAGATATAAGGTTAGTATTAGAAAACGGGAAGAATGTTGAAAACGTGAGCGCTGAAATAGTTACTAGTAGAAACGTGGATGGGAGGAAGGAGGAAGTCACTGATACAATAATTATAATAGTAAATGACGTATGGAATTTCTGTTCTTTTTATGTTTTGTGATTTGTTTTTGTTGTATTTTTTCTATTTTTGTGTTTTTCTATTTCTATTTTGTATTTCTTTCTGAAAAATTAATAAAAAATAATTATTTTTTAAAAAATGATAACATTTTGATAAATGAAATTGTTTTATATGTTTTATTGTGGATGTTCATATTGCCTTATTCTTTGTTGTGAAATTGCTTCAATAATTTAGGAAGAGATTCAGAAATTAAATAAAATAAGGCATGATCTAACACCATGAATAGGCCTGTACAGGCAGGACGACTAATAACAACTTGTGGGCTTGTAACTTATGAAAATTTGTTTTGCAAGGCAAGCCTAAATTAATATCCGTCCATCGACAGAGAAGGTTGTAGCCTATATGGAGAAACATTATTCAGTACTGCAGCTCTAGAACACATGATCAAGGCTTGGTCATGTATGAGGACTCTAATTTCAGAAAGTTTATGTGTAGTTTGTAGGTACTGCCATTCTAAAAGTTAAGCTGTATGTCAACAGCATCTCCTTAACCGCAACTCCCCTGTAGCTGCCGAGGTCCTCACAAATCCCACATTACTGTACTAGATTCCTGAAAATACCACTCATGCCCCTGTGGACAAAAGACAAATAGAATCAGTCACATGTTCTTTTGCACTGTCCCTAATATCTATTTTCTACCCTAAGTTTATCAGTTGGTTGTTCTAGGGCAGGGGTTCCCAAACTAAGGCCCAGGGGCCGGATGTGGCCCAATCGCCTTCTAAATCCGGCCCGCGGACGGTCCGGAAATCAGCATGTTTTTACATGATTAAAATGCATCTCTGGGTTATTTGTGGGGTCTGCCTGGTGTTTTTACGAGTAGAATGTGTACATTAGTAGAATGTGTCCTTTTATTTAAAATGCATCTCTGGGTTATTTGTGGGGACTGCCTGGTGTTTTTACATGAGTAGAATGTAATGTCCAGCTCCCCACAAGGTCTGAGGGACAGTGAACCGGCCCCCTGCTGAAAAAGTTTGCTGACCCCTGTTCTAGGGAGTGGCATTCAGATAAATGTACTTCCTTACGTTTAATCAGGATAGGGATAAGATGGAGATAGTAGCAGGTCTCTGAAACATGCAATGAGGATTTGTGAATGTTGTACAATAACTTAAGTGTGATATGCAGGTTTTGAGGAGTGATTTTATTGTACTGAAACTGATTGGAATATTGTATACGTCAATAAAGGTTTGCGAATTTCAAAGTGACAAGCAGATTGAGTATAGAAGAGCTCCAGAGGAAGAAAGCCTGTGGTACTGACTTCAGTAGTTTCACAGTATGCTGAGGAAATAGTCTTTGACCCTTATTGGCCATAATCAGGATCACTTCTGCCTTCCTTTTGAACTACCGTATGCAAAGTACACTCAGGGCAGACTAGAAATTGACAGGAAATCAAAGAACGGGTTGGGGGGAAGGAGAGCACTTGGAACCTTCCGGAAAGCCTTGCAGGAGGGGGAACCACACAAGTGGAGGCTATTTTCGCCTCAATCATCAACCCCACCCCCAAGTGCTCCATCTAGAGCAGGCATCCCCAAACTGCGGCCCTCCAGATGTTTTGGCCTACAACTTCCATGATCCCTAGCTAACAGGACCAGTGGTTGGGGAAGATGGGAATTGGTAGTCCGAAACATCTGGAGGGCCAAAGTTTGGGGATGCCTGATCTAGAGCAAGTGTATTTCACCAGATAGATCTAACATGGTTGACTTTGTGCCATGTTAACATAGGCTTTCCCATGGTGTTCCCCATTTTTTCCAAAACGTGATTCTAGAAGACTTGGCTTGCCAAGCTGCTGGAAACTTCTTTCTGCATGTGCTACTTCCTGAGGGACACGGTCCCCGACTACTCATATTCTAATAACCTATTGTAGCAGAAGCCTCCAGATGTCTCACTGATTGCCAAAGTGAACTTATATATTGCAATAGGTTTTGATGGAAGTTGGTGTCACTCAAGTTGGAGTGTTGTTCTTCCTGTGCCTCAATTAAGTTTGTGTGGAAATATTTAACTGTTTGCAGCAATTTCTCATGAATTACCAGGGTGTGAGGCTGCTCTATACCAGTGTTTCTCAACCACTGTTCCGCGGCACACTAGTGTGCCGCGAGATGTTGCCTGGTGTGCCGTGGGAGAATTACTTTATATATAGTCAATATAGGCAGAGTTGATTTTTTTAACATTTTCTAATGGTGGTGTGCCTTTGGGCAAGTGTGCCTTTGCCCAAAAAAGGTTGAGAAACACTGCTCTATACTATATACGGTACCTTGCCAAAATGAATACTAGACCAGACCCACATTTAAAATGGAGACATTTTGGCAAGTCTTGTTCTTCAGACAATGTGTCACTATCTATGCACTATGTGCTGGATCTCTTTACATCCCCCCTCCTCCTGTCCAACTGGCAAGACTATCACTATGGTGGACAGAAGACTCAACAGTGCTTCTGTCAGGATATTAAAAGCTTGTATTAATCTGTTTTCCTTACCTAAAAGTTTGACAGGGCAAACATTCTCCTTCACATATTATTTCAATAGCAGATATGCTTTCTGACCCAGGATAGGTTAACTTTTGCCACTGATCCTGTCTGACTGAAAAAGTTTTCAGTAATGTAGTTTATTAAGTGTTCCAAAGTTTGTGCTATTGTTTGGATTCTGAAAACTTCTCATAATAGCAAAACTGTACAGTGCTTACTAAAGCTCTGAGACTCTAGCTTCATCAGGCTTACCACTCCATTAAATGTCACCTGTCAGGCAGCAGCCATTTCATCAGACAGAAGAGATTAGGAAACCAAGGAAACCCATCAGCTCAGTGGATGGACCCATTTTCATTTTTGCTGTTGATATAAGAACTAGTGCCTTAGGTTGCAATCCTAACACCACTTATCTGGTAATAAGTCCCTTCAATAGGACTTGCTTTTAGAAATTGTTAAGATTGTGATGTTTGCTTTTTTCTCTCTCCTCCCACCCAATCCCTATTTCCGTTGTTTAGAATTGTAAACCTGTCTGAGGATACAGACGGTCTTATTATTGATCTCTGTAGTTGTTTTGAGTCTTATTTGGACTATAAAGACAGGAAACATAAATAAAGGGGAATACAAGCAAGTTTCTACCATTGAGAAAGTTTTCAAGTTTGCTGTCATGTGAATTTCACTTCTTAGAAGAGCCTGCTGCTAACAAATTCTCAGCAATGCTGTGCTCATGAGTAACAAAGATAAGCAAAGGTTAAAGACCACCTTTACTTTTGTGTGCTTGATCAATGGAGTTTTTTCATCACTATCTTTCCAACTCTCTTCCCATGCAAAAAAAAGGCCAGAAACATTGCATATACAGTGGTTCCGGCAGTCTGTACTTAACCTGAAGTAAACTTTCCCATTGAAAGTAATGGAAAGTGGATTAATCCGTTCCAGACGGGTCCGCAGAGTACTTAAACTGAAAGTACTCAAACCGAAGCGTACTTAAACCGAGGTATGACTGTAATACCTAAGCTGCCATACAACAGATACTGGGGAAGGCTATAAAACCATAGACTACTGAAATTTCATTCACTAAAGTGAAAGCATGTGTTATAGGAATACAACTGCATGTTTGCTTGTTTTTTTAAAATCTACATCCCAATTAATTTTCAGTCAAGCTTAAGAGAAACACACACCCAATGTTTATGACCAATATTTTATTGGATCTTGTTTGATGAACCACAGACATTAACTATTTGTACTGATTCTTCTTCCAATAATTTGAATGTAAACCAGTCATCTGACAATTATGACTTCTTTGATAGACCATTAATTCAAAGTAGAAAAGTACCAGTGTCTCAAATACTGTCAGGTGAAAGTCATGTCTGCTTAACCAGAAATTTTATCTACTCAGTAATTGAACACCACACACACTACACACCCAGATTTCCAACCGTTCACAACACATTACAAAGCTGTTGAAAAAATAAACTACCACTACCAAAAATAACTCTTGTCACAGATAAAACAAATTTGGGAGATCCAACACCAGGGAACAAGTTGGGTTTTCTGAGGAAGCAATCTACTGATGACAAATCGAGGGGGATACGTGTTAAGTGTAAAGACATTTTCCTACTTGTCACCATGTCAACGTTTTATCTGTGCTATGCTTCTTTTAACAATTACAAAAACCACCCCACAGTATACAGCAGGTGTGAGCAACTTGTTTGCCTCTGGGGACGAGACTGGCATACGCTGGGCATATGTTTTCCATTATATATTCAAATTTATTTGAAAAGGCTAAAAATTTAAGGAAACAAAGCTAAATTTAAAGTAACTGAAGTCCTGCATAAAAATAGCTTTAAAGGGCCACATGTAAATTGCAAGTTGCCCACCCTGGCCTCTGGAATGTTAAGGCTGCAATCCTATGCACACTTATTAAAGAATAAGTACCACTGAAACCAGTGGGATTTAGTTCTAAGTAAACATGTATAGGATAGCACTGTAAGTAATCAATATTTTGAAATTTCTCCTTAATCTAACATTCCATTAATTGCTGGTTATATAGAGACAACCAGTACATGATTTTTACCTTTTAAAAACAAAGCATTTACACTCAAAACTACGTTAAATGGGATATTGAGGGAGGGATCCCCTCATGCTTAAAAAATGTCTTTTCTAAAACCACTAAAAAACTTGCATTTACAAAATAGTTGATAAAAATATTCCTCTGAATTGTACAAGATGGTGGCAAACAAACCACTGATTAAGAGACTTTGTACAAGATGTTACTCAGATTTTGCTTCTTTTTCTCCTGCTGCATCAGATACTGGGGCCTGAAAAAGAAAAAAGTTTAACATAACAACGGTTTTATATATATATATATATATATATATATATATATATATATATATATATATATGTTTCAAAGTTCAAACCCAAGGACTATTAAAACATTGTTTTAAAAGCTATTTTGTATTCTAAACATGAAAGTTAGGGTCAACATAATTTTTTTATGCTATTACCAAGCCAAAACATTTTTATCAACCAGTTTGAGAGTGACTGGCCACAAAGGATTAATATATTCAACCCACAAGTAGAAAAACATTGCTTTTAATGGTCTATCTACAGTCAAATATTGAACACATAGCCCCACATTGATAAACCTCATATTCCATTACGGTATTTCAGTTTACAGCTGTAGTTTGAGTTATCATATTCTGCTTCTGTGGATTTTCAGGAATGTTCAGTACTGCTCTCCATACTAATTTCACTAAAACTCCATCAAGCTTTCTTATGATATAGTCATATCAGAGGTATTCTGCACTCATATCCTGCTAAAAGATTATTTTGTGATTAACAAATAACACATTTACTCATAAAATTACTGGACAATATGAATTCTCTGCAGAACTTTGTAGTTCATGATGAACTTTCCAAATACTCAAGCTTATACTTAAAAGTTTGGGTTAATGCTTGTCCTTAGGCTTCATTTCAATTGGCGCAGAGTAACTTTAATTTCAAGGACTTGAAATAGTTGTGTTTCATAACAATAATGTTTCTGACTAGCTTAGAAATAGAACATCTTAAGTATATACTTCCTTTTGAAATAATATACAAATTAAATGTAGAATAGAAACTTATCACTTGCCATATGTTTGGTGAACTGATCTACTTCGCCCAATCATCCAGGACGGCAAGAGCCTGGACTGGGAATATTAGTAGTGAAAAAATGCCAGATCCACTAGCGTGAATACTGAAAGATGCTAGTGGAGGATGAAAGAATTTACTAAAACGCATAGCAACCCCTTTGCATTGCTATTTGAAGCCAGAGTAAGAATGTCAGAAAATCCCTGCTGAATCAGGCTAGAGCAGCAGCCTGTTCACATGCTAGCAAACCAAATGCCTATGAGAAGCCTGCAAGTGGAACCAGAGTGCAATAGCACTTTCCCCACTTGCAATTTCCAGAAACAGGTATAGAGAGGCATGAAACCCAATGCCAACTCCTCCTCTTCTTCCCACCTCATTAGCCTCCTTTATCAATGTAAATATTTTCTCTGGGAAAGTGGAAAGGGATATTAAATTTATTTAAGTGTCCTCATGCAACATCCATACAAGGCAATGCTGGGACATTCTCTCTGCCAGTAAGTCAGAACAGCCATTTTGAATTCAAACCAGAAAACTATAGAATACACAACAAAGCCATAAAATTTACCTCATCACTTTTTGCTTCTCCATTTTCTGCAGGCAAGTTATCCTTTACTTCCTCATTGTTAATCTCTTCAGCCTGTTTACCTTTTGGTCCCTTTTTCCCTTTTGCTGGGGCTTTCTTTTCCTCAGGCTTATCCTGCAATGAAATAAGACAATCAGCATTTAGTCTTTTAAAGTAACTCATTTGTCAGAATGTGAAGATTTGTGGTCTTAGCTTTTCTTCCAGGACAAAAAAAGGTGCCAGTACTATGTACCCTTGAGTAGTCCCAGAAACAACACTGGTGTTAATCAGATTAAAACGTATTTGGAAAGATCTAATGTGCCAGGAATGCTATGCTGGCTCATATATGCATCTAGCCCCAAAGGGTACTCTTTTAGTGCCATGTTGTCTTAGCACATTACCAGGACTTACTGCATATATTTCTATGCATGGTGCAAAGCATCATTCATTGGAAAAAATGAAGCTGTTAGCATGGTTTGAGCGAATCTGGCTGTTCTTAGTTATTCCAAAGTTTGCACTACAATCAGTCTATATCAGTTGTGGCCAAACTTGGCCCTCCAGCTGTTTTGGGACTACAATTCCCATCATCCCTGACCACTGGTCCTGTTAGCTAGGGATTATGTGAGTTGTAGTCCCAAAACAACTGGAGGGCCAAGTTTGGCCACCACTGGTCTATATGGAATACTAAAATAGGTCTTGCCCAACATTGGATGCCACCCTACATTTTTCTGTGTAAACTGATAATAGATATTTTGGTTACAGATTCTCCCCCCAAATTTTTTATTTTATTTTCTTAAACTTTATTTTCTTAAATTATTTATTTGTTCAAATAAATCAGCAACTGAGTTCATAATACAGTTAGTTTAGAACCAAATAGAATTAATCTGATGTTCTTGCCCTTTTCAGTGAATGGTTGCTTCAGGTGATGCATGGACTGGGTGGAGAGGAATGGTGGGAGGAAACAGCTGGGAAACCAACAAGGGAAGTAGTCTCAGAGCCTACAGTGAAAAGTGAGCACTTTGGTATATGAAACATTTTGAACATACGATATGCTAGCAATGTTTATAACAACCCTGTACAATATAATCCCCATGCTGCCAAGGTGAGGGAAAGACTGAGAATATTCTGTATTGGTTTGGCCAAGCCCAGCTAGTGAGTTCACGACCAAGGCACAATTGATCAGAAAACTCTTTACCGTTATCCTACACTAGGTAGCTATCACTTAAATTTATGTTACTATAGTTTTGTCTAGCTTTGTAATTATGAAATTGTTTTGTAGTGTTTGTTTTAAATGCATCCATTTCTTTGTTGTAAGACACTTTTACCTTGAATCAGTTTGTGGGAAAACGGTGTACAAATACAACAAATAAAAATCCCTTTGCAGCCATGACTCGAATTTAGTACAGCTTAAATGTAGCACCTTTTCCTGCTATGCTACTTTTGGCAGACATCAAGTACGTAAGTTCAGGAGCTCCTAATCATTCCTGAATGGATTCAAACCCACAAAAGTAGCATGGCAGGAAAACACACCAAATTCAAGCCGCAGGTGCATATGGACAATTGGGAGCCCCAGCTTTATCTTTCCAGTACTGAACCCTGAATTGTATCAGGGGGACAGATGAGCATGAATTTTGCCATGCCAGCTTCCACCCTTGAGCTCACCATTAGTGCAATGTGGCACATAGGGTGACCACACTTCAATCGTGACAAGTCCCAAAGTAGTTTCCTGCTTCTACTGTCAAGATGTAGTAACATTGCTCCATTTTACAATGAAATAATATCTTCAGCCAGCTTCCAAAAAGGATTTCAGACACTTTGTCTCCCTCCCAAAAACCTCTCACCTTTGAAGCTGGCTTTTTTGGTTTGGTTTCAATTTTGGCAGTGACAGGTTTCTGAAAGAGAAACACCACACAATTATTATGTTTTGATTCTAATATTCACAATAAGCATAATGGGCAAATAAGAAGTCAATGCAATTCTATACTTACAGCAGACAGGCGTGCAGATCGCCGTTTTGGCTACAGCAAACCAAAGCAAAAGGAAACAGTATTAATGGTCTGCTTAATACTAACAATCCTCCTGGATCCTTTAAAATACCATACAAATGTTTCCTACTTACCTCTTCTTCAGCGGCGTTCACCTGCAATGGAACATAAAAAATGAGAAAGGAATGGGGGCGGTAGAGCGAAACATCGCATGCGCATTAACGCCTGCTCTACACCGTCCAGGCTCCCTGACGTCACCGCGCACACGCCCCCCCCTTCCCGCCGCTGTGTCGAGAATTCGAACCTGAGGCCGTATCCTTAACCAACGTCCGCGTAAAAGTTCTAGACGTTCGAGAACATGCGAGACGCTCGTTCCTCGGCTGCCCGAGCGGAACGGGGACGCGAGACATTACAGGCCGCAGTTCGGCAAACCTCGCGGCCATTTACAACCGTCACGCCCCCTCCCCCCTCTAGAATAGAAGCGCGAAAACTGGGCCCTCACGACGAAGTCGCCGCAGAAAAAAGAACCCCCCCCCCAGTATGAAAGAACAGCCCGCTCGCCTATATTTTTATATATAAATATATTACATTAACAAGGGGAAGGAGAAGGGTAAAGGAGCTCAGGGAGGGAGAAGGGAGTACGCGCTCTCGGCGCACATTAAAGTGTGCGCGCGCCCGTCGCCAACCTTTCTCTTCGGCATGGCGGAGTAAACGGCGATGCCGAACGACGGCGCTCGGCTTTCCCTTGTGCTTTTATTTGTTCCCTATCGTCGGGCGGCGGGAGCGGTGGCGGCGGCGACTGGCACTTCTTACTCCAGCCCCACTGGGAAGTCCGACTCTCACTCCTGCGCACAGACCAAGAGTGTGCCCGCCCGCCCGTCTGACCCCCCTTCTCCTCCCGCGACCATCCCAGCAGCGCCAGCGGCACCGCAACAGGATCCAGCCGGATGGGAAGGGAGGGGGGAACGCGTACGCACGCACGAACGCGCGCGCTCCTCGGCGCCGCCCCCCTCCCCGCTCCTAGGCGCGCGCGTCCCTATTGGACGAGCCCACTTCGCGCGCCCACTTTTTAAATCACAACAGTCCATCCCACCCATAAGGAGAGATCCGTCGACTTCAATGCGTTCCTAAGTCGAGAGAGGCGGAGGCGGGCGGCTCCCCCTCCACCTGGGCGGGTTTGATAGGATGTCTCGGCAAGAGGGTGACAGTAACTGTGACATGTGTGCGCACGCGCACACATGACAGGAGCGTGTGAGCTCAGCGACCGCGGTTGTTATTACGAAGAAAAAAAGTCCAGCGAGGCACAAACCACGGGGCGGGGATGGTGGTGGTGGAGCGGGAGGATGTGCGCCTGCGCAGTTTGAGAAGCGGCCGCGAGCCCGAGCCTTTTCTGTAGTGTTCCTTCTTCCCCGCCCCCACCCCGTTATTATTCTCTGGCGGAGGCGGGAGACTGGTAGCCGCTTTTCTCCGTCTTCCTCGCGTGTCTCTACTCCTTCCCCTTCCCTCTGCCCCCCTCCCAGTCCAGTCCGGCCTGAGACATGGGCGAGGAGGTTCTAGTGGAGACAGGAGATGTGACGGGCGACGGCGCGTGGTTCCTCGTGTTGAGCTCCGTGTTCTTGTGTAACCTCCTCAAAATCCTCCTGCCCTCTTGCTCCTCCATTGTAAGTGACGTCAGACCGCCGGGTTCCCATAGCGACGGCTCCCCGATCCGCCTCCCTCCCTGCCTGGGTGGGGAGGGCGGCCGCCTTCCAGCTGGGGGCCGAGTTCAGGGGAGGGCAGAAGGGGCGGTCGGATCGGGTCGACCGGAGCGTCTCCCAGCCCGGCAGCCGAGATCGCCAGTGACGGCCCCATCTTTATCGCCCATCTTTCCTCGGGAGTCTCCCTGTGGGACTAGTGCACACTAAGCTTTACTCTGAGTAGACCCATTAATGAACATGTCTTTAAGTTAGGCCAATTAATTTCTATAGGTTATTTTGAGGAAACGTCAATGCCACCCGAAGTCATTTTTGTTCTCGCAAGTATGGAAGCAGTGAGGTCACTGGATTAGCAGGCAGGCTATCCAGGTGATGGATGTGGCTGTTCTGTTGTTTTATTTGAAAAATCAGAGGTCAGATGATCATCTCTCGGAGCCATTTACATTGATTGCACTTGGAGGCATTCAGGGCAGAGAGTGTATGGAATAAAACGGCCTTATGGTTGGGAAGCTGTATTTCAAGCTGCCTTGCTTGATTTCTAGTCTGGAGAAAAGGTGGGATATAAATAAATATACTGTAATAATAACATCAGAACATTCTTTGGCTGTGAGGTTCAGATTTGGAGTCAGCGGAAAAAGTATGCAGCAGGCTAGTCTTTCAAATGGAAATCTCTTACCACCTTCCTATCTATTTGGTGAATTTTGCTTTTCTCCACATTGTGGAGCCAGCACAGCCATAGGGCAGGGTGAAGCCGCTGTCTCAAGCAACCCCCCCCCCCAAGGTGCCCTGCTCCTTCTGCAATTGGTGGAGAAGCACCACCAATTTTGGGCAAGATTTCATCCATTTGGGGTGAATCCCACCCAGAATTAGTGCAATTTTGCCTGAAATTGGCGCCTTGCAGCAGCACAGCACACAATGTCTGTGGCAGCAGCAGGTATGGTAGCAGCAGGGCGGCACTTCCCATTTGGCCTCAAGCAGTGAAACAGGACACACTGCCCCTGCCAAATTGCAACACAATTCTCAGCAGTTTAAATGTATGCATGCTTTAAGAGAAAATACCCATCATTTAAAACATAGTATTAAAACACTTATTTTAAAGAGGGTTTAAAAGAGGATCAATGTAAAAAATTATGAGTGAAAACAATCAAAAGTGGCAGACCAGAAATAGATTCACCCATCCCTTGGTAGGGGTGTATTTTTAAAAATAAAAATAAGGTAGCTTTATTCATCTTTAGGTTCAGAGTTTGAGAACACAGCCTTTAGTTTTTGTGCATTGGGACACTCTAGTCCAAGCATGATATATTGAAGAGTTGGGAAGGAGGTAGACTGCTAGCAAAGGTCTTTCTAGGAAATTATTCATTGCTTTTCATTTAAAATTCCGAGAAACGTACAAATAGGGACATACCTACCGGTAGTAGTTGGTTAGGTTGGCCCCCATCAAAGGCACAAACCCTGCAGGAAGGGCACAAAAATCACACCTCTCCTTTGCGCCTTAGAGTGGCTAGGAGTCCGTCTGCCTGTGCACTATTAGAAGTGTTCACTGGCGGAGCATGAAAGGCAACCTTTTTGAGTTTTTGTTCCATGAGGGCAGGGTGGGGGGAATGGGGTGCCGATGTAACTCCTAGGTCAAGGGTGCAAGGGAGCCTAGGATGCCTCTGCTTACAAAACAAACATAAATAACTTGGGGCACGCTTCAAAGTGTACTTGGATCAAGTTATTTAGGAGAGGGACTAAAAGACTGCTTAGAGAGAAGCAAGCAGTAACTGTTTTAGAACAAATAAATTCATTTTCTTTTTTTAAAAAGAGGAAAGTGATGAATCAACAGGTGTTTGGACATCTTTCTCTTTGTCAGATATCCAGATTGCTACAAAAGGATGCTGAGCAGGAATCACAAATGAGATCTGAAATTCAGAACATGAAGCAAGAACTTTCTACCATTAGTATGATGGATGAATTTGCTAGATATGCCCGACTGGAAAGGAAGATTAACAAAATGACTGATAAACTTAAGACTCATGGTAAATACTTGCTACTTATGTTTGCATCATTAGCCTACCTTTCACTTCTGTTTAATTTTTTTAGATTGCTTGTACTGTTCTCAGTATTTTTTTTAAAAAAAACTTGCATAATATAAAACATGGCTACTGTATATGAAATACCTCCTTCTTGGATCACTGCCTTGAATAACTCAGAGAAGCTATGAGCTATGGTGTGCAGGGCCACCTAAGGCGGACAGGTCATAGTGGAGAGTTTTGACTAAACGTGATCCACCTGGAGCAGGAACCAGCAAGCCACTCCAGTATCCCTGCCAAGAAAACTCCATGGACAAAAACAACAGGCATATAAAAGTTATGACGCTGGAAGATGAGCCCCTCAGGTTGGAAGGCGTCCAACATGCTATGAGGACAAGTACAAGTAGATTCAGAGCTGATGAAGCCGCTGGGCCAAAGCCGAAAGGTCACTCAGTTGCAGATGTGCCTGGAAGTGAAAGGAAAGTCCAATGCTGTAATGAAAAATATTGCATAGGAACCTGGAATGTAATATCCATGTACAATGGTAAGCTGGATGTGGTCAAAAATGAGATGGCAAGAATAAATATTGACATCCTGGGCATCAGTGAACTAAAATGGATGGGAATGGGCGAATTCAGTTCGGATGACCATCATATCTCCTACTGTGGACAAGACTCCCATAGAAGAAATGGAGTGGCCCTCATAGTCAACAAAAGAGTGGCGAAAGCTGTACTGGGATGCAATCTCAAAAATGATAGAATGATCTTAATACGAATCCAAGGCAGACCTTTTAACATCACAGTAATCCAAGTTTATGCACCAACTACCGATGCTGAAGAAACTGAAATTGACCATTTCTATGAAGACTTACAACACCTTCTAGAAATGACACCAAAGAAGGATGTTCTTCTCATAGGGGATTGGAATGCTAAAGTGGGGAGTCAAGATAAAAGCAACAACTGGCAAGTTTGGCCTTGGAGTTCAAAACAAAGCAGGGCAAAGCATAATAGAGTTCTGTCAAGAGAATAAGCTGGTCATCACAAATACTCTTTTCCAACAACACAAGAGACGACTCTACACACGGACATCACCAGATGGGCAGCATCGAAATAAGATTGATTATATTATCTGCAGCCAAAGATGGAGAAGCTCTATACAGTCAGAAAAAAACAAGACCTGGAGCTGACTGTGGCTCAGATCATCAGCTTCTTATAGCAAAATTCAAGCTTAAACTGAAGAAAGTAGGGAAAACCACTGCACCAGTAAGATACAATCTAAATCAAATCCCTTATGAATAAACAGTGGAAGTGAGGAACAGTTTTAAGGATTTAGATTTCGTAGACAGAGTGCCTGAAGAACTATGGATGGAGGCTCGTAACATTATACAGGAGGCAGCAATGAAAACCATCCCAATGAAAAGGAAATGCAAGAAAGCAAAGTGGCCATCCAACGAGGCCTTACAAATAGCAGGAGAGAGAGGGCAAGCAAAATGCGAGGGAGATAGTGAAAGATACAGGAAATTGAATGCAGATTTTTAAAAAAATAGCAAGGAGAGACAAGAGGGCCTTCTTAAATGAGCAATGCAAAAAATAGAGGAAAACAATAGAATGGGGGGGGGACAGAGATCTGTTCAAGAAAACTGGAGATATGTAAGGAACATTTCATGCAAAGATTACCATAATAAAGGACAAAAGTGGTAAAGACCCAACAGAAGCAGAAGACATCAAGAAGAGGTGGCAAGAATACACAGAGGAATTATACCAGAAAGATATGGATGTCTTGTACACCGCAGATAGTGTGGTTGCTGGCCTTGAGCCAGACATCCTGGAGAGTGAAGTCAAATGGGCCTTAGAAAGCATTGCTAATAACAAGGCCATTGGAAGTGATGACATTCTAGCTGAAATTTGAAAATTTAAAAGATGATACTGTTAAGATGCTATACTCAATATGCCAGCAAGTTTGGAAAACTCAGCAGTGGCCAGAGGATTGGAGAAGATCAGTGTACATCCCAATCCCAAAAAGGGCAGTGCCAAAAAATGCTCCAACTACCACACAATTGCACTCATTTCACATGCTAGCAAAGTTATGCTTAAAATTCTACAAAGCAGACTTAGGCAGTATGTGGACCAAGAGCTCCCAGAAGTGCAAGCTGGATTTCAAAGGGGCAGAGGAACCAGAGATCAAACTGCAAACATGCGCTGGATTATGGAGAAAGCTAGACAGTTCCAGAAAAACATCTACTTCTGCTTCATTGACTACGCAAAAGCCTTTGACTGTGTCGACCACAGCAAACTGGAAAGTTCTTAAAGAAATGGGACTGCCTGATCACCTCAACTGTCTCTTGAGAAATCTCTATGTGGGACAAGAAGCTACAGTTAGAACTGGATATGGAACAACTGATTGGTTCAAAATTGGGAAAGGAGTACGACAAGGCTGTATATTGTCTCCCTGCTTATTTAACTTATATGCAGAATTCATGTGAAAGGCTGGACTGGATGAATCCCAAGACGGAATTGAGATTGCAGGAATAAATATCAACAACCTCAGATATGCTGATGACACAACCTTGATGGCAGAAAGTGAGGAGGCATTAAAGAGCCTTTTAATGAGGGTGAAAGAGGAGAGCGCAAAATATGGTCTGAAACTCAACATCAAAAAAACCAAGATCATGGCCACTGGTCCCATCACCTCCTGGCAATAGAAGGGGAAGAAATTGAGGCAGTGAGAGATTTTACTTTTTTTGGTTCCATGATCACTGCTGATGGTGACAGCAGTCATGAAATTAAAAGACACCTGCTTCTTGGGAGAAAAGCAATGACAAACCTAGACAGCATCTTAAAAAGCAGAGACATCACCTTGCCTACAAAGGTCCATATAGTTAAAGCTATGGTTTTCCCAGTAGTGATGTATGGAAGTGAGAGCTGGACCATAAAGAAGGCTGATTGCCAAAAAATCGATGCTTTTGAATTATGGTGCTGGAGGAGACTCTTGAGAGTCTCATGGACTGCAAGAAGATCAGACCTATCTATTCTGAAGGAAATCAGCCCTGAGTGCTCACTGGAAGGACAGATCCTGAAGCTGAGGCTCCAATACTTTGGCCACTTCATGAGAAGAGAAGACTCCCTGGAAAAGACCCTGATGTTGGGGAAGATTGAGGGCACAAGGAGAAGGACGACAGAGGAAGAGATGGTTGGATAGTGTTCTCGAAGCTACGAACATGAGTCTGACCAAACTGCGGGAGGCAGTGGAAGACTGGAGTGCCTGGCGTGCTCTGGTCCATGGGGTCACAAAGAGTTGGACACGACTAAACGACAACAACATATTAAATACAGCAAGCTTAGGCATCTGCTGATACGTCAGTTTCAAGGCAATGATAGTATTGTGTTATTAATATTCGTGTTTTGTGAACTACAAAATGTTTTTGAAAAAAAAGCAAGGAAACAGGTGCCGGAGACTAGTTTTTATTTTTCCTTTCTAATTATACACCTAAACCCTCAAGAATTTGAATTTTAAAGAAGCAAGCATCCTTAAAGTGGAAACAAAAGTTATTTTTGCCAGTTTAAAGTAAAATCATGTCTCTTATTTATGTAAATAATGCAAATCATACTTGTTTCTTTTAACAGTGAAAACGCGAACAGCTCAACTAGCCAAAATAAAGTGGGTAATAAATATTGTATTCTACATTTTGCAGGTAAGTAAAATTGGTTTATATATGGAAGCCTTTCAAAGCTAAAGGGGTTCAGCTGATTAACTTTGCATGACTTTTAAAATGTGTTTATGGAAGGGGTCGATTGGTCTGTTTTTGTTTGATTTTGTATTTGCATTTTGTACTTTTCTGTTGTGAACTGCCCTGGGATCTTCGGATGAAGGGTGGTATACAAATTTAATAAATACTAAAAATTGATTCTCAGCCATCCTATATAATAATGTCCATGTTGTCCCGTGTGTCCCTGGGTCACTGCGCATGTGCCCCAGGGATACAGGGATTGGACAGCAGAGACTGCGCGCGCACTCTCCCCCCAGTCTGCCTCCTCCAACCGCCGCTCCCGCCGGAACCGCCGCTCCCGCCGGACACCGCCTCACTGCAGGGCACGTCAGGGAAGCGAGGGTGGAGGCCAGCGAAGGCCTCCTCACAACCCTCCCTGGCCGTGAGGAGCGGCGGTTGGCGGAGGCGGGGGGGGAGAGTGCGCGCGTCTTTCCTGTCGGCGGCTGGGGGAGAGGAAGGAAGGAGGAGAAAGCAGCGCTTTCTCCTCCTCCGTTCCTGTCCCCCTGCCGCCGACAGCAAGGACGGGTCCCAGGGTTCGGAGAAGCGCTGCGCAAGCGCTTCTCCGAACCCTGGGATGTCTGCTTCCTGTCGGCGGCTGCGGGAGAGGAACGGAGAAGGAGAAAGCAGCGCTTTCTCCTCCTCCGTTCCTGTCCCCCTGCCGCCGACAGCAAGGACGGGTCCCAGGGTTCGGAGAAGCGCTTGCGCAGCGCTTCTCCGAACCCTGGGACCCGTCCTTGCTGTCGGCGGCAGGGGGACAGGAACGGAGGAGGAGAAAGCGCTGCTTTCTCCTTCTCCGTTCCTCTCCCGCAGCCGCCGACAGCAAGGACGGGTCCCAGGGTTCGGAGAAGCGCTGCGCAAGCGCTTCTCCGAACCCTGGGATGTCTGCTTCCTGTCGGCGGCTGCGGGAGAGGAACGGAGAAGGAGAAAGCAGCGCTTTCTCCTCCGTTCCTGTCCCCCTGCCGCCGACAGCAAGGACAGGTCCCAGGGTTCGGAGAAGCGCTGCGCAAGCGCTTCTCCGAACCCCAGAATTCTAGCGCCCGTTATTGAACGGGCTGAAAACCACTAGTGTGCAATAATATCCAATGTTTATATTCGGAAACAAATTCCCTGCACATAATAAATCAGGTATTGTTTCACATGTTCAGTTATGTGATACGCATGCACACACACTTATTCTCTTTGGTTGGTATTGTTTTATATGAAGGTACATTCAGTTATGTGATACACGCATATACGCCAGAGTTGTATAGTCCAAGTACAGATTTACCCTCCAAGTGAAAATTAGGCCATAGGTTTTCCTTTGCTCTATCTTATCATCTGGCAACCAATCACGTGAAGCTGTGTCCAGTGCCATGCACTCTGAATAGTCCAGCATGGAAAATGCAGACTTCCCAGCTGTTACAATGCAAGCCAAGAAGTGATGGCTAGCAAAGAAGAAGCTGTGTTCCTTAGGCAGTACAATTATCTCATATGGGGCAAGGGACCAGGGTTCTCACTTTGTGTGGCACTGACTTTGAGGTCACAGTACAGTCGTACCTTGGTTCTCGAACGAAATCCGTTCCGGAAGTCCGTTAAACTTCCGGAAATGTTCGAAAACCAAGGTGCAGTTTCTGATTGGCTGCAGGAGCTTCCTGCACTCAATCAGAAGCCGCAGAAGCCACATCGTATGTTCAGCTTCCAAAAAACATTTGCAAACTGGAACACTCACTTCTAGGTTTGCGGCGTTAGGAAGCCAAAATGTTTGAGTCACAAGGTGTTCCAGAACCAAGGTACAACTGTAGTTGTATTGATTTTTTAAACAGTGGGTTATTTTTAAGGATAACATGGGCATCTAGCACTTGCTAGGCATCAGAAATGCTGGTTGCGCAGCTAGATGTAAAGCACTTTTTTATTTTGAGGTTTTCATGCATAATCATGTAACGATGGTTTTAATTCCAGGCTGCCTTAATGATCTCACTAATCTGGAAGTATTACTCTGAACCAGTTACTGTGCTTCCAAGCAAATGGCTAGCTCCACTAGAACGTTTAGTAGCTTTTCCAACAGGAGTGGCAGGTAAGCCTATTTTATGTAACTGCTTCTCAAGCTTTTCCAGGAATTTCATATATCTTTCCTTTCTTAATATTATACATGAGTTGATTTCAAATGCATTGCCACACCTCTGCCTTCCCAGATTCCTGAGTAGTTGCAGAAGCTAATAAGGCTTGGCTCACCATGTTGCTCACCATGTTGAAATGAAGAAGAGATGTAGTGAGAGCACAGGTTGTTGTGTAACTCCATAATTTACATTGGAGAAGGAAGAACTTAGTGGATTATGCCCATAGTCACACACCTAACCACATTTTTCATTTGCATAGAGAATCCAGATTACACATTAGTGGTACTGAGTTTTATATAATTCTTCTGAATCAATAGTTATAGATATATCCTTATGCAAGTGTTTTCTGCAACTACTGGTGTTGCTACTGAATCTGTTTTCTTGACCCTACATGTTTAAATATGTATGTTTTAGTTACTGAGAATACTAGTGTCTTATAGCATGTATTTCTTATTTTTAGGTGGTGTTGGCATTACTTGTTGGTTGGTGGTTTGTAACAAAGTTGTGGCCATTATGCTTCACCCTTTCAGCTGAGAAGGAATCCTAGTTTCAGCAGACTTCTCAGTTTCTTGTGAAATACAGCATCCATACATTGTACCATCTGGAATGTACATGCCTATGAAAAGCAGGCAGGGTTTGGGATTGAGTAATAAAGCATCAATAAATCTTATTGTAACATTCTGTTAATATTTTAATGTATTGTATTGTGTAAATTTCCTTTTCAGTTTGTAACCTGCAGTGCTGGGCATAAGTTCTATTTAAATTGATAGTTGATCAATCCTAACCATGGCTACTCAGAGTAAGTCCCATTGAAATCAGTGGGTCTTAATTCCAGGTAAGTGAGGTTAGGGTTGCAGCCTACATGCATGTAATGGTTTTAAAGCCAAGTAGACATTTTAAAAGTGAAAGGAAAATAGGTTTTTAAAATAATGTGGTTTCTTGTAACTTTGTCCACATTTGTTTCTCTATTGTAATTTCAGTGTTGTCAAATATGTTATGATTTAGTGTTCTACTCCACTACCACAGTACAAAGACATAATATACCATAGTTCACTAAACTAGGAACAAGTGTCAAGTCCACATTCTACCAACTTAGCACTTCAATCATGGGAACTACAGGTCCCTATTACATCAGGCTAAGATCTAAAATGAGGATCAGTTTATGGTTTCAGATTCCGGTTAGTAAGTTATTATGAAATCACAGGTCTCCTAAAGGCAGTGTATGAGGAGACGGGGAGCATACCGGTCCAACATTTTTTATGGCCAGGAACTTTCCAGCTAATCTAGCCTGTATTCTATTTTTGACTGTATCTGCCTGATATCAGTTCCTTCCTTCTCTTCTGATTCTTCTTTAAGATGATTTTGATTAGTGTCAAAATATTACTGGAAGGGTGTTTGCCTTATGCAACAGTGGCTCTTTCACCCCCTCTTGGCCACATGCTGTGTTTTTGCTTAGAGAATTCAGCATGATGCATATTTTATTCTAGCCACTTGTGTGTAAGAAATAGGAGGAGATGTGAGAAGTTACATGTTAGATAAAATTTCCAAACAATCATTGACACAAATAAACTTGCTGGATAGGTTTGTACTAAATCTGTACCCATTTGATGACTGGAAGCTTTTAGGTTCCCATGTAGGGAATAATATAGTTCTTAACTTCATCTACTGCCCAGGTGATCTGCCGGCTCTCTGCAGCACATGTTCCTCTCCCACTCATATTGAGCCCATGGCTGCTGCTTTAACAGAATACTGTACAACTGAAGTGGTGCTGGTGTGCAGCTTCCCTGATCCTAAGTGCTCTACCGTAGGTACATCATGGCAGTAAGATCGATCTCCTATTTGTTAGGGACATGCAGTGATACATTGTTGCAGTTGTGTGTGTTTAATCATACTGGATCATGTTGCATATACTGTATTGACAATTATGTTCAATATTTTGTGTTCTAAGAAGGAAAATAAAAGAGAACAAAGTTGTGGGTAGCACAATATTTAATATTTAAATTACCAAGAATGTTTGATTAGAAGAAGAGCTTTTAATGGCTGTTTCGAATGTTACTTGTTTTCCATATTTGGGGTTCAGTTACATTGTAAAAAACAATATGGATATCCAATTATAACCATAGAAATTACTGTAACAACATATCTTCCTGCACTGAGAAGTTTGTATAGACAGATGAATTAGTCTGTGTAGTCTGAAGATGGCCAAATTTGAGAGTTAATAAAATAGGCCATACTGTCATTCTTCTTTCTGGCAACAGCCCCATAACTTGCACCCGTTATGTCTATATCAGATTACACAAATCAACATGGATAGGTCAAAAGCGCCCTATCTGAAGGCCACTTCATCTAAGCATTCACTTTCCTAACTGGAACCATGTAGATAAGTTGAATCACTGCATTCGTTTAAGAGGCTTTGTGGAATGGAATAAGTGATGCAGTGCCTCATTTTTCTATTGTAAATACACATTAACTGTCTTTTTCCCCAATAAGTTTTACCACCAATGTCTATTCAATGCAATTCTTTTCAATGTATTCTTATTTAGAGCTCTAGTAATAGACCTGTCATTGTGCTTCATTTTAATTTTTAAAAATGCACTGCAATGTGATGATTTCATTGTTAAATATAAACTGATAACTTATCTTGCATGCATGTTTTTCTGCAATGGAATATAAAATGTCTACCTCTTATGGTAAATGAAACTTTCTCTTGGGGGAAACCCAGTCTGCAGCAGTTAATGAGTTATTTTCACATACCGTGTGTGTTTTAAGATGAAAACATTGTTAAATTATAGCAGTAATTATTTAAAGTTTTCCAGGAAGGCAAATGTATGGAAAACCTTTATATGGGCTTGTTTGGAATCGCCACACTGCAAACCATCATTGACTTGTGAAATCTCATAAGCCTTTTCACTCATCAAAGTTTTTTTTTCCTTACCTGCCTCTTTTAAATTAAGTTTTGAGTGACTGTCCTTTAAGATGCAGCTTGGACCAAAGAGTTCTTCCATAAGAGTGGTTTTCTTTTCTGTTGATACTGCAGGAATGTGTTCTTTGCCATGTGTTGACATGGTGTCCTTTTGCCTTGTTTTGGTAACCTTACCAAATGACGGTTCATAGGCACTGCTTGAATTTTCTGCCTTCAACTCAGCTATTTCACCCTGATGTCTATTCACTTGTCTACTACTGCAGGTAGTGCTTGTGTTGGACAGTGGACCTGTTGAAGGGTATCCCTGATGCAAATTTTCAACAGCTTCTGAAAATACATACTGTTTCTTTAATGTGGATGGTGTTTTGTATCTTTGTGTTACTGTTTCCATTTTATCACAGTTCACTTGTTTTGGCTCATTTTCTTGTTTTTCAGTTGCAACTTCTTCCTGGTTATTCATTTTTTGTTGGATGTCATGTGTGGACTCCAATGCTTGGTCTGTCCTTAATTTCTCAAACTCTTCTTTCAACAAGTTGAGCCTTTGTCTTTCTCTCCTGTTTTTCTGTCTTTCTAGGTTTTCACATCTGAAAAGCTTTTCTGTTTTTGGACATATCTCTTCCCCTAATAACTCTACAAAAGAATATTATTATTTCAACAGTAAAAGTTGTTAGAAGTCAGTCAATAACATTTTATATCATAATTTTTATATTCAGACAGAAATTAAAACACTGCACGCACATCTATAGATTTAGTAGCTACAAATGACCTTAAACACAGAATTGGCACCCTTAGCAAATCAGCTTCTGGGAACTCCCCACCCACTGCTTAGCTGAATTTCATGTGTCAGCTGAGAAGAGGTAGGTTGAGCAGAGGGCAGAAGAGGCAGTGTGTGTGATTGTGTTGATATGTTAAATGAGTGACTGCTTGTCGGGTACTGTTCCTTTTGGGTCTGGCCCCATCCAGCCTGGCTCAAGAGTATTACACTAAGATAATCTGCTCTTTGGGCTGAAAAAAGACACTGCTGCTGAAAGGTTTGCTATATCTGTAGACATATCAGATTTGAAATACTGTTAAGATACCTGTGCATGCTATATTCGAAATCTGTTGCATTGTTAATTTTTGATTTTGATGAACTTCTGTTTTTGATTCCATCTCTTTATCCACATCACATAGTTTGTCTTTGAAATTAATATCTTTGGTTATCAACTCCTAAAAAAATAATAGAAAGAAAAACACATATATGTCAGTTTGATTTGCACTTTGTAGCTTTCGAATGTCTTTGAATAGCAGCAAGTGATGGATAGATTTCAGTTCTCAATCCATGACCTAATTTGCCTCCATAAAGTAAACAGAATCTATCTGAACTTCCCTCAAATTAACATAGGCTTAAGAGTACGCTGGCTTCAGCCTCATACTTTGTTTGGAGAGATCACACTAAAGTCCACAACACAGGAAGGTAAAGGTAAAGGACCCCTGGATGGTTAAGTCCAGTCAAAGGCGACTATGGGGTTGCAGCGCTCATCTTGCTTTCAGGCCGAGGGAACCGGCATTTGTCCACAGACAGCTTTCCGGGTCATGTGGCCAGGATGACTAAACCGCTCCTGGCGCATGAAGGACCATGACAAGTGCCAGAGCGCATGGAAACGCCATTTTCCTTCCCGCCGCAGTGGTACCTATTTATCTACTTGCACAGGCATGCTTTCAAACTGCTAGGTTGACAGGAGCTGGGACAGAGCAACGGGAGCTCACCCCATCGCGGAGATTCAAACTGCCGACCTTCCGAGCAGCAAGCCCAAGAGGCTCAGTCAGAGTAGAAAAATGTCTTTAAATAAAACAAGGACGTGTCCCCTGTGACTTTCTGACCATAAATCACAGAAACAAAGTGGAAGGGAGGTTTTTTTTTTTGCTTTCCTCAGAAGTCCTGTTTAAGAACTTAAGATTCCACCTGGATCAGACCAAAGGTTTATGTCAGCATTCTGCTTACACCAATGCCAAAGGCTCACAAGTAGAACATGATCACAACAGCACTCCCCCCGCTCAAGATCCTCAGGGACTGGCACCCAGGGATATAGGCCTTTGATACTGGAGGAAACGGAGCCATCAAGACTAGGCCACTGATGTCCTTGTCCTCCATGAATCTGCCTAAAACCCTTTAAAAGTCATATTAGCTGTTGTCCATCACTGCTATGCACCATGTGAAGAAATACTTTTTCCCTGTCCTGAATCTCTCAACATAGCAGTACAACCCATGAAAAGTGTGCAATGCAAACATGTCTGTCATTTCCTGCTCTTATCCAGGAACTGGACAAAAATTATGATATGAAATGAGAAGCCCACAGTTTCTCTCATGTCCTTACCAAGCATAGGAGTGGTGAAGAGACATTGTGCAAGGCAATTTAAGTTCACAGCCCCTTTTCCCTTCACTATCCTGTTGCTAAATTGTAATTACTATCTCAATATCCTCTTGAGGATGGTGCAGTCATACTCTAATATATGGTGTAGGTAGTTGCACAGATTTTTTTCAATGGGTGTTCATACAGCTGTGCCAAGAGCAAATCATATAACATTAGGTTCCCTGTGAATATCTTATGTCTTATCTAGCCCTTATTTATAGCAGTTGGACTTGTTTAGCCAAGCTAACACAACAATCCTCAGTGTGTTTACTGAAAAGCAAGTCCCTCTTCCTATTATTATATTATTTAATAAATTTATATACCACCCTATACCCACAGGTCTCAGGGTGGTTCACAGCTGTAGGCCTGCTTTGCTCATAACACTAACTCAAGTAATGCATTAGTCCTGAAAAACTATGAGTGGCAAGCCAATAAGAAGCCTATAGCTCATGGCTTATTTGGAGCAAGACAAATCATGAACCAAGGTTCCATCATAAGACAGACAAACCATGGCTTAGCCACAGGTCATGACATCCACACAGGGCTTAGGAAGAGTGCAGCTGCCACCATGGTCCTTACTTTAGGAACCAGCGTATTTGCTTGTTTGCACTAAGCCAGCATTTGTCTCAGTGTTTCATGCAAGCTGGAGTCGCCTCAATGATGAAGTAAAACTATTTCAATGAGGACAATGTTATTTTCACAATGTTGCTGTGATATGATTCAGGAAACTGAATGAATGTTAAGGAATCTGCAATTTGCAGGAAGAAATGAAGCTATAAGGCACAACAGCATGGACAAGAGTGGTTTAGAGTTGTAAAAGGATTAACTCAGATCTGCCATACCTCTTTTAAAACAACCGAACTTTTCTCTGCCTTGTGCTTTTGAAGAGCTGTTGCTTCTAGTTTCACATCTACTTGTACTGACTTGGAGACATTGACAGCTATGAAAAGACAAGAGGAAGTAAATATTGAGACGCATCCCCTCTGCACTCTTGAAAAATGAATAGGAAATGCTTATGTCTGGAATTGGTGGTGTGCTAAATATGGGACAATAAACTGAAATTCAATCCTGAGGAGACAAAAGTTCTATGGGCAGATTCATCATCAATTCAGGGAGATGGTATTCAGCCATTTCTTGATGGATTACCTTTCCCTTAAAAGTCGGGTCAGTGGATGTTCTGGTAACATCCAGGATCAGGTACTATAACATGTTATAGATATGACTGCCTGGAAGCTACAGTGCAAAATGCCACTAGCCTACCAGCTTGGACTGGATGTTTGGGTCATTGCAATGGTGCTTCAGGAATTGCAATTGCTTGGACTGTCTCCACCAACTGGCAGTGGCTCTTCAGGATTTTAGACAGCGCATTCTCAGTACTGCTTGGGGATGCTGGAGATTCTACATGCAAAGTAGTTCCTCTTCCATGAAGCTGAAGTCCCTCCTTCCCACTTTTTAAAAACTCATTTGGTGTGGCATACATTAAGCAGTCCAAGTTGTTTGAAAAAGCTAGAGTAAGGTGTTATTTTTTTGTTTTGTGGCTTACTGAGAAACCTACCTTTGAGCTGCACACACAAGCAAAGCTAGTTTCATCTCAGATGTCCTCAGAGAGGTTGGTACTTCAAGGTCCTCTGCCTTAGTCCAGTACTGGACATACAAGATGAGACGAATTCGCCAGTGAGTGGTCTTCGCTACCCCCCCCTTTTAACTTCATTAACAAAAAGCAGTCCAGCAGCTGAGCTGTTCTACCACCTTGCTGCTGCCCCACAAACTGAAACCTCGAATGCCATTTCCCTGGCTGGGAAATAGCTTCTGCTACATAGAGGTAGCCATTTCTTTTTCTGATGTCCATTGAAAGGAAACAGAAATGACATTGTTTCCCCACAGTTGGGATTTAAGTTCACATGGTGGAACAGCGGCCTTTGGCTTAATTAAGTACAAAAGGAAAGAATGAACAGACCACCCACTTGCCATTTTATCTCACAGAGAATCACACCAATTTATTTTTTATTTAGTTGAACTAACAAAGGCTAATTAATTATGTGGCAATTGATGAGTAGGGTAATTACTTGAAGAAATGGTGTGGGTGATCAGGAGTGGGGATGCCTATTAGCATATGAGTTTATTTGAAGTGATTTGAATGGGAAATCATTTGGTTTGCCTTTTGCAAAATGTAAGCTATAATAGTTTACATATTATAATAGTTTACATGTAATAGTTTTTAGAAGACATCTGAAGGCAGCCCTGTTTAGGGAAGCTTTTAATGTTTGACGGACTACTGTATTTTAATGTTTTGTTGGAAGCAGCCCAGAGTGGCTGGGGAAACCCAGCCAGATGGGCGGGGTATAAATAATAAATTATTATTAGTTTTTAAATTTGCACCTATGAATATAAATTAGCACATACAAATGTGCACCTTGTCTTTTTTGTGTTTGGTGCATATACTCTTTTGTGGTGGAGCAATGCATAAGTGGGCGCCATAACTGGACTTGCTCCCCCCAAAATGTGCAGGAGATTGCTGTCTTTCTTTACAATGCTAGACAGTTCAATGAGTGTTACTCTCAGGTAAATATGTATAGGGTTGCAACTATAAACAAAGAAACGTTTGTGTGCGCAAGTGTATACACACATACACACACAGCTATAGATAAACATATATACACATACACACCCCTGGATACATATTGCGCAGTAGTATTCATGGAGCTTTTAACTGGTCAACAGGAGGGGCTATACAGTAATGTTAACCCTACCCAATGTGAGGGGAGAGTTCCATGGGGGCTGCAGTCGATATGCAAGCTGCTTTACTGTACCACCTCCATATTTCTAACTTTAAACCAAGCTGTTGGATATAGCTTGTTGTGTTATAATTAAACATTTGATGCTGCATTTGCGTATTTCATCAGCCCTACAAAAATTACAGAGTGCAGGGAAATGCAGTGACATATCTTACAAATATGTACTATTAATACCTGCAACTGAACAAAAAATGAAATGAAATGATATTATAGGCACTCTTATTTTGCTGGTGTGATATCAAATGCAGGCTTACCCAAGACACTTAATCAGGGCAGTAGAAATTGCAGGCTGAGGACTAGGGGGAGCTATGTACCTAAATGTGTATTAGAGTGGATTGGTTTTTCTTATGGAATGACAATGATGCAAAGTTTTAAATCTTGCACAGTAATCTAGCCAATTTACTCCTGATTACCCCCAGCCCAATCATTCTCAAAGCCATAAAGTTATGAAAAAACTGTAAAATAATGTTGAGATTTTTTTAAAAAAAAATACAAAAGTGTTGTGATATTTAGAATTTGTTGCTGAAACCTCAGTTCAGTAAGTTGCTGATGGCAGAGCGATCCCTAACCCTGGCTGGGCAACAGCAGACTTTGTGCATCATAGGTGCCACTGCTCACACCAGCCAGGGTAGAAAGGGGAGCAGGGGAGAGAAAAACCTCCTCTGCAGTGCACCAGCCGGTGAGTGGGTCTAGATTGGCCCAGTGCCATCATGTGCTGGCAGTGGAGCTGACTCAGAATGTGGTGGATCCCAGGGCGGCCCAGCCCCTTTCACTCACTGGAACACCACCCTTTGGGGCTTTCTGTTTGAATTTCACCAGTGATAACACCCACTCTTTCACTGAGCAGTACAGCAAAGCGCTGAGCCAGAGGCAGTGGCACCAGTGGATCTCTTTTAGGCTGGTCAGGGGGAGGGAGACATTGCAGTCATTAAAAATAATAATAAATACTGCAGAGTTTTCGAATACAGTTTTGGCACATGAAAGCGACATTCCACATTAAAAGTGAGCAGAAAAACATTATGCTACCTTTGGGGGGAGACTCTGAATCTCCTTTGTCCTGTTGGCCTTTAAGCATCCGATTTGCATAAATATTTCTCACACCAAGTTCTCGTTCTTTTTCCTATAAAAACACAGCAGTAAGCTAAAAAGATGCAATATGATTTATTATATGGACCTCAATTATCTATGAAGCCTAAATAGATGAATTCACTATGCATCTTCCATAAAGCACCATCTTATTTTATTCTCCGTAAAAAGCATCTTATCTTAGTCATAATTTCAAAAGGCCAAATCTTCTATCGCTTGTCACTTGAAAGAAGGATGGAGCTTGTTTGGTTGAGATTGCACCTGAGAATTCTCTTTGGCATGTCCTTTTAGAATGGGGAGGGGGGAATCTTTTTCATCCGAAGGCCATATTCTCTTTTGGACAACCTTCTGGGGGCCACATACCCATGGTGGGCGGGATCAGAGGCAAAAGTGGATAGAGCAACAAATATAAATTTTACATTTGTGCAGGAGGCTAGTTTCTTCACACTCACAGGACACATTCCAGCCAGGCAGAAACACACAGGAAGGGTACAAAGCAGGTGCATAGCTGCCAAGTTATCCCTTTTTTTAAGGGATTTTCCCTTATGCTGAATAGGCTTCCTCGCGAGAAAAGGGAAAACTTGGCAGCTATGAGCAGGTGTGAGATTCCTGAGGACCAGAAAGGTTCCCTATCCCTGTTTTGCGTTTGCTGAGGGACTCCATGGCACCACAGCTGTTCCTGACAATGTGGTATTCAAAGCACTAATTCTTTGCACTACAAGTTCAGCCATTACTAAAAGGGTAACTTCTAAAGCAAAAAATCAAAGCTGGTGAGTAGTTAGCTCAACCTTTGCTTCTTATCTGACATTTGTGCAACAGTATTAACTATTTACTTGTAAATGTGCTGTAGCTTTTTTTTTACAAATGCACCACAGCAGCTTTATGTAGTCACATCCATTCAGTGGAAGACCCTCCCAAGGGCGATTTGACAAACCTGCTCCAAAGAAAGTTTCAGGCAGATAGTTAAAACTCACCAATTTGACAAGGATTTTAAAATCCCTGCCAATGTTTTATCTTGTCTAGCTGCTATCTTAGTTTCAATTTGTGAACTGATTTTCTTATTAATTGTATTGCCTTTTATAATGATTATAGTATTTTAAGCTACTTTTTGAGGACATGTGATCCAAAAGCAGCCAGGAATCTAATTATAAGCAAACAAAATCTCACTATATTTTATCGTTCACAGCTTATAATGTCTGATACTTGAAACACAAGAAACCAGCTAATCAATCTGTTCTCACATTCAGTGTTTAATCGCCACATTTAAGAATACTTTTATTTTTGCACTAGAATACATGTTTTTAAAATAGCATCTCCTCTCGCCTGTACTAGACATTGGAAGATGTGCAAATGCTCTCGATAAATTGCTAATTCTCTTATAGTAAAATAAACTTGAGGCTTAAATACCTTGATTTTTTGGTTAAGCGACTTGATTTCCATTTGCAAATTCGTGGTAATCAACTGAGCTTCAAGAGTCTTTTTCTTCTCAACTGCTAACTGATGACTAAAGGAGGTATTATTCAACAGCAGCTGCTTTTCTAAGACCTAAAGATATTACAAACGCATGACCATGTACTTTATCTCCTGCCTACTGAGAATTATACAATATTAAATGTAACAGGACCGAAGTACTACGACAGACATTGCAAATTTTAATAAACTTATTTGGAAAGATGAAAAGCCCCATTCGTATTAATGATATCAGTGGTTTATACTACTCTTAAAAATAATTTGATTTTTTAAATAATGAGAACAAGTATGCTTATGGTAAACAAGTCTAGTAGGAAATTGTATCCATAATCAGAAATATTGTATCATGTGTTCTCTCCCTCTCCCTCTCTTTTGAAATCTAGAAGGAGAATCTTCCATTCCCATAGCAGTTAGTTAGTAGTGAAAATCTAATGTGTGCCCTAATTTTTGCAACATAATTTGGCCAAAAAAGGTGTGCATTGCATTCGAGTAAATACGGTAATAATAGCTTTGAAATAAGCTGTTCTGGTTCCTAAGCTCCAAGTGTGTAGTTATGCGCATGGAGTTCCTGCCTGAGAAGGTGTCCTGTGTTATGGTGATCTGTGTACAGAGCGGTCCCCATCCCTAAGGTAAATAGGAAAGCCTCAGCACACTCATGAATTCCTGCACATCTAAACAATAGCTTGGCCAGGACTGTTAATTAGAAATCTAGCTGCACTCTGCTATTTCTTGCTGTAATTCTAGTTACACTGCACATTAGTATACTGCACATTAGTACCTGAATTTTCTTATCTCCATTTTCCATTCTTTGTGTGAGGCTGTTTAACCTGCGTCTAAGTTCTCCTCTTTCTGCGAGATTCTTGTCTTCTGAAAGTTTCTGCAATGCCAGTAAGGTATCTTTTGTCTTTAGCAGTTGTGCCTCAACTTCTCTAAGTTTCTTGGACGCACTGCGCTCCTGCTCTTGAGATTTCCTAAGAAGTACCCTTAGAGTCCTCACTTCACCACATTGTTTTGCTAGAAGATCAGGCAGATTGGTCTCTGCATTTTCGTATTTACTTATTGCTTTCAAATGTCGATATTGAAGCCGCTTCAAGATCTGATTTTCCATGTTAGATGCCTCCAGTTTTTTCTTCAGAGCAGAGACTTCATTTTTCAGCTCTTTAACTTTGTGAAGCCTGGCTGACAATAAGCGGCAAGCTACATTGTTCTTCTGGGAAGTGATTATCTTGCTAGTATTGAAAAAGCTCTTTTGCTGCTGTTTCTTCTTAGGAAGTGTTTTACCCCCTACATTAAGAACAAAACAAGCTAAAATGGTATAATACTAGAGAGAGTAAGAGAATGTAAATCCATATAACAGAGATGGGGGACCTGTGATCCTCCAAATATTACTGGATTACAACTTGCATCATCCCTGACCATTGGCCATGATGACTGCGGCTGATGGGGCTTGAGTCCAAGAACATCTAGCGGTTTTCTGTCATTTCTGTATAAGTTGCTTACTAAAAGTTAAATACACCCTCAGGAAGTGATAGAATGCGCAAAAGACTTTATTGTTCAAACATGTTGAGCTTATGTATTCATTGCATCAAAAAATCCCCTGCGATTCCCCCAAAGATTGTATAACTGATACAATCAGAGTGTCAACCCATACAGGTGATCACACTTGAGGTCTCCTTAAATAACTAAAAGATTAGGCATGTGTGAATGTGTGTGGCCATGTTCAAACATCATACTAAAGACGGATCAGCATACTTTGAATGAGTCATAGTGTTGCCTCAGACTCACATACCCTCCTGCTTCCATAGATGGTGAAGAGTTCAGCAGCTCTCAGTTCTGCTTTTAGTTAACCAAAACTTAGTATGTTCCTCAGAGCCAGAAATGTGGTCAGCATTAACTATGGTTAATTCAAACAAACTAGCTGCAGAAACCATGGTTGGCTTGTTTTAAACTAACCATAGTTAATGTTAATACCACAAGGAACTTTGGTTAACCACAGTTTCCAAACACAAAAGTAGACATGAAAGATTCTGAACTCTACTGTGCAGCTGTGCAGGAAGTGGGGAAGGAAGAATCACAAGTCTGGGGCTTGTGGACACCCATTCATATTATGCACATTTTTTTAAAAAAAGTATTTATCTGGGATGGTTATAAACTTCTAAACATTACAAAAGACTTCTAAACATTACAAAAGGGGAAGCTAAAATACAGCAATCCATTAAAATAATAAAAACAGATATAACAGTTCTCAAAACAAACAAAAAACCCACACAATTGGATATTGCCTGTAAGTCATCATTCTGTGACAGCCTGTACAATAATGGAGGGCACACACTCCAAAGGGCAGTGTGTTCTACAAGCAGGAATTTGAAGAAAGGGTATTGTGCATTTGTTAGCATGTCCAAAGTGTCAGCATTAATATGAATAATACCTGTAAATTCCCCACAGAATACTGGAAAGCTTTTACCTGACTCCATTTCATACAGGTGACATCAATGTTCAACAGGAGAAAAATCTGGGAATACTAGTCCAAGACAAATTATGCATCTATGGAGCAGCAGCAGTCCTGGAGGGTTTGCCTCCATTTATTCCTGAATGGCATCTTGTTTTATTCATTTATTTACTTTATTTTATTTTTTTAAAAAACCAAAAAAACGTCTTTATTTAAATAATTTATATACCGCTTAACCACAACTTAACTTGAAGCGGGGTTTTTTTTTTAAAGATACAGAAAGTTTAAAAAAATGGAAACCAGTTAAAACTATAGAAGCATACTTTCGTCTAAAATACCTGCTGGAATAATAGCAATCTTGAAATGCTGTATTAAAAAGAACAGGCAGCTGTCTCTAAGCAGCTACTGCTAAACAGGCTTGCAAAACGCAGTAACTGAACAAGGCCTCTAAGTTGGCAGTTACACTCCGACATGAGAGGTCACAGAAATGTTTTCAAAAGCACGCAAAACACCAATGGATACACACAGCATTTCTCCACATTCTTACATCAGAGAAAACGAAAAAGTGAGTAGCAGTGGGGCAGGCGGGGGGGGGGCTGCACTGCTCACCTGGCTTCCCAACGGCAGCAACGCTGTTGATTATTGAGAGGGGCAGAGATGGGGCAGAGAGGCGAGGGAGCAGAGGGAGCATCAGATTGGCTCCACCCGCACTGCTGCACTGAACCAGCTTTCCACCTCCCACTTTTGGTACCCAGAAGTGAAACTGGCGTTGCGAAGCCGCTCCATCCCACTCTGCCCCACCAAACACTACTGTCTAGAGCCCTTACTAAGGAATATGAAGTCCTGGAAAGCAAAAGAAAAACAAAACAAACTTTCCATTCCAGGGAACTAATCAGTAAGTGATTGGAAAGGTAACCTCGTTTGAGGTAAAGGTCTCTAAACTCAGAAAAAAGAGATTTGGGTTCTGAATTCTGAGGGAATAAATTCATCCAGACAAGTGTCCCCTCTATTTTAATTTCATTTTTAAACTTTTTTCTTTCTTTTCAATTTTTAGTTGTCTTAGTGAAGCTCCAATACAAAATTCAGTTTTAGGTTTTTGTTGTTTTTTTTACTTGGAATTGTAAACATATTTTACTTCTATGCGGAAATTATTGTTTTTCTCTTTTTATAGTCTGCAGACCACTTCAAGATGTTCTATTTATATTATTCTATGTCTTAGCTCCCTATGATGTTCAAACACTGTTTTTGTGTAACTCCTTTCGAAGAGTTACAGTTCTACAGATTTTCAAAACAGGGTTTCTTAATTAATGGGCATCATGCTCATTAGACAGTAGATAGCGTAAGTTGCATGGAATTCAGCTCCTTTAGAGTAAAGCACAGATTCAGAAAAGTTAAAGCAATGTGCATGTCCATAAATGAATCTTTATTTAGGTCTATGCAACCTACCTACATTCGTGTGTGTGTGTGTGTGTGTGTGTGTGTGTGTGTGTGTGTGTGTCCATATGTACAAGAACAGAAAGTCAGTGTTGGCTCCAGGTTTGATGGCTTGTTTTTAGGTTCTCCTGACAGTATTACCTGGCATTCATCGGAGTGTTGCAGTCACCATTAATGTCGGATTCCCGGGGTGTGGGTCTGGGTAGGGGAATTTTAATATTTCACAATACATTGCCACAATGTAGCATCACTCCAGAGCACTGTGGGAAATTAAACTGGTGGCTTCCATACCCCTAATTAAGGTAGCCATTTTAATTTCCCACGGTGCCCCAGATCCATACTATGTTGGGGGCATTGTGGCAAATTCAAATAGCAGGTCCCAAGTGGGGGCTTCCCAGTAGTCAACAGGAGGCCCAGACCAAGTGACAGTGGTGCACGCTGTTCTGAAAGGTGCCTGAGGATGCCATGTGTTGATGCTGGGTCTGGGGAGAACTCTGGACATAGCATGCAAAGCACACTGTGATTGTGGTAGGGAAACAATGAGCAAGAGCAGGGACATGTTGGGGTGGAAAATAGAATGGATGAATACAGGGGAAGTTTGCCTAGACAAAGGTAGAAGGAGAAGGGCATTGTTATCATTACATTGCAGGGTGATGGGGAAGGAAGGAAGGTGGGCTAGAGATGCATTAGTATGCCTTCATAGCAAATAAAAAACATTGCATCTCTCTTTTGCATGATCGAAAGAAGCAGGTGTGAAATCAATAAGGTTATCGGGACTATGCTCATTTATTGCCTTTCAACAGTTCAGAGCTTTGCTTTCAAGGGAGAAGAAACCATAGCAATTTCCCTCAAGTAAATCAATTAGTTTCATTTGGGATTTAACATTCTTTGGAGCAGATGCTGGAGGAGGGAGTGTTGCAAAATATATTCGGGGCATATCTCTTAATTTTACACACAAGTTTTTCAAGATAACAGGTAGTTCTAAAATAATGTGGTGGATTATGGATTCTACTATGCCACTGCCATCATTTGTTTTCATTCATAATGCTTTCAATTCTTTTTTGTCTCTTTTGCACACATGAAAACTACAAAGCTTGAAGGTAATGCTGAAGGTTAACTTCGCCTCAGAACTTTACCCACAGACTGCCATACCCAAATACTAGTGCTGGGATGGAGAGCTGTCATATAGACCCCGGAGGGCTGCCCACAAAGTTATGGGAACGTCTAGCAAAACATAACATACAAGCTGGCACTAGTTGACTTCGATTCTCCTTTCCATCTGGTTTTGCCCTGCCTTTCTTTCCTCTGCCCCATACCCTCCCTCTTTTTAATGCTTCTTCCTACAAGTGGTTTCCAAAAAATATAGCATTTGAAGCAGGGACACTTCAGCAATAAAAATGAAGAAGCACAACTGCCAGTTCCCCAGCAAAGCCTTGGTCTTCATTAGTTCTGACATAATCTGTCAACAGTAAGCTAACATTAGCAGCGATCAGCGTGGTCCACCACCTTCTTACCTTTGGCTTGGTGATCATTTTCCTTTGTTTTCATGGATAATTCCTCCTCCTTGGTTTCTGGCTGTTCTAAAATACTGCTGTAGCCACTGCCATTGCTGCAAGGGGTTTCTGAAGAGTATGTGTGAAAATCTTCATAATAGTAGACCTGAGAATTTCTGCAATTGTCCTCCTCTGAATAACTGCTGCTACTGCTGCTAGCCCTTCTTGAAACATCCTGGTTGAAGTCATTGGAATAGTCAAGCTGAAAAGTTCCACACTGACTGGAACATTTACTACAGTGGCTAACTTTAGTGCTGCATTTGCTTTGGGTGCTCTTGCAGACCCTACTAGGAGAATCACTTGGACTTCTACTTTTTGTAACTTGTTCACATTTATTGTCTTCTTGGACTACAAAATGGAGAATGTAGTCATCTGAAGCCATCATTCCATTGTTAAGAGATCCACAGCCTACCAAAGTCAAGAGGATTGTCAATTATATTGAAAACCACAAAAAGAACATGGTGCTTAAGTCAGAAATTAAAATTATGCTGTTTTCTCACTGCTTATGCACAGCCTCATCCTTTGTTCTTTGGAAGTAGATTGTTCTAATTCTGCACCAATAAATCTCCACTGTTTCTGCCACCTTTATTATATAATTTACTTTCCAAAGATGTGATATGCTTGTACTATAGTATAGACTATATTCTTAGCATTGTCATCCACAAATGGCAATTCCTCATGAACATTCCTTGAGTTCCGAGTTCTCTCAAGGAACTAAAAAGGCTAAAACAAAAGGAATAGTGTTGACATTTTTACATATTGCAATGCAAAGGATTTAAACTTGCATGGAAAATTTTTGCATCAGCCCAAACTGCCTCCAGACAAATGTATGCAGCCACAGCATTAATCTTGGCAATTAAACTGAGAAAGGGGAACGGCAAGTCACCCTTTGCTACTGCAGAAGCCCACAAAGAACCAAAGGCCCCTAACTGCATGAACTACCTTTAATGTTTAACTTGCTGAGCCCTCTACTACACAGCTTTTATATAAATGAAGCTGAATTCTGAGATTCAGAGAAAGGCAACAAAGCAAGCGCTGGGAGGAAGTATTGAGAAGCGACATGGAACAATAGTGGTGGGAGAAGTTAAAAAAAAAAACTTCTGAAAAGTTTCAAAAATTAAATAAAAGAGGAACTGTTGGGGGAAAGTATCACTGCCCCACGGGATCAGTGAACCCTGGAGCTAGCTAGGTACAGGGCTGCAATCTCGCTGCGGGTAGCTTCCCCCTCTCCTGCTGGTGGGGCTGGAGGAGTCGCAGGGGATAAACGACAGAAGCAATTCCGGCAAGTTCAGGAGGAAGGAGAAAGGAAGATCTGCTGCCCCCCCGAAGGAGCGCGCTTCCTACAGTCCTTTGATGATCCCCCACGTGCTCCGCCCTAACCTTCTTGGACCTCGCTTACCCAGAGCCAGGACCAAGAACAACTCTTATTCCCTGTGCAGGGCTTAGGCTTCTTCCCTTCTCCCGCGCGCAGACAGAAGCTTCCACCCCGCCGCTCCTCTGTCCACGTTACCTGGTTCCTTGGGCTACATGGGCGGAAGGAGTTGTTTTCAGGTCTCCGTTACTGTGGCAACCGCAGAACTTCGCCGAGCGTCATGGGACTAGTAGGGCAGGACAAAGGGGCCTCGCCGCTCGCTCGCTGCGCAGCCCCCAGCCCGCCTCCCCTTCTCCACCGCGGCTCAAAGGTTTTCTTGTTTTATCCCGGCAGCAGAGGCCCCAAGTTATCCGTCCGTCCTCCCCGCGGGCCGTGAGAAAATGAGATTGACTCGAGAGATCGACTTCCTCGGCGATCTCGCCCAAAAACAAGGGCGCGCACTTTCCTAATGGGCAGTGTGATGAGTATCACGCATCTCTCAGGGACTCTTCAGGTGTAGGGTAGCCAACGTGGCTTCTGTCCAACTAGAGTAAAGGATCCTGTCGGATGAAGGGGCAGACTCCAGAGACTGGCACCCAATACAATGTGCTGTGTATTTTTAGCAGGGGAAGTTTCTCTCTTGACTTCTTGCGCCGCTGGACCCTGGAGTGGCAAGGGAACCAAAGTTCTGCTCTCCTTATAAAACAATAAGTTGGGGTCGCCCTCCCTTTCCAGGTGGGGTGAGATGGGCAGAAGAGGGAGCTGCAGTTCAGTTCAGACTCGGCGGCGGCGGCGGCAGGTTGCGGATGGGTTTCTTTGTCCCACCGCCAGGGCCAGCGAGAGTAGCTGACGACGATTACGTTTCTTTCCTTTTGACATCTCTGCTGTCTGAAATGAGTGGAAATCTGGATAGGTTTCTTTTTCTCAAATACGAGGTTTGGAGGAATGTCACTGGCCTTTATTTTGGAATAAATAATTACGTTGCTGGCAGCATCGAGAGTCTATTGAAACTGTCAAATGGCTGATTTTTTTGGTAAAAATAAAACCATAAAACATTTTCCATCACTCTCATACACACACAGAGAGAATACACCATTCAAATGGACATGTTTAGTAAGAGTTATACAAGGTACTAAAACTTGAGATTTTGGAGGAAGCAGGGTCCAAATTAGTTTTATATTCTGATGCTTTTCATCCAGAGTTTTTCAGGTCACGGTGCAGGACCAACCTCATCTCAAGACATGCCAATACTTTTTTTTGCCTGGCCATTTATGGGAGCAGCCCTAAAATCCACTGTGTGCAATAAACAACCGATCACTGGAACAATGGCCATGGAGGAGAAGCCAGCGCATTTCAATGGCCCTTCTACCTCATTCTTTTTAGTGTTGTTCTCACTTTTGGATCCTGGTTTGCAACCCGGCTTAAAACTGAACAAGCTTGGGACCTGAGCTCTTGTTTCCGCGGCAGTTCTTGTTTCTACTTCCCTCCTTTTGGGAAAAGGAGAGGAAAAAACTTCGAAAGTTTTGCTCGGTTGCCTGCCTGTACAGGACCTGACGTGCCTTGCTTTGACAAGAGAGTATATATGCAGGCCCTTGGACGCAGAAGAAGCCGATTGAGAAAAAAGCTGCCCCACATAGCTGTCTCTCTTCTCTCTCCCGGCCCTCCCTCCCCGCCTTGCCCTGCCCTGCCTGGATTGGTGCACCGCCGTCCCTGGCCTTTTAAGGGCTGTCCCCCGGTCAATCTAAAGCGACGAGCGCGGGGGGCAGATGCAAGTCCTTCTGCAATGGATACTTTTACCAGCCAATCGTGCCCTGGCCCGTCTGCTCCCCAAATGCCTTGGAGCCAATGAGATGATGCGGAGCGGGGTGGGGGTGGGGTGGGAACGGCAGGGAACCAGCGGAGCCCAGGAGTCGCGGGGATTCTTCGGGGATTCTCGCCCGCGGGCTGCACTTCTCGCGCCTGAGCTGACACGGAAGGCGCGCTGCTGCTGCTTCCCCTTGCTGCGGGTTCCCTCTGGGTGTCGTCGGAATGGTGATCAAAGTGTTCGTAGCGACGTCCTCGGGGTCTACCATGGTAGGTATACCCAGGCCAGGCGATGTACGTTTCCACGGTTAAGAGCTTCCAGAAGCTTTGGGAATGACTTTGTTGACGAGGAAAGGGGCGTGGTGCACATACGTACCGAATGCGTTTTGGGTGTCTTCTTTTTGCAAATCCAGGAGGGCCATGGGATTGGTCTGCAGCTGCAATTGAAAGTGAACAGCTTAATAATGCATCTCAGGAAGAGGGTTTGAGTCCACCGAAACTGACCGACACGTGTCCGTTAATATTTAAACGGACGGGTACCGCAGCAATTTTCCCGGCTGTTTCAAGGTGCATAGAAACACGGAGGCTGAAATACTCTACTTCCCCCAGGAGTAAGCCTACTTGAACTCACGGGGACATTCTTCTGAGTAGGATTGCCCTGTGGAGTAACGCCACATCTTTGTGCATGCCTGCATATCAGTGGAAAAAACAACCTTTGCACAACTTATTCCTTTTAGCAAGTTTTGCAGAACTTTTTCTTTTTTTAAAAAAGCATGCTGCTTTTGCTATTTGGAGCAATAATGATCAGGCGTGGTTGTGGTGTGTAGAATTTTTCTTCTTTTGAGAAATATTGCTCTATAAGGGGTACTGCTCATATGCACAAAAATTAAGCACATGCTATCTTAACATTGCTATCTTAACATTTTAAATCTTTCTTACCCTGAGTTTTGAGCATGCCTACTATTAAGTGATCAGAACAGCTATGCTGGCTGAAGCAAGCAAAGGGCATGCACTGAGAAGTTTGCAAGGTGGGACCTGGGCATGAACTGTTTCCTTTTATATCCAGTTCCCACATGAGCTCAAATTGCAGCCCTGGCTGAGCAATCAGTCACAGTGACACTTCTAAACAAACTGGCTGCTGCTTCCACATAGCTCTGAGGCTGCATTGCTAACTGGCTTGCACTAACACAACCTCAAGAAGTTTCCAGAGCAGAAGGACTGAAAAGGACTAAATGGAAAAGCTTGTCTTCTCCGCAACTGCAGGCTACTCTCTTTAGCACCTGGGTAGCAAAGCTTCCATTTGGCCCAAAATACTTCAAAGAGAATCGTATTTGCATTTGATTGTGTATAATGGATAATGCCATTTGCTCACCACCTGCAAATATAACATTGTCCCACACCTGTAATTAGGATGCAGTGCTTATATAGTATAATCCCAAGCATGTGAGGCTGCAGTCCTATAGTTACTAAGACTCATTGAATTCAGTTGGACTTTCCTCAGAGTGGATATGCACAGGATTGTGGGGAAAAGCTTCTTGGTTCAGAAATGTGCTTTTTTTTAAAAAAACAAACAAACAAACAAACTGAAATTGCTAGATTAATCAACTAAAACAAATAGAATTCATCAATTAAATTTATTTAAGCAGGTTGCAACTCTCATTGTTCCACTAATTGTCATGTGTGCAGTAATGGCAGAACTTAATACCACCAGTAGTATATTTGATCCATGTTATGAGTACAGTCAGAAAAGGATTGGATATGGAGCCAAGGAACTTCAGACACCTCTTACTGGCTTAGCATATACTTACTAGTGTGAATTGGGGTGTGTATAAGAGTCAAAGAAGGCATTTTTAATTCACTGGATTCCCTAGCACTTTTGTTTTAAATAGGAATAGTATTCTTCTAACACCACCATCCTAATCATGTCTACTCAGGGGTTAGTTCTATTGACTTCAGTGGGGATTCCTGCCAGGTAATTGATATTAGGATTGTACCCTAGATGCCTTTTTACACTCCTGTTTATTTAGCATAGGCATCTGGGTCCAGTTATAAACCATCCTCCTTCCATTATTTTCATGTATACTATAAGGTAAAGGTTAGGTCCAGTCACGGACAACTATGGGGTTGCATGCTCATCTCACTCTATAGCCAGTGTTTGTCTGCAGAAAGCTTCCAGGTCATGTGGCCAGCATGACTAAGCCGCTTCTGGTGAACCAGAGCAGTGCACGTAAACGCCATTCCCACCAGAGCAGTACCTATTTATCTACTTGCACTTGAGGTGCTTTCGAACTGCTAGGTTGGCAGGAGCTGGGACCAAACAACGGGACCTCACCCTGTAACAGGGATTCAAACCGCTGACCTTCCGATCGGCAAGCCCTAGGCTCTGTGGTTTAGACCACAGCACCACCTGCGTCCCTTCAGGTATACTATAACTTCCCCCCAAGGCTCAGAGTGGTTTGCATTTTAAAGGTACTTCACTTTATACAAATTCATGTGACTCCCACTACCACCTGCATTTCACATCTCTCTCGTCTTTTTTTTTACAATACAGATAACATTTTAAACAATATGACCACAACCTCAAAAGCAGCTTAAACACACATACATGCAAGCAATGCTAACTATGCACTGAACAACTACCAGCCCAAACATTTTGCATCAACAATTTGTATACCTATCTAATATATTTGTAGCTGAATCCACAAAAGGTCAGTGAAATTGAAATCATCATACCTGTTATATGCACATTTACTTCATAGGAAGTTCCATTGCAATCAATATGATTTACAGTACTTTTAAACAAGTATGTTGAGGATATTTTGTTTACTGCATGGAGCTGTAAATCTTGTTCCCAAATCTTGTTCCAGTACTGTACTAATGTACATGGATTATGTGCATCTATGGAAAGTATGGCAGACTAGGATCATTCTGTCCCACTTGCTATACACAAGTTGCCTTGTTATCTATGGTGTTTTGCATAGCAGCACTTAAAACCAGTACCTAACATAACATTCTGCTCCAAAGTTTAACTGTCACCTGAGAGTTACTCTAGATCAGGGGTGTCAAATTCAAATTCATCGGGGGCCGCATCAGCAGTTTGGTCACCCTCAAAGGGCCGGTTGTATCTGTAGGACTATGTGTCCACTCTTTATTATCATAAATTATTGTCACTGCATTCAATTATTGCTGTTTTTGTAATAATGTAAGTAATAACTAGCTCTGAAAGCAGAAACATAGTCAGAATAATGGCAAGTAGATATTCAAATGTACAATTATTGTACAATTTATTGAAAAATAATTTTTGGTAACTGCACTGGGTGGTGGAGGGTCGCTAGGGTTTCATGCAGGACCTTTGCAGAGCTACTAGTACCTGGAGATGCTGGGGTCCTTCTGCATGCAGGACAGATGTTCTGCCAGTGAGCCACCACCCTTTACCAAAGGGACTGGCTGAGGTTGACTCACTGGAGCTGCTCTCCTGGTTCCAGGGTTTAAGGGCCAGAAGTATAAAGCAGCATCCTATGTTTCTGAGGAGAGGGAGAGGGAGGGGGGGAGGGAGGAAGGAAGGAAGGAAGGAAGAAAAGAGGGAGTGGGAGGGAGAGAGGAAGGAAGGAAAGAGGGGAGAGAAAGAAGAGTAGGAAATAAGGAAGGGAATAAAGAAGGAAAGAAAAAGAAAGAAAGAAAGAGGGAGAGAAGACGGAAAGGGAGAAAGAAGGAAGGAAGTAGAGAGGGAAAGAAAAAATAAGAATGAGGGAGAGGAAGAAAGATGGGAAGGACAGAAGGAAGGAAGGAAGGAAGGAAGAAAGGAAGGAAGGAAGGAAGGAAGGAAGGAAGGAAGAAAAGAGGGAGCAGGAGGGAGAGAGGAAGGAAAGAGGTGAGAGAAAGAAGAGTAGGAAAGAAGGAATAAAGAAGGAAAGAAAAAGAAAGAGGGAGAGAAGACAGCGATAAAGAAGGAAGGAAGGAGAGAGAAAGAAAGAATAAGAATGAGAGAGGAAGAAAGAAAGGGAAGGGGCAGTCGCCGCCTTGATTCAGCGCCAGAAAAGAGCGCGAAGGGACCCAGGGGCAAAAAGCATTTCCCGTGCAGCGTGAGGCAGCGGGTGTCCGTTTTAGGAGAAGTGCGTAAAGCCTCAGAGTTGCACGTTTGTGAGGCTGAGCCGCTGCTGAGCTCACGTTCATGTGAGGCTGAGCCGCGGCAGGAGGAGGAGGAGGTCAGGCAAGAGGAGGAGGCGGCGGCGGCTTGCCTGGTCGGTGCCCGGCAGCGCCATGCAGAGAGTCCCGAGCCTCTGGGACGCAGCAGTGCCCTGTAGCACTTTGAGTCCTCCTCCTCCTCCACGCGGCGCTGCTGGGTGCTTTGTCTGTGCTTCAGCAGCAGCAGCCATTTCCAGGCGCCGAGCCGTGGCAGGAGGAGGAGGATTCAAAGTGCTACAGAGCACTGCTGCGTCGCAGAGGCTCGGGACTCTCCATGCGGCGCTGCTCCGGCCGCCTTTCTACCCCCCCCGCCCCCAGCTGTTTGTCGGCGCTTTGTCGGCGTGGCACTTCAGCAGCAAGGTTCCGCTGCTGGGTCCCGCTGGCTGGGGCACTCGGCGGGCCACATGACGAGGTCTGGCGGGCCGGATTTGGCCCCCGGGCCTTGTGTTTGACACCCGTGCTCTAGATATTGAATACTGGGTTGTGACAAAAGCACCATATGGCTTTTTCTTCTTCTTCTTCATTTTACTTGAGTCCACTTTATAGTTAGCCTGTTGGGATTTAAGACAAATTATTTGCGCTTAAAGGCTGAACTGAGAAATCCAGGTCTTTCTACTCAAATAGATGGTGAATTAGGTTGTTGACAATCTTGATTCCATGCAGTTCACTGTTCAGGAAATGGGTGTGTGTCTTTTTAATTATGTGCCAAGGATGAAGTATAAATTCAATGTTCCTTCCTTCTGAGCAAGACCACTTCAGAATCATTCTTATACAACTTTATAATCCCTTGCTACAGAAGCTTGTCAGCCTAGTAATAGTATGTTTTACAGTGATAAAAGGCAACTTCAAGTTTCAATCTTTGCATGAAACCCTCCCACCCCCATTTTGTGGGGCACAATGTTGAGTTAAAAATACAAACTGAGAATTACAAACAATGGCTTAGAATGTAAGAAAATGATTAGAAGTCTAAACAAGGAAGGGGTAGGGTTAAAATATACATGTGTGGATGGATTGCATTTCTTGCAGGTCACCTGCTTCTATTCCAAAGTCAAATTTATTCTTCAGATACCAGAACTGAGGTTTGCCTTTTAGCTTTTCGAAAAGCTAAATTATTTTAATGACTTTTTAAATTATTCTAGTGACTAGTAGAATCTAGCCATCCAGAACTTCCTTGAACGAGAAAGTTTGCGATATAAAATTCCTGCCGGCTAATTTCTGCTCAATACACAAGGAGAATGATGGAACCTCCTTACTTTCAGAAATACACTGGAACATGAAAAGACCAGCCACAAAGATTGATGCCAGTTTGTGAATAGTATAACAAAAGACCCTTTTTATTTGCTTCTGCCCTGTAAGGGAATAATTAGTATCACACTGGAGTGTCTCCAGGAATGAAGTTAGTAGAGTTGGTTAGTTTTTCATAATTTCTGTTGCTGTACCGTACAGGATGTCATGTCCTGTGATGCTGGAAAATAACAATCGAGCACATGAGGGGGTGAATAAAATCACAACTTCACCATAACTTCATTCCTACATTGCAGGGGGTTGGACTAGATGACTATTGGGTTCCTTTCAGCTCTATGATTCGATAAAGTGTTTAGCTTAACCCTTAGTCCTCACTCTCCATCAAAATGAAGTCTAAATCTGCATTCAGTCACATCCATCTCTCTTGCTTTTCTCTCACCACCTCTTTTTGTGTTGCTTGTTAACATTGCTTACATTCTCTCCTCCTTTGTGATCCTTGACACTGTTCGAAACTTAGACTGTAAGCTACTTGACACAGGAACTGCTTGTTTTTATGTTACTCTGGAAATTGCCATACACATTGATGGCACAATATAAAACAATAACAAGTATCTACAGTACAAATAACCTTTTAATAGTATTTTAAGGTTTGAAGCACCAAATTCTTTCAAAATAAATCCTGCCCCCATCATGTCCCTAAACACTGTCACTCTCAGCACATAATAAATATTTTATTTTATTTTTAAAAGAACAGTGGTTTCACAACTCTTAAGAGGGGAGCAAAACCACCATGTGCTCTGCAAGCATCTTTCTGCAAAGAACCTCCTTTCTGCCTTGGGAGTACAATATGCTTTGATTTCTGTAGTTTAATCTATGCCAGGGGTTGCCAACCCTCCAGGACCAGGGGGGAACATTTGGAATTTTGAGGAAGTGCTGTGGGCACCACTCACAAGATGTATGCCGTGGGGGGTTGTTGCATAACATGAAGTGGCTGTTGTGATAGGTGTGACATAACACAAAATGTTTGGGTGACGCGTAACAAAAAATGGCTGCTGTGACATCATTGCATGGCGTAATGGATGCCACATCTGAAAGAAGAGAAACGGGGATAGGAGCACAAAATAGTGTGGGCATGCTTTCCGCACCAGCTGCCTCATCAATGGGGGAAAAAAGCACCTTTATCAGTCATCATAAATGGGAGGATGCACTTCCTGTCCAGTGAAACATGGGCATGTTTAGGGGGTCGTGTTTAGAGGTTGATCCAGTGTAAACAGGAAATGAGCAGGAAGAGCAAACAGTCTGTTGTGCATTGTGGTTTTTGTGGTCCAAAGTACAGAGGGTACTGGCAAGCACACTGTTGTCTATGGGTGCCATGTTGGCAACTTGTGATCTATGTGGTTGGGAAAGGGTTGAACTAGATGACAGTTGATTGTCTTACAACTCTGCGGTTCCATAGAAATCTATTGTACTGAAACTCTGACTTTATTATACAGCAGGAGTTTGATGAAATAGCAATGTGCTGAGTTTTTGTTTTAATTTTAGTAGAGCACTGGTTTCCAAGGGATAAACAAAACGATGAGTTTGGTCACGTCTAAGGTTTGAACTCATAATTCAATAAAAGGAGACTGATGCGAAGCTACAACAGAAACCGTAAGCACAGATAATTCTGTGTCAGCACATAGTCAAACATACGTTGGGTTTTTTTCACTGCCAAAGCAAAGAGACACACCAGCTTTGCATGCCAATGTTAAATTCCTTCCCTGCTGCTGCAAAAAAACTCAATTCCAAGACCCCATGGCCCTGCCTGGATGTGTATCCTACTTTACAGTAAATAGTTCTCTGTTGGAAGGAGTCCTCTATTTGAAGTGCTGTCCTGCCCATATCTAGTTTAAACATAAAGAACCATAAGAAGGGAGAGCAGAGATTCTGAAGATTAACAATCCGCACTTGACAGAGCATATACACAAAATACCTGGTCACAGCTTTGCCCGCTATGGTGACATTTATTGTATTTCTATTTAAATTAGTAATTGTTTCTGAATTAACATTTATGCATACATAAATTTTAGGCAAATCTGTGTTCTCTTTTTGTGAGTGTACCAATGGTCTCTGTGTGTATCAATGGTCTTTTTTCTCCCCTCATGGCTCCTCATTCACCTGGAACTTTAGGATCAGGTGCATATTCTGACCACCTTCCATACATTTAGGTGACCCTGCTCTTGAGGGGGAGCCTTCCGAAAGAACAGCGGCTTTCAAAGTGTATTCTGAGGGATGCTGGGGCTTCTCTGAATTTTACCAGAGGTTTGTAGTGATGGACAAGATTCCCTGAAAGACAAGGGGGGAGGGGAGGGAATTAAATGTTTGGATGCAGCCTTGCAATCTGTTACACTACTTGCGTGACCTCATCGATTTTGTCATTCACATGGGTTGCTTAGGGGAGATTGGATTTTAAATTGCATGATGAAGTCACAAGCAAAAATTATCTTTGTGACCTCATTCAAAATGACATTTGAGCATGGAATTAAGTTGCTATAAAGTTGGCAAGCAGATTGGTGCTGTTTCAGAATAAATTGCATGTACTTAGTTGGCGTCTAGGGTTATTAGCAGAATTTGCACAGTGGCTGCCTGCCCTGAATTTGGCTGAGGAATTTGCCATCATTACAACCCTTTTTCAAGACATGTTCATATTGCTGTAATCGGGAGACTGGCTGCACAGATGCACCTGCTTTTTAACAGCACATTTATATAGGATTCTTCCTTATGCCTGATGGGACCTCAACAGCACAAGTACAGGCTAAGAAATATGCACACGGAGCATATTGCTTTGCATTTAGCACCGGGAAGGGGGTGGAGAAGAATGGGAACCTGTCAGGTGAACATGCTTAAACTATAGGGATTTTTGAAAGCAAACTTGGTATTTACAGTAGCTAAAACAAACAAACAAAATACAGAGAAAATAAATGGGTAAAAATCAAAACATAACATTAGCATTGCTTATAACAGGCTTGGTGAATCTTAGCTCATTAAAAAAGTTCAGAGATAAACCGTAACTTCCATTCTGGACAGCAGAGAGGTACAAAGAGATTATCTCTGAGTGATCATGATGGTGGCTGGTGTGGGTGTCTTTCCACCTGGCATTGATAGGGGAACTGATGCAAGGTCATGTCTGCACCATTTTGTAGTTGTTTTTTTCTGGTCTTTTATATGTGGGTGCCATTTTATGTTAATTCTACGCTCCAACACCAGCCATTTTGTGACTGCCATCACAGCACTTCCTCAGAATTTCCAATGTGCCCATTGGCTCTCCAAAGTTGGTGACCCTGTAATACAGGTTAATATAGTGCTTTTTTCTTGGGGTACACAGGGGTATGCATACCCCTAAACATTTTGTGGATCTAACAGGAGAAGAAACTAAAAAAAAAGTTTCTTCTCTAGCACAGTGAATCGTCAGTTCTGTTGCTACCCCTGATGGTGGCCTCATTTCCTTTCACAGTGTTTCCTGAGTCTTAGATGGAAGCAAGTGTTTAATGTGTGAAGTAGGAGTTGGAATCTAGCACGGTGATTGGTCAGTTTCGTCGTTATCACATTCGATGGCAGCTTCATTTCCTTTCCCAGTGATTTTCTTGAGTCAAAATGAAAGTACCCCTAAACATATATTTTTAAGAAAAAAAAGCACTGGGTTAATATATTGGATATATCCACTAAGTTTAGTTATTAAATATCAAATTAATTTTCTCTCTCTTTTCTAACCAGATTAAGAAGAAACAGCAAGAGGTGGTGGGCTTTTTAGAGGCCAACAAGATTGACTTTAAGGAATTGGACATAGCCGGTGATGAAGACAACCGGAAATGGATGAGAGAGAATGTTCCGGGTGAAAAGAAGCCACAAAACGGAATCCCCCTCCCTCCACAAATATTCAATGAGGAACAGTATTGTGGGGTAAGAAGTGTAAAGGTGTAATACGTTTAGGCCAGGGGTCAGCAAACTTTTTCAGCAGGGGGCCGGTCCACTGTCCCTCAGACCTTGGGGGGGGGCAGACTATATTTTGAAGGGGGGGGAATGAATGAATTCCTATGCCCCACAAATAACCCAGAGATGCATTTTAACTAAAAGGACACATTCTACTCATGTAAAAACATGCTGATTCCTGGACCGTCCGCGGGCCAGATTTAGAAGGCGATTGGGCCGCATCCAGCCCCCGGGCCTTAGTTTGGGTACCCCTGGTTTAGGCATTTTAAGTAAATGTACAGATTTGCTTCATGAAGTTTGCAAAACGTTTTCTTGGTCCTCTGATTGCATTAATGTTATGCCTGCTTTTGTGAACTCCTTGCACAAGATGGTTCTGGGTTTGAGTTTAAGTTATAGCATAGGCATCACAGAGGTCCTTGCTGTGTCCCGGAAGAGCTTGGTGGGCAGAAAACTACCCCTGGCTGTAAGGTCCTGAAATAGGGTGAGATTAGATTGGGTTGGAGCTGGTTAAGGATCCATTGGAACCAAAGAAGTCCCATTCCCCTGAGAAGGGCAGCTCCCCCCTGCCCCCACATTGCTTCCCAAGGGTGTGTGTGTTAAAAATAGATGACTGTTCCAAGTTGTTCCCTCACCCCCGCCATTCACCCCACTTAGGATTGCTGTGCAAAGGAACTGTACTGGGAGAAACACTGGAAACAACTGGTTTGTGCATTTTCTGGCTATTAAACACTAAGAGAATGAACCTTCTATGCACAGAACGGGAGCACGCATAATGTTCTTGATCCTTTTACCATCATTATGATCCCTGTGCTGGGAGAGGTTGTTGGGGGGGGGAGGAAGGGTGACAGTGATATGCTAAACACACTCCTTTTCATCTAATTCCAGGGGAGTGGAGGGATGAATTCATACTGAAGGTAGGATGGGTTGCAGTAGAGAATGTGCCATCAGATCTCAATAGCAAGCCCATGCATAAGGGTTTGGAAAGAGTACCTGTGTGCAGGCATAAAATAAACCAACCAAATTTTAGAGTTTCTGGAAAGAAATTCATTTTTTAAGTAAGAGCATAGCCCACGACAGTACAGCTGGTGGATTCCATAAGCATTTTTACCTTCCATCAAATACTTCCAGGCTATAGGAAAAACAATGCGGATGGGCCCCTCCCCCCCCCCTGTTTTGCATTACTCCAATTTTTATCCCTCAAACTTTCAGTGGAAATAAATAAATATGTGCAGTAGTCCAACACATGGATCTGATTATTTTATGCATCCACTGTCAGTTCTTCTTCATCTTGTAAATCAAGGCAAGCTCCTTCAGAAATGTCTTGCACCGTGGTTGTAGCAACCAGGAATGACAGTTTAAAGCTGCCTCCATGGTAGCTGTTTGTGTGGTTTGCCCCTAAGGGAGCTTCACATTAGGTAGGATAACATTTCAAAACAGCAACAGCTTTCTCGACTAACCTCTTCTTTATGCACATCCTGTAGCAAAAAAGCAGCAAAAACAAGTATTCAAATGGATGGGATACAAACAGCTGGTTTAGAAGCCAAGTACGAAAAATGTAATCATAAATGGAAGAGATGTTCTGACATATGATTGAGTTCTTAGAATTAGGGCCAGAGCTATGATTAATGTCAAAGGGAATGGGGTGCAACTAATCCTTTCAGGAATAGTCCAGGTCCTGAATCTGAAAGTACAATTTTCCTGTGTTTTATAACATGTACAACATACTTTAGCTCTTTCACACACAGAGCTATAAGGAAATCTGAGCTGGCCAAAGACATTTTTCAACCCGAGGGAAAAGCAATATAAAACCTGGTCCCTATTCCATGCACAGAAACCAACCGGACAACCCTCTTCAGCATGTACAAGATGTGCTGCCATTGGTCATGCTCATTGGGGTTGATGGGAGTTGTAGTTCAGCAACATCTGGAGGGCCAAAGGTTCCCCACCTTTGCTCTACTGCATCTGAGGTGAGCAGGCTCAGTTAGGAGGTGCAAGGCAAATTGAGTGATGCTCAAATCTTTGACCTCTCCCTACCCCTCTGCATTGGCCACTTGTAATGACCATCTCACCCTGCCTTGCCCTGGAGAAAATTCATGGAATTCACTTCCACAAGATGTGTTTAGCCACCTGCTTAAGGCTGCTTCCACACAGACCTCTTCTCAAAAATTTGGCTTTAAGAAAACACAACAGCCATCAAGGAATGAACATTTAAAAACTAATGTGAGCCAATGAAAAAATAACCACTTTGAAACCTTCCCCTTTCCACATACTCGTGGAATTAGTGTTTCCATAGAGAACTACATAGTAGAAGATATGTTGCCAAAGAGCAGCTGCTATCGAACGTCTGCACAGACTCTAAATTAGTAATATACAATATCTCTGACTCTGCACAAGGCTATTTTAGGCACCAAGCAGTTGACATACCAAAGTACACGTCTAAGGGCCTTTCCAGATGATTAGAAAGACCACTTTATATTCGTAGTACAGTATTTGCCCTAGCCCCAATGCAGCACCAACATAATGGCACACTGTCCCCTTGCGATGGGGACGGTGGGCAATGGCTTCTTTCAGGTTGGCTGCTCTTAAAAAGAAATGGTGGATATGTGTGCTGTCAAAGAGGGCCAAAACGGGGTGGGAAGGATTATGAACTAGCAAGGGACTGTTGTGAGTGGAGAGGGGAGCTTTCTTGCTATTTGCAACATAAGCTTTTTTTTCTTTTTAAAAGAGTAACATAAAGGCCAGCAAAATGCAGCTCTCCACATGTTGATGGACTACAGTTCATAGCTGTCAAGTTTTCCCTTTTCTCGCGAGGAAGCCTATTCAGCATAAGGGAATTTCCTTTTAAAAAAGGGAGAACTTGACAGCTATGCTACAGTTCCCATAATCTCTGACTATTGGCTGGAGCAGATGGGAGTTGTAGCCCAACAACATCTGGAGGGCCACAACATCCCTATTGCTAAACGATTGCTTTAATTCTTGAAGAGTCCAGCAGAGGGAGGGCTCAGCCTCTAAACAATTTTTAAAAATAAAAAATAAAATGGCCTCTACCTACCTACCTACCTACCTACCTACCTACCTACCTAAAGACAAGCAGTATCTCTGTCCTGCTGCTCTGGATGAATAGAATGGTCCCCTTCTTTCTTAATCTTTAAGCTGAAAGCAGGTGGTTACATGGCAAGTCATCCTAATCACCTTTCCGAAAACAAACAGAAATTTTGCTCAAAGCGGCTCACAAGAATGGGAACAACAATATGTAAACAATACCAACAACTACAAGAATAGTTTTGTAATAAACAATAAAGCAGCAACATGCAACAAATGCCACAGCAAGTAAAAAACAACAAACTATCAGGATTATAAATGTAACCAGGGAGTGGGGAAAGTTTCACCTTGGTTCTATGTTCTAACTGCTGCTGCTATGCCCACAACAAGTGAGTCTGCTCAAATGTCTGGGCCTTAGCTTCCTCAAAGGATCATTGCCCCATGCCATCATCATTCAGACAGCAGTTTATCCCATAACGTTACTCACAGTCTCTCTCCTGAAGCAGCTTCTTATAATATAAGGCTTCCAAAAGCAGGATGTGGGTTGCTGGGAACATCTCTTCCATGATGTTACTCACAGTCCTTCTACTACAGCTGCTTGGCTAATACCAAAATTGAACATGTAAGGATGTTTGAAGAACAATTTTGTTTTGCTTTTAAGTACGTGGCTAGGAAGATATGAAAGCATTCTTCTGGACAAAAGTTCACAATGTGCAATGTGAGCTTTAGAATTAAACAGATCCATTTCCTCATAGGAAGAGTCTTGCTGAGTCAGACTAAAGGCCTTTTTAGTTTAGCATACCATTTCCCACAGTGACCAACCAGATGCATCTTCTGAAGCCACCAAGCCACATAGGAGGACAGTAGCCCTTTCCCACTGTCATTTCCCAGCTTCTTCTTCTTCTTCGGTGATCACACATAGCCGAGTAAGATTGTCTTCCATAAACACGGTTATAACAATGGGTCTGTAAGTGACTGTGGAGGCCAATTCTGGATCCACACGTCCTTCCACAGTGGGGACGTTGGTTTCCAGGCGGGAGTGGATTTGCCAAGCGTGCCTTCCTCTTAGCACGTTTCTCCCTTGCGTCCTGAGATTGAGTTTCTTCAAAGCCCATGACGCCTTTGGTAAAGGCTGTTCTCCAACTGGAGCGCTCGCAGGCCAGTGTTTCCCAGTTGTCAGTGTTTATACTACATTTTTTGAGATTTGCCTTGAGACAGTCTTTAAACCTCTTTTGTTGATCACCAGCATTACGCTTTCCATTTTTAAGTTTGGAATAAAGTAGTTGCTTTTTCCCCAGCAAGTGGTATTTGACAGGAGTGTGCACTGCCTCTATGCATATCCCAAATAACAAGGCAAATCAGGGTGATTTGTGATGGTCTCTTTCACGTTACCGAGTTGCATCATGCTGTTAACAAGGCATGTTGAAGCGGATCAGGGAGCACCCAACTTTCCAAGTAACTTTCCAAGTAACCAAGTTGCCTGGGGAAATACCCAGGACTTAAGGGGTGGGGGGAGAAGTGTTAAAGGAGAGGGAAAGGGGTGGAACGGTGTTTGTGATATTTCATTTTGCCAAACAGTTCTAACTTTTTATCATGGTTCACACATGCATGTACATTCCTTGCATGTCTCCTCAAAATAACACTCATTAATTTCAAAAAGGTTCACTTCCAGCCAGGTGAGTCTGCTTGGATAATCACACTTTGGAAGGGGGAAAAACAGCAGTCATTAAAGACTGTGTCTTTCATTGTTTTTATCCATGTCAAGAAAATTGTTTAATTTGAACTGTGGCCTGATTTGAATTCCATAACTCAGTCATGGAAATAACCTTTTTGAGCATTAGCAGAGTATCTTTCTGTAATGCCTAGCTGACTGTCAAAACAGCAAGACTTAGCATTTACAGAAGGACTGTGGCCTTAATGTATAGCACTAATTTTGCTTCCTATTTTCAGTGTTTTAAATAGGTTTGCAGAATCTAGTACTTATGAACATGTTTCTTATAAACTTTTTTATGTTTGTGTGTTTCTATTTCCTTTTTAGGATTTTGACTCATTTTTCTGTGCAAAAGAAGAAAATATTATTTATTCATTCCTAGGTCTTGCACCTCCACCAGGCTCATCGGTATGTTTATAACATTTGCCAAGACTTATTCATCTTAATTTAGTGATGAATTAGACACTGATGCAGCATGTAAAACAATGTAGGTTGCTATGCAATTTTTTAAAATTGTCTTTGCACGAGACTACAAAGGTTTTAAGGACTAATTGATGCAGATCTTGCAATAAAAAAATTGCTGTGAATTAGTCAAAAGCCACCCATTTACACTAATTTATAATGAGTACGTCCTGCTTTTTAACATTGCTTTCAGTGGGATATGGATTGCACCCAACTGACTATGGCAGCAAACAATTATAGTTGAATGGATGCCCCTTTTATTTTAGCAGAGCAGGTTCTGAATAACTGTGCTTAGAACTTCATAAGATTCTGAAATGTTGCTAGTTTAAAACAATAATGGCTTTAATAGGAAACTTCATTAGAGATGTTGGGTTTTTACTCCACACATAACAATAATACAGAAATTCCAGCAATTTCCATTTAAGAGAAGCTATATGACCTGGTCCATCTAATCACTGACTTCCCTTTTAAGTGAGATTCTCACTACTCGGTTGTCTCCATGTGGCATGATTTTCTATTATCACCCTAATTGTTAGGATCTCAGTCACTTAAACTTGATTAACCAGATCTTCATATCACAGTTCATGGTGCGGGTTCTGTGGAGCCCCCTGTCAATGTATCTTTCTGCAAAAGAAAGTTCCTTGTACAAAACAATCAAATCCTTGGGTCACATAGGCATGCACAGCCCTTGACTCTCCATTTCTTAGACTCTCAGCACTGGGCGTGTGATCTGTTCTGTCCCAAAGGCAGCATTACAACGTTAGGCAACATTAAAACTGCTTCTGCATGAGGAACTCCGGTGCTTTTCTGAACACAGTGCTGCTCATTCCGATTGGCGGCGCCTTTCTAGGTTTTCAGACAGGAGCTTTTCCCCAGTCCAGTGTGCATATGTGGGGTGTTGAACATAGGACCACTTGCATGCAAAGCATGAACTCTGTCACTGAGCTACAGCAACAAAATACTTGCATCTCAGGACCTTTAGCACATGGGCTACTTCCAGCTGAAGCAGAAGCCAAGCCATGTATAGGACAAGAGCAGGCAGCAGAATGTTGGAAGTAAGATGTCGAAGGTAGGGACGGGGGGATAATTTGAATTAGTTTCACATCTAAAGGCAAACCTACCTAATTCACACTTTTTGAAACAATATGAGAACCGAAACACAGCTAGCCTTCAACATTCACACTTTCCCGAATTTTGCAATGCCATTCTCCAAGTAATGTGCACAAAAATATAACCTGGGGTAAAGTAGCCATAAAAATGCATATATTAATGAAAATAACATTCAAAAATGCATTATTTTAGGGGAAATCACACTGAAAACTGCACAGAAATGTGTATATTTGGGAGAAATTTACACAAAAATGCTTATACGTTTTAAGGAGATGTACAAGGGCTCCAGATCTTCTTCCTGATCAATGCCCTTTGTGGAATTGAACCTGTACGTAAACTACCTTATGATGTGTGTGAATAGAGCAAAGACCTTGAAAAAATTACTATGCAAACAAGTCTTTCCAAAGCCAAACTGTGACTCCCGTAGTTTCTTAAAGCATAACATACTTTAAAGGTAAAATGACAAAACATGCTGTAGGGTGTGCAGAGGGAGAGCAGACTAGAAAAAGTTGTAAGAACTCCTGGTGACAGCCTGAAGTAATCTGACATGTCACCAAGCTGGTCTGCTAAGTTAGAGGAAGATTTTTTCCTCAGAGTTCCCCCTCCTTTTAATATAAGTATGTAATTTGAAACTAGAGTAGCTTTGTGGGGCAGCTAGCTGTGCTGAAAGGATGGAGTTACATCTCTGTTGTCAAGATTCTTGATTTTGGTCTATTAATGCATAGCAGTGGACCTTCACTTTGTCCATGTCATAATACGCAATGAGATGAGTTGTTTGGGGGGGGGAATACTATGAAAGTTTTGGAGATCTATTTAAAGTGATAAGGTCAGTAGCCACAGAAGAGGCAGCCACTCAAAATGCTATAACATCGAAGTACAGTGGAACCTTGGTTCTCAAACAGCTTAGTTGACAAACAAATTGGCTCCCGAACGCAGCAAACCCAGAAGTAAGTGTTCCAGTTTTCGAACGCTTTTCGGAAGCCAAATGTCCGACGCAGCTTTCGCTTGAGTGCAGGAAGCTCCTGCAGCCAGTCGGAAGCCATGCCTTGGCTTTTGAACATTTCGGAAGTCGAACGGACTCCCAGAGCAGATTACATTCAAGAACCAAGGTACCACTGTATATTTATCTCATGGATTGTTATTATTACTTGCTTATAATCAGCTTTATGATTATTATTTTTAAGAAATATATATTCATTATGGTAGAAATTAACAGCATATGGCAGCATATTTCTACTTTAGTGAAAACAATCTACCCATTGCTTTATTCAAATATATGCTTTATTCAAATAATTTACGCATGGATCTTTGCTCTTAACCACGGCTGCCTACCTTTGATGCTTTTCAGTGTTGATGGAATTGATAGCATCTTATTATGTTTTTATATCACTTTTCAAGAAACAGAATTTAAACACGCAAGTGTGTGTGTAAAAGCACATTACATGGTTTATTTACTTACTTATATTAAGACAATTTATATACCAGAGTGGGGCAGAATCTCTAAGCAGTTTAAAACTTAGCTTCATAAATAAAGATCAAATACAGAAAATACTAGGGGTGAAATATCATGGTATAAAACACCACAATTGACAACGGTACAGTGCATCCTTTGAAGTATCAAAATAAAATACTACACATGACAATCAACTACAGAATTAGAATGAAAATTACACATTCAAAACATAATTAATAAAATATAATCTAAGCAGTAGAATAAAATATCACAAAGCGAAATCCAAATATCAATTCCTCAGTTTTTAAACACGCAATTGTCAACTAAGGAGAAGGGGGGTGAAACTCACTTTCCCCACCCTACAACATTCCCAATCACCCATACAATGAAAAACAAACAAATGTGGTTATATTCTCAGCCCACTATGTAATCATCAACACAATTAACCATCTATCGGCAGCTAAAATACTTCCCACAGGTCTACTATGGTCTACTCAATCACACTGTTACCTAGTGAACACATCAAAATCAAATATGCAAGCTTGATAAACCAATATAATCACTCTGAAGCCTCCCTCACGTTCTCAATCAACAACTCACATGTCTACGCCATGAGACCCAGACAAACCTAGACAGATACTGACATTCAAAGTAAGCAACAATACATAAGCCCTAAGTATTGTAAGTATTCAAACCTAGTACTTGCCCTCACCACTCAGTTCTGAATATTGTTTGAATTCTTTATCATAGGAGGGAAGGATTACCGAGGAGATACCGACTGTGCCAAATGGTGAAGTTTCAGGAGAAGAGCAGAAAACGGAAGAAGTAATGTGATTTTTTTTTTTTAAAAAAAATATCTCTCTGTATAACAACAATCACTTAAGTGCTTTTTTGGAAGCCATGTTGCTATCTCCCAGAAACTCTGTGCGAGTGCCAACAGTTCCCTAGCATGACTCACATTGCCTGGCTGGCCACCGCATCAGCCTTTGCCAACTCAGTGTCCTGCAGATGTTGTTGGACTGCAGCTCCCATCATCCCCGACCCTAGGCCATCTTGGAGTCCAACAATATCTGGATTGCTGCAGCATCCCCATCCCTAATATGGAAGGAACAGCATGACCTATGAGAGCTAAACATTTTGAACTTGCCGCAACATTTCTGCTTAAGAAACGCAGGAAAATAGCTTGACTTTTAAAAGAGAAAGTTAACAATCATCCAGTGAGCACAATCACATGAGATTTGCCAAATGCATTTGAGAGGTGAAGAATGAATCCGGAGTAGCAGTACAGTATGGAAATTTTCAATCAGCATGTGCAACAGAATATTCCCCCTCCTGCCCCTGCACACCCCTTAAATCTGTTCTGGGGCTTCTCCCAAACTTCTGAAGCAGATTTGGGGAGGGTGTAAATGAAGGGAGCAGTGGGGGAAATCTAATTTCAGGACCAGAAATCCTTGCACTGGCAGGACATGTTGATTGAATACCATCCTAGATTTCTTTGGTTTAAGTTGATATTCTCTTCTGCGATGTTACTTGTGTTTTTCTTTTTTGTTTCGTTGCCAGGAGATTGAAAAGACAGAAGGAACTGAGGAGAATGAGGCAAACACAGAAGAGGTTGCAGAGGCTGATTCTGCTGAAGTGCCAACAGAAGAACAGGTCATTTCCTTTTCTTTTCCCCCTGCTTGCCATTTCTGTCCAAAGCGTCCTTCACATCTCTGATATCCAGGCTGTGAGCGCCATCCGTTGCTTTTGCAGCCAAAGCAGCACTACCAACATGTGAGAGGGAGGTATTGGTGAGCTCTGAGATTTGCAAAAGTTTTCCTAAAATCATTAGGGGGAGAACAGCCCAATGCTCATTAGCCAGGGACCATTGACTCACTGCTGGGGGGTGAGGACAGAATAGAAAATCTTGGTGGGGAGGGACTAATGGAATGGAGTGGTTGGAATCCTGAAGAGGAAACGCTCCACACTACAACATTTTGTTGCAGGTTGCACTTGTACACTTCTAAATTTTGCATAAGGATTGCATTCATTTGGGTGGCTGTGAGGACCAACAGCTGGGAGGGCGATAGGTTCCCCAGCAGGGCACCACCGGCATCCTCCTGCTGCTTAACCATTCACAGCTGCTTTTCTGCTGAGTAACAATCAGCTTCCCCTCACAGACACATTTATAGTCAGGCACCGGCAGCTGATTCCGAAGTGTCACTTTCAATGTATCTGCCCGCATGCTTGGAGAGGAATGAAAAGCATGAGCCGCAGCTGCTACCTCATTAGAGAAATAAGACAACATGGAGATGACTCTGAATTCCACTGCATATGCAGCAAACATGTAATTTCTGCGTGTGAAAAGAATGATTCTGCATATTAGCAGACTTGCAAAAGAACTCTTTTTGATGGTTTGACCCCGCAGGGGCCATGGAATGGATAAATGCAGAGTCAAAATGGTTATGATGCACATGTATGCAGAAGGAGGGATCTCGGTGTGTGTGTCAGTATTCTCAGTTGCACCTGTCTTCTTTGAATGGCTGTCACAGATGTTCTGTATCTTTTGCCAGCAACAAAATCCCAAAGTCCCAGACAGATGCTATTTTCTGGATGTAAAGTTATTCACTGGGCAGGTCAGATCTTAAAGGTTTCTTAAACATCTATCCTTTTCACAGCTGTTGGTGATTATTGATACAGACACCACCGAATATAAGTGTTTTCATTAAGACATTAGGCATTTATTATGTGGTGTTTTCATGCTGCCCAGACCTTCTTCTCATTGGTGGGGGGAAAATGCTGCAAGAGCTGGGCACTTCACTGTTTTGTGAGGGCCATCGAGAGAGGCAAAAATGTTCTGCTTTGCTGTCATTCCCCTGCCATTCCTCTTCTCACTTTGTTTTGGGCTGAACCAAAATGGGCTATTTGGGGGAGGCAAAATTGGGCCGGTAAGGGAGTTTTTGCCAAATGTTCAGTTGGGTTTTTTTTTAATTCTCCAACACATTCCCCCCCCCCCAAAGAATTGTCTTTTGGGAGATTTTTTGCTCGCTCAACGTTGAATAAAATTCTAATGTTTGCTTATATTGTTGGGTGATGAAAGGAGGATAGGAAGAAATAAGGACAAAGCCAATTTCTTCCTTCACAACAGTATTAAAATGACACTGGACAGTACATTAGCTTGATTTATAGTTGCACCCAAAATCCATGGAGAGTGAAATGGTCAAATATTTGCCCAGCATTTTCCAGGAGAGGACTGAAATTCTCCAACAGATCAGGAGCAGCTGGAAAAAAAGTGCCAGAAGGTTATCTTATATTAATTTTTGATTCAGCCCTGCTTTGTGTGCTTAAGTTAAAGGGGGGAAAGGAACATAATGCCAAAAAAAATGCTGCGTTCTTTAGGGTGTAACCCAATGCACATTTATCTGAGAATAAACACAGCAGTATGACTTTCTTCTGAACAAACATATATAGGACCCTACTGTATAATAGATTCTAGTTTTTCTCAATAGTATTTTTTGTCATTGATTGCTATCTGATCTTTTTTATTAGTCTGTTTTAAGGGATGGTTTTTCTCATTTGCAGGAAGAAGGCGAAGAACAGCCAGTGACAGAAGTATGCTCAAAAACGTATTGTAGTCTTTGCTTGCTGACTAATTTAAAGCATTGCTTGGCAAACCACTTCCCCCAAGCTAAATCACAAAACCAACTGGCATCTAGCAAAGAATATTTATGTCTGGGCCTGTTTATCTTCTGGGACCAAGAAATTCGTTCTAACCATTTTCTCAGAGCAAAATGGCATGCGCTTGAACTGATGTACCCAGGCAGCACCTGGTGCACCTATATAACTATGTGGACATTCATGCCTGCTTGCACACACCTGCACAGAGTCCACATCAGAGACATAGGTGTAGCTTTGTCGATCAGTCAGGTAGCAGGTAGCTTTAGGCTAAGTTGCAGGACCTTGGATAGCTCCAAACAGACAACCTGCTGGGCCTGAAGCTCAGTGGAGACCTTTTATCCTTAAAGGAACAGACCTCTGGCTTGGAGCGTCTCAGCCAGCTCCCGCCTTGTTTGTTGCATGTGTTTACTATTAAAGCCAATTGAAGTTATTTCCTGGGGGTTTCGTTACAAATCTTAACCATAATTTTGTTGTGAAAATCAAATATTGTTACATACCTAGGCAGTGCATCTGTATGCATCTTCTGCCTTTTTTACTTTCTGCATTCATTTTTTTCCTCCTAGTACAAGTCCACTGCAGACTTAATGCTGCTGTTAAGATAAAATTGGCATTCCAGGGTTGGTGCAAGAGGATTGCTAACGACATTGTTAGGGGCACACTGCAGGTTTTGTGCTATAATGCAAGTAACAGTGACCTACTTCTTCATCGTCTCTTCTTTTCAAACCAAAATTGCTTCAGGAGGAAGGAATTTAGAGCAGAGAAATGGTGTGAGAAGAAGGGCTTAAATTGGGGAGGGAGATGAGAGCATACATGCCCAGCCTTCCCACATGGAAGATTGTCATATGTTGGTATTGGATGTACTCTTCATGGGACATAACCTTAGCCTGGGCCACAAAAACTACTTGTGAGTTTGGACACATAACTTGAATAACAATGTTTTGGTGCAACTTCTTATATCACTGTGGGGATGATGGGATTCTCTTGGTGGAAAAATGCAGAAGGTGCCACATAATTTAATACTCTGCTCTTCCCTCATTATGGTCATTCTTACTGATATAGCACCATCCATGCAAACGAAACTTCACAAAGAATGAGAGAACGCGTCCCTGTCCAAAATGGTTTACAATCTAGAAAAAACTGCGTAATAAAACAACAGAGGAAAGGGACGAAAATGGAGACAGGGTAAACTGGGTAAACTGGTTCCCTTCCAGTTGTGTGCTTCAGCAACACATTGAGTGTGCAGGACACTCTGGTGTAGACATTGCCTCTGTTACAGTTCATGATACCAGTGCACTGTGGTGCAGAATCTACCACAAATGCCCATGCATTAATCTATGCAAATGCTGTGGAAATGAATAGGAGCAACACAATAGCACAACTTGCCTTTTTCATTAATTTGCTAGGTGATGAAAGAACAAAGACATGTAGGCTAGATTATGTATGGTATGTAGATAATAGTCAGATACTGCCTTCTGAATGGGGAACGTAGGCACTAGAATAAGGTTACCAGACATCCCCGTTTCCCAGGGACAGTTCCTATTTAGTAGGAAGTTGAAAAGTGTCCCTGGATTCATTGAAAAAAATCTGGTAACCTTACTCTAGAATAACTTTTGCTATTGTTTCCTTCTAACATAGGAAAAATAAACAGTAGATCAGAATCTACAGTAACTTGAACAATATTATTCTGATTTGTAGCCACATACACACACTAATATGTATACTCTCTCTCTCTCTCTCTCTCTCTCTCTCTCTCTCTCTCACACACACACACACACACACACACACACACACACGAGAAAGTCAGAAGGCATAGAGACTACTGTTGAGTTTATTAGTTTGGTTGAATTATGCTTCTGCTCTTCAATCATTAATCATTAAATCTAATGTGGTTTGTCTGCATGCGTTAATATAGTAAAGGATTCAACATTCAGCTGCATCATGCTTTTAAAAAGCTTGTTTTTTCTATTTAGAAAAATGAAATGTGCTAGCAACGCAGTATGGCTGCAAATGGAGTATGCACCCCACCTCCAAATTAAGCTTTTCCTTCTTGGAGAATTACACATGATTGATGTCAGAAAAATAGCCCAGGATCTGTGAGCAGGAGACTAGGTTCTGCCCCCACACCTTTAAAATTGTAGTAGACTTTGCATTGCAGTATAAGGTGCTTTCTCACAGTTTTTGAGGGAGCGATATGCATGTCACATTTAATCTACTGCTTCAGTAGTTGCTCCTTTCCCTTCCCATATTTGAACGTTCTCTCACTCCTTTATATCAATCAGGAAGCACAGGAGGATGAAGAGGAAGAAGAAGTAGAAGAAGTAGAAGAAGTGGAGGAGGAGGAGGAGGAAGAAGAAGAAGAAGAATCTTAGTACAATTCTATTATGACTTTTTCCTTCAGAAGACTGTTCAGGTAATTTTGCTGACAGCTGTCTCATTTCAGCCTTTACCTGAAAATCCTGATCCCTGCCACCAAAACTTTAATTTATCTCAAAGGAGAAGTAGAGAATATTTTCCCTGCTTGTTTTAAGCAGACAACAGTATGTGTACTGTAAGTCTGCTTACATGCCTTCATTTATTTTTCCAACATTGGGTGGGATGTATATAACATTAATGGGAGATAACCAGAGGATAAGCCAAGTAATTTAATCCACTTTTGTTCCATCATTCTTAGTGGCGGAGAGTCAAACATGTATATTCTTCTCTTGTTGAAACTGATGGGACTTAAAAGTGTAAACACTGGGTTATTTGTCTAGATTGTTTCCATAGTTTTAAAAAAGAGAGTTTTTGTAGAATTGTATGAATCAAGTTTGAGGGGCGTTTGGGACAGAATGTACTTTTTTAAATCGGCAAAGAAGCTCCATATTCCTGCTCTGATGAGAACATTCTGCAACCGTTTACACTGAAGTAATCCACGGATCCCAGTGACCTTCTGTCCTGTTTGGGACTGGACACTCAACATTAATCAATATGCTCCTTCAACCTGCACCCAATTCATGGATATACAGGAAGAACTGCATTTTCATATATTTTTCTATTTATTTCTTGATTACATTTATATATTACCCTTTCTCACAACAACCCTGTGAGGTAGTTAAGGCTGAGAGATAGGGATGGGCCGGAGGTAACTCACTGAGGTTCATGGGGATTTGAACCTGCGTCTCCCCAGTCCTAGTTCATTGCAATCAATAAGACTTTTATGTATGTGTCATATCAGTCTTAATTTTGTACCTCAGTGTTATGGTTGAATCTCACATGGTTGCCACCCAGAATTGCAACATCTTTGTTATCTTAAATTTACACGGAAGCCCTGATGTGACTGGATTAGTGCCAAGTCACCCAAAGAATTAATGTAAATGAATGGAAGGCATGCTTCCTCCTTGCAGTTACTTTTGTGCACTTAAGCACAATATATGCTGCGACTGGGTGTTTCTGGTGTGTGCATTCTCTTTATTGTGTTGCCAGTCGCTCAAAACAGTCATTTGGCAGACTAATGCCACCTAGTGTTTTAAAATGAGGTTGTAAAAGCAAGCAGGTATCCCAGCAAAGCACACTTGGACACTGCCTGGCACACACGTCTGGAACATCCGGTTAATATTTTACAGAAATATTAAGTCAGCTCTCCAAAAAGAACTGAGTCAATGACAGGAAAGTCATTCCTATAGTGTAAACATAATGCGCTCTGCACTGCCTGTTGACTTCTTTTTATGATCAGAGACCATTTTAAAATTAATTTCCAGCAGTGCTGTTAGATTAAGGTTACCAGACGTCCCCGTTTCCCGGGGACAGTTCCCAGATTTACAATTCAGTCCCCTGACAAAATCCTACCGTTCCGACTCATTTCAATGAAGTGTCCCTGGATTCATTGAAAAAAATCTGGTAACCTTATGTTAGATCGTCACTTGACCCATGACTAACACGGTTTGTAGCTGGCAAACCAGCCATAGCTGGGGAAAAAGGCACTTCTAGACCCTGAGGCCACCTGAGCTTCCAGTTCCCCAGTGTTGGATCTAGGAGTACCACTAAGTGCTCCTTCCAGGGAACCACGGCCCCATCTAGAACAAGCCATCTCCCCACCTCCTGGACTTGATATGCCTTGTTTGGAGCTGAGTTGGTCCTTTTGTGCATAAGGCTGGATGTTGGATACATTGCATCAAATATATGTCAGGGACTGGCAGGACACTGAGGAGGGTGCACTGGGGGAAGGGGGCTGGAATCTGACTTGGGAGAGGGGGGGCAGTGATTTGTGGGGAACTGTACCAGCCAGGACAGGAGTTCAGAGGCAGGGGAAGCTTCAGCGCTGGAGGGTAGAGCACTGGAGGAAGAGGCAGGTCAGGCAAGTGAAGGGCCGAGTGCTTCCCCACCCTGTCCTGCACCACTGTCTCCCAGAACCAGGGGAGAATTGAAATGGGAAGAGCAGAGGCAGCTTCCAAGCAGGCATAGTCTCCGGCTGCATGTGCGCAGCCCATAGGAGGAAGATACATAACCTGGTGGAGTGGGCATGCACCCTTGTTGCTGCAGCTGCTCTATAGAGTGCAGACTTGGGAATAGCTGCATAGACACTAGGTTGGTGTGCATGGGGGTGGAGGGAGCAGTATTCATAGCCATGGAAACTACTGTAAAATTGTCAGCTTTGACAATAAAGAGCTAGCTATCTGCCGTGTGCATTCCTTTTGCTAGGGAGAACCCTTGGCAATCTATTCAATGTTTTTTCCCCGCCCCCACAGGAAACAGAAGCCCATGGCATCACTGCAGTGTGAAGATAAAAGCAATCACTTCCCCTCCATGAAAACACCATTGGCTTTACTCTCCAACTCCAGATATCGGCATAGATGTCACCTGAGGCATCAAGCAGCCCCGCAGGCAGCCTTTATATGTTGTGTCAAATGGGTCTTCAGAACTTGATGGCCAACAAACGCTGTGGGTCTGACTTTAGGGTGTAGGTTTCTGTGGGCAGGGATTGTTTCTCTCTCCATGTTTGTGCCCTGCCAGGCACATGCTGACAACGCTCAGAGGTGATGGCAAGGCTGAACGGAACTGGAACCTGCAAGGAAGCTCCACCTCTTTGTACCATAATGACCTGCTTGTTTCTAAACTAGCCTTTGAAGTCGGTATTCTTTTTAATGTACAGCAACTGAAATAAAGCACATTTCATGTTGACTCTCTGCTTATTCCCTACAGGCATTAATTTATCATAGTAAATAAGAAAACTCGAAAGTTATGCTTGTAGCCTGCATGGTACCTTCACTTAAGACAAGTTCTCTGTGACTGGTTGCCTTCCTGAGTCTGTATTTTTGTGATAGCCCTGTACAGTATTAGATTTTATTTTCATTATTTCGTTGTTCATGGATGTAGAGTTTTTCAACAGACTCTGAGGATATTTGCTTACTTATCTCCACCCCCACCCCACCCCCGCTCTGCCACTGAAAAGCTATTTTCAGCTCTCCCTGTGATATAGTATATTTGGACAAACACTGCAACTAATCGGTAGATGCAGGGCAATTTTTTAATTCTCTTGCAATTATTTTGGAAACTGCAGTAGGCTGTGAGAAACTTGCACTCCATTGGGAAATTGTTTTGTGGGAACCCTAATGAAATTAACAAGCGCTGTCAAAAAGCTCATTCTAGCATTATGGTAATAAGGGAGTATACAGAGCAAGCGTCAAAATACCGCATATGCTTTATTGCAGATTGATTTATGTTGGCAGCTACAGACAGGTGGACCCAGGTGGCGCTGTGGGTTAAATCACAGAGTCTAGGCCTTGCTGATCAGAAGGTCGGCAGTTCGAATTCCTGCAACGGGGTGAGCTCCCGTTGCTTGGTCTCAGCTCCTGCACACCTAGTAGTTCGTAAGCACATCAAAGTGCAAGTAGATAAATAGGGACCGCTCCGGCGGGAAGGTAAACGGCGTTTCCGTAAGCTGCTCTGGTTCGCCAGAAGCAGCTTTGTCATGCTGGCCACATGACCCGGAAGCTGTCTGCGGACAAACGCCGGCTCCCTCGGCCTATAGCGCGAGATGAGCGCCGCAACCCCAGAGTCGGACACGACTGGACCTGATGGTCAGGGGCCCCTTTACCTTTACCTTACAGACAGGAACAGCAAGGACATTAGACAAGATGCATGAGACGTTTGCATAGGATCTCCCAATTAAAAACAATTATAATGGCAGCAAGGAGGGATTGGATTGAGACCATGGGATTTAAAAAACACATTTCTTTTGTGCGGTTTTTCTAATTTCTCCTCTCTACTACTAAAGTTCCTATTTGCCCTCCTGGGCAAAACGTACAGATTCCTGCATGCTGCCTGTATCCTTTGCCCAGTTGTGTGTGTGGGGGGGGGGTGTTTAACTGGAAAAATAGGATGGGGGGAAAGGGTTTGAAATACTTACCAGTGTAGTGGCCCTGATCCAAATTGGGCCACTGCAACTGCTGCTAACACTTCAAAAACGTAGGAGTTCCTACTCATCACATTAAGTTTGTCCCTGATTCTGGATTCTCCTGTTGAATTTCCAGGCGCCATTAGACCTTGGCAGTCATCTCTAGCTTGGCCTAGATGATTATTACAGTTGGACACGTGGCTTATATTTGAGAATCGGGGGGCGAAACCTGACAGCTCTCTAGCAAGGCAGTTTTCATGTAGTTATAGCTGGCATGATATGTTTGTTTTTAAATACTAGTTATTGAAGTGCTAATGCCTTGTTTAGGAACACATGCTTTTAATAAAGACCACAATACAAACCTGGCTAATAGCGCGACAGCCTGTTTACTCCAGGATAGTCTCATTGTAATGAAATGAGAGTCCTTTCATTTCAATGACAGTAAGGGGATTGTGGCCAAAAGAAAGCTTTAATCCTTTCTCCAATGGTGAAGCATTAAGCACTTTCATTGCACAACCTATAACAAAAGCATTGCATAATTATCCTAGAAGTGCTAGGATAGCCTTGGCTTACATTAGTTCTGCTTAACTCCTCCGAATAAACATTTTATTCTTGTTTTGCATCAGTTGGTGATATTGCAAGTTCCTGTTTTCCGGTGGAGCGTTCTATCTGTCCTGGTCATTGGGAGTCATTGTAGCCCTCAAGTATACAGTCGCTATGCGTTAACTTCCAGTGCTGGAGAGTATTATTTTGGCGAAAACAGAAGCAATTGTCACTGCCAGTAGCAGGGGTTGGGTTGGCACAAGTTTACCATGGGCTGTACACTGGCTATAAAATCAGCTTGAATTGTAACATGTGGGGGCAGCATTGAACATTTTTTTATAAAAAAATCTTGGCTATACATTTTAAGGCCCAGGACTTAAAGACTTGGTAGGCCAAGTGTGACTGACGGTGTTCTAGACTTTTCCTTTTCTTGTTTCACGCATTTGCCTGCCTTTGACTTGAACTACTAGCAGCACACAGGGATGAATGAGGCAGCCACATTGTCTGTAATGACTGTGTTATTTTGTTTATTCCTCCCACGGTGCCTTTGTGTTAGTGTAAGAGCTGATGGAGACTTCAGTGTACTTAAACAAAACCTTTTTTCTATCCACCTGTCTGTGTTGTCATTTATTTTCACGTGACAAAGAAAGAAACGTTAACTCGACATTGAAATTACTATGGAGAAACTCAAGGGAATTCTTTTTTTCTATTGAAGAGAATTACATTATGTTTGCTTTGAGAAAGTTGAAGAAGACAAGAAGCTGCCTTATAGATAGACCAGGCCATTGGTCCATCTTGCTCACTACAGTGACAGCCCTGCAACTCTCCAGGGTTTCAAACGGGACAGTTCCAGGCCTACCTGGAGATGTCAGTGGCTGAAAATGGAGTTAAGGTGCATCACTTTACACTTGTTTACATCGATCAGCATTTGCCATTTTACTACCCATTCACGCAGTTTGGAGAGTTCCTTTTGGAACTCTTCACAGTCTCTTTTAGACCCTGAATCATTTAGTATGATCAGGAAACCGGGCCACCTGCAAAATCCATTTACCACGCTGGCTCCATGCCTGGGTAAACATCTCCAGTTTATGGGCATGGAAAAACCCAGACATGGACAGTAGGTGAAGAAAATCCAGTGTTGTGTCCAATCAAACACACACACACAAGCAGCAAAGTTCCATCAGTAGTAGTTTACTGAGGTTCAGCTGCTTAAGAACATAGTTACATCATCACTGGGTCCCCAGTGACAGTCAAAAGCTTCAAAACGTAGAGACATAACAGAAGAACAACGAAAGACGAATGAAGAAAGATGAATGAAAAACTCCTGCCTAGAAGCCCAGATATATCTCAGATCTGTGACCTTGGGTCTTTACAGACTCAGCAGAATCAATTCACAAACAATAGGTGCACGGATGCCATAAAGATAAATTCTACACCCACAATAAGAAACATACCCTGACAGTATGGAGGGAAGAGAGCCTTGCTGTGTGGTCTATAACTGCAGCTTTAAAACAATATTTTATAAGAATAGAAGAATAAAACTTCTTATAAAATAGTTTGGAGATGGTATTTAACACCAGTCAGATTAAATCAAATAAACGAGGAATATTCAGTGTTTATGTTGGGAGGGGATGCCAGGAAACCAGGAATTATGTTCACGTGGTGGCAAAGGGTGTTCAAGGAGAGCACAAAAATCTCTTGGTGAAAGCTGACCAAAAGTCCAGAGGTAGCATTATTATCAATTTATGATGGGATAAAAGGTTTGCAGGCTATGAAGGACTTGCTCACAAATTTATTGACAGCTGCACGAATTATGATAGCTAGGAAGTGGAAGGGGTAAGCAGAATATAAAATGGAAGAATGGTATAAAAAGGTGTGGGATATAGCTATTAATGATAAATTAGCATGAGCCATTAAGGTAAGATGGGGAATATACAGGAGAAATGATTTTGAGGAGATATGGAAGGTGTTTGTAGAATTTGTACTGTTTAAACGGAAAGGAGTCAATCGCAAGAGGTCAAAATTTTGGGAAGTTGGATAGTTACAATGGAATGGTCTCAATGGTGGGGTGCACATTTTTAATCTTATTTATTTATGCTTATTACGTCAAAATAAAAACAAAAACCCCAGTAATATATTTTTCCTTTTATTATTTTATTTTACCTTTTATTATTAGATATTCCCACTAACACAAGAAGTCAGGCAGGAAGAATATGTAGACTCCAAATGTTTTCAATAAAGCTAGACACCTGGCTTGGAATAGCTAAAAATTACTTTGGGCAAGTTTGATTTTTGAAGTTTTTTCTTTGAAGACCCCCCCCCAATCCTGCATTTGGAATGCATATGAAACTGTCTTAGAAAGTCCTTCTAGGGCCAAAAGTGCCTTTGCATGTGGCATGAATGGCTACTATTCAATAAGTAAAAGCCCAAGACCCTCTTAGGCATACAGAACAAATGCTATTGCCAACCCTGCCGCCTCATACTGACATATACCAACAGAAAGATCATACAGATGGTCTTCAGCAATGCTTCAAACAAATTCTCCTGCAGACCTTCGGTTTGATGGCTCTATCATCCTCAAAAGTTCCAAGGTCTTCTGCTTCTTTGGGTCATAATGAATTGTAGTCGGTGTTAGTCATACATGACAGATCCTTTGAAATTAACAAATAGAACTAGCATAGCTCAGTTAATTTAAATGGGCCTTCTCTGAGCAGAACCTAGTTACATACAGCCCATTGACCTGCCTATTTTCCATGGGCTCAGTGAGATATACAAGCTGGAACATGTACAGAGAAGGGCAACCAAGATGATCAAGGACCTGGAAACCAAGCCTTATGAGGAAGAGTTGGAAGAGTTGGTATGTTTAGTCTGGTAAAGAGGAGACTGAGAGGAGATATGGTAGCTATCCTGAACAAGTTTGCAGATGACACCAAATTGGGGGGGGGTAATACCCCAGAGGACAGGATCACACTTCAAAATGACCTTAACAGATTAGACAACTGGGCCAAAGCAAACAAGATGAATTTTAACAAGGAGAAATGTAAAGTACTACACTTGGGCAAAAAAATTGAAAGGCACAATACAGGATAGGAGACACCTGGCTTGAGAGCAGTACATGTGAAAAGGATCTAGGAGTCTTGGTAGACCACAAACTTGACATGAGTCAACAGTTTGAGATGCAGCAGCTAAAATAGCCAATGCAATTCTGGGCTGCATCAATAGGAGTATAGCATCTAGATCAAGGGAAGTAATAGTACCACTGTATTCTGCTCTGGTCAGACCTCACCTGGAGTACTATGTCCAGTTCTGGGCACCACAGTTCAAGAAGGATACTGGCAAGCTGGAACGTGTCTAGAGGAGGGCAACCAAAATGGTCAAAGGCCTGGAAACAATGCCTTATGAGGAGCGGCTTAGGGAGCTGGGCATGTTTAGCCTGGAGAAGAGAAGGTTAAGGGGTGAGATGATAGCCATGTTCAAATATATTAAAGGATGTCATATAGAGGAGGGAGAAAGGTTGTTTTCTGCTGCTCCAGAGAAGCGTACACGGAGCAATGGATTCAAACTACAAGAAAGAAGATCCCACCTAAACATTAGGAAGAACTTCCTGACAGTAAGAACTGTTCGACAGTGGAATTTGCTGCCAAGGAGTGTGGTGGAGTCTCCTTCTTTAGAGGTCTTTAAGCAGTCTTGACTGCCATCTGTCAGGAATGCTATGATGGTGTTTCCTCCTTGGCAGGGGGTTGGACTGGATGACCCTTGTGGTCTCTTCCAACTCTATGATTCTATTATTCTATCTTCAAATATCTAAAGGGCTGTCATAGGGAAGATGAAGCAAGTTTGTTTTTTCCTGCTCTGGATGGTAGGATCCAAACCAATGTATCATTACAAGAAAGGAATTCCAACTAAACAACAGGAAGAACTTTCTGACAGGAAGAGCTGTTTGACAGTGGAACAGACTCCCTCGGAAGGTGGTCAACACTCCTTCCTTGGAGGGTTTTAAGCAGTGGCTGGGTGGCCATCTTTCATGGATGCTTTTGTTGAGATTCATGCATTGCAGGGGGTTGAACTTGATCGTAAGGATCCCTTCCAACTCTACAATTTTATGATTCTGTAATCATAGCAAAAGGAGGAGAGACCGACGCCTGCACAGCAAAGGATATACAGGGTGAGTCTTTTAAAAGAGGCCCCGTGGAACATGTGCACAGTGGTACCTCGGGTTACAGATGCTTCAGGTTACAAACGCTTCAGGTTACAAACTTGGCTAACCCAGATATAGTACCTCAGGTTAAGAACTTTTGTAGGAGGCATATAAGCCTGACTCCATTTGGCCAAAGCAGCGCAGTCACGTACAAAGAAATATCTTGCTGAAATTGTAAAACCCATTGCTAAAACCCATTGCTAAACCACAGTGAATCGATTCCCAGCATGAGCTGACCACAACGCCACGTAGTTAGAACATGAGCCAGGTCATGCAACGTGTCTGTGAGGAGGTTTTGCAAAAGAGGATATGGATAAGGGTATAAAAAACGGCAGCAACCTCTGTGAAGGTGTGTTGCTGTGAATGATCACGCACCACCTTTTTGCACTGCCTGGCATTGCGAAAATAAAGCCTTTTCTCTAGAAAGCCCTGGTGTCTCTTGACTCCTTCTTCCTCCTGGGGCACGCTGCACCCAGACTGAACCTAAGGCTACACTTTGCTTTTGGATGAGAACAGAAATCGTGCTCCGGTGGCGCGGCGGCAACAGGAAGCCCCATTAGCTAAAGTGGTGCTTCAGGTTAAGAACAGTTTCAGGTTAAGAATGGACCTCCGGAACGAATTAAGTTCTTAACCAGAGGTACCACTGTACTCTGTATCCACGGGGCCTCTTTTAAAGGGCTCACCCTGTATTTACTGACACCCATTCCATCATGGTGGAGCACAGAGGCAGAAAAGAGAAGCAACAAGGTTCTATTGGCCAGCAGCCTTTTGCTCTTTCCTTCAGCTGTCACCTAGTGGCTGCCATTCCAGTTCAGGCTACCTGAACTCTTTCCATCCCAAATGTGACCTTAGGAACTGATTCCTGAGTTTGCTTTTCCCCTCCATGCTCCATGCTCCCGATCCCCTTTTCCTTTTGTGTTACTTCTTCTGGACTGTAAGCCTGAGAGGAGGGTGTGTCTTGTTTATTTATTGGGAAGTCCCTGAGTTTTTGTTTTTTGTTTAAAAGAGCTATAAACGAATAAAAGAGCTATAAATGAACAAAGAAAAAAACCCAAACAAATTAAATATAGAGGCAGGAAGTACACCACCTGGTTTGTAGGGTCACAACAGTTATATTGAGGCTTGTTCCTTTAAATATATTATTACCAAAAACAACAGGGATTTTTGCCAAGGACTGGAAGGTGGAGTGGGTATCTCCTGCAAGTGATGCATAGATAAAGTAGTGAGGAGGGAAATGACACTCATTTTCAGAGCTTCTTTTTCTAGTGGCCTATGGCCTCTTGGGGAAAATAAGTTTTGTTCATTACACAAGACCCCACACACTCCTTTGCCATCACTCTTGCTTTGCAGTTTTTATAATCCTATTAGCATGTCTGGTGCCTGCCCTTTGATTTACCGGTACTACCTCATTCACTTGTCAAAGTCATTTCACGTTACTATTTACAAATGCACAGAAACTACCACCCCCATTCTCTGCAGTGACAAAACTACCAGCTTTGAGGTCAAAATAACCTTTTCTGTTATAATATATCTTTCTGCTAATTGCAAAGCTTCTTTCCAGGAAATGGCATGAAATAAAGAAATCCCTGGCAAAATGTAAGTATCTTCTCTGTTCTCAGCGGGCCTTGTTTTCAAGGCCCATTTAAAGCTTATGACTTCACCCAAAAAACTCTGGGAACTGTTTTTTTTTGTTAAGGGTGGTGGGAACTGTAGCTCACTGACGGGTAAACTATAGTTTCCAGGGTTCTTTGGGAAAGCCACATGCTTTAAATGTATGGTGTGTACATTTAGATGACCCATTGGAAACAGTACAAGATGTGTCCAGGAAACAGTCTTATCACTATTGCTATTTAATTTTCAGTTATTTCCACTTGAGGCTGAGGTCGATATGCTTGGGGAGGTTCCATCCACGAACACTGTGATTTTTGTTTGACATGGCTAATTTTATATTGCCAGGCACAGTTAACTGCTGGAGAGCTGGGAGGTACAGGTACTTAATAGGTACTCTAGGTGATAGTACTGAGACTATTTGTGACCATGTGTGGCCGTAGCAATTAATGGACAATGCAATATAATGAAAAATGGGCAGAACAGCTTTCCATCATTTAAAAAATAAGTCAATATTCATTTAAAAAATAAGTCAATATTCATTTAAAAAATAAGTCAATATTCACACCCACTTATAACCACTTGTTCTTGCGACCACCTACTTCTTCTTGGTGGGACATTTATCTAGTACAGTATTTAGTTTTGCTTCCAACAACTTGGTTTACTTTCCCATGGTTCTCCTTTATGCCTTTATTATGAAGCAAGCATGCTTGATGAGCTTGGTTACTATGAAAACTACTTTGTCGCAAGGAAAGCAGTTCCCACTATCCAAGAGGCTTCCATCCCAGGAGCTTTAATCTGTGCAACAAAGGCTTTTCTGTGCTACAGGGAGCACAGAAAGGAGGTTGATTGTAATATTAGCACTGGCATATCTTGAGCCTGAGGACTCAAAGAAATTGTGTGCCTTGACATGCTTAATTACTCTCACAGGGTGTTAGCGAGAAAATTCTGTCTAACTAGGCATTAGCTAGACAAATGGAGCTTTCATTTAAAATGTGTGCCTTTATTAAGTTTGCATACCGCCATGTCCTCAAGGAACCCCAGGGTGGAATACAGGTTGATCCTAGAACTATTCCATGTAGAACTATATGCCGTGCAGGGCACACCAATTTTTGCCCAATCTAACTACTCCACCACAGCTGTCCTTTTTTGGGTTGGGCTCTGGGTGTTCAATAAATATGGCAGGGCAGAATCATGACCATAGGTTCAACCACTCTCTTTTGCTCCACCATACACCAGCTCGGTGGTGGTGCTGTGGGTTAAACCACAGAGCCTAGGGTTTGCTGATCAGAAGGTCAGGGGTTCAAATCCCCGCGACGGGGTGAGCTCCCATTGTTTGGTCCCAGCTCCTGCCCACCTAGCAGTTCGAAAGCATGTCAAAGTGCAAGTAGATAAATAGGTACCGCTACAGCGGGAAGCTAAACGTCATTTCCGTGTGCTGCTCTGGTTTGCCAGAAGCGGTTTTGTCATGCTGGTCACATGACCTGGAAGCTGTACGCCGGTTCCCTCGGCCAATAATGTGAGATGAGCGCTGCAACCCCAGAGTCGGTCACGACTGGACCTAATGGTCAGGGGTCCCTTTACCTTTACCTTTACACCAGCTCCGTGCCTCCACTTGCATATACGTTGTAGACATGTTATGGAATGCAAAGGACGGAAGCAGAACCTGCTGTCCCTCTCCAAGACACTTTCAGACCTCTCCCTTCTGAGCATCTGAAAGTGGCAACTGTCTCTACCTGGTATTATTTTAGGATCAAGGATGATTTAAATGGGCACAATCCAACTGTTATAGCGCTTTATATCATCTAATATAAAGCGGATTGTGGTAGGGCTGCTAGGAAATTTAATATAGGGTTTGGGGCTGTAGCCTAGGCCACAGATCATGCTGAGTAACAGGGGTGCGGTCATGCAAATCTCGGTTCCGTGATTGGTGGAGGGGTCTCCCTTTTAAGCTTCTGCCCTCCATTTTTAAACTCACTTTTGCCTTGGTGTTTGAATCCCCTCCCACCCGCTGCTTTCTTTTGCAGGTTAGCCTGACATTGCTATGCCTTTGGGGCTGCCTGTATTCAGGGGCCAGTAGGAATTTTTCCAATTGGCTGATTGGCTTTGCCTCTTGGTTTTCGCCTACTGCTAAGCAAATTGTCAAAACTTGTTAGGTTGGCGGTTAGGCTTTTGGTTGGTTAATGGTTGGAAGAGGGGTGTGGCATCCAGATGCCTACCCCACCCACCTTTTGCTCCACATAGAAGTACTGTATTCCGTTAAAGGAATCCCGGGGCTTACGCTCTTGTCCTTACCATCCCGCCATTGGCGGGGATGGAGGGGCCAATTATAAGAGTACGACCCTTGGGGAACATTCTTGGAAAAAGAGAGGAGGGAATGCCTGGGCTCAGCCACCTCCTCTCCCAGGGATGTTCATTTGACTTCCCTTTAGGAAGTCAGAGTGGGTACTGTCCAAGCGGACAGTGGTGAGTTCTGTCCCATGGGGACAGCTGAAGTGAGTCCTGCCCCAAGTGGGCAGATGATGTGAGTCCTGCCCCAAGAGGGGGCAGATGATGTGAGTCCTGTCCTCAGTGGACAGATGGAGATAGTCCTTCCTAGGGAAGGACGAGTAGTTAACCAAAAGCCTAAGCCAACACTCGGATGAAAATTGTGTAATTAAATAAAGTTGTGGCCTAAATTAATTGCCAAAAACCAAACCATAATTCTTGTGTCAGTTGTGAGTTATTTTAAGGTAATTTCAGAGGCAATTTCCATGTGTCCAAAACAGAAGGTAAACTGTGGAACTTCACTTTTAAATCTGTTTTAGAAACAAGTCCCTGTTCAAAACCAAAACAAGGACACTGAAGGCCTATATCACTGAAGGTCCATCCAGCTGCTTTGGACTATGGCTCTCATCAGTCCCAGCCACCCTGGCCATGTTGGATGGTTGATAGGATTTAAAGCTCAAAACATCTGAGGCTAGCTGGTTGGGGAAGAGAGTCACTTCCAGTTCAGAATCCATGAGCACATACATGAAACTGAGATCTTTTTGTACTGACATGCATCACTTTACACTTGTTTACATTGAATTGCATTCACTGGTTTACCACCCATCCCTTAGGTTTGCAGAGAGTTTTTTGGTCCTCTTCACAATCTCTTATTGTTTTAACTCCCTGAACATTTTATAATCATCAGCAAACCTGACCACCTCACTGCTCACCCCTAACTCTAGATTGTTTATGAACAAGTTAAAAAGCGGGGGGGGGGGGAATTCCTCAACTTTTCACATCGCTCCATTTGGAGAACTGTCCATTAATTCCTACTTCCTGCTATTTAATAAATTCCTGATCTACAAGAGGACCTCTCCTCTTATTCCATGACTGTTAAGCTTACCCAGGAATCTTTGGTTAAAAGCTTTTTGAAAGTCCCCTTCTGTAGCCTAAGAACCACCAGGAAACACTCATCTTTGGCATGGAAAAAATATAATGAGCAGCCATGCACACTTTTTGTTTCAAACAACTTAATAAAAATAAACATGGAAAAATTATTGTTTCATAACTCTTGCGAAAGAACAATAAAATAGTGTTCAAATTAAATTGAACGTGTCTGAGTGATTAACTTATGAAAACAATTAAGATAAGATATCTTTATTGTCATTGTCCCCTTGCCGAAACAACGAAATTACTCGGTTGCTACATCCACTCAGATAAAGCATTCCGCATAATCCAAAATTACAAAACCTAATTAAAAACAGTAAATATAATACAAATAACAAATAAAATAAGATGACTTCAAAGTCCAGGCTTTCCATTTAAGGCCAAAATCGCTCTAGAGAAGGAACTGTTCCTGAGACGGCTCGTTCTTGCCTGCATAGTTCTATATCTCCGTCCCGATGGCAGGAGCGGAAAGAAATGGTGACCAGGGTGCGTTGGATCTCTTGATATGTCTAGTGCTTTTCTATGGCACCTGGTGGTGTAGATTTGTTCTAAGGTGGAGAGTGAGCAGCCAATAATGCTCTCTGCTGTTTTAATAATTCTACACAGCCCTGCTCTATCCTGAGAAGTACAGCTTCCGTACCACACACATAAACCGTACGTGAGCACGCTCTGTATGGCACAGTGATAGAAGGCAAGCAGCAGCTTTTGTGGAAGATAGTTTTTCCTTAAAAATCTCAAAAAATACAGTCTCTGCTGCGCCTTCTTCACAAGCCCCCTTGTATTAACACTCCAGGACAGATCCTCCTGTAACTCAATGCCTAGAAATCTAAACGTTGTTACCCTCTCCACACAAATTCCGTCAATCAAAAGTAGCTGGACCTCGTTCTTCTGTCTCCTAAAGTCCACCACAAGCTCCTTTGTTTTCTTTGTATTTATGAGCAAGTTATTAACTCTGCACCACTCTGTCAGCCGCTCCACCTTATCTCTATAGTCCGTTTCACCCTCCTTATCAGAGATGAGCCCGATCATGGTTGTGTCATCTGCAAATTTGACAACCCTATTACTAGGGTGAGCAGCGACACAATCATACGTATAAAGAGTATAAAGGAGCGGACTAAGCACACATCCTTGTGGTATTCCTGTGTTAGTCCTAAGCATGTTAGACATATAAGGGCCCAACCGGACCCTCTGGGAGCGATCTGAAAGTCCAGTATCCACCCACAGAGTGATAGCGGGAGCCCTAACTTGAGATGCTAGAGACTGGAGTTGAGACTTCCTTCATGCAAAGCTGATCTCTGACCCTTCTCTTGTCAGCTTCTCATCAACCTCATAATAAATGTCCAGTCTTCAAACTAGTTACAAATTAATTTCAAGAGAATTAAAGGCTTTCCCCTTGGTATCTGAAGAAGTGTGCATGCAAACGAAAGCTCATACCTATGACAAACTTAGTTGGTCTCTAAGGTGCTACTGGAAGGAATTTTTGTATTTCTTTATTTTTTGTTCCGACTACGTCAGACCAACACAGCTACCTACCTGTAACAAGGCTTTCCCCTTGTATTCCATTGAGGTGCTGAACCCTAACTCTATCGAATCACAGAAGAAAAAAGCATGTCAAAGTGCAAGTAGATAAATAAAGTAGATAAATTATTTTTTGCTCTTATTTCCATTGTCATTTCTATGTGATCTAAATTTCTGATACGCTGTAAAACATGTACATTATCCCTGGACTTTTAATGCCTGGGAGGAGAGCCCACAGTCTACTTTTAGCCTGCTAGTGAATGTTTATTTTTCCACCCATCTTTGTAGATTTTCCATCTGTTATCACCTGGCTTTGCAGAGAATTACCCTGTTTTCCAGGGACAGGGATTTACAGAAGCCATCCTGGTTTCTGATTTGATCCCGGAATGCCCCGCTTTTCCTTAGGACACCCCTATTTTCATTGGAGAAATGGGAGCCAGAGCACCTGCTCTGATTGGCTCCTCAGCAATAGAGGCCCTGTCCATCGATCTCCACAGCTGTCCAAATGCACTTAGAGACCATGCGGGAAAAGGTTCCACTGTCTGCTTGTCACACACAATCACAAATTTCGGTTCCCCATTCAGCCAGGGGAAGTTCAGGTTTTCCCCTCACCAGGCTCGCTGGGGAACCCAAATTAGTCAGTAACCTACTAGTCAGTTGCAGCAAACTTAAAAAATGAGTCTTGTGGCATTTGGTTATGACATGAGCCTTGCCTGTGTGCACACCTGTGTAAATATGGTCAGTGCAACCTAGAAAAGGAAGAGATGTAATTGTAAACTAATTCCTATTCTGGTCAGTGTTGTGCATTCAAATTATAGACGGGGGAAGAAGCACTAAGTGAGCTTACCCAGCATACATCTAAGACACATTTAAAGCACACATACACAAATCCTGGGAACTGCATTTTGTTAAAGGTGCCAGGAATTGCAGCAGTGGGCAGGGTAAACTACGCTTCCCAGCATTCTTCGTGGGTTTTTTTTTTATTAAAAAAGTGTGGTATGTGTGCATAGCCTTACGTCTTTTATGTCTGAGAACACGCTAACTCAGGAGGGGGGGGGTCAAAGGTATATTGGGATGTACGGGTTGATCACTAGGTGATTTGCAGTTGGTGTGACCCACAATTGTTCAAGACTAGTGAGAATAAACATGTCCCAAATGAAACAATGGGACTGTTGAAACAATGGATGCTTTGGGGAAAGTGGGAGTGGAAATTTGTATGAAAGGGTTTAATAATAAACTCAGTGGTGGCTTTGAAATCAATTCTTGGACACAGCACACTCTCACACTTTCCCTTACTTCTATGGGTGTGCTTGCCAATCTGAGCTGCTATTTCCTACCTAGCTCTTGTTGGTGGAGCCAGGCATTCTTGAAATAAGCAATATAGGTGGTACCACAAACTGAAGTCTGCCTGGCCATTGCCAGAAGCCTGGGACATTTTCACTTCCCAGAGGCTATTTTTGCAAAGTTCTCTTTTACTTTGCTAGTGGCTGTTGCTTTTCCTGTGGAAAGGCATAAGGATTTGGTCTCTGAAATAATTAAAATTTCCGTGTTCTCTAGCAACAGCTGAGTGTGCCTGGAATTGCTTGTCTTGGGGTTGTTGTTTTTCCTTGAGTACAAAGAGAGAGCATTTGCAGACAGTTCCTAACTTGGCTTTTGCTGACGATCAGACTGCGGAGGCTGTCCTGCCTGCTACCTGGAGGGAGAGAAAGAAAGAAAGAGAAATCTACCGCTTGGATTCCCTTTACTGCACAAATGCTGTGTTTGCCCCTCCCAGTCTAATAAACTCATGGAGATTGTCACTGATGAAATAGGAACAGAAAGGAGACACAAACCGTTTCCTTTAAAGATCTAACAACTCACTGGAGCTTTCAGGCAACATGGCTAGAAAAACAGAGAGATGTATTGCAGAAGGAGGTAAGGAAACTAAAAAAAATATCTTATCTTTCTTTCTTTTTGGTGCATGGTTTTCAGCTAAATCGTTTAACTCCTGAGAGCTCTCCAAACAGCTTTCCATAATCAGGAAAGCAAAATCAGACTACCATGCAGACTTCTTTCTGCTGGCTAGAGAAGATGAATGGCATAATTTGCCTCTTTCAAATGAAATGTTCCGTGTTGTCTGAGTCTAGGGTTCAGCTCCGTGCCTTGGAGGACAGAGCACCTGTGCCTCGAGCAGTGGTGTGGAAGAGAGAATTTGGGCCAGTGGTGCAGTTTGTTGAACAGTATTGCAGAGAGAAGAAAAGGGGCACCTGCAGGCAATTCTGTTTTCCTATACAAAGCACAAGAGTCTTGCCTTCCCATCGGGATCTAAATCTGTAGACCTCTTTAACAACCCTTTTCACACACATCTACATTCACCCTGATCCAAGTGAGCCCCAATTTGAAAATGTGTTTAATTTCCTTAATAATATTTATAACATACATCTTCAACATGTGGTCACATACATGGCAAGTATATTAGATAGCAAATCTAATCATGAGTGAAACATGCTGTTTAGTGTGCCAGAATTCCTCTATATGACCAATCTAGGAGAGTGCTTGGCATGGTTAAAAAAAAGAGGCTCTCCATAGCAAAGCAGACTTTGTCCACATGTGGACATTTCCAATTTATTTCCAGACTAGCTGTTACCGACCACGCGTTGCTGTGGCTCAGAAAGAGAAAGCAATCATCCCCCCCAAAAAATACTTGCCCACGCGTGTTCTGTTAAATCCACCCCACCCCGACCCATTCATCCTCCCCAAAGGTAGCGCCCCCGTTCCTCACCCCAGACATCACAACACCTCTCTGGTCCCCCCGCTGTGTGATGTCATCTTCCTCCCGTGTGGCACCTGTCACTCTGACCCTTCTCTCTCTTCCACCCGCACACCCCATGTGCATCTTGGGAAGGGCCTGGTCTGTTCCCCTGGCTGGGCAATGCCATGTTATTGTGATATCACAGATAGTCTGTAGTCAATGACAGCAGCTGAGGCATTGAGAAATAGAGTGGTTTTGAGATTTGTGGGGTGGGTATTAAAAACTTTACCAGGGCTTTGCAGAAGGAGACGACAGAAGATGAGATGGTTGGACAGTGTTCTCGAAGCTACAAACATGAGTTTGACTAAGCTGAGGGAGGCAGTGGAAGACAGAAGTGCCTGGCATGCTCTGGTCCATGGGGTCACGAAGAGTCAGACACGACTAAACAACAACAACAACAACAACAACAGGGCTTTGCAGAAGCCTGTATTGCCATAGACCAAACTGCTGGCAAACTTGGTAAAAGAAGCCAGTCTTTCACAGTAGTTGCAGCTGTGAAAAGAAGAGACTGGGAGTGAGATGTTTCAAGATCACTCCCCTTTATTGATAACCATAGGAGATCAAAACTAGGGCTAACAGTCTTTCTTTGGCACTGATCCTGAATTTTACTGACAAGTGCTCTTGGTTTAAAAAATTGTTCATCTATTAAATCCTTGGGTGTTGTTGGATATTAAGTTCTGGGCAATTTGTATTTTGCCTAGAAAATACTTTGCTCATTAGGCACATTCCTTGTAATTTGTTCAGCTACACTATTCATTCCTTTTTGTATCTCCTAATTTATTCTGTTTCATGACAAAGAAAGCCTAGAAGACACTTGTCTGCAGTTTGGCAGGTATGTTGTCCAGGGACATCTCTCTCATGTCTGCGATCTTCAGACAAAGTGATTCTTTTTTCACCACGCCCAAGCTGTAAAAGCTGACATTGCTGGGAAACTACTGTAGCTTGCCTACTGAACTTAGGCACAGGATTCATGCCCTCAGAGTATGGCCTAAAAATTTAATATAAGTCTGCCCATAAAAAAGAAAAAGTTCTGATGTATTCCTAAAAAAAAAAAGTCAAACTGAAAATATGTTCAGTGCAAAAGCTCCACACCCATTTGCTTGTAATGTGGCAAGCTTAAACATACTGGAGGAGCTAATATGCCTACACATTTTATCCACTCCTGTAAAAAGAAGAAAAAATTATAGCTGGTTTTAAAAAAGAATTTTCAGTAGAGATGAGGAGTGTGTAGAGAGACAAAGCAAACTCAGGCAGACCTTATGTCAAACTGGGTAGCCTATGAAATTCTCAGACCAAGATGGGCTGTTTTCTGAAGTGCCAAACCAGGGTCTGAACTAAATTTGTGGCTGGTGCACATTTGTACTGGATACAGGTTAAGAAGGAAGAAGGTAAAGCATTTTTTTTGTTTACTGAAAGATGATAGGTAAATAACTTTATTTGCAACGGCCACAGCAATGATAAAACATTACAATATATACTGACTGCTGCCAAGTCCTAGAAGCAGATATTCTGCCTGTTCATGTCTGGTTGGTAAAGATTTGGGATCTAGCTGGGATAGAGAAATTATCTGACATTATCAAATTAAGAGATTGTTCAGTTAGTTGTTTTAACTGAACAGAATAAGTAGATGGTTCGTGTGATCACTATTCTGCATTGGCTCTTAAAAATGGTTCTCCAGAAAATTCAGTTGCTAAAGTTATAAAAGTAATTTTGCATTGTTGTATTTCTAGATTTCTCCTCCCCCTCTGAAAACCACTAGGACAACCCTGCCACCAAGTCTCTCGGTTCAGACCCAGAACCTGCAATACTCCTGCTGGCTTAGTGGTGCCTTTTCTACATGATCCCCTGGGTAAGTCAGTCAGTTAACATTCACCCCTCCTCTCCTCGGAAGGGCACACATGCCATGTGGAGAGTTTCTTAGGTTTATAGGGAATCCTGTCGTCTTTCTGCATGCTACCAGTGAGAGCAAGAAAAGAAAAGTTTATATTTACATACACTAATTGTTCCTCTTTGCCAGGCAAGGTATCTTAGTATTTTCTATGTGCCATGGATCGAATTAAAGAGTTATAATTTTGATCCTTTGTGCATCTTAGAATCAGAATTGTAGAGCTGGAAGGGATCCCCAAGGGTCATCTAGTCCAGGGGTCAGCAACCTTTTTCAGTGGTGGGCACCGCGGTCCACCATCCCTCAGACCATGTGGTGGGCCAGACTATATTTTGGGGGGCGGGGGGGGAATGAATGAATTCCTATGCCCCACAAATAACCCATAGATGCATTTTAAATAAAAGCACATATTCTACTCATGTAAAAACACGCTGATTCCCAGACCGTCCGTGGGCTGGATTGAGAAGGCGATTGGGCCATATCCGGCCCATGGGCCTTAAGTTGCCTACCCCTGATCTAGTCCAACATCCTGCAATGCAGGAATCCTGCCCACAGCCATCCCTGGGTGGGCTTAAACCACCAATCTTCTGATTAACACTGAATCATTGCGCCACATGGGCGTCCAAGTGCACCAGCTTTCCTCCAATTTTAAATTGACCCTCAATTTTCTTAGGATGTCAGAAATACATAATGTACAATCCATTTGAAAAAACGAATGGTGTTCAGCATAGTCTAAAGATCTATGATGATTGTTTCCTTCCTTCCCTTAATTGCTTATATCTCATAATTTTGTTCACTAATATTATATCCACTATTTTATTTTTCCACATCTTCCCTATCAAGACCTCTGCTGTTAGCAGCATGTGAGAGACCACACAAGACAGCCCTTCCTAACGACGTAGTTTGCATAGCCCCAAACCATTGTTACTAGATTTAAATGTAACTCAGAACTCCTAATATCCTTAATACCTTGCTAAATCCCCAGAAATCCCTAACCAGACAACAATCCCACCATATATATGTTCAAAGGTGCACTTTGCACCCTCGCCTCTCCAACACCAATGTGCCTGTAAGCATAGGAAACATTCCACAGGGCTGGAAACACAGGCACACCTCATGCACAAACATGGCCCACTGCAAACATTAAACTTAAGAAGCTGTGCAATTTCCCCCCATGAAAGGAACCATATTACAAACACATCTACAAAGGCAAAAGGTAGGTTGGGAAAGAACTAAGCAACCCCATTCTGCTGCCTTCTCACTCCAAGCCAAGCCCGTCAGAGTGGCTTTTGGGTACTTTTGCACGTAACATATACTGTACAGTAGTTGGACTCTCAAAAGGCTAATTAAAAATTCAAGGCAATTTTATGTATTGTAAGAAGTTTATGGCTGCACTTCTTTTCTGAGAGTAAGCCCACAGAACACAATGGGCCTTACTTCTGAGAAAACATGTACAGTATAGGACAGCACTGTTAAGTACTGTCGCTTTCCACTCAATTGCAAAGGCTGTGGTTTCCTCTAGCATTTCCTGCCTTTTCTTAGGAAGATGAATTCTTTACTACCTTTCTCAATTCTAGCCTGCATTCTCATTCAAAACAACGGAAGCCCTTGCCAAACACAAGGTTGCCCGCTTGTGTTCCTGTGAAATGGAGGCAGTGGCAAAGGTAAGATCTGCAACGAAAGCAAAAAACTCTACACTTGCACTATATAAAACCCCACTCAACAGGAAGAAATATGATTTAGAATATGATAGGAAAAAAATGGAGTGAAGAGTTAGGGGAACAGATAACAAATGTTATATGGGAGTCAAGTATAAAATCAACAGAAATAGCCTCGATGGATCTAAGACGAAGACTTATTCAACGGAAAATAATATTCAGAGTCCACTGGAACTATACCAGAAGAAAATAACAAGTGCAGACAACTGCTGGAGATGTGGGAGTAAAAATGCAAACTTAGTACATATATTGATTAACTGCCCAATGATAAGATCATTATGGTACGAGGTGAGGATATTTATAGCAAGTGTAATAAAAAGAAATTGTTATGTAGGGGAACTGAATTTAATTCTAAATTATATTCCAGAAATGTGGGAGATTTCAAGGGGTCAAAAAAAATGGATGTACCGTGCTATATTAGAAGCAAAAAACAAAAACAAGACTTGTTTTGATGAATTGGAAGAGCCGCAAAAAGATTCCACTGAGCACATGGATTGATAATATGGACAGATTAAGGAAAACAAATTTGAACTGAAATCCTATGAACGTCTTAAAGATAAATTGAATGATTGGTTACAATACCATCAGATTAATGAGATGTTCAGGATTGATGGTTTTCAAGTTCAGAAATCCAAACTGGAAACGGAATTGATAGATGTAAAGATGAAAAAATTATCTAGAATATATAATTGGTTACTGGAGTGGCATACGAAAGATGAACAAGTTAAATCAGTTATGATTGATTGGGCTAAGGATGTGGGGCATATCATAATGTTGAATGACTGGGAGAAATTGTGGAAAAAGACCCTTAAATTTACGGCATGTCCTGTTTTGAAAGAAAATATGATGAAGATGATGTATAGATGGTATTTAACACCTGTTAAATTATCAAAGATGCATCATACTTCTGATAATAAGTGCTGGAAATGTAAAGAGAAAGAAGGGACCTTTTACCACATGTGGTGGACATGTCCCAAAGTAAAAGACTTCTGGGAAAAGATTTATAATGAGATGAAAAAAATGTTGAAAAACACATTTTTCAAGCCTTTTTACTTGGAATAGTAGGGGGAGAAATCCCCCAAAAGATAGTATATTCTTTTTGTATGCCACAACAGCTGCCAGAATATTACTGGTACTTGCCAAGAATTGGAAGACACAAGAGATACCTACGATAGATGAATGGCAAATGGAGAGGATGGGCTTTATGGAACTTGCTGAAATGACTGGGAGGCTACGTGACCAGATGGAAGAGACAATGGAAGAAGATTGGGAAAAATTCAAATAATATTTGAAAAAAAATTGTAATATATAGAAATTATATCCTTTAGTGAAGATAATATAAGCTATAAGTGTTAACATTTGGATTTTACAGGGAGTTAGTAAATGTAGAATTTAAATAATTGGTTAATAAATAAAGGAATAATTAAATTAAATTAATATTTGGTTACTAGATGGTAAATAAACTGCTAAAGATGTAATATAATGTAATGTATTATAATGAAATTCAGAAGGAAGGGATTGAGGGAAGTCATTTGATGATGTTAATGAAAACAAGGTTTATATAAGAAATGTTTGTATGTTTTTGTTGTTAGATTTGTTTGTTTAGTTGGTATTGTTGTATTTTGTTCTTTTTTGTCTGCTGTTTCTTATAAAATGAAAAAAAAGGACAGATTAGCTACATACAAACAAATTGCATGTCGACCAAAATAAGAATGGATAAATATTAAGAAATCTGGAACGAATATTTAAGTGATAAGGTGGGATAGTGGTGGGAAGTAGGGGAAGGAGAGAGAGGTGGGAAAATATTGTTAAAAAGGTGTAGTCATAGGTATATCAGTGTATTCGAATCTGAATGGTCAAATTGTGTTATTATTGTTATTATTTTTATTGTTTGTATTGAAAAAATGATTAAAGATCTGCTGATTTGGGGCAGGGGGAAGCAAAGCTTGACCATTAGTAAGCACTATGCACATTTGCCCCTAGGAAAGCAAGATGGGGGTCGTACAGGCAAAGACTTCAGGTCATATTCTGCCATTAAGCCTGTTGCTGTGAGAGAAATAAAGCTGATTCTCACCCTAGAGGCAGGAAATGGCGGAGATGACGGGAAAGGGTAGAGGTGAGACCCTGCTCAGTTTCAGGGTTGGCTTAGTACGGTTGTGCCAGTGGTGCTGTGGTGGAGCAAAAGCACATTATGTCTGGGGTTGCACACAGCTCTGCAGAGCAGGAGGCTGCATCAAGCTCCTTTGAGAGGAAGAGCAGGATATAAATTTAATTAATAAATAAATAAAGAAGCTTTATTTGGGCCGGGAGGGCTGTTTTTTTTAAATCAGAAGGCAAACCAGCCATTGGCAAAACATGACAAAATGGGGTGTAGTAGTATTAATAACAACCTCTATCGCAGCATCGAGAGCTCTGCTTAACAATCCTGACCCTTTAAGTACGTGTGCTCGCTAACATTTTTTGAAAAAGGGAAATGCAGAAAGTGGTGGTGGTGAGGCCTGCAAAGTTGATTGCAAAAGCAGGCCTGGGCAGGGGGCAGCTGGGTACATTTGCCTGGGCCTCGGGCAACAAATATATGAAAATAATAAGACCAGTATTCTTTGCATGAAAAATAAAACCTGAGGTAGGGAAAGCACAAACTTCCTTACTGTTTCCCTTACTGTTGGGGGGGGCAATTCTACTGCCCCAAGCGCAGCTACGCTAAAAATTATGCATTTCTATATTGTTTCCTTGGGGTAGCAATCTTTCTCCCACAAGGGAAGTCCCAGAAAATAAATAAAAATAGAAATGAACCAACAAGCCCCTTCTGGAGACAAGGAGTGCATCTCTTTTATTATTTGTAATCTCTATGACTTGTATACTTCCCTCCTCCCAATGCCAATCATAGCTGTGGCAAAGCCCTGAAAAGCGCTACCAGGAGTTTCTTACAGAAGAACCACCAGGCACTTATATCTCACAGATCAGCTTCTGATATTTATGTTTTAAAATAAATAAATATAAAAAATAAAAACACCACCCCAGGTGGTGGATCTTGCTAATGGTGGAAATGGGCCTTGGTTGGGTGGGGAGGACTGAATCCAGGGAAGCCCAGGGTGCTTGGCAAAATGGCTGCCCTGCTGATGGGACATGTAAGAAGTATTTTCCATTTGGGAAGGGGAGATGTTCAGCCCCTGCCAAAATCAGTTTTGCCTAGAGAGGATCGTGACAGGCCCTGGACTTTTATCAAAAACAGGTTTATTTTACCATTTAGAGGGACAGGATACTGTAAATGGGTAAATATTTAGTGCTGTCAATCACTTCATACAGCATAACTGACTTTCTGAGGGAATTTGGAAACATTGCTGTTTGCCCAGGCATAGGAATGTTGAGCAGTCCTGATCCTGGGAACCCTGAAATTATCGGCTGGTAGAATGTTTTCTTTAAAACTGTTGTTAGAAGTGCTTTTTAAAATGCTTTTAGAATATAATTAGTGTTATTATTGTTAATGTGTTTGCCACCCTGGAAATAATAGTAATAGTAATTATTATTAATGATAATAATAGTGATAATGAAGGAAGCTAGAATTATCAGAAGAAGAAATAAATAAATGACGAATAAAAAATAAAAATAAAGTAGTCTTGCCTTTGGTGGGCAGGGAATGTTAAGACCAAGAAGAATGTAAAGAGAACGTGTGCCCATTGTCAAGTTTGCCTGTTGGAAATGTTTATCAACACATTTAAGGAGATACTTGTTCATTTTGTTTATGGGAATAGAATTGCATTTGGAGTTCACCAACACTTTTCTTGTTCTAGATTTTATCAGTTGCTGTCTTGGAGCCAAAGCTTTCTTTCTCCTCATGAAATTCAAGCATCCATTAAAGGTAAGCTAAATCTGCAAAAACACGCAGGGGAGGCTCACCTGGACTCCAGTTTTTAGTTTTTAGTTTTTGTGAATTGCTTAGAGGCTCTGTTTACAACCAGGCAGTATATAACTAAAATAAGCTGGTACTTTGTTCAGTAGATGACTAAGGGAATATTTAGAACCTGTTAGTGACAGCCATGTTTAAAGGGGGGAAAAACAAAACCAGTGCCATCAATATAAAAACTTAAGAAGAGCTTGCTGGATCAAGCCAATTGCACTCTGCCCTCAACATTCAGAAGCATTGCTGGGTTTTATTGCCTCCAACTGTTTGAGGCAATAAAGCCACAAGTAGCTTATTTTCATGTGAGGAGCTATTTGCATGAAATATTCCCTATGTAAATTTATCATATGAAACAGGAAGCAGTGGCTTTTCATTCCCCCCGCCCCCGGCACAACGTGGGCTTCTCTGACACTTTCAACTTCCTATGCAAAAAGAAGGGAAAGTCACATTGGGATGCAAAGAGCCTTTAACACGAGGAGAACAGGTAGGCAGGTTTCCTTTTTCCTGAAGTGGAGGAGGAGATCCATGGATCTTCTACTCGCTCCCCTAGATTTGACCAATCAGATTTGAACAAGTCTTCAGGAGACTTCCCTTTCAGTTCCTTCCTGCCTAGCTCTGACAGGGGGCACTTTAAAGGAGCTGTCATCTTTTATATTAGCAGCTGGGTGAGGGGATTACACCCGCCAAACTACCCTGTTTCTCATATTTTAAGACATACCCATAAAATAAGCCATAGCAGGATTTTTAAGCATTCAAGGAATATAAGCCATACCCTGAAAATAGGACATAGTGATAGGCGCAGCAGCAATGCCGGCCGCGGCAGGAGGAGGAGGAAAAAAATAAGACATCCCTTGAAAATAAGCCATAGTGTGTTTTTTTGAGGAAAAAATAAATATAAGACGTGTCTTATAATATGAGAAACACGGTATTCAGTTTGCCTATTTCTATCCCTCTTCAGGGGGACATAAGGTGGAAAGAGAAATGATTTTAAAAGAGATAACAGTTTTTGAGAAAGTTTAAATGGACTGTGGACACCGTGGCTACAATTTTCTTGCCCAGGCAGGAGAAGACATCCCTGCATTATCAATGGCTCTGAAAGGCGCTTGAGCAGACACAAGCAGGGGATGTGCGCGGAATTCAGAACCCAGAGAGCAAAGAGTACCCATGGATAGTGTGATTCTCTCCTCAGAGCTCAGGAAGCAAGGTGCACCTGTGGTGGTGTAAGCCCGGGGAGCTGGCTGAACCCAACATGATAGGTTTAAAAAAATAAAATGGGTTGGGATATCAGAGTTTATAAAGTTTGGAAGCTGGAGCTGCCTGGAGTTCCTCAGCTCCAATACCCATTGTGTCTCATTCATACATCACTAGCATTGCTTTAAGGGGGGGGGGGATAAAACACAGAAATAAAGCAGAGCAGGCTGTTTGCTTACAGCTACTACATATTCACAAGAATGACTACAAATTGTACACTACATGATTGGAGCTACCTCTGTGGTATCCTTGTGCAAGAAAGTGGGAGGAGAGAGCGAATGTACAGGAGGAAGGGGCAGAACTTAGGTGGGAAACCACAAAGTATATTTTATCCTAGTTACAGGTAGGTAGCCGTATTGGTCTGAGTCGAAGCAAAATAAAAAAATAAAAAACCAAGTGTATTTTTCAAGTGTATCTGAAGAAGTGTGCATGCACACAAAGCTCATACCAAAATAAAAACTTAGTTGGTCTTTAAGGTGCTACTGAAGGAATTTTTTAATTATATTTCATCCTGTAATCTGTTACTCTCAACCCTGCCACCTACTGACTAGAAACATGCAAGGCTGCATATCACAGCACAATGTTCTGTTTTCAAGACTATTCCCAAAGAAAAACCTCAAGTACAGCTCTTACTAAAATTCTTACAGGTTGATTCCAGCTGCTAGTGTCACATTTAAGGCCAGCTCTTTGACAGGGACGCAGGTGGCACTGTGGGTTAAACCACAGAGCCTAGGGCTTGCTGATCAGAAGGTCGGCAGTTCGAATCCCTGTGATGGGGTGCGCTCCCGTTGCTTGGTCCCTGCTCCTGTCAACCTAGCAGTTTGAAAACACATCAAAGTGCAAGTAGATAAATAGGTACAGCGGGAAGGTAAACGGTGTTTCCATGTGCTGCTCTGGTTCACCAGAAGTGGCTTTGTCATGCTGGCCACATGACCTGGAAGCTGTACACTGGCTCCCTCGGCCAATAATAATGCAAGATGAGTGCTGCAACCCCAGAGTCAGTCACAACTGGACCTAATGGTCAGGGGGTCCCTTTACCTTTTACTTTGACATACACAATGCCCATTTACCATGGCTGTAGGAATGTAATCTCCCCACTACACTGATTTGCTAGACATTTCCACATAGCATTTCCTTTCCTTTCTTTCAGATGGCTTCCAAGAGACTTGCAAGGATGCTTGTTTTCACTACAGCTTTGGTTTGTTTTCTCTGTTTATATGCCATGCTGGGCACTTTCGAAATCTGTATATTCTGTGAGACAAAGCACGAGTTCTTTCCCTTTAAGAGAGATGGACGTTTTTTAAGGAGGCCTAAAATGAATTGCAGACGGAATCCACCATTCCTGGTCATTCTTGTGACATCATCTCACAAACAATCCAACGCTCGGATGGCTATCCGTGAGACATGGGGCAGAGAAAGAAACATAGACAACAAACGTATTGTGACCTATTTTCTCCTGGGAAGTACTCTCACTGCTGTTGACCGGCGTGCTATTGGTTATGAGAACAAAAAACACAGAGACATTATCCAGAAGGATTTTCTAGATTCCTACTACAATTTAACATTAAAGACTATTATGGGCCTTGAATGGATTCACAAATTCTGCCCACAAACCAGCTTTGTGATGAAAACAGACTCAGATATGTTTGTGAATACCTACTATCTCACTGAACTTCTTCTTAAGAAAAATAAGAAGGTTAGCTTCTTCACTGGCTTTTTAAAAGAGAATGAGCATCCAATACGAAAACTGATAAGTAAGTGGTATGTGAGTGAAGAAGAATATTCAGGAAACTTGTACCCTCCATTTTGTTCAGGGACTGGTTATGTTTTGTCTGCAGATGTTGCTAGTAGTGTATATAAAATTGCCAAAGAAGTTCCTTATTTTAAATTAGAGGATGTTTTTGTAGGCATGTGCCTCGCTAAACTCGACATCAAACTGGAAGAACTTCATTCAGAACAAACATTCTTCCCAGGGGGGGTTGCATTTTCTCCTTGTCGTTTTAGGAAAATTGTGACAAGCCACTTTGTCAGACCTCATGAGAATCTTGTCTACTGGGATGCACTGGAGAGGTCCCTGGATGAAAATTGTCATCCACGGACCTATCCAGGTGGCTGATAGTTTTCAACAGAGGCACAAAACTGCATAGAACATAAATCCTGAAACTTTTGCTTAGATACTGAAGTCAAATCTATTTTAGATAAGGAGATGCTGACATTACTTTTTACAATCCAAGCCTATGCTTGTTTGCTTAGGAGTAAGACTCATAATGCTTACTCCCAGGTAAACAGCCTGAAAAACCCACTGCAGTAGTGTGAAGAGGATAGGGCTCCTGAACTGATGGATAGTTGTGAAGAACAAGGAATTTCAGCAAGTGTAGCTTGCCAAAGAAGCTTCGTGAGCCTTAGGTGCTGAAATTGCATCTTCTCCACAATTATTAATGGTGCCGGAGCCCTGCCCTCCTTTGTATCTGGCAGCTCTAGTTCCATAGCAGGCTGTGCAGCAGGAGAGTTGCTCTGGTAGTGGGCACACTTCATAGCAATATAATGAGTCACCATACTCATCTTCAAGGTTGTTGACTAGCTCTTTAAACAGGCACTGTTCATCCCCTGATTTTTAATAAAGTTAATGCGTGAAACAACTTTTGTCCCAACATGTTTCATACACAAGGTTTGTGCACACATTCTCCTGGTGGATCATACTGTTAAATGTGATCAATTCACTTGTGTCAGTATTGAGACACTTCATTTCTTTCTTTCTGATGGAAGAGTAGGATCCAAAGGGGTGTGTTGTAAGTCATGATGTCAGAGAACTTTGACGGAAGCAGAATTTGCTGATATTTGCTTATTTGTTCCACTTCTGCAACAGAAATGAATCCACAGAATATGTGTGTTATTTGCTGTTGTTTTCAGTCCACAAATGATACACAATGAGTTTCCTCCCATTTGCCTTGCATTTTCTTTGTATTTCTGTGGTGTGGCATAACTTTTTTAAATAAATTTTTATTAATATTAAATCAATACAGTTTGTAAATACTACAATCAACTACATCCCCCCCCCCGGACTTCCCTCAGCTCCCTTTATCTGATTTATTTTTACATATTGTTTCTGCATGTTGTACAATTTTACATATCATTTCCCTAATAGTTCACGTTCTTCTGATAAAAAAGAAATTGTGCATGTTTATTCAAAGCCTGGCAGTGAATGTAGGTCTCTTTGTTGATTTTTCAAATAGTTTGTAAAAAGTTCCTATTTTTCCTTGAATTCCCGATTGTCCATTTCACACAGTTTGTAAATTTTGCCAGGTCCGCATAATTCATCAATTTCTCTTGCCATTGCTCTTTCATTGGTATTTCTTCCTTCTTCCACCCTTGTGCTGGCAATACACTTGCCGCAGTGGTGGGATACATAAATAGATTCTTCATTTTCTTCGGCAGATCTTGTCTTAAAATTCCTAATAAAAATGCTTCTGGTTTTTTTAACAAAAGTCTTTTTGAACATTTTTTTCAATTCATTATAAATCATTTCCCAATATTTTTTTTTAACTTCTCTACATTCCCACCACATATGATAAAAGTCCCTTCTTTTTCTTTACATTTCCAACATATATTTGACCCAGTTTTGTACATTTTTACCATTTTAACTGGTGTAATATACCATCTATACATCATTTTCATGTAGTTTTCTTTCAACAAAGAACAATCTGTAAATTTCAGATTTACTTTCCATAACTTTTCCCAATCTTCAAATTGTATATTGTGTCCCAAATCTTGTGCCCATTTAATCATAACTGATTTAACCTCTTTATCTTCTGTTTCCCATTCTAACAAAATGCTATAAGCCTTCTTCAACAATTTCCTCTTCTCTTCTATAACCTCTTTTTGGAATCTGGAGGTTGTATAGCTGAACATGGGGGCTGCCATGGGGTTTGACAGGAGAGTCCTGCTCTCCTGGTTCACACAATGGTAATCGTGAAGTCATTTGAATGGCTTCTACTTCCTCCCACATGGCATCATAATGCTGTGACTAACATCACCTCTGTTCCCTTATTATTTGTGAGATGGCTGAATATAGCCTACCATTTACTGAGAAGCTTGATAGAGAATCTGTCTTGGAGGACTCATCCCTGTGAAGAAACATTTCATTATGTATTTTCTTCTTCGACATATGGATTTGCTTCAGGTGTCGCTTTTGAAATAATGCCTTTTCAATATTTGAAGGATTAGCACATAATACTTCTAGTAGCTGTTAAGTCCCAGTGGATTCACTCTGTAGTCCATGCTAACTTGTTGGAGCTTATTTCTGTCATTCTGGTTTATCACCCCCAGTCCTGCCACAAGTTAGTTTTACTTTCAGCAAGTAGTCAATTCAATATAGGAAACTTTAGATGTGCTACATTTTCAATTTAACCCTTACGTCAGTGTCTAGCAGTTATTTTCTTGGGATATTTGGATCTGGCTCAAGCATACACACACAGGAAAACGTGAGCCCCCAGTTTGGATGACTGAGTAGCAATCTCCCCCCACCCGACACACCTGATATCTGATTAAACGGCATGATAAAAAACAATAGCAGCATTCGCAAGAAAGACAGACAAAATCATAAAGTCATCCCCATGCTCAAAACCAGGGCCAGCCAACCTATGAGGCAAGGTGAGGTGCCCACCTCAGGTGGAGGGTCCACCCAGGCAGAAGTTCCCAATGTTGATCTTTCTTCCCTGCCCACCCACTGATCTAGGTCTTCCCTGACACCTTCCCTAGTGGGGGTAGGGGTGTCATTTTGGGATCTGCCTCAGGTGTCAAAATCTATTGGTCTGTCCTGCTCGAAACTGTCCACCAGATCTAGATGTGCCAACAGAAGTCCATGTCCTTTGGGCCTTATTCAAAGTTAATTCAAGGATGCAGTCAGTGTGATGGCTTTACATGTTCCATAAAGATGCAAAACATGAGAAGCCTGCAACGTAAATTTTCCAGCAAGTGTCAGCAACGCATTTTGGTGCATTGCAGACGCTTCAGCTAACCCCATGCCAACAGCAAATTTGTATTCCAACCAGCAGGTGGCAGCAAAGATTGGCCTCAAATCACCTTTAAGTCTTGATTCAGCTTCTGGTCCTGTGACTCAAGCCTCCATCCAAATAATGATTTCAGCCAGGAAGGATAGAGCCACCTACCATGATTTTAGCCAATAGGAATTGCAGTATAGGAGCTCCTGGTGGAACTTTACTACAAAGGTTAACATATGATATGATAGCCATCTTTAAATATCTAAAGGGCTGTTACATGGAAGATGGAGCAAGCTTGTTTTCTCCTGCTCTAGAGGGTAGGTTCCGAACCAATGGATTCAAGTTACAAGAAAGAAGATTCCGACTAAACATCAGGAAGAACTTCCTGTTTGACATTGGAACGGACTCCCTTGGAAGGTGGTGGACTCTCCTTCCTTGGAGGGTTTTAGGCAGAGGTGAATGGTCATCTGTCACAGATGCTTTAGCTGAGATTCCTGCATTGCAGGGGGTTGGACTAGATTTGCCCTTGGGTCTCTTCCAGCTCTACAATTCTGTGATTTCATGATTCATCCTGAGGCATTTACCTGAACTATAGCTGAGCACTTGCAAAAGCAACCAATCAGCTATTTGATTAACACAATAATAATGTATTTAGTGGTGGATTTATACTGGACTGTCCGCACATCTTCCACTTTATTAATTGATCTGTGATGAGTCCCCAGTGCTACCACATTACTGCTTTTGGAAAGGGCACTCTGGCACTGTACCAGAAGCGGAACAACCACCTGCCTCACACATCCTGGAACACTCGTGATAGAAAAAAAATTACAGGGTTTTAATAGGAAGCTATGAGACAAAGCAGTATGCTACCCTGAAACTTTTATAGGTGCAAACAGTCTGGAGAGTGGCATCACATATAGAATCATAGTATAGTCAAGTTTCAAGGGACCATGAGAGTCATCATTCCAACATTCTGCAGTGCAGGAATCTTTCGCCCAACATTGGGTTCGGACCCACAACCCTTATCCTTCAAGGATAAGAAGAAAACTAGAGATTGCTTAATACCATCATGAGCACAACTCTTCATGAATGCACAATTAAAAGGACACATGGAGGGCCCCCCCAGTGTGCTCTTTTGAGGTGTGTAATTTGTATAGGACTATTTCAGGGACCAGATAGAGTGGTTGGGTGTATTGTGTATGAGGGGGGGGGGGTTTCTGGCTGGAAACCCTTCCCTGCTAACAGCGGACTACCCTGAATGGAAACCATCTCTCACTCAGCCACAGTCACAGCCCCCCCCCCACAGTATGGAGTAATATATTGTATTGGCACAGGCAAGTCAATTTTTCAATGTTTCAAAAGTAAAATGATAAGAAATCCAAATAAGACCTGCATTAGATGACAAAGTCCTGTCTTTGCTGCTATTTTTTGTCTGGTGAGGTGGCATGCAGGTTAAAATCCTGGATTCTTCCACTGTTTTCTTTGAGCTGCTTTCAGTTCGGTCATGTGGGAGAGAATAGAAAAGCACTTTCAAAACGAAACAGCAAGTTCCATTTCTGAACAATAGAATTGTGTCTTGGGTTGTGACTCACCTCATTGCCTGCCAAAATGGAATGTGGGAACGGGCTTGAGTCTTGCAAAATGATTGGGTGGAATATTGCTTGCACATTTCCCTCTTTTTATGTACGTAGGTTATGTTCTTATGCTTAATTCATTAATTCGGCAATCATCAGCATATTTTGGCACTGCTGAAATAATTGCACTGGCTGCCAATTAGAGGTATGAGCTTAGTTCAAGGTGCTGGACCTGGGGTACAAAGCCCTAGGTCATCTCACCCCTTATATACCTAATTGATCACTGAGCTCTGCAGATGGGGGCCTCCTGCAGATTCCACCTTATTAAGAGGTCCATCCTGCGCAATAAAGGAATGTGTCATAAGCTCATACCTATGACACACTTAGTTGGTCTCTAAGGTGCTACTGGAAGGGTTTTTAAATTTAAAAAAAATAAGGTTATTTTTTGTTTCGACTACGTCAGACCAACACGGCTATCTACCTGTAACTAATAAAGGAACTGGACTTTTAATATGGTAGCCCCTTCCCTTTAGAATCTCATTCCCCGCCATCGAATATCGGACAGGTATCATTTCTGTTGTCTTCAAAACCTACTGAGGACCTTCCTCTTTCAACAAAGCTTTTACGTGGAAATCTTACCACAGTCTGCATCTGTACTGGAACGATTAAAAAACTTTTTATAGGTGAAATGTTTTTAAAACGTTTGTATTATTTTTATTTATAGAATTGTTTTAAATATCAACCTGCTTCTAGACTCATAGAATTGTAGAGTTGGAAAGGATGGGGGGGGCAATCTACTCCAACCCCCCACAATGCAGGAAACTAGAGATGGCCATCTAACCTCTTCTTAAAAACCTCCAACAAAGGAGAGTCCACAACAGGCATCCCCAAACTTCGGCCCTCCAGATGTTTTGGACTACAATTCCCATGTTCCCTGACCACTGGTCCTGTTAGCTAGGGATCATGGGAATTGTAGGCCAAAACATCTGGAGGGCCGCAGTTTGGGGATGCCTGGTCCACAACCTCCTGAGGGAGTTCGCTTTAATTGCGTTTTGCACTAGTTTTATGGTTGTAGTTGTTTTATGATTGTATATTTTACTGTGGCCTGATTGTAGCATGAATTGTGTGAACCCACGCTTTGGCCATTAGGTTCCCGCCCTTAGCAGCTTTGAAAAGGATGGAAGCCCTCCAGGATCTGAGATGCAGCTAAGGGCTAAGTTTTCGAATGCCTCTGTACTCGAACATTTCAGAACTCGAACGCCAAAAACCTGGAAGTAAGTGCCTCCGTTTTCAAACGTGCCTCAGAACTTGAACAGCAAATGTGACTTTTGTTTTGAGTTTTCTGTATTGAGGCTTGCGTTTTGAGGCTTCCGCTTTCGTGTTTCAAACGTTTCGGTTTTCGAACGAGCTTCCAGAATGGATTCTGTTTGAAAACCGAGGTACCACTGTAGTATACCTGAGGCTAAGAGTGAGTCTTTGACTTGTACTACTTTTTCCTTTACTTGTACTATACTTTTCCTTTTACTTGTACTTTACTTTTTCCTACTAGACTGCAGAGGACCATGGCGAAGAGAGTGTTGGGGCAATCTGAGGGGTTCAATATTTTCCTCAGTAGCAATTGAGGCAGTTCTGCGAAGTATGGGGGAACACATGAAGGTTGCTATGTCCCTCCCACTTCCCCTGACAGGGATCTTGTGACTTTAATACAGTATAGAGTGTTAGGCAGCAATATAGCAGATGGAGTATGTTCTCTTCCCACAAAGAGATGCAGTAAGGGGAAAATGGCACCAGATGAATTTTTCACATGCCATACCAGTCAGGAAAGTGCTAGAGCAAGGCTTGATCGTTTTGCTTCCTCCCTTTTAGAAAGAATCTCCTGGTGCCTGCTGGGCTGCTAAACATTGCTTCATTGTGACAATAGGTGTCGTTGTTTCCACACCTACTCAGTTGGTCCTGTACCTGCCTTTTACTTTATGTTTTGATGGCACCTGTTAATTATTAAAAAAACATGGAATATGCGCATTGGTTGCACACCTGACTCTTATCTTTTTATGAGATAAAAGGTCACTGCAAACAGAGTCGCACAAAAGCTGCATCAGAAACCAGAAGTTGCAGGAAATGCTTTGTGTGGGGCCTTCCAGATGAATGATATAGAAGCCAGTTGAGAGCTAATTGGAATATTTGGCTGTGTGGCTATATGAGGAGTTACTTGGATGGAAGGGATAGCAACGAACAGATTTTCTTTCTCAGAAGGGACTAAGGTTTTTTCATGTGCTAATCTACTGGTAAGAAGGTAAGGAACTCTCAAGTCTATGATAGCCAATTTAATATGGGCGAATGACTGCAAAATGGATTTACTGATAAAGAATCTGCAATTAAGTAATGATATTTGGAAAAGGATGTTTGGCTCTCCAAAGTTAAATTAGCAAAATCCAAATGAGAACAGAAAGTAGGAAGTACGATAGTGTAGAGGCCTCTGCTTTTGAATGTTACCTGTTTGGCACAGTCTTAGGTATATTTACTGTGTATCATGTGGCTTAAAACTTAGTGAAAGTGCTGACAGTTGCAGCTTTAATTTATATGTCTAATCACACACATGTGGAGAGCAACTACTACGGTATATAGAAGCGTATTTTTCTGTTGATCCCACAGCTCTGAAATGGTCTGCAAATGATCCCTCTTGGTTAATGAAAGCCCAGGAAATGAGCTTGTGTAGTCCACCCCTATCTGGCACGTTGATCTGTTATCTTACAAGAGGAGATGCTTAGCACAATGGCAACTCCTGCCTCAAATAAGTAGAGTAAAGCTATCTCCAAATAATTGTAGCTTTCTGTTGTGAAAAACATTTTTCCAGTTCTAAAAGAAATTGAGCCGCTATGGTATAGTTTTGCTGGAAGTTCCTGGGGCTCTCCTTCCCACAGAAAGCCTTTTTGACACCTACATCACTGAAATACATTTCCAGGCAACAGTCTTATGCATAATTACTAGGGAGTGACAGGTAGGTAGCTGTGTTGGTCTGACGCAGTCAAAACAAAATAAAAAAATCCTTCCAGTAGCACCTTAGAGACCAACTAAGTTTGTCATAAGTATGAGCTTTTGTGTGCCTGCACACTACTAGCGAGTGAGTCTCTTTTAATCAGTGCTGTTAGCATTTACATTCAAGTACTGTACTGTATATGCATAGGATTATATCGCCCATCCTCTGCGCTGATAAATCTCATATTTTTGCTATTTTGTGCAATATAGGTTTTTCACAATTACACAACAACACTAGCAATAATAGTTGTCATGAGCTGAGATCTGTTTTATGCTTAGCCCTTCTGGGCATTTCTCTGAATGAGGATTGCTATTCTTAAAAAGATTTGATTACATCAGCAGCTAGGATAGATATCTCCTAGCACTGGAAAAATATGGAATCATGTCTGGACAACCAAAGCTTGTGGCAGCTTGCTCTTGAGGACACACTTCAGCAGGAATTGTTTTGTAGCTTATGCTGGGAGATGAATTATGACTTTGCTGAGGGTTTGTTGCCATTCGTATTGCTATGAGTTTGTGGATTTAGAAAGCGTTAAAATTAAATAAGATTTGATTAAACTGTGCCAAACACTAAAACTCCCTGGATTTAGTTTATGCTAACAACCTCTGGCGTAGCTGCTAAGAGGGGCCATTAGCAGGAAACAAAGGCTAGTGATGGCCCATCAAGGGAACCATCAAAGGCCTAGACTACAGGACAAGGAGGGGTTCCTCTTCCAGCTGTGTTAGTCCGCAGCAAAAGAAACGTTTAAGATTTCAGTGCTGGATTATGCAGACTGATGGAAAATTGTGGTGTTTTGCAAGAGGTTTGAAAAAGTGGGAGAGAAAGGGGGCCAACAGAACTCCCGGTGGGCTGGCTGGAGCAGGCTGGAACAAATGGGGCAGGCAGATTCCCTTGTTTGTAGACCTAAGCCTGCTGCTCCTGAGAGAGGAGCAAATAATCATCTTAAGATGTGAATGCTCTGAACCCTTTCTGCACAGTAGATGACCAGCCTGGATAGCTCAGTTGGTTAGAGCGTGGTGTTGATAAAACCAAGGTCGCAGGTTCAATCCCCGTATGGGACAGCTGCCTATTCCTGCATTGCATGGGGTTGGACTAGATGACCCACAGGGTTCCTTCCCACTCTACAGTTCTATGATTCTATTATTCAAGTTGTATATATGTGTAAATAAACCATATATCATAAAGACACTGCCGCCTCCACTGTGCCTAATTGTCCAAAAGGGAACATAGACCCTGTGGAAAGCATGCCATGCCAAGACCGCTGGAATCTCACACCTCTTAGAGATTGGATGCTTACATGAATCCAGCCCAGGATTTTTTTTCACAACTGCTCACCACATTCCAGAAGGATGTGATCTCTTCTTAATAGTCAAACACGTTATTTAGTGACTGCTCATATATGTATGGTTCTCTGTTTATAATCTAGTAAATATACTGCTTTGTTGTTGTTCAATCCATTTGAAGCATGATTGTTTTTGTCTTTGGATTTGTAACTTTGAAATACTTGATAAAAAACATGTGTTTTACAGCAATGCGCGGGTGTTCTTTTCTTTTAGGTTCATCAGAGGAGCTTGCTAAATGGATAGATATCGGGAATGGATTTGGCTGGCTTTCAGCCTTTTAGTCTTGCTAACAGGTATTATTACCCTTTTCTCATTTACCAACCAAAGTGAGGCTTTGGGTGTAACTTGTTTGTTTAGCACTTCTTAGGCCGCCTGTTATATAGTAACTCTATAGAATGCTGAAATACTAAAACTAAATTTGGCACACATAATTCAGGGTGTCACATTTTAATAACAACCCAGCCCCTTCCTCCCCACCAATTCTCAGGGGGAGAAGAAAAATGCAAAATATTGCTCGATGCAAGACTGAAATGTCATATGGAAATCATTTAATATGGATAGTAAGCTTCCTATACCTCCATTAATTGTTGTCCACATGACTTTTACCTCCAAATCACTGCCTTCCCACACGTAACTCTGGATTTTCTCATACCCCCCTCCTTCTCAGAGTATCCTCGTTATGAGAAAATCTGGACTGAGGAAGGGGAATGTATGGGAAAGTAGAGATTGGAGGAAAACATCAAAGGGCAATGGAGAATTGGGGGAGGTAGAAAAAGCTTACTATCTACATTAAATTACCCCTATGGGTGTGCACATTCAAGGTCAACATTCTGAATTTCTATTATAAATTCTAACTGGACTTCCACTCTGTTTTCATGGAGGCCAGGAAAGATGCAAAGCAGAATGCAGTGCAATAGCTCCCTTGAAGACTGACAAGTTGGAGTAAGAGATGTGCATGTTCAGGACACAAGGAAAAGGAGGGAAATTGAACACAATACAGGGTATCCCTTGAAAAGCAAGCTACTGAATGAAAGCTGAAGTGTACGTTCAGTACAGTAGTCTGCATTTCAAGCTGAAATCCTAGCTCAAGTCCCTATGCACTTTGCATAGCTACCAAGTTATCCTTTTTTTAAGGGATTTTCCCTTATGCTGAATAGGCTTCCTCGTGAGAAAAGGGAAAACTTGGCAGCTATGGCACTTTGGGTCAGTAAAGATGTAAAAGACACCGCCTCCCTTAAAAGCATCGGAACAAAGGGTCACATGTACATTTTGAACACCAGCTGATTATTATACCTCCGCAGGTGTGTCTTTGTGATTCATTTCTTCAACTTCTCGTTCTGCATTTTTTTTGTATTGCAGTAGCTGTTTAGCTCATGTCCCATGTGAATTTTTTGATACAAGTTTGTGAGTTTTGAAACTTCTTATGATCCTTGAGCATTAAAATGCAATTTAGTACAAAGACGATGATCCCTTTAAGTCCCTCGGGTAGTTTATACAATAAGATGGAAAGAATGTAATTATCTTGACTTATAATGCCAACATACTTGGACTATGGTCATTAGCAAAGGATAATAAAAAATGAGAAGTGCTCTGGAATTGGTTCACATTGATGGGAATTACGCTACTATGCCACCCATTCAAATGACTCTTGTAGAGTATTTAGGCTGTGGTGCAATTCTTGGCTCTTGGAAAATCACATGCCCTTTCTGTTAATTATTTCTTTAAAGAAAGTAAAAAAAAAAGATTAAGCCCAGTTTTGCCAGCATGAGGATTTATTAAAGTCATTGTCAATCAATCCGCAGAGCTGAGCACAAAACTTTGAAAAATTAACTCTTGCAGATCAATGTGTCAAAGCTATACAGGATGGATTAAGAAAACCCAAAATGTTTATCCTGAAAGCTTATAATGGAGCAGGCAAGAGCAGCACTACCAAACGAGCCACAACTATTCTCAGGATAGGATGAATCTGCTTCTAGGCACCTGGTTGTTTAAAACCAGTTTAGGTCCAAAATGGGAAGGCTTCGAACCAGAACTCTGAGATCCATTAAGCAACTGCTATCAACTTAAATTGAAGCAAGGCCTTTCCCCTGTTTTCAAGCACAGGGCAAAGTTACAATACAAGACGACTGATAGCTTTTGTTTCTAACGTTGACAGCAAAGGTTCTTCAGACGTTGTACACACTATCTGGCATTAATCAGTGTTACCAGTACATTAACCAAGTTAAATGCCTCCTTCATTTTTTTGTTCACATGGACGCTTAATGCTCCTCAGATATTTATGCAGAAGGGTGATGTCAGACCTATATACATTTATTTATTTTTAACTGTTATCATGATGATTGTGTGAGATAAGCTAGAAACACCCTTATTGACTTTGGTGTTGGTCTAGTTTCAGTTCCTGAGTGATTCCCCCCCCTTCCTGTTTTGCAGATACTGGGTTTGGCTACTCCATCATAGAAGGTCCCAGAAATTTAACAATTCTATCTGGTTCAGTGGCTCATTTTAATTGTACAGTGTCAGAAGGGTGGAAGGTTTTGATATGGCTTTTCAATGGAAACCCTATATTGACTGTACTGAGTGACGGAACAGCTATTATAACAAATCCAAAATACAATCAGGATGGTTTTCAAACTGGTACTGAGTTCACCTCCGGACTCAAGATTTTTAATGTCCAGCTACGTGATTCTGGAGAAATAAAATGCAGTCTCCAGAACGTACAGGACGATAAATACGCATTTCTTTCTGTTCAAGGTGTGTATGCATTTTTGTCATTATTCAGTTTTAAGGAAAAACATTTAGGCCAATTGCAAGAGTAATTCATACTGATATTCCTCTTTCCTATTCCATCTATACTTCCTTCTCTCAGCACTTTAAACAGTATTGTGGCATTTAAACACTAATCGATGTGCTGCAGCACAAGCCTTTGTGGACTATAAAGCACTTTGGTAGATGAATAGCATAATTTTCAGTTGTATACCCTCCAACATTCTGGTCCTTTGGTGCCATACTCCCATGCAAACCAGCTGAGGCTTCCCAGTCCCATGTCTCTGTTGCTGGCAGCAGCTCCCTCAGCAAGCGGCAGACCGGCACCTTCACCTTCTCTTCCCTGTCACCAGCTTCATCTTTGTCAGCTTCTTCTATGCCTCTGGCAGGGATAGCATCAGTCAGAGCAGGCATGGCCTCTGGGTCTGGCTGGGGCATCCTGGCTTGCACCACCATCACCTCCTCCACCTCCATGGGTTCCAGCCTTCATTTGCATGAAAAATGTGCCTCTTTTGGTGCAGAGCTCTTATGGGAAATAGCTGACTTGTGCAAGAGCTTGGCACCAAAAATGAGACATCCAATCAGAAGCCATTATGTAATCTGTAATCTGCAATTCTGGGATGCCCTGGTCAAATCAGAACTGTTGATGGGTATGTAATCGACATATGTTTTTATATATCACAGAGAGAGAGAGCACATACAGATGTCTGTAGCATCCTCTGCTTCTAGCGCCATAGAAATGCTACCATAAAGCTTGTGGTTAGTGGATACTAAGCCAGCATTTGGGAATCATTACAATAGACCCTCATCAAGATATCAGATGCTCCATTTGACAATACAGTGGTACCTCTGGTTAAGAACTTAATTCGTTCCGGAGGACCATTCTTAGCCTGAAACTGTTCTTAACCTGAAGCACCACTTTAGCTAATGGGGCCTCCTGCTGCCGCCGCGCCACCAAAGCACAATTTCTGTTCTCATCCTGAGGTACTATTTCTGGGTTAGTAGAGTTTGTAACCTGAAGCGTTTGTAACCCGAGGTACCACTGTACTGCCAATCAGCATTCTTTAGAGCAGGGGTGCCCAAACCTTTTTCAAAGAGGGCCAGATTTGATGAAGTAAACATGTGTGAGGGCCAACCACAGTCGTTTAGCTTTTTTTAAAAGTATCGAAGTTGTTGAGCTTTTTTATAATTTTACCCCAAAGTTTTTGAGCTTTTTAAAGGATTTTACCCCAGGACATATACTGCCACAGGGGCCGGATTAAATCAACCGGCGGGCCAGATTAGGCCCCCGAATTGGACTTTGGACATGCCTGGTTTAGAGAATGCATATAGAAATGATAAATCATCTCTAGGCTCTAAAAATTGCCAAATGAAGGGTCAATTTGCAGTGTGGCATTTTCAAAATTCTTGAAAAATCCAATCTAATTTATTTTTTTAAACTGCAAATGGAAAAAATAATACTCATTAGTGCATAATTCTGTAGCTCAGAAAGATGCACCTATCATAATGGCTACAAAGCTTCAATAATTAACTTTCAACAATAATCTGGGAAACCTGCCTCTGTTTCTAAAGCCACTAATGGGCTGTTAGAAATGCTTTAAAGGTTACTTTTTCAACATGGAAATCTGGGTTTCAATTGGGGGGATGTAATTCTCTTGGTGGCAACCTGAAACCAAATTGAGAAAATAAATTCAACCTGGCCCCATAAAAATGTGTAGTGTAAACTATTCTGATGTAAGGAAAACATCTTCTTTTCCCCAAACAGTTAATGGATCTTTGACTATCAAAGCTGGCAACTTGACAGTAAGAAAGAACCAAACAACTGAGATAATTTCTGAAGCTCTTGGATGGGCTCCTGCTCCACAGATTTCCTGGATGGTAAATAATAGTATATTAGATAATTCCATGTACATTACCAACCAGAGTCAAGGATCAAATGGCTTGTACAATGAAGAGAGCATTTTAACCCTGACACCAATGACCAATAGCACTGTGACTTGCTTTGCCGCTATAGATGCACTCTCTGAGCCACAGTATGCAACTGTGACCCTTACTGTGTATGAACCTCCTTCAAGTAAGTGACTATCTTGTGGGTACACTTCTTGTTTCATTTCCTTCCTTCCTTCCTTCCTTCCTTCCTTCCTTCCTTCCTTCCTTCCTTTCCTTTCCTTTCCTTTCCTTTCCTTTCCTTTCCTTTCCTTTCCTTTCCTTTCCTTTCCTTTCCTTTCCTTTCCATTTATTCAAAAGTTACAATACAGCTTTGTCCACTGCCACAATATCACAAAATGACCACTCCAATCCTCAATCCCACATCACTGTCATCTTCAAAAATCTTTAATACTGAACTTGGATTTTGATCATGGCTAAAATATTGGTGGGACATCCATTCACAGACTATATGAAATTTGGTGAGTTTCATGAGATGGCTCTGGAGTGGCCCTAGCTTTGGCCCTCTGGCTTTTGACAGCCTACAACTCCCATCATCCTTGACCATTGATCATGCTTGCTGGGACTGATGGGTTACAGTGCACAAACACCTGGAAGGTTTCACCATCCCTACTCGAGTTGCTTCCATTAATGTACAGTACCAACAATGGACATGAATGAATATCTTCTCCCTCACACAGATTTAATGTGCCTATTCTTAGAGAATTTGGACAATTGTTTGAGACTGGAAATCAACCCTGAAATCACATGATCATTCTTTTGATCCATATTTATTGCATTTATAATAGTCACAAAAGCATTTCTTACACAAGACCTAGCCTGTGATTTTGGAAATTGCTTCAAAGAATTTAATTGTGTCTAAAGGACATAACAACACGCCTCCAATTTATCTTTAAGCCAAGCATTTGTAGTTCAATCACTAACGGCAGCTAGAGAATTATGCCTTCTTTAGATAAAAAGGGCATGCAAAACTGACCATTGGATACTATGCTTTTTGCAGAATTATATGTAATGAATCAGGCAGATTTAATATGTGAATTAAAGAACCAATAAATGCTATTTCTCAGGGCTGTTAGGTTTCAGAATTGCTCTAAGAGTTTTAATAATTATAACTGCATAGACTTGCAATGAAAGTGTGAGGGTTAATTCTTGCATGAACACATATCACTGCTGGTATGACCTTTGCATGAGGGCTTTTTTTGACAGGAACAGAATGCCAAAAGAGGCAGAGCAAATTGGTTCCCAAAAGCTATACTCAAAATTCTCCATTTTAGATGCTGATATTGAATATTCTCTAGATATTCTTTGCATGCTCAAATATGTGGATTCTGATTCTTTATTTAACACCCAATGATGCTTGATTTCAATATTTGATACTTGATAATTGATAGAATGTGAGAGTTGGTAGGCAATTTTATTTAACCTTTGTCTATACTCCTAGTATATCACAATGATATACTTTTAAGTTTCTGTTTTCAGTGAGAAGGCTGCAGCTGGCAAGATGCAATTGCATGACTGCTGACTCAAATATGCCCTAGATGGCATCAGCAGCCCGCAATTGTGTGCACTGCATGGCGCTGGCTGTCACACACACACCCCTCCACCAACTGCATCCTGGTGCTTAAAGGTATGGACAAAAGTTTCCCTTCCATCCTTGATCACCACATAGTAGCACCCAGTGTCATGTAGATCTTCCTAGTTGAAAGTTACACACCAGCATCGTTACATTAGTCCAACCAGTAGCACAATTGGTCCAATACTGTCCACTCTGTCCATCAGCTCTCCAATATCGCAAGAAATCTTTCCCAGCACTGCTATCTCAGGTCTTAAATCTGGGATCTTCTGCATACAAAGGAGGCGTTCTGCCACAGGGAAATGATTCCTCCCAAAAGTTACACATTGATTTTTATTATTGGTAATCCTTAGTATGTTATGTGGGGCAAAGACGGCTGATAAGAGGCAAAAGTGATTGCTTTATTTACATCAATTGTTGGGCAAGGTTTTCTGGTCATAGTTTCCTGGTCATAGGCTTCTACTTTGTACTCCATTTGTGTCGGTACCTTGGGGACCCATTTCCTTGTGTGTTTCTGTTCTAGAAATGACCAGAGTAGATGTTTCTAATTACTGACTAAGCGAAACAGAATCCATCAGGACGATTCTGTTTTGTGGGTGATGGGGGAATTAATAAACCCTCTTGTCTAGCTGTCACTCTGAAGAAGCAGCCATATTCAGTTGCCATAGCGACATGATATAACTCGGAATGGAAGAAAAGCAGATGTCACAAAGTGCAATTACTGTGTACTTACTGATTTATCTAGGAACATTCTTCATTTTATTCCCCGAGAAGTTGTTTGTGCAGTAGGAGAAACATGTGAGTTGTCAGGGTTGGAGTACATAAAAATCTTTTAATGATTAGGCTGAAATTGAGATATGTCAGCAGTAATGAAGAAAACCGCCTCTCCTCTCTCTTACACACATTACTTCATTACTTTCATAGTTTCCTGACAGCTTTCTTTAGTGTTTTGTGTGGTCATCATTCACTGGGCTGAAGGAAGTTTCAATGGGAGGGGGAGCCATCTATTACAATGTAAAAGAGAAGATTAATTTAGAAGCATACACTTCAGTCACCAGAATCAGGCCTGCTCTCCTTGGAGGAAGTGTGCAGAACACTTAAACTGGTGAGGTTGTGAAAGCAGGTGGTGGAGGTGTTGGTTCTTGCCAAAAGGGCAATGGAAGATTTTCGATATTTTAGGACTGAGAAGTGCCCCATAGAGCATACCTTTTGAAGTACAGTGGGCCTGCCACTAACACTCACCTTACTTCTGCTATTGCAACTTTATGCGGGTGGGGGAATAAATAAATGGAGTGCTGGGACATTAGGATGTGCTTGGTCCCTTCCTCTGCCGTCTCCAAGGACAAGGAGGGGCTTAAAGTGCCAACTCAGCAGCAGGAGAAGCCACAGGTTGCTGTCAGGTGAGGGGATTTAAGTTTAGGAAGAGGCATGGCTATACTGTTGCTTCAATGGTCCAATTCAGGGCTCAAACCTGGGACATAGATGCCTAGCTAGCTACGTAGAGGGAATGGTTTGTATACCGTGTGCCCCCGAGGAGATGCTGTAATTGAGTGGCTTACCAATAAAGAACTAACCCTCGTTTGTTCTCCTTGTGCTGGGCATGCTCACTCAGGACAACACACCAGTCTGAGTATGAGAGCCTTCAGGGGTGCCGTATTATGGGTTTGGTATCCTTGAAATGAAGGTGACTGGAGACTGTGATGTCTTGGTGATATGTTTTTTAGTTACACATATATACAAGCTAAGCAGAAGATGAAGAGACTCACAGCATTAACACTCAGCCTAACAGATCTAACTTGCCCATTTGGGTTCAGGTTTCCCTCTGAGTTAGGGCTTTGGGTTCAGCACAGAGTGCAAGGCCATGTAGGCAACCCCAATTATTTTGTGACCAGTATGCTCCCACTACAGGTTTGGGAAGTGGTGTACACATGGCATTAGTCAAAATCCATATACATATTGCATCTATCCTGTCATTTCTTAGGAAATAGTGTGTTTTGATGCACACACACACACCCCGCCAAAACTAGCTTTATCCGAATTGAGAAAAAGAACCACCTAGCTGAATTTTAAGTAGGTAATGTTTACATGACCCATGTGTCATCCCATCTCCACTCTACTTCACATCTTGCCAATTGTCCTCCTACACCTAGGATAAAGTGTCTAGTTGTTTCTTTGGCAACATAGCCAGATCTTTAGTCATGTAAAAAGGATGCTTAACAGGTTTGACTAGGGCCATTAACTTGACAAAGAGACTGATTTGACCATTGGCAGTTCCTTTTACAACAAAATCCCATCTTACAAACAGAAAAACCGAGGGCTTGGAAGGAGCCCCAAATGGCAAACCAACCAACCAACCCCCCCCCCAAGCAATCCTGTAACAGTAACACTATATAAAGTGGCAGGTAGGTAGCCGTGTTGGTCTGAGTCGAAGCAAAATAAAAAAATTCCTTCAGTAGCACCTTAAAGACCAACTGAGTTTTTATTTGGTATTACTTAGTTGGTCTTTAAGGTGCTACTGAAGGAATTTTTTTATTTTACTATATAAAGTGGCAATGCTGCAGTGGGAATTTAATCAGATCTTTCATACATTTAACCCAAAGATTTAAAGGAAAAACTTTGGAAACTTGAAGGTTTAATGTGTAAACAGCTATGGTGTGTTTTGCACAACAATGCCAATTATAATCAAAAACCTTCTCTCTAATGTGGTCTATAGCTATGATAATGCTTTTAAGATAGATGAAATATAAAGCCACTGAAGAGGACTGTTCAGCTGAAACACATCTGTTGAATTAACTTTTTAATTGGATGCATAGTTTATTAGACTAGGAACTAATTTTCGCCCACATATTCCCTTCTCCTGCCTCTTCCATGCCATACTTTCCCATTACAGCCAAATTGACAACTATGTCTCTTGAGTAGAAACTGATGCATGAAATCAGAATCTGTTGGAATAATAAAAATAAAATAATAACGTATCTGGCAAAGACTCTTGGACCTCTAGAAGCCGCAACATTACTTAAGAAAGCACAGTAGTCTATGAGTAACTCATTAAATTCATAGGGAGACATGCATATTTTACTGTGCTTCTTAACATTTATTAATTTTTATCTAGTAGCAGGCGATGACGGACGAACTCGAACTATAATTTTAGCAGTTGTATTGTCAATTGTTGGTTTCCTCCTACTGATCCTTATTATTCTGCTTATTATCTGCTGCTGCAAAAGAAGGAAAGGTACGTGGGCTCTCTGAACCATTTAAAAACTTGGAATTATTTAGGGAGGGAGATTAGGTCCAAATAACTGACTTTTGTGACAGTGGCAGATTTCTACTTGTATTCTTGATAAATGTAGATACGAACACTAAAAATAACTGGGAGAAAGACTGGGAGCTACGGTAAACACTGATGGTGAGGAATGGAGTTCAATGTGGTATAAATCAACCTCAATCAAATATAGAGAAACAGCCTGGACCAGAGGGGAAACTGTTCCTCGTAATCTTTTGTTAAATTTCTTAATGGCATACAATCCAGCAGTGAGCAATTTGTAATTAAAAAGCAATTGGAAATGACAAGACTGTTTGAAACGCACTCTTAACTGTTTACACATCAAGGCCTCGGTAATTGGCACAACTTATTTGAGAAGTTGCTTTACCATTCAATATGCATATAAAGTAAACGATTCCAACCAACACCTGGGCACACACATCCTCTGTTGCAATTGTTCCCTGGCAATGTGGCCAGCCATTCTCTTCCCAGGTCTTCCTGCATGGATAACCCTGGAGTTTCCAGCAAGCTGCTCTTCCGCCGAGCCCCATTCTGTTGTGGGAGAAGGAGAGGGTGGCAGCTGGATGCAGACTTGAATAGTCTGCTTGCAGCCTGTTATAGAAATAGTGACACAGAGGTGCATGTGTGTGGGGAAAGGATAATAGGTGGCGGGTGATGGATGGTGAGTGGTGGACGGTGTCCCATTGAGCCACACCACATCCTGCTTTCCATGTGCAAAGGGAGCAAGATCGCAGACCAAGTTTCAGAGGAATTTGCTGCAGAGTAATTACTTATTTTTGAGATATACAGTCATACCTTGGTTTCTCGAACAGCTTAATTCTCGAATGTTCTCGAACGCTGCAAACCTGGAAGTGACTGTTCCGGTTTGCGAACTATTTTTGGAAGCCGAACGTCCGACGGGGCTTCCGCGGCTTCTGATTGGCTGCAGGGGCTTCCTGCAGCCAATCAGAAGCAGCGGTTGGGTTTCTGAACGTTTTGGAAGTCGAACGGACTTCTGGAATGGATTCCATTCGACTTCCAAGGTACGACTGTACAGTATAGAAGAAATGTATAGCATAGTGCTCCTACATGTGAGTTATGAAGGGAAGTTCTTCCTGCCTACAATAATTTTCTCTCTTGTTTCAATGAGGAATCCAGGTCCACACAAGAAAGCACCTCCTTTTTACTTGAATGACTGAGGGTTTCTGTGCATGGACAATCTCAGTTTGAGCACTGGAGCACCTTTCTGTATTGAATTAATATATTTAAGAAGACTTTAGAGTATTCTTTTCAACTAAATTGCTATGTTTCTTTTGAATATATTCTAAAATCTGACCTTTCCCCCCAGACTCCAAGTATCAAGAGGAGATGAGGTAAGCTGATTATCATTTTTGTTTCACTCATTTGGTAAAAAAATTATTTATTATTTTGCCCAGCTTGGCCTGTGGTCAGGGATGATGAAAGATGTAATTCAGCAACATCTGGAGAGTCACAAGTTATCCACCCCTCTATTATTAGATTTGAAACATACAGGAACATACAAATTATTTGCCATGGGTGGTATATATATTTTCTTTCAAAATGTCCAGATGAAAATAAAAGGGAAAAAGAGATTCTATTTCATTATAAAGGTAAGTGATTTTAAATTGCTGAATTATCCAGGCTCTAGGGGTAGGCTGGGTGGCACAGGGCGCCGGGCCGGCAGGGGGGTGCCACGCAGCACGCGTCGCCCACCCACTAGGGTGGGGGCGCCGGAGCGATCTCCGCACCACGGTGCCAGGGCGCCCGGCATGCTTGAGATGGCCCTGGAATTATCTGTCATCATCACATGACATTTGACTGCATGAATAGTACATGACTTAGGTGAGTTTCTGGAGTTTCCTTACATATTTTGAGTGCAAGTAAAAGCAACATGACTCCAACTGAAACTTTGATCCATCAAAGAACTGTTTTGCAGTGGAACATTCTTAAAGTAGCCTTAATATGTGCAACATATTTCATTTCATATGTTTGAGTTAAACATTTTTATACCACCTTTCATTAATAAAAATTCCAAGGCATTTTGCAACACATAAATACTTGGTGGAAACAGGGCACTAAAATCTAGTAAATGCTACAATTACAGCAACAACCACGGGAGGTCACTGTACACCAGAATAGCTCACTCCTCCTAGCTCAAGTAATGATTACAGTAGATGTGCCAATTCTACAGGCTCTTGGAGTATAGAATTTCTGTTGTACAGAAACAGAACTGAAACCGAGACAGGTTGGCACATGTTAATTGGAACCAACTGGTAGGCAAATTAGATGGCATTCACTGCTTTTCTAAGACTTATTTGAAAGCAACCTTTGGAGAGAGAAAAAATATGTTTGGTAACAAATTGTTTCTAGCTTAGCAAAATTAGTTTTGACCACTTAAAATGAAGTAAGCTAATTGTCTTTATGCTAGAATGCATTAGGTTGTTAAGCTTTAAAATGTAAGAGTGCTTTCATCTGTATTGAGAAGCTGTTAATCAATATTGAACGGAAACTTTAAAATGATGTCATTGTGGGTTTGCCAGGGTTTTTGTTTACGTTCGTCTTCAAGACTGAAAGATATCCTGTGCCGTCAGGAAAGAAGGAAACTTAATTCTGATTTGGGCTAATCAGTGCAATTGCTTATCTAAGTATACCATATTTTGTTTCACCTTAGCTTGGCAGTTAGATCATTCAATCTGAGTTATAGTAAAAAAGGATCTGGCTTGGTTTCACAATCTATACAAAAACCTTCACATTTCAGAATTGATATTTTATGGCAAAAATGCTAATTGTCATTAAAATGTATTACTTGCTGTTCAAGAAAGTGGGGGAGATTAATCATGCCGGGTTGGTCTGTGCCATCTGTTGACACCACCCCGATCTCCAAGTGGTGCGAGATTCCAGGGCTACCAGGGCTTGTATTTCCTTTGGGAATGAGGCACAGTGGAGACTGTGGTGTCTTTATGATATATGGTTTATTTACACATATATACAACCTGGCATTAAGGGTCTTGTTTCTCCTATAGCCTCAACTTTGGATTCAAGCAGAAACCAAACATTGTGCTGTGCCTCTCTGGCTTTCCAGCCTGCAGCTTCACTTCTGTGTCATATTACACTAAGATTACCAGTTTTTTTCAATGAATCTGGTGACACTGACTGCAAATAAATAAATAAATAAATAAATAAATAAATACTTACTTACTTACTACATGTTCAGTACATTGATGCTGCAGCCCCTTCCTCTGAGGCTTCTATCTCCTTTCTCCATGTGCCTGGGCAGCCCCTGAGTTGTTGGTTCTTCAGTGGTGGTGGTGGGGAAGTGGTGCGCGGTGTGTCAGGCATGGAAGGTGGAGAAGGAGGGCGGATAGTGGCAGCTGCGGTTAGGCTCGGGCAGCGCAATACCTCCCTTCCCATCAGAGCAGCCCCAATCCCACTCCTACTCGCATGCAAGCAGGAGGGGGCGGGGATCACTCAGCTGGGAAGGGAGGTTTCACACTGCCTTTCGAAGCAGCCCCATCCCAACTCCTACTTCTGTGCAAGCAGCATAGCTGCCAAGTTTTCCCTTTTCTCGCGAGGAAGCCTATTCAGCACAAGGGAAAATCCCTTTAAAAAGGGATAACTTGGCAGCTATGGCAAGCAGGAGGGGGCAGGGATCTCTCAGGCAGCGTAATGCCTCCCTTCCCATCAGAGCAGCCCCAATCCCATTCCTACTTGTGTGCAAGCAGTAGGGTGTGGGGATCCCTCAGCTGGGAAAGGAGACTTCCCGTTGCCTGAGAGATCCCCGCCCCGCTCTTGCTTGCATGCAAGTAGGAGTTGGGAGGCTGCTCCGATGGGCATGAAGCCTCCCTTCACAGCTTCGTTGCTGGGGTCAGGGAAGGTGGAGGCAGCCTGGAAGCTGCATCTTAGAGCCCCTGCACCACCATCATATGGGGACTTCCAAGTAGCTCCTGAAGCCAGCCAGCCAGAGCCAACTGCTCCAGGCTGCTGAGACTGCCACTCCTGCGTTTCCCGGTGACATTAGATGAAATCCGGGGACAGTCCGTGGATTTGCAAATCTGGGAAATGGGGACAACTGGTAACCCTACATCACACACACTAAACACTGGCCCTTTGCCATTCTCACTATCTAAGAGCTAGAGGAGGGGGCCCACTCATTTGCTGTCTGGCCCAGAGCCCCCTCACTTACTTTCTTAATGGCCCATCACCCAGGTAATTACCTGAACATGAAAGCTAGCCTGGTTTATTTAGTTTTTAACCCTTGCTGTGTCCAGGGATTACATGTCTGTTGTCCAGTTTAACACCCCAAACCTTGATTAAATTCTAACACTTCACTGGATCCAAGAATTTAGTGGAGTTTAGCACCCACAAACTCATAACACACCCAAGGATACTTGCAGTCATTGCAAGTTGTTGAAAGGGATTTAGTTGGTCCAGCACTTGTGATAGGGCAATGCATGGATTATGTGCTGGGAAGAGGACTCTGGTCCCAGACTGCTCCCCTTTCCCTCTTTTATCACAGCTAAAGCAAAGGCAGTAGGCTCCCCATCAGGCATTTCCTAGTCAATACTCAGGAATGGGACTTGCACAATAGAGCTAGTTGGCTTTACTCCTTTTGCCTGGCATCTGACACTGCGTTTCTGTAACAGCTGATCTATAGAATAAGCCTGGAAAGCAGATTAAATTCTAATACTTTGGCTTAAAAACAGCCCTGGATCAGGCTGTTCCTTAGCTAGTTAGTAACTATGTACTGAAAGCTTTGAGAGCATGCCAAATAGCTACTAATGTATTACTTTTGCAAGTTGTACCTGGAGTAAAAACTGCTGAATTCAGAGTTTTTGGTAAATTAGATATGAAGTGAACCCAGAGACCGTGCTTCAGTTCTGTCCCCAGAAGAAACTCACTCTCATAGTATCGCCCACTAAGTGTACAAAAAGTCCCATAAATTCAATATAGGTGATAGGTTAATAATGGACAGTAATCAGCGGTACTGGCTGACTTAACATGACCACTTAAATTGTCTATCTGCCACAAAGCTGAAAAAATGAGGAAAGTCTTCTATGGTTGCACTGAAAGATCTCCTCAAATGACAGGGGTTCAAATATAAGCATTTTCTATTTTCTAGAAAGGCATCAGAAAAGAAAACTGCTGATAGAAATTTGGAGACAGACAGACACAACGGACAAGAAAATTATGCATACATTCCAGAGGATACAAGGCATGCTGGGGAAATGACAGGTGAGCAAAAAGTTTGGGAAAATTTCTATACATCACAAAAATGCATTTGAAATGCTTCTCTGGAGCAGTCTGATGGGCAGAGAATAGCCTGAATATTTGTTTTGTTCTCAGAACAGTGGGATATTTGGCTAACCACTGTGTGACTTGAAAAGCTAAGATGAGATGACCGAAGACCCGAAGCTTGGTTATGGCATCAAGCTGAAATCAATGAACTGTTTCCTCTAAAAGTCATTTAAGGGCAACTTTCAGGGCCCGCTTCCCAAACGTAGATCCATATTATCCATCTGTGCAAATGCCCCTCTATGCAGGGCAATGTGTTTCCTAGGCATGTGCTTCCAGTCATTTGCGTGTGAAGACCCCCAAACCCCCTCCAAAATAAATCACACAGGACACAGAATATTTGTTTAAGAATTTTTTGGCATTAATTTGGCCACAACTTTATTGATTACAGCTTGTGAGTGGTTGCTTAAGCATTGGTTCAGACTACCTGAACCTGCACCGGCAGGAACAGGACTGACAACTGGAATCTCCAGAAGTCAGTAAGGGAAAATATACTAGGGCAGGCTTCCCCAAACTTCGGCCCTCCAGATGTTTTGGACTACAATTCCCATCTTCCCCAACCACTGGTCCTGTTAGCTAGGGATCATGAGAGTTGTAGGCCAAAACATCTGGAGGGCCGCAGTTTGGGGATGCCTGTACTAGGGGAGCAGAGAGGCGGATTTCCAACTCTTAGTTCACCCCAGATGTTCCAGGAACTCTGGCATGGCCCTACCCCTGAGAGGGGATCGGACAGAGCAAATCGAGCCCCCGGATTCCTTTAACGGAATTTCCTAGCAGTAGCAACAAAAATGAGGGGCAGACACAGCCAATCCATAACCCCCTCCACCAAAGAATGAACCAATGCCTAACCACCAACCTTACAAAGTTGTGACGATTTGCTACACGGTAGGCAAAAACCAAATGGCCCCAGCCAATCAGCCAAGTGGCAAAATTCCTACAGGGCCCGTGCTCCAAAAATAGACGACCCCTAGACAGGCCTAGCAAGGTCAAAAACACAACCTTAAATTATAGGGAGGGAGGAAGATCTGCTGCACAATGCAAAAGAGAAAGTACTTTGCCACGTGCAGCCCCTTTAGTAGCCACTTAAATCCCAATCAAATTCCAACCAACAACATTTTACCCCAGCAACAAGAGGTGCACCTCAACCAATGAGGTGCAGAGGTCATCCAAACGGGCCCACCCCAGCAACAAGAAGGCAGTTGGGTGATCTCACCGCAAATCGGGTCCTCCCTGCAAGAGAGGGCACGCGTTGTGGTGGGACCCAGCAATCAGGCCTAGGTGTTGGGGCGGGGACAATTGGAGCAGCCACAACACCCCATTGCTGGTCCCTCTTACAGGGAGCAATTGGGCTAAGGGCATGCCAGTCGAGGAGTCAGAGGGACCACTATTTAACTGCTGCACGTGACCCTTGAGATCCTCTTTTGGGGTCACAGTGCATCAGAACACCTGCCCACCTCTCCCTAATTTAGGGCTTGCGCTTGATCTTGCTATGCCGTCGTGTGTCGCCTGTTGTTGGGACAGGGGCACAGCAGGAATTTTCCTCATTTGGCTGATTGGCTGGTGCCACTTGGGTTTCGCCTGCTGCGTAGCAAATCGTCACAACTTGTAAGGTTGGCGGATAGGCTCTGGTTCCTGTTGATAGGGGTGGCAGGATTCCTAGCCATCCGTATGCATGGGTATTCCTGTAAAAGGAATCCTAGGACTCATGGTTGGTCTTTCCCAAGCGGGGTTGTGCCCTGAGCCAGAGTTCAGGGTGCATCTGGGTGGACCCGGGCCCAGTCATCCGACGGCTCCCATCCCAGGTGTTCACCCAGGCTGACTCATGGTTTGCTGCCCAGAGTCAGCGCTACCGGAGGTAGCTTCGTGAACCAGAGCCTATGCAACCACTCGCTTGATTTGTAATCAAAAAGTTGTGGCCTAAATTCTGCCAAAAACCAAACCAAAAATTTGAGTCATGTCTGAATTTATTTCTAGGCCAGGTTAAAGGGTCTCCACACGCAACACGTGGCTCTCCATGATTTGGAGGACACAATTTCTGGTTAACGTGTCTAAAGGTACCATGTGACTGATAAATATTAATGTCATATATGCATATTTTAAAGCAGGGGTCAGCAAACTTTTTCAGCAGGGGGCCGGTCCACTGTCCCTCAGACCTTGTGGGGGGCCAGACTATATTTTGAAAAAATATATATGAATGAATTCCTATGCCCACAAAGAACCCAGAGATGCATTTTAAATAAAATGACACTTTCTACTCATGTAAAAACACCAGGCAGGCCCCACAAATAACCCAGAGATGCATTTTAAATAAAAGGACACATTCTACTCATGTAAAAACATGCTGATTCCTGGACCGTTCGTGGGCCGAATTGAAAAGGCAATTGGGCCGCATCTGGCCCCCGGGCCTTAGTTTGCAGACCCCTGTCTTAAAGCCTCAACTCAAGCCTTCTCTATTTCAAGTGGTTTGAATATCAGTTAAGTTATGCACAGCAATCCTAAGCATATAAACTGGGAAGCAAGATGTATTTAAAAATCAGTAGCAGCTTAATTTGATTATTTTTTAACAAAATGATGTGAGGTTTGTTGGATTTCTTTTTTAATCCAGGGTTACATTGTATAAACCCATGTGCCATGCATGAATAATAAGGTAGTATGGTGTCATCTGAATATCCTGATTCGATTCCCAGCTTCATGTTGAGCAGCAAAAGTGAGGAAGCAGGGCCCTGTGGCAAGAGAAGCAGGCATACAAACTCTCCTTCCTAAAGCATCTTGTTGGAAATACCGCCTAGAATAATGGATATTTACTTCCTCCCAGGAGCTCAAGGTGGCCTACATCGTTCTTCCCCACCCATTTTTATCCTCACAACAACTCTCTGAGGTTGAGGGAGTGACTGCAGTAAGCTTCAGGGCTGAGTGTGGATTTGAACCCTGGTCTCCCAGGTTCTAATCTGAAATCCTAACCACTATGCAACACTCTCTGTATTTCATTATCCTGAAAAAGATGTGCACAGATGCCATGATTAAGTCCTGAAGATGGATGGATACATAGAAAAACAGACCGACGCACAGGCCTTATGTTGTGTCATGTTATGCTATATGTGCAGTATGTGCATTGTTCACTTCTGTGTCTTACCCTACACATACCATATACGCAGGGAATGTATGTGAACCTTAGTGCGAGATACATGTAAACAAACTTGACAAATGCATTAGGATTGTATGCCCAAATAGATAATCTGTGTGCAGCTTGTTGGGTCATGATTACATTGGTCCTCCTTCAGTGCAGAACAAGCTGCAGCTGCACCGAAGATCGTCCTACTGTAACCCAACCATTTATAAATGGTGCAATCTGCAGCGGATTTGCCAAAGGGTACATTGGAGTGCTTGAATAGATAAGTCTCTACAAATTTCTTAGTGGGGTTTTAACAAAGCACCCACCCAATTTACAGCAAATTATTCCGTTTCATGAAGAGCGGTCTGTTCTCTTTACACAACAGGGGCATCTAAAAATACCTCCATTTGTTTGTATTCTGAAATGATTTATAGTTCCTGCCATTCCGAAGAATCAATAACAGTTATCCTTTGTATATTGTCTTGCAGGAGTTCCCTCTTTCTCCCCAGATATCTCTAACCGGTACACTCCAGACTGGGATTTAGACGTGAATCCTGCATCACAGGTAATTGGAACAAGTCTTTTACAGACTGTGACATATTCCATAAACATGTAATGGACTTAAGTGATGGTTTCTAAAAGGACTGGAATACCGTGTGTGTGTGTGTGTGTGTGTGTGTGTGTGTGTGTGTGTAGGGGGGAATGCATTCTAGTTTTCTGTCCTTAATGCTCTATTAGTCTATTGAATGTTCTTTCAAAAACATCCTTAGCACAGCAAAACAGCATTTTCAAAACATGCAATTCATATCAGAAATTTGGATACAAAGATTAATATTTACAAAAGAATAAAACAGCATCATCTTGAGTGCTTGGTCTAAGATTTCATGCACCCTGGAACTTCAGCTTGGAGAGGGTGGTTCTGAGTCGGAAATTTGGCTGTGGAGAAAGGGTTAACCCCCTTCTCTTTGTTGGTCCCTCCATTAAATATGTAGCCTCCTGCAGCATACACACATGCACACACCTTGGGAGACTTTTATATGTCTTTGCTGTGTTCTTTAAAGCAAACAGTACTTTAAATCACCTGTGTGCTTTATAGCACAAGGAGTGAACACAATTATGCAGGACACCTGCCTTAGAATCATGAGAAATTTGAAGATGTGAAAATAAGATATACACACTTGAGTGGAATCCATAGAGTTAATTCTCTGTGAAGGAACAAACGAAAGGCCCATGTGGCCAACATTTTGACTGGTAAATTCCAAACAGACTAAATGGCTCCCACTCTAACCAAGAGTCCATTGGAGAGTCCCCCCCTCTCTTCTCATTCCCTAATTCATGCTGTCTCTATTACCCCCCCCCCTATTTTCTTTCCCGCCCCAGTTTATACTGTAATAGGACTGAGGGTTGGGCTGGATGATCGCAAGATCCTTTCCAACTGAGTAAGACTTTAGTGGTAAGGTTGGCATCTAGGTTTATTGTAGAAAAGAATTACATGTTTCAAGGTGAAAACAGTAAAAAAACAAACAAACTGTACCTTTGTACATGCCTAGCCAGTTGCCCTCTGAGTGTAAAATAGTTTCAGTAAGAAGACAGGAATGATGCTGCAGTGACCAGCATCACCTCTAGTGGGCATAGGCTCTGATGTGGTACCTGACTGCTGCTCTCTCCATCATCTGCTGCTTTCTAGGTGGGCATGTGGGGCCCAGGACTTCAGCCCGCCCCGCCCCCCGGTCCAGCCCTAGTTGCACTGCTTGCTTTCCCCCATCTCCTTCCTCCTTCTTTCTTATTTCATATCCTTTTCATGGCAAGGCTTCATTGCTACAAGCACAATACAAGACAGGAGCATTTTGAATTATGCTCTTTGTTCAATTATTTGTGAATTTCGATGTGGTATCTGGCTATTGAATGATTTATTGGTCTGGCAGTAGGTCATTGTGCAAAGCTGAGGTTACTGTGTTGGCTATTAAGATCGGGAATGCTGTATTTCAAAGAGTTTGATGTTTGGATCATACTAAAAACATGCCTTGAGCCTGCAATTTGCAGGGTTTTTTTTGCCATATATCATAGTCTGCTTGCATTTTCTGTTTGCACCAGCTTGCCAGGACCTTCCAGGTTCTGTCACCGTGAACACATTGATACTGTACCAGTATATAGCATTTATTGTATATCTGATGGCACATAAACCATGTACCCATCACTCAGATCCTGTTTCCTGAGACCTCACATTTCAGACCTTTTGCTTACTTTATTAGCTATCTCAGGGATATTCCATAACTTGTGAATATTTTCTCGTAATGACTCATGATAGACTTGGGGGTGCATCCTTTGAACCTCCAGGTCCCAGAAGTTTGAACCCCATTTTTTCTCTCCTGAGCAGGCCAATTTTCTGATATTACGCTCCCTCTCAGGGTAACACAGAGGTCAGTTTCCTTTAGAATGTTTGTTCTTAGAATGTATGCCTTTTTCAATCTGTTTGATTTAGAGCCCGGAGAACAGTTGGTGTTGAAAGAACAGATCAAAGTCACCTTAACTGTGGGGCCATCTCTTGATTGAGAGAGTCAGGCAATTGCAGGAACAATAAAGCATCATGGAGAGCGAAGTAGATCAATTTCATAATGACCTAGTAGTCTGTAAGATCAGGTGGCTTTGCAGGAGGATGGTGTAGGTTACAAAGAAGTTCTATTTTAACAACACCATGGCCAATCAACATGTTTAAAAAATTAGTATTTACCTGTAGGTGTCTTCATGACCTTAGACTTAACCTGACACCAATTTCTGGGCTCATCACTGAATGTTGTAGGGTGCCTTTTCTCATTTGAGAACATGACAAACAGTTGTTGCATCGCATTACGAACAAGGCAATCATTTGATAACTGTGTTTTTGCTTTATCAAAATTTAACAATGGCTTCTTAGTTTTTGGATAGATCTAGTAGGTATAAGGGACGCGGGTGGCGCTGTGGGTTAAACCACAGAGCCTAGGGCTTGCTGATCAGAAGGTCGGCGGTTCGAATCCCTGCGACGGGGTGAGCTCCCGTTGCTCGGTCCCAGCTCCTGCCAACCTAGCAGTTCGAAAGCACCTCAAAGTGCAAGTAGATAAATAGGTATTGCTACAGCGGGAAGGTAAACGGCGTTTCTGTGCACTGCTCTGGTTCGCCAGAAGTGGCTTAGTCGTGCTGGGCACATGACGTGGAAGCTGTACACCGGTTCCCTCGGCCAATAATGTGAGATGAGCGCCGCAACCCCAGAGTTGGTCACGACTGGACCTAATGGTCAGGGGTCCCTTTACCTTTACCTTAGTGGGTATAAAATTTCATTTTTTTTAAAAGGAATGAGGTTTTTCAAATGAAAGTGACTTTAAACTAAAAATAATCTAGCTTCACCAGTTCTGATAGTGTCCTTGTGCTGAGTTAAGGGGAGCCTCAGAGTACGCAGCTCATTTGTGACTCTTGGCATATGCCAATCAGGTGCCCTGAGCCATCTCTTTGCTGAGACATTCCAGGGGAGGGGCACCTCATGATCAGCAAGGCTCCTGGCACCTGCCTCTTCAAGCCCATCTGCTGAAAACTCTCCAGTCTTTTATTTACTCCCCAGTAAGCAACAGCGGGATGACTGACTGGTGTCAGGTGAGTGGTGATAACCCAGCTGCCATCTACTGTTGACAAAAACTCATTGCATTTTATGAACCTACCATTGTTTTCCCTGAGTCACAAAAAACAACAAAGTGAAGGTTCCTTTCTTTAACTTTAATTGGGCACATTTGTATCATGCACCGTCTGGTGCACGAAGCACTGTTGGATGAATTTGAAAGAAGCATTAGCAGGCGAGTCTTTCTGTTGCAGTGTTTGTCACTGCCGGCAAATCAACATGAAAGTAGATTAAATGGCAGCACCTTTTATTGAGGATCTCATGGTTGACAACAGATGCAGATTGCTAGGCTGCTTTCTGGAAATTTGATGGCATTTTTGCATTTCTGCTCACGACGTCAAATCAGACTGACAGGAATCTGGGTTTTTCTGTTGTGGGGAACAGAAGGCTTCTGTCAGTGCCATTGTGATACAGTGATGATGTCAACGGAAGAGGCACCTGTGCATGTATAGCTTGGCCTACAAGATCAAGGTGGAATACTTCTGAAGCTGCTGAAGCTCATGAGTTCACACCAGGTCAAATGCCTCTCCCCCATAATCTGGATTCCTTAGAGGGAGTTGGGTGTTGAGAGATCATCTTCCAAGATTCATGACTGCCAGATTTATTCTGAAGTCGAAATAGGAGATTTGTCCACCCCTACTGAAAAGGGGCACAAGCAGTATATACCAATCACAACCTCAGTTCTCCAAGAGCTAGTCCGAAAACAGCAGTAACTATTCACAAGAGGGATATATCTCAAGGAACATGAGATTTGCAGAAGTCCAGAAAAATCATTAGGAGAAAATAGGTGCTGCGTGGATTACAACAAAAAAAGAGCCCAATGTGGACTGAGTATGCTTAGTGGGCATGTGATACTGACTGCTCAAGAAGAGGGAAAATGGAAAGCTAAGGAATATCCCAGAAGAAGGGATGACTGCACAGGAGCCTTCCAAAATGCAATATTCTGTGGCAGGTCCCACTTGTTTTTGACAACTGGAACACATTCAAGAAAACTTTGAAATGAGCAATGGAGTGTCAAAACCTAGGACGTATGACAACTTATCAACCATAAGGGCTCAGTCCTAGAATCCAACTCTTCATTGCTCATTTATACAACAAAAGTGGATTTTGTGAGCCCTTATGGTTGCTAAGAGACTTATACTTTAAACCTGGAAGGATAAATACGGTACCCAACATCTACTATGCAATGGTCTGAGGATCTCCCTGCCCTGGCGACATTTGAACATTTTTCATATAGACATCAATTTTGTGTGGATACCTATTTGGACAAGTGGATTGCTTATATTACCTTAAGATACTATCAAAGTGCCTGTGTGCCTTCTCTCTGGGGGGAAAAAACACACAACTACTGCCTTCTTTGTGGGTGCATGTGCTGAGTAATTACTGCCCAAAAGAGAATTATATAACCAATGCAAAGTCTTGAGAATTCATAAGCTGAAGGCATTAGTGGAATATTGCACTAGTGTTAACCTAAAAAGTCTCAGAGTTCTCAGTACAATAGGCAAGTTCCATCACATCCACCCTGGCGAGGTGATGGAAGGGGATTCCCTTCCTTTAGAGTAGCCCAACTTTCTGTAGTATGAGGGGGCAGAGGGAGGTTCCATTTGCACAAGGGGAAGTCACAAACTAGATGCCTCTAGGGCATGAGTGATTGGGGCAAGGCCAGCCATTTTTAGATAGGGTCATGGCTGGCATACCAACCTTAGCTACTGCTGTCACCTGCGCATCCACGGTGAGCTTCAAGTTCAGGTGAACCCACAGGCTATGAGCTCGGTCCTTTGGAATGCAAGGGCTTCGATGTAGCCAAGAAGCAATGGGTGTCCACTCCTGATAATGCAGCCTGTATGTTTATCGTGTTCTGCTTCCTTTTCCTGCACAGGTCTCACCACAGTTTTCTAGCTCATCACAGTCTCTTCAGCGTATCTCCCCCGTCCCATCTTTTCATAAAGTTAACCGACGTTCACAGAAAGGTGCAGCACAGCAATCCTGGACTATTCCTGCAGTGCGATTCAGGAGCGTCTCTTCAAAGTCCCACAACTCCAGGGCTCCCCAGCTACGTAGTTCAAAACTGCACCCCCATATTCACCGATCTGATGGCAAACGTCGCTACACCAGGAAGGTGTACCCTCAAAGGTGGCAATCTGGTGGCCAGCATAGATACACGAGGAGGCCAACACACCATCCTGAACAATCAAAGGCCCAAGATACTCAAACCCACTATTCCAGAAAGCAGCATTTGCCTCACAGAGGACAACAGAAAGAGAGTCCACCTCGACAAAGTGAGCCTCACTCCCAACCGAGGATGCAAGAATTCCAGAGAAAACAATTCTATCCTGGCACCAGGACAAAGGTGCTCAGAGTTCGGCCTCCCTGATAAAGAAATTACTATTATTACTGATGATGATGGGGAAGCAGAAGTCCAAGCCCAGCACATCTGAGGTCTCTGCATAATATTTGGACCAAGAATTCCCCAATGTCCATAAAAGTAGTTCAGGGTGCAATCCAAACTTCCCAAACAGGTGGACGGGAAGAAGTGGGCCCGTGGATTTCCTGTTAGTGTCTGCGGTGGAAGCCAGCAGAAAGCCCTCGGATGGGGTGTTCCATGGATGGTTTGAACTGCCTGGGTTCAACTGGATCCAAGGTTGCCCCACTGCCATCAAATGACAGCATCAGGCCCAATCCAGACCTGATTGCTGCACCACCTCCAAGCTGACACAGCAGCTTTCCTGCATTATCTTCCACCATTGGAGCCAACCTTAGGAGCCAAGATGTCTTTGCTCCCCTACCCCTTAAAATATTTGAGGGAGCTGGGCTCCACCCAAGTTGACAGGCATTGCTATTCAAATAGGGTGTGTGCACCATGTCATGTGGTCGATTATGCGAGGCGGGACTTACCTGGGCCACCCAACATTTTATTCAAGTTGGCACCCCTGTCTTCTACTCCATCCAACATGTGTCAGCGCTGTGGAAGCTCCACTGATCATCGGCTAGGGATAGGGTTGTGCTCTTACTTTTATTATTATGATTAAGCAGAGTTACTGTTATTTTTCAACTTTTGCATCTCTTCACAATTGTGGAAATGTGAACTACATACTTTGTAATTCTATGCCCATTTACTTCAATAAGACTTGCTTACTTACTCAATGGGACTTATTTCTGATTGCACTGCTGTTCTTTTTGCCATGAACAAATGAGATTGGATTATTATTTTTTTACCATCTTTGATTAACAGACTAGACCCTATGAATGAAAATACAGTACGCTTATTTTTCTGAGATGTCTAAGAACAATTGAAATGAGTAGGGAAAATTCCCATTGAATTCCCCAGCATTTAGGTCATGCTTTTAGGACTGTCACTAATCCTGAAAATTTGATGACATTGAATTTAAAATTGAAATATACATTTGCTAAATGAAATAAGCAAAATGCCATGGTAATTTCTGGAATCGAAATGAATGTTTATACATGTATTTCTGTCCTTTATTATTAATAATACATGATATTATTTATTACATTTATATCCTGCTTTTCCATCATGGGCCTAAAGGTGGTGATCATGTAATTACAGGGGTTATTTTCTCTCTCTACAAACAATAAATAAGAGAGCCATTAGATAACCAAATCCCAAATTAAAAAGCATTCAAAATGTTTGCCGGATAGAATTAGAAATATATCCACTCTGTTGTCCTAATGAATTTATAACATAAAACAAATTAGACAAGTAATTAAAGGAGAAATTAATGCAGTAAAAGGGAAAATGGAATCATGAAGCTCAGTCACTTTTGTAAATGGGCCTATTAGGATTTATTGAATGAAGGAGAAAATAGCTGACAAGCAAAATGAGCAGGGCGGGGGAAGGATCCAAAATCTCTGTGTGCGAGGACCAGAAGGGATCCAATGCGAATGTAGCAGGCAAGATTTACCGGTATATTTGCTGTTCCTGCACACTTTAAAAATAATAATAATACAGGGACACACCAGGACTCTGAACAGAGCCACACACCCATCTTTAAAGAGAAACAAAGGAATGGGAGAGTAGGCAGAGGAGCTAACAAAGACTCATAAACATAATCTCATGGTTTACAGAAAGGCTTGCGATAAAAATCTTCCAATAACATTACTGCCAAATTTAATATGTTGTTCAGTTCATTACAGTCTTTCTCAGATTTGGCTACTAGCCGAGATGGTGGGATACAAAGGTGAGGGGGGCACATTTTGGGGAAGGGAGGAAGTAAAAGAGTTCATGTTTTCAAGAAATAGTGAATTATGTTCTGAGGGTGCAGCATTTAGAAGAACAACGTACCGTTGTTGAAACCCTGTTGGAGTTGTTTCTAAAAGCGGCTCACTGGCTCACACAACCTGCTGAAAAGAGTACTGGTCTTAGGAGATTGACCTGTTGTTGCATCACTGTGTAAGGGGAACTTGCCCATCCTTTTCCCAACTGGGAGCAAAGCCCAGCTGCAGTGCTGAAGCAGCTTTTGTTACCAACTGCACTGTGCAGCAGGGGTGAGGCAGGGACTAGAAAGCTGATGCAACTCTATTTGCTGAGTGTGATTTAGCAATTCTCTTCCACACTCTCCTACAACATCCTTATGGACTTTCTAGCCACAAAAGAGAAGCGGAGACTTGCATAAAAAGGCACAGTGAATAAAATGACCACCTTTGCCTCACATGCTAACGGAATCATACTTAATCTGCAGCATTGCAAAGTATTTGCTTATGCTACTGTAGCATGCCAGTCCATATGACTGTCTGCTGGTTGCACTCCTATATCATATAGGCCCTGTTTGTATGCTACACTAAACCATGGTTTAGCAACATATACTCAGGTAGAAGGGAACTGCTGTGAGCCTCAAATTTGTGCTTTACCTTCTCCTGGGGGAGGAGGAAGGGTGCGGTGGGTGCGGACCACCCCGGATGTCACCACTGAGGGGGGTGACAAAATGCTGGGCGATACCGCAGGGTCAGCAGTGCGCCCGAGCCACTTGTCTCTCCTGGGAGAGATGCAGTGGCTTGGGCACCTGAAGGCTCTGTGCTGCCCCAAATTGTCCGCCCGCCGCTTCCCCCTCAGCTGTAGGGCAGCTGAGTGGGAGGAGGCAGGCAGACTCCGGAGGCCCCGTGGAGCGTCCTGCCCTGGCTGGCCCCACCCTACGGGCGGCTGGCCCCACCCCTGGGCCCAGGACGCACGCACCACCCCAGGAGCCCAATCGGCTTGCTCCACCGCTGCCTTCTCCTTCTCTGATGCAGTAAGGTGAACATTTGGTTTTACTTTACTTTAAAGTCAGCTTTTTTGTGAAATCTGGACCAGAGATTGTGGTTCCTAACAAACCTGGTTTGACTTAAAAAACCCACTTCAGAAACCACTGTTGGGACAACTCAACAAGGTGAGATTCAGAGAAGCGGCAGTCAAAGTCTTCCATCTGGTCCAGTGAGTAGAGAAGAGAGAAGTGGGGCTCACAGCAAGTCCATCTTGCTAAATCACCCTCTCAGTTTCCAATAAGTACATACAAATTTGCATTTGCAAATCAGTGTATGAACCTGTGTCACAATACTTCATAAGTATTAATGGTACAAGAGTCCCATCTTCTATGACAAGGCCAGATTAAATGTTTGGTGTTGAAACTCTCACTTCAATACGTTGTGAAGCAGAAGCAACTCTGGTATCGCGGTTCAGCAGCACCTCTGGCTGTTAGTAAAGATAACAAATGTGTAAACACACATATTCTTACCCTGCAATTTCCCCAGCTTATTTTTTATTTGAGATGCGTAACAGCTGATAGGATCTCTGGTTTGTCTCACACTGCTATAGCATCAGTGTCTGAGGAGCCGCCATCTGGCAAATTAAAACTTCACAACTCTGTGCCCAATAACAGATGTGCCCATATCATGCATCTCATAGATGTCATAACAGAAATTATGGGATGCTTGCAGTAGCTGAAATCCTTGTCTCACTGTCTGAAGATCAGCTGTACACATCCAAGTTTTGAGATGAGTGGCCCTAGCTGCACATGCTTAGTTTCATCTGGGCTGCGTCTACATCTTTGCAGCTTTCTGTTGTGATGCTAGACATGAAAAGACACATTTCTTTGTCCAGTCAATCACTCAACCCAACCTTACATATTGGTTGGTATTTAGTCAACTCATTTCTTGCTATATCCTTCAAGACAAGTGGATGAATGAAGCTACTGATTCTGAAATGGTATCGGGTATTGGGCCATCTTTCAAAACCATGGTATAGCTGGATAATTTTACCATCCTGCTGGGCAACAGGGACCACCCTGCCTCTGTCAATGACATGGAGCAATCACATGCTTCTTCTAATGTAGTAAGTAGACCTTTCTATGGTTTCAGGTCCTACTTTTTAACATAAAAGCACTTTATCATATGAACAAGGTAAAGTGAACTGTTGATTACTATGGCTCTTGCATTTTGGAGATAGTTACCTTAATATGCCAGCTCTTTAATGAAAGCAAAATCTGGGGTAACTTTGAAGCCGCTTATGTACTGAAGGCAGTCTGTGGTCCTTTCTGTTCACAAGGATTTCACTCATGACTAATACGTTTTCACTTTTATAGTTTGTAGTGCCTGAGGGTATGATATGGGCAGCCCAATATTTTACTTTGCTCTCCCATCATCTACCTCAGGCTTGCTCAGCCTCAGCCCTCCAGATGTTTTTGGCCTACAACTCCCATGATCCCTAGCTAGCAGGACCAGTGGTCAGGGATGATGGGAATTGTAGTCTCAAAACATATGGAGGGCCAAGGTTGAGGAAGCCTGATCTACCTGACTTCTATTCTTTGCTTATGACAAAGGCTATATACTGAAAAATTGGTTTTCAGTTAGCATGTTGGGATCCTCAGCTTGGTCGCGTCCCTGATCTATTATTTGGCCTACCTGCATTTTATTTTTGTTTATAGTTTACATTTTTATGGTTATGAAGAAAAATGGTAAGGAAGGGGAAGGAAGAGAATTTAAAGTTGATTCCCTCTTTTGGATTTTGAGTCTTGAGTCAGAACAAGTTTAAGATTATCTGGGAAACTCTTGGTTTCATTTACCCAACCACTTTATTTTGTTATAAATTTGACCAAATCATACCACAATATTCTGATACATTATAGGTCTTATCTAGTGCGTTTTGGGATGGCAGGTTTAGCTATAACCGGGTCAGGCTACTTGAGATGGATATAATTTTGAAATGTTTTACCAAAATATTTTTATCTGTGCCATTTATAGGTTTCTTATAACGGACGTCATGATGGAGTGCAGCCCTCAAGAACTACTGCTGTCCCAATCAATCTAAGAAAAATCAGAAATGTGACACACGTATAGGAAATAATTTTCTCTTGTCTTTGTTCGAGTCTCACATCTTCCAAAGCACTTTCTTTGCTTTTCTTGGTGAATTTTGATGCATCAACACAAAGATTCAACACCTTTGCAAGATCTGCATTCTCCTTTGTTTTATCTGAGAACCATCAAGTACCACTCACGGAGGAAATTTAATTAAGGAGGCATTGCCTGTTGTCTTTTTCTACAGCTGCTACTTAGAATAAAAAGGGTGACACTCCCTCTGCCTTTAAATACTCCTTTCGTGTGATGAATAACTCTAGCAAATGTGAAAGCACCTTCAAACTATTGGTTGATCCAATAGAAGATTTCATCCTGTTGATACTTTTTGAAAATGTACGCATTTACCACACTGGGAAAATGACATTTTTAAATCTCAACATAGAAGCTTTTATTCCTCACCTAAAGTGGATAGGACTGATGTGGCAATAAGATAAAAGCAGGCACATCCAGCGATATCTACCAGATCACAGGACTGAACAAGTTACGGGGGCATGAAATTACCACATACTGTAAGCTAAAGCTGAAGTGAGTTCATGAAGATTCGTATGTCTCAATAGTTAGTCAGTTTTGAATCTGCCTCATACAGAGCTGTGATGCTTGTCAGCTTAAATGCTTGCTATTAATATTTCTAATTATATTTCTAATAATGTGTCAGGAGCTCAGCAGTCCCAAGATATTACAAACTACTGCTCCAAGGGAAAATGTGTATTCGATTCCACTTTTTAAATTTAACTTATAAAGCATGGCTGTCTTGCTTCGGTGCTCATTAAAAACATATATTGAAACATTTAAAAATCAATAAAACACATTTGAAATATCATGCGTGCATGCACATACACTAACATGATCCTAAGTGCATTTATTTGGAACTATAACTTTTTGAAATTAATTGCTTTTGTTTCCAAGAAGCTGAATTTATGCCCCAGTGCAGAAAACTTTTTTGTGACAAACAATTCCCCCCTCTTGTTCAATGACTTCTGAAGACTTTGCATAGAATATAAGAGATTTTCTACCACCCAATCAATTCTCTGTTGGTGCCATATTACCCATATTACCCAAATAAAACATACATAATTTCTGCTGCATGTCTGTCTCTTTCTGCATGTTTTCAAGAGAGGGAAACACATTGGAGTAATGTGCTGTTTTATATTTTGTAGATTTCTATTGTTCTGGGGAAGATTAATTCAGGGAAGCTGTTTGATTTATTGAAATCCTATGCCTAATTCAGCAAAGGACTGGGCAGCAAGTTTTAATCTACATTTTAATCTTTTAATCTACATTTATTCACAGAAATCAACAAGCTTGTGGAAGACTTGGGGAGACTTGTTTTGCTCAGGAGTTCTGAGGCAACTATATATTTTGGTTACCAAGACTTACAAAAGAGTGGGGTGATTCAGGAATGGCAATTTCTGTAGCTTTATTGTCCTGTTCCTGCTTAATGAAAGAAGCTCTAGACTTTGCAGTTTAAAGCATTTCTTGTCTTGAAGGACCTCAAAATCTCAGAGCTCTCCGTAGCCAATTGATGGATGATACAGTGCTGCTTTGATTAGATTAGAAACCAGAGGAAAGTTGGACATGCTATTTGATGATTTCAGAAGGGTCTACACTAGTGTCCTAGAGCCAGGTTTGACAGTTCCTTGTCCTTTTCAACAAACGGTGTTGGTGGAAAATGTTCTGGTGCATCTTGTTGGTTTCCCAGATCCCTACTGGCCAACTTCCCAGACAAAATGTAGCCTTTTGAGCCAACACACCTTGGAGGGACACATGAAATGGTCACCGGACATTGCAAAGGAGACTTCTTCCCAGATTTCTTCCCAGCTGTATTATCCATCCCAGCAAAACCAACCCACTGCTGGTGGATGGAGCACAGTAGCCTCTTACTGATAACCATCACTTTAATGTATTAACTTAGCCTGAAGTTATTGCTAATTCTAAAATGGTACGTGTGTACAAGTGTGTTTTTACCACATGCATAAGTTGGTTACACACTCCAGGGACTGTGATTGCTTGTTGCATTGTTCGTACAGTGACATACTTGCATTTGCTGTTAGTTTTTTAAAAATATGAAGTGGCCCCATGTTAGCTATTTTTATACTATGGGCCTTGGTAATTTCCCATTCTTGTACTATGCTCTGCATTTTTGCAATCTCAGAGGAGCTACTGATGGACTACAGGGGCACCAACCTTTTTGTTTTTGGGTCAATGGGCACATTCGGGAACATATGCATATACCGCTCAAAAATGAACACACCAGAGCCACCTGCACACACATGCACACTCCCTTCCCCCCAAAGCAATTAGGCTGGTGGGGGGGGCACATTTTAAGCTGCTCTCTCTCTCTCTCTCTCTCTCTCTCTCTCTCACACACACACACACACACACACACACACACACACACACACACACAACGGCGCACAATAGGCTTCTTTAGGACCAATTTCCAAGTCTAATGGAGATGATTTTCAGCAAGGGTTGTGACAGCTGGGGAGGGAACAATTTTTCCCTCCTCAGTTGTGACACACCCCCCCCCAAAACCACACCACACCATTACACATAGGCTTCTGAGAAGCTTATATAGACAGTAGAAGACGTCTTTCAAGCCTTATTGTAGTGCAGAGTTTTTTGTTCCCAGACTGTGTGTTTGTGTATCCTCACCCCACCCAGCAGTGATCCTCCCCCAATGCAATTAGGCTTGAAAGAATTCTTCAAGAGGGTTTGCTTCAAGCCTAATTGCTTCAAGTGCTTCATAGCCTCTGAACCCCTCAACCATCTCCCAACACAATTAGGCTTGGAAAAAAGCCTTCTGTTGGTTACAATGGAAGACTTCTTTCAAGCCTAATTACAACAGGAAAACGAGACAGAGGAGACACTGCAGGCACCTGTGAAAGTCTTGTCAGGTGTATGGGTGCTCAGGGGTGCTGCATTGATGTCCCCAGGGCTACTATGCAATATGGCAGGCTCCTATCAGCTTCGTTGATCACAAATTTTGCAAGAGTATTTATGTACTTTTGTTGCTTTGTATTGTTTTTCCCTCTCATTTGCTGAAAAAACCAGGATTGCCGGGAAATACTGTTAAACCACAAGCTTTATAACTCATGAGCTAGGGCACATAGACACAAATGTCCCATAACCATACAGGGTTTCAGTCCTGTATAACCTTACCTCAATTTTTTCTCTTCAATTTTGTATTTCACATAGAATAAGAATACCTTTCCTGAATCCTCTGACTCATAACCTGTTTAAAAATAGCAATGGCTTTTCACAGAGGTGTTCCCCCCCCACCTTGACAGCCGAAAGAAGCATTGAATTTGAGTAGGCTGCTAAACTTAATGGATGTACAATTTCAACATTGCTGGTGATTGCTAATCACAATATTGACAGTAAATATTTAATTGCTCATTTTATGGGACAAGGCCTCAAGCTATACCTCATTTCCAATATTTATGGAGTGATGGGGCAAAAACCTCCCTGGACTGCCAGTGATAAAGTTGACAGTTTAAGCAAAATTCTTGTAGCAAGTTTTGTAGAACACATTCATCTTGTCTTGATATTAATTATAGTATCTGGTTCCCTATATGATGGGGTTTAGGGTACTGCAGCTACAGCTGAATTGATTCCTTGATGTTAAAAGGTTAATCTCATTGCTTGCTCTGGAGCGAGTTAGCTGCAAAGGCAGAAAATTCATAATGTTGGAGTGAAGGCCATGAGGGAAAATAACACATATTGTATTGAGCACCTCAGCAATTTAAGCACAACATTGTGTTTATTGATTTCACTTTTCCATAAGAACCAGGGGAATTTGTAACACTATGCTTTGTATATATTTTACATTCACTTATTTTAAGAACAGAGTGTTCCCTAGGACATAGCCAGGGGGGCTCTACATTATTTCTATTACTAATTGTTATGGATGCTGTTGGAGCAAAAGGCTAGTCACATCTTCAGAGAGTAAAAGAAACTAAATACCCATCAGTAGGCAATACTTCCCAAAAAGGAATTTTGTCCTGCAAATTATCTTCCAATAGTAGATGTTGACCCCTGGTATCCAGATAAATCAATACCACAATGAACTTATGCTTGATTATTATTCAGATTTTAAAAACTGGCCACTATCAGGAAGTGTGGGTGAAAGCAAAATTATCTTTGGAAGAACCTGTTGGCTTCATGGTGTTGGGCACATAGCTTCAGAAAAGATAAAATGTAAGTGTCAAATCCATGAAAGTTTGGTCACAGAGCAGTTGGGATTAGTGGTATTGCTTTGGTCTGTAATTTCAGGGGTAGGATGGGTGGATGAGTGGGGTTCAAAAGTTGTCTGAAGGTTTCTACTGAAACCTTACTCCCCACATCCTTATAGAATGACTATAAGAATTTCCCCAGCCTGTGGAATTTCCCTTGACTGGGGGGAGTGTGGTACAACACATGGGCTGTGCAAAAGATTTACAACATTCCTGGGGGCAGCTTTTCAAAGTAACGACTATTTCCAGATCTGCAGTACATTTATCAGATTCCCAGATGTGCCCATTGTCACTGATATTTGAAAGAACAACTAACACTGCACCGCATATGGAAGTGGTGACTTTTTTTTAAAAAAAGAGCAACTCCCAGGCTTGTAATTTAGTAAAACTGGAAGGTGTTGGGTTTGCTGGACAATTGGTGCCAAAAAGTCCAGAGACTGTGAAAAAAGGAAACGGGCAATTTCATCCCCCTTGCCAAGAGCCCTTGGAGCTGTAGTTTGTTAAGGGTGTCAAAGAAGAAGAATAAGTTAAGGGCGCTGTGAACTATTGCTCTGCCAGGGGAAAAGTAAAGTTCCAGAGGGTGTGTGTGTGCTTTAAATCCATGGTGAAAAGGCAGCCTAAATTTGTGTCAAAACCACAGAACTCTATTTGCTATAGCAAATCTTATCCTGATTTGTGTTTTCGTTAATTTCTGTTACTGTACAAGAATCCTTCAAATAAGAGGGCTGATCTCCGTAAAACAGGGCACATGGTGACCATAGATTTGGGTTCATTCAAAGAGAATGCACACCCCTAACATTTTACCAAAGATACCAAGATAACATTTTACCAAAACTGAATGGAGGGGGCAGGCCCCAGGTGCGCGCGTGCACACACACAGCATTTTTGGTTCAGCCCCATGCAGAATTGCAAAATGAAACACAATGTTCTGATTTGATTAAGAACTTTGAAGGAATGGACTCAAAGAAAAACCGTGGCCTTCAAAGCCTTTCAAAATATCTGGAGTTCTTTCTGTTTACTTCAGTGGGCTTTGGGCCAGGCTTTTTATTAGTAATCACAATAAAGTCTGCACTCAACACAGCGGATTGTGATGAATTGCCAAACAGATTCTTTCAGGCATGAGGAAATTAATTTTTTAACAAAATCTCTTCTCAGGACATTTTTCAACTATTAGGCTTTCAACAACATTTAAAAAATAAAATAAAAATAAAATAATTATCCAGTTGCATTTCTCTTTGTTTCTGCCACGGTTGCCCATATCGAAAAGAATTTCTATGACCCCTGGCTCCAGAGATTGATCTGCAGCTCCACTAGCCAAGAGTGTTTGTCCTTAAGGTACCGTCAGGTAATTCTCCAGTTCAGATGGAGAACCCGATCCCTTGTTGTGCTAGGCCCATTCTGCAGTAAGGACCACTGCATGACCACACATCAGTTAAATTTTAAATCAACAGAAAAGGAAAGAGGGATTGAAGAGGTCCATGTCATGGACTGGTTGGTTACAGACGAATGGCGAGAGGATCCAGCTGGGGAACCACCAATGGAACAAGGCTCAGAGCCTGGGAAGTGGTGGTGGGACAACGAGGTGTGGGTGACAAATTTGATTTAATTCTCTTTTAAGGGCAAACCTAACTTATTTGCACTTTTTAAAAAACAAAAACAAAATGCGAACCAAAACACTGCCATCTTTCAAATTCTGCACTTCTCCAGTTTTTTGCAAGGTGGTTCGCCAGTAAGGCAATGTTTACAACAATGCATATACAATGGGAAAGTGTGGATCAAAAGTTAAATATAAGCAAAAATAACAAAAAAAGTATATTAGGGAGAATACAGTATGCTTTTCACAAATGTGTATAATTAGGCAAAATTACATACAGACGTACATATCAGTAGACATTTGTGTGGAAATGCTGATGTATTTTCATGAGGACTTTTAAAAAAATTGCAAGCTGGAGTGGAAATGTGGACAACTGAGCTTAAGACTGGGAAAATGAGTAACAGAGAGAAACCAGAATTGACAGATTTGTCCATGGTTTAGGTTTACCTCTCTCCAGAGCATCTTACTATATAGCTGCAGTTCTAGGCTGCAAACCCTTTAGTGATCATCTCATTTCATATCTCAACACTGGATAGAAAGGACTCAGAGAAATTCCTAGGTTTTTTTGTGGCCATAAGGCATCAAGCATCAAGCCAAATAACTACAGCTATACATAGGAATTAGGTTACAATAGTAATTGCAATTTTTTCTAGGAGTAAGACCAATTGAACTAAATGAAGCTTGAGTAGACATGCATAGGATCATGCTGATAATGATTCTTTCTAGTTTTTTTTTGTTGCAAAGTACACTAGTTTAAAAAATGTGCTCCGTGGACTTGCAGGACGATGTAGAAATAATAGATATCTGTAATGAAATCTATGCCACTTCTTTGTCAAGCTGCCAACAACTTTTGCCCTGTGTAACACATGCTTCAATTACCCACCACAATTAACTGAATCAGAAATAATTAATGAAGACCTTTCAAAGAACTCTGATAGGGCCAACACCAATCTTGCCATATTATGTGATCAGCAAATTTATAGTTAATAGGTTTTTTATGTCCCTTAAGGGTCTATCTAGAGTGATTCCTTTACCAGAGGAGGATGGCATTAAGGATCTCATTTTGCTTCTGATATTAAAGAGAAACTGAAAACTGCAACAGAAACTGAAAACCCAATGGACTACAGTTATCAGTGTTGCATTACAGTGATGCCCATCTGTTTGTTATTAGCTAACTCAACAGTTTAATAGGAGTGCTTAACAAACCATACATACTTTCACCTCTCGCTTGACACCAAGTTCTTTTATTATAGTGTAGCTAGAATAACAGCAGCTGAAAGAGTAGGATAGCTCATGACTTGCCCACGTTAACTTTTTCCTGCTCAAGCAGCTTTCTCATAAGTGTAGCTAGACTACCGGGTATTGGGAGACCAGGGTTCAAATCCCCACCCAGCACTGAAGCTCATTGGGTGACCTTGGGCCACTCACAGTCTTCTACCCTCCTTCACAAGCAGGGTGGTGAGGATAAAATGGAAAGGGGGAGAATCATGTATGCCACCTTGAATTCCTTGGAGAAAGGGTGGACTATAAATGGAAAAAAACTAACAAAGAAAGAAACAAAAGCTGCCTATGATCTTTAGGAGCCCTGGCAAAAATAAAGGGAATTAATAGCACAGCTGCCCAGGACCTCCATGCACACGGCCTAGCCTTGCACCCTGGGGAGGTCACTTTAGGGCTGCTAACACAGCGGTTTGCCTTCACCACAGAGGTGCACTCCATTGTCTCTCAAGACAGATGGATGCTAACAATATTTATTTATTATGAAAGGATCTAGAACAGGCATCCCCAAACTTCGGCCCTCCAGATGTTTTGGACTACAATTCCCATCATCCCTGACCACTGGTCCTGTTAGCTAGGGATCATGGGAGTTGTAGGCGAAAACATCTGGAGGGCTGCAGTTTGGGGATTCCTGATCTAGAACATATTTCTGATGAAGATGTTCATAAGCTGTTATCACATCAACAAATCTTAGGCTTCTTAAGCAGAGGTGCAGTTTTCAGATTTTGAGGGCTGTGTGTGGGCCTATATAAGATATAGGCACTAGGGTGGTGGTTTTTTCATTTTTTTTTCTCAAAAATTATTTCCTGTAGCACAAATGGATGAACTTTTGCCTATTAATGACTAAAATGAGGTATATTCTATTGAAATATTTAAAAAGGTTATGCACAAACCGTTTTTAATTTTTTTGTATGCTGTTTTACCATTTCATAAAATTGTACTAACAATTCTATATATATTTCGTATCAAATTTGGACACAACTCCACATTCCACAATGGGGAGTGTTCTTAGCAACATAGGGTATACAAATGTCACACCTGCGCAAGGTGAAAGCCCCTTTTTGGGACCTCAAAACTTAGCCAGCAGACCCTGCTGGGCATGCTGGGAAAAGAACCTACAGGAGAGGTAGCAAAACATTGTCCTTTAGCGGCGTCTATACTGTTACTGCAGCTAAAAAAAGCTTCCTTGAGTGTTTAATGACCCTATATAATGTTGTATATATGTGACTCTAAGGCTTGGGTTCAATTTTATATCTGCTTACAGTGACTTCAAAAATGATCAAAAAACTGATAAATAATTTTTTTAAAAATCATTTTGTGCGTGGTTTTTTATATTAAATCTCTTTGAAAGTAAGATTTTATCTAATCTTTAATGATACAGGGAAATGAGGTTGTAAAAAAGTCATAACCCTAAGAGGCACTTTTGAATCAGAACGACAAGACTTGTGACACAGTCCAGTGCTGTTGATGTTACAGGTAGGTAGCCGTGTTGGTCTGAGTCGAAGGAAAATAAAAAAATTCCTTCAGTAGCACCTTAAAAACCAACTAAGTTATTATCTAAAGAAGTGTGCATGCACACGAAAGCTCATACCAAAATAATAACTTAGTTGGTCTTTAAAGTGCTGTTGATGTTTTTGAGGGTTTTTTTTTTAATGAGGGTGGGGTGGGGGTGGCAGAGCAGAATGCTCTCAAGGGAGGGATGGTACATTGACTATAGCAGCAATGTGAGAGAAGCATAGCTGCCAAGTTTCCCCTTTTCTCGCGAGGAAGCCTATTCAGCATAAGGGAATTTCCCTTAAAAAAAGGGAGAACTTGGCAGCTATGGAGAAGTGGTGATTAACTGCTTTCCCACCTAGAGGGGATTTAAGGGATGGGGTCGTTTTTGTTGGTAGAAATGTAGCACACTTGAGATGAGTATCTGAAGAAGTGTGCATGCACACGAAAGCTCATACCAAAATAAAAACTTAGTTGGTCTTTAAGGTGCTACTGAAGGAATTTTTTTATTTTACTTGAGATGAGAATAGTCATATTAAAGTACATTTTGCCCACCCTCTACCCCCAAAAGAGAAAAGGGTGGCTATTCGACCTGAGCTGATAGCACTACTGTAGATATTATGAGGTACAAATCAATACCCGTGTTTCTCATATTATAAGACATGTCTTATATTTATTTTTTCCTCAAAAAAACACACTATGGCTTATTTTCAAGGGATGTCTTACTTTTTTCCTCCTCCTGCCGCGGCCAGCATTGCTGCTGCGCCTATCACTATGTCTTATTTTCGGGGTATGGCTTATATTCCTTGAATGCTTAAAAATCCTGCTATGTCTTATTTTATGGGTATGTCTTAAAATATGAGAAACAGGGTAACCACCACAACATATGCGCTTAGAATGCTACATTTGCTTTTTGAATTCATCCAAGCATGGCCAACTGAACCTTGGCTGCTGTTAATCTTAAATCTTCCACCCTATCCCTGTGTGACAAACCTCTCCCACTCTATTACTAAAACGCGACACAGGAATCCAGAGGTGAAACCACCCACCCTCTTCTCCTGCCGCCTTAAAATAAACCCCTTTTTACTTGTGGGTTTCTTAGTAAAGAGTGTCTTCCAGCTTACGTGGCCTGGTATCTTGAGAAACTCTAGGCTGTTTGATGGAATAACCTCTTGCCTACAGTAAAGGGTCTCACTCAGTTTGATTCCCCACTGCAAAAGTTTGCCCTTTCGTGGCACCCCAGGTTATCCTCCTAAGCCTCCTCAGTGTAACTCTAAGACACAAACTGTCACCTCTATTCCTGAGGTAAGTTTTGTCCTCTATTGAGCCACCACTTCTGTGAGTTCTGACACCCCGCTGGAACAATAATGATGATTCTTCTTGACACAAAAGAGATAAATTTTATTATCTTAAAACATAGTAGTGTCTTTAACATTTAATGTGTTTATCAGCTTTGTTTCATTTGTACAATAACTCTGTCAAACATTTAACATCAAGCTTTCCTAAACCATATCTAAATTCCCACTCTCCTGGCCTCTCAACTTTCTTCACTTCACATCACCCCCTCTCCCTAACTGACCAAACCGCTCCTCCCTCCTTTTAAACTGGGAACAGTCCCGCCCCCATCAGAATGTTATGTCAGTCAGGCTGGAGGTGGATTAACTCTTTTCCAGCCAGGTAGGAATAAATATTTCAAAACTGTGTCAATCCATTACACCCTGCCATCTGAAATGCCACACCTGCACTGAATTTGGTCTTGCCAAATAAGTTGAACGAGGAAAGACTTATAGTAGCTTGATAACAGCTGTGGGAGATGGCCGGTTGTCCTTTCAATGGGCAGCATCAACATGAGGTAACAATGGCCTACTCTCTACTTCAGGAGGGCAGTATCAGTATGGCAACACAATGGATCAGTCTCTTGTTGAAGAAGGTGGCACCAGCCAGGGGGCAACATGACTTCTCCCACATAGAGGGAGCAGAAGCAGTCGTGTGTGGCCACTCTTTTTCTCACTGATGTGAGCCTTATAGGGTTTGGGCAAAGTGACCATTAGTATCTCACTGAAATGGACAAGCAACAGAAGCAGCAAGGCGTCGCCAAGGGTAAGTCCTGTCTCATGAATCATATATATTATATTATATATGTATAAATATTTTTTTAAAAAATTAATCTTCCATTTGACAATATATAATCACATCATTATTATCCACTTTACCTCTCTGGCTCTTTAGAGCCTATTGACTTCCTTCCCTCCCGCCTCATGGCTTTCAAAATTAACCTTTATATCATAGTATTTTATATGTTTTCCGATTCTAATTGAACTCATTACAAAGTTAAATAAATATAAAAAGGAAGAAAGTTTCTCAGTACAAGTCTTCAGACAACCCTGCTAGGGATGTTAATTGCTTACAATGCTCTTTCAAATATCATATAAATTTAGTCCAGTCTTTTTGGAATACTTGATCATGCTGGTTCCGGACTTTTCCTGTCAGCTTCACCAGTTCTGCAAAGTCCATCATTTTCATCTGCCACTCTTCTTTCGTTGGTACTTGTGTCAAGAAGCATATAGACACTGACCTATTTTGTATATGTGGATCTGGTCAGATCTCTCTCTCTCACTCTCTCTCTCTCTCTCTCTCTCTCTCTCACACACACACACACACACACTCCCCATCTGAAATACCTGAAACAGCACACCTGGTCTTGCAATGAATGTAGACTTGCCAGTCAAAGGCTTGCTGTAACATAATGGCTTTACAATACACAAAACCTGAATTATTTGCATGGTCTAGGGTTGGCATTGGTGGAAAATAGGGTGCTTGTACCTAAACAGCTATGTGGCTATTATTATTATTATTATTATTATTATTATTTTTATTTTATTTTATTTTATTTTATTTTATTTTATTTTATTTTCTATACTGTTTTATACTTTTAAGGGGGAAAATCTCAAAGCAGTTCAAGAGGTTGAATCTTTTCTAGTAGTATGGAAAGACAATTGCGGGAAAACCTTCACCTGTTCCCATGCTGCCTGTCAGACATTTTATGTGTGTTGGCAACTGTTTGGGTTTTTTTTTTTTGCCCTCTGCCCTACATGTAAAAGAGGACAGAAATTTTCATATTATATGAAGGATATGCAAATTATATGCAGACTTGTCTTCTTCTGTGATGGAAGGAAACATACAGCTTCCTGGGCCCAAAACAACGGCTCTTTCACTTCAGTTTGTTTTTGTGATGTTGCCTGTTGCCTCACAAAGACACTTCTCAAATGGCTGGAAGCTGCTAGAGATTCTTTGTTTTCTAATATTCCCCCCCCCCCCTGCTAGCAGCTAAATTTTATGTGGGTTCCAAGAGCTGACTGAAAGGTCAGTTGGTATAATCTATAATTTAAAGTCATAAAAAGGGTTATCATTCTTTCAGTTTCATGACCTTAACCACCAAGGCCTCCCCCCTAGGTTACAATTGGCATTTCCAGCCTAGTAGAACAGCATTTTACAAAGATAGAGAAGGACATCCTCCAAAATATAGAATATTTGATAATGGAAATCTATTCTGTGGGTTTTGACATTTAATCTCTTTTATTGTTTTATATACAGTGTCTTTTAATTATGTTGCTGGATTTCCTTGTGATAGTTTCTGATGAAAAATGCTGTTTTCAAGCCCCCAGACAGAGCATTTCCTTGAACAGTCCAAATTTCATGCTTTTCTCTGAGTCATGTTTCTTCTGAACAGGCTGCTTAAACTTAAACCCAATAAATGGATCCAGCAGTGATCCAGGTAAAGGAGAAGAAAAACATCAATAGGCAATGAAACATTTCTCTTCCCATAGGCAGTGTTTGGGAACCATAGCTCCTGAAGGTGGAGGGACCCCCCACCCTGTTATATAAAGGAGGGGGAAAACAAATTCACATGAAAAAAGGAATATGTGCCCAGAGCGGCCTGCTCCTTTGAAGTCAATGGAGATGCCATTGCGCAAGGAGTCATTGTCAAAAGCAGCAGGTGGATTGTTGAAAATCATGTGTGTGATACCCTCAAAGTGTACTGCCTTCACATTTCTCCTGAGGTGGTATTCTGCGTAGCTATGTTATGCTATATCTCTGAATCACACCAAAAAGAGTAAAATAATACAGGTGGTTCCCATTTTTCACAGCAGGATGCTCTGGCAGCAAAGAAGTAAGCCAGTTGCTAGTCTTCTGTGAGTTAACTGTATGCTAGTCAACACTTATATTGATTATCAGGTGATGTCATCTACACACTATTACATAACATCATTAAATATTGAACTCCTGAAACTTTAAATATAAAGGGGCAAGACAGTAAATATTCAAGAGAGCCTGAGATTATTTTTCGCTGACCTTTGGATGCTTGGAATAAACAGACGCATATATATACACAGAGTAAACATATATAATTCATGATCCAAATCCAAATATAATAATGTATAGCACACACATAGTCCTAGTTATTAGTCACGCCAGTGTTCCCCAACTTGGTGCCCTCCAGATATTTTGGACCACAACTCCCATCAGCCCCAGGCAGCATGGCATGCTAGTTAGACCTGATGGGAACTGTACTCCAAAACATGTAGGGGGCACCAGGTTGGGGGAGGTTGGGTCATACAATGTGCATTCCTGTTCATACTATATAAAACAAGATATCCATACTATATAAAACAAGATATCCTGATACTCTTAAGTATCTGGTTTCAAAGTTAGGAAGAACACAGAGGTGGTTGATTATTAAAGGGGTGTCTCCCAGCTGAGAGCCCTTACTTGTTTATTACAGCCTCCCACCCCCAGTCATGTGGGGTTATTTGTTTGTTTGTTTGCTTGTTTCTTAAGGTCTAATACGGACTTTGAAATAAATGTTAGTAGATATCACTACTGAATATAACATGTACTGCACCAGTAATTCTTGGAACCATAGGCTGGGTACTATATCAGAGGAAGCCTTGCTGCGATGTACTGAGGGCAACAGATGTTGTGTTGGATGGAAGTGGAGAAGAATGTGGAGCTGGCTTCATCTTTTTGCCAGTGATGGCACATAATATTAAAGCAGCAGGGATCTATTGCCAGTCCTGGGGTGCTTCCACACGGCAGTTTATTGTGGAGTTTGAGCAGCTCATGCATGCCAATTTATTGCAGCATCTGCACAGCATCACCTCCATCAAAACACCACTCTCACCCCCCCCCCCTAAATTTCATCCAGATTTAACATTTCCACAGGTTTTTCTTTTTTGACATATTGGATTTTCCATGAAAATGGTAAATCCAGACTAAATTGGAGGGACCCCTTGACAGTAGTTCTGTAGATTTTAATTGGTTAACCTTAGTTGTATCCTTTGCTTCCAATATATTCTCATCTTCCAATTCAAGCCCCTTCTCCTTAGTGCCATACATGCTGACACAGGGAAGCTCCATAGCACTGGGGCAAGGTATATGCCTTGTATGCAGAAGGTCCTAGGTTCAACCCATGGCATTTCCAGGTTGGGTTGGGAGAGAGAGCCTTGCCTGAAACCCCAGAGAAGCCACTGCCAGGCAATTTAGACAATACTGAGCTAGATGGACCAAGAGTCTGACTCAGTAAAAGGCAGCTTTCCTATTACTTTGTGCTCAATAGAGGGCGATCACAAGGTTCTAGTCCTCCTTAAACATAATCTAATGAGGGCTCATGTTTTCCTAAGCCCTTAAAATATGCATGCTTTGTTATATGCATGCGTCTTTATACTTGTTTACGGGATACTTTGCTTTAGAAATCCAGAATAACACCATATATATCTGAGAGAAAAGAGTTTATTCTCTGCCTTGACTTTTCCTAGTGTCAGTCAGGGAGAGCTGGGGGAAAGGGTGTACTTTTAAGCTTCAGCCTTTCAGAGTTTAAAGAAATAATGGTGGAGGATTTCCCTGAAGCTGTTAATTCCCTTGTCGGCATGGAGATTGAAAATGGTTAACTGATAATTAATATGTCTCATTACCTTTTAATTAAAAAGTTAGCTGCCATGGGTAAGTGCCACAGAATCTTTTCCTGACAAGCAGTTTTCTGCAGGGAGCACTACTACACTGAAAGGACGTTGCAAAGCAGTGCACCCTAGTCTGTGGCCACAATCCAAAGAGCCATCAAACACGTTCCATCAACCCAAGGGATGCACAAGACGATCCATACTGAATCTGCAGCACTGCTGTTCATGCCAAGACAGGGTTGAAGGTGTGAGTGCACGCAGGAGAGGCAAATCTCTATGCCAACCTGGAGACTTGAGTTTCAGTGTGAGTCTCCCCTGCCGCCAATTCTATGTGATAGTTCTGTTCTTTTTTTAATCACGGGACTCTCCAAAACTACCAGTTTCTGTCTGGCCCTCAGGAATCTCCTCAGGCCACCTCTCTTTACCAGTCCTGCCCATGCTCTCCTTGAGTGTATTTCCCTGGCTCAAATGTGCTCTTGAAGTGGGATACAGCCTCTGGTTTGCCTGGATGCAGAGTGGAAGGAGGCATGTATGCATAGGTAGCTCTGGCTTTTGTAGAGCTGGAATATAGCGTAGGTAGGAAGGCAAGTTGCTCCATCCACTTTTGCCTCTGGCCCTGCCCACCACTGCCATGTTCCCATTGGATGGCTTCCTGTGAGGAAATGTAGTTGTGTACAGACCATACATTTAAAGTACACTTCTCCAAAGATTCTGGGAACTGTAGTTGACCCCTCACAGAGCTACAATTCTCAGCACCCTTAACAAACCACAGTTCCCGGCATTCTTTGGGGAAGTCATGTGCTTTAAATGTATGATGTGCATGTAGCCTATTGCTTTTTGGGGTTCCCCACTGCAACTATAGGGACACGGGTGGCACTGTGAGTTAAACCACAGAGCCTAGGGCTTGCCGATCAGAAGGTCGGTGGTTCGAATCCTCGCGATGGGGTGAGCTCCCATTGCTCGGTCCCAGCTCCTGCCAACCTAGCAGTTCGAAAGCACGTCAAAGTGCAAGTAGATAAATAGGTACCGCAGTGCAAGTAGATAAATAGGTACCGCTCTGGTGGGAAGGTAAACGGCATTTCTGTGCGCTGCTCTGGTTTGCCAGAAGCAGCTTAGTCATGCTAGCCACATGACCTGGAAGCTGTAGGCTTGCTTCCTTGGCCAGTAAAGCAAGATGAACGCCGCAACCCCAGAGTAGTCAGCGACTGGACCTAACGGTCAGGGGTCCCTTTACCTTTACCTTTACTGCTACTATACACATACCTAGGACTGCCCCATGGAATTCAGAGGAACTTCTGAATAGAAATATACAGTAAATGATTCCATTGTCAGGGTTACTTAGGAAATATGTCTGAGACTGTACTCCTATGCATGTCTGTCTGTGTGTAAGCCCAATTGAATTTAATGGATCTTATTTGCAAGTAAGAGGCAGAGTGGCCAAGTGGAGTTTGCATTTAAGTCCTTTCCGCTCCTGAAACTGTATTTTTATTTCTGAATCATTAAATTTTACTCAAGCAAATTAACAGATAAATGTGGCTGCCCAATTACTTTGCTAAATCCCTTACTTTCAAGGAATAAATTAAAGCCTGTAATTACAACATACACAGTATAATTAAGACTGTTTTTGAAAAATATATCTATGCTAACCCCCATCCCATCCTTCTTTTCCTGGAGACTTATTTTCTCAAATCCCCCCCATCTCTCTGAAGTTTTCATTTTTTTCTCCCCTCCCCTCAATTTAGACATGTTTAAGACTGAGCTAGTTTTTGTGACTGAGCAGGAAAATGCAATAGCAGACCATTCAATTATTTCCTCTCTGCACATATAATCTGATACAAAATGCGGTCACTTTGATTAGTTTATTTTCTGTCCAGATTTCATGCATCGTGAAAAAACCATTGTACCTGGGAAAACTTAACTTTGACGAAGCCATTTGTGCACCCTGCTTGTTCTCTAAATAAATACAGCATGCATCTTTGTATCCAGCTTTGCTTAAAAGAATTACAGTCATGGAGGGTATTTCCTAAGGCCTCCCTCCCCCCCCCTCTCTCTGTGTGTGTGTTTGTAGGAAATGCCTAGCTAGCTATTTAGCAGGAGTGGTGCATGTGATCCTTGATGTAATCAAGTGATTTGCCAATAACAAACTAAACTACCAATCATGTGCCCTGATGGGGGATGAGTGTGCTCCAGACATTTCCTAACGTATTACTGATTTTGTATAAGCAGGAGTTTTTAATATTCACAGTTCCGTTTGAAGTGGAATAGCCCAGCAAGAACTCACCACATGACACCTCTCTGAATGGTCAATGAAACTGGCCCTGAACCAAACAGGATACTGTTTTCATATCATCAATTCAATTAATGTGCTTTTCCATTTCCAATAATACTTTAATTTATACTCTGTCAACTTCCAGTTATAGACTACTTACTGACTTGTGTACAATCTAATTGCCTTTATATCTACGGGAGAGTTGGAATTAACATTTAAATGACTGTCTAATTTAACATTGTCATTCAGGAGAGTTAATCAGTCTGCACAACATCTTTAACAATCCAGAAGTAAATGTTTTTATTACAGTCTTACATAAAATTTGTGGGCAATTTGTAAGCCTGCTTAACAGTAGTGTTATTCTTCTAAAACGAATATTTTTCCTCCTTAACTAATTTGTAGAAATATATCTATATCATCTCTCTCTATATATCACTATCTATGTAGTACTGTCAATATGCACGATGCACGAGACTTTGAAGAGGCATCCCCAAACTGCGGCCCTCCAGATGTTTTGGCCTACAACTCCCATGATCCCTAGCTAACAGGACCAGTGGTCAGGGATGATGGGAATTGTAGTCCAAAACATCTGGAGGGCCGAAGTTTGGGGATGCCTGGTCTAGAATTTGACAAAGAGAGAGGAAGCACAGTGGATGACTAACTAAAGGTTTATGCCAAAGGGTTCACAATGAGGTGGTTTTTGAAGGCAGATTTGGAGGAAGAGAAATATGTGGCATCATGCAGGTGTTTTATGTGGCAGGTGGCGTTGTGGTCTAAACCACTGAGCCTCTTGGGCTTGCCAGTCGGAAGGTCAGTGGTTCGAATCCGCCTAACGAGATGCGCTCCCATTGCTTTGTTCCAGCTACTGCCAACCTAGCAGTTCGAAAGCATATCAGTGCAAATAGATAAAATGGGTACCGTTGAGGAACAAAGGTAAATGGCATTTCTGTGCACTCTGGTTTCCGTCACGGTGTTCTGTTGTGCCAGAAGCAGTTTAGTCATGCTGGCCACATGACCCAGAAAGCTGTCTGTGGACAAACGCCAGCTCCCTTGGCCTGAAGTGAGATGAGCACCACACCCCATAACCCCTTTTTCTTGATTCAACTGTCCAGGGATCCTTTACTTTTACCTTTTACCTCTATGTGGTGCAGTGCCTGGGGAAAGTGCCCGGGGAAATGGATGCTCTGGCCCCAAGATCTACAATGTTAACTCAACCTCGTCTTGGCCTGGTATCCATAGAATGAATGGTGCCATGTTCCCAGAATGGGAATGGTTTTGAGTGGCATGCCTATTCCACTGTGATCTACCTCTCAGTTGTTCTTTTTGCATCTGGTAATTTGTGTATTGTGTCTTCTATTTGATGTTTTGGTTGTTTCTAATTCAATATGTTGATGTTTTGGTTGTTTCTAATTCTTAATTTCTTGTAATTGAGGGGGGGTGTAATTATCTTGTAGTATGCAAAACACTCTCTTGAATTTTGTTACTTTGCTTTTAATTAGATTTTGAATTGCTGTAAGGAAACAAATGTGATTTTGGTTGTGTATTTTGACATTTCTCTGGACGATAAACCACAATGAGTAGTACAATAATATGAAAAGGCACTATAAAAATGAAAAATGAAACTAGTCCCTTCCAGGGATAAGGGACAGCAAGGGAGAAAAGATTGAATAATTAAAAACAGCACAATTCTAACCATGTGAATATGGGACATTTCTTGGAGTTTAGTAAATAAAAGGATATATGACAAAAACACCACAAGTGTCAACAGACCTTGTTCCAAGGAAACAGAACTTGGGTGCACACTGTGGCTCTAAGTTCTCACAACTCAGCAAACTGAGGCATGTGTAACAATACTTAATGGAAGTAAGCCTCACTGGACTTAAGGAATATCTCTCTTCGTAAACATGGACAGGCTAAGGCTACTGAGACATTATCTGGTCCAGCGAGTTTAATACAGTATTGTGCCCTTCTCTTTTATAGAGGAGATGCAGTGATGGAGAAAGCAACACTTGTTAGATTTCTGCAGCAAAACAAAGCCCCTGTTTTGAGTCCCATTATTGCAACGAAGCTCCCCCCTCATGTCCCCCCAATTTGGCTTTTGTGGGTCTGGAGAACCCTCAGAACAGCCTGTGGGGGGAGGAGAAGGGAGATAGTTCTTGTCCGGAAGGTAGAAATGCTTACATGGATGGAACAATAGTAAAAGCACAATGTTGAATTCTTCCCCAACAGTGTAAACCTATGCCTGTTTTACTTGGATGTAAGTCCCCCAAACTTCGGCCCTCCAGATGTTTTGGACTACAATTCCCATCATCCCTGACCACTGGTCCTGTTAGCTACGGATCATGGGAGTTGTAGGCCAAAACATCTGGAGGGCCGCAGTTTGGGGATGCCTGCCCTAGAGTATTTAAGAAGGCTTTTCCTGGCAATCCCCTGCATTCAAAGACAGGATCTGGAGGAGAAGGAGGTTTCTGCATGTGCTGTAGAGCAGGCATCCCCAAACTGCGGCCCTCCAGATGTTTTGGCCTACAACTCCCATGATCCCTAGCTAAGAGGACCAGTGGTCAGTGATGATGGGAATTGTAGTCCAAAACATCTGGAGGGCCCAAGTTTGGGGATGCCTGCTGTAGAGGGAAGTGAGGGGCAGATGGGGCTTGTCAACCTGGGAAGGTAGTCCATCCAGGAAAAGGAAACTCTGATCCTAAACTTCCGCTGCCTTGCAGAATATCTTTGGGAGAAGAAAAGGATAAGGAGTAAACCCTACACAAATCTGGACTGGAGTCCCTAAAATGGTAGGATGGCACCTAGTATGCCTCCTCCTAGCAACCACTGCAGCCAAGCCGGTGCCAAATGTTTTCATTTGGACAACATCAGTGAGGCTGAGAGTAGGGTCTTGTCATCTGGGCAGCCCAGGACACACACTGCTCAGGCTAGCGCCCCGGGGAGGTCACTTCGGTGCTGCCCCAGAGGCACACTCCATTTTCTCTTGAAATAGACAGATGCCAACAACATCTTCTAGTACAGGCATAGGGAACTTTTGGCCTTCCAGATGTTGTCATTGACAATGCTTTATGGGGCTGATGGAAGTTGTGGTTTAGCAATATCTGGAGGGCCAAAGAATAAGAGTGACTGAGTGACTGCCCCTATTGTTGGACTACAATTCCCATCACCCCTGACCATTCACTGTGCTTGCTAGGACTGATGGGGAGCTGGAGTCCAACATCTGGAGGAACTCCATTGGCTATCCTTGCTTTAGTAAATGTGTTTAGTATTTTATCCTCATTGCATATGGTATCACAGCTGTGAGAGTGATAATCTGTGGTTACAAGGATACATGTGTGCCAAGAGAATGGCAACCTGCAAAACTCATTATTTTTTTTCTCTTTAGGAACTAGGGACCCAACTGACCTCAACATGCTATTGAAAACAGTCTGGATTAAAAAAGACTAGCAGTCCCTTCAAGCCCCGGCAGGCCCTAAGATATTATCCTTCCTATCAATAATAAGCTAATGCCCTGCAAAGCTATTATGGGCTCATTTCAGAACTTTCCTTAGCTCTTTCTGGTAACTAGGGCAACTGGCTGTACAGGTGGAAGAACACAAATCATTACCCCTGAATTTTTAAACAATTCCTAGAAAATGTTCCCCCACTTTCTGCAAAACATCAGTGAAAGGGGGATGGATACGTATTGCATGCTCCCTTGAACCTGGCCAACAAATACACAGCAGTCTCAAACACATGAGCCCAGCTAGGGCCTTAGCTGGTAAGCTCTGATTTCAAATGGCATTTGCTTGTTTGAATCAATGAAACATCTGCCCCTCTTTTTAACAACTAGTAGCTATGATGATCACAACATAGTGCTATCCTATTGCAATCAATGTAATGGACATTAGGGAACTAGTTTCTACTCAGTCCCTAGCTCCAAACATGACTCTAAATGTGAGTGGGATTCTCATATCTACCCAGGTTTTCATATAAGAAGAGTCTTGTTCTCACAGGGGCCAGCCAGGTGCTGATGGGAAGCTCATGAGCAGGATGACCTGAGTACAACAGGGCTCCTCCCATTTCTGACTCCTAGCAACTGGCATTCATTCATTCATAGGCAGACTGATGGAGAATGCAGTGCACAACTAAGAAGTACAACTAACCAGGCACAAACTGGGCAGTTAGATGGCCAAGAATGGGCATGACATGTGTGCATATAAAAGTAGGCACTCCTCCTGATAGAGAGAGGAGCCTTGTCAATTTTGTTTATACACAATGATGAGATAACATTCTAAAAAAGTTCATAATTATTCAAAGATTGAATACACATTTAGCTCTCGATACATCATGCTAAGATTCACAAATTAGGTTGGTTTTAATTTAAAGAGCATTCAGAGTGACCGGGGTGGGGGGGTGGGGAGGGGGAGAGATATCCGCTCCAGCTATTAAATCATTTTCACCTTGACCCAAGTCAATAGTGGCCATGTCCAATTACCTCCATGATGCTGAATTTCTAAACGGCTCTCTCAGCTAAACATCTGTTTCTCATTATAGGACCTTGCTAGGAAGATAGTGAAGCTCTGGAATGCAAAATGTCCTTGCACTGGTAGCCGTGCTATAGAGTGATTTTGGGTAGGGTGACGAACCAGAGGGCAAAGTGGTGAAGAGGGGAAGAGTATGGAAAGCGTAGAAATGGGCTCAGGACAGTCACAACACCTGAGATTTAGGGAAATGGAAGTTCATGGAATGAAGGTTTTCCCAGCCCACTTCTCACTCCTGCGGTTGTTCACATCTCTTGTGAGGGTTGGAGGTGGGTCATTGTGCCTATTTGTTTTCTGGGACCCACCTCTTTATACTCCTCTGTTCCACATGGGTCACATCCACACCATACATTTGACCACTTTAACAGCCAGGGAGCGACTTGGGAACTGTAGTTTGCTAAGGGTGATGGGAATTGCAGCACTCTTAGCTGGGTACAGTGTGCAGGATTCTCCACAACTGTCCATGTGGTCTAATAGAGATTTAAATGCATGGATGTGGCATTTCAGGCATTTTCTGTGCAGTTGTATTGATTTTGTTTTTATCATTGTAGATTCTGCAGCTGTAAGCCGCCCTGGGACCTTAGGTGAAGGCCAGGTAAGAAACCTTATAAACTAGCAGCAATACAAGCAGCACTTGGGAAAAAAATCCAAGGCAAACAGCCCACCTGAATCATAGTGGGGAAAGGCAAGACCAATGCTCCCTAGGTTCTTTTGTGTGAAAGCCCACCGTCTTGGCCCCACCCTGGCATCACTGCACTAGCCCCACCCCCAGTGTCCATTCATGGAACATTGATGCCTGCCAATGGGCATGTGCAGGTGAATGCACAAAGGCAACACATGCAATTTGGGCTTTATGCACTTTGCCTCTGTATTGTAGGACCAGAGACTCTCAGGTCCGCCTCTCCTCACATGAACCAATCCGGACTCTGCATTTATCATCTGAGGCCCTTTTCCATGAGAACAGGGTCTTTTTTGCAGGGGCTCCCCGTTTGTGGAATGTTCTCTCCAGGGAGGTTCATCGGGCACCTTCGTTACATATCTTTAGGTGCCAGGCAAAAACATTCCTCTTCAACCAGACCTTTGGCTAATTAATATTCTGCAGCCTTTTAAAGGTGTTTTGGGGGAAGGGGCTATTGCTTTGTTGCTTCTGGTTTAACTATTTATTTGTGTTTTTATCTTGCATTTTTATTTGGTGAGCTGCCCTGAGATCTTTTGATGAAGAGTGGTAATATATAAAAATCTAGACACAAATTTAAAAATAAAAAGCATCGCTGGGGTGGGGTTAGGTGGAAGGCTAGGGCAGTCAATGCAGCGGTAGGCCCTGAAAGCTGTCTGAAAATATCACATCCCTGTGTTTTGCTGCAAGTCCCTTGCATATTAACCAAGCTCATCTTTTTAGTTGATTTTGTGCTTTGAAAGCTTTCTGGTCCCCTTTTTACTGCTCTGGAGTGTGCACTCTTACCAGACGTCTCCTCTTTTAAAAAAGGAACAGTGCAGCAAGGCTGCCTCCCCCTGTAATGTAGCTGCAGACAAGCCACAGGGGAAGTCTTCTCAGTGTGAAGTGCAGGAGTGAGAGGAGAGTATCACCTGAAGGATTTCTGCAGGGGTTAAAGGCAGCCCTGCTTAGGGAAGTTTTTAATGTGTGACATTTTAATGTATTTTAATCTTTGTTGGAAGCTGCCCAGAGTGGCTGGGGAAACCCAGCCGGATGGGCCGGGTACAAATAATAAATTATTATTATTATTATTACTGAAGGTTCTAACAAGAAGAGGGGAGGTAGCCGTGTTGGTCTGGATCGAAGTAAAATAAAAAAATTCCTTCAGTAGCACCTTAAAGACCAACTAAGTTTTTATTTTGGTATGAGCTTTCGTGTGCATGCACACTTCTTCAGATACAGTGAAATGGAAGTTTCCAGGCACTTATGTAGAGAAGGGGTGGGGAGGGGTGGGGATGGGGAGGGGGGATCACTCAGAAGGGTGGTGGAAATGGGTGATTGACTGACTGATAGCTGTTGATGACCGGAAACGACTGCAAATGGTTTTGCATGAAAAAGCAAGGGTGGAGATGGCTGAAGATCGCTTATCATGTATAATGAGATAAGAACCCGATATCTCTGTTCAAACCAGGTCCCTCCATGGTTTTGAGCTTGGTGATAAGTTGCAATTCAGCAACTTCTCTTTCCAGTCTATTTCTGAAATTCTTTTGTAGTAAGACAGCTACTTTGAGATCTTGTATAGAATGTCCTGGGAGATTGAAGTGTTCTCCTACTGGTTTTTCTGTCTTCTGGTTCCTGATGTCAGATTTATGTCCATTTATCCTTTGGCGTAGGGTTTGGCCTGTTTGTCCAATATAGAGAGCTGAAGGGCACTGTTGGCATTTGATGGCATACACAATGTTAGAGGATGAGCAATTAAATAGTCCTGAGATGGTATGTTGGATGTTGTTGGGGCCAATAATGGTATTGTCTGGGTGTATGTGGCAGCAAAGTTGGCATCTGGGTTTATTGCAGGCTCTGGTACCAGTGTCCATGTTAAGTCTGGTGGTTGTATTATTGTGGGTGAGGAGTTGTTTAAGATTGGGTGGCTGTCTGTAGGCAATGAAAGGTCTTCCTCCCAGAGCTTGAGAAAGGGAGCTGTCATTGTCCAGGAGAGGCTGTAGATCTCTGATGATGCGTTGTACTGTTTTAACTTGGGAGCTGTATGTGATGACTAGTGGTGTTCTGTTATTTTCTTTTTTGGGTCTGTCTTGCAGCAGGTTCTCTCTAGGTATCTGTCTGGCTCTGTTGATCTGTTGTTTAACTTCATCAGGTGGATATTTTAGTTCTAAAAAGGTTTGCTGTAGATCCCTTAGGTGAGATTCTCTGTCTGTAGAGTTGGAACAGATGCGGTTGTAACGTAAGGCCTGGCTGTATACGATGGATTGTTTGGTATGTTTGGGATGGTAGCTAGAAGCATGTAGATATGTTTGTCGGTCAGTTGGTTTTCTGTATAAGGTGGTGTCTATATGTCCATCCTGTATTTTTATAGTAGTGTCCAAAAAATGTATTTCTTGCATAGATTGGTTCATTGTTAGGTTGATGGTGGGGTGAAAGTCATTGAATGTCTGGTGGAAGGTTTCCAGGGTCTGTTGTCCATGTGTCCAGATAATAAAAATATCGTCAATGTATCGCAGGTACAGGAGAGGTTTGAGTGGGTAGGAGTTAAGGAAACGTTGTTCTAAATCTGCCATGAAGATGTTGGCATACTGTGGGGCCATGCGGGTGCCCATGGCTGTGCCGCTGATCTGGAGGAACAGGTCATCACCAAATTTGAAGTGGTTGTGGGTAAGGACAAAGTGGCAGAGTTTGGTAGCAAAGTCCGCTGTGGTTTTATCTGAAATGGTGTTCCTTATGGCTTGTAAACCATCATTGTGTGGGATGTTGGTATATAGAGATTCCACATCCATAGTGGCTAGTATAGTATTGTTAGGAAGATTGTTCAAAGATTGTATTTTCCTCAGAAAATCTGTGGTGTCACGTACATAGCTGGGAGCACTGATAGCATATGGTTTCAGAACAGAGTCCATATAGTCGGAAACACCAACTGTAATGGTGCCAATACCTGAGATGATGGGGCGTCCTGGGTTTCCTGGTTTGTGTATTTTGGGTAGAAGATAGAAAGTTCCTGGCCGAGGTTCCGCTGGTGTGTTTGTGAGGATCTGTTCTTGGATGTGTAGGGGTAGCTCCTTAATAATCTTGTTCAGTTCTTTTTTGTATGCTTGTGTGGGGTCTGAGTCCAATTTCATGTAAAAGGCAGTATTGGAAAGTTGTCTGTGGGCCTCCTGGATGTAATCAGTTTTGTTCATGATGACAACAGCTCCACCCTTGTCTGCCTCTTTAAACTCTGCCACTTTGTCCTTACCCACAACCACTTCAAATTTGGTGATGACCTGTTCCTCCAGATCAGCGGCACAGCCATGGGCACCCGCATGGCCCCACAGTATGCCAACATCTTCATGGCAGATTTAGAACAACGTTTCCTTAACTCCTACCCACTCAAACCTCTCCTGTACCTGCGATACATTGACGATATTTTTATTATCTGGACACATGGACAACAGACCCTGGAAACCTTCCACCAGACATTCAATGACTTTCACCCCACCATCAACCTAACAATGAACCAATCTATGCAAGAAATACATTTTTTGGACACTACTATAAAAATACAGGATGGACATATAGACACCACCTTATACAGAAAACCAACTGACCGACAAACATATCTACATGCTTCTAGCTACCATCCCAAACATACCAAACAATCCATCGTATACAGCCAGGCCTTACGTTACAACCGCATCTGTTCCAACTCTACAGACAGAGAATCTCACCTAAGGGATCTACAGCAAACCTTTTTAGAACTAAAATATCCACCTGATGAAGTTAAACAACAGATCAACAGAGCCAGACAGATACCTAGAGAGAACCTGCTGCAAGACAGACCCAAAAAAGAAAATAACAGAACACCACTAGTCATCACATACAGCTCCCAAGTTAAAACAGTACAACGCATCATCAGAGATCTACAGCCTCTCCTGGACAATGACAGCTCCCTTTCTCAAGCTCTGGGAGGAAGACCTTTCATTGCCTACAGACAGCCACCCAATCTTAAACAACTCCTCACCCACAATAATACAACCACCAGACTTAACATGGACACTGGTACCAGAGCCTGCAATAAACCCAGATGCCAACTTTGCTGCCACATACACCCAGACAATACCATTACTGGCCCCAACAACATCCAACATACCATCTCAGGACTATTTAATTGCTCATCCTCTAACATTGTGTATGCCATCAAATGCCAACAGTGCCCTTCAGCTCTCTATATTGGACAAACAGGCCAAACCCTACGCCAAAGGATAAATGGACATAAATCTGACATCAGGAACCAGAAGACAGAAAAACCAGTAGGAGAACACTCCAATCTCCCAGGACATTCTATACAAGATCTCAAAGTAGCTGTCTTACTACAAAAGAATTTCAGAAATAGACTGGAAAGAGAAGTTGCTGAATTGCAACTTATCACCAAGCTCAAAACCATGGAGGGACCTGGTTTGAACAGAGATACCGGGTTCTTATCTCATTATACATGATAAGCGATCTTCAGCCATCTCCACCCTTGCTTTTTCATGCAAAACCATTTGCAGTCGTTTCCGGTCATCAACAGCTATCAGTCAGTCAATCACCCATTTCCACCACCCTTCTGAGTGATCCCCCCTCCCCATCCCCACCCCTCCCCACCCCTTCTCTACATAAGTGCCTGGAAACTTCCATTTCACTGTATCTGAAGAAGTGTGCATGCACACGAAAGCTCATACCAAAATAAAAACTTAGTTGGTCTTTAAGGTGCTACTGAAGGAATTTTTTTATTTTACTTAAGAAGAGGGGAGAGATTTTTGGTTGGTTAGTGACCTGGATGCTCCTTCACTGCCATGACCTTTAGGCTTGTTATTATTTTTATTTGTGTCACCATCAGGAAGAAGAGCTCCGCCATCCTCACACCCCCTCTTTTCCCTTGCCTTTTGTGGCGACTTTTTCTCTTTCTCTTTATAAACATGGCATTTCCATGTAGAACTTCTCGGCCTTTACCCGTTCTCACCATTAGGTGGCTCCTCGTGTCCTCAAATGCCTGCTGAAAGCTGGTTGAGCAGGTGAATGCTTCTTATTGGTTTAGTAGAGCCATGATGCCACTGGGCAGCCCCTTTTAAGAGAAAAGCTAGAAACAGTGTGTGAAGAGCTTGGTACAGTAGCCTTGTTCTGAGGAAGTGGAAAATCTGCGAACTGTCATTTCCTAACAATCATGAGTGAGGTGAGTGGACAAAATGCTTTTAATATGGAGGGGAGAAGGTAGAAGAGAACAGGAGGATGAACAGAAGAGAACGATGCAAATTCTTTTGAATCAGACAGAAGGCTAAATAGAAAAAAGAGGATTCAAACTGTGGAATGTTTTAAGTTTCAAAAAGGCTGGCATCCATCGGAGAGTTTAACAACGGCTAGATTAAGGTTTCCTAGGGAGATGTAAGACATGATTAGCAAATAGTGAACTGACCTGTTTTAGAACGAGTAGGTAATCCTCCCAGAGGCTGCAATCCTATATCCAGTTACCTGGCAGTAAGCCCCGTTGAACTCTGTGGGACTTACTTCTGCCTAAGTAATGCATGAGGGTTGCACTGAGACAGACTTAAAAGAAATGCAACAGCCTTTCGTTACTCTCGAAAGAGTTTGCTGGCATTTGAAGCATCAGCTTTGCAGTTTGCAAAGATCCCAAATAAGTAGCCTTGTTTCTCATTTTCATTAGGAATGAATGTAGGCGGGCATTGTGTCTTCTTGAAGCAAAGTGATTGATTTTAGTATACGTTTTGCATCCTTCAAAAGCAAGCTGATGTATGCTAAAGTTTAGACATCAAAGTGCAAAGCTGACCTTTTTCGGGGGGGGGGGAATCGCTTTGCTTCTCATTGCTCTCTGTCAAGTAGCTGCTTTAGCTGAACATATTTTTGCATACATAAGTAAAAATGCAGGTGGTATGGTGCATGAAAAGGAACTCTGTGTGTGTATGTGTGTGTGTGTGTGTGTGTGTGTGTGTGTGTGTGAGAGAGAGAGAGAGAGAGAGAGAGAGAGTGTAACAAAAAGGTAATTTCAGCATGCATGTATCTGTTCCAGTGAAATTGTTTCCAGTTTCTGGATGTATAATGCATTTTTCCAAATGACATGACAGCTCCAGTAATAGAGCAATAGTATTTTTGGACGCACTTTCTCATTATAAAGGAGAATTCTATTTCTGGCAGAAGAGTCAGAATTCTACCCAATTCAAGTAGGGTAGAGTTGACACTTGCACAAAGTTAAGAACCTCTTTTAGGAAGGCTATTGTGTAATATTCTGTATTTGTTAAGTTTATTAATAGTGCCTAGGATAAAGGATGAAATCAATGGGGTGGAGTCAACCAGAAGGGTGTGTGTATGTGTGTTTGTGGGGAGAATAAGGAAATTGTTGTTCTTTCAGTGTGGATTACCTCTCCATCCATCCAAAGAGGTGTGTTTTCCTTTTAAGAGCTTTCACAAAGATACCAGCAAGACGCATTTCAGGAGAAATGCATTGCCCAAGAACCAGGAGGATTCCTCCTCCTGTGATGTTTTGACCATGTGTATTGAATACATGGCTAAACACACTCATTCTTCCAGAGCTTATTCACTTTCCCACTTGATGCTCACAGCTGAATAAATAAACTGGAAAAGGTCAACGTTTTAGCATGCAAATTGCATTAAGTGTCCCTTTGTCACATACCTTAAATGAACCAGCTTATTTGATGTGGCCCCATTCTTATGCAGTACTTTTCCAAAGGTTTTCCTGATTATTATTATTTTTTTTATAAAAAGATTAAACCTAATTGCTGTTGTGCATAGCTTTATTCTCTTGGATCAGATTTAGCTCCCTTCCTTTGTCACTCCCTATTCATACAATCGTCATTCACACAGCTACAGTTCACATTCGGTTCCTCTCAGAGGAAATCTCCCTTCTCTCCAATTCAGTGCTTACCATGTACCAAAAATAGGAATAAGCCTGTACCAAAAATAAGAAACTCACATTATTAATCATACGTTCCCAAATCAGTGTCGAATAGCTATTATTGAAAGTTGGACTCCCAGAGAAAGCCACATTGGGGGCTAATTTAAAGTGCTCCAAACTCTGCCAGAGCTGTCTAGCATTATTGGATCATTAATTTACAGTCCTTCAACAGGAAATAAATTTGCATTCTATTATGCATGCTTACATTGTTCCTGTGATGCAGAAAATGAGGAAAGCCTGTAAACTTTTTTCAACTGCCTTAAACAAAGTATAAAAACAAATCTCTGGACAATTTCCTCCTGCTTTCAAGATGAAAAACAAACCTGAAACAAGGGAAGTTGCCTTATTATTATTATTATTATTATTATTATTATTATTATTATTATTAAATGAAGTTGTGCTAAATGCTAGCAGAAAGCCAATCACTTTATCTAGCTTTTTGCATCAACAGATTTTGGCCAGGGCTCCTGATAGAATAATCTGATCATTCAGTGAACTGTGTTCTGATTCTGCTCCCCACCCGCCTTCATCTTATTATCTGGCTGAAACCTGACATAATGTAATGGAAAAGAGCGGGTCAAATATGGCAATGAAAACAATGTCCCAAAATAGCCTTGTGTATGCAGCTAGCAGAGAATGGCCCAGAGGATGTGATTGTTTTTGTACTAAGAACAGTTAGACTCCCAAGTAAGCTAAACATTTGGATTTCGGATGCTCTCGACCATTCAGAAATGCTGATCCTCCAACTCGATTTACTTAATTCCGTTTGATTTTCCTGTTTTCCTGCTTCCGGATGGGCATCAGCTTTGTTACCCTTTTATAGCTGTGGAAAAAGAAACAGCATAGCGTATTCATTAGTTTGATCTTATCATCCGTCTCTTTTGCCCATTTCAGTTAATTGGTGGAGCTTTCTTCTTTTTCTCTTGAAACTTCATGTTCTGATAGCATACGATTAAACACGAGAAGCACAAGGGCTTTCTAGGACCTGAGTGAGATGTTGAGTGACCAAGAAGCCGCAGAGACTTTGTTCTTCTGAATAATACTTGTGAGAAACTTGATTCTGTCTATCTATCTATCTATCTATCTATCTATCTATCTATCTATCTATCTATCATCATCATCTATCTATCTATCTATCTCTGAAAACTGAAATCCCATCTTCTGAGGAAATATAAATCATGCTTCCTTTTATCTCCTTCTTGACACATTGTGGGAGTCAGTAGGGTAGAAGGGCTGTAACATTGGACACAGACTGGGAATACCCGGATTCAGCTCCCTGCTCAGCAGTGAAACTCAGTGGGTGACCTTGACCTTGACATGAAAGCCTTTAGAAGTTGCATGTAAAAAGAATGGAGAAGGAACAGACTGTGTCTGCTGTCTCTCTTGATGTTGCTTCCTCCCCCCCCCACTGGCCCACTCCCAGACTTCTATTTGAAGTCTTGAAAGTCATGATCTGGAATCTTGGGCATTCAGGGTTCCAAATCATGTGGCTCAGCTTTGTGTATAGACCTGTAGGCGCGTAGGCATCCCTTTCAGTCTTGAGTGTGATGGTGCGGTCAGCCCTGTATTTAATTTTTGTGTGGAGGCAACCTCTGGGCACAGCTTAAGTCTCACATTAACCTAGCTTGCAGGTTTGCCAGAGGCATGTGATTGGCCACTGTGGGAACTGGGTCCTCGACTAGTTGGGTCCTTGACCAAATCCAGTAGGGCTCTTCTGATGTGCCTAAGTTCCTACCTCACAGTGCCATGTGCATAAATTGTGTGAGACAATGCACATTGCCCTAAGTTTTATTTGGGAAAGGTTAGGGCAAAAGTATTAATTTCAGGCTTTGTATTAATATATGTGAGTTCAATGCAGTTAAAATGTGGGGCATGAGATGCAAGTCCTTTTCATACAGTGCTAATGTATAGGGCAATCATTGGCACAATGGAGTGGAAAGGCTCTGTTGACCCCAACATCACACACCTTCACACACGCTGCCCCTTCAACTTTGGTGTCCACATTTTTTGTAAACATACTGTGAGTTGCCTGTGACAAGTCCAATCAATTTAATAAACAATAAATAATGTGAGTAGCCCCGGTTACCTAGGCTAAAAGGATGGATGGATGGATGGATAGATAGATAGAGATGGATGTCTGGGATCTAGTGACAACACATAGCAACCACCACCCCTCAAATACAAAGCAAAAGTAACCCATGTGTCTTAAAATTAAATAAGCTGCCAATTCAATTGTATGATGCACCAGTCCCAGAAGGGATTATGGGGACTGAAATACCAGAGGAAATCACTTCAGGAGATGGTCCCCCTTTCACCCCAAAACTGCCCAGCTCTTTATAACAAGGGGTGTACAGCTAGATTGAGGAGAGAGCAATATATTTATGCGACTTGGCAAGGAACGAATTCCTCAGCTGGCAAAAGGTGAGTGTGGGGGGCAAAGACAGATCACTTAATAATTTGAACTGACATCCCTTTATTAGATGGGTGGTGGCCTGTCATTTGAAAGAGAGAGGGCAAATGATGTCTTAAATGTGTCACTTTGCCCACGCTCCCCTTCAGGACAGAGTAAGGATTTGTTACTCTTCAGCTCTCGGTTAACGAGACTGATGGAATGTGCTTTTAAAGATAGCTATATACACATTTTCATCCCCTAATTGCATGAGTGACTACAGCACATTCCATCTTATTTACTGAAGATCTTTACTAGTAAAAACACAATGCTCGGAGATGTCCCGGGTAACACACAACAATGTATTTTGCATCTTTCACACTCCCTTTACAAAGAGGTGCAGGGGTCAAGCTAGCATTCTAATTTTAAATGGAAAATTATGGTGGGCATACATAGGAACTTATATTCAGATAGCTCAAGTGTCCACAGGAGATCTCACCTTGCAGGGTGCTTTTTCCCTCTCCTTGAAAACAAGAGTGGATGTTAAGCACAGGTTTAAACCTGAAACATAGAATTCTGTACACTAACCTTAATTGAGGTAGATCCATGCAAATACAAACTCTTATTCTTCTATCACACTGAAAATGTATTTGATATCCCGCTTTATCACTACCCGAAGGAGTCTCAAAGCAGCTAACATTCTCCTTTCCCTTCCTCCCCCACAACAAACACTCTGTGAGGTGAGTGGGGCTGAGAGACTTCAGAGAAGTATGATTAGCCCAAGGTCACCCAGCATCTACATGTGGAGGAGCGGAGATGTGAACCTGGTTCCCCAGATTACGAGTCTACCGCTCTTAACCACTACACCACACTGGCTCTCAATTTGTAATTTGATACAATTTGTAATTTCCTTTTCTCTGAAAATAGGTATCGGGAGGGCAGGTGAATTTGTACTTGAACCTAAAATGTAGAATTGTGTCCTGAATGTGCTTACCAAATTTCAATGAGATACTTGATTACTCAATCCAGTTATTTCCTTACAAACAAGCAACCCTATAAATGGAATGTAAAGCAGGTGAGCTTATTCTTGCTTGTTCAGCTAGTTATACTCCGCAAATTTGAAATAAAACATTCGGATTCTTTCATTGCCTGGTCATTATAACTGTTAATAAATGATTCATGGCAAAAGATTCACTATCAAAATAATATTCTTACCAAACTTAGGAAATGAGGTCATTTTCATGCGCAACACCACCACAAAGTTTTTAAGTGTCAGAACGGAGAATAATGCCATTCAAACACCCAGAACCATTTAAAGAAGCCTATTGGCCTCCTATGTTTCAAACCACGTCTGATTATTCCTCAGGAGCACCCATAGAACCCCTTTTTGTGTTCAATGAACATGTGAGAGGGCAGTGAGAACACATTTCCTGGGCATGCCCTTCTTGTACCACTGTGACATCTGATCATGCTCTCCCCAGCAGCTACACATTTGGCATTATTGCAACTCTTGTACCTCTTTACCCAGCTTGTATATCTGAACAACTGTGATTAGCTTAAATTCCCAGTCAGGTAGTGGAATGCTATACACATACAGAAGAATCTGTACATAGGGCCCCTTTCTTACTAATGCTGAATGTTTGGCCACCCAGGGCACGGTCAAAAGTTGCATGAAGGTGGGGAAGGCCTGGCCAGGACACGGGGTTTCCTTTCCCACCTCACATGTTCATTGAATGTGTGAGGGGTGTTGAATGAACACCAGTTTTGTCTCCGGTACAACTAAGCCAGAAAATTCTGTATTTACTCGAATCTAATGCCAAATTGCATTGTGAAAATTAAGGTTCGCATGAGATTCGATCGCACATTTACATTCGCCAGCAAATACTTTTTTGGGGTTTCAAGGCTGTGAAAACTTGAAGTGTACATTAGATTTGATGTCACATGGTAAATTCCAAGAAAATTTCTCGCATTTTTTACTTTCTCATCGCAGCTCCCCCCCACCCCCAAAAGAAGGCGTTTTGCAGGATTTTCTCCTAAATTCTCTATCACAGCAGCAAAAACAAAGCACTACCTTGTGGGTGGAGGGGGGAATGCAGTTTGCTGCTGCCAATGGTGAGTTGCTGTCCTCCCTTTTTTTTAGAAGTCTCCCCCCCCCCCCAAGAAATTTAGTAAAGTCCCTTCTTCTCGGTTTTTCTGCTCACACATAGGGTGGAGAATTTCAAGGGGACATTTGCACACAGGTCACCACTATACTGCCCTCTGTTGTTCTAAACCATTCAATTGGTTTATGTACTCAATATGCATGTAAGAGGTGCACACCTGTTTGGGGAAAGGGAGTGATTCTCCTGTGCTGATAACGCCCTTATCTTTGTCACAAGGTGCAAAAAAAAAAATAACCACAGGAAGAATTCATTGCATACATGCACACACAATTACTTGGAAAGTATCCATTAACCTTGGACCTTGTTGTTCAGCTGAGATCTCTTTTGCTCCACTCCTACTGAATTCCGGGTTTTTATTCCTGCTGCCCTTAGTCATATAGTCATGTGATGCCATAGGCAGGATAAAAACTCTTGCTACTTGCTGGCAAATGCCTAAGGAAGTAATTTTGGGTCTTGGTGGATGAAACCCATCCATCTCAGTTAGGAACAGGGTGAGATCTTTCTGAGCCTTTCTTGAATAAGCATAGTGGCCATGTACATACCATCAAAAAAGATCCAGATTTGCATAACATTTGTATATACTAACATATACTTAGATGCAAATTTAGAATTATCACTATAATTTAAATGGCTATACAATACATCACACCATACTGGGGAGGACTGTGAACCTTTGCTCCTGCTTAGTCTACTGTCCAGATACTTATTGCTGAAGGGCAATCTCAGGGCCCTTTCTAATCATTCTTCTACTACATATTTTGGAAACTTGCTTGTTTGCTATGTATTTGGACCGCCTAAGATATCATAGCCAAATTTTGCACAATGGTTCCTGAGATCAAGGATCCGGTTTCGTTTATTTCTGGATACAATTGGATGCCATTTTGAATCAAAATTCTGAATTAAAATTCACTGGTTTTAACCACTGATTTTCAAAACAACACTGAATTTTTGGTTTATTGGAATTCCTGAGCAATGCCAGGTACAAGGCTGCTACTTATCTTTGAATTAGACTTGGACTAGACAAATGTTCAAATGGAAGAGTCCTTCAAACAGAGTACTGTTTACCGACAGTCTTTCAAATATGGAATTGCTTTCTGTAAAGTGCACATTGCGGAGTCTCAGAAAAACTGGGCTTCTTCCAAGAGTTCCGTAATTCTCAGAAAGACCCAGCCTGCAAAGATCCTGCACTGTCGCCTGTTCTTTCGTTTTATACTTTCCTTTCTCTCCCACTTTCATAAACTTACCAAGACTTGGGGTAAGGGGAACAGAGCACCAGGGAGGGGCTTGCAAAAGCTGACTACTTCCCTGTGTTTGGCCAAAAAAAGAGTCTTACGGGTATGCTTAGAACTTGCATTGTTGCTGGGAGGTCTGGGAAGTGTAGTTTAAATATGGAAGAATAAAAACAACAACTGTGGAATTCTCAAGAGTTCACATGGGGAATGCAAACATGGAGCATGCTCAGAAGACTTTGTTCCGGATAGTGAAAAGTAGTTTAGAAAATGGTCCTTGCTTCCTTTGGGTGCCATTTCCCCTCCTCACAAGCTTGTGAGTGAGAAGGAAGGGATCTGGCACCAAAGGCTGGTGCTGAGCCATTATGATTGGTTGTGATGGCATGCAAAAAGTATGATTCAACAGCTCACTCGCCACTCGGTTGCTAAAGTTTGCCCTTTGATGTGTTCTTATTGCCGTGGTCACTGGCGGACGAGGGTGGGGGCAGGGGAGGCGGTCTGCCCCGGGTGCCATGGGGGGAGGTGACATCGCGGCTGCCCCTGCCCCCCCAGGATGCTCGGCACTCGCCGCACATGCCCTGGGACGCATGCCGCATGCCGCTTGCCGTGCACCCCCCACATGCACCACGCCCCCTGCGAGCGGCACACCCCTCCGGGACACGCACCAGCCACGTCCCCGGATGTACGCTACTCCTGGTGCCGGAGCAGGTAGCTTCGCCACTGGCTGTGGAGTGCACATGCAGATGACTAAAGAGGTGCAAAAATAAAATAGCTTTAATTTGACCAGTCAGCAAGCAAGTGCAGTGTGTATGAAAGAACAACCAGTAGCAAGGTTGAAATGCAGAAACAGCCAATGTGGTGACCTCCAGATCAGTGTTTCTCAACCTTTTTTGGGCCACGGCACACTTGTTCTATGAAAAAAAATCCCGCGGCACACCAACTCTGTGCCGCCCTATATTTTGTTTAGTTTGGAGGGGAGACGTAATCATTACACACACGGGTGCAAAAAGTGCATGGTGTAAAAGTTGGAGTTTAATGGCAAAAGACTGTTTAGGGGTTCCTTTGTGGGTCTGTTCTGCATTATGTCCTTGGCAGAGCCACTCGCCGCCTTCTCCCCGTGCGCGCAGCCCCGGCGGCGGAGTTTCTGCAGCGGAAGGGAACAAATGACGGACCGACCTCCGATCGGTCCCTGTCTGTGTGGGCTGGGGCTTCTTGGTGAGGCTCCCTTTTGAGGCTCCCACATGCGGCTCCGGAGCCGCGGGTTGCCGACCCCTGGGCTAGCAAGAAGAGCACCTCACCTTCTGCAGGACTCCTTGCCGAAGAGGCCGCTCACTCCCGCGCCGACCAAAAAACTCCCGGGCGCCGCCAGCAAGAGGAGCGAGAGTGAGTCAAACAGCCGCGGTGGTGGCTGTTGAGAGCTGCGCTCGCCCCGCCCCCGTCGTGACCCGGCCGGCTTCCTTTCTGGCAGGTCAGCGGCCCTAATGGTGGCCGCCAGTCACGTGACAGGGCAGCAAATCGCCCTTCTCGTTGCCAGCGTCTCCCGGCACACCAACCAGCGTCCCGCGGCACAGTACTGTGCTGCGGAACAGCGGTTGAGAAACGCTGCTCCAGATGACGTTGGACTACACTTCCCATCATCCCTGATCATTGACTGTGCTGACTGGAACCGATGGGAGCTGGAGTCAAGCAACATTGGGATGGTACAACTGTGGCTACCCCCAAAGGAGAATCTGAAGTGCTTCTCCCAGAGGAGGTAGCCCCTCCTTTATTGAACTCCACCTTTCCTTCTATTCCCCCTTTAATCCATAAAGAAGCAGAGCAGGTCATGTTTCACCTTTCTTTCTTTGCTACATCAGGAATAAACAGTCTTAACATCTTTTAACCCATAAAGAACCACAGTTGTAAGTTAGTCAGAGCCCTTCCTTTAACTCCTTTCCATTTTTTTTCTTTTAAAGAAGCTCTCCTCACTTACTCTGCAAGGACCAGGGCCTCACAGCTCCACAGAACATAATGAATGTTCCCTATATTAAACCACCACGGCTCAGGAATATACTGTATTTTTTACATCTATTTCTTGTTCTCATAAACCTACATGGGAATGTAATGTGGAGTATTGACCACAATCTTTTACAAATAAAAAAATACAGCCGTTGTTTTCATGTACAGTATTCATTTCTTATAGCCTTAGTTATTAAAGTGGGGCGAGGGGAGTGGGCAAAATAGATGAATGGAATTAAGCCCCTGTTACTGAGGTAGCTCTCACTAAGAAATACATTGCTACATGCTTCCTAAAATCAAGTATTGCTGTATCGTGGATTTAACTCATTTTGTACAATAGACCTCTGGAGACTAATAGCAAAATTCTGCTTTCTGTAGCTATAGAACATTACACAAATGATATCTCCGCCCTCCCTGAACTCCTTTTCTCTTATGATTAAAGCTTGGCAGCCGTAAATTTCCTATATCAGTGTGTGGAATGAGCATACTGCTTCATGCAGCTCAGGCTGCATACCCACTTACCTTTAAAGCACATTCTTTCCCTCAAAGAATTATGGGTTACACCTCACAGAGGTACAGTTCCCACCAACTGTTACCAAACTACAGTGCCCAGAATTCTTTGAGTTGGTGTGTGTGTGTGTGTGTGTGTGTGTGTGTGTGTGTGTGTGACATGCTTTGAATGCACTTTAAAGGTTTAGTGTGTAAGCAGCCTTATAGTGAAGTATTCATTAACAAAGGGCCTGCTTCTGTTGCCTCACTTTTGCAATATTTGCACGGCAGTTGGCAGCTTTAAATACTGGTCCATAGACAAGGACAGGGAGATGGGGCAAGGCCAGTGAAACCAGGGCAGAACTTGTTGGCGGGATAGGAGCAGTGCTTTTCCCCCTATAAAAATTCACACTAAACTTGGCTAAGACCCAGACCAATGAAGGTTGTAAATATGTCTAAAATATAAATGCAGATGAACTGAGCCCATACCAGAAAGGTGCTGTAATTTTGCAGTGCCAGAGGACATTTGCTCTTGGTTGCCTACATCTCCAGCAGCAGCTGCCTGAGTATGTAGGTGCTGACAGTGCAGTGGCGATGATTTACTGTATATTTCTGCATATAAGACTACTTTTTAACCTGGGAAGTATATAGCACAAAGTGTAGATTAACTTGAGCAAAAGAAAGGTTCCTGCCCCGAGGACCTTGCAACCAAAAAATGTACAAGAAGGGAAGGAATATAAGGGGTGGATGTTATATTTAGCAAGATTTTAGTCCTCTTATACTCTTTAGTAGTACAACCAATCAACATAATTTGTTATTTGGCTTCCTCAGGCCTATAAGTCATAGCTCATCAGCCCCTTTCACAGAAAGGGTGAAGCACACATCCCATTGTGGTCAATGAACAAATGATTTTTTTAAAATAAATAAATCAATTGAACCTAATGGAATTGGATTGCATTCAAGGACTCAAGAGAAGGAAATATTGGCAGCCACATGACTTGCCCACCGGGCTCTCACCTATGCCATTTGAGATTCACCGGCCAATCTGAGGAAAATGCAGAGAAAAAGACACTGGAATCTATGGCTGGAGAAGAAAAGCCATTATAAGATAAAGAGTCAACAGAAGAGGAAATGAGGTGAACAAAAGGAGAGAGAACAGCCAGCAAGGGCAAAATGAATATATGTCTCAAAACCTATTAATTGAAGCAGTAAATAATAATATTACCGTAATCATCTATAGTCTGGTTCCATGAACCACTGTATGGATAGGATCAGCGATACAGATCTCCATGATTGTAAAAGGTGTCATTTTTGTCCTCTTGCATCATCGCTGAGAGCCATGCCAAGCACCAGTACAATTATGCCAGAGCAAGGAGTTTGAAAAGGAGAGAGGCATGAAAACTTAGGGTCAAGTTGTTGGTGCTGACCCCACGTCCAATGGGCCAAGAAGCTATGAACACTGGTACAACCTGTCATCATGTTCTCCTGTGCAGTAGAAGGGAATCTAATAAATGTGTGATAGAGGAATACGTATTTGACAGCAGTGAAGGAACATAGCTTAGTGACTGAGCATATGGTCTCCGTGCAGAAGGTCGGAAGTTTAATCCCTGGTATCTCCAGTTAACAGATAGCAGGGGATGTGGAAGACCTCTTGCCTTTAGACCTGGGAGTGCAAGTGCTAGGAAGGACTGATCTAGATGGACAAATTAAGCGGCTTTGTCATGCTGGCCACATGACCTGGAAGCTATACGCCGGCTCCCTCGGCCAATAATGCAAGATGAGCGCACAACCCCAGAGTCGGTCACGACTGGACCTAACGGTCAGGGGTCCCTTTACCTTTTTACTACAAGATATTTTTCCACAACCCATTTGCCCCATGTGAGGTGTAACTTTAGCTGCCATGGAGCAAACGGCTTTGAGCAGTGTAGCCATTAATCCGCTTCACAGAACCTTCAGAATCCTTCAATAAAATATGCAAGTCATTCATTAATGAAATATGATAATGAATCCATTTGATAGCAGAAGGCTGAGGCTAGTCTGATCCATTGGTTCCCCTTTTCAGCAACTCCCAAGAGCCACCATTTATCATGCCCAAAGTCTTGAGAATCAGCAGAAGCAAGAGCATCCATGTGCTGGTCGTTTTGCACCTTGGTAAATGGTAACCAAGGGGTAAGAAACAGGACAATTGAATTCATAATACATGTATATGCAGATCAGGATCCTGATGGATGAGGAAAGATGGGCAACACAAAATAATAGTCCGTGCCAGGCCTTGATGATCACAATCCCCTTGCCATGTTTCCTTCCTTTCCTGTGACATAAATTTCAGGAGGTTGAGACAATGTACCAAGCCAAACAATAGTATCTCATTCTGGCACAGCTGTATATAAAGGTTCTCAGCACTCCCAAGAATGGACAAAACAAGTCAAATTCTCTGGGGAATTACAGCCCCTTTTATTTCCACACATTAGCACAAGGCAGGTTGAAAGCCAGCGGCAATCCTTCTCTGTGGAGTTCCTTTACATAAGGATTTTTCTGGTGCCATAAGGGCCAGCCGTGCTTGCTGTACACCATCTCCTTCAGCAGCCTTTTGCGCATGAAGCATTCCCAAAGGGAAAATGGCTGACATGCGCTTGCTTTCCTGAAGTATCTGATGGATGGCAATAATCCATCAGAGCTCAGTGTAGCTTGCTGAAGTCCTGAGGCAAATAAGATGTTCCTTTGGCTGCACTGGCAGTCAGGCAGTAACAGACGTGGCATGTGGCCAGCTTTTCAGCTTCTTCCGCTTAGAGAGTTTCTGTGTGTCCTGGATGGCAGATCCTGAGGGCTTATGAAGAAACGAAATGGTGTAAAGTTATGACTTTTCAAAGCTAATGCCCATCGATGTGGCTGAACGAGTCACATTGCTGCTTCCAAATGTAATCTTCCGAAAGCAATTTCTTTGGAAACTCCTAGTACTCAGGGAAAACCATGAGACAAAACTGTTTTAGATCGTGGCGCAAATGCAAAGCAACAAAAATATTCCTTATACAGAGGACCTCTGTAAGGCAGCCTTCCACAACCTGGTTCCCTCCATATATTGTTAGACTACAATTCCCATCACAATGTCTGGGGCTGATGTTTGCTGGAGCCCAACAGCATTTGGAGATCACTAAGTCGGGGAAGGCTGCTGTGTCAGGTAATCATATTTCAGTCTTCAGAGCGGATTAAAGTCTGTTTTAATAATGGCGGGATCAATATGTCCAAATATGAAGCGATTTGTTGGGGGCAAGCTTTGGCCATTAATAATTGTGCTGTCCCTTGAAGGCAGCCTTTAACAGAATTACAGCTGGATGAGCTTTCTGGGAAATTAGATCTTCTTGTAATCTCTCTCTTTCCTCTCTGTTTTCAGGCAAGTTCAAATCTCCCCTGTTGTTGAAAACTTTCTTTCCTTCCAAATACCATCACTTCCCCATCTCTCCCCCCCCCCAACGCCTGAGGCATGCAATCTGCACCAGCTGCCTTCCTTTGATAGCTCCAGCATGGTTTTGTGTAAGCATTTCTTCTCGGCTGCCTGCCTGTATCTTGTGAACAAAGTGGACCTACCTACCTCACAGGGCTGTTGCAATGCCAAACAAGAGAAACTACAAAGAACTTTGCCAGTTATAAGTCGCATATAATGATCCATACTTGGCTCTTCCTGATCCAATATAAGTACTCCTGTTGCCTTCAACTCACTTATCTTATGGAGGGGAGGTGCATATCATGGTTTAAGGCACTGCTCCTGTCCCCAACCTCCACACACCTGACATAGTATATCATGGACATCTGAAGAACCGCTACATGATTGGGGTGGTTGTGGTATGGCTGGTTCCTAATCATGTCAAACTCCTGCTGCTCATGCATAGGGATTCCTCTTCAGACATCTGCATTTGCAGTGCGGACATGGGAAGCCAAGGCTAGATTGATCTCATGACACTGGGTGTGGAGCCAGCAGCATGGCCATGTGGCCTTGAGGGCAGGGCCAGTGGCTTTGTGTGAGTTCCCTATGTGCAAAAAAACCCCCACACGAACAGGGTTCAAGTAAACAGAATAAAGGAAGAGGACTGGGAATAGTTTTTAAAATCTGGCCATTCCCTGTTTAGATCAAACAATGTTATGGGTCCCTTTAGAGCATTTGTCTTGTTGCTCTTTCACACTTCGTTTAGGATAGATACTACACACCTTCCCTTATTAAAAATGGGTAAACTTAATCAGCCATCCGCTTTGTGGAGAAGGAAAGGAGAAGCTAGCCACACTTTGATACAGATGAATATGCTATTTACAGAAATGTACATAAAACCAAGACTCTGATAATGCAAGCATTACTAATACTGCTATCCCATTGAAGCACATGGAATTACTCATGTTAGGTAAAGGTTACACGTGTAGATGAATGTTTAAAAATCAAAACCACACTCCATCAGAGAGGAAAAAATATCAAAGGATTACTGTTTTAAAGGCTTCACAGTAACAGAATTTTACATTCTTTGCAGCTGCTTTCAAAATGAATTTCAAACATCGTGTTAATTCCCACACCAGAAATATTTCTGATTACAATATCCTTGAAGAAATATCTGCCAAAGTATATGTCTAGTTCAAGATATGCTAATACAACGTATATTAAAGAGTGTAGAGTTGGTGTGACTCATGCAGCTCACATTTGATTTTAGTGTAAAAACCCACCTTTTGGGGGAAATATATCTTGATTTTGAAGCTAACTAGAGGGTTTTTCCATTTTTTGTTTTGCAAGGTTGTGCAGGAATAAACTACCCTCAGCAAATGCCCACAAAAAAATGAAAATTATCCATTTACCCCTAACTGTTTTAAAGGTTACCATTTATAGAAGTTGATCTCAAAGCCTTGCAAATGTAACTCGTTTGTCCTGGTTTATCAGAGGGCTCCAAAAATAGTTAACTGTAATTGAATTAAATGTAAAAATAAATTAAGGATGGCATACTTATATTACCCAATATGGCCACTTCAAACTAAGTGGATAATTTTTAAAACAATCTCTATGGTTTAGGCTGAAAGAAGCACAGCTTGTACCAGATGCAGCAATGGAAGTGTGCATAGGGACGGATGAATCTGTCAATTTCAGTTTCTCTTCTCATTTCTATAGCTGGTTGCAATTGCATGAAAACACACCAGCATTTTAGTATGCTTTCCCCTTAGTATACATATTTTTAATGCAATTTTCTTCAATATGCAGAATTTTGCAAGCACTCTAAATAGAATGTATTTCTCTTGCTGTTTTCACTGATGTGTGCATTTTAATGCATACTTTCGTCTAATATATATGCATTTTTCTACAATTTTTTTTGGCTGGAAAACTATCACATAATTGGAGAGGTGCATATGTTGAAACATAGCTGCACCTCAGCTTGCATGTTTGTTTCAGGAAGTGGAAATTAGGAAACTTTGCGTTAAAATGTGAACAAAATCAAATTACACCATAGCAGGGCTTTTATGCTGTTTCAGGATAAGGCTGTCAGTGACTCCGAGCCATGGTGGCTATGTTCTTTCTTCACTGTTTGTGGCAGTGCTTATTTTGCTCTTATGGGGCTTCCACTAAGCCCTATACCCCTTGGAGGGTGTATCTTCAGTACAGGATTGTTCCCTAAAATGGAGTTTCCTATTCTTTTTCTCTGGAAAACTTGGTGGTGGTGTAAAAGGGTGGGAGACAATGGAGAACAACCATTGTTGACAAACTTTTTCTAAAAGGCACATTTGCATGCTGTCCAACGCCTACTCTCTATTGGCTGAAAATTGTTTAATCTGTATCTAGACTAGACCATAATGTATGGACAACAACTAGCAGTTTTAGAAGAGAATAAAAATCAATACCAAACAAGAGTGGTTCCCTTTTAAATAATGCAGTCAGGATCAGTCCATTCCTCTCTGCGCGCACACAGGCACACGCACACCCTCACACAAACACACACAGATAATCTTTTTCAAAACTTACAAGAGATTTATAATCAGAAGAATACCACCTTAAATAATTAAGTTTACAGAGATTACATATTGAATCCATTTCCCTTGATATTTGCAAGTGCTCCTAATGCTTCTATATCAGTTTGATCTGACTAATAATTGTCATTATTGACATCCATTAAATGAACGGGAGCTGTAGCTCAGTTAGAGCACATGCTTTGCATGTACAAAATCCTAGATTCAGTCCCTTGCATCTCCAAGTAGGTCTGGTAAGGATTCTTTTCTGAAACCTTGGCAAGCCAGTCTCATTGTAGACCCTTCCTCAGCCTGGTGACCTTCAGACCTACAGCTCCAATGAGCACTTGAACTCAGTTGGGATTTTATTATGAATTAAATACATGCTTAAATGTCACAGAATAAGAAATGTTAGAAATGATAACAGAATAGGAGTTTATCATAGTGATTCCTACTTGGAATCAGGGGCAGAGGAAGGGGGATGCAGAGGGGGTGGTTGTGCCCTGGGTGTCACCACTGAGGGGGGTGACAAAATGCTAGGCAGCACTCACTGGGGGGCCTGCAGCACACCCGAGCCATTCATCTCTCCTGGGAGTGACATGGTGGTTTTGGTGCCTGCAGGCTCCGAGCTGCTCCAAACGGTCCGCTTGCCACCTCCTCCCCAGCTGTAGGGTGGCTGAGTGGGAGGAGGCAGGCAGACTCCTCGGAGGCCCCGCAGAGCGTCCTGCCCTGGCTGGCCCCACCTCGTGGGCGGCTGGCCACACTGCCCCAGGCTCCTGATCGGCTTGGAATGGTTATTTTTTTCTACAGAATAAAAATGTAAGAATGTCATTGCATAGCTCCCACCGCCATGTGTAGTGCCACTTTACAATATGGGATTTGCATGAAGTCATGGAGGGGGGAAGGGGAGCAAAAGCGAAGGCGGGTTGTGCAACAGCAGTGGTCATGACATGGGTGTGAGAATGGAGAGATGTTGAGAAGGGAAAGGTGATGGTTTAAAACAACAACAGAATTTTGAGCAAAAGCAGGGATGGAGGAAACTGAGAGGAAACGGGTGTCTTAAACAACAGCAGAGCTTTGAGTAAAGTACTATGGAATATTTGAGGATGCCACATCTTTTATCTCTCTCACATGAAGTAGCTGAGGAATGGAAGAGGGAGAAGTCTGAGTACAGTGAGAAGAGGGAGACACTGAAAAGGGGGGGAAGATATAGATAGGAAAAAGAGGTGATTTTAAAGAATGGCAGATGTTTGAGTAGAGCTAATAGGAAGCAACATTGGGGAGAGAGACAGTTTAAAACAAGGCTTGAGTACAGTGAGAAGGAAGTTTGGAAAGGCTCTGTTGTGTTAGCTTTTTGGTGTTCTGTGTTGTACCCATCTCTGGTTTTTTCCCTCCTTATTAAAACTGGTTTGTTTTTGGTTTTTGTTTAAAGCAACCATTCAGTATCTTCCTAGCCCTGCTTTCTTCGAATGTCTGCTGTTGTTTAAAACAGCCATTCCCCGCCTCCGCCCCGTGTCCTTCTCTTCTTGCTGTACTTAAACTTTCCCCTCTTCTTTTCATCAGCTGCCTCATGCAAGAGAAATAAAGGATGTGGTATCATGCACTGTCTTCAACATCAAGTTCCAGATTCAATGTAGTAATTTAGAACATTTTTTTTATTAACAAGGAAACTCACATACTGTATATGTACTATAGCTATCAACTGGACTTAACCTTCTGCAACTGAGCCAAGGTAACAGGCTTGTCTTAAGAGTCTATTCATAATAAAGATACAGTAACATCTATCATCATGGGGCGTGCACACAAAGGAGGCTGCAGAATAAAAGAAAGGAAAAGACATGGAAATGGGGGGTGGCCTGTGTGCAAGAGAGAGTGATAATGGTGTTTGTGTGCAAAGAGGGCTGCAGAATAGGAGAGAGGAGACAGTATGGAAATGGGTGTGATCTGTATGCAAGGGAGATTTGAGAAAAATGAGGATGGGGAGAAAAGGAATGAAGGTGAAAATGAGGGTTTAAAGGGGGATTCTATATGGCTAGGAATTCCCCTTTGATTTTGATTTCTACCCTGAAGATTGCATCATCTTGGTGTCAAAAAGTATGGGTTGCACAAGAAGACATATGCTTTATCAGCGTACAGTTTGACCAGCCATGTAGCTTTCATTCCCCTTTCCCTTCCCTATAAAGACAAATTCAAAGTGAGTTTGGTTTTCCCTGCCACTTTTAATGATGTGCCTTTGATGTTCTGCAAAACCACTGCCTTAAACATTTATATAGCCCCAAGCAGTCATAAGCTGTGTTTCCTCCTACGCTCCATAGCGACAAAATTGTTTATCCACTTTAATGTATAATCATTACGGTTCTCCACTCATGCTCATTTCAGCTCTTATATCACATCTGCTGGAGGTACTGGAACACAATTATACCTTCGTCCTCTGATGGATACTTGGTAGTATTTGCTGAGAAACTTTGGGGGATGATACACTTGGGACTATTGGCATTCAACCATTTTGACAAGAATTCCACCAGTCAAATGCACAGAATGAGAAAATAGTACCACATTAGCATACTCTGCAGCATTTATTATATTACGTTACATTACATTGCATTTTTGTCCAGCTTTTCAGCTAAACATTTTATCCAAAATAGCTCACATCAGTACAGCATTGATGAAAGAGAGAGAAGGGAAAGTGAGTGTTCTCTGGATTATGTCAGATTTCCTTGGGCTCCCTGAATTCTCCAAACCTTTGCTCACCCCCTGCAAAGGAACAATTTATCCCAAGAGCTCCTCTCCAGAGGGTGGACTTTTGCCTATCACCACCAGTTTCCCCCAGGGCAAATCCTCTCCTCAGGAGGGCTCACCAGACATCAACCTTGATGTCATTCTGGCTCCAGATTTTCCCCTCCCTTGAGCTTTAAAATCTTCTGCAAATTGCTTTTATGCAGCTTTACAATTTATTATTTTATTTTCTACTGTTTTTTTATATCTTGTGGTGTTCAAATGTTGTTGTTTGCATTTCATTTACTGTTAATTTAACTTTTGTTAAACTACCCTGGAAGCCTTTTGGAAGGGGAGTGTAGCAATTCCTTAAAGAAAAGCAATAAGTACTAAAACTGGGGACACTAAGATTCTCCTCTGTGTTATTTCTTTCCTTATACATTGGCATGGCAATGTGTGGCATGAAGTCATCACACTTAGCTTTTCTCTTACTAGACCACAATGACATCATCTTTAGAACATTGGAAGATCATAGTACTGACAGGATTAAATGGGAAGCCTACATGAGTAAGAACTCAGTTGGTAGGCTCTTAATCTCAGAGTTGTGGGTTCAAGCCCTATGATGGGCAACAGATTCTTGCATTCCAGGCAGTTGAACTAAATGACCTTTGTGGTCCCTTTCATCTCTGCAATTCTATGATTGCACATCAGGCTAGTCACTGCAGAACCTCCCCCTCCCATTATGTAGAAGGCAATGAAACCAGCAACATGGACATGATGGAGAGGGCAGGGCCAACAGGCTCATCACAACTCTCCCCTTCACACAACAGTAATCTGGGGGTGGGGGTGGGGATTACTTAAGAGGGTTGGACTGATTCCTACTTCATTGTCTTTGGAAGGTATTTGATTGATTTATTAAATTTATATACTGCCCTTCATCCAAAGATCTCAGGGCAGTTCACAAGATAAAAGCACAAAATAAATAGTTAGAAACAAAACAAGACAATAGCCCCTCCTCTCACAAACACATTTCAAAGGCCATAGAATATTAATCAGCCAAAGGCCTGGTTGAAGAGGAACAGTTTTGCCTGGGACCTAAAGATGTATAATGAAATCACCAGACGAACCTCCCTGGGAAGAGCATTCCATAAATGGGGAGCCACTGCAGAAAAGGCCTGTTCTCGTGCTGTCTCTCTCTGGACCTCTCATGGAAGATGTACATGAAGAGGGGCAGAAGATAGCCACAAAGTCTGGGTCGGTTCATATGGGGAGAGGCGGTCCTTCAGGTATTGTGGTCCTGAGCTGTAGGTAATTCTGTGACTAGCCAGCAAAGTTCATATTTGTATTTAAAATGCCTTTCCACAACATTCTCTTACCCATTAATCACAATCGGTCTTCGAGTACACAAAAGGCTCAAAGGCAATTTATGATAATACTCATGATCAATGGCTTCATAAATATAGACTCAAGTGAGAGGCAAGTAATCGCCGAACTGGAAGTTTTGCTAAAGACTTTTGCCAGGAGGCTAGTAGCATTAACTATATTCTTACTCTGCCTTGCCTCCAAGGAGCTCATCTCTTCCCTTTTTATTCTCACAATAATCTGTGAGGTTCTGGTAGATTAGGCCGCAAAAGCATGACTGGTCCAAGGTCAGCCAGTGAGCTTCATATCTGAATGAGAATTTAAACTCAGGTCTTCCTGCTCTAAGTCCTGCACACTAACCACGTGACTAAACCATGCTGACTCTGAAATAGAACCCCCCTGCTGCACCAATGATACAGCATTTTAGACCCTGAAATGCAGTTGACATCTGAGCTTAAGCAAAAAAACTAATAACTGATGCGCTTGAAGGTGAAATAATGCCAAATTTGCTGAACAAATGCTGCTTCTTCTGAATAGCTCCATGTAGCTTTGATTGACAACTTGTGGTTTCTTTGCTGTTTGTAAATTCAATCCTTGTGTTTCTTCCCAGAGCAATGAATATCATGTAATGTCTCAGCAGACTTGTATCCCTTGCAAATATGAAATAAGTGCTCTGTGCATTTTGCAACTACTTGCATGCACTTTCCAGGATGCAATTGCATTTTGACTTTGGGGTGCTTAAATTGCTGCAATGCAGGATTTGCAGTTCAGCTGTGCATTGACTTCATTTTCAGTCTTCTGCTAGAATCACCGAGTTACTTTTGCCTTTTGCATGGCCAGTGTTAGATAAAAGATTTTAGAGTCCTGAAGAAAGTGGAAGGTGAAACCCGATGAGTAGAATGATTAAGAATTAAATGTATCCCTGTGGTGGTGAAGAGCACTGTGTGAATGCTTGGCAGGGGAGCCAACTTGAATAAAATATTGTGGGAGCCCTGGTAATCCCCGCCCTGCATAACTGAACACATGATGTGATGCATGCTCACCGTTTGAATGGCAATACCCATCAACTTTGCAGGGGTCCAGCCCCCTCAAATATTTTATTGTGGGTGACGAAGCCCCCACAGCTCCTAGGAGTTGGCTTCTATGATGCTTGATTCTGGCCGCACCCCACTGAAGCACACGCTGCTGACCATTTTTAATATGGGTAATGTGCCCCTCAGTCCCAAAATGTTCCCCGCACCTGGACCACCTGTAATCACCCCTTTATTTTCCTCTTTTACACAGAGACAAGGTGCTGGAGCAACAAATGGAAAAGACAAGACATCTGGTGAGAATGGTAAGACCTGATTGGATGATATATATCATTGTGGTAGACTCTTGTCTTTGGGATAAATTGAACAGCTAGTTAGTTGTGATGTGCAGGTAGATAAGGATCCATGCCTCATGTCCTTCACCAGCATTTGTATGTGGAATGTTGCATCGGGTGCCAGGAGGACCAAGTTTCTCTAAAGGCCTTTAGGATGAACAAATGTGACCTGCAATGAAACATTTCACTGTAGAGAGCTCTTGTTCAGGGTTCCAACCAGCATTTTCCAGCGTGCTTCACTGCATTTCCTTCACACCACTCAACTTTCCATCTCACTCCTGCCCCATAACAGTTGGTTCTCATGCCATGAATATGCTTAATCCTTATTGAGCTGTTATGGGGAATGCCTTCCTCTCATAAGATATTTTTTCTGCTAAATTGTTTTTTTGAACTTATGCAAACTTTGGACCCCACCCCGCACAGCCGCCCTCTTGTGTATGGATTGTGCTAAAGGTAAAGGTAAAGGGGCCCCTGACCATCAGGTCCAGTCGTGTCCGACTCTGGGTTGCGGCGCTCATCTCGCTCTATAGGCTGAGGGAGCTGGTGTTTGTCCGCAGACAGCTTCCGGGTCAGGTGGCCAGCATGACAAAGCTGCTCCTGGCGAACCAGAGCAGCGCACGGAAATGCCGTTTACCTTCCCACCGGAGCGGTCCCTATTTATCTACTTGCACTTTGATGTGCTTTCGAACTGCTAGGTGGGCAGGAGCTGGGATCGAGCAACGGGAGCTCACCCCGTTGCAGGGATTCGAACTGCCAACCTTCTGATCAGCAAGCCCTAGACTCTGTGGTTTATCCCACAGCGCCACCTGGGTCCCTTATGGATTGTGCTATTTTGGTTATATAAGGATCTACAGTCAGAGAAAGAATTCACTGTCAGTATAATGGATTTGGTGAAGGGGATACGTGGTATGTTTCCTCAGGAGTTCTGCGTGACAACCCTGGAGACTTTTGCTGACCCAGGGCAGTAGGGCTGGCAAGGTTGGAGCAATGGGTTTCATGTATCTCAGATTCCGTACATGACTGTTGTTACACATCACAGTAGTTACAGCAAACCTGAAGCTTTTGAGTGTGCTTTTTAAAAATACAAACCATCAAACTGAGCTGCTCTGCATTTTCAGACTGACTCAGTACAAGATGCGCAAGAGTTATCTCCTGGTTTTACTTCCATAATAAGGCTGGATGACTTTCCTCGCAATGCTGTTTATATAACACGATCATGAAACATGATGTTCTTAATAAAATGAAACGATGCAGTTAAGTGAAAGAAGACAGAGCAATGTGCAGGTTTTGTGAAGCTTCTTACAAATGAAAAAGAAAAAAAGCTCATTGAAAGCAGCAGATTTTGCACCTGCGGGGAAGACTTTCACATCCCCAGGATAGCTAAGATATTCTGATCAGTTTCATTACCATCTTTGGCAAGCCTGGCCAAACATGTTTTTCAGGGTCCCTCCTTTCCTAGAAAATAACGACACTTAGCAAAGAAGTAGAGCACGTCTCCCGCATACCCATCTTCTTCTCACCCCCACAGTGATGTCACAAACATTACATTTTCCATAGCTCAGCATTCGTTGCCAATCACATCCCTTCCCACCAGCCTACATGCCTCTTCCATAATTTATAAGCTGTTACCATACAAGCAGTCTAGCATATTTTGCAAGTGGGAAATTGCAGCCGTGCCAATGCATACCAGCTTCGAAATACTCTTATCCTCCGCAAGTCTTCCCTCCCCAGCAAACAAAATTACAGTTCTGAGTTGTTGGTAGGGATGGGCTAATCTGTCTGGTTTGGTTTCTTTCACTTTCTGATTTTCCCCCATTGAAAATTCAGTTCAGCACATTTCTGGAGCAGTTTGGGAAATTTTCATTTTTTTTTTAAAGTCCTTATGAAAATTCATCAGCATTTTAGTGTGCATTTTTCCAAATATACACACACACCTCTCTATGCTGCTTTGCTGGATATGCACATTTTGGTTGGAGAGTGGCAGCACAAAATTTAGCAACATGCAAATTTGGAAGGATAGCTATGTAACATTTTGGGGGATGCAAATTTATATATTGATTTAGTTAAATAAATATAACCTGCACTTCAGTAAAGTATATCAAGGTAGCTTACAACATACAAAATCAAATCAAATCAGTATATAAATATCCACAAAATGCAATTAAAAGCATCAATAGGTCAGTTGAAAAGAAATTAATATTGTGGTGGCTCAAAATGTATATTCTCTTTAAAATGCAAACCAAACTGAATCTCTTCCCTGTTCCTAGTTGTTATGTTCACTTATTAGTATTATTTTTAAATTTAAAGTACTGGTGTGTTGTTTCCTCTGAGCATCAAAGCCCCCGTTGGATAACCGTGACTATGAGGATATAACAGTAAGAAGGATGCATGGTGGATCATCATTTCCCCTGCTTTCAAAGGAGCAGGCTAAGAAGAAAATAAGATAGAATTGCATCAGTTGCCTAGGAAAAGCAAATTTGTCTGGTGTTCCTAAGGTGGTAATGGAAGTCTTTTGAAAGAAACATGGTACATTTTATTTCCATCTTCTGCTATCTCAAGGCCAAGTACTTGATTCAAGGGGCAATCTATACCATAAAAAAATGGAAAAATCTCCACTTATGGGTGCATAGGGATGGGGCCGTCTTCATTCCCACTTCATCTGCACTGTAACACCTCATAGGAAATAAGGAAAGTGCCCCTGGAATCTGTTCCTACAGTCTCATGTCCAAAGTAGTACACGGACCTTACACATTGCCACTGCACACACTTAATTTACACTGATCTCAGTGTCGGCTGGGACATCAATGCCCACTATGTCAAGGATTGGTTGGACAATGAGGAGTGGTGGGAAGCACCAGCCAGGGAATCCCCAAGGGAGATCGCAGAGGAGAAAGGCTCAGAACCAGGGGGTTGGTGGTGAGACACTAAGGAGGAAGCTTGGGAAGAGATGCTGGATACTGAAGAGGCAACAGGGTTTAGTGAACAGGAAGAGCCCTATGCACTGTCAAGGGGAGTGCCTGATTTTAGGGAAGGAGCAAGTTTTCATAAATTGACAAACTACCCCTCGACTTCCCCACCCAATTTCAGCCAAATCATGCCCACCAAAAGTGGGTAAGGTAGCTGGCCTGTCAAGAATTCTTTCTGTAATGTGAGCACTGCCCATGGAGCATCATCACACGTAGGCATCTCCATTTGTTTTAGTGGAAGGGCAGGTCCACACAATAGTTACTTTTGTGTACACAGTGAGTGGCTTCTTTAGTTGAAGGGAGCAGGGAAGCCCTGATGAGTAGGGAAGCTCAGCGCTTTGAAGCCCTCACACACAAAAGGGACATATATATATATATATATATATATATATATATATATATATATGAATGTATTAATTAAAGATTTTCTCAAACAACAAAACATACAAAAATACAAAACACACAAAGAAAATTACAAAACATAAAAAAGAAAAAAACAAGAATACAAAAAAACCACAAAAATGCAAAAACAAAAATTCTAACTATAACCCTTATTTCCAATCTATTGACTTCCTCATTCCACCTCCTTCTGCGATTCTTTACATATCCTCCGTAGTAAACTCTAAATCTTATATAAATTCTAATTGTTACTTTAACTATACCTTAATTCTTTAATCTTTTATATCTTATCCTTTTATATTCTATCTAGATCTTACTTCTTAATTAAATTGTCCTTAACTTCTATCAATACTTATTTCACACCATTGTATTATCTACAACCTCTATTTTATCTCCCTCACTTCCTCTAATTCTAATCTATTATACGTTTATTCTTTAAATAAATTTTAAATTTCTTCCAATCTTCTTCCACTGCTACTTCACTTCGATCCCGGAGTCTCCCGGTCAGCTCAGACAGTTCCATAAATTCTATCAACTTCTTCTGCCATTCATCCACTGTTGGTAATTCTTCATTCTCCAATTCTTTGCAAGTAGAATTCTTGCTGCTGTTGTGGCATACAAAAAGAAAGTAACATCCTTCCTAGGTATTTCATCTCCCGTTATCCCAAGTAAGAAGGCCTCTGGTTTTTTAACAAAGGTGTTTTTCAACACTTTTTAAAAATTCATTATAAATCTTTTCCCAGAAGTCTCTCACTTGGGGGCACATCCACCACATGTGGAAGAAGGTTCCTTCTTGCTTTTTACATTTCCAGCATTTATTATCTTGTTTATGATAAATCTTTACTAGCAAGGGACTAGTATATTGTGGCAGTCTGGGTATCAAACTACAGAGAAAGTAGAACTTGCTCCTCACCATGTTTGGCTTAATATTAAACAAGTGGACTCTGCAACAAAATACTGTAGTATATACTCAGAAATCCTTCTCCTGGTCAGGTTTCCAACTTAGCCAGCCAGCCATACCCTCCTCCAGATTATTATAAAGGCCCAAGCAGTACAAGCCACTCCCTGTTTTCTTCTTTTTAAAATTGATATGTAATATTTAATGATTACTTAGTTGGATTCAACCCAACATTTCTAAATTTGTATTTATATACAGTATGTGAATTGTCATATAAGCATTTTATGGAAATTAGTGTCCTCATTTGTCCTCTTTTTTTGTCACACATTTCCTCATTTAGGGCAATTTATAAAGAGACATCCTATGCACTAATGGGCTGGCTTGGTATAAGGCAGCTCCCAGTGTTCCTAAAATAGAATTAGGATGAACTGATTCCCCCCCCCCCTTGGATTTTTCTTCTGTGATCTGTACCAAAGCATACTTTACTCATCTGGCTGACCTGCAGCTGAATATTTCATCAAATAGCTGTATATTTTCACTCCCATGGGCTTCTTTTACCAGCACCTCATTAAAAAGAAGTCTGCAAAGACATCTGCGTGGCAATGGTTGCACAGCCTGGCATGATCTCTCAGTGAGCTTTGCAGGAAGTTTTTGTTTCATGTATCATTTAAGATGTTCTACATTGATTCCATCAAAGCCCATCTCCTGCTCTAAACAAAGAATATGACACTAAGCACCTGTTACTTGACATAGCCTAAAACTGGTACTTTTCAAGATGAGTTGCCTGTAATGGAGGGATAATTTTAATCAAATGCAAGGAGTCTGCATAGAAAACCAAGGCCAATTAAATATTATTTTATTTCTAACTGACTGAAGAAACGTTATTTATCTGTACACACAACTGCATCCACCCAATTTATTGTCTGTATGAGATTTGTGTTGTGTTTCAAAGTACTTCTATGTGCACAAGCAAGGTTGGCAAGAGGAAGGCGAGACTGCAGCTCAGTGGCAATGTGTTGCAGGCAGAAGGTCCCAGGTTCAACCTCTGGTAGAGCTGGGAAATGCTCCTGCCTGAAAGCCCAAAGAGCTGCTGCCAATCAGAGTAGACATCTTGGAGCTAGATGGGCCAGTGTTCTTTCTCAGTATAAGGCCATTTTGCTATGTTCCTCGTATAAAGTTTCCCTTCTGAGTTATGTCCCCAGGGTCAAGGTCTTACCCACAAGTGGATAAAATATGAGGAGTACTCAACAGAACAAATGGTTAATTGATGGATTTATTTATTTATTTTTAAATGCCAAGAGGGGAAAAAAGGGAAAACTCATAAGAATTAGTGGTGGGTAGAGGAAGACAGCTGTCAGTTTCCTCATTTTGCCCATCTTCTCATGTCCCATACCCCTCCTCCACTTCCATTCACAAACTGTGTCTATGGAAGTGACTTGTACTGTTGTTGATATCACCAGGTCCCAGAAGTTTCTCAGGCATGTTGGTGGCAGGTTGTCCTTTGCTTAGAGGTTAGAGGGATCAGGATAGCATTTCCAAGCCTATCAATGACTACACAACAGTACCCTTTTGCGTTTCAGAGATGTGACCTACCTTTAGCCCAATCATGTATTTGGGAACCCCCTTCTTAGGTTTTCTCCTGTATATTTGGCTGCTGCTGCTCTTGCAACCCACGTTTGGTGAGGTTGCAATTTCAAAGACCAATGATTATTTTCCAAGTGCTGAAGGCTGACTAGTGAGAACTAGATCTCTTTATTATTGTGGGGTCAGGGAAGGAGCCTTTATAGTGTGCATGACACTCTACATCAGATAGGCTGGCTTATTGGTGTTTTTAGGCCTGTTACCGCTTAATTTTATTGGCTTGTGTCTGTAGTGAAGTGTTTTGTATTGTAATTGCATTTTGATTGTGCAAACATGCATACTTTATTCTGTTTTAATAATTTTCTTGTGTGCCACCCCTGAGAACGTTGGTAGTGGAGCAGCACAAAAATACTGTAACAAATAAATAAACAGCCCAAATTCATGTTGGGAATGGTTTAAGGCTGCCTCTGTTAGTTGGCCATCCCCAAGCTTCTGTAACTGATTGCTAATGGACACAACATGCAGGTAGGGTTGCCAGACTCAATAGAGGACAGGACCTCTGTGCCTTTAATTGCCTTGCTCTCTTTTGAGTCTGGAAACCTGAAAGAGAAACCAGCAGACTTGGAAATTAAACAAAGGGGCTGCTGGTTTCTCTTTAAGGTTTCCAGACTCAAAAGAGAGCAGGGCAATTAAAGGCACAGAAGTCCTGTCCTCTATTGAGTCTGGCAACCCTACATGCAGGATGTGGCAGGTCATTGCTTTAGTCTCTGAAAGCCAATAATGTGTTCTTATAATGCACCGCTAGGTTATCCAGCCCTTTATGCAACTCTAACCAGCCCCATAAACCCCAAATAGTCAACTTCCAATGATGGCGAAATTAGAGGGGAAAGAAACAGGCACACACTGCTCATCCTCATCACTTTAAAAATAGCAACACCATTTTTATTATAACTACATCACCCATTTCCTTTAATTTACAGTATGTTTTTCCTCCCCAAGATGATTTGGTTTGAGCAATGCTAAAAGCCTTTGAAACTGATGTCATTTTACCTGCTGATAATATGATAAGGTGTTAATCATCATAATCTTTGGAAGTCTTTTTGTGTGTGTTTCTAACGTGTGCAGCTAGCATAATACATTTAGCTTGATGCTCCAAAATTGCTATGTAATTTTCCATAATTGGAAGACTGCTTGAAAGAGTGGCAGAATTTAGAAAAGTGGGAAAGTCATAAATTTGGGCTAAAGATGTGTCTATTGTTACTTGCATTGTCTGGAAGAGAGATCCTGAAAAGGGCCCTATTGGAACAATCCACTTTGATATCAGTGGAGAGAAGGCATTTAGTCTGGCCTCCAGCGGAGTCCAGTCCTTTTCTGTTGTCCTAGATACAAGTAAGAAGGCAGCCTTTCATATTGTTTGTTTATTTGCCACCTTCACATTTCCCCCTTCCTTCAGTCTGCTCACAGCAGCATGCAAGACACTTCTTAAATGCTATTCAGACATCTTCCCTCCCACAATTACAACTGTGTGCACAGGGGAGTGGGACCCTGCCCCCTCTGTCACATCCACATCTCCACCTTCCAGCTGTTGGAGATGTTAGCACTGAAGCAAAGAGCCTGCTCTACTCTTGTGGGTTCCTCATGTTGTTAAGAACCCTGCATGGTCAGGGTTCTAAATTACTGGAACCCACATGCATAAAAGGTGTGAGGGTGTGATAGAAGTGTAGGGACAGCAATTTCAGCCCTTCCCAAAAAAACAATAGTAGTAGCATGAGTGAGACTGCCTGAGTGAGGCTACACAGAACTGTAGCCAATCATGAACCCCTTGCACATCGAGTGTATCTATATCTGCGAGAAGCCAAGTTACAGGGAACCAGGCAGAGGGCCTTCTCGGTAGTGGCACCCGCCCTGTGGAACGCCCTCCCACCAGATGTCACAAAGAAAACCGACTACCAGACTTTTAGAGGACATCTGAAGGCAGCCCTCTTTAGGGAAGCTTTTAATCTTTAAGAACTAGTTACAGGTAGGTAGCCGTGTTGGTCTGACGCAGTCAAAATAAAAATAAAAAATCCTTCCAGTAGCACCTTAGAGACCAACTAAGTTTGTCATAGGTATGAGCTTTCGTGTGCATGCACACTTCTTCAGATACACCTGAAGAAGTGTGCATGCACATGAAAGCTCATACCTATGACAAACTTAGTTGGTCTCTAAGGTGCTACTGGAAGGATTTTTTATTATTATTTTAATCTTTAAGAAATTAGTGTATTTTAATATTTCTGTTGGAAGCCGCCCAGAGTGGCTGGGGAAACCCAGCCAGATGGGTGGGGTATAAATAATAAAATTATTATTATTATTATTATTATTATTATTATTATTATTATTATTATTATTATTATCCTTTGGTAGAGGATGTTGGAACCAGAATAGCTCACATTCCCTAAAGTTAATATTTGAATTAGACCTACATAAGCAGGAGATCTTATATGTCTATGGTATGGTGGTGGAATTCATCCTTCGATTGCTTGTGTCTGTAACAAAAGTTCTTATGAATTTGAAATTTTGGGAAACTGACAATTTGAACCCATAATGTTGCATTTTTCAATAATCTCAATTTTAACTTAGAAACTCCTCAAGTATCCTCAAGGGATACTTTAAAAAACCTAATTCAGAGGTAGCCCTGTGATTGCCTTCAGATGTTGTTGGACTCCAATTCCTGTTAGCTCCACCTAGCATGGCCAGTGGTTGGGGGTGATGGGAGTTGTTGTCCAGAACATTTGGAGAGCACCAGGATGGGGAAGGCAACCTTATATAAGAATGCTGTTCTGCACTTGACAGTAAAACCTGATGGGGTGTGGTAATGGATGGATTTTGATTCATCTGTTGTAGATAAAATAGCAGAAATTTATGTGTGATATTGCAGATGTCAAAGAAATATATCCATTCATCCATTGCTCTGTGGAATTACTGGAACAACATTGCCTAGTTGAGAGAACGTTACATTACTGCTTTTGTTCCATGGAATGTTTCCATCAAGTATTAACATTTCGCTGCAAGAGCAGAATTAATGCAATGATACTTCAGTACTGACAAACTCCTTTTCTAGTGTTTTTGTTATCCTAAGCAATCCTGTCTCACAATCATGAGATGATTTACAGTTGGCCAGTTTGCCAAAAGCAGAACTTCACTTTAAGTGGTTCTATGCAGACAAAGAGAAGAAGCTTTGTTCCTTAAAGTATGACAGGATCTGATTTCTCCACCCCACCCCTTTTGGAAAATATAGTTAAAGGTTACATTTTTAAATGTTGAACAGGGTAGTAGTCAACCTGTGATTGGCTCCACCTCCTTGCTGAATGTTTGCTGGCACCCAGATTTGCCTTTTTGCATAATGTGTGAAATGTCAGATGCTAGTGAAGTTGCATGGGCTGGAGACAGAAACTGAGTTGAAATAGGTGTTTTCAATATAGCAACCAGACACAGTTAAGTTTGATACCAAGTAGATTGCAGAGTGCTGAGGCTCTCTACCCTATCACACTCCAAGGGAACTACCTTATGCTACAGTGATGGGAAACCTGTGGTCTTCTAGATGTTGTTGGACTCCAGCTCCCATCACTCCTTGTCATTATGGCTAACGGCCAGGAATCATGGGGAGTTGTAGAACAGCAGCTACATCTGGAGGGCCATAGGTTCTCCATCCCTATTACACCAGATCAGACTGTTTATGACAGGTGGCAATGGCTCTCTAGCACAGGTCTTTCAGGTTACCTGATCCTGTAAAATAAAAAACCTGGAGATGCTCTACCACTGAGCTGTGTCCCAACTGGGTATCCTGAAGAGGCAAGCAAATCCTCCAGCCTAATCTGGGCCTTTGGTTCTGCTGTGTTCACCCCAAAGCCTGCCTAGAGGATGCATAACATAAAATTCTAAGCTGAAATCATGACAGAGCTTGCTTACACCTCTAATGCGATTCAGCTGTGTGATCTTCATGCCACAGAGGTATTTCAGCTTGAATTAAGTCACCCCTTTTCTAACTAATTTTCATTATAGATCAGGTTTTCCTTGTCCTCCCACCTTGGATTTCCTCTCTTTTCAGTGGGACTCTTCCTGTTCCACATCTGTTTCACTCTGGCAAAATGTCACTGTTTCCCCTTTGAAAAATATTGGCCTACCAGTGCCCTGTGATGTCTCAGCCTCCCAAAGGTATTATATATCTTCCCCTTGCCCCAGTTTCTTTCTTTGCAAACCTGCTGACAGGGCCCAGGTTTCCTACTTTTCCTTCTCCCATCAAACCAAATTTCCCAGCTGCTGCCTGTGAATGAATTCAAATTCACCAGAGGACAGCTCAGACTAATAAAGGGATTTTCAAGAGTACTAATGGCATTCTGATGCCCAGGGGCATTTCTACATGGGGAAGCAAATCACATCAACTAGAGCGGTGAGTTTAATACAGACTGATGAATGCAAATGAATACACTTTGTGAATGCTCTCTTTAACATGTATTAGCGGGACTTTTCAGAGTTAAGCCACTTTGTGCCTCATGCATTTAAATTCTGCTAAGCAAACTCTTGTTGGATGGCAGGGGGAGGGGAGGGTGAAAATGTGCTAGCAAAACCCCAGTCAGATACATGCACACTATGTTATCTAATGTTGGGATTCCCAAACTGTGGACCACAAAGGACGGACATGTGCAACATTAAGCCACCATGTTGAAATGCATCTCTGTTTCTCATAGTGAGGTGATCCCGTAGACAGTTGCTCCCCTCCTCTTTATGGGCCGTGGGTCAGCTGGTCTAATGGCTTATGTACCCCTCTCACCATATGGGTTATTAACCTATTTGGACTATATCCAACAAATCTGAGGACCCACTGATTTTCCAGTAGACATTGGATAATTTTCTGCTATTCATGCTATTGGGAAAAGGGGCGGGGAGAAATCACAAGCAATGCCATCCCCCCTGCTTGTTGCTTTCTTAAAAACCAAATTTCTATACCCACATCCTGTAAATGTTTTACACTGAAGATCAGCATATAATACAACAAATAATAAATATGATTCTCCCTTGTCTAACCAGGATGGTGAGAATCACATGAGGTAGTTGTCTCACATTTTTCTATTTCTTGTTAACACCACTGGGCTGTAGAGAAGGTATGACACCAGTAACTGCACCAATTACCCAACCTTTCCTATCACTTCCTGTAGGAAGGGCCATGGCTTAGTGGTACAGCACATGTTTTGCATGTGAAAGGTGTCAGGTTTGATCCCCCTTCATCTCCAGGTGGGTCTGGTCTACATCCCTGCCTGAAAGCCAGGGGAACCACTGCCAGTCAAGGTAGTCAATACAGTGGTACCTCGACTTACGAACAACTCGACAACCGAATTTTTCAACTTACGAATGGGGCTAATGGCCACGCGCTTACGAATGTCTCGACATCCGAAAGGAAACCGTGGCGGTTTTAGATAGGGATTTTTCGACTTATGAATTTTTAGATAGGGTTGCTTCGACTTACAAATTTTTCTGTTTCCAATGCATTCCTATGGGAAATTGTGTTTCCAATTGCGTTTTTCGACTTTTTCGACCTATGAAGATACCTTCGGAACAGATTAAATTTGTAAGTCAAGGCACCACTGTACTAAGTTGTATGTGTCTATGGTCTGACTTGGTATAAGGCAGCAGGGGTGAACTTTGGTCTTTCAAATTCCAGCAGCACCCTACGTGAGTCCAAAATTCAGTGCCCCTCAGCTCTTGCCTTCTGTTCTGCTCAGTTCACCATGTCATAGTTGTGGCACCCTTCGGTGACCCCTACTGTGGTGTCCAGTGTGGCGAAACTAGCTGTGCTGCCCTAAATCTGCCTCTGAAGGCAGCTTTCTATATACAAATGTCAGTGGAGAGACGCATGGCCTTTGGGCTGGACTCAGTCTGACCCCTATGTTTTCCTCCCTTATGGTTTTGATTTGGGTTACTTTAAAATGAGGCTGCATTTTAAAATTTAAAATTTAAACTGTATTTTAACCCGTATTTTAATTAATTGTTTTTCTTTCTTTTATGTCTTATTGTAATTTTATTGGTGTCAGTCGCCCTGACCTCAGTTTTGACTGGGGAGGGCGGGGTAATAAATAAAAATTTATTATTATTATTATTATTATTATTATTATTGGAAACAGCCCCCAAGAATTGGATTCCAGCTCTGGTAATCAGTCCTGAGAAAGTAACAGAAGTGCAAAGGGACCAGAGATGTCCCTTCAGAAGAGAGAACTGCTCTTTACAGAGAAAATACCAGAAAGGGGTGACAGAATGTCATGGTTGTTGTACACTAGAAGCCCCCTCTCTAGGTACACAGAAGTATATTAATCTATAAACTGTATATCAAAGGGAGGAAATCCCAAATGGCCTGATGAGGGCTGGCTTCCAGGATCTGTGGAAGGTTGGGGAAAATTGAGCCATGGAACATAGTGGGTGTCTGTTGAAGTGTTTGTGTGGTGGGATTTAGAGCAGGGATGGGAATTGACCTGCAAGAGTCTCTATAAGTTTATAATATCCTGGAGTATTGGGGTCTTGAGAAGATGACTTCCATTCATTTCACAAATACAGAAAAGAAAGAAAAGTGCCTTTTTTTAAAAAAAGAAGATACAGAAACCAAAACAAATTGCAAATGAAATTCAGTGTTCAATTGTTTCAGGCTGGAATCCACACAGCACAATTCTAGTTTAGCTCTGGGATTTACAGTCAGTGCATTGCGTATTTCTTGAACTTTTGCTGTCAGCAGAAGATTCCCACCACCAACTGCTTTTACAGTGGCCCAGATTATATTTTCTGCTGTGAAAGTTCTTGCCCTGTAACTAGTCTACCTAGTGCAGAGTTTTCCAAACTGTGTGTTGCGGCACGTTAGTGTGTCGGCTGCAGTGTGTAGGTGTGTTGCACTCCCTGCGCTCCTCCTGGAGCTGGAAAGGGTTAGTTTAATCTCTGGTTTGCTAGTAAAACTGAATTGCTATGTTGCAAAATGATGCATGTCCAAAAAGTGTGTCACCAACTTGAAAAGTTTGGAAAGCTCTGATCTAGCTTTTCTAAAGCCACGTGGCATATTAAGCTTTGAAATTAAGTGGAGAAAATAAGGCAAAAGACTTTGCAGCTGTGATATGGAGAATATAGCCTAGTTAATTCAACTACTGGGCTGGGAATCTCCACCATGCACCTAACACATACAACATATGAGATAGATGCTGTTACCTGTCTGCATGGATGACTGATTTCATACATGTGCCTTTGCACCAACCTCACCTGTTACATGGCAGAGGGGAAGGGAATGTATTTGATTCACCAAACAAAGAGATCCCTTCCTCTATTAAGTATCTGAATCAACTTTATATTTCTAGGAACCACAGGTTTCCTTGGTAGCCTTTCAGAGCAGCCTCAGTAAGAAGAGTAATAATAGTCATGGAATTGTAGAATTGGAAGATATCGCAAGGGTCATCTGGTCCAACCCCCGGCAATGCAGGAATCTTAACATGTGGTAATGATTGACAGTCTGCTTAAAAGAGGGCTTTCCACAATTACTGATATTCCCCTGGTATCTGCAGCCACTGACATGGTTTTTCTGGCAACGTCTAGAACATTCTCTTTGTGTGCAGGGTAATAGCTAGGCCCAGCCAGCACTAACTGAGTGTGCTCTAGAATCTGCTTCAGAACCACCAGAAAAGTGCAGGGGGGTTGCAGCACACACTTAGGGGGTCACTGGCAGGCATACAGTTGTCAATTTTTTTTTGTTCTCTGAGGGAAGGAAATCTGAAATCAACTGGATTAGATAAACACGTTTGGCTCTAAGAAATGGGTTCACCATCAGGCTGTCAGCTGAGAAAGCTTGGCCGATCGGTTTTAGTGACAAATTTGGCAAGCTCATAAATCCAGGCTGACTTTGAAATGTCTGTCGGAACTTAAACCCACATGAGGGGGAAATGTTGCAGAAAAGGTTATTAGGCATGAAGCCTATAAAATGCACAAAACAAGAAATTCTGGAAACCAGATTGCTTAAGGTAACTCTCATTTTAATGTTTGCCCATCATTATGATGGATGGTGTATCTGTGTATTTTTGTGGGGAAAGGATTTGTATACTGCCAGGACACCTAGGGTTGTAGTGTGTCTATGTGTGCTTTGCGCCAGAGCATAGCTATTTCGTACACAGTACAATGCCCCTCCACGCACACAGATGGAAAATCACGTCTGCCACTCAGTGAACACTTATTTGGGAACTGTGGCTGAATCCAGTGTCTGGGGATTGTATCTGGATAATACATATGCATCAGGTTCATACATTATGTTTACAGGAATATGCAAAGAATTTTATAAATACACTTTAAAATGTAATATGTAAAGGAGCCCTTAGGACTTATCCATTAGAGGAAATTTGCCTAATTTCCCCCTCTGTACCATTTTATTTCTCTTCCTATTTTTTGAAACTGACATGTTAATTTATTGAGTAGCTATTGTTCAACCAAGAGGGAAATCCTCACTCCCTGAACTCCATTAGATTTCCATATCAAGTTGACACCAGGCTTACTGCATTTTAATTGCAATTGTCAAAACTTTTGTTAAAACCATCCCTTCACATTCCTGATAACTCGGTTTTTAAAAAAGAGCTTGAAGGATGTACCAAGTCGAAATCTGCAAAGGAGTAGGGGAATCTATGGGTGGAATTGTCTAGTTCCACTTTGCAGAGCTTTGGCAGAGAGTGGAGTGAAGTCAATTTGCCAAAACTCCACAAGTGAACGTAGAAGCCAGAGGGGCCTCCATGACTCACTGCATTGAAGATCTTTGATGGAGAAAGGGATTGGCAAAACACTCTGGACTGGGATTCAAGGGGGTCTAGTGCGGGACAGGGGCCATAGTAGATCCTTGTCTCCTACGGAGGGATGAAAGACCAACCCCCCTGCTTTTCCCTGCACCAGAGGCCTGTTCACACCCCACATGCCTGCCTGCACCCCACCAGTTACACCCACTTGCAACAATCCTTCCCCCAGGGCCTCCTCCAGCCACCACATTCTCTTCAGGCCTGACCTAGCCCAGCTCCTTCTTGTTTTTGTGTGGCATGGTTGACTAGCCAGGTGGCTAGGGGTCCACCAGGCTGGAGAGTTGCAGCCTCCCATGGCAGGGATGGTGGCTTTGGTGATATCCCCATTGTCTTGCTCCCCCTTGAGCTGGCCTAGCTCCCCCCTCCCTGGACCCAGCTCAAGACTCTTCCCTCTTCCCCACACCCTGCGTTCTCTGACTCCCAGGAGTGGTAGCAAAGAAGGTGGTGGAGAAACGGGAGGGGTAAGAAAAGCAGGCAGCCTCAGTCAGCAACTCTCCCTTCCCCCTGCTTCCCCCAACGTGAAAACATTTCCAGTTAACATACCTCAACAAAAATGGGAATTCAGGACTCTGCATGACAATGTGAGAAGCTGTGATGGTTTAAAGGCTTTTGTGACGGTCCTGGCATTTTGGGGGCAGTTGGATACTATGCAACTGAGTCAACAGAGTTGCCTTGCTACTTTATGATTCCTGATAAGAGAGGGTCACTGATGTCAAGCATTGTCCTTACTCTGAATAGGCTTAATTTCCTCCTGCTGAACTCAGCAAATACCTAAATCTGATTGGCTACATAGGATTATTCCACTTTCATCTCCAATACATGGTCCTGATTAGGTGGGGAGGAATTGAGCAAAGCAACGACAACAAAAAAGGGAAAAGAGTAAGGGAGAGGCAATTAAGCAGCAGCAAAAGGTGAACACATGGTGGTCGATAGTAGCAATCACTGTGAAGAACACAGAATGGAGGATTTGGGGTTGCCCACCCTCCAAATCACTGTTTTCAAGCCAAAGGAAAACTGAATCTGGAGAATGTTTCGTTCAGCCTGAACATATTGTAAATTTCATGTGAAGAAAATGCCGCATGGAGCCTTTGGTATGGTGCCTGACCTTGCTCATGAATCTCAGCTGCTTAAAAAGGCTTGGAAAATTACATTATCCTATACCATCAGTGCTCACTCAATAAATACGGATAAAAAGGCAAGGCAAGAGAAATCCCACAGAGCTCAAGTATTGACTTCTAGCTTTGGCCCAGCAGTGTAACAACTCTCTCTAACTAATGAGAAAGCAGCTCAGAAGGACACGGCACCCTTTTTGATTCATGTGCTGGTCTTGCCAAGAGCTTATTAATTGTCATTGCCCCCCCCCCTTGTGCTTCACAACAAATATTTTTGTGTGCACTTGCTGCCACGTGGGGAAAAGTAATTCCCCTTTATTGGAATCCTTATTTTGATTATCATGGCAACCCCCGAGTGGAAATGTAAGAAATATAGAAGAGAATAAAAGAGAAGCATGTCAATGTTGTGTAGCCAATCCACTGCTTTCAGAACAATGGTTCCACATATTCTGTTTCACAATAACAATTGTTTATCATCACAACGTGAGCAAAGCTTCAAATGTAACTTTTTAGTCAATAATGGTGGTACCAAGAAGAGTCTCAAGTATTTCCAAATTTAGCACAATGCCCTACTCATAAAACTGGTGTATGTGGAAGGGGAAAGGATCTCAGTAACAGTAATAACATGCCTTGGAGGGCAGATCTTAATAATTTTCCAATAAATCAGGATACAGGCTAGTTGGGGAAAACAACTGGGTATTGTTTTATACCCTGGAGTAGTGTCTACCCATGTGTCTACCCTAGAGTAGACATTATGGTAAAGTGATGCCTCCCTCACAAAAATAGAATAGGGAAGCAGAAGTCTTTGCCTGCCACTAGATGGCAAACCCCAACATGCCATTAAAAAACCCCCATTTTTTAAAATAAATACATCCTGCCTATCTTTTCTTTTTAAGAAAGAAACAATAATTTGTCCCATTCATTTGAAAGCTGTAACCATGGCATTAAAAGCACTGATGTAAGATAGGTTCCTATTTTATCATTATCATAATTATAGCAAATATGAGGCACAACTTGTATTTGGGATTTTTTTTAAAAAAACTGTAGGCTTTGCCTTGCAAAGAAAATGTACCTCCTAAGAACCCTCTTAAGCATGCTCAGTTTCCTTTTGCAATTTTTAACAGACCATGTTCTCATTTTGGAAAAGTTGCAAGCCAGGGGGAGAGTGCTTGCTGACATGAAAGCAATGTCTTCTCACCCCAGGCGAGAGGCTATTTGCAAGTCTGCTGCAGAGGCGGGTGTATCAAGAAACAAGGGCAGAAATTAGCCCAGCAAGCTAAGGCTTGAGCCATCACACCTCTATTGCACATGGTCAGAGCACACATTTCAGTCTTCACACAGTGATGGCACACTCAAAAGCAATCCTGGGGGAACATTTTTTTCTGTCAGGCGCTGCATTCCCACCATGCAGCCTGTGATGCATTGGGGACATAGACAGACCAAAAAAGAAGAAGAAGAAGGTGTGCCACCCCTTCTCTCTCCCTCTCTATTTCTCCCTTTCCATTGCCCCCCTTTGCTCTCCTTGCCACCTACATGAAGTGAGGTCAAGGGCCACATGCGCCCATTTGCCCACAGGTTGCCCAGGGTTTCCATACGATGACTCATTCCAGCCACAGCCGCAATGTGTAGAAGGCACCATGCCTGGCAAAGAGAGTGCACAGCCCCAGGAGGAGGCTGCGGGTGGTATGTAAACTGTTTGTGGCCCCATTTCCACTATACATTTAATGCCATATCATAGCACTTTACACAGCCATGGCTTAGGCCCAGGGAATCCTGGGAACTGATGTTTGTTGATGCTGCTTTTAGGAGGCCCCTATTCCCCTCAGAGCTACAATTATCAGAGTGCTCTGGAACTGTAGTTCTGTGAGGGGAATAGGAGCCTCCTAACAACTCTCAGTGCCCTTAGCAAACTCCAGTTCCCATGATTCTCTGGGGGAAAGCCTTTGCTCTTTATAAAGTGAGATGATTTGGCTTTGAATGCATAGCACAGATGGGGCCTGTGCCTGGTGCCAGAATGACCCAATGACCAGCTCTGAACATTGTGGCTGCTGCAGTGAAAGTTAATTGTCACATGGAGGCTGCTTCCCACATGGTCCTTGTTAATATGTTCTCTAGCTTTTACAGCATTGCTCCTTAAATAGCATAGTTTATAGGGGATGTTCTGTTTCTCTTAGTGGGCTTTGGATTTGATCCATAATAAGAAGCACCTTTTAAAATGTTGGCCAATGTTGATTTATGGCTATCTAAAAAGCTTTTTTAGATTAAATAGAATGTTTTCGCCACACAGCTCTGTGTACATTAATCTCCACGGAATGCATATAAAGTGTGCTCCTATTTAAAACACCCTTTCCCCCTTTCTTTCAACAACATAGGCAGGGCAAGACTATTCATACCACACTTTGTAAATTTGATGCCAATGTTAATTTAATTTCTCCCTATATTTGGCTTTACAAAAATCTAGAGAATGAGGTGAAAGTAATGTAGGGCTTGGGTAGTCAACACAACCAAAACAGGCCAAGAAAAGTTAAGGACCTGTTTAAATATAGCCGAAAGTGGAGAGGGAGGAAATTATATCTGAAAGTATAATCGGGGGATGTCAGGTACCCAAGTTGGCAGCTGACAACAAATTATTCAAGATGTTGATACTAAGGAGGGGTGTTTGCCATAAGCTGGGAATCACAGGTGGGCAGAGTGTTGTTGCTGGACTAGATGGGCCATTGGCCTGATCCTGCAGGCTCATCTAACATTCTTACCATTGCTCAACTAGGCAACTGATTTTTGGGGAGAAGCAATGGCTTTATATCAGTCTAGATGGCACAGCCACAGTTGGAATAATGTGCTCAGTTCTTTTTTACTGTTCTTTATTAATTTCTATACTGCCCTTCTACTTCTTCACTGCTTACTGCAGAAGTTGAAAACTACATAAGACAAATGGACAATGTAGTACTGAAAATAGACTTGTCCCACAACCAATAAGAAAAACTAGACCAGACTAAAATAACAGATGAAAACAGTAGCAACATCTTATTAAGAATTATTGGTACAGTTCTGGAAAAGCCCACCAGAATAAAAAATGTATTCCCAGCCCATCCAAAAGTGTCTGGAAAGGGGTGAAAGTGAACCTCTTTTTGGAAACCACATCAAATCCTGGGTTTTGCAGGTACCCACCCTCCATGACACTGATGGCAGGGAAGGAAACCTCTGAGTTGGACTGGGGTTCTTGTGGTGGTGGTAGTGGAGAGGAGGCAATTCTTGTGCTATTCTGTCTCGGGCCATTTGTAATTTTAAAGAGCCAAGGCAGCATGTTGGCGTCAAATATAATTAGAAGCTGGTGAAAGACTAGAATTTGTGAAGTTCTGCCTGTCCCACCTAAAGGGAAAAACGATGTGGCAGAACATGATTGGGAAAGGGCAACCAAAATGACTGAGGGTTTCTAGTACCTTCCATAAAAGGAAAGGCATTTAGAGCTTTTTAGTTTAGAAAAAGATGACTAACAAGGAACATGAAAGAGGTTTATGAAATTATGTATGGTGTGGATAAAATAAACAGAGAGTGCATGGCCATGGCATATTTCACACTGCTGGATGGGGAACAGGACTAGGCTCCTGGCCTGGGCACACCACCCTATTGCTCTTGCCCAGCATTGTTGGGGATGTGCTAAGCAGGTGGCCACAGGGAGGAGGAGAAGCACCTGGTTTTAGGCCAGGGTGCTTGCCTGCAATCTTCAAGTGAGAGGGCAGATCTTGGAAGGGGTGGACTGGAGGCAGAAGCTCCTAAGGCCTTCAGTTCTTCTTGATTGGCGCAAATTGCTCACTAGGAGCTGTCCATAGTGCTACAAGCACAAGTTTCCCTTGCTGTCTTAGTAGCCTTGCTTCCATGTCTTGTACAAAATACACTACAGCAGGGATTGTCAGACTTGAGGCCTCCAGGGTCTAACCCTGCCCCACAACCCTTAGATCCATCAAGTGAAGTCTGCTGCAAAATAAATATGCTTAGAACAAAAGAATTCTGAGTCTAGGGATTTGTTTTGAGCACTAGAACTAAGCAGAGGTCACAGCCTTTCCATGCAAAACCCCACTCCTGATTACCCCCCCCTCAACTTTCTTACTTTGGCAGTATGAATTAGGGGTGGAGGATGGTGTTACCATTGTTTAACAAATGGGACTCATAAGTCCTTGCTTATCTCCTTCCAAACACCCAGAGATCCTATTCTATCTTACACTCATCGGTGAGTTACAGACAGATCCTAACACTCTCCTCCATAATATTTATACCATTGGTAGAGCAATGGAACTGATTGGCAATAGATTCAGAATGGACAGAAACACTGTTTCATGCAGCACATAATGTAATTACAGAATTTGCTGCCACAAGCTGTGCGGATGGGTAGTTAGGTGGGTTTAAAAGAATACTGGATACCAGCAATTAGTCATTGCAGTTAAATAGAACCTCTAACTTCAAATGCACTTCTGGAAACAGGATTCAACACTATCCAGTAGGGTTCTTCTTCTTTTTCATGGATACGTTTTCCTAGGAGTCCATAGAATAACAATTTCCAAGGGAAATAAAGACATATTTGTTCAGCATTGTTAATCTACTGATTGCCTCTCCTTCTCGATGGAACAAAAAGGCAATATTTATAGATTCATGTAAAAGGAGCACATATCTTTCTAATTAGGCTGAAGTACTTTCACTTAGATTATGAGCCAATCATACCTGACTAGTTCCAGTATCCTTTCACACTCTGAATACATGAACCCCCACCCTTTCTTTGCCCCTTTTTGTGTAGTGTCCTTAGCTTCCATCTTTTCCTGCTCTTCAGCTTTGACGGATTTTTTTTAAACGCCTTTTTCGTAAGTCAGTCATGGGTCACATTGGCAATACGCTACCTTGGCATCACACATCCAACCAGATTTGATTATTTCACAGTGCCATCAAATCACTCAGATTGGACTACATGATGGCAGCACAAAGCCACATCAAAGTTAGGTCAATGCATTGGAAGAGGAAACATTTTTACCCCGCTTCTTAGCTCCCTGACAGATTGGTAAAATGGGCTTGCATTTTGCTAGCTGTAACTTTTTGTGCATGAATTGTGCTCCTTATATTTCCTTGAAGTTTTATCATTGGGTTGCTTCAGTTCACTTCAGCATACCATTTGCCTGTTCTGCTGGCACAAATGCTAACTGTATTGGAAAAGTGCCCGTCTTCTACCAACTATACTTCAGAGAAATTGTTTCTCAGCTATTGATTATTCTAGGCTGGTGCTGTGACATAGTGACTTTGTGCTGTCTCTGCCTACCATTTTGTGGAAATACGGCTAACTGAACTGAGCCCATAAGGGATCGTCCATTACCTTGACAAAACAAAACATCAATATAATATTGTGTATTGTTTTGTTTGTTTGTTTGCTCCCATGTAAATGCTTTGTATAGTCCAGTCTTATACTTCTACACTATGACCATTCATTTGAAAAGATCTTTAGCAGGGTCAGATCTTGATGGACTGCCTCCTTATGATATCAAGCCAGGGTTCAACATTTAAGGCCCTGTATAATGAAAAACCAAAGAAATGGCATATCTGCCATTCTCTGCTGGTAATTGTCTAGATTATATAATTACATGTTTAATTACCCATGTTTAAAGATCTCATTGAGGGTTAAATTATATCACTTGTGGCTGGTGCCATCCACAGGGGATTACAGTCAAATAAGATATGAAGATACAAAGTGTTTCATTAGGAGCTAATTGAATTACCTGGGTACACAATAATCCTCTCAAACTGTCATCATCATCTGTTGAAGATGGAGTCAGAGCATCATGCAACTCTCCTCTGTTCTGCAAATTGTGTACAAACGGGACTTTCAGTTTACACTTTCCTTTAGGCAAATACTGTGCTCCAGTCCTCTAAGTTTCTTGAGTGATGTGTTAGCTTTCAATTCATTGAACGTAGGGCATCTGTCTTAATGAAATGCCCGTCTGTTTTCCTTATGTAATATGTCCTTGTGTAGATCCTAGGATCTTTTCAGTTCAACCCATGCAGTTGTATTTCAGTGGAGGGACATTGGAATCGGACTGTTATTGTTTTTCTTTCTCTTGCACGCATGCTGACTCTGTGTATAATGACATACAGCAATGGTAAGATGCAGGCCTATTATCCTGGACATGTTAAAATTTTTAATGTCATTGCAGAGTAGCAATAAATTCCTGGTTGAGCAGCTCTGAATTAGCATTTAAAAAGCTAAACATTTTTCACTATGTCAATTGTTTTTGGGACGGGGATCATTATGCCTCTATTGGGTTGTAGTCTGTTTTAAAATGTAATATTATACATTGATTTCATGACTACTTTTATTTCTCATTTTTATGCTTATATTATTCACTGGTGTGTGTGTGTGTGTGTGTGTGTGTGTGTGTGTGTGTGTATGTATATATATATATATATATATATATATATATATATATATATATAATCCCTGCTCTCTCATTATTACAACTGAGAAGAAAAGATTAGCCAGATACTTCAAAGGGTTGAACTGAAATAACATCCTAAATCTCAGAACAGAGCAACCATCCTACTGCACATTTATCAAAATTTAATTCTGCGCAAGAGATAAGAATACAGCACTGCCCAAGTAAGGCCAAGCAAAAGGGGATTTAGATTGACTAACACCAGTCATCTCCTTGATCAAAGTGTAATTTGCAGCTTAACAGAAGGAAGTTCTATTCTTTCCCTTTTTTGGTAGTTATATCGAATCATTCTACTTGATGTTAATGGATAATATGAATATGCTCTGGTCACCAACTCCTTTCACCTAGGGAAATTGCTTGGTCACAATAAAACCTTTGAGCAAAGTCCACCTGGTACATTTACTGAGTCTTCTTGCCCAAGTCCTATTGAGTAGATCAAGTTTCTAGGGACATTGTCACATTGGACCTTAGCTGTCTTTGCAGCCCTCTTGGTAACATGGATGCTACATCACTAAATGTGCAATCCTGCACATGCCTACTCAGAAGTAAGTCATCTGTGTTTGGTGGGACTTACTCATGCATAAGTGTATGTAGGATTGCAGCCATAGGTTACAAAACTTTTGAGAGCATGGAGCCCACAGAAATAAATGAATGCTGAATCCAATTCCATCATTTCCTTGACTGAAGCATTTCCTTGAAGATTTCTATGTGGTGCCTAAATGTCCTGGTGATTAAAATCACGAGAGAAGTAAGCCGTTCTCTTTAGCAATGTAAGGAATACATTCCTTTTCCTATAATGTTTCCAAAGAGCTCGTGCAAATACTATACATCTTTCCCTCTACTGGGAGATGTGACTATCTATGAGGTTGAAAAGGTCTCTTAAAAAGAATTACAAGCACAGGCTACAATGTCCTGTTGATTTCAATGGGAGAGCTGCTCAGTCAAATTAAAAGCTTAAAGTCCACCAGTCTTGAGCACTTCTTGCATATGTCCTAGTCAACAGATCAAGTTCTCAAGTTTCTCTCACTGAAATCAATGGGACACAAGACAAGTGCTTGACTGGCTAGATCATATCCCAAATTCACCTGTAGAGGCTTGTTTATAGATGGAGGAGGAGGATTCTATGTGCAGCAGCCTATGAAAATTGGCACTGGAACTTTGGTGAAGAACATGAGGAAGACAAAGATAGCATGGCTGAAGCACAGGTCTAAGGTATCAGTCACAATGTTTGATGAATCTCATGCATTTTACATCTGTCTAGCCAAATGAGCTCCACCTTGTGTACATGGTCAGCGCCATGTCGGACAATGATATGGGACAAAAGACGGCAAATAATCTTTATTGCTCAAAGGACTCTATTGCCTTATGCAAGTTTTTGAACCAATCCTGACCAGATGATTCTATCCTTCAGTTATAGTAAGTTGAAATTTGAGTAGGACAAATGATCTAGTAGTGTAATTTCATCCCTCCAATGTTTATTTCTCTAAAGCAAACCCTTGGAAAGCTTGCTTAAACACAGGCACACATAAAAGCACAGATTATTTTGTATTCATGACTCTACAGAGGAATGGTGAATGCTTTTCATTTACCAATATTGCCATCATTCATTTGAGCTCCAGCTTAAAGAGTAAATCAAGAAATTAGCTGAAGGCTTGGTCATGAGTAATTACACTCACACTGCATATCTCAGGAGTTTTCTCGCCATCCATCCATCCCCTTTTTATTGATTGTGCTGTACAGAAACACATTATAAAGCAAATATATTTGGTCTGCAGCTAGACCGAATAGCTCATTTATTTCCACAGTTATATCATTTGAAATAGGGTGCTGAGGTGATGAAATGATGCCAACTGATTTGGCTATGATCTACATTTTAGTTTGCTTCAGCAGCTCTAAATATGTTGTTATTATTGCATGAATAAATAAGAGGTTTGTTTCCTAAAGAAGATACATTTTTTATGGTACAGCCTTCTCAGACATGCAAAATGGTTTCTTTTCACTTGCATGATGAAACCTTTATTTCCTTGGACTTTAGGAGCAAACATAAAAATTTATGTCAGGATATAGTTTGGCAGAATTTGCCCTTTGAAAATATTTTTTGTGTGTCAAATTTGGGCAAGCAAAACATTTGAGAAATAATTGTGGCAGTAAAATGGCTAGATTGGTCTGGAGGCTGAGTAGGGAGAAAGTTACAGTTTTGATTACATCACAAGCTAAAATTAAGGGTTTAATGAGTAGATCAATAGGCAGTGAGGATGCTAACTGAAAATTCTCTCTCTCTCTCTCTCTCTCTCTCTCTCTCTCTCACACACACACACACACACACACAGCGGAGGCTGGTCCATTAGGATGCCTTAGTTTTCCCCCAGTCAAATTCCACCTGTCTGATTTCTCCTTACAGCCATTCCATGGGGTGGCACTGCCTGCCAGTTTAGTGTTGCCCTTGAAGAAGGCAGGAGGGAGGAGGATATGGACAAAAAAAAAGAATGTGTCTGTCATTGGCTCTGGCTCCACATATTGTTGGTCTCCCTGCTGTCCACTTTGCCATCCCCAAAAGATAGAAACCACCATTGTCAATTCAGAATTTTAGGTGTTTAGGAAAGCTAACTTAGGTTCTGCCTGCTTTCTCTGGAGTTGTTTTGTTCTCCTGTGGATGGGCTCTGCTGTAGTTGTGTAATGTATTTTAGTAGTATGCATGTGTGTGTTGGATGTTTGTTGTTTTTATGGCTGGCTTTTATTAAATATTTTACGTTATATTTTATTATGTTTTATATTATTAGAAAACTACATCAAGAAGCATCCCTTTACCCTTAATGGCAGCCTAGAAGCATTTTGAGCAAATAGACTGGCACTACTTGGCAATGTACATAAGGGGGGGGCATTCAACAAGCTGTGAAAGGTTGTATTGTCAACCCCAGAGCTGATTAAATGTGTCTCATTGAAATGTCTACTTTAGACAGGTTTGGAGGAAAAATGAGCTTTGCTGCTGTGTTCATGCTGATCAAGGGGCATTTTTTCACAACAGCAGCATCCATCCATTAAACACATGCTGCAATTTCAGTAACATGTCCAGAGTGTTGCTTTATTGCCCTAAATGTTTGCTTGTGGAATTCCTTCCGAAAGAATACCTGGGAGTGTGCTGTGTAAATCTGAATTGTGTAACTCTTCCCACTACCATCACCATACACACATGTACTTAATTATTCTCAGGGATTACAATTGTAATCCAATCCTATGCTATGCAGTTTTACATAACAGTACCGTAATAATTGAACTCATTGGGACTACTTCTAAGTAAACATGTATAGGATTATACTGCACATATTACTGATAAGCAGAGTCACATTAAGGATATTGGAACATATACTGAGAAAGTATACCAGAAATATATAGTATATACTAGTAGAAGGTTTTGGTTGATGTGGTGATAAATTTTGGTTGATGTGCTTTTTTTAAAAAAAAGAATTAAGGTGTCAAAGAAGTTGAAAATGTCACTAAGGAGGAATACCTGAATGCCTTATCAGTTAATTTTCCATTAGGTTGAATTGTGCAGGAAGATTATACAATGAAAACTGGAGATTTTCCTAAGAACACTTCTCATTTTAAAACAAAATAAATATCACTAACTAAATAAAACGTGCTCTTCTTCCACATCTGGTTCTTCTTCTACACCTCCTGTTTCTTCTGTCTGAAATGTGCGTCAAGTTGTGATGACCTTTATTTGTTTTTGTTTTTTTGTTTTGGCACAGATGGGGAAAAGAAAGTTCCAGAGGACTTTGATATAGACATGGATGCACCAGAGACTGAGAAAGCTGCAGTGGCGATACAGTCTCAGTTCAGGAAATTCCAGAAGAAAAAGGACGAGTCCAAATCTTAGTCTCTACCTCACAGTTCCCACCATCACCACTTCCTGGTCTGTCAGGAAATAAATAAATAAATAAATCTAGATGCATGTACAGAAATTCCCACTATTTAAAAGTCCATCGGCGGGTAGTGAAACAAGTATGCTTGTTGCGTGACTTCATCTGTATGTTTATCTCCAATCTCAATTCTTCTGCAACTCACCATTTCCCTTGATGTTCAAATAAAACGTTAGGATGAAGTTGCTTTAACTTGTCAGCCTTGATCTGTCTTGTTATATTAATCCAGCAAGCGCAGTGCTACAAATTAAAAACAGCCCAGATGCCTATTTTCCTCTTCACTTAAAGCTCGGAGACATAAACACAGCACCTTATGTTATCAACTTATTTTTGCTGAGGAATGAGAGCATAAACTCTCAGCTCACCTTACCTCGTTTGGTGAATCCAGATGCCAGCCATATGTGACAATGGACAATATTTTCCCTTAATGAGGTGAATGTGCAGAATGCCATAGTGAGCTGGGTGGTGTGGAAGGGAATGTAGAAGGAGGGGGCTCTGTGTAGATTTGAGGGATATGTCACTATCTAGAGAAGATGGATACACCAAAAGTATTTAATTTATTCTCAGAGAATCCAAGGATCAATGTGTCCCTAAGAAACAACACAATCTCAACACAGTTGTTCTCCAGGGGCCCCACCAATAGTTTCAGTATGCTGGTGACATACTGCAGGACAACTGGAATCCATCTGGGTTCTGCTTCACCTTTTCCCATCCCAATCTGCACTGCACACTAACCACTAGAGATTTCCTCTCAATACCCTGTTGACATTTGCAAGCCTAGATAAGCTTTCCCCCTCATATACTTGTTACATAATCTCTATATATCCAAGGCCATAACACTTCAAGGTTATCAGCACTGTGGACTTAAACCGGTTGGAGCAGTCGTAACCCTCATCCTGGAAAACATAATTTGGGGTGACACAGAGATGCTAAAGAATTCTCAGTACTTTCACAAAACTAAAATTTGCAAGATTCTTTGGGAAAGGTCTTTGCTGTTAACTGGCATAAGTTTGCTGGTATAATAGATACACCCAAACAGATGTAGGAGCTGCATTAGACCAAGTTGGACCATCTGACTCATAACTGTTTAAATGGTCAGTGGCTCTCCAAAGTTTCAGACAGGACTCTCCCAGCTCTACGTGGAGATGCCAGGGGTTGAGCCTAGGGCCTTGTGCATATAACATGTGCTCTACGGCTGTTCCATAGCCCTCCTACTGCTTTTGGAGTTCTTCACCTTAGAACATCCACCAGTTTGGCAGCAATGTGCCTGCAGCCAAATGATCACCACCTATTCCACCTAAGGACAAACCATTCTTCCCTGCTCCCCAAAAGAAGTCAATCACACCACTTCCAGTCTAAATAGTTATAGAAATGCAATGATGTTGTGATACTTAAAAATGTGACTGCTTTAACATTTTAAAATGTATGTTCCAAGGCATAAATATTTATCTAAATCAGATCGATAGCCTTCATAATTACAAATAGATGCAAGGAAAAATATTTATTTATTTGATAGTCAAGGTGGCTTGCAAAAACTGGATTGCAATGTCACAACTGTCACAATATTTAGACAAGATACTGCTACATTCAATACAATACAATAAAATTATGTCCAATATTTTACATGTACAAGAGATCAATATAGAGAAATGGGAACTTCTAGTTTGAAAATAGAGTTATGGAGATGGTTTATTTCTAGAATTATTGACTTTGACAGTTATATTGCCATAACAGCAGTCGGAAGCCATTCAGTGTGAAAAGTGGGACATATCAAGTTAATAGAAAGCTGTCCTATGATGCTTGCCATTTACTGAATTTCTCCTGCATTTAAATGCAGACTCACTTGCAGATTACTTGGAAGATATCAAAGGTGAGCCAATAAAAAAAATTATATCAGCACAACCTGATATGCTTGATATTTAGCAGTAACCTTTCCTTTTTGGGTGGGATCACGTGATGAAAGGCAGCAGAGAAGGGATGGTGTCATGCATTCCCAGCGTCTGTCAGTCACAAGATGCTGGTGTGGCTGTCTTGACACAAGCCACTGTGTTGCCTTATGTCAGGGGTCAGCAAACCTTTGCAGCAGGGGGCTGGTCCACTGTCCCTCAGACCTTGCGGGGGGGCGTGGACTATATTTTTTTGGGGGGTGGTGGTGAATGAATTACTATGCCCCACAAATAACCCAGAGATGCATTTTAAATAAAAGGGCGCATTCTACTCAGGTAAAAACACGCTGATTCCCAGACTGTCCACAGGCCGGATTTAGAAGGTGATTGGGCCGGATCCAGCCCCCGGGCCTTAGTTTGCCTACTCATGCCTTATGTCCTATGCATTTCTGACTGGGGATTGTAACAGCACCTCTTACGTGAGAATAAAATGACTACTTTGTGTTTCTTTCTGCAACATAGAGTGGCTTCCCTCCATATAACAATAGGATGAATGCCTTGGTACACAGTTTAGGTCACTATAATTACAGGAAGGGCCACCTAAATATGTTTACCTAGTGATTTCAATGGTCCTACAAATTGCGCTGAGGCCAGCATTAGAGCTAAGTATTAAATAAACATAGACACTGGTAATCTCACTTTCCCTCTTTAAAGATAGCTATCCAGTCCATTTTCATATACTTGAACATGCAGTGGTGCACATATTTCAAACAAATATACAGTAGGTGAATTATTTTTTTATAGACATCACATTGCTTTTCTGAAGCAAATGATAATGATTCAGCTGGGAGTGCCTGTCTGAACCTCCTTCCACCACAAAGGTGAGTAGGGGAGAATGTGGGGACTTGTGATGGTGGAGATTAATATCAAATGGCTTTTGAATGCGGAGAGGTAGTAAAGACTACAGTTGGTGTTGCAACTGGCAGTGGGTTCTGTCTTTTCTTTCTTTTACAACACAAAGGTGTGTGCCATTTGAAGCAGTAGCAGTAGAGCAGCAGTTTTGAAAATGGAGACACTCAGCTGAGTTGGTTGTTCTGATCCAGCCCTATTTTTCATGTGTTGACTGAGAGCCAGGGGCGCCAACTTGAACAAAACATTTTTTGGGGGGGAGGCAAGGAAAACCCACCCCACATAACTGATCACATGACATGGCACACACCCCATTTGAATGACAAAGCTCATCAACTTGGTGGTGGCCCTCTCAAGTATTTTAGGGGGGGGGGGGAAAGGCCCCTTGACGTTGGCTCCTATGCTGAGAATGTACACATTTTACATCACCATGTTTCTCTGAAAACTGCATGGAAGGGGAGCTTCCCATCTCCATATTCTTTGCTGGGAACAATCACAGTACATGGCTATTTTCCGTTGTATTATGCACTATCTACACTCAAAGTACAGAATGAAAAGAGCAACAGCATTTAGTCCCCCAGAATGGTATCTGGGCCAAACTATACCCCTCAGAGCATGTGTTCCACTGGTGGGTTGTGACACACTAGTGGATCGTGGCCTGATCCAAGGTGAGTCAAAGCAGGTGCACTGCCAGTATGTAAATGGAGGGTGAAAGATTAAGAAATAGGTCCCAAAATGCATATTTAGCTTGAAAATAGTTCCTGGGTCTGAAAAGGTTGCAGATACTTGGCATAGAGGATGAGGTGGGCAGATATGTAAGCAACGTAAAGGCTAATAAAGCTGGCCCTACCATTAGGCTAGGTGAGCCAATGGCCTTAGGTGGCAGATGCTGGGGGTGGGGAGTGGTGGCAGCTCCCCAGCTGTTCCTCCTGAGCCATTAATAGTCACTTTTCTCTGTTGGAGGATAGAGCTGTGTATTCCATGTGCCACTGGCCGTTGTCCCCTAACTAGTCTTCTCCCTTATGAGGAGAAACTGAGGATGCCATCACATCACATCACATCATCCAGCTGACAATCCAGTCAGCTTTTATACATGAAATATTCAGGACACCATCTTGTTATTCTGAGGCGCGGTGAACGAGTCAGCAAACTCAATATGAGCTGTGGATGATGTGTTGCTGTTTTAAATGTGGGAAGGAGAATATAAGTGTTCTATGCAGTTTCCCTTCCACACAAGTAGTGAAGACATAGGAGCCAAATGCTGTATTGAATCTGGCCAATTCTTAGCAGGAGGGTCAACAGCGGAGTGTATGCAGGCATGAGGGAAATTGTACCTAACGCACAGGGGTTGTGATTAAATAATGAAGATCTACTAAAGTCTGTCTGATAGCATTCTGGAAGAAACCAAGAACATCCAGTTAACAACAACACCCACTTCCTTTGGCCTGAGAACGGAGGAGAATAGAGCACACAGGTTGAAGAAGTTCTCTAAAACCTCCACACGAACAAAAAGCCGGTTTGGAAAGCACAGTGTCTCTTTGATGCCGTAATCCATCCCATGGTCACCACCACGTTTCAATATTGTGATTACAGCATCAAAGAGACTCTGTGCTTTCCAAACCAGCCTTAAGTTTGACCAAATCAAATCCACTACCTTAAAACACAGGTGAAAGGTGAGATGACCCACAAATTGTAGGGAATCATCACCTTACCTTCCAACGAGTTCATCTGAGGGGCCCTGAAACTCTTCTTTCCCCAGACAACAGTGTTATAGCACCCACTTCTATTTTTAAGGTTTCATGCGCCAGAGTCTGCTTCATCGGACACAATTTTAGAGATCCATTGACACTGAAAGGATTTCGAGATCAACTCAATGCTAACAGATAGCAGCTCAGCTGGAGTGTATAGAAATTCCCTTACAGCCAATTAAGTTTTATTTTTGACAAGAGCAGGATACGTTTGTGAACCTAAGCATTGTTTGAAGGGCATAAGAGTCTGGAGCTCAGTCTCAACAAGGAAAATGATCCCCTGGCATAGTTTAGTTTACCCCAAAACTGCATTTCCAACATCGCTCTGGCCATCTGTTAAATGTGAACGACAATTCCTCCTACTTTGCTTCACTGTAACAGACAATCAGCTAAAGCTTGACTTGGGAAAAACCCAACAACTCTGGAAGTGTTAGGGTTTTCCTTTTTCTGCTGACTTCTGAAGAATTTGTAAGAATTATCCCCTTGCATTTGTAAAATACATGATACAGCCATTTCAAAATCCCAAGCTTAGGCAAAAACCTTCTGGCATCTGTACTCCCCAGATGCCTTGTTTATTTAGCCAATTTCTTTATAAAAAGTCAATAAATATTGGCAACTGTACTTTGAATCCCTACACAAGCAGATGTGCTCCATGTCTTTGAGATGAGGCTTTGGAGATCTGTAAATAACATTTGACTGCTTCATTTCCTCACACATCCAAATGCAGTCACACATTTTTATGCAAAATTATTCAGCCGAGTGTGGGCGTATCCCTGAAGAACTGACTAGTTAATCATTATTGCATCCTTTGACAGTCCTAGACTGCAGGCAGAAAGTAGCATAGCATGGGGCGATGATGGGTTGCAGTAGATTCCCAAAATATATGTGTGCAAAAAGTGTGCATTTCTCTCACAGTTATTACAGTGCAAGCCTATGTACGCCTATTCAGAGGAGTAAGCCCCTGTTGAGGTCAGTGGGTCTTAGTCCCATGTAAGTGCATACAGGTTTGCAACCTGAGGACCAAGCTACGCATTACAGTCAGTGAAGGCTGGCCCATTAGGGCAAAAGATGCAGATGCGTATGAAAATCTCATCAGAGGGAAGAAATGTGACACCTTGTTTTTTTTAAAAATTGATTACAGATGCTCCCTCTCCCTGATTGTTATCAGGATCCCAGCATGAAGGGAGGGACAGTTTACCCCTCCCCTTCCCAGCTGTGCCACACCAAATATATCCATGTGTGGCTAAGACTTAAGGGGAAATGTCCCCATTGGCCTTCCTTGTGTGGCAGACTCCCTCACTAAAAATGGGAGTGAGGCAGCATGACTGGATCAGGGTGATTTAGACTTAGACACAATTAATTCAGAAACTCTTTGCATGTGGTAGCACTTACTATAATTCAGCAACAAGAACTTTTATTCTGCAATGCAGGAATCTTTCACCCAATGCGGGGCTTGAACACATGACCCTGCTCTACCAACTAAGCTATCCTATGTCTTGAACTGGGAATAAATTAAAGATGAGGCACAGTGGGGGAGAAACTGGAATTTTATTAACAAGCACTCCATGAGGGATAAAGCTTAGTGATTTATTTAGTAAATGCACAGTATTTGCAGTCCCATGGACTGCAAGAAGATCAAACCTATCCATTCTTAAGGAAATCAGCCCTGAGTGCTCACTGGAAGGACAAATCCTGAAGCTGAGGCTCCTATACTTTGGCCACCTCATGAGAAGAGAAGACTCCCTGTAAAAGACCCTGATGTTGGAAAAGATTGAGGGCACTAGGAGAAGGGGACGACAGAGGACAAGATGGTTGGACAGTGTTCTCGAAGCTACGAACATGAGTTTGACCAAACTGCGGGAGGCAGTGCAAGACAGGAGTGCCTGGTGTGCTGTGGTCCATGGTGTCACGAAGAGTTGGACACAACTAAATGACTAAACAACAACAATTTAGTTTCAGTCAAAACATATTTTACTGATGTAATTAAGAACTCACAACCTTCCTCTATAAGGCTGTTTCTATAAATCCAATTCCTCCTAGAATAGCTATTTGTTTTACTCTGACTCTGAAATGCCTCTAGCCCCTTTCTAGGATATTTTCTTTCCCTTAAGGAACTTAAACTGGTTTGTCATGCCTAACAAACCCCTACCCACTCAAGCTACTTCCCTAGCCAGGCCTATCTGGCAATCAAACTGTCATTTTGATTTTTACTCTTGGCTCCCTGCTGATTGTTTCTTCACCCTTCCATGACTGGTTACAGGTTCTCCAGGAGGATAACCCAAGTTCTGTCCATCACACCCAGCACCTGCAATTAATGAACGAAAACTGAAAGTGTAGCCGCATGTGCCAGTTCAGTTCTAAGGATACTGAGTGCAATGTACCTGTAGCGTGTTTCTGCCTGCGCTGAGCATAGTGTGCCCTCACAGGTCTTACCTTGCCAGGAGACCTGCTGTTGCCCAGAAAAGGGTAATGCTCCCCTGTCCGTATTGATTGATACCTCTAGTTTCTGTGAATTGAGCCAAGAGGATGGAAGTAAATTCTATTGCTTCCAATGAAATTTCATGGGGATCTCATGGGAACATTGCTGGGTTTTGCACATTTACCCTAAGTTCAAGAGAGTTTTGAATTCAAATTGCAAGATAAAGTTGGCTACTTCTGAATTGAAACGTTCAGTTATTTTAATTCATTTTAAATCCAGCCATTGGTGTAAATTATATTGGGTTTGAGTTTGTTGCTAGATCTAGGGATGGGTGAATCTGTTAGTTCATATTTTTCCAGTCTTAAGTTAAATTCTCCACATTTCCAGTTTGCCTCATTTTTTCAATGAAAGCACTTTGGTTTGCATTTCTCATAATATACACGTTTGCATTCAATTTCCCCTAATATACAAAATTTTGCAACACAGTTTCCCCTAATATAATGCATTGTTGCAAGTTGTTCTCACTAATATATGCAATTTTATGCACACATAATTCTAGTATAGACATTTTTTTAAAAAAACATTGCTTGGCTGCAGAACTGCCTTGTAAAACTCAGAGAAGGGCAAATTTTGAAAGACTGCTGTATTTTGGTTCTCATATTGATTTAGAAAGAGCAAATTAGGTAGATTCATATTTAAATGAGAAATGAATCAAATTCCTCCAGCACCACAAGATCCATTTGATATATAAACTTGCTGAATGTTGGGAGTACAATCCAGAACAATGCAGAACAAATGCTCATCTGAGATGGACTTCACTCTTGGTTTTCAAATGTAACAAGAGTTGATGGTTTCTCTATGACACTTTGCTTGAAGCCCATGGGTCTGTTACAGCATTTGAACCATTAACTTTGCTATTAACTACCACAAGCATAGGAAGTGAACACTGCCGGCAATAAACGATCTCTCTCGGGACCTCTCTAGAGATTATCATGATCATCTGCACCTCAAATGTAATGAGCGAACAAGTACTAAATCTATTTTATTTTCACTCAAATTATTCCCTCTCCATCCTCTCCCCAATTCATAACTCCTGCTAATATCTTCACTGACATATTTACACTGCTGAATCCAGGCAGCCAAGGTATTTTGGAACAAGCTCAAAGCAGTCGGCAAACTGATGTATTGCCTCCTGAAGCAGATTATACAGTAGCTATTTGGAAATCCATTTCAGTAAACAGATCTGATAAAAAGCCTGCTGTGCAAGAAGCCCTATGTATTCTGTGCATTTCCAATCCATGCAATTACTCAGTCTTTTCATAGTACCCATATATACCCAATGGCCTTGGTTCTAGCAGGGTCATTTAGTTCCCAAAAGCATGACCATCAAAGGTCCATACATAGATTAAAAAGTTTGCAGTTGCCAAGGTACAACCTGTTCACACAGTATCACCAGATGCATCCAGGGTGGACCTCTATGCCCATGGATTTCCACTTGAGGTGGAATTCCTATGGTGAAGGGCTCCTGCCAACAAACATGGTTTTCCCTCTCCAGATGTCCACATTCCAACACATGACACTGGAGTGTAGGGTCAGCCCCATGGGGATTCCTTCATGTGATTCAGACATTAAAAGCTAAAGGCCCATGAAATGTCATGCACAAGAAGGTGTTGAGTTCTAGTTCTTCTCTCTCATGCTGTGTTCCCCAAAACTCATCCTATTATTATTATTATTATTATTATGTTGCAAACTTCTCACCCCAACCACAGTCTTCCCCACTATGGTATATTTGTGTGATGATAATGACGACTGATTAATTGATGGACTGATTAATTGCTTGTTACCTAAGAAAAGAAGAAGAAAGATGTCAGATAAAACATTAACATTTTTATAATTCAAATAATGACTTTCCCCAGCAACAGCACACTAACAATAAAGCACAGTTAACTCAGTTCTGCGAAGACCTGGGAATGTTTTTACCTGGTGCTGAAAGTGCCAGGCAGGCCTCACTGGGAAGAACATTTCACAGATGGGAATCCACAGCTGAAATGGCCCTCTCCCTTGTCACCACCTTCCAGGCCTCCCTCAAAGGAGGGATCTGGAGAAAGGCTTCATGTGAAGATTTAAGGGGCTGGATAGGTCCATACTGGGAGAGGCATTCCTGTAGACCAGTGGTACTCAAAGGATATGGTGCACCACACTGGTGTGGCAGGAGAGGATGGCAAGTGTGGTGGCCGGGGCAGGGGGGTGATTAATATCTCTGTGCAAGAGGGGTTGTCTGTGCCTGCTTGAAGGAGGTAGTGATAAGACCAATCCCTGAAAAACGCTCCATGGATCCAGAAAAATCTAAGTAATTACAGGCCAGTTGCCAGGACTGCACAATGTCATCTGTGAGTAATACAGGGGTGGGAAACCTGAAACTGTTCAGTTGCTGGATTACAACTCCACGAACCTCATCCATTGGCCAACAACACCTGGTTCCCCCCCCCCCCCTGAAGTAAAAGACAACTATAAGGGTGCATGAAAGAAACAATGTATAGAAGCAAAACTAGCAAATACAGAATCTGGGGTAAAGAACCACAAGATGTGCCAGACAGGTGTGTTCTTTTCCTTGTCAGGGAGCAGCTGCAGCAATCCAGGTGGCACCCAAGCAGCCAGGGGGCTCTTCCCAGTTCAGTCAGTATGGATCACAGCCAAGAATGCAACCTGGGCTTCTAATTTAATCTGCATTTTAATTGAATTATTTTTCTTTTATGCTTGCTTTAATATTCTTCTTGTTAGCTGCCCTGAGCCCGGTCTTGACTGGGAAGGGCGGGGTATAAATATTATTATTATTATTATTATTATTATTATTATTATTATTAGGAGTTTGATGCTACTGCAGATCCAGGATTTCAGCTAAAACTCAACCAAGAATTCTTAACCATGACGTGGCTTTTCCACCAAGTGAAACTTACTCACCAATGGACACTACAAAGAGGTGTTAGGGAGATCCCAATTATTCTAGAAACATTTGCATATTTTAACACCACTATAATTAAAAAAAACCCCACAAAACCTTAGCAGTGCTCCATAGATAGACATAATTCTGGTAAAGTAGCTGAGGAGCTTTTAAACAAAACCTACTATGTGGAGGGAGAGAAAGAAGAAAATCGTTACTAGTGACTGCTTTGTTTGAAAGGCCTGTACTCAAACTGAATTGAAAGCAATCAAAATGCACCTTTCACATATTCAAAATGCTATAGATTTTCTATAGTTAAGTCATTAAACAGTAGGACTAAATATATACCAACTCGTTACATAAGACGAGACAGCACTATAATCACATAGAAAGAGGGGTTGAAAAGAAATTCAAATCGGATACGCCTCTGGCCCTAAAATAAGATAAAATGAGGAAATAGTGGTTGAGGCTGTGATTCTAAGTGCACTTTTTTTGGGGGGGGAGAGGTAAGCACCACTGAAATCAATGGATTTCAAACATCAATGAAATTCCAAATTCACATGTCTAGTGGCATTGAGGTGCCTGAAAAAGTGACCATATCCAGTGGTTTCAAAAGAATGGCTTGTCACAGGCATTAGGAAACTGTCTCTGTGTGGTTATTAGCAAGGAAGAAACAGAGGATTCCACACTGGCAGGCATGAGACAGTGACATCTGTCGGTAGAGGGATTGATGAAGGTAAATCAGCTGAATCTGGTGGGTCCATGGAAGTCTGCTGTTCCCAAAACAAGGCAGAAGACCAGCTGCAATGCCATCAAAGTGTTTATTCCTCTTTGTGGAGAAGCACGGGCAACATGGTAGGATTTGGGGACTACAGATGATATTGATATTTTGTACTTCTATGCATGGTTTTTTGTTTTTACTGTTTGTTTGTTTTTCTATGGGTTTTAATAGCATCATTATTATTGCTATGGCTGAAGTGTGTGGAACAAAGTCTTCAAACACACACACAAAGGTTGTTTTCAGTTTAAATTAGCCTATGGAATGGGCTGGTGTGGATCTTTTTTTAAACAGTCTTTGTTTACTCTTCTCGGAGAGGTCTCAAATGGTGCTTTCAGATAACAGTTCAACCATCCCCCATGGCCCTTTTGTAGGCAGCCCCTATAGGCTCAGCTGCTATTTTAGTCTGGGAGCAGAGGCTGTGGGCAGCTCTGAGTAACAGCACAACCAACGTGAATGCCAGATGCACGACGTTCCATTCGGCCTGCCTCTGTGCGGACTGGTGTTGTGCCTTTGCTGAGCCTTACTTTCTTTTAGTTTCCGGTGGAGATCATGGGGCATCATCATCGGCTGCGAATGACTGGCCTAAGATATTTTGCCACCTTAAGCCGCCTGCGTTGTGTACATTCTGAGAGTTGAGCCCTTTAAGATACTCTGCAAAGTGTTCACAAGTGACGTGATGAGGGAACCACTCTGAAAGTGTGGAGAGCTATACACAACCCAAGAGTCATGCCTCAGGATCCTCAGTAAGGCGATACCTCCCCAGATCAGATCTCCCTGAAAACTGTCACTGTGCAGCCCTCCCACCTCCTTCCCAAAGCTGGGGGAAACACTAACTAAGCTTTGTGGAGGAGGAAGGAGGATTCTAGGATCCTGTGAGAGCCTCACACCTCCTTCCCAAAGCCCAGTGCCTTGCTTACTGGGCTTTGAGATAGCGCCCCTTCGGATCAGTACCCAGTGAGTGTGTACCCCTTGCACAGCCCTAAATCCACCCATGTGAGAAGATGTCTCTGCTGTTCAATTACTGGATCATAGGCTCCTTGGAGGCTCGGGAGAGCTCTGAGCAGCTTTCTGAAAAGCAGTCTTCACAGCTTAAAATCCCACTGCCTAGTAGAAGCCAATAGCTGCAGAAAAGGGCACAAAGCAAGATGCAGAGCTTCCATCTTGATGACATAGCCAGGACTATAAAGCTCTGCCAGTTGCCCCAAGACATTGTATTTTTTGCCTCAGCTACAAGACAACTAACCATTGTCCTGAACCAGTGCCTTGGTCTTTATTCAAGGTCCTGATTTGGCCTGGCCTTACTTGCCATCTTCTCCAGAATCTCACACCTACTGACCTCTACCTTACTTGGGACCCTCACTGTTCTGTGGTGGGATCAGGACAATGGTATTCAAAGCACTCAGTCCTATGCTTTGGGTGCAGTGAAACATTAGAATAATTCCTCAGCATTAGTCTATTTCTCCCTGGGTGATTGGAGGAGAAATGAGAGGAGAGGGGATGTAGCCCCAGCACATTAGACATCTAATAAAATGGAAAAGTGCTAGTTAGTACTTTTTGTAGCACGCAAAAGATTGATGTTCTGTCTGGCTATTTCTGCTCATTTCCAGTATGTCTGTGCTGATGAGAGTACGACAAAGGCATACATTATGCATTCCCATTCATTGCCCTCCCATGAAAGAGACGAGGTAAGTGGCCTTTTCGGTACTCAAGAAAACACTGTATATTTTCCTTAGCATCCACAATCTTTCTAAAGGGGCTCAGTTCATGCATATATAAATGAGCCAAGACCCATCATCTGAATTAAAAGCCAATGCCCCTGCTTTTGACCACTGCACTGAGACGGTAGTTCTAAGCAAATAAAGATGGCTTAAACAAGTGAAAAGAGTGTATCGCTACTTGCACTGCCAGCGGCGGGGGTGTTGGGGGGGGGATGGAAGGAGGAGGGAAGTGAGGGAAAAGAACAAAAAGATTTGGTAAGTCTCCAGTTACTGGGCAACGTGGTATTTCTCCTGGGGACATTCCATTACTAAGATAGACAGCTGGAACAGTTCCACGATGAAACAAGCAATACATGTTGAAAAATCACTGGCACACTGTTCCCATAATGTCAATATGCAATCAGGGAGAGTTCCTCCTCCACCGCAGATGCAGTGGATGTTCTGCAGGGGCAGGTGGACAGGAGAGGACTCCACAATGCTGCCATTTACAATGCAGTGGTGGGGCATGTCCTTGACTCTCCACGCTTTTGCATGCCGTGCAGTATCTAAGCTTGCCAAGTAGGGGAAAGAAACAAGAGACCAGTGCCAAGTCATTTGGGCACCTGAGATGGCAAAAGCTAAGCTATGTCCATCCATCACCCCCAACAGTTACCCATTTCCTGTCTTTTAGGGCTATCCAAAATACATAGGTGACTGCCTTAAAAAATAGGTGAGCTCCACCAAGCTCAAACAGGATTGGGACTGGCAATGATAAGTAAAATGTTACCCCCCCCACTTTCTGGAGTTCTAAATTTGCTTGTACGGGTAATTGTTAATCCTGGTGGCTGTCCCGGTGGCAGCAGAGGGGCAGCTACCTTTCTTCTGATTCTTCCTCACCCTCTTTCTCTCTGTCAATCATAGGGCGCTTCCAGATGGAGCACTCGTAGTCCCAAATTGAATGCACAATGCTTAGGTGGATTTTAGATAATATCTGGTCTGTATTGAGTATCCCATCTGATTTGTTTGCTGAGCATTGAACATTTCTCTTGATAAGCTTGCAGGGTGCTCATACACCTTCCCACCCATTCATTCACCCCGCACTTTTCCACGCATTTCCCCATCACTTTCCAAACCGCAAAATAGTCCCATTCTCTTTTAAAGCCCTTTGATCTGCTTTAATTGCAAATTATAGTTCCTTGAATCCCCCCCCCCCAACAAAACAGTGACAGCCTGGAAGCACTCTCAGTCTTTCCCTCTTATCCCCTGGTAAATGCTGGTCAAACTACTGTGCCTCTGTGTTGCAGGTACGGTAGCAGGAATGAATTGCGGAAGGAGAAAGGAAGAGAGAGAAGGGGGAGAAGGGGGAGGAGAGGGAAGGAGAGGGAAGGAGAGGAGAGACCACATACTGTATGAGCTCACCACATCCCTGCTGCTGTCATCACTGCAGCAGCTCACAGGGAAAGGTGGAGACATTGTAATTTTAGACTTAATCCAATTACTGAAAGAAGGTGCTTGCTGGTGGCTGCTTTCATTATTGTCCAGAGTTAATTAATGCTAAAGCAGGGCATCTACTTGCATTAGATATGGTAGAAGTTGTGGGCACCAATTAGATGACACAATCCATTATGCATCTTTGACATTCTCCTGCCCAGTATCTGCTATGGGGAAGGCATTTGGCAAGAACCAATGTGGTTTCTCCTGATAACTTTGCACGAGCCATTCACTGCTGGAAGGTTACTTAGCCTGAGCTTCTATAGCTCCCTCAGGTTTCTTGCAATGGTGCGCACTCACTGCTCAGAGCAAAGCCAACAGGAGCACATAGTCTTGGGGCAGATGCAGAGTTACAGTTGAACTTCTTGGTAACAGTCAGGGATGATGGGGGCTGTAGTTCAACAACATCTGGAGGCCCCCATCCAAATTAGAACTCACTCTGCCGCAATTTCCCCATCACTTTTTAGAGTGTATATGATGATATAGTTTGCAGGTGGTAGAATAACAGAACCATAGAATTGTAGAGTTGGAAGAGATCCCAAGAGTCATTTAGCCCAACTCCAGTCTGCAATGTAGGAATCTCAACTAAAGCATCCATATAGAAGGTAACATATAATTAAAAAGTTAATTTCGTGATAATGATTAAGGTTGGAAGGTGTAGAAGTTTCAGAACTTCACATTTCAGACTTGATTTCTGTACTAAAGAAATTTCTAGCATCCAAATTCTATTTCTGAATATATGTAGACTCTTGTGGAAAATATGTATGTAAACTTGAATTGAGATCAAGGATTCTCATCTCCTTGTCCTCATGTAACCAACATGTTAATTCTAATTAACACACAACAGGGTTACTGCCAATGAGCAAGTTGTCCTGCCAGGCTTAGTCTAGAACACTTCCCCTCACCTTGGAAGGAACTAGGTAATTAAGCCTACTGTTCAGCCCCAGTCCACCTGAGGAGCTCAGCATCTGAAGAGATTTCAGCTGGTTGCCCCAGCTCAACCGCATGGCTTTCACCAGCCAGTCCTGCGTGGTTATACCAATTATTTAGTAACTTTTACCACATTGTAACTAAGGTAAGTTTTATTGCCTGTGCAGATGTATGGAAAAGCACATTAACCAGACCTCTGAAGATTTTGTAAGTAAACCAGATTTTAACTCTCTCCATATATATATATATATATATATATATATATATATATATGTGTGTGTGTGTGTGTGTGTGTGTGTGTGTGTGTGTGTGGCAGCAACAGTTCACTATTATAGTTTCAAATTCTGCTTGTAGTCTATGGAACTGTTGCTTAAATTTGGAGATTATGGATCAAGTGTTAGGCCTGTAAGTATTAATACCAAGGTGTTGTATGGCATAGATCCTCATCTACCTTCCCTTCCACATACAGGCACATTCCAAGTCAACTGAGTTCTACAGTTCTAAAGAATATTTAGATATCCATATTCCTCACCTGATGACTAAAGTTTCAGATAATTGTCTGCATGTGTGAACATGCCAATTTGGATCACACAGCATAGATAGGCAGATGAAGACCTTGTTTCAACAGGCTTTTAAGAACTGGCTGCTTTTAATGAAAGGATTGGTGCTGTGCTGTTTTTATGGTAATTATCTGTATGTTTTAAACATGTTTTATATATGCATATAGTGTTAATTCTATCCACGTTTAATTGCTCTTTTATGTTTTTAGTGATTCTTGTTTTTTATTTGAAAAAGTGGGGGGGATAAGTAAATATATAATAATATTGATAGATAGATCTTGGGGTCTCACAACATCACCTCATACACTATGCATGCCACTGAAGTCAGTTTACATGTCTCTGCTTTGAGACATCAAGCAATGTGCACATGGGAAACTTCAGTTTGAGAGATCCTTGGTTGTGGGAAGTGACAAACAAATAAATTAAGTAATCTTAGTGAGTTGGTTCTGGTTTCTCCCAGCAGAGAGCTTCAGCTATGGTTTCATCACTTGGAAATTCTCATTATAGAAAAGTTATTACTTGTAGAATGGGGAGAAAACAAGCTGAACTGTTAAGGGACTTAGTTTAATGGCAGCATGAAGGCTCCCTGGAAATATTTCCAGGAAGTCCCTTAGCTGAGTAATTTGGATTTACACAATTTTCCCTAACAACCCAACCTTGGCTCATTTCCTTTCGGTTGTTATTTCCTGGCTCTCCTGACTAACACGTCTTCAAGACCAAAGAATCTGTGGATCCTCTAAGGTGTAATTAATGCTGTCTGTTTTGGGTTCCAATGTATTTATTTTTAGATAGGTTGGATCTTTTGAATATCAGCTTCAAAAGTTTGCCTTTGCTTGCTTACCTCACATACTTTCCTTGGGAATCATTATCATATCTTGCTGCCTCTGGGGGAAATCCTTTAGACATGAGATGAACCAAAATAAATGAAATGTTCAATGTTTTGTTGTGTTCCAAAGGAAAGCAGTTCCCCACCACATATATGACCCCTAAAGTACTCTTAGATAGTTTTTGTAATTCACACACATGGCATTATAATTATAATATAAAGAGCTTACCTGTACAGTGATGCAATGTCTGGGGAACAATGTCCTATTCATTGTCTTCAGATGATTTTTTTTAAAAAATAAGGGTCTCATAAAACCTGCAGCTTGTTACTCTGTTTTCATCCAAGATAGAACAGAGGTTTTATGAACGAGATCCAAATTTGCAGTACCCCATTAGCTAGCTTCCAACATAGAGCAGCCCACTAGCTACACAGTGTTCTTTCACTATGCTCACTACATATCCAGCAAATTGTGACTGAATGGATCTTCAGCAAATGCCTAATAATCTTGATAGCTAAGGCCCTATGAAATGCTAATTTTTCTACTACTTTAAATGACTTCGGCAAGCTTTTGCTCACACCATTTGGCAAACATAAAGTGCCAGACAAACTGAAATGCATCCTGTTGTCTGCTTCTTCTTTTTTTTAAGTTTGTTCTTTATTCCAAGGCATCTAAATTAGGAGAATGCAACAGTCATCAACACAAATGTTTCCCGTTGAGAGACATCTGCATACCATACACCAGTTGAATTCACATAATGCAATATCTACTTTCCAAAACATTCATGCTTTAAGAGCTGGATGGGAATTGCTGTTTAAAAAAGAAAAGGCATGTGTATTTCAAATTAGCCCTCTTATGTGGGCAAAGAGTGGATGGCATTTAATTGTATTCAAGAGAACAAAAGAAGAGCCTGCTGGATCAGATCGATGGCCCATCTAGTCTAGCATCCTGTTCTCACAGTGGCCACCTAGGTGCTAGTGGGAAAACCACAAGCAGGACCTGAGCATGAGAGCACTGTGTACTCCTGTAGCTCCCAGAAACTGGTACCCAGATGGCTGATGCCTCCAACTGTGGCAGCAGAGCATAGCCATCATGGCTGGTAGCCACTGGAGACCTTCTGCTCCATGAATATGTCCATCCTCTGCCATCTAAATTGGTGGCTATCACTGCCTCCTTAGTTCCATATTTTATGTATGCACTGCAGCTGTATTTAACGATGCATTCCATAGTGTCCCTCTGCTAACTAGTCCAAAGGACCCTCCAACCCACTGGAGCAGTTTGAAGTGAGACACAGGTGACTGCAGCGAGAAAGTGAAATCAGCAGCAACCGCCTTTCCGCTTTCCTCAAACATCATCGGACAGGTGCTGCCTTTTTCTGGATCAACCCTCCTCATTTCAAGGGCATTTCCTTTCACAATATGTTTTTCAGCTCTTAACTTGCTATACACCAAAAAAAAGTTTATGGGAATATTGAATATTTGAACAGAGGCGGCTGATGCAGTGATGTGTATAGATTGCTTTTGTTCTTTGTATCTTGTAGGCTTAAAAAAAAAGAACGGTTGATTTTTACCATTAATGTTATTTTATATTTTTTATTATTTTAGTGGAGTAATGGTGAACCACCTTGGAAATGCTTTTACATCAAAATGTGGAGTAGAAACCCATACAATAAATACATAACAAAATAAAGCTATTACGGGAAACTTTAAGAGGTGCGAATCATTATTCAATGATGCTAGTGTTCACCCTGTGAACAGATACTAGTCCTGTTCAGATCATAGTTTGGCTTCCTCGGGTTGTGTTTAGGGCTCCCTCTCCTCCTCCATATCTAAGCAAATTGGAATGGAAAATAGATAAGACGTGATTCTGAGATCAGAATGAGGACCTGAGCAGGGCTCCCACACACTTAAATCGAAGCCTGCTCCAAAACCCTTTCAGCAACCTTGCTTTCCTTTTTGCACATCTTATCCCACCTTTCCTAGAAAGAACTCAAGGCAGAATCCACGGTGCTTCCCTCCCACTCCCCAGCTGCCATTTTATCCTCAGTGCCAGACTGCTTGGCTTTAGCAAGCCCATATGGCACAGATACTGTGTAGTTAGTATCCTGTCACTGCTTGTACAGATGGAGCTATTGTGTCAAAACTCCCCAGCATGGACTGCCCAATGGCTTCAGTACTGTAGTTTGTAATAAAGCAGGATCCTAGGGCTGGGGGGTCCCCAACAGGGTGCTTGAGGGCATCAGTGTGCCCCTAACCCCCATGGTGCCTGCAAAAGTCTTAGTAAATAGCCCCTTTAAAAAACCCCACACTATGCAAGAGAATGTTTGCCCTTCCTGCTCAGTTCCTATTTGCACTGGCTTAGCCTCTCCCACAAGTGAACACGCTGCCTTAAACATGCCCTGCATTTCCTTGCATGGCAATCCCCACCCCAAATCTGGTCCAAACAAAGAGCTTGTCTCTGTGAGCAAGTTTAGTGGCAACTCTAGTCCTCATTGATGGGAAAGCGCGCTTGCACTACTTTGTGGTCCTGTCTCTTATCCTGATCTCTCAGATGTGGCAGCCATTTTGTGATGTGTCATCCCCTATGACAACCATTTTGTGACAGGTACCCACAGCATATTCTCAAAATTCCAGTTATGCTCACTGGCCCCCAAAGGTTGGTGACCCGCTTTCCTAGGCAAATGCGGATTTAGGGGAGCACGACTGGTGTGGTCACACCAGGTGGGAACTTCTGGGGTGCTGTGGGGTGTGTGTATTCAACTTGGACATACAACAGAAGGGGAGAGGCACCAGATTTTGGCATCACACAGGGCACCACAGAAATTTGAGACACCAAGGTCTGCCACTTTCCTAGGAGGCCTGGAAACAGAAAATTCAACTAAAACAACAGACACTAGTACTGCCTATGAAACTGGGTATCTCCCTACCATACCACCACCCTCCACATTATTATTTCATACTTCACATGCTATGTCCCATTTTGTTGTCCAGATCAATTGGTGAAAATTATTCCTCGGAGGCTTCCTTTGGATTAACTGCCTTTAAAATTCTGCATATCCTCGCCTCATTGTAACCCTTTCCCCATATCATAGCTGGAATTTATGTATGTTCACGGAACAAAAAAATGATTTTGTTTGCTATTAGTGAAAGCCCAATTACCTTTCATATTCCTTTAAATTAACCAGCACACTGTATGCTTTTAATTCTCTCCATGCACTGCTGTCTTTGGAACAAGTTGTCCTCCCTAAAGATGGGGAGAGGACTGTCAAGAAGGAATTGTCAAGGAATAAGCTTCTAGCAGCAAGAATATAATTAATAATCTGGAAAAGGGAAGCAATCTCCCCAACACACTTTGTTGTATTTTCTATGCAGTGGTCTCTTCCTAAGAGACTACTGAGAGATTCAGGAATAAACAGTTAAGGGTAATGGTTTAATTTCCTGAAATGGGAATGCTTGCTTATGTTGAATTGCTGTGTATTTTTAGCATGGGGTTACTTGGCAGTAGCTCTCTCATGTGATTGGGTGACTCTGAGTCACATGAGCAAGGCATTCCATTCTGTTGTGACTGTTATTCAAGTACTGGTAATTGTCATTTTAAACTGCTTTCTGCTTCTCTCTCTCTGTGAGGGAGAATGGCTGCTGAGTAGGGTTTTTTTGGATACTGCTGAGGACAGTGTGTGTCAGTGTGATCTGTCTGAAGGGAAACAGACAGAGGAAGATCCCTAAATGACAATAGGGAGAAACCTGTGCAGGAGCTCTCCATAAGGAACAATGTGAATAAGCATGAGATTGCAAATATATTCTACTCAGTCATATGTTTATGGCAGTAAAGTTTATATACAGTATAGAGCAGGGGTCCCCCAAACTAAGGTCCGGGGGTCGGATGCGGCCCAATCACCTTCTAAATCCGGCCCGTGGATGGTTCGGGAACCAGCATGTTTTTACATTAGTAGACTGTGTCCTTTTATTTAAAATGCATCTCTGGGTTATTTGTGGGGGCTGCCTGGTGTTTTTACATGAGTAGAATGTGTTCTTTTATTTAAAATGCATCTCTGGGTTATATGTGGGACATAGGAATTCATTCATTTTTTTTTCAAAACATAGTCCTGTCCCCCCACAAGGTCTGAGGGACACTGGACCGGCCCCCTGCTGAAAAAGAAAAGAAAAGAAAAAGAAAAAGTTTGCTGACCCCTGGTATAGAGAGTCTGAAAATTGCACACAACATGAACTACTCCCATCACAATCCAAGTTGGGACTGCAAAGATGTGTGAGTCAGCTTTTGCCCATGTACCCCAAGTTGCTGTGCCAAAATCAGTCCGCCAATTTCTTAAATGTTTTCTTCACCTGAAAAAGAGGCTTCTTTTCTTCCGCTTCTTTCATAGGGTGCTTTAGAATTTCTGTATGCTTCTTGTGGGTGCAGAACTGAACTTAATTTATCATTTCAGTGGTAGTGTGTACAGCATGTGGTTTTTGTTTTTGTTTTGCTTTCCATTTGTCATGAACGGGTAGGGCAATGGGGAGAAGGAAGAGCACCCTGGCAAGAGGTGTAGCTGTGACTGAGACACACCTGGGCAAGCTGGGAATGGAGAAGTAGAGGTTGAGCACAGAAAGTACTCATGGGGAGGCAGAAGATGGCAAGGGGATGGGGGTCGAGTTCACAGGAACCAGAGCAGCAGGACCCCTCACCAGAGCCAGAGGGGCCCCTTTTGCCTACAAACACAGTGGCTCTGGGGCGTAAGGAGCAGCAGGAGGTGTGCTCTAGGAGGCTGAGGCAGGTAAGGGCCCAAAGCCCAGCTCCCTAGATGCCCAGGTGTGGCTCCTTAGCTTTGGGAAGAGGTGTGTGATTCCTCAGCTGGAGTAGACTCAGAACAGGTGAGGGTCACATGCTTCATCAAGCCCAGGTGCTGCAATCAAGACTCAAGGGATGAAAGGGAAGCAAAGCTGAGGTGCTGTGTCTGTTCAACTTCCCGGCTTGGCTGTCCTAGGAGTTCCACAGGACTGTGTTTTTTGGGACTGAACTGACCATGGATTGGCTGCAGAGGTGGAAACCTGCCTGCCTGTTGGCCTTTGTCTTCCTGTATTGAACCTGGACCATGTTTCCTGACCTGTTGGGACTGCCAGACTACCCACTAGCATTTGACCCTGGGACTGTATACTAACCGGAAACTGCATCTTCCCAAGAGAAGGTAGGCCCAATGCCCTGGCTCGCTGTCCTTCCTCCGTCCAAGCCCTCTGCTCAACAGCCGTTGAGTAGAAGCATCGATTTTGTGGGGTGTGGGTGCTGCTTTGTAAGGAAAGCGACTTGCAAAGCAGCACTATGCTGGATTGAATCCTCCCTGTAGTGGGTTGAATGATATGTATTGACCAGAACACATTTTGGTGTTAACGAAACAGTTCCATCAGTTCCCACGATGCTTGAGTGCCTGATTGTGGCAGTGGAAGAGTTCAGGAGGGGTCTCCACTGCTAGTGATCTGTGCCAAGGGTAAGATCCCCTCTCCAGGCTGAGGATCACATTTCCTCATGGGCTTCATTCCAGTAGTAGGTGGGGCCAGAGACAAAAAGTGGGCTGTGCAACACATGTGATCCTTACTTTGGTACAGTGTGCTGCACTTCAGCCATGTAACTTGGCACAATCCTCTTCATTCTCCAACCAGACAAGCAAGGGGCATTATCACAGTGGAAGGGCAAATTTCAGCCAGGCAAAAGCACTGAGGAGAGCAGGGAGCAGGGACAAAAAGGGGTGTGGACTGGGGAGGAGCCACAGTCTGAGGAGAATCGCGAGGGTCAGAGAGAGGACTGGGAGACTGCATTTGACCCTCACCCCGAAGGTCTCCACTCCTGGCCTAGTGAGACATTTATCTAAGTCTGATAGGTTGCAATATGAATTTACCTAGCTCATGGCTTGCAAGGGATTTCAAGATAAGCTGCTCTAACCTTGAAAATCCCCTTCTACCCACAATTTCGGCCATTTCCAGACAGTCTGTTTAATGAGCATTTAGCCTGATTTGTTTGTGGTGAGATGCTGCATAAACATTGTCCTACATGTCTCAGTGCATTTTTCCATCACAAAAAGACACATCTTTTGGGAGAAGTGGATTTGTTTCACAAGAGCTCCAAATTGCCTTGCTGTGCAGCCTGAATTTGTCAGGGTGGGATTTAATCCCATCCCCAAATAGTGGCAGTCTGAAAGCTTCCTTATATTGACAGCCTTAGGAGTTTATGTGCCTATTTTGTGTCTGCATGGTCTGTTGTTGGGATGGTGCTGATTGGTGCAGACTGTTATTTATTGCTGAAATGGACTTGAGCTTGACTGGCATGGGCTTCTTGCATACAAGCCCAAACTGGGTTAGGCATAATGTAATTCAATCAAATCTAGCCGATGGGGAGAAGCATTTCTCTTGAACCTGTTGGTAGCAAGGAAAAGATAGGCATATGAATGGTTTGGGGCAAGTACCCTTTGGTGAGAGAACCCTAGCAGAGATTTAAAATCTCAAAACATGCAGCAAAGTGTGGAAATATAGGCTGTTAGACCGTCTCCTCTTACCTCAGCATAGAAAAAGACCACATGTTTGATAAGTTAATGGTTTAGTTAAAAACTTTCCAAAGGTCAGATTCATATGCTTTGCCATACAGCATTCAGAAAACGTTGCACAGTAAAATGGCTTAGTTACAGTGATGAAAATTCCTTAATTGTTGGTGTAGGGACACAAGAATGGCTTCTCAGAGTCATGCGGCTAAGCTGCAGCAACCAGCTTGGCCTCTTCACAAGCTGAGCTTCTCAGGTAGACTGACACACAACAATAGGCTTGATTAGCCTCCTCCCCAAGTGAGGGGAAGTGATCTAGCTAAGCCTGGCAGGACAGAATGCTCCATGGCATTAACCTTTCATGCATTAATTACACTGAAGCATGTTGGTTATATGGTTATCCCACAGAACAACCATAGAATCATAGAACTTTAGAGTTGGAAGGGACCCTGTGGTCATCTAGTCCAACCTCCTGTAAATGAAGGAATCTTTTGCTCAATGTGGGGGCTCAAACCCACAACCCTGAGATTGAGTCTCATGCTCTGCTGATTGCGCTATACCAGTCATCCAAAATAGGTCTACCTAGTGCCGTCATTAACATCCTTTCACTGCCAGGTAGACAATCCAAATACTGTACAGGATTGTCTTGTATTTCAGTGTAAAATTCTACATCCTGTATTGATATAGTGTGATGTTGGATACTTCCAGTACAGTTTGGGAGTAGATTGATGCAGCAGCAACTTTTTTTAGAGACTCCCTGGTTTTTGAAAAGAAATGTAAGCAAGTAAACAACAACAACAACACCACATTATTTGAAGCAAATCAATTTGTAATTACTAGATTAATTAAAAGAGGCCCCTGTCAAAAAAAAAACACCCCTCAGCATGATTAAATGAAACAATTCATTATCCTCTTCTGATTAAAATTAAATTAATTAAAACAATTCCATTTACTTTAATTGCCCTGCAGAAGTAATTTTGCAATTCAGAACTGTTTTTTCCTAGAATCATACAGTTGGAAGAGACCACAAGGGCCATCCAGTCCAACCCTCTGCCAAGCAGGAAACACCATCAAAGCATTCTTGTCACATGGCTGTCAAGCCTCTGCTTAAAGACCTCCAAAGAAGGAAACTCCACCACACTTCTTGGCAGCAAATTCCCCTGCCGAACAGCTCTTACTGTCAGGAAGTTCTTCCTAATGTTTAGGTGGAAGCTTCTTTCTTGTAGTTTGAATCCATTGCTCCGTGTCCGCTTCTCTGGAGCAGCAGAAAACAACCTTTCACCCTCCTCTATATGTATGACATCCTTTTATATATTTGAACATGGCTATCATATCACCCCTTAACCTTCTCTTCTCCAGGCTAAACATACCCAGCTCCCTAAGCCGTTCCTCATAAGGCATCATTTCCAGGCCTTTGACCATTTTGGTTGCCCTCCTCTGGACACGTTCCAGCTTGTCAGTATCCTTCTTGAACTGTGGTGCCCAGAACTGGACACAGTACTCCAGGTGAGGTCTGACCAGAGCAGAATACAGTGGTACTATTACTTCCCTCGATCTAGACGCTATACTCCTATTGATGCAATTTGTTTTTTATTAATGGGGGGGGGGCGCCAGAAGGCGATCTCGCCTAGGGCACAAAAAACCATAGCACCGGCCCTGCTCAGAGATCATCCACCCACCCAGATGTCTACTCTCAGTGTGTAGATTTCAAGGGGTCAGGTCCAGCATTGTGGCCTTGCTTTCTATCTGTCATGTGAAGCCCCTTCATTTATATAATGTGTGAAGGGGGATAGCAAGGCAATGTCATTCGTTTCTTAATTGTCATTTCTGATAACCTAAAAAGCAGGTGTGGGGAACCTTTGCCCTCCAGATGTTGCTGAACTACAATTCTCATTTTCCCTGGGCACTGGCCATGCTTGCTGGGGCTGATGGGAGTTGTAGTTCAGCAACATCTGGCTGGCCAAATGTTCCCCACACCTGGACAAACGGCTCTTGCTTTTCATCCAATCCAAAAGTACATCCAGAACACGCAGGACATCCCAGAGGTTTGCTGCCATGGCAACAACATTACTTTCAGCACTTCAAAAAGGTTTAATATTGGCTATTAAAGCTAGCATACTTTTTGTCCTTAAACTGAACCTTACAGCAGTCAATAAAATGTGACAAGGTCCTTTGGAGCTTGGGTACGTGAAATGTCAGTCCCATCTGATGCTGAACAGCCTCTTTTTTGAAAATTCATGACAGGAAAACCTGGTTCACTTTCCTCTGCCCTTATAAAGCAGGGAAAAATCCACACACCCAGGGGCTACGCTTTTCAGGGCTAACCAACCCCTCTCTGGGCTTGTATTCAGAAGTCCCGCTGCTTGAGGCAAACAAAGACTCGTAATTCCACCTGTCATGTAAGGAAGGCAAAAGCACAAGAGGAGATTTCATCAAATGCATCTCACAGGAAAAGCTGGTGCTGGTCAGGCCTTCAAACTAATGTTGGTGAGCCAAGCGCAATGATTAAAACTAGGGAAGGGGAGCCTCAGTCCAGGGGTTGATTATATTCCTCCAGGTCTCCACCTGGTCCCCAGGACCCTCCCCAGGCTACACTTTCTCCTCCTACACCAGCCATGCTTTGTACTCTCCTTGAAGATACTATCTTGTGATAGACACGTAAATAGGGAATCTTTGGGTCTCTCCTCCCCACTCCTTATGCAGGTGATTTGTTCTATTTTCAAGGAGGAGAGAAGCAGTGTGTGTCAACCACAAGACAAACACAGAGAAGGTTGATTGGGGTCGAATTCAGCTTTCAGCAGCAATTTTGAGCAGGCACATGAATTCCTTAAAGGTCTCCAAGGTACCGTAGCAAAGATAAAGCAAGGGACATGAAGTGAACAGCTAATTGGATTGCGCTTTGCCTCTGATTTATAAACTTCACCCAGCATTCCCCAACGTGGTGCCCTCTGGATGTGTTGGACTATGACTCTCATCAGCATGGGTCCAGGTGGGAGTTGTGTTCCATAACACCTGGCATAAACTAAAAATAGAAATAAAAATGCAAATTACTGCAAAGTTTGCATGAAAACTTTGAAATGTGCGCATCTTTTTTAAACCTCCTTTCATATTATAGATATTTTAGGGAGGGTTATCTGAAAGCTGTCTAGCTCTTTCATATGATTTGTCCTTGAACGGTTGGATTCAAAGGAAAGAAAGCTTCACAGAATGGGATACATATTTTAAAACACAGCCTATTTGGATTTTGCCTTGCCATATAACTGATAATCCCTTGTTCTGTGTATGCAGCCCAAGGCAGGCTCATTGGTTTTGTCAAACGTCTGGCATACGAGGTTGGCAGAATTCTCTCATCTTGGATTACAAATTGTCCAGGCTTGGATAAAAGGCCTTGTCGCATTTGCCCCACTGAAACAAATAGTATATTGGTGATATAGTAGACTTGAGGGTCACAGTTGAGAGAGGGTGCTTCTCAGTTGCTAGCTTTATGACACTGAAAGTAATACCCATAGATACTGAAAGAGCTAAAAGGAAATGCCAAAATCCAGAAATGGAAGTTGAAATCTGACCTGACTATGGACCATTATTGCATAAAGGTAAAGGGACCCCTGACCGTCAGGTCCAGTCGCAGACTACTCTGGGGTTGTCTCAGATTCTCGCTTTTACTGGCTGAGGGAGCCGGTGTACAGCTCCTGGGTCATGTGGCCAGCATGACTAAGCCGCTTCTGGCGAAACCAGAGCAGTGCATGGAAACAGTTTACCTTCCCGCTGGAGCGGTACCTATTTATCTACTTGCACTTGACGTGCTTTCAAACTGCTAAGTTAGCAGGAGCAGGGACAAGCAACAGGAGCTCACCCCATTGAGGGGATTCGAACCGCCGACCTTCTGCTCGGCAAGCCCTAGGCTCTTGGTTTAGACCTGGATCAATTCACACTGGGAAACATCTAAAAGAGTTGCTGTGGCATAGGTGCCAACTCTTAGAGGATCAGGTACTTTTGACCATCCCAATAAAATATTTGAGAGGACTGCCCCCCCCCCAAGTTGATGGGCATTGCTGCCTTTCTTTTCTACATTTGGACTTCAGTTCTCAACAAGCCCTGTAAGTGAACTTGTAAAAGGGTCGCAGGATGGCAAGAGAGCTGGCATTTGGCAACACCCCTCCCCCCATGTTGTTTCTTGCAGCACTTGTGATTGGAACTAAAACACACATAGCCTACTTCCAACAGCAAGAGAAGCTCCCATTGCCAGTCCCAATTGCAGGCTCCTCTCCATTAAATCCCTCCTAAACTTGCAATAAAAGCCAGGGGAGGAGAGAGAGGGATGAGGGACATTGTCCAGAGCTTCGCCATTTACTTTAAAGTTTCTTTTCTGCCACCCTCCCTGTCATATCACCATCCTTGTCTGGTCCCCACCCAATATTTTCAAGGTGGGGCCTCTGCACTGTGACACAGTGGTTGGTGTTATACTGGAGCCAGTGGGACTCAGTTTGAACTTCCCCCTCAGCCGTGAGGTTCACTGAGTTGATGCTGGACCAGTCACTAGCTCTCAGTCCAACCTACTTCACACGGCTGTGGTGAGGATAAAACGTTTGTGTGTGGTGGTGGAGAGAACCATTTATGATGCTTTGAGCCCCTTGGAGGAAAGGTGGGCTTTACATGCAAATAATAAGTGTCTTTTGAAATTCTTTATTTCTAATATGGCCATGAAAAGCATTTAATTTAAAAGCCATTTAAATATGCTTCATTTCTTTCTCTCAGTCTAAATGCTACATGAATTTGGGGATCAATTCTGTGGGGACAAGGAAAGCATGAAACTTTTACTACTTCAAAGGCCACTTTGCCCCCCCCCCAAGAGCCTTGAGAACAATACAGCAGGATGTTAAATGGTTTCTAAGCAGCAAGAGTCTTGTCACGTTTCTTGGGATAGCATCAGCCTTACGCAAGCATTGCCCTGGCTCCCAGGCTTTCCGCATTGCTCTTCCTATCAATACCAGAAAGATTTTGCCTTCAGGAGTGATTTACTTTGAGTTGTTTACCAGCAAATGAGCGCTTAATGAACAGACCACTCCAGCCACTTTGGAATAGTCCATAAAAACACCTGCTGTTTAACTATTCTTTAGTCGGGGAATGAATGTACAGCTGGCGTCTTTGTTTTATTAGCATCAGATTGTTCAGCAGCAGCAGAAACAAAATGCAGCAGCTTCTCGGTGTTTATTACAATGCTTAGCAAGTGTCTTCTACCTCTCAGCCTCATTAAACTCTCATGTTCTTTGAAGGCCTCAAGGGTACCATGAGGGAACTTCTTTTGGACACAGGGAGGATCAAACTAAATCTGATTTTTTAAAAACCATTTAGCTTGGCACTACCTAGTTGTTGTAGCTAAAACAATAGCCAGGGTGGGAGGCCTTGAGCTCTACTGGGTTGGTGTCAATGGGAGTTCATCTTCCATTGCTAATAGAAGGTGTGTGGCTCGTGTGGGATTCCAGTTGAAATCATGGCAAAGGTAAAGGGATAAAGTTCTCCACCTCCATGCCTTGGTACCAATATAGTGTAGAGATAACCTATGCCAGCTTTCCCTCTCTTTTTAAATTATGCCATGCAAAACTGCACAAGAAAAATCATGCCTCATTTGGTCTTGGGAGCCCACATTTGCAGTGCCTGAAGTTGAACTTAATAGGCTGTCCCTCACAAATGTACCTGGTTGAGGAAGCACTGACCCATTTTCAACTGGACTTGAAGGAGTCTTGGTCTTGATTTGATTTGGGTTTGTGTTGATGAAAATGGAGAGAGGGCAGGAATAAATCAGGGGTGGGGAACCACCAACCCACCCTAACTAGGCCTGGCACAGGACCCAATTCAGCTTGTGAGGAGGCTTTTCCTAACCTGCCCCACCTGCCCCACATTTGATGCTATAAGTGATATCAGGTGTGGGGCAGGTAGAGACGTAGGTACCAACAAACAGTTAGGAGCCTTAACATGTGCTCTTGATTGTTCCTTAGCAAGGGGATGCAAGCCCATTTGGATGGGCTGCACTTTTAAGTTTCTAATGAAGAACACCATAGCACAGCCCTGCCCTAAGTGGGCTTGCTCGTGCCACTGATGAGTTGATGGGCAGCGACAGCAAGTCTGCTGGGGTCAGCTTGGATCTTCCTTTGCAGTATGGCATGGACTCGAGCCACGCTACTCGGGAAAAATGAGTCACCCAGTGTTAGGTGATTTCAGGTGACTGAGAGATAAACAGCCCTAGTCACCTGTCAAAAGTGGCCCACCAGGGAAGGGGGAACCATGGATCTCACCTGCTGACAGGAGAAGCACACTGCTTCCACCCACGGAACCCTGGGAACTGTAATACTACAGTTCCTAGAATTCTTTGGGGAAAGTAATATGCTCTAAATGTATGTTGTCTTATGCCATGTCAGCTGGGCTGCAAAGTCTACAAGACCCAAAGGCAGCCCTCACATTTGAAAAGTTTCAAAATCCACATTTGAAACTTTCTCCAAGAAGATGTTATCACAAAGCCTGCAAATCCTTTCCTGCAGCTGAACTCACCAGGTGATCAAGAACTTTGACAAACAAATTGATGTTTGTCTTTGGGGCTCGGCAGGGGCACAGCAGCTGGCAAAATAACGAGGATTGAATGATCAAAACTCATTTCCTAAGGGAACAACTGAGATTCAGATTGGTCCTAATCTAGCCAAGGCTAGAACATGGTTAAACTGCACCAATGAATAGTTGAGGGTCAATTAAATAATTTGGCATCATTGTTTCAATATAGTCATGTAAGTCTACATCAAAATTCGCTTTCTGCTAGCCTCTTAAAAGAAACCAAGCATCCTGAATAAAGCACACAACTCCCACACAAAAATCAATGGTAAGGAGACCTGTATAAAAAGCAAGCGAACAAAGATATCCAATTAAATTTGTTTTTGGTGGTAAATCAGCATCAGCAATGCAGTAAGATTTTTGCCATGATCCCAAACACATCCGCTCATTAGTCAACTGCCACTGATTATGCAACTCTCCCAGAAGCAATCAAATTTAGAACTGGGCCATTTATTTACTTAAGTATAATATTCCGTATAAATAGACATTTAAAGAATGCAAATTAATGCTGTATTAATGCTATAAGAGGGTAATAGAAAACCACCGGTCTTTAAATCATATGGCGCTTGCCAAAGGTCCTGATTTAGCCAATGAGGCTGCTTTCTCCCAAGCCACACCCAACCCACATCTGATGTCAGGTGTGGGGCAGAGAAGCCAAATCTCTAATGAAGCAATTGGAAACCTTAAGGTTCTTGTATGTGGCACCTTTCTAATTTGTCACCAAGTGCAAGCTCCTCTGAAACCATTTCCACACAGGAGCTCCTGATCAGCTCTCCCAAGCAGAGGTGATCCCTGCTGAAAGCAGAGCTGGCCATCAGCACTGAATTTCAGTTCACCACTGAATGCAAGCCCCGCCCTGGGCAGGAATTTTTGCAGCCCTGACTTAGATCCAAGACATGGCTGCAGAGATTCTTCCTGAAAGCCAGGGCTGGAAAGGAAGAATTGATGATGCACTTACAAGGGCACTCCCAACTCTTATTTTGAGGTTTGACATCAGGCGACTGACAGGTGAGCAGCTCCGCTCACCTGTCAAAAATTGTTCATGGCAAGTCGGTCAGATCCAATTCCCCACCTTGCTATAAGAGCCACAGACTTATAGTGAGGATCTCTGTGGAGTGCATCAAAATGTGAATGGCTATGTGAAAATATATTATGGGAGAAAACATTAGGGACTGTAGCTCAGTTGGAAGATCATGCATATGGGCACCCAGGTACAATTCTTGGCATCAGGGGACAATACTCTTGCTGGAGAGGCATTTCTAGTTAGAATAAACCATAGCTGGTAAGATACACACAGAAAGGAGCATGCATCACAGCTGGTCAGACTATTGGCTCATCTAGTCCAGTCTTCACCCTCCTGATGCCCTCCAGCTGTTTTGTTCCATCAGTCCCAGTCAGCACACTCATATTAGTTTTGGTCCAAAACAGCTGGAGAACATCAGATTGATAAAGACTGATATAGCCCATCTATACTGGATCCATACAAGATGTTAAAACCTGAGCTGAAATAGTACAGAGAGCAATACAGCAGCCATATTTAACCCCTAGCCAACCTTGAGCAACACAGCAGGAAATGATTGCTGAATCTCCCCTCCGTGAACTGGTTTGACAAGTAACCGTTAAAATTGCCAAACAGACCTGGAAAAAGCGTATATTCTGTGCAACTGGAGACAGGTCCTTGTCAATCTGGTGCCAATGTTATTTACCATTTCAAAAGAATGGCTCAGACTGGCCAGGAAAAGGCAGTTAGCAGATATTGGAGGCATCCTGACTCACAGGTGACAAGCCATACTCTCAGTTTCTGTTGTAGACCACCTCTTCTTGTGATGCGTCTATTGCAAGGTTATGATGTTTCATGGTGGTCTCGCTGTGAAGGTGGGCAGGCACTTCTGAGTGTTTTAAAGACTGTAAGCTGATTTTTCTCTCTGGGCTCTTCAACTCCTTGTATGGGGCTGGGGAGATTCAGCTTGCAAACACATCATAACCTTGCCTTGCTTTCTTTGTTGTCCCATTGCGTTATCTCTGACCAGAGGCACAAGGGATATCTTTTCCCTTGATAGGGGTGGGGTGGGGAGATGTAAAGGCCAAACCCCATTTTCCCCATAGCAATCCTAAAATACCTAAGCAACATACAGAACGACTTATACCAGGTCGGATTTATGTATTCAGAGACATTTGGATTAAGTATCCTGCACATTTGGATGAGCTTTTCTGTGAGCTTTTCTGACTAAATTATTTTGCCGCGATTGAAGAACTCAGGAAATGCAGAGAAACTGAAGGGGACAAATATCTCCACTGGGCTGAGTGGCTGCCGGAAGGATGACTACTAATCAAAGATATATTTTTGTTTCTTATGTTCTCAAGATAATATTCTTTGAACAATTCTTAAGAAAATGGGATCCCATGATGATGAATGTATATACAATGGAAAGTCGTCTAAAACATCCAAGAAAATGTTACAATTATGATGCATGAAGGGAGCATGAATGTTTCAAATATACCATAGTTTGTATTGAAAGAATGCTCAGTCAGTGGTTATATCAAATTGGCTTGAAGATTCTGCTTAGGTTTTGTTGGTGGTGCTTATAATACAGAAATGTAGAAGATTCTTTGACTTCACTCCTTGGATTTAAAAGCCACCCCCGCACTTAAAACCCAATTAACTACTTATTTGGATAGGGGAGGGTCTTTACTTTGAAGGCTCTCCCATTAGCATGCATTTTTTTTTGCAAACGACTCCATCAGAAAAATAATTATCTTTGGAAACAGTTTCATTTGGAAAGATAATGGAACTTTTAATTTTGCATGTTTAATAGAAAATAGGTTCTTTTTTATTGTGATGGAAATTAGGGATTAGGAACTCGTGGCTCTCCAGATGTTGCTGAACTCCAGCTGCCGTCACGCCTACCCAGTATAGCCAGTGGCCAGGAATGATGGTTTAGCAACACTGGAGGACCATAGGTTCCTCACTCTTGAATCCTCAAAATTGATAATCTGAGACCCCCCATATTTCAAATTTTCCAATAATGTATTTTCCTTCTAGGATGCTAGACAATTAAATAAATAAGGTGTGATCAGTCATTGAGAAGATTCCTGTGTCAACAACAGGTACCAAGAGACATTTAGAATAAACATACTGTTATGAAACCCTTTTTGTGGATACAAAAATTTACCAGGCTGAAATGGCGAAGGGATTTGGGCTATAGAATCCTAGACCTGGGAACATGTGCACATGAATTAGTACATAATTTCCACACGTTGGATCACACTAACAATCTATTTACATGCTTCAGGGCTTTAGCACAATAAAAGAAAATTCATTTAATGTATAATGGTAATTCTTGGACATGCAAAGGATTTTCATACCTGCTGGAGTTTCATATAGTTAAGGAGTTTAGGAAATGAATGATAAAGATTATTAAAACCAACTCTGGTTGTGATTTACCACTGGGCTCTTTGACTGCATTTGATGCCTAACAAGATCAGCAACAGATAATTATTCTGCCTCTCTCTGACCAGTTAAATGGAGTTAAATGGAAATCAAAAATTTGGTTAAGAAATACAAATTACATTGTTGTGAACAAAATCGACTTGTATGGCTAGATACCGTAAAGTAATATAAAAATTAAAAGAAACAGCTTTCAAGAGAAATTGACTTTATTTTTAAATTTTTGGAATATCAGATATGGACAAAATGTACCTTCAAAATTATTGCTTAATGATTAAGGGAATTTAATATTGCATTTTGTAATATGCTTTATTAATTTTCTAAAGATTTCTTTCTCCTTTTAAAGGACAGAATAAAGAAAATGTAAAAGAATAAAGATCACAACCTTTATGGTCTTTTATATGCGTCCTGCCAGATGTTACGTGTTTAATATGGAAAAAATAGCACAGCATATAAAAATGTGCTTGAGGGTTCAAAGATGCAAAAGTTTTAAGTTTCTTTGTTCTCCTCCCTCCCACTTCACTTGAATCCCCCCCAAAGTAAATTGATTTCTAAGAGTTCTCCTTTCCTCACTGAATTATACATGATGATTGGTTTTAGCCATAATGATAAAATATGTTTTACCGCTACAGAAACAAACTTAGGCAAGTCGCATATTCTACCCTTTGAATTGATTTCCACTAACCAAGTTGCTAGTTTAATCTGAACTGTGATTAATGCTAACTACGGTTTAGGAACACAAGCCAGGATGGAAACTATGGTTTGAAGTTGGCTGCTATTCCCAAGCCATACTTGATGCTAATCAGGTAACTTCAGTTACTTGAAAATGGTAGTTATTATGTTCTCCCTATAGGGACGTGGGTGGCGCTGTGGGTTAAACCACAGAGCCTAGGCTTGCCGATCAGAAGGTCGGCGGTTCAAATCCCTGCGATGGGGTGAGCTCCCGTTGCTCAGTCCCAGCTCCTGCCAACCTAGCAGTTCGAAAGCACGTCAAAGTGCAAGTAGATAAATAGGTACCACTCCAAGCGGGAAGGTAAATGGCGTTTCCATGCGCTGCTCTGGTTCGTCAGAAGCGGCTTAGTCATGCTGGCCACATGACCTGGAAGCTGTACACCGGCTCCCTCGGCCAATAAAGCGAGATGAGCACCGCAACCCGAGAGTCGTCCACAACTGGACCTAACGGTCAGGGGTCCCTTTATCTTTACCTTTATGTTCTCCCTATATCTACAGTGGAGGAGAGAGTGCTCATAATGTGAGGTTTAGTGTTGCATGTGAACCAGGACAAGGTGGCATTTTTGTGCTTCATTTTAGGCTTTCAAACAAAGTCATTATGTAGAGCTAACTTCTTTCTGTGGAATGAGGAATACACACATAATCTCAAGACAGCTGGATTTGCCATCTGACCTTGAAAAGTAAAACAGTGTGGTGGGCTTGTTTTTTGTGGGGGGTTTTAATCTGGCAAATATTGGATGCCACAGTGTAAAGGACAGGGAAATGGGTGGATTGGATCCATTTATCAAAAAGTGTCTCTCACATTTAAAAGCAGGCTTAGCAGATCAGAAATGCAAGGCCTGCATTCACATGTGATCACAACTGATCAGGGTTTGCAGGATACAAAAATATGGGAGGAAAATAATGGTGAGGCAGAAATCATATCTGATGAAGGCACATGGCTGCTTAATATATGATCAAGGAGCTAGGAAACAACCCAAAATTCAATACAGAGGCCAATCAACATTTAGGATTTGCTGTGCCTAAGTGAGTTTGAGCTCTTAGAAAAACGGGTACAGCTTCATTGTGGCTGCTGGTAGGGCTGGCCCTATCTTTAGGCAGAGTGAGATCGGTTAACTCAGATGGAAGATGCTGAAGGGAAGAGATTGGTGGTAACATGTTGCAGGAGAGAGCTGTTTGTGCCATGCATGACCCGGCCCTGCCCAGCCCAGTCTAGTTCCCCCTGCTGCTATTAAGTGTAGTGGCTGGCAGATTGAAATGATTCAACTGCAGTCTGATCAGATTCTGTATATGAAAGAAGGGTGTACTATTTTGCCTTTTGCCTCAGGCAGGAAAATGTCTTGGGCCAGCCCCGGCTGCTAGATGGATTCTAGAATCACAGTTGGCTTGGAGAGCTGCATAGTAACTTTGATACCTATTGAAAACATCAATACAGTCCGAAAGATGTGAAAGCCAGAAGATGAATTCAAACACATGTCAGATTGTCAAAACTAGGATCCTTTATTCATTTTAGTTAGGGTTGTCCTTAGATCACTTGGACTAATATCCAAGCATGTTAAGCAAAGTGCTAGGAGTGTGGAGTAAAATTTGCTAATGCTAGAGTGTGCAATGTGTGGTCCTACGAATCAACTTTAGCTGCTGTGGCACAAGGTTTGCATTGCAACCTGCATTGTAGTGCTTGTGTACTAAGCAAGATAACAAAAACCATGTAAACTATGTCACAATGTGGAACAGAAAATGAAACATACATTTGCCCCTTGTTTTCTCTAGGGCTGGCACTCTAGCCTAAGGAAAAGTGCCTTCCTGCCTCCCATAATATAACAATCCATTGGGATTTGAGCAAAAAAACAACCAAAAAACGCACAGGCAACAGTACTTCATAGTATATCAGCACCCAGTGATCTAGTTCTGTGACCATCTCTGTTGTTTCAGGGGAAAGGGAAAATGTCTACAAACTTGAGAAGCAAATGTTGACATCAATAGCATCCATTTCAAAGACATCATACTATGAATATTCATCAGTTCTCATAATTGCATCCATTTAAAATTTGACTTTAAACAGCTTTTCCCCCCTCACAGAAAGTCCCTGAGAGATTTTTTTTTTGCCTCTCCAATGGTTAAAAAAAGCTTCTTCCAGTCAAGTCAGTGTGCGTTATAATTTTACAAATTCTACAAGATCCAGTGATAAATAAATACAGCCTAAGTGGAAACAAGGCAAGGCAATGCAAACACACAGATAAAGGCAGAAGACCCTTTTATTTCGCATAGACAAAATGCAAAGAGTGTCTCATTAAATTAATATAAAAAGAAAATAACTGCCAAAACCAAATTGCTTCCCCCTCCCTTCCCCACTTCACTGACTGACAGCACTCATCCTAATTAACAATAAAAGAAAAGGGAAAAATAACTGATCAAGGACCCATTTTCTAGTTTAAAAAAAATTGTGCAAAACATGACAAAGGGGTTTTTGCTTTTGTCTTAAATAAATATTCCTGCTAAATTCACAAACGGTGGTTTTTTTAAAAAAATTGTTTTCGTTACTTGTGTGTGATGGAACTCCCAGTTTAAAATATTTTATTTAGTCCCCATGCACTTTGTAGAAAATCAGTAAAAACACAAAAGCTTGTGAATATCAGAAAAACTGGACCACCTTTTCTCAAAAAATTCAGGAGGTCCAGTCAGATGAAGCTCACACTCAGACAGAAAAAAAGCAGGAGAGTCTTTGCACTGTCTGTAGGTTGCATTTGTGTCCCAAATATTTTGGCAATCTTCTTCTTTAATTATAAATATTGGAATTCAATAAAAAAGGTAGCTTTGATTGGATTTCTTTTTAAATAACCGTTAAGTATTTACAGCCACTGTCCAGCCATGCTCTCTCTTTGTTATACCAGGGTGTAAGATTTTGCGTAGGGATTGTTTCCTTTCAAGTGGCTCCGGGAGTCCAGAAGGGATTCTTGGGAGCTGCTCATTTTAGCTGCCTGTCCTAGCTCAGCTCCTTCTCGCTGAGGTAATGTTGCTACGGCACCAGGTTGCCATGACTGTACTTCTCTTGTGGATGAAGTCTCCATAGGTATTGGCTCCAAGACTGTTGGGCGCTTCAAGGTCCGGCTTTTCTGAGGTTCCAAGCAGGTCTGTCCTAAACCCGGGTCTCTGCTAGTGCCTGGAACACCTCGGTTTAACAAAAAGTCCATTCTAAGATACGGTGGCAAATGTATGAGGTCACCTGTTCAGGGAAGGAGGGGAGGGGAAAAGAAAAAGAGAGTTTCTTAGTTACTCTCCTGTATACAGAAAGCTTATATCCAATGCAGAAATAAGTATTATTCTCCTATCTAGTCACCCACTGTAAAACATACCCTACCTTGTTCACAGCATCAGTTTTTCAAGAGATTAACACCAATTTAAAGAACTATTGATCCATGAAATATGAGGATAACTTGAAGCTTATTTCAGTACAAAACTAATATGCACTGGGTGGAAAGCAATCAACTTTCAGGCAACTTCTACCATTGTTGATGAGCAGGGCTTATCAGTGTTTCCTGGTCAGAACTAAAGAACTGTATTGTGCAGGGAGCTCCTGATCTGGTGGTGGTTTGTGGAAACCTTACCTGCTAGCTTTCTGCATGGTAAAAGCAGATGTGACAGGAAAGATCATTAGTACAGCTCCAAGCTGTTGTAGTAACACCTCCATTCCTACCTGGTCAGGGGTGGGGTGGGGCCTCTAAGCTCATTTTCTTTCTCTGACTCGCTCTCACAAATACTGCAGCATCAAAACCTGGCCTGTTTGACTCCTGAACTAACATGCCAAACATCACCTTCATAGCAAACAGTTCATGACACTTCCTGGTTTTGCTAAAGACTGCAAAAATGAGGGGAGGCCACAATGTATGGTTCATTATGGGCTTGTTTGGTCAGATGATAATACTACAAGCTTGAGCTGAATATAGGTCAGTTTCTTCCAGCTATCCATATTGAAAACAGTTTTAAAATAGATTGATCCTAGCAGTTCACTAATGTTTCAATGTGGATTCAATATGCTTGTGTCTCAAGAGTTGACTGCCCAAACTTAATCCATGTATAACAGAAATATGCCAGAGGTTTTTCCATACAGCATATTCCTAATAATAGCACAGTTAGTTCCATGAGCTACTTGCAAAGGAGAGACTTGGAGGCTGGTCTGTGCCATAAACAGAGTTCAGTTAGAAACTGTGTTGAGCTAAACTTAATAATACAAAAGTTTAGATCCTCCGGTCTAAACTTAATAATACAAAAAGCTGCACAGTAATTAAAGATAAAGCAGATTCCTTAGTTGGCTTCATATAAGCAACAACTATGCTATTGTTACCAAAAAGACAAATAGTTCCTGTTCTTTTCTTGATTTACGGTCACAGAAAGAGAAAACCATTCAGAAGTTTGGACAGAATCTCTGTTTATTCCTGCAGGCTTTGCTTGGTGCCATATGCTTTTTTGTAGCTAAGTTTCCAACACAGATGTATGGTGCACTATTTTTAGAATAGTGTGCGCTTCTTCTCTGGGGAATAGATTAGCATACTTTAGCATTTACATAAGGCTACCCATTGGAAATAGAATGGTAAGGGCCTGAGGGTCTTACAATTGCCAATTTATATTTATCTAATTCATTTCACCCTAAAATACTTCGGATGCATAAAAATTCATTTGAGCTAAAACAAAAACACAGGAAGCAGCATAGAACAATGGGACTCAGGAAGAAGATCCAGAGGTGAGACCAACATACTGAGGGTAGAACAAACCTTTCCAGACCCCTCTTTTTCTTTAGCAAACTAGGGAACAAAAAGACTTAGGGCCTATCAATATAAAAGACTTAAAGTGGTTTAATATCCTATCCAGCCTTCTCCAGCTTGGTTCCTTCAAGTTGTTTTGGACTATGACTCCCATGAGCACCAGCTACCATGGCAGATGGTCAGGGGTGATGGGATTTCTAGTCCCAAACATGTGGAGAGCACCAGGTTGGGGAAAGTCAACATGCTGCCTCCTACGAGAAGAGCTAGGGAATCTTCTAAAAAAAGTTTTAAAGTATAATTCTCAATATTCTTATTATGAAACTGATATAAATCTAATATGTGTAATTTGCTTTTAGACTTTGCCTAGATGGCATCTTTTCCTACAGCTGATTTTTTGGCACAGCTGTAGCAACATCCGAGCAAGTGGTCTGAGCTAGAGGGTTTTATGGTGCAGTTGCTGTTTCAGACTGTGGCACCTAGGGATGAACACATGTCTTTTTTGTCCATTTCTGGCAGCTTCATTTATTTTGTTTCTCATTTGTTACTGTCTCGTTCATTTCTCTCTCATTCATTTCGTTTCTACACTAATGGCAACAGAGACTAAGCCTGTTCTGAAGCCTATAGCTTTCAGGTTTTCCATCCGAGTGGCACACAATGTGCAGGTAGTGCACTACACTTCCTGGAATATTAGATCTACCAAATTTCAGACAGATTGGACAAAGTCTTGGGATTTTATGAGTACAGTGGAACCTCGGTTTATGAACACCTCGGTTTACGAAATTTTGGTTTACGAACGCCGCGGACCCATCTGGAACGGATTAATTCTCTTTCCATTACTTTCAATGGGAAAGTTCGCTTCAGTTTATGAACAGACTTCCGGAACCAATTACACCCATGCTTCGGGTTAAGTACGCTTCAGGTTGAGTACTCTGCGGACCCGTCTGGAACGGATTAATCCACTTTCCATTACTTTCAATGGGAAAGTTGGCTTCAGTTTATGAACGCTTCAGTTTATGAACAGACTTCCGGAACCAATTGTGTTCATAAACTGAGGTACCACTGTACCCCAAAAGGGGATGATATCCTTTAACAAACTTCCCATTGCTTTATGCTTCAGACTGACCAGCTTTCATAGCCGCACTCAGCCAAATGCATGAGAGCACAAACTCTGTAGGCGGCACAGAGCTACACCTACACCTACACCTACACCCACACCCACACCATCCCTGGGCATCCTGCCACCATCTTTGCTCTTGACCTTTGCATATTTAGTGCAAAGGTCTGAAGTCACATTCTCAGCAGATTCAATTTAGATATTCAGCTGAATGTACAAAAGGTTGGGAGTGGAAGAAACCATGTGTCTGGTGAGGTTGGGCTGGTGTACACAGCCCCATGTTCCACCACACAGTCTGCACACTCATGCGTTTGGCCCATGAAGAGGGCTCAGGCCTTGTTACTTTTAGAGTGCTTGAAACTTTCCCCTCCCTACAGAATATTATCTGGCTGTATCCATTTGCTAAGCAATGCAATACTTCTCAGTAGTTTTGGGAATCCTTCCAATGAGAGACAAATGGGGAAAATGAAACAAAACCATTTTGATTTGTTTTACCTATTTGTTTCAATATTTTCAGTCGTTTCTCACAGAAACGAATGGGGATGCATTCATTTTAAAGTCATTCTAGATATGAAAGCACACTCTGACATTATTTCAGTCAGGGTCACTGAACCGGGTGTGTGTGTACAGAGGATACGCATGTATTGGGCTTCATGCCACCAGGGCCCTTAGCAAAAAAAGTCATCTGAAGGCAGAGCACAAATCACAGAGGCAGCTCCAATGCTTCAGTGGCAGGCAGCACCATTTCTAAGGATCACTATTGCTTAATCCAGGCTTCCTCAACCTTGGCCCTACAGATGTTTTTGGCCTACAACTCCCATGATCCCTAGCTAGCAGGACCAGTGGTCAGGGATGATGGGAACTGTAGTCTCAAAATATCTGGAGGAGCGAGATTGAGGAAGCCTGGCTTAATCACTATTGCTAAGTAATCAGAGGAAGGAAGGATGATCACCTCCACCTGGGACTCAGGATGAGCCCTTCCCAGGTCAGCAGAGAAAGAAAGAGAAGCCAGATGAAGGAGGTATGTTTGCTTAAGTCTTTCCTCATGTCCACATTATTTCATTCACTCCCCAAGCGTGGTGCCCTACTGAATAAACCACAATTGGTTGGCTTTGGTATGTTTTAGTTGGAAGTATTCCCCTTGAAATAATATGTTTTCCTTTCTGCTGGGGCAAATGGTGATATTGCAGACTCCCATCCCACAGTTTTCCATGTTTCCCACAGAGCCGGCACTGGTCTACTTGTAATCACTGGGCTGTTATTTAGGAATATGTAGTAACCATAAAACAAAACTATAAAATACAAAATGAATCAAATACAATAATAAAACATTTACTTACTTACAGCTGCAGGAAGTTAAAATTCCTCCAGCATGTACTTTTACGTAAGTTCTTTTTAAAAAATCACAGTTGGCAAAATGTTTTGTGCTTAGAGATATATTGAATCTGCACATAGTTGTTGTATATTTGTATCTTATTTTTCATTACCAGGAGCTCAAGGCCATGCACATTTGCCCCCTTTCCCCTTTGTATCTTCACAACAGTCCTGGTTCAGACGCCACACATACTGCACTTTGAATATTTTTTGCTTGTTCTTATTTATCAGGGTTTTGGTTTGTTTTAGTATTTTTGCTGTAACTATCAAGACTATAGAATGATGCAGTTGAAGCAAGGAGGCTGTTTTCTGGTTTCTTCTTCTTTACATGATCTATAAATAGTGTTAATTAAGAACATAAGAGCTGCCTGCTGGATCAGGCCAATGGTCCACGTTGTCCCACATCCTGTTCTCACAGTGACCAACCAGATGACTATGAGAAGCCCCAACGTAGCACCTGATTGTAATAGCACTCTCCCCTCCTATGGTTTCCAGGAACTGCTATTCAAAACCATGCTGCCTCCAATTGAGGAGGCAGAGCATAGCCATTACAGTATGTATGTAATCATTGATAGCTTTATCCTTCATAATTTTGTCTGTTCCTCTTTTAAAGCTATCCATGTTGGTGGCTCCTGCTGAAGCAAATTCCATAGGTGCTGTGTGGCATGTATTTGTACCTTGTTTTTCTACCGGAGCTCAAGGCTGTACCTTGATTATTGTCTCCTTCCCTCCTTTTCTAGTTGCATCAGCCCTGCGAGGTAGGGCAGGCCAAGTTAATACATGTATATAAGCAGAGGTTCTTGTCAAATAAATTGCAGGGGAGTGGGAGGCAGGGCTCCCAATCCACGCACAGTGTACAAGGCCCAGGAAATCCTCTTGGCATCTCTGACATGAGGGTATAAATTGTGCTTTGTGTGCTCTTTCAATTTACCATTTTAAATCCTAATTATTTTATGCGCACCAAACGTTTTTCAAACAGTGTTTCGATTTGTTTTCACATCTGTTTCCTGGTAATGGCTTGCAAGCAATATGGCATTTGCTCAAACAGTAGCCATGCATGCAGTCCCATGCACAGCTGCAATAATGTGGCAACTGGTTTGTGCTGATGGTGCTGCAGCAGAATACTGTGCAGACCCATCGCGGCTTAGTACAGTCTCCCCCAGGCACAATTCCATTATAAGAGGTGCCTGCTATACTCAGGCTGGTAGGGCTGCAGACATGTGGCACTTTACATTTCTTTCGGTTTGTGCACAGGTTAGCTTTGCCCTGGTGCTTACCTGAGGTCCTTTTGCTGCACCGTCTCTCTCTTTATTGCTGGTGTGTAGTTTTGCATGATGCTGTTTCTAGAAAAAGTGACTGCTCCTGGCTTGTTAGCACCAGCTGACCCCTCTGAAGAGGGGATGCAGCCCAGTGGTAGAAGATTCGTGTGCTTTCTATGCAGTAGGCCCTAGGTTCCATCTCTGCCATCTCCAGCCAGGGCTGGGAGGGTTCCCTGCCTGAAATCCAGCAGACCTTTTGCCATTCAGCATGGACAATATGGAGAGAGATGGACCATTAGTCTGATTTAATAGGAGGAAGCCTCTTGAATTCCTCCTGTGTGCCACTATGAGAGTCAGTTTGTAGGCCAGAAAACAACTAGTTCGGTTGATGTGCTGATGTACCTGTCATTGTACCAAGACTCATGGAGCTTATAGATGGACTGAATATAAAAAATAATACTGAAAGAGGGCTGTTAATCTTGCATTACATTTTTCCTTTTCTTTGGATCAGAGTTGGAACAAAAAGTGTTTTTGAAGGGAAGTAAATATTATAGGGCTCCATGTGGAGTTTTAAGATTACGTCTGATCAACAGAACAGATCAAAACTAATGACAATGTTTTAAAAGTGGAGATTTCACAGCCAGAAATATGAAAAATGTTCAATTTTCATAATTGCACAAGTAAGATTTGTTAGATCTTCCTAAAGGACAATGCAGCCAAATGATAACATTTCTAGGAAAAGCTTTAAGTAATAAGATGCTTCACTGGCTTTGATACTCTAATTACCTCTTTTCAGTGGTGTGTGTGCTTTATTAGGAATGAAAGCAAACCTTTCAACTCAAGAGCACTGAAAATGAGTGTGCTTAATAATTCATGAACTGAGGCTTAATTACTACAAAAGCTATTCAGAAATGACGGTTTTTCTAATATAACTTAAAATATTTGAGCTTTCCATTTGGATAAGAAAAGCATGTGCAACAATAAGCATCTGTCCGTCCAATACACATTTTGTGGTATAGGCAATAACATCACCTTAAGTTAAGGACTGATTCCACCGGGACTAAGTTTGTGAGCAGTCAATGAATTGCTTCCTTGTCTCCAGATCTGGAAAGTGCCATGAAAAATGGAAATGTTCCATTACATTTCCATGGCATGAATCCAGCTAAGCACCATGTGCACAATGGATACCACTTGCACACCTGTTTGGGGATGAACCCCTAGTGAAGGTACTTCCCCAGAGTGTGTGGTGGGACTGCACACACATTCCTCATGCATCAACATTTGCACTGGGACCATGTAATTGGAAGTATTGTCATTCCTGGAGTAGGTGATTAAGCAACAGGCATTTGAAAAAAATATATTTCCTATTACAATTTAATTAACTGCATACCAAATAATGGACCAATCTCCTTGGGGGTGAAGCTGTGTGCTGCTTAGGAAATGCATTTTCATAATCCTGTGTTTGCCATGCCAACACAAATGTGTGGAGAGGAGGATTTGTAGGGAAGAACTGACCAGGCAGAAGGGGGTGTTTTCCTTTGGGAAGTATTAGCATCATTAGTGATAGCTTGGTCAGTCAGTAGAGCATGAGACTCTTAATCTCAGGGTCGTGGGTTCGAGCCCCACATTGGGTAAAAGATGCCTGTGTTGCAGGGGGTTGGATTTAGCTGACCTTTGTGGACCCTTCAAATTCCATGATTCCATGCCTCATAACATTTAGTCTTGCCCATAGGAGATAAAAATAGCAGACCTCTCTCTGACACAGGGTTGCTTGTTAGTTTGTTAAAGGAGGGTAATGGGGTGTGTGTGGTCCCACATAGGGACTGGTCCACATCACATTGGCCAAAATCCCTGGCATCCCTCTTTGGGCTCAGTGTACCCAATGATGTTACATCTTCTGTTGCATTGGTCCTCACCTGTTTATCTTTGGGGTTGAAAATGACTCTCTGGTTCTGGCTGGTTTCTCAGCAAGACCTATTGTTCCCAGCAGTTCCTATTCCCAAATTCTCTCTGCCCCCCTCACCAATGTGCCTGCTAGCCATGCAGTTATACATTCAGCAATGATGTGATTGGGCCCCATATCACATAGCATGCACACCACACAAAGAACTGCTCCATTCAAGGTGGAATCCCAGATGGATGAAGATGCCGCCTCATGTGGAGCTGCTCTATACATGTGTATATAGGATTCCTTCATATAGCCATGGAAAGCATGGCCAGCAGTGCATGTGGCCAACACTTTTGTTGGCAGCAATGGGGCAGGGCTACACACTATGACCCCATAACCTCTACATGGATTATTTCAATGAATAAGGTGAGTTTTCTAACGTAAGAAGATTTTGCTTCAAAATCTTCAGCTGAACAAGTTTACTTTCCCCTCAGTAAGGAAGTACAAGTAAACATCACAGATCCTCCTTCACTTCCTTTTAGGCAACACACTCTTCAAGGGACGTCAAAATTGTGGCTGCAGCTGAAACAACTGTTCTTTCACTACAAAAATAGTCTAAACCCAAGAAGTAGTCAGTAGGTGTCCAATTCTGCCAGTTTCCACATCACCACAGATTAGACAGGACTTTTAAAAGTTCTACATTAATGCAGCAGCAAAGTTGCAGGAACTTGTGAGCTGAATCTTGCTGTGTAAAATCAATATGAACTCTGCATTAGAATCTTGGAAACATTCTAAATAAATCATGAAAGAATGATAGAAGAGGCACCATATACTACAAGCTCTGTTCCCTTCTTGGCTCGTCACATAAGCTGGTTCATATATTTTTAAGAGGACATGCCGAAACCGATCTTCCAGTCACTTGATAAAGGATAGAAAACATATTAAACTTATCACTCATGTACCCTACATTTTATTAACTTGCTGATGACTGCATACACTGAATGGAAATTCTTTAATAATGCAAAATGTCAAAGGATGCTCATTTACCACTGGAGTTCATTTGAGAACAGAGGAAACCATGTAGTGTGTTCCTGGAGTAAGTTTGGATCAAAAATTCAATAAGGGAAAGACACTGTACTAATACTTCATATATTGGGCACTGCAACTTGACCTCAGTTCACCTTCCTAGCCCACCAGTCAGCTCTGAAATAATCCTTAGCACTCCTGCCACATCACAGTTGCCAAGTTGTAGAAGAACATTGACCTGCTCTGGCAGAGACGGGGCTGAATCTAGACACATCAAAGAAGTGTTACTGTTGAAAGCTTTGTAAATTTAAACAGGGAAATCAGGTAGAGAAAAATGGGCTCCACGTCGCCATCTAGTGGCACAATGTTATATCGCACATACAACACATATAAAACCATTTTTCTTTACCAATCTAGCTGAGTCCAGGGTTCATCCTGGAAACCATATGCAGCCTCTTACCAGCTATATTAGGGTTGGTCCAGATTCTTTACATCACCGTTATGCTCCATCCTTGCGGGCCAACTTGAACAGGTGATTAGGGCTGCCCACCTGGCCTCATTATGTCAGGTGACAACTTCTAAGGGGCCCCTTTGAAGTCTGTTTGCAAGCAACCTGCAACTGGACCTCCCCCCCCCTGCTTCGCAGACAGTGTCCCCTCAATTGTACTGGGGAGACACTTAATGGACAACATGCAATTCAACTGATCCCAACAGGGTTGGCTGTCAGTGTCAATCAGCAGTCAGCCTGCCCTGCTTGCAAAGGAACAGTTAGGAGCTCAAAGAGTTTCTAATTATTCTTTTGGAGCTGTACCTTTACCTGCCTAACACATAAAATCACAGAATTGTAGAGCCAGAAGGGACCGTGAGGGTCATTTAGTCCAACTCCCTGCAATGCAGGAATCTTTTGCCCAACATGATTCTGAGATTAAGAGTCTCGTGCTCTACTGACTGAGCCATTCTGAACATGATGTCACAGGCTAAATTGCAACCCCTGTTAGAGCCATTTCAACTTGGCAAAAATCCCATTGAGAACAAAGTCTGGTAAACACGTTATTGGCAAGCACTACCCAATTTTCTGGGATCTAGATCACTTTTCAGCCACAGTAACAGATTACTCTCTGCACTGTTTTAATTAAAGCTAGTATATACAGCCAGACTGATTTTGTGTCCCCTATCAGTTATGCTACAATGCCACTTCTATAGTCATTGGTCTTTTATACCTGAATCATCCTGACAAGGCTTGAGCATACAGTCATGCAAACATAACATGTGGACACATGGAGGTAATTTGCCATGGTGTTCACATCACCACCTGAAATGTTGTGCTCATCTGTCCTATCTTGTTGAATAAGAAGAATTAGGTAATACATCTGCTACGGATGTGTGGTGCAAGGGTTGTCTGTATCTAGGCATAGTTAGGGTAGACTTTCTGGACACACACACACCACTACCAATACCCTTTAATGGGATAGGCATTGTCAGGTGCATAACTGTGCCACCTACCCAATCTACATAGAAAAATACCTTCTAAACACACTGGAATAGGATCTATTGTGCTGCTTCAGGTGTCAAGTAAATGGGGCCTAACTAGTCAACCATTGTCAGAATGATCTGAATTTGAAGATATTCAGAATCCAAGGCTTGGCATGGTTTGGCATAACTTCCTTGACTGACTGTCTGTACAAAGTAGTTATAGTAACCGAGTCTCCTTAAGTTCAGCAGATTTGAATGGTGTTGCGAGTATGTGTTGTATTAGTCTTGCTAATTAATCTACTGAGGCCAAAAGTCAATAATTTCTTATTTATGCTGAGAGATTTCTAGCTACAAGGACCATGGACTGAAAAAATAAGGTGAAGGTGTATGGCAGAGCTTTCCAAACTGTGTCTCGCGACATGTTAGTGTGTTGGCTGCAGTGTGTAGGTGTGTTGCATTAATGCTCCCCGTGTTTGTCCCAAGGCTGGAAATGGGTTAGTTTAATCTCTGGTTTGCTAGTAAAACTGAATTACTGTGTTGTGAAATGATGCATGTCTAAAAAGTATGTCACCAATCTAGTGTGCTCCCTGATGACCACCCCTCTTCTAAACACCCTGCCATCCAATCTTGTAGTTTTCATATTGTGCTGTTTTTTGAGGAAGCAAGCAATGAAATGTTGTATGGTTTCTGGACACCAATAGTTATCCAAAGATGATAAGAAAACCCATCCATTAGTTGGCGTTTTGCCTGTCGCCCTACTGCACCAGTACATAGGGGAAATCCCATTTGCCCTATGGAGAGAGTTTTGATCTTCATCCTTAGGGTTTTGTAGAATTATGCTTGTTAGCTTGTATATTATATCATCCATAGTCGTCATGTCACATTCCTTCAGGCAAGTACCAATTAATGCTTCTCATCGTTAGGGAGCCTTATGTTGCTCTGAACCCAACCACTTAAGAAAAAGTGAATAGCATAATGAAAAGTAGCCTTGTTGAAGGCTAGCAGCAAGACCTGTAACTGACCTGAGAACCTTATGAAGAGGCTGCATCAGTTACTGTTCCTAGGGAAACAATTGTTTCTGGTTACATATCCTGTAACAGCTTTCTAAGGTAATTCCCAAGCCATATCTCATTAAAGCAAGATCACGTGCTTCATTTGCTACAATAGGTGAACCAAAATACTTGTCAGATCACGTTGAGGTCCAAATTCAAGAGACTGTAAAAGTTTAACAGAAACATTGTGTTTAGAATGTATGTGGGCTTTCATTTCAATTGAAATTAAAGTGTTCCAACTTGTATTTTTGGTTCCTTCTTTGGATACACTGAATGACTATGTGTAGTACAAAAAAAAAGGGTTTAAATTGATTTCTCTGGGACTTCTGGTCAACCGCGCCATCTTCTCAGTCGGAGGTCCGTTCAGTGGAGCGGACCTCGGCACTTCAGAGGTGGGGGGAACCGCTCCAGCACAGCGGAACCCTCAGAAGAGCCCCAAATTGAGCATTTTGGGGACCCGACGTCTGGCGGGCGCCAAAAGCGGGCTCCCCCCTCCCCGGTATGGCTCTGTTTTGAGCCCCCGAGAGCAAGGGGGTAGAGCTGTGGCACATCAGACTAAGATCGCTAACTCTGACAGCGTGAAGCTGCGTGACTGGGAGAGCGCAGTAGTTGATTCTTCCAAGGAAAATTGTCAAAAGCAACAGACTGTGAGTACATTGATTTATCGGATCAAAATTAGGAAAATCTGGCCACGGGTGAGAGAGATAAAAAACGGAAGTCGATCTCTACCCACTGATTGACTGGGAAGCAGTAACGTGTCCCGAAGCCGTAAAGGAATTTGAAGAGCTTTAAACCTCCAAGGAATGAACATAAATTCCCCTCTTAGGAAGGGTGAAGGGGGGGAAGAGCCTTTTTAAAGGAAAATCCCTGCAAAAAGCAGCAATTGGGTCTGGGAAAAGCCTCTCCTTTGCCCTGGAATCGGCACCCCAGGAGAATCAGCAAGACCCTATCATGATGTCACAAAGGAATGGAATGTGTTTATTGCCTGGAGTGTGAACTGTTGCAATGGAGTGAATAGATACTTTTGACAGCTGGCATTAAAAACTGCAACTGTTCTTTTACTGAAAGGCTACAATAATCTAAAGCTTGGAAAAGGAATCTCTATGGAAACTTTTTTAGCCATTTTGGATACAATTTCTGCCTTTATGAGTTTCAAGTATAGACTCCGTTACTTCTAGTTCTCTAATCTCGGCTCTGCCCTTGAAGTTGGAAAGAATGTCAACATCCGGAGCTGCACCTGGTTTTCAACAGAGAGTACTAAATATGCTGTGGGAACTTACAAATGGGCAGCATCGGTTTAGTTTGCTATTGGAAAAGACTGAGAAATTAGTTGAGGAAAAGGAAGTTGGATTGGAAATTAAATAAATTACAGTGGAGGAAAGAAAAGATGAAGAATCGGTCCCTGAAGATAAGGCGATAGACTTTAAAGAGGAGAAAGAAGGAGAGAAAACTCAACAAGGCGCATCAGGGAACTTTGATACTGCAGGGATGGAAGAACAAGAATTAATTTTGGGACTGAATTTACAAAGAGGGAGGGAAAATGTGTTGTTTGGGGAATGGCAAGAGAGGGATCTTATGGAGTTAGGAGGGCAGAGGGAGGGGAGAACAAAAATTTGGGTGGTGAATTATGTGAGAACGGGAGTGGGATGAGAAATGAAATTGTAGTGGTTATAGGATTGAATAAATATGGATTTGAACACGGGCTGTATTATGGAATTTGCTGTATCGACTGGGGAAAAGAGACCGGGGTGAGGGTGAGGCAGGAACAGATGAAGATGAAGATGATATTTGAGAAAATAAAGGAATGAATAGCCATATGAATTTTTCTTGGAGAAGATTTTAGGCTAGGGAGGGTAAAATTATGATATGTAGGTGTGAATTGAAGAAAATGTTTATTATAGTAAAATAGTACCGTAAATGTAAGAGGCTCTATCCTGGAGCCTCTTGGTGGCAGGGGGAGGAGAGGGGGGAGGTAGGGAGAAGCTCAACTATAATAAGGACCACCTCACGACCGTCTGCCCCGGGACCTTCTCGTGGCAGGAGGAGGCCGGGGGAATGGGGGGATAGGAGGAGGTGGACAAAAAGTGAAAAAGAATTAAGAGAGGAAAGTTTTTAGAAATATAAATAGTTTAAAATAATTAATGGTTTGTTTATAAGATAATGGGGAAATTTTGGTGTATGAAAACTGCTAAGGACAAAATAAAGTTGTTTAGAAAAATATGAAAATCAGAAGGGTGAGAATCGAGGAAGTCCACAAGACAATGTTAAGTAAAATGAGGGTTAAAAATATTGATTTCTTTGCATTTTGTTATGTTTTTCTCTTTGTTATTTTTTTTTAGTTTATGTGTATGTGTTGTGAGGTATTTGTTTTTATTGTATTATGTTTTATTTTAAAATGAATATTTTTTTTTGGAAAATAAATACATAAATGGATTTCTCTGTTCTGTCACTGTCAAAGCGGAAAAATAGTAATCTTTTATAACTGGCTTTACTAATGATTTCAGGGTCCATTGTTACCCGGGGGGGGGGGGACGAACCTGGTATGTAGATATGAAATTGATCACTGTCTGTCATGGAGGCTGAACTACAAAGACAGCAGGAATAGGGGGGAAAATACAAAGGAAGTGTCAGTTTATCAGGCACTCAATACTGAGTTCTGGAAGGGTCAGATCACAGTGAGTGACAAGGCTTCTGGACACCAGAGGCAGAGGAGAAATAGAAGCTGCAGCCTGAGCAGTAAGCCAGAGGCAGGACCATCAGTCCTGTGATTATAGGTGGGATAAAACTGGCGTGGAAAGACTAGGGGGACAATTAATTCTGATAAAGCAATTTTAGTGGGGTTTTGTGTATGAGTGTCAGTCTTCCACCAAAATGATAGTTAAAATCCACCAAATTAACTCATCATTCATAAAAAAATGTTTGCAATCTTCGCTCTTACTTGAACAGAATCTGCAGATATCTCACGGCACCGATTTAATTAGATGTTTATATGCAAGCCACACAATTAGATAATGTATCCAAACAGCTGCAATGTGAAACCACCAAAACTCCTGAATAAATTTTCTATGCTGATACTGTTATGCCAACAGTACAATTTTTGTTCACAGTAGCTGGCAGTATTCATGAAACAACAAGGTTCTAAAATCTAAAATATCTTCGGTGTTCATAGAAATCAGAGAAATGACCAATAATATAAAATGTGAAGATGCAATAACTCAAAAGTCCTATAGATTTGCAGAAACATGACACTGGCACAGGCCAGAAGTGGAAAACCACTGTCATTAGGTCATAGCCATGGAGAACGATACAGAATTGTAACCCAAGAGTTTCAGAGTATGCTCCTTAAGATGCACGCCCCAACCAGCAGACATGCATAGACTATGGCGGGCACTCTCGCACACCTTTGTGTCCTCTCACTTGATTCTCCCAATTGCACAGTATTGACACACTAACCCTGTTTCACTATGGCATTGGTCTTCAACTGCTGGATCATGACTAGAGATGAGTGAATTTATCAGTTTCAGTTTCTCTCCATTTCTCACACCCCCCCCCCCCGGTCTTAAGCTCAGTTCTCCACTTTTTACACATCAGTTTGGGGATTTCCCCCCCCCCAATTTATCCTGAACATCTATCAACATTTTAGTGAAAATTTATTCTAATAGACTATTTGGCCTAATATACACAGTGGGTTGTGGTTTTTTTTTTTTTGCAAAGCAATTTCCCCTAATGCAATTTTGTATGTTATTTTCACTAATACATGATTCTTGCACACATGTTACCATAGTATATGCATTTTTTGTATACTGTACACTACTTGGCTGAGAACTGCAGTGCAGATTCTGAAGGATCATTGTGTCAGATGATGCGTACGCTACCCTCATTTTCTGAGCTAGGGAGAATTCATAATGGGCCTGGTGCACTGAACAGGGGTAGGCAAACTCTGTGCGCTTGAAATTCATAGAAAAGTAAGCCATATCAGTTGCTTCCGTGTTGTGGGGTCTTTATACTATGGAGTGCTCAGTGTAATGGTTAATTCAGCCTTGGCTGAGAATGTATTACAACATCAATTCACCTAATTTACTGTATGATATAGCAGTTCTGGTGTAATATGGCTGTTAGAGGCCTCAGTGTCACTGACTTGCACAGGTTATCAGCAATACATTTTTATAATATATATGTGATGTATAGAATTGTAGAGCTGAAAGGGTCCAAGAGGATCATCTAGTCCGATGCAGAAATATTTTGCCCAACGTGGGGCTCAAACCCACAACTCTGAGATTAAGAGTCTAATGTGCTACCCACTGAATTATCCCAAAACATTTTAGAATTAACTCGTGAAAAGAAACATAGAGCGAGAAACCATGTTGGAGCTTTGCATTCCATTGAAGCGAAATATTTTGAGATTCCCAATTGCTGCTTTTAAAACAATCCTTCCGGCCTGGCTCACTTCTCTGCCATCTCTTGTAATGCTGTTGCACTTGCCTGCTCATATGATTCTCTCATCACTGTTCAATGCTTCACAGTTCCTTTATGAAACAAGGTTGACAAGCTGAATCAATGTCCAAATTGCTCCAAGCAAATCAAGACTTGATTAAAAGAAAGAAAGAAAAGGCTGCTGCCTTATAAACCACACAGTGGAAATGCACAGCTAAAGAACCGAATTTATCCATTTCACAAGTTTTTGGTTATTAGAATCTTGGGACAGCTTCCGAATGTTCTGCTGTAACGCTGAGTGGGTGGAAGGGAATGAAATAAACACCCTAGAAGGATATGTATGTACAGAACTACAACGAGCAACTTGCTCCTCTCTAGCACACCTCATATTCTCCCTAAATGGTGATGGTAATTGGGCCGGGGACGGGACAACACAAATGTCCTGGGGATGGTTTTTCACTGCCAGGCAACGTGCAACATTATCAATGATTCTCAGATCACAGGAGTATCTGAGGCAATACAAAAGCAAGGCTGGTATTTAGGTGGGAAATGGATCGAGATGACAAATCATGCAGCCTGCAACGGTGGAGAACATAACACAAAGGCCCGGGCAGCACAAGTGATGGATGACAGATGGTACTAACTAATGAAAACTCGAGAAGACTCAACACTCCCTTAGCAATTATGTCAGATCTTCAGCCTAATTTGGATGGCTAACATTCTTTTTGTTCAAGCAAAGCATAACAGTATATTTAAAAAGACCCTCCCCCAGTTAAACAAGCTAATTATGAATATAAGTTGTGATTTTAAGGTGTTTTTTTTTAAGCCAGTGGTTGTGTAGAAGTGGCTGAAGCAGGACAGCAGGGGAGATATTGATCTACTGGTGGATCTCTGGGTGATCTGCAGAAGATGCCCAAGGATTCCTGACCCTCAGATATATAACATTAGTATCCACCCTGACCCTCAGATATATAACATTAGTATCCACCCATAAGAAATGATACTACTAAAACAAAGAAAGCTGGAATTGAAAACATAGCAGTCTCTCATCTCTTTTGCCTGACTTGCAGAATTAATTTTTGGAAACCATTTTTATATTAATGTGACCGTCGTATTTCCACCCCTTGTACTGAGCAGTCTCTTTATAGTCACGATGAGTCCTGCAAAATAAGGTTTCTGCCCTCCTTGCCCCCTCCTGTTCATTTCAAGCTTGGGATCAGAGAGCAGCAAGTAATAATAAGAGCCTGTTTTATTGTCTCTTCAGAAGGGAAGTACTGGAGCAAAGCATGATGTTAGGTCATATATTTTAAAAATTACTGCTGAAGGTAAGGGAACAGTTACAAGTTTTAAGGCTGTTTATGATGGGGGGCATGGTAATACAAATCCCAAGGATGATCAGTCTAAGGCAGGCATCCCCAAACTTCGGCCCTCCAGATGTTTTGGACTACAATTCCCATCTTCCCCGACCACTGGTCCTGTTAGCTAGGGATCATGGGAGTTGTAGGCGAAAACATCTGGAGGGCCGCAGTTTGGGGATGCCTGGTCTAAGGCCATAACCCTAGCCACACTTAGGTAGGAGTAAGTTCCACTGAACATTCTTCTGAGCAAACATGGAAAGACAAAATCAGGCTGTGAGGAGGACTGTTCTTGCTTTCTGCTGTGTTCACAACATAGGGCTAGATTAAACAAATGGGTCCTGCTGGTGGAAGCCTGCGCAAGGACTTCAGCTAGGGCAATTGAGCTTTCCCCCACTCTTGCCCCCTTGCATGTCCACCACTGGCATGTGGGGTCAGGAGAACCCCCAGAACAGCACATGGGAGTGGGGTGGGGTGACAGATAGGAGAGTTCATTCCATCAAACCAGCTGACAGAGTGATCCGCTTATTGCTACGTTGAGTTCCTCCCATATGTTTACTTTTGGGTGTGCTTTGGTGGTGGCTAGTAACATTTTGACTTGGTAGGACTGCAATTTTTCAGCTTGCTGTTTTTATCGCAATAGGACTTGCATAGTTCTCATTTAGGAAAGTGTGCCATATCCTATTACACATGTGCAGAGCCCCATTGCCCCTTTCTCTCTAAAAACAAAACAAAAAAGCATCCATTATTCTCTCCACACTAGGGACAGGGAAAGAGTTTCCCTGTACAGTCAAACCTCGGTCTACGTCTACCTCTGTTTGCGACTGCTTCGGCGAGCGACCGCCACGGACCCGGAAGTGTTTACATCCAGGTTCCGTGGTGTTGCATGTGCAGAAGCGATCTGCGCAGCGTGTGTGTGCGCAGAAGCGTGCCTTCGGGAAGCGACCGCCTCCGCGGTTTGCGGTCGCAAACCAAGGTACCACTGTAAGAAAGGGTCTTAGTATGATTTCCAGATAAGATTTAATTCATTTTTTTAAAAAGGGGGGTTAGTCATATCACACGACAAAAAGTTTCTGAAGTCATGTATTGCTTACATCAACACATCCATTGCTAAAAAAACTTAACGAAAAAGCTTTTCAAATGTGAGGAAAACTTGCTTCCAGCTGCTTAAAGTTTTCCTCCACCCCAAAATCAGTTTAACCATTCATTATCCAAAATGCTTGTTCTCTAAATTAAAAGAACAAAGTATGCCAACCAACAGACAAAAAATTGCTTGTTTCCTCTGAGCCAGTGCATGTTAGAGCATAGGAGACCATATCTGCAATGCATGGCTCAGTCCTGAAAATGTGAACTAATAATCTCTGTTCATGTACATAGTTAATCAGTGCCAGACTAATCATAATTTTGCACTGCTCAGAGAATGGGGTGGCATGTAACAATACTCTGGAACTGCATGTGGCCCAGATCTAATAAAGGGCCTAAGATTAAAAAGGAGGGAACCAACAAAACCTTTATAGAGAAGAGGGTCCACAACCTGAGTGTGTTATGGAGAAGTTCCTGTCTCATATCTCAGCCAATAGCACCTCCAAAGAAGGTGGAAGGCAGAGCAAGGTTTCTACTACTCAGGGATGGGTTAACACTCCTCACGCACATCTTTCGTGTGAGTGTGTGTGTGTGTGTGTGAGAGAGAGAGAGAATGGCCCCTTCTGTCCCCAGCCCAGGCCTCACCTACTGGCATGCAGCTCCCAACCATCCATCCACTCCTGCATGTGACCTTCTGGAGCACAAAAGGTTGCTCACCCTGACTTGGGGGTTTATAAATAACTGGCATTTTGAATTGCCTTCAAAAAGGAAGCCAGTGCAGATTAAACAAAATTGGAGTGAGGTGTTCAACTATAGGGGCCTTTGCCACCCACACTGTGAGGCCTCCGATGCAACTTCTGGTGCTTTGTGAGGCCCCAAAAGTTGCATCAAAGGCCTTGCAAGGACTTGGAGGTTGTGTCCAAAACCTCATGAGGCCTCTGAAGCAACTTCCAGGAGAAACCAGAAGTCACAACTGAGATATCACAGGACCTTGGAATTCATGTCCAAGGCCTCATCAGGTGATACCATGCCATGCACAATGTGACGTCATGACATCACATCACGTCACGTGTGCCGTTGGGCACTCATAATCTGGGGCCCAAGTTGGCGTCCCAGTTCAAATTAAGATGATATAACTATGAGTTTTTCTAAGTAAATTCAGGTTATGAGAAATTTCATGAGAATTTCTTTCTAAATTAATTTCAGCTTTAGTGTCAGAGGAGCAAGTAAAAGGTGCATCTTGAGTCATTAAGGACTGTAGGATTTGTGGCATGATGTGCATGCAATTCTGCAAACTCTGAAGGTGACCTGGTGCAATGATTAATAATGAGACAATCCTATTAATCTCAGTCTTAGCCAAAGGTAGGACGAGTGAATAAGAGATATCTCTGCACTTTCCAGTCCTAAGGACAGGTAAGCATTGCACAGCAACTTTGTTCTGACAAATGTTCTAATAGCTAATAATTCTTGCGGAAGGAAAATAAAATGATGTTAATGATGATACAAGAACAAAAAGTGCAAGCTTTTACAATTATTTTTAGGCTCATAGATGCATTTTGAAAGATTAGGTCCCCTAAAAATGCTGTTGGATTTTTATAGCAAGAATTAATTGCGTGCTCCATATCTTAGATTTGGTAGTTTAAAAATGTTATTGAGAAAATGTATCTACCAGAATACATAGTGAGGAAGTCACATAGGCAGACATTTTTTAAAAGACTAAGAAGCCCTGCTGCTGGCAGTGGGAGGTTTGGACTGCACTCTAAGGCTGCAATCCTAACTTCACTTGCCTGGGAGTAAGTCCTATTGAATTCAGTAGGATTTACTTCTGAGTAGACTTGGTTAGGGTTGCACTGTAAAAAAAAAAAAAGTAAATACAGAGAGTGATAAAATGCCACTGATCAGAAATTTAATGGTGAAGGCATGCTAAGTAGTGATAGGTTTGCTGACACACTACTGCACATGTCGGTACACAGCTTGGAAAAGAAAGAATACGGTAGTAGCATTACAGCCATCCATACCTGCAGGGATCATGTTAGTCTATCATATATAGTCTACAATCTGAGAAAAGTTGAGCCATGGGAAACAAGAGGACAATTATTTGATTACAGCACCTTGTACCCTGTTTCTCATATTTTAAGACATACCCATAAAATAAGCCATAGCAGGATTTTTAAGCATTCAAGGAATATAAGCCATACCCCGAAAATAAGACATAGTGATAGGTGCAGCAGTAATGCCGGCCGCGGCAGGAGGAGGAGGAGGAGGGAAAAAATAAGACATCCCTTGAAAATAAGTCATAGTGTTTTTTTTGAGGAAAAAATAAATATAAGACGTGTCTTATAATATGAGAAACACAGTAGTTTTGTTGTAAAAAGTGAGTAAACAAAGTCAACACTAAACCTTTCACCTACTGTGGAAGCTCTCTAGAACAGTGGTTCTTAAACGCCCCATGGACAACTTGAAAATTGCTGAGGGTGTTGCCGAATGACCTGATGTTTGAATTCCATTGAACTCAAATTGTAAAATGACAAAGGCAGCAACAAAAATACAATTAAAAATCAATATGAATATTTAAAGGGATGGATTTAACCACAAGTCCAAAGACATGCCACAGAGCACCTGCATGAAACTCATGGACCACTGGTGGTCCACAAACCACAGTTTGGGGAACCTCTGCCATAGAATACTTTGATCAGTGTGGAAAGGAAGCAGGAGCAGGATGTGAAAACTGCTGTGCTAGACGAATTTAATCAAAGTTGGGATTTTTTTTTTGGTCCAAATGCATGTTACTCAAATTCTGCCTGCCTGGGCCTTTCACTCTTGAAACTGTTTTATTTAGTTTAAGCAAGCGGAATGCAGATAAGTAATAAAGACTGCTAATGAGCCTCTTTCCCCAGGAGCAGAATAATCTTTGTTGTGTGTCAGTACAAGGTAGTCAGCCTACCTTAGCCCTATAGACAGTAACTATCAGACCCTAGCAGATTCAAGCAAGGACCAATCTGCTTGCTATTCCTACGCCAACAACTGCCCACTGTGATGTCTTGCCATGCAAAGATACTTACCTAGCTCTTCAGGGGGGCAGGTACCACTCTACCCATTCTGTCAAGGGGATTTTATCACCCACAGGAGCAATAATAAATAATAAATCTGGGCTGACCATAAATTATTGTAAATCTAGGAGTATAAGGTTTCTTGGCAACTAACATTGAACCACACAGTGCACTTCATTTGCCAAGTTTAGGATTAATGTTGCCTCTGAATTTGTAACTTCTTCCCTAGAGCAGTTGAGGAAAGCCTGCATTGTTTCAGTAAGGTTCGGAATTCAGCACCCCTTGTTTCCCACCAAAATTGGAACAGATGAAACTACTTGCCTACTGAATCAGGCCTATGGTTCCTCTGGTCCACAAATGGGAAACCTGTGGTACTCCTGAATTTGTGGTACCATCTGTGTCAATTGCTGATCATTGGCTATGCTGCTTAAGGCTGATGGAAAGTAGAGCCCATCCCTGCTCTAGACAAGCATTGTTTATCCAACTGGATAAGCAGCTGTCCAGGGATGAAATAAGAGATGTCTCCTGACCCTGCTATGTGGTGCTGAGCTGAAATGCCAGTAAGCCACAGTTCCTGCTGCTGGTGTGGTGTCATAGCATCATAAGGAAGCTTAATCAGACAGAGGACAGGAGTAGGCAGTCTATTGACTCAGCCCATACATCTTCACTTGTAGGGAACAGAGTAAGCAGTTCCTAATGCAAATAATCTAAAAATGTTGGCAACTGAGGAATCTGATTTGTTTACGTAGGAGAATCGCAGTGGTTCCAGGGTATGGTTTTTTTAAAAAAATTAAGATTTGGAAACCTTTTCCTGCTGGTTTTATTGGTTTCTCGTAGGCAAATGTAATTGCGGTCGAAATGTACTGAATAATTAAATATTTCATTTTTATGGTGCTTCACTGCAGTTTAAAAAAGTAAATGCTAATTTCATGGTCTTGTGGTTTCAAGTGTCCTAAGCGGTTTCATTTAACTGATTTTCTTGCATGTATAAAAGCAAACATCAGATCATAAATAGTCTGCACAGGCAAGGAACTGCAGTGGATTCTAGGCAAGTTAGATGCAGTGTCTTAAATACTATCTGCAACAAAGCACAGGTATTGAAAAATAATGCAACTGGAACGAAATTGGCCGGGAGAGAAAATAAGGTTCTGCTCTCTTGATTTGACCTCTGAGGAGAAAATGGCTCAGAATGGATTGGATGACATGTACAATACATTACTAATTAGGCAATTAGGATTGCTTTTAAGATGTGGAAATTGCAGTCAGGCTTCAGAGATATAGTACTATAAATGCACATTTTAAATAACTCCCTGCTTTTCAAGTTGTTAAAATTAAATCAACTGAGAAATGTGAACCAGGTGTGATTATGTTGCAGCCACACATAATGTGTGTGGGGTGTGTGTTTTTTTTGGGGGGGGGAACGCATGTGCATGTGGAGGAGGAAGGATTAGCAGTCAGACAGTCTCATGCTCTCAGTTTGGAGGGGCGGCAATTCTGGTAAACAAAGACCAACTATATATTTGAATCGCTGAATAAAAGTATCAATAAGAAAATTGACTAAAATCCTCTCACACTTTACTTCACCCAGTGGGTCTGTATGGTCATTGATGTATAGATGATGCTACAAAGCTGCACTGGACATAACAAAGTAAAATGGGTTAGGGAATTCCATCAACAATGGAAATTTGCTTCCTACCCTTGCTAGAAGCAGCTCATGAGTACACATGATCATCTCATTTCATCCTCACAACATTCCTGTAAAACAGGCAGACACACACTATTTCCTGAGCTTTGTGACTGAGTAGAGATTTGCACCTAGATCCCCCTAGTCCAGATTTAGAGCTGTGTCTCTATTTTAATTTAAGCTGCTCCACAGTAAAAATGTGATAGAGGTTATTTACAATTTACCATGAATCAACCTTCTAATGTTTGCACTATTGCTAAAATTCACTGCAGTGTTTCTAATTGGTATCAATCTGTAATGAATTTATTTTTCCTAGTGCAAAATATGCTTAAAAGTTACCAAAGAAGCAGAACTGAATGCAAGTTGGTTTTTTTCTTCTTCTAAAAGGCCAAGGGGATGACTACAAATCTGTAAATTCCACAAGGGATTTTCTGATATTCCAGATTGTGGAGATTTGAACATGAACAAAAGAGACAGAATTTTTAGTGCTAGATTATTATTTTTAATGGGCAAGTGCCTGATTTAGAAGTGATGAAAACATTTAGAAATATCAGATGCTTTTGAATTGTTTATTTAACACACAACAGGAACCAAACTAACCATTTGTTTTTTGTGTTAGAGATTATCTGTTCACTGACTAGCAGGGAACATTATTCATTTTTTATTAGTTTAAGAATGCCAAACTAAAAAAGATACACACAAATATGCTTAATTCTTCCTTGCTTGTTAGACTTCGCTAAGTCATATGTACTATATAACAAACATGTATCAACTACCAGCAGCAATGCACAGTAAACATCATGAAAATACAAAGGTATTTCCCCCAAGGGCAAACCTGCTACACAGAATTTATGGATTCCTTTTGAAGGATGTTGGACTTCAAAAAGTGACCAGTGTCTAAAGGTGCCAAAAGAAAGCCCAGATATTAGGACTATACGTGCCAGTGTGGTCCAGAATAAGAAGCAGGACAAAGAATTGGTGAATTGTAAGAAGTTACATTATTAGAAATTATCTAATGCCAGGACTTAAAAAACCAAGGGTTGCCATATTATTTTTGTTGAGCTTTTTTCTTCAAAATCTCTGAAAATAAATAAATGAAGTTTTCGAGCTATTTTTAAGGAAAATCGCAAACATGGGCTGCCATATGCCCTAAATTACCACAGGACCAGATGATGGGTTAATGTGATGTATGAACTGAGCCATAAAAGGTAAAGGGACCCCTGACCATTAGGTCCAGTTGTGACCGACTCGGGGGTTGTGGCGCTCATCTCGCTTTATTGGCTGAGGGAGCCGGCGTACAGCTTCCAGGTCATGTGGCCCGCATTACAAAGCCGCTTCTGGCAAACCAGAGCAGCATACGGAAACGCCGTTTACCTTCCTGCCGTTTACCTTCCCACCTATTTATCTACTTGTACTTTGACGTGCTTTCAAACTGCTAGGTTGGGCAGGAGCAGGGACCGAGCAACAGGAGCTCACCTCATTACGGGGATTTGAACCGCCGACCTTCTGATTGGGAAGCCCTAGGCTCTGTGGTTTAACCCACAGCGCCACCCGTGTTCCGAACTGAGCCATAGTTAGAACCAAACTTTGCTTTAACGTGAACACCCAGCACACTGGTTTATGCTGCTCAAATGTTCATACTTGGTTCTTCACCTACTGCTGGTGCACTGCTGGGAAACTAACCAAACAAACCTTGAGCATATTCTAATATTTCTGTTGGAAGCCACCCAAATAATTATTATTGAGCAGCAACCAATTTGCTCCTTTCTTGCTGCTCGTGGTTTGTCTACAGAGATACAAGCCATAACCTCAGGTTGGGATGTCATGACAAGACACACTCTGGCTTGTTTTCTGGCAGTGCAGGGGGAATAAGAGCCAAGGATGAGTACAGTGAGAACTCTTCAACTGTGCGTACCACATGCTGTGTTTCCACACTGAAGAGTCCATTTTAACTACGGTTTAATGGGTTGTGAAAACCAGGCCGTTGTGCATACCCTGTCCTCTTTTCTCATAGGAGTTCCTTAGACATGTCTAAAGAACTTGTTCAAAAATGTGCTTTTGTGAAGAGAGTGACACAGAGAAAGGATTCCTTCAGAAACAAAAACCAAAAACAAATGCAGCTATCTTTTGAATTTCACTCTTCTCTGAATATTGCAATACAGTTGTCCAGTCCAAATGTGTACAAAAAAGTGCAAATTTGGGGAAGGTGCATACGTTAGTGAAAATAATGCAAAAATGCACTATATTAGGGTGAACTGCTTCCACAAAAATGTGTATAAGGCAAATTTGCATTCAGAAATGTATATTAGAAGAAATGCACAATAATTCACTTGCTAAGAAGCAGATTGTTGTTTGGATAAATTATAGAAGAGTAGATAATTTGAGACAAGACAGAGGAAAATCTCTTTCTATGGAAAATGTCACACAGCTATGTCATACAGCCATGAAAGCTATGCAGTTCAAAAGTGACCATGATTGAGACGATCATTCATAATAAAAGGCAATATACCCAAGGAGGAGAGTCACTTTATTTTTATTTATTTTTTATTACAGATGAGATGGCTGGACCATGATTTTAATAATCATCCCAAGTGAATGAAGATATTATTATACAAGATTATTGGTACGTATTTCACATTTTCTCTAGGGATTTCCCTTTTTAATTTGCAATTGTTATTATCAAGTATTTACACCCTTAAGAAAAGTACTTTGGAAATTGGTCTCTTTTTCTCCTTCTAAGAGTGTCCACAAATCCTAGGTAATACTGGAGTACAGTAGTTTAGAACTTCTGAAAGTGGATCTAGGTTACTCAAAACGAGGGCCTATTGAAGCAATCCCATGTCTACTTTCCTTTCCTCTTCCCAGCGGGTAGTAATGATAGTGTGACGTGACACAATCACATTGTGCAATTTCCCTGCCCGCTATGGTAGCCAGTGATGTGGACCAGGGCCAAATAAAGGCATAACATGGTGTGTTTTATTACTCCAGAAAGGGGAAGAGGAACTAGACAGAGGACAAATATTTCTGGTACCATCTAGTTTAGTCCCACGCAGGGAACAGCACTATATGAAAGATTATACAGTATAAAGCATTCTACAGACATTAAAAAAATCTTGCAGAGACCCAATTGCATGAGGAAATGTAATAAAACTATGGTGTGTCTGAAACTAGAGAGCAGAATAATCGCAACCCCCTAAATCTTTTTCTTCCTAAATTTACACACCACCCAGTATCTACTGAACAGAGGACCAGCATTGTATATACCTCTCTGACATTTTATAAATATATAATGAAAGGAGAAAGTATCAGTAGCAATTTTGTTCTATTAGGGATTGGACTGGAACAAGCAGAAACAGCCATCTAATTCTGCCATAAAGTGAATAATAACTTGGGCCACAAATGATCTGAAGGGATTCATATGCTGTTTCCTTATCTATCCCTCAAGACATTCTAGTCTCTGGATTTTTCGCATTTTCATTTCCCCCCTCCTATACGCCAGTTACCTATAATCATTTGGTGTTGATGGATGCAAAAGAAAGAAACAACACTGACAGGAAAATATATTGCTTCTATTTGCAGTAAACATCAGTGAACTTTCCCAACATTCTCTTGAGGGCAGTGAAAAGGAACTGCTATGTCACATTGCCTTTTATTTATGAAGAGAGGAGATCCTGCAGTTACGGTAAGTACCAAAAATGTAATAAATAGAGCAGGGGCAAGGGAGACACCGCCCTCCAAAAACTAGATAGACAGAATTGCCCCCTCCCAAATATGTTGCTGTCTGCCCTTGATTGAATGCTTGACAATACTGATGGCAAGATCAATACTGACATATCAGCTCTCTTCTATCTGGGGAGCACAGTTACCCTAGTCTTGCCCTGTGAAGTGGGGCCATCAGTGGGAAACCACTGTTCCCTGTCCTCCTTACTCAAAGGAGGCTTCTGTGGTGTTTGTGCCTGGTCGAGCAATGAGGAAAGTAGCAGTTGACCAATATCAGGTCACGTTAGAAAAGACCTAGAGCTACACTTAACAATTTATTTTGGTAGAAACTAGCATTTTTAGTGTACCTGCCCCCCCCCTGTGAAATACACTTAAATTGTGACACCCCCGTTGCTTCTCTGACTGGTATTCGGTTCCTTCACATGTATGACCCAATTCAAACAAGATCAGACAGGGAACTGTATGACATCACAACACTATATATAACCAATCTGATGGGCTACTTGGGTATTACTGAGGACAATGTAAATGAATAAACAAACATTTCTTGAACAGGTGCGTCGCAATAGGGGGGCAGGGCACCCCGGGCTCCGCTCTGTGGGGGGCAGCGCAACTGCAGGGTCAGCAAGGCACCCCCTCCCTACTGTGGTGGCGGCACGACTGCCATCGCGGAGGCCCTGATGTTTCTGGCCTTGGGCTAGAGAGCAGCGTCAGTGGCGGTTGCTGATGCCCCTCGCCGCTCCGCTGCCGCCTGAGTAGAAAGAAGACAAAGCGTGCGGCAAGCCGATCCATGGCGCGCTTTGTCTTCTTCCTACTCAGGTGGAGGCGGAGCGGAGACACCCCTCACTGCTCCGCATGAGTAGGAAGAAGCACACGTCGCACTACGGAGTGGGTTGCTGGTGGCGCTGGAGCACTGCCCCCAGCAACCCACTCCGTAGCGCGATGCGTGCTTCTTCAGGCAGAGCGCTGAGAGACGCCCCTCACCGCTCCGCCTGAGTAGGAAGAAGCACACGTCGTGCTACGGAGCAGGTTGCCGGTGGCGCTGGAGCACCGCCCCCGGCAACGCACTCCATAGCGCGATGCGTGCATCATGTCACGTGACGGACGCCGCCCGGTGGGGTGCCTTCTGGTTTGCTGCCCTGGGCAGCCAGAAGGCTAGCTGTTCTTGAAATAGTGCTGAAAAATTGCCCTGTTCTTGAAATAGTATGAAAAATTACCCAAAAGGGGGAAATACTCTTCAGATTACTGAAAATCTTTGTGTGTCCCCCCCCCGAAAAGGGGGGGGGGAGAAGCAAGTGTTTATTCAGGTCTTTTAAAAAAGCCTTTGGATTATTTGTATGTGCTTTTAAAAAATTGATATTCATGGTATCAGAACATGGTGAGATCTTGAGGCTCTGGTGTCAGGTTGACTGCCTTTTGCTCATTCTGAGCTTACACCTCTGCTTAACAAAATGTGAAAGCAACAATATGACTGTGCTTTGTGAATATTTGATAGAACTGTTAAGTACCTCCGTTTCCATTAAGAAATTTTCAAAACACAACATCCACAGGATGTAATTGAGAGCGGAAGGAATTAGCAGAGTGTCCTAAGGCACTTACCTGGCCGATGTGCCTTTGGAACAGCCATGTTCGTCACGCGTCCTGCATCCTGAGGTTTGGGAGGCGATGCAGTAAACCTGCATATCCCCGATTCGGATGGGGTGCTTGAGGTCAGGCTGTCTGTATATTCATTAGTCCCTGCCGTAAGCTGCTCTGATGATGTGTCTGATATGAAGCATTCCGTGATGGTAAACTTGGCATGTCGCAGCTGCTCTTCCATCTTGGCGTGTTCATAGGCTCTTGCCAGCTCTTCATAGGTGGAGGAGGCACTTTCTGTGGAGACCATACTGCTCCTTGCTCGGTCTAAACACCAGAAGGGGAAAGAAAGAAAGAACAGGCAATCACATCAGCATGGAGCTCTCTCTGGTGGGTTTTTAATCCACCAAAGTCCACTACATTCACCATTTAGCTCTTGCCCACTAGTCAGCTTGGGCAATAAGAGCATACTGGTATAGCAAGGTAAAAAGGCTATTAAAAAAATCATGTTTTATGTGTGGAGGGGGAAAAATAGGTTATTCAGCAGTGAAAGAGCTGTAAATATTGTTGTTTCCATTAGCAGCTTTCCCCCTTTATGATTCTAGATTTAGTGTTTGCAAATTCGAGACAGAAGGGATAATTGCAGCCCACAGAGAGCAGTACTTGTTTTCTCACTCTTCAACACACATTTCATGTAATGAAGCTCCTGTGGTGAATTGTTATTGTTGCACATCACACCAATCTCAGAGAGGTGCAAGATTCCTGGGTTTGCAGGCACATACCCAGGGTTTGTGTTTCCTTTTAGAAATGAGGCTAGTGGAGAATGTTGCCTCTTTATAATATATACAGTGGTGCCTTGCTAGACGAATGCCCTGCTAGACGAAAATTTCGCTTAACGAAAGGATTTTCTGATCGGAGGTTGCCTCGCTATACGATGAGGTTTTCTATGGCCACCGCTTCGTCTTGCGAGCGTGGCCATAAAAACCTCTGATCAGAAAATCAGGGCATTCATCTAGCGAAAGGGGAACCAGCTGTAGCATGGAAAGAAGGCAAAGGAAGATCAGCTGAGAGCTGTCAGCGCCTCTCAGCTGATCTTCCTTTGCCTTCTTTCCCAGCTGCAGCTGGTTCCCCTTTGTGTTCCGCTGGTCTCTGCCCTGCTTGCCTTCGCTGAGAAAGCCGGGCGCCTTCTCAGGGAAGGCAAGCGGGCAGGCTAGGTGCCCCTCGCTTGCCTTCGCCAAAGTTGTGCTCTGTGTCGGGGAAGGCATGCGGGAGAAGGTGTTCCCCCGCCGCCTCCTCTCGCCCCGCGCCACTGGCACGGGGCGCAACTTCGGATGTCTCCGAAGTTGCACTCCGTGTTGGGGGAGGCAGGTGGGAGGCGGCGTTGGGAGAAGGTTTTCTCTCGCCGCGAAAAGCTGGCATGGGGCTTGACGGTGGTGGGGGAAAGGCAGTGTGTGTGTGGGAAAGCAGAGGATCCTCCGCTCCCCACCCCACCGCCTGACAGAGCGCCCCCCGGAGCTGAAGTGCGGCGCTGCGGGGGCTTTTCGCCATTTGCCTTCCCTGAGCCAAGGGGGAGGCAAACGGCAAAAAGCCCCCGGCCGCAGCACCGCACTTCGGCTCTGACACTTCCTTCGCCTTTCCCCCACCCTGCCCAACAGAGCCGGATCCGACGAAGCTTCTGAAGCTTCGTCGGATCCGGCTCTGTCGTTGGCAGCAGCGGCGCTTGCTCTCTTGGCTCGGGGAAGTGTCTGCCTGCCTTCCCCGAGCCAAGAGAGCAAACGCCGCCGCCGCCACCAGTTCCCCCGGAGCCCATAGGAACGCATTAATTGACTTTTAATGCATTCCTATGGGAAACGGTGCCTCGCTAGACTAAATTTTCGTTGGACGAATTGAGTCCTGGAATGAATTAATTTCGTCTAGCGAGGCACCACTGTAGTTTATTTACACATATATACAACCTGAGCCTACAATGGAGGAGTTCATAGCATTAACACCACAAAAGGGTCTTGTTTCTCAAACGGCCTTGGATTCAAACAGACATGAAACACTGCTGTCAAACATTGCTTTCTGTCTCCAACTCTCTAAATTCAGGCTTCTTCCTTCTAACTAACAGCATGCTGGGTCGGGGTCCCACCCATTTGCCACTCCTCTCAGAGCCCTTTCCTTTGTTTCCCTTAATGGCCCATCACCCAGGCTATCACCTCAACACAGAAAGCTAGCCTGGCTTATAATTTAACACTTGCTGGATCCAGGGGTTAGAAGGATCTAGCATACAGCCTCCCCCCCCCCCAAACCCTCATAACATTATTTTTATAGCGACACAGACACAAAATATGGCCTGCAGGTTTCCTGCTTCTGTTTTGTTATCTTCTTGTTATTTACATAGGAAGTTGCTTTACACCAGGTCAGGCCATCAAGCTCAGTATTGTCTACACCAGGGGTCAGCAACCTTTTCCAGCCATGGGCCGGTCCACCATCCCTCAGACCATGCGGTAGGCCAGACTATTTTTTTGGGGGGGAAGAAAACCTATGCCCCACAAATAACCCAGAGATGCATTTTAAATAAAAGGACACCTTCTACTCTTTACATGATTCCTGGACCATCCATGGGCCGGACTGAGAAGGCGATTGGGCTGCATCCGGCCCACGGGCCTTAGGTTGCCTACCCTTGGTCTACACTGACAGTAGCCTAGCTATCCAGACTGAGATCTCTTCCTGCCCTACCTGGAGATGCCAGGGAATGAACCGAGGGCCATCTGCATGCAAAGCAGATGCCTTAACCCATTAAACTATGACCCTTCCAAGTCAATCTGCCCATTTCACACAATGTATCCCATAAATAGGTATTTTGGTCACCATTAACCTACCTGTAACCTGCTGTTGACCTGAGCCTAGCAAGTGAATAGCAGCATAACCACAAATGTGAATGTGTAAAAAAGGGTTTGGGGATTCGGGCACCACTATCATTAACCATTAATAGGAGTTGTGCAGCTGTTTCCTCCTGTTATCAGTGCATTATTCAAAACATAAATTTAGTCGAGGCAAATGAAGTTATATGCACAAAATGTATCCTCATCTCACCTCCCACAGTGTTTCAGTGCTTCTTAAATTATCTCATTTCAGCTACTTTCTCATACAAAGCATACTGAGATGAGAGCTTATCCTCTTACACTTAGTAGATGGTTCAGGAATTGTAGATGGGAGGAAAATGTTTGGGTGGGGGGATAGGAGTCTCCTAACAGCTATCAGCAGCCCTAACAAACTACAGTTTCTAGGATTCTTTGGGGGGAAGCCATGGCTGTTTCAGGTGCTCTGATCCTGCTTAAATGCATAGTGCAGATGGAGCCGGACTTATCACACCATGGCAATAAATGCAGGCAACCCTGTTGCAGGAAAGGAAAGGCCTTAGTGGTCCATCCTTGGTGTGTCCTCATGTAACAAGGGAATGGTGAGTATCATACTGAACTAGCATTTTTCTAGTATAGTAATCACACTAAAATTCATTTCAACGGCATTATTTCGTCTGGTAGGAAGGAGCAAAATTTCTGTAGAATGTGGCTTTCCTAATAGAACCAAGGTTAGTATTGAATAAATCATATTTAAAAGCTCACATTCTTAAGCCTGTTATCATGAATGTTCTGTAATGATGAAATGCCTTAATAGAACTTTTAGATTGTCTCCCTCTTTGCCCCCAGGTGAGATTGTCTGGCTTGTCCATACCCATTAGCTAGCCCATAAAATAAGAAGGCTTGTTAGTGAAATGTTTTGAAAGCATAGCTGTATACCTACTGGAGTGGACCTTTCATACCTCCCAGCTATTGGTGTCTGGACATAGGTTCTTAATTGGCTTCAGATGGCTGTTTTGATTGACATTTGGTACTGTCACTTCAAGCAAGGGTTCATTATTGCTTACCTCCCTGGTTCTTTTACTGCCAGGTGGCCCAGGAAGGCAAGCCTGAGTTACTGTATAGCTGGCTAGCTCATTTTTTTCATTCATACTGAACAACTTCCACAAATTATTTTAGTTCTACATCCTCCCAGAAGGATGGTTTCCCCCACCCCCACAAAATTTGTTCCAAAATATATCACTGCCATCAGGTCTTCATGAAAATTTGCTAGGATTTTAGTGTGAACTTCTAATAGGGCTCTAAAGCAGTTCCCTTAGGACCTGCTGACTATTGAAAGAACTTCTGTTTATGCTCCATTCTGTATTTTCATGAACAACAAATATTACAAATGACAACATTCGCCAGTGTCCCTTCATTTAGAGGGGAGAATTCAACAATACAGTATTAGTATATGCACTTTTGGATGGGGGCATGGTCAGATTTTTTAATGACAAAAATTCAACCTGGCAAGTGGGAGCAAGTCTCAGGGCTCATGTACTTCCATGTCTCTCAGACCACAAGAAGAACACAAGGTTCAATCATGCTGTAGTCTTTGGGTCTCCACAACGCTCTCTGCCCTACTGCAGTCCTGAGGAAAAACCACCCTTTGTTTGCTTTAGGGCAGTGATTGCCAAACTTGGCCCTCCAGCTGTTTTGGGACTGCAGTTCCCATCTGGTCCTGTTAGCTAGGGATGATTGGAGTTCTAGTCCCAAAACAGCTGGAGGGCCAAGTTTGGCCATCACTGCTTTAGGGGAAAACCCCCACTGGTACTAATGGGAATTTCCTCCCAAAGCCAACAGCATCTTCAGAAGATAACATTTCCCCAGGTCCTCAGCACAGGAGAAAATTCCCCCCCCTCTCCAACTTCCGCTTGCTGCTATTAAACATGTGGAAACAGCTCTAAGGGTTAAATGTAAAGATGCATTTATAGTCATATCTGGTTGGGTGCTCAGCTAAAATCAAATACAGTGGTACCTCGACTTACGAAGACGATCCGTTCCACGGTGGTCTTTGTAAGTCGGTCTTTGGTTGTTGAAGCGCCTGTTCTGCGCGCACCACTTCTGCGCAGGTGCAGAATGCGCGCATGGCGAAAAGACTTCCGGGTTTGTCGACTTCGGAAGCCGAAACCCTTGGAAGTCGAGTCGTTCGGATGTTGAGGTACCACTGTATGCTAAATCAAATACAGCACATGTCCTGTTCTGATTACAGTGGTACCTCTAGTTACGAACTTAATTCGTTCTGGAGGTCCGTTCCTAACCAGAGGCGTGCTTTTGCTAATGGGACGTCTTGCTGCCACTGTGCCGGCGGCACACGATTTCCGTTCTCATCCTGGGGCAAAGTTCTCAACTCGAGGTAACTCTCCCAGGTTAGCAGAGTTTGTAACCTGAGGCGTTTGTAACTCAAGGTACCACTGTATAATATTGTCTTGAATCTGAAGTCTAGGAAGAAAGATTATACCTGTATCTTGTGATGGACTGACACTGTAGCTGTCACTTTCTTTATCCACTGACCCTGCTGCCCTGGGTGTTGGTAGCCTCCAGTCTGTAGTTAAGGTGTGGGCTGATATTGTGGGATGAGGTCTGTTGAGAGTCCATTGGCTAGCATATCTGTTGCGAGCCGTGGGCCCAGTTTTTGCATTCCTCCTTGTTGTAGGATCTGCAGTGAAAACACAGAGGTAATGTTGGCACTGAATACTTGATTAGAATTACTGCTGAGTGATGGAGCCTCATGATAGAAATGAATATCAGTGGGGCCTATCTGTAGGCATATACATTTATTATCAATTTCTATCAGCATCTATGATATATAAGTTTCAAATATATTCTAAACCTTTATTATTGCAAGTATGGCAAACCTTTGACCCTTCAGATTGTGCTGAACTACAACTCCCGTCAGCCCTAGCAAGCATGGCTGGTGGTCAGGGGTGAAGGAAATTGTAGTTTATGGAGAGTCAAATGTTCCCCACACCTGCATTATGGGTTTATTTTTCTTTGACAAAGCTTAATTGCCAGGCAAGTGATAATTTTTTGTATCATGTGGACTAAATGCTGTTTGAGGATTTTTAAAAAAGCATTATCTAGAAAACAGTAATTAAAGAATTGTGTCCGATGTCTAATATCCATTTATTCTTTTATTTTTATTTAAAGAATGGGCAGGTATGGATTTTGTGGAAAGCAGCAGGGAAAGATTTTTCTTTTGAAGCATCTGAGAGGGTTTTCATAGAATCATAGAGTTGGTGTTACTAAGACTGGGATATAACAGAATTAAAATATAAATTCAAACTTATTAAATAGGTTATTTGATTGGGCTCTTTTTATTATTATTATTATTAAAATAGAAAAGCCGCTTCTTTTACATTGCTTTGAAACTATTTAAAAAGGAGTGAGTTAAGGATAAGTAGTCATAGAAGGATTATTCATGATTCATCCCTTCTCATTGACAGATTGGCAGCCTTCTTACTTACAAAGGCATTTAAAAATGCAAACTGTCCTTATGTTGTTCACTGTTTGAGATTAGGCTAATAACCAGCCCACACACGCACAAAAAAGGGACAATCAGCAATAAAAATGGTGTCCCATCTTTTCTGTTGAGCAATGACAATAGCTAGATGAATAGCTCAGCAGAACAAAACTAGCTCAATTTAATGGTATGCCACAGCTTTATATATTGATTATGCAATGCATTTTGTAAACTTCATATACTCAGTGCCAAAATGTTAGGAAACATTCCACGCATTAGCAAACTCTACTGGATTTTTGTCAGAATGAAAAACTTCAGAATGATGTATCTGTTTACTCAAGATCTCTTCTGCGCAATGGGTTTTGTAAATCACACACAATCAAAGCCAAACTGTTGGGGAATATTCCAAACGTTGGAAAACTTACTGGATTTTACTAAATTTAAAAAGCTTTGACTATCATATTTGCTTGCTGATCAATATTTTACATTGCAACCTCACAGTAAAAGAAAACTTACAAGAACCAGTGTGGAAGACGGCAGATCAATTTATCTTGGTAGGGAAGGGAATCAGCAGCAACACATAACTCAGGTGTTATATTTTCTCTAGAATGCAAGGGCCTCTGCAGATGGGTCCAAAATATACTCATTATTCAAAGCAATGAAAAAGTGCTAGCTCTGATCCAGCACCAGTGAAGCTGCATCCCACCCCACATTATGTACTGGGGTGGGGGGCAAGACAAGGAGAAGCAGGGCAAGGAGAAATAACCCTGCTGTCAAACAGTATCTTCTTCCCATATTTTAAGGTATGTGCCAAGATATGGAAAAGAGGAACACGCAGCCTCCAAAGAAATGGAAGTGAGAAGCAGTGAGAGAGCAAAGACCAAGGAAGCAGAAAGGGCAGAGCAGAATAAATGAACTAGCGGTGCCCTGGCATAGCGCCACCCTCTCTGCTGCCTCGCCCTGTACCCACCTGGTAAGCAACAGACTTTGCAGCATATTTGTTTATTTTATATATTAGAACCATAAAACAAACTGTGTTTCAGACTTACTTGTTCCTGGCCGGGCGTCAGAAACATCTACCAGTGGTCCAGTGGCTTGTGAGACAGACTGGTAATGCACTGTGTGTGTAACAGTCAATGACTTCTGTTTCGATGTCTCCCCAAAATCAGCATCAGTTAACAAGACTGTAGATCGATCATCTGCGAGAAAGGCAATGACAGAGCAGAATATCTTAATGGTGTCCCACTTTTGGCTGATTTTCTAAGAAGAATGAATGAATATCACTTATATAGTCTTCACTACATCTTAGAACGTAATAACTTGGCAAATGAATTTTGTCTCGCCTTGCTTTTGTCCAGAGCTAATGAACAAGGGAAAAGATCTTTTCTTTTCAGGTGAGAAACTCCTCCCCACCACCACCATAGTAAGGACTAACATGGAAAGTACTGTTTACTTCCAGTATGAATAATGGCAAAAAGGCAAGATATAAAAGTGATGCTACTGTGATTATAGAAATCGCAGAAAAGTGCACTACTTGTGCATGCCATGTGCTTCTTTATGCACTGGCAGCTCCACAGTACATAATGGCATGTGCAGGGAAGAGAAATTATTGCCCAAAATGGCTCTGTAAACTTTCCCTTTCCCCACACAGACCTGCAGTACCCTATTTTAATAGTATTAATATCAACCCCAACCCCACCCCGGGAGTATATTATCTCAACAAATACCATTTCCTTCTGATTCGAGTTGATAGCTTTCCTTTCCTTTTAAGCTATAATTAGATATAGGGTATTATGAGTTAAGAAAAATAAGCAGTTTAAATAGGCAGCAGAAAACATAAAAAGATGGGAGTGGGTCTGTTCCAACCCTACAGGAGCTAATGGTGAACCACCCACTGTCACTGAAGCTTGTACAAACAATCTATTTCTATGCATCGTACTATCAGGATTGACACACTTAACTTCCACCTACATTGCTGCAGTCACTACTGGGTATTCTTAATAGCAGTAAGAACAACAGGGAATGCAATGACTTTTAAATTTGTTTCCAGACAGGCTGCCAACGGTGGGACAATCAAGTATTTCCTAAACATATCCTCCTCCCCACCCCCTGGATAAGAAACTATTAACATGAAGAACCATGCATAATAATACTAAATATACATTTTGCCCAAAAAAGGTATTAAGTAGGATGAACACAGTTCTCCACCCCTGGCAAAAAGAGCTGCCTCTTTTCAAGTTGGTAATAAAACCTCTGGGCAGTGAGCCATGTGGAAGCTCACCAAAGGTCTGGATCACGGCTCGCTACTTTGTGTTAGACAGAGCCTGTTGCAGAAACAACGATCAGGTTGCATCTGCCGCAGCCACACTTTTAAAACATGCCCCCGCCAAAGTATCATGGGAACTGTTGCTTGCTAATGATGCTGGGATCTGTAGCTCTGGGAGAGATAAAAGGAGTATATGCAGCCGGCATCTGCACTACAAACTCTGCTGTCCATGGACTGCAACACAAGGGTAAATCCCCCCCCCCCCCGTGTGATAAAGCTTGGCAGCAGAGAAACAGCAGAGAAGCAAAATTAGGGAAATAAACAAAGTAGAAACCAAATGCAGGATTAGCCACTTTTAAAGTGAGCCCTGCCATCGCTGCCCTTTTCCAAGAGCTGGATCATTAGGAGTTCTGTGTTCCCGCTGGATGCCCTGGCTTAGCAATTCTGAAAATCTGGGTTCACAAGGTGAGCCACCAGTGCTCAACTTTAGAAATCCTGATCCAAGGAATGATTTGTGTAGGGATTTTTCTGACAGCAAGGTCAAGTGCATAAACTGTATTAAGGGATGAGTCTATACTTACCCAGAGGCCTGCTGACCAGCACACACACACACACATACACAGAGGTCCACTAGTGGGTTAAGACTTATGTACCTAGAGGTCCCTCAGAATACAGGTGGAAACAGTGGTGGCTGGTGCCCATTGGGAATAATAGGGCGGAAAGCAGGGAGGCTGACAGTAAGGTGGGGCTAGAACTGATGACAGGTGGAGTCAACTAATTCTACTTTCCCCCCTTTTTCCTCCATCCTACAGAAATCTACACAAAGGCAACACTGATAGACTGACAGTCAGTGCCACCCCCCTAAGCTGATTGTAAGTTAGAAGGCAAGCAGGTGGGGACTGTCTGTTGTTGATGGGGCGGTGACCCATTTGCCATAATGGACTAACTTCCATGGGGTGGAAAGCTTCACTAGCACAGATGTTTCCCCAGAAGTATTCAAACTGTAGCGGGGGTTTGGGTTGGGGGGGGCGGAGGACACATGTAAACTGACCCAACCTTTCCCTTTTTATAGGCTGGAGTCAATGATTTTCTAAGGGAAACCAGGTCTTATGCTGCACAATAGGGCTCTTTGTCCCTTCCCCTCATTGCACCCCAAATTGGCTCAGGGTGGGCTTTGGGGAAAGCCCCAGAAGAGGTTGTGGGCTGAGGAGAAGGGAGATCATTCATCTGGCAAGCTGAAAGGCTTCTACTGACAGAATGAGCTACTTGGTGCTATGTTGAATTCCTCCCTGCATATGTATCAAAACCATCCCAGCCACTTTCTTTGCAATTTTCTTCCTGAACTACAGAGCTTGGTTTTCACTGATAACTTTTCCATTTCACATGCAGTACTGAGTCAGGACTGTTATCATCAAAACAAAAACAAAACTGTAAGAAAAAGTATTTGGAGGGGCTGTTTTCTATTCCGTAAATACCTTAAGAGAAACAACACAGAGCTAGTAAGATCCTCTTGTTATACAAAGCCACCTCATGAGCTTATTGCTGGCTTACCAATGGTTTCCATTGTATCCCTCTCTTCAATCAGAAGCTGAGCTCTGGGAATATCTATGTGCATTCTGAGCGTCTGCTGTTGCTTATTAAGTGTATCCGATGTCCTTGTATTTTTACTAGAAATCAAAACAACAACAAGCCAAAAAAAAGGGGGGGGAACAGGCATTAATTAGTTTAAAAGCAAAATAAATACTTTAGTCTCCTATCGCTATAAGTGGGGCGTTCAAATAAATGCTTTTCATTAGTTCTCCCATGTGTGCATAAAATATATTAATCTAATGCTGAAGCTTAGGAAAACAGGAGCAACTGGAGAAAATAAACCTTTCCCCTTGAGATTTTTTGTGAAAAATAGAATCACAAACTCTTATTTCTCCCTTCCTTCCATTTCTTAAAGACAAGACTAAAAACCCCTTTGATCAATCAAAGGAAAGGTGGGTTTTATGGCATTGCATTCTTACCATATATTGGCAATGACAAATATTAATCAACAGAGAAACTGGACATTTAAGAAGTGGTTATTTATTTACACTTTTATATGGATTGCAGTAATTGCTTCTGGTTCGCTGTTCTCCTTCAACACACTTTGCATTTTGTTCTGTTGACACTGCAATAATAAAATTTTAAGAAAGCAATCCAACCACTGTTCCTCTACTAATTCCCAGCATTGGGGGACAGAGATAAGAAACAATGAGTATATTATCACCAAAGCTATTATATTCTCATTTTAAAATGTGTGCACTAGAAAATTAGCTTCATAACTCATTCCAAGGCAAAGAATTTTATACACACAACCCTCTATATTAGAGGTGCAAAGTAACCAACAGAATTGCTATATATCTGTAGCACTTGGAAGCAGTTTGATCTGTACCATCAATGAAGAAAAAAGAGATGGTACTGTTATTTTTAATTGTTTGTTGAGAAAAAAGAACAACTGGAAAAAGTAGGCCACCCCAATCGTCTAGCTTATGCGCTGTTCTCACAGCCAGAACACTGAGAATGATACCCCACATAATAAAAGCAACTACCGGTATGTTAATTTGCTTCAACATCCCAGTGCTGCTTGAAACTATTGTCTTTTTCTATTGGTGTGAGTTCATCTATCAGTCTTGACTCTCCCCTATGCCTTGTGTGCTGCATGCCTTTTTTTCTTTAAATAATTAAACAGAGCACCACGTGACAGTTTATCTATTTGTCCATTCTTTGTCTTACTACAGGGGTAAGGAAACCCTTCTCAGCCCAAAAGCAGGATCAAGAACTGGCCCACCCGCCCATGGGCCATGTTTGATAGGTGGGAGAGACTGTCAATTTTTCAATGCACCTGACAACAGGTGACAAATTCAAAGAGGTTTGTCATCAGTATCAATTAGCTGACTGGTGCTGACAGACCTTTTGAAATCCGTTTTCAGATACAGTCTAGATCCAAATCACTGCAAAGGAAAAAAAAATTCATTTGCAGGCACAGTTTGAGGCAAGCCATGTCTGCAAATGGACAACTTCAAAGGGTCTCACCATCAGCAACAGTCAGTTGATTGGCACTGATAGTGAGCTCCTTGGTAAATGGATTGTCAGAGCCAATCAGCTGATTGGTGCTGACAGCATGCCTTCAAAGAGGTGCAGCTCTCAGTGAACCCTGCTTGCCAAGGTAGGATCAGGAGTGCTCTTTAAGCTCCTGCTTGTTCCTTTGCAGCTGTGTCTTTATCTGACCCATATGCAAGGCTCCATTCGATGTCAGATGTGAGCCTAGTGGGCATGCTTTGGGGGGAAAGGCTTTACATGAACCTTGTCTGGCCTAATTAGCCGGCAGGCTCCCCACTGATGTCTTATTAAAAACAACAACAAAGAGAAATATTTAAAAAGATTTGCAAACCTGTTAGACGGATTTCAGGGGAAGAGGGGTGCATCTAAGATGTTACAGGCTTTAGACAACCAATACTGTTCCTAATATAGCTGGCTTCTAGTGCAAATATGCAGAGCTATTCCTTCCTGTCTTACGTTGTGGAATGCCCTCTCATCTGAGGTGCACTTTCACTGACCTTGATTTTTATTTGTTTTCTATGATTGGATTAGTGATGGTAACAATTATGTTGCTTTATTTATTGGATTAAACTGCACGAAATCCACCCTGGAATTGCTTGGAGAAGAGTAGACTATAAATACAAATATCAAGCAAACAAAGAAACACCATACATGGTACTCTGAATCCATGCTCTTCAGCAGAACTAAACTAACCACATACCTCCTCCAACACCACACAGACTATAACTTGGAAATCTATGTTGAAAATTCCTTAGAATATTTAAATGGTATGTTTCCTTAACACATGCTATGCATTTTGAAAAAATCCCAGTCCTGATCTCAGGTTGATACTCCTGTATCACAACCAAACTGACAAATTGTACACATTATTCTTACCTCATAAGCATTTCAGCCAGACTCTTTGCATCTAGGGAAAAACGGGAAAACTATTAACACTGCATAAATAGCTCATTACTACTGCATGTTTGTTCAATTAATCCATTTGTAAGCATTGTTGTCTATTTAATATTATTTTTCCTGGTGATGGGGGACTGGATGTGGAAGAAGTAACTGAAACTTAATCCAGTAAAAATGGTAATACTGCTGGTCGATCAAGAGTTTACAATATACAGCCTTGATTGGATGGGGTTGCACTTCCTCTGAAGTCAAAGGTTTTCAGTTTGGGCCTGCACCTCACTCTTTCATTTCTTCTGGATGACCACGTGGCCACATAATTACCAGCTTCAGCTGGATGTCATGCCCTTTACTGGCAAAGACTGACTTGGCCATGCCCACTCAATGCTGTAGAACTGCTAGATTCTATTGTAATATGCTTTATGTGGAGCTGGCCTGGAAAACCATATGGAGCCTTCAAATAGTAAAAAAAGCACCAGTGTTTTTGTCAGGCCAACCAGACAAAGTGTATTATTCTAGTTCTGTATGGTTTATGTTGGTTATCTATTAATTTCCAGACTCAATTGAAGGTACTGGTTCTTACCTTAAAGCAGGGACGGGAAACCTGCAGTCCTCCAGTTGCTCTTGGACTCCAACTTCCATCTTCTCTAGCCAGCATGACCAATGGTTGTAGTCAAAGACATCAGGAGGACCACAAGCCCCACATCTCTGCCTTAAAGTCCTCAACAATTTGGGGGCTGAGTACTTTATGAACCACCTTCTCCCATGAACTCTGATCAACTTCTTAGGTCCCTCCTCCAAATTCCTTTCTCCTGACTGAAGCTTGGTGGATGAATACACAGAGTGGGGTCTTTTCAGTTCTGCTTTCCCATTTTTAGAGAAGAGTTTGGGGGAGACCTATGACCACAGGACTAATTTTCATGCCACTACTTTTATTACTGATGCTGTTACGTTCTATTGGATTATTGGTTTGTTTTGGATCATTATTATGCTTAGGTTTTATTATCACTACTACTTGCCAAGGAATATTTTTAATAAAGAGACACAAGAAATAATTTGGAACAAATAAAATAATGAGTGCATATTAGAAAATATATAGTGCAACTTATTCAGAATTTGCAATCAATCTTATAGCAGCATAGTAGCATGCTTGTGCCAAAAAAAAACTGATATGAAAACAATATATATCCTGAAAATGGCTACTGTCACACATCAGGTGCTGAATTTACTTCATCTTTCTATTAATTTATCATGTTTGTAAAAATTAGATACTTTCTGAAGCATGCATGCAATTTATCTGGAACCCCCCCCCCCCCCGTATCTGAAAATTTTCTATTCCTTAACCATTTCCTCCTGGGATTACTTCCTGCTTTACGAATCCATATACTGTAAAACACTTCTGATATTCTTAACAAGTTAGCAAATGAGAGATGTCAGTGTTCCCCCCACCCCGAAAAAATTGTCCAAATTAATGTAACAGCAGCATAAAGGTGGTTGTTTCAACATCACTTCTTTTGTTGTCTTTGAAACTTAAGAATCGGGAATAACAAAAGTTGGAGACAGAGTGGGAATTATGTACAACTGCATTATTGATAGGTAGTACCTCATTCTTATGACAAAAAACAAACAAGATCTCCAATAGTAAAATATCTGATATTGTAAAGAAAACAAAATTCACCAATCTCTAAACTTCAAAAAAATACCTGCCCATTATTTTTCTCTTCGTAAACATAAAGGACATACTGCTGTGCGCTCTAGGCCAGGCATCCGCAAACTGCGGCCCTCCAGATGTTTTGGCCTACAACTCCCATGATCCCTAGCTAACAGGACCAGTGGTCGGGGAAGATGGGAATTGTAGTCCAAAACATCTGGAGGGCCGAAGTTTGGGGATGCCTGCTCTAGGCTCTCATTTGTTTCATTGTGCTGAAACATGCAGATGTTTAGGGCAGAGTTGGCAGGGCACACAACTTAAAGGGCATGGGTACACAGCACAGTCGCAGTCACACATTTAGAAAAGTGTGAGTCCATCAACTGAAAAGGGATTTGGGGTTACAAGACAAGGAGAGTTCAATCTCCATTGAAACAAGTATGTACCGCAGTGCAGCAAATCAATAGACAATGTGTTGATGCTTATTTTAACCAGGTAAACTGGGTACTACAGGGCACTTCTTACATTACAGAAATGGTCTGAACCTTGCTCAGCAGAACTATCCAAGTGGTGGCCAACCTGTGGCCATTCAGAAGTTGTTGGACTCCATTTCTCACCAGCCCCAGCTAGCATGGCCGAGAATCAGGGATGCTGGGATCTGGAGTCCTAGAACAACTGGAGGACCACAGGTTAGCCATCCCTGGTCTGTCCCGCTCCCCTGAGAAAACTGGCGGCTCTCACCATATGGCAAATATTCACATTGTACGCTTCCCTGAAAAGCAATCTTCTTCTCAATAATGTTATAGTGAGTTAGATGGAGCTGCATAGAAGCAGCAGTGATACTGCTGCTGTAACATACAAAATGGACACTACTTGTTACAAGCTTCTGACATCTCCTTAATCTATATATACAATCTCAGCTAGACATTCTCGGTGAGGTGACCAAAATACATGTAAGCAAGTAAGGGGTGTCCATTCTTACCTCTGAGTCTCTTCAGTCTCTGTTCCCTCCTCCTCCTTCTCACAACCAGCAGAAGCACAAAAAGCAGCAAGACCCCAACCAAGATACAGGAAATGGTCACCAGCATCTTTAGCCCTTCATTGGTTGCCAGACCTTCCTCACTTTGGACAACTGACTTAATGAGTGGAGGGATTGTACCTGGAAACAGTGTCATGACATTAGATGCCTATCAATGAAGAGAAAAGGTTGGTTTTTAAGTGACTACGGTGTACAGAAGCTCACCTGTAAGAGGTTTAATTAATTAGGAAAGCTTCATCACACTAACTTTTTATGGGCTATTTTAAGGCACACCTGTCAACTCTACCACTTCTAGTGAAGAGGCAAACTAGGAAATGTTAATTGCCTTGAAATAATGTTGCTCTTTTTTATAAGTTCTCTTTCAACAGATGCAAAGTGAAAAATGTGCACCCTTCAATCAAGCCAATTAAATTTCATGCCAGAGGACAATTATTGGCTTGTAATGCTCAGCTCTTCTATCTGAGGAGAGCGTGGCAAGCTCCTGAGATTTATATTCCTGAGCCAGGAAATGTGAGTTTCAGTGATATCACTAAGTCCCACTCTTCCCTGGAGTTACCAAGGCAATAATAAAAAGGGATGAAAAATGGCAATTGGGAAGTTGCCCAAGACCCTGACTCTCTGCTATGAAGGTTTCTGGATATGCTTAGAATCTGCATTACCAATGAGAACTCTGGGAACTGTAGTTTTGTTTTTCTTTGTATTAGTTCCTCCTAGTTCATTGAAGAAAGGGAGTACAGTTCCCAGAGTTCCCACTGGGAATGCAGATTCTGACAAAGCATGGCTTTTCAAGCACTTCCAGCCACCATTTCCATAACAAAAGAGCCTTGGAAAACCTGGACCTCTTTGCACATCATCTTATTCTTTTCAAGGTAGACAATCTAAATTTAAACTGTCCTATTTCATATTTAGTCTTGCAAGCAGATCATTCAACACATTTGAACTAAACAAGTGTTTAGTTCAGAAATTGTAAATTGAATGTAATAATATGGTTTATTCCTATCTTATTATATAAAGTCTGTAGTAGATTCCTTATAAAATACCCAAAGCAACATATAATAAAGTGTTTAGAGCATTACAATATGACTAATTTTGGGGCATAACCCTTTCTTCTGTGACTGCTGCTGGTAATGTTCACGGCATAATCTCTCCTCCATATTCTCTCTCTCTCTCTCCTCTTTCCCTGCCCGAGAGAGAGAGAGAGAGAGAGAGAGAGAGAGAGAGAGAGATTATTGCTGCATACCAGCCTTTATGTAGGAGAGGAAGTTGGTGCATGTGCCCATTCCCTTACTGGATCCATCCCTACATCTCCTCCTGAGGGCTCCAGTTCTCAGGTTATTCCTGCTCCTGGGTTCCTAGGAGGACAGCAAGAACTGGATCATTTCAGGGGACACAAGCACATCCCCACTCTTACAAAATGGCTAATGATATCAGCAACACAATTCCAGAGTACATAGTTTGAAAACTGTGCTATTTAAAAAAGAATGCCAGCCCTAAACCTCTGGTGACTGAGAACTGAATATCATACTAAGAGATCTCAGTTATTTGCTGGGCATATAACACATACAACCTGTTTCCCCTAGAGCTGGGCTGAAATTTCTCTCTCTCGCACACAAACAAAATAAACAGAAAATTAGACACCTAAGAATTTTCAACTCAGCACACCTTCCTTTTTCTTATGAGTGAAATTATGGGCAAACATTTCACTATATTGTGGAATAAATTGTGGTAAAGTTGACAGGGGCCACATAGCATTGCTTTGGGGACCAAAGTTAGTACCAGCTTCTCCAAGCCCTGCGTTGAGTTTAAATTGCCCAGGGAGGCTTCCTTGGTGCCTTTGTTACATATCTTTAGGCAACAGGCAAAGACATTCCTCCTCTCTCAGGCCTTTGGCTAATTAAATAATCAATGGCATTTTAAACTGGGGTGTGTGTGTATTGTTTCATTAGTTACTATGATATGTATTTTTGTGTTTTTATAGAGTAAACAGCTCTGTGATCCTCAGATGAAGGGTGTATTAAAAAAATAAAACATCCTGGTACAATACAAATAATTTCTCTTACACCATAGGGGATCTAGAGGAAAGCACTTTGACTTGGGTTTGGATCCAGTTCCTAAGACTGAGAATCCTTGGTGCCAGAACAAATATTTATGGCGGTTTAAGGGTGAGGAGGAACCCCAGTCAGGGCATTTGTTAATGTGAATTGCTCAGATTTGTTTTGCTGGCACAGTGGGAGTCATGGATTGAATGGGAAGCCTTCTCCTTCACTGGAACATTGCGCCAAATCAAGCTGTAATTTCATTGGAAAGCACGGCTATCAGAGAAGCCTGCCATACATTTGTACAGCTCCTTGTGATCCCCCCTCCCCTCCACGTGACAAGAGGCAGATGGAATTTCAGGCTGTAAACACCTTTACTGTTTTATCCTCTAGCTGCTGCAGATGCCATATTGCAGCACACAAAATTAAATGGCTCTTAGATTATGTAAAATTAAATTATTTATGATCATTCTTCATTAGGCAGCAATTAAATGAATGCACTTACTCCCGTCATAGTTGAGTGTTGCAAATTTGGCCTGCTTCTCTGCACAGCCGGCACTGTTACAGACCCTCATCTGTAGCTCATACCAGGTTGCCTCCTGAAGATCGTACACGATGTATGATTTGGTAAGAGACGTTCTCTGGGCTGTTGTCCACACTGTGGTGCCAAAGGGCCTGTATTCCAGAGTAAAGGAAGTGATTGGACAACCACCATCATTCCAGCCAATAAGGTTCAACCTTACTCGAGTGGTGTTAATACTGGCAAAGAGTTCTTGCTCCTTTGAAAACTGTGGCTCTGCAAGAAAATATACATGTAAATAGAAAGAGTTATAATAAATAGATAGCAAAACAGAGAGATTTTCACATTTTTCAGATGGAAGACATTTAACTTGCAAGATGTGAACACTAATTTTTTTTATCCTTATATATGAATTAAAAAGTCAGCTATCTGTACTTTCTTATCTGCCAATATTTCTCCTTTTTCAGGTCACCACAGAGTTTATGATGCAGATATGTGCTGGGATGGGAATGATGGGGTCGATGATAACATCCAAGAGGCACTGTGTGTCTTCCAGCATTGGCTTCAGTGTACAATCCCAGAGATGCGCCTCAGCATCCCTTGAAATATTGCAGAAGTTGCCGGGGGTGCAAAATTCTACAACTGTTCACTGCAAGCAAATGCTTCACTTATTTTTTTAAAAAAAATTGTAATGTTTCTGCTTACGCAATGGATCTTTGGCTGCAATGCAAATCCACTGTGGGTTGTAATCTATCACTTGAAGAATAATGTTACAAGAAAGTGATAATTGGGTCTATGATAATAAATAATGGCTGTTTCAATCTGTAGGTGGGCTTTTAGCAAGGCTATATATTCTGGTCTAACAGGACCACTCTGATTCTTGCATTAGAAACTACAAAGTTGCTTGTGTGGTTTATCTGTGTCTTTGAAAACACAGAAGTGTTTGTGTGCCTTGCTTAGGTAAACAAGAGAATCCTGTTAGACCAGAGGAGATAACTACCGTGAGCTCCCTGTAGCCAAGAGCTTTTGCTGCTTGTTTCTGTTTCTCAAAGGTTGATCTTATAGTGACTTTAATCATCAATGGACATCCAGGTTTGCCAAAGTCAGCAGAAAGAGGCCATGCAGAGGTAGGTGCTGCCATTTCTAAGCAGGAGTAGCTGAGGTGTATGGACAAGGCCTAGTTTATGTGGCACACATACATCAAGTTTGCAGCAGACTATCGCAAGTTGCTCAAGCCAATGACTGATGCCTGTACTCTTGATCCCCCCCCCACAATGAAAAGTAAGTCATCTTTTCATTGGATTTATGCATGAAAAGAGGGCTGAGCTGGAGGCTCAGAATTGGCCTCAATTCAACTGCTGCTCACCTAAACCCTCTACTGCATGGGTGTCAAACACAAGGCCCGGGGGCCAAATCCGGCCCGCCAGACCTCGTCATGTGGCCCGCCGAGCGCCCCAGCCAGCGGGACCCAGCCGACAAAGCGCCGACAAACAGCTGGGGCCTGAGGGGGGGGTAGAAAGGCGGCCGGAGCAGCGCTGCGTGGAGCGCCCCGAGCCACAGCAGGAGAAGGAGGAGGCAGCTTGCCAGGTCAGCGCCCAGCAGCGCCGCACGGAGAGTGCCGAGCCTCTGGGACGCAGCAGTGCTCTGTAGCACTTTGAATCCTCCTCCTCCTGCCACGGCTCGGCGCCTGGAAACAGCTGCTGCTGTTGCTGCTGCTGCTGAAGCACAGACAAAGCACCCAGCAGCGCCGCGTGGAGGAGGAGGATTCAAAGTGCTACAGAGCACTGCTGCGTCCCAGAGGCTCAGGACTCTCCGTACGGTGCTGCCGGGCACTGACCCGGCAAGCCGCCTCCTCCTCTTGCCTCACCTCCACCTCCTCCTCCTCCTGCCGCGGCTCAGCCCCATGAACGTGAGCTCAGCAGCGGCTCAGCCTCATGAACGTGCAACTCTGAGGCTTTACGCACGTCTCCTAAAACGGACACCCGCTGCCTCACGCTGCACGGGAAATGTTTTTTGCCCCTGGTTCCCTTCGCGCTCTTTTCTGGCGCTGAATGAAGGTGGAGACCCCCCCTTCCCTTTCTTCCTTCCTCTCTCTCGTTCTTATTCTTTCTTTCCCTCTCTACTTCCTTCCTTCTTTCTCCCTTTCCGTCTTCTCTCCCTCTTTCTTTTTCTTTCCTTCTTTATTCCCTTCCTTCTTTCCTACTCTTCTTTCTCTCCCCTCTTTCCTTCCTCTCTCCCTCCTGCTCCCTCTTTTCTTTCTTTCTTCCTTTCTTTCTTCCTTCCTTTCTTCTTTCCGTCCTTCCCATCTTTCTTCCTCTCCCTCATTCTTATTCTTTCTTTCCCTCTCTACTTCCTTCCTTCTTTCTCCCTTTCCATCTTCTCTCCCTCTTTCTTTTTCTTTCCTTCTTTATTCCCTTCCTTCTTTCCTACTCTTCTTTCTCTCCCCTCTTTCCTTCCTTCCTCTCTCCCTCTCACTCCCTCTTTTCTTCCTTCCTTCCTTCCTTCCTTCCTTCCTTCCTTCCTTCCTTCCGTCCTTCCCATCTTTCTTCCTCTCCCTCATTCTTATTCTTTCTTTCCCTCTCTACTTCCTTCCTTCTTTCTCCCTTTCCGTCTTCTCTCCCTCTTTCTTTTTCTTTCCTTCTTTATTCCCTTCCTTCTTTCCTACTCTTCTTTCTCTCCCCTCTTTCCTTCCTTCCTCTCTCCCTCCCACTCCCTCTTTTCTTTCTTCCTTCCTTCCTTCCTTCCTTCCTTCCTTCCTTCCTTCCTTCCTTCCGTCCTTCCCATCTTTCTTCCTCTCCCTCATTCTTATTCTTTCTTTCCCGCTCTACTTCCTTCCTTCTTTCTCCCTTTCCGTCTTCTCTCCCTCTTTCTTTTTCCTTCCTTCTTTATTCCCTTCCTTCTTTCCTACTCTTCTTTCTCTCCCCTCTTTCCTTCCTTCCTCTCTCCCTCCCACTCCCTCTTTTCTTCCTTCCTTCCTTCCTCCCTCCCCTCCCTCTCCCTCTCCTCAGAAGCATAGGATGCTGCTTTATACTTCTGGCCCTTAAACCCTGGAACCAGGAGAGCAGCTCCAGTGAGTCAACCTCAGCCAGTCCCTTTGGTGAAGGGTGGTGGCTCACTGGCAGAACATCTGTCCTGCATGCAGAAGGACCCCAGCATCTCCAGGTACCAGTAGCTCTGCAAAGCTCCTGCATGAAACCCTAGCGAGCCTCCACCACCCAGTGCAGTTACCAAAAATCATTTTTCAATAAATTGTACAATAATTGCACATTTGAATATCTACTTGCCATTATTCTGACTATGTTTCTGCTTTCAGAGCTAGTTATTACTTACATTATTACAAAAAAACAGTAATAATTGAATGCAGTGACAATAATTTATGATAATAAAGAGTGGACACATAGTCCTACAGATACAACCGGCCCTTTGAGGGTGACCAAACTGCTGATGCGGCCCCCGATGAATTTGAGTTTGACACCCCTGCTCTACTGTCTGAAAGCATCTACCAATCACTTGTTGAGCTACAGGTGACATGCTGGCTCAGCCATTTACTCTAAATCTAGCATGACCTGCGGTTTCTCCAGAATGAAGCAATCAGTTTCAGAGCTTACATCTCTGGTGGCTCCATATATCCAAGAGTGCTACTTTTGAAAGGGAACCAGGAGGATGCAGTTAAGCAAGGATTCCAGTTAGGATCTTCAGGATTCTGCCTGAATGTCTATCTATATGATTTGACCTTAAAATTTTAGTTTTGGCCAGCAACAACAAAAAATCAAAAGTTTTGAACAGAACCTAGGGGCCACTATAGGATGGCTGATATTAGAGTTGTTGGTTTTGTTTCCAAAACTTAGCTTCTTTCTCCACTTCTTCCATACTCAGCATACTTTTCATATTCACAATCAGAATTAAGAAAGCATTTAGAGAGAGCCCTGGAAACTGTCTTCATTTTCCCACAATATGAACTTTGGGAGTGAGACCCCCAACGTGGCAAAATATCCAATAGTTAAAAGGATGTCAAGACTGAACAAGCAAACTGAATGTGCCAGACCACAAGACACTACAAAGCCAATTCCCTTGCAGTACTACATAATGTATGACACAGATAAGTGGCTATTGGCCTGTTTTAGAATCTAAATCATGCAACTATCACTTGAATAAATCATGCAACTATCACTAGATTAATGACACACTATGATTTCAAGTACCTTTCCCAAGTGTTTTGGCTTCTATGATTTCACTGATGCGTCCTGGTCCCACTCCATTCTGAGCAGTCAGCGTGAATTTGTACCATGTTCCACACTTCAACGTCTCTAAGCGATAGGAACGTTCACTGGGGCTAATAGGGAAACTGCCCCATTGCTCGCTGTTATCCTCAGAGTACTGCAGTATATAACCTGCCAAAGATGCAAAGATATCAGAATTAGAGTAGATGGTCAAAAGGTGTGAGGAAATATCACAGGAAGTTTCTACATTAGGGGTCTCCAAATCTATTCTTGACTTGCCGGCATGGTAACGTTTCTGGACTGAGACAATCTCCTTTGCAGTCAGAGAGCAAGAATGCTCCTGATCTCTGGTGCAAAGGATGGTTGTCTTTCTAGAGACCAGGAAAGGTACAGTGAGGCCAAGATGATAATTTTATTCTACATTGGATAGATTGGTGCTTGTCTTGTCTTCAGTGGATCAGATCCAGACTATGCTAGTCATACTTCAGTCCCACTGAAATAAATGGGACTGAGGTTAGTCATTACTAACTGGTATTGTGTGTTCCAGTGGGACAAACAGCCTGATTCCCCCCAGCTGAAGGTACACAGGGGCCCACGTGGTGAGCATTGTGACAGTGGGGTCCCCATAGGAAGTAGGCATGCCAGTAATTTGAGCATGTGGCCTACTGCACATAACTCAATGTGCAAGGTGCCACACATTCAAAATAACTGCATCACTGATTTTCCAAGTGATTGTATGGCTCAGAAACATTGCAGGGGTGGATGAAGTCTATATTAAACCACTGGGAATAGAACAGAGTACATTTTTACAGAGACTGCTAGGTAACCCCCAAGGACCCATGTTTCTGTCCTGTGAGCAAAAGCAGGTTGCTCTCCACTGAAGTAAAGATACAGGTAATGCTATTGAAATTTCATAAATGTATGTACCTCTTATCAGAAGAACAGCTGCTAAATTAAGTATATAATTTTAAGCAAAAGGGGAAGTCATACTGACATACAAAGTCCATTACAGATACATCTAGAATCATTTTAGGCCCACTTAGAAAAAAAAACAAAAAACTAATGGGCAGGTTATATGAAGACTGAGCTGGAGGAGACGAGGTTGTTACAACAATAACAAATTTCCCAATGGCATCATTTCCTTCCCCCCAAACAACCATCAAATATCTAACTATCTAGATGGAACTAACATTATTTCCTCTATGGAGGACTTTTTAAAAGAACTTAATAATAATAATAATAATAATAATAATTCTTTTAATTTATTATTTATACCCTGCCCATCTGGCTGGGTTTCCCCAGCCGCTCTGGGCATCTTCCAGCAGAATATTAAAATACAATGATTAATCAAATATTAAAAGCTTCCCTAAACAGGGCTGCCTTCAGATGTCTTCTAAAAGTCTGATAGTTGTTTATTTCTTTGACATCTGATGGGAGGGTGTTCCACAGGGCAGGCGCCACTACCAAGAAGGCCCTCTGCCTGGTTCCCTGTAACTTCACTTCTCACAGTGAGCGAACCGTGAGAAGGCCCTCTGTGCTGGATCTATGCCTACAGATTCTGTCCTCTGCCATGTTGGAAGGCAGAAACAGACAGATAACATAACTTCCCAACAGATTTGCACCTGTAATTTAAAACAGGTGGAGAATGTAATTCACTATGTAATGAAATTTCCCAAAGGACTGCTGAGAAAAATTCTGTCTCATTTAACAATCTACTCTGACTAAGACATTATCCGTTTTCTCTTAGAAGATGCTTACCCATATGTAACACCACAAGCATTAGTGCAGAATGGCAGATCTTGTTTGAGAATTGTAAGCATGTGTTCAGTTCAATTTAATTTAAAGTGGGCTTTACTCAATTGTGCCATAAGTTTCAAATAACCCTATTCTATTTTTCATTTTTCATTATTGTGTCAAATAAAAATAGACTGTTGCTATATCAGATATTTTTGGAGTATATTTTAAAGTTGTTGAGGCCAACGTCTAGTGCAATAAATTTAATGATGATCACTTGTACAAAACAGCTTCATCTCCAACAGTCACTGCTAGGCAGGAAGCCTGGATAACCTACCATTGCTTTCTCCTACACAGAGATCCTACATGGTGACCCACTACTAGGTATCAAGCTAGAATGTGTGAATCGCTTCTTTGCAATAAAACATTAGCACTGAAAAATCAACGTGGACACTGTTACCTCGAATAGAGCTGCCACCATTATCTCCAGGGATCCAGGAAAGAGTGATTGAGGAAGATGTGGTTTTGGACACAGTAAGCCTTGGCTGGTCTGGTGGAACTAGACAGAAGTAGTTAACAATTAGGGCATGACTTCAAACTATTCATAAAGACATCTATTGAAGAATTGTTTGGGGCTGGGGATAAAAAAGGCAAATCATATCTGTCAGCGTGTCAATTTGACATCTCCAGCTAAGACTGAAAGACGAGTTCTCTTTTTCTTAGATATGTAAATACTATATAATTTTATCTGTCATTTCTTAACCTTAACTTTATCTTTGCCTTTCCCATCACTACAATTCCTGAACAATCTCCTTCCAAGAAGCAGGGGAAACATATTTCCACCCCTCCACCCCATTTATTACTTGAGGAAACACTGTACACCCCCATCACAAATCACTAATGGGGCACAGCAATGCAGCAACATTTCTGGTGATGTCAGTGAAATCTCCAGAAAACTGACCATCGGTGCTAGTGTCAAGTAGCAGCTTTAAAAAATCACTGGAACTTTGTCCCCCTACCCCTTAAGAGGCCTGTTCTCTTGCAGAGTAGGAAACCATGTCACATTGCTACATTTTGTTGCAGGTCCCACTTGTAATGAGCACCAAATTCATAACCTAAGATTAGTCAGGGTGCTAAATTTCATTCTCTGGAGTATCCTCAGTGATGTAAGAGGAATTACAGGAACAATAATCAAAGTGCTTTAATCTCACAATTAAAAAAAAGGTAGTTTTCTTACCTTGCACCTGCAAATTCAAAATGATTTCATCTGATCCCCAGTTGTTAGTGGCTACACAGCTGTAATATCCCGAATCCTCTGCTTTCACAGTACGGATGACAAAGCTGCCATTACTAAAGATGCTTCTTCGCCCATCAATCATCACTAGACTGGGTGTCCCGTTACTACCTCACAGGAAACAAAATTCATACATTAAAGAGGTTACAACCAACATTACTCAGGAGTGGCAATTTATAAAAGCGCAGGAAAAAGCAATTCCCAAGCAAGAATGTCTCCTAGTTCTATAACAGGGTTAGCCAATGGGGTGCCACTCCTATCAGCTCCAGCCTGTGTGCCAAAGGTCAAAGATGACGGAAGCTGTAGCCCCTCAACAACTGGGGAGCGTTTCATTGGCTACTTGTTTTAGAGGTTGATAAAATTCATAAAGGGCATTTGAGTGTTTCCCACGACAGGACATCTATAAAGAAGAATATAGGAGGCAGTGATGGCAACCAACTTGGATAGCTTTGAAAGAGGATTGGAGGAGAGGGCTACTAGCTATGATAGCTGTGCTCTGCCTCTCTGGCTAGAGGCAGCCATGTTTCCAAATACCAATTGCTGGAAACCATGGGAGGGATAGTGCTCTTGTTCTGCTCCCTGGTTTCTCACAGGTCTCTAGTGAGAACAGGATGCTGGATGAGATGGGTCATTGGCCTGATCTGGAGGGCTGTTCTTATGTTCTAACTTCTTCCCAGCCACCTCTTTTGGGAAATGAGTCAGGGGAGAGAAGTTTCTGACCTTCTCAAGACACTCATGGTTTATAGAGGGGAAGAGGGGGGAGTTAGGGCTAGGGGCTGCGTGTTTTGAGGTTAGTAACCCCACACACCATAAGTTTCAGGAGCAAGGAAAGAAAAAATGGCACTCTTTTCATTTTACAATTCCCAGAACTGCATGCACAGTGCTAACCCCCCCCCCAAACCCCCTATGCTCAGGTTTCATGCTAACAATTCTCTATTGCTAGCACAGTAAAGGAACAGGGTGGGGAAGAGGTGTCCTTTATCCCTTTTCTGTTGCTGAGATTTAACCCCCCCCCCCAGAAGCCTGTTCTTCTACAGAGTAGGAACTCACTGCATACTGCAACATGCTGTTGTAGGTCCCATTTGCAATCACCCCCCCTCCCACCACCACCACCCTCATACAAAGTTGCTGGTTACCTTTCTTTCATCCATTTGACTGTAGGAGCAGGGTCTCCAACAGCCTTACAAGGCAGGATGATGTCTTTCATCCACGGGGTTGTTACTGTGCCACTGAAGGTCAGAATTCTGGCTGGAGCTGAGAAGTGAATCAGTAAAAAAGGATTAAAATGCAGTGGTGTGGCACTATATTCTTCAGAGGTGTGGCCAGGTGTGTGTGTGTGTGTGTGTGTGTGTGTGTGTGTGTGCGCACACCAGGAGAAATTTAATATTTAAAGCAAAAGTTAAAATGCTTCTGGCTACAATTATATGAGGCAAATTAACTTCAACCAACATTATCAGGCAGCTTAAAGGAGCACACAGAAAATACGATCAATGTCTACAGTTGAGATGGCAGGGGAGGGAAGGGACCCTGAAGGTAGCTGGGAATAAAAATCCTATTTAATTCCCGATCCCCTTGTTCTGTACTGGAAGGAATCTGTGAAGATTGCACATGTGCTTATGGTAAGTGGCCTTCAAGTATGGTGCATTTCAGTTGACATCAAAAGTACTCAACTAGCAGCATCCTTGTCCATTCCCTGCCCCCATTTGCCAACATTTCATAGAATCATAGAATTCTGGGACTCTCAATGACCATCTAGTCCAGCCCCTTGCAATGCATTTATCTCTCTGTCCTTCCATGTCCTTTGAAACAGCATAGAAAGAAGGATGGACAGAGATGGAAAATAACCCACGGGTGGCACTGAACTTAGTTTTAGTCAGAGCAAGCCCACTGAAATCAATGGAAGTGACTAATGCCTCGTCCACACTTCCTCTTGTCCCGTGCCTAGAAAGGATGGCTCTCATGGATTTTCCGCTTGCCCTGCTCCTTTCCCAGGGAAAACACACACTTTAGCTTTAAATCAGAATGAATGGCAATCTGCAGAAATCCCGGCTGCTGTTTGCTCCAATTGAGCACAAAGAAGCAATTTTCCCTGGGCGAAAGAAGAGGGACAAGAGGAAGTGCTGGATAAGCCCTAAGTTAGGTCCATCAATCACAATAGGTTTACCCTGAGTAAAACTCAGTTGAATACCACCCCATGTCATGTGTCTCTGCACCCTTCCTCCTAATTTTTCCTCTTTCCAAATCTACTGGGCTTTTTGTTGTTGTCCCTTATACAGCATTGACTTTGCATTCCAGGCCTGTGTATCCACGGCCCTTACCAAATCCATAAATAGAAAGGGTGGAGAGGGAAGGGATAGCAGCCATAATTGCTATGTTCCATCTCCATGGTCAGAGCCAGAACTGAATAACTGAATCACAAGTGGGCAGAGTGCTCTTGTGCTCATGTCCAGCTTGCAGGCTTCCCACAGGCATCTGGTTGGTCATTGTGAGAACAGGATGCTGGACTAGAAGGGCCATTGGCCCGATCCAGCAGTCTCATATTATGTTCTTAAGAGGGGTAAAAGAAAGCTGAGAGGGATGGGAGGGAGCAGTTGGCAGCATCACAACCCCACCCCATGTGCATGACATAATCACATCTACAGTTTATACAAAGAGTTCCAGGAAATTCTTCCAGATTAGGTCACCTTTGTCCAAGGCTTTGTGCTTGCCAAATAGAAACTTCTCTTTGATTCTCAGTTCTAGCATATATTTTTTATTTTTGTGAGACCTGCTCAGGATTTCCTGTTTTGCTAACCATTTGCAAATATTTGCAGTATTTTGGAGCAGAGATTGTCTTGTTATTGGTTTTATTATTATATATGTTGTTTGGGGAGTCTTCTTGGCTGAAAAGTGGCATATTTCCCCCCCCCAAATAAACAGATTTTTGTTTATGAAGTATGCACATCTGTGCAAAACTAATGGCCCCAACAACATTTCCTGTTTTGGCTATCTGCTCAACTTCTGAAGTTTTCCCTTCTTTGCTCCATAACAAATCAGTACAAACAACAAATATTTAGTTAACTTCTAACAGGTGGCAATACCAACCAAGTTCATCCTTTGCAACAAGTTTTGATTTTTAGATCTGTATTATTGATACTCTGACAGAGGATGGGTAGCTACAGAAAAATGTTGGTATTTCCTTTTCTACAGTGATGGGAAATGTTCCTAAGACAAAGCAGATTTTGACAGTTCACTCAGCCTGCATTTAAGCTCCTGTAATAATACGTGAGCACTAAATGAAAATAAATGAATTGTGAACTGCCAAGAAATTTACATGTGAGAATGACATCTGACAAAAGAAGCAGTGATGTTGTGGCACACCAGTAGTGAAACTGAGGCAGCTGTGAGAAAAGCCAGGACACTTTATGCTTCTCTTCCGACCTGAAGGCACAACAAGTATCAAAGCACGTGAGAGAGAATTTCTGCTACTGGAAGGGACCAATCCACAGCTCATTAAGCAGCTGACACTGGGCATTTGATACAGCCGCTCCCAAGGGGCTTAGCAAAAGCAGTGCCTAAATCAGGAAACTCAAGTTTCTCACAAACAAGGACATAAGCATATTGGTACATTCCCCTCTTGGGGAATTAAAATCTTAGCTATGGGTGAACAGTAGTACTGCCACCATACATAACTCACAAGTTGCCAAGCATTACGCCAAGTTGCTTCTGATTCTAGTGGTTAGCACATATGGGTTAGGCAGGAGAGAGCTTAAAAATGAGTCCCAGTTCAGGTGAGACACAAAGCCAAGGCCTCCAGATGTTGCTGAATTTGCAATTCCCACCATCCCTGGTCATTGGCCATACTTGTTGGGGGCTGATGGGAATTGTAGTTCAGCAACTTTTGAAGAGCCAGAGGTTCCCCATGCATAGGCTAAGCTAGACCTTTGCTTAGCTCGGTGCAGCAGCAAAAAAGATCCAGGAGGAGCCAATGCAGCTCCCCAGGTGTCTAAGACTTGTGTAAAACAAAAACTGAGCTCACTAGTGTGCAGAAAACAGCTGGAGTTGCTTATTCAATTATTCAACAGGAAGTACCTTAAGGAGGAACTCTGTTTCAACCATTTCCCCCTGCCTTGGACACCTGAATGCCTCCTTCCTTCCTTTATCCAAACACTGCCCATAACTGAAGAAATAATCCACCTGAACAGCAGCAGCAGCAGCAGCAGCAGCAACAACAACAAAAATCCAAGTTCAAAGTCTTCAGATGCTTGGTGAACATCTGCAACTTTTCCTATGGATCATGTGAATATTTGAATAGTCTGGACCTGCTGTATTCAGCTTTCAGTGTTACTACACTCAAGGCATGTTTGCACTCCCTCTTGTGTCTGCTAAGCTACACATAAGCTGTTTAATGTGCATCAGAGGAGATTTCCCCTAGGAATTCTACGGAAGCCTGCCCTCCTTTCCTCCAACCAGCCCTGAGCTGAGCCTGCTGGCACTCTGCTGGACACAACATAAAGTGCCAAGCCATTGCTAATAATGGGAGGCCCATCTGGGCCTCACATATGGGCATTTGATAGTCTGCCACTGTCAATGCCTCCTGGGTGGAACCTACACCTGGAAACCCATGAGGTGCAGAAGGGCCTCTTGCTATTGACATTGCCAAGGTGTGCAGCAGTGAATCCAGCACATTGATCAAGTGCCAGGGTGAAGGAAGAATGCCCAAATATATGCACATCTCTTCACATGCAGCTCTGTGTGCATAGGAGAGGATGGGCCGTCCTTTAAAAAACCTTCTTTTATTCCATCCATTAATGTAATTATGATGCTTTATATACATTTTGTTAGGTATAACTGTTTAATTGTACATTGAAATGGAATGTAACTCTGTATGTGTACTGTTACATGCACAGCATGGAAACTTCCTCTGTAGCTAAAAGAAGCAGTTGCAGAGAACCAACCAGGTTGAAAATTAACTTAGAATGTTGATTGATTTTCACAAATTACAAGATAGATTATACGTATATTATTTAGATAACAGAAGAAATGGGAAAATGATCAAAGAAGCAGTTTAACAAATAGATAAGACAGACCCGCTTTGAGGAAGACAGAAGTCTATTGAGAAAGATTAGTAATTGGGAATAAAAACATGGTGGCATAGGTTTTCTTTTAAGAACTTATGGATTTATGGGTTTATATATGTTTTTCCTTTTGTTATTATTATTATTTAGTAAATTTGTTAAGTAAGAAAACTAATAAAAAGCATATAAAAAGAAAAAAGGAAATTAACTTAGAATGTATCTCTGCTACTCTGCCATGAGGTGTTTAACTTTAGATCACATGGGGAAGATTCAATTGCAAATCTCCATTTTGTATAAGTTGGACTTCAGTTTTTGTTCTCAAGCACCCTAGAAGAAAAGATGTGTGTTAATGATCTCTCACATGGAGAACACAGCCTCAGGCTGGAATGCAGGCTGTGGTAGAGACAGAGCTATGTTTTGAATTCTGTCTGGAGTATATTCCTAAGATGCTGTACATATGCCTGGACAAGCATATGATGTTATGAAACTATCTGAATGTAACATCATTGTTCTGAGTGTCTGCTTTCTGTTGGTAAAGCTTTGGAACCATATCTTTGGTCTGGACAATTCTTATTTCAAGAAGAGCCCATTTTTATCCTTCCTATTTCTTCCTAAAGCACAATATTAAGAACTACAATGCATTAACAAGCAACGTGCAAAATTAAGAATGCTGATTAGAAATAGCAGTTAATATGGAAGGCGAGACTACAGGCCAGGAATCCATTTTACACCAATTAGGCAAATGTGAGAACAGGCGTTAGCATCAAATGTAACTGGAATGCTTAATCTCGGTGGATTTTTATCCAGTCCAAATAATATTTAAAAGGAAAATCTTACATAGCAATCCTTGGAGAGCAAAGGAAAATGGCTTCAGGAAGCTGTTAGTGGACCACTGGGATCCATAAAGGGGAGGAAAGGAAGAACATTATTCTATGAGCTATATGATCATCCTGACGTTGTGGTGCTCATGGCATCTTCAAGAGAAGCTTTGGATTCTCAAGAGGATTGTTCTAGTAAAAAATTTAATTAAAGTCACACACAAAAAATCAGTTCTGTTGATCAAAAGAGGAGTAAATGAAGCCTAGCTAATGAAATTACATTATATTGCTAGCAGATACTAGTGAGGCTCCAGGAGCACAAGGCTCCTGATAGTTCTTAAGTGCCATCAAAAGAAACCTGCTTGTTTCTGTCTCAAGGGCAAAATGGCCTGCTTAGTTTTGCATCACTCTGCGCTAGCAAACATTGTCAACATATATCCAGATGTATCTCAGCAACCATGAAGGCTAGAAGCTTCATTTCCCCTTAAAACGGTGATTCTCAGGACCCAGGACCCTGGTATTTATAATAGATGCCATTCTCTATGGTATGTGTCAAACTGAGTTCTTTGCTCTGTAACGGTCTTTTAGCTGTGCAGAGAGATGGGCTGATCAGTCTCTTTCTGGCCTATGTCCATTTCACGTGGGCTCACTGATGAATTCTTAGAATCATAGAGTTGGAAGAGACCACAAGGGCCATCCAGTCCAACCCCCTGCCAAGCAGGAAACACCATCAAAGCATTCCTGACATATGGCCGTCAAGCCTCTGCTTAAAGACCTCCAAAGAAGGAGACTCCACCACACTCCTTGGCAGCAAATTCCACTGCTGAACAGTTCTTACCGTCAGGAAGTTCTTCCTAATGTTTAGGTGGAATCTTCTTTCTTGTACAGTGGTACCTCGAGTTACGAATGACTCGAGTTACAAAATTTTCGACATCTGAAGAAAATGGCCGCGTGCTAACGAATTCTCCAACATCCGAAGGGAAACCGTGGGCGGCTTTAGATAGGGTTTCCCCAACTGGCGAAGTTTTAGATGCGGTTTCTTCGACTTCCGAATGTTCCATCTCCCCCCCATGCATCCCTATGGGGGAAGCCGCGATAAGCGGCTTTCTTCGACTTACGAAATTTCCGACTTACGAAGCTGCCGTCGGAATGGATTACCTTCGTAAGTCGAGGCACCACTGTAGTTTGAATCCATTGCTCCGTGTCCGCTTCCCTGGAGCAGCAGAAAATAACCTTTCTCCCTCCTCTATATGCCATCCTTTTATATATTTGAACATGGCTATCATCTCACCCCTTAACCTTCTCTTCTCCAGGCTAAACAGCTGTTCCTCATAAGGCATCGTTTCCAGGCCTTTGATCATTTTGGTTGCCCTCTTCTGGACACGTTCAAGCTTGTCAGTATCCTTCTTGAACTGTGGTGCCCAGAACTGGACACAGTACTCCAGGTGAGGTCTGACCAGAGCAGAATACAGTGGTGCTATTACTTCCCTTGCTCTAGAATATGCTATACTCCTATTGATGCAGCCCAGATTCATTCCATCCTGGTTTTGAATTGATTTTAAAAATAAATCCATATTTAGATACACATTTAAGTACACATTTTGTGATTAAATATGTATCTCATTGCACTCACTTCTAAATGCCTTTTCTTGTAAGATAATTTTCAAGGCACTGTGGTACATTTTTCAGCAAAGAAATGTATCACAAACTTTGGAAAAGTATAATTATGTTATACATCTGTGTAACTAGCCTAGGAAAATGTGGATAAAGCTGGTTTGTTTTAAAATGCAAACAAAAAGTTCCTCCATACCCAACAGGTCTGCTTGTCAGACAATGCCATAATCCACTTTCACCTTCAACATTGTAATGCTTCAGTGGGAGATGGTGCAGATACTGTGCCTGCCCCCTACTCTTCAGACCTTCCCACCCACCCGGTCCTTTGAGACAAGATTAAAAGTCCTGCTTGGAGTGAGAAGGGGGAAGCAAGATCTGAACAGGAGGCATAGCCACCTCACCAATTCCCATTGCATTGTTAATACTGCATTTCTGTCCAGTGCTTTGGACCTGCAACCCACTGTGATCTACAAACAAGTACTTCTGCCCTGCAACAAGTAATTTAGGCTACAGTTCTAATCTCATTTACCTGGGAGTAAGTTCCATTCAGTTCAATAGGGATTACCCCTGATTTGGTTAGGACTACAGCCCAATGGCCTTTTCATCTCTTTCAGCGCCCAAAATCTGCTATGTATGCTATCCATTTATGTCAAGCAGACTCCTCACCTTTAGCAAATGGTTCCACGGTGATAATTTCACTGCTATTGCCTCGCCCTGCAGCCGTCACAGCCACCACCCAGACACTGTATTGTCGATTCCGACTCAGATTTGGGATTCTGTAGGAAAATGAGTCAGGAGTAGCTTCAAACTCGCTGATTACCTGTGACAGGAGAGACAAACATTCCCAAACTAAGGTAAATGATGTATTGTACACGTGACGCAACACTCAAGAGTCTTTACCTCTAAACCACTACAGATTAGGGAAAGCAATGTATTTATATTTAAACTCGGTCCTTCTTCAGAATAAGAGCTCGGGGTGGGAGGCAATAAAACTAATTTGAAAACCAAAGATCCATTAAACAGTAAGAGCAGGTAAAAAATAACAATTTAACATCAGCTATAAAGCTATAGAGCAGCAATTATTTAAAAAATATCTGAAGTGGAACCATTTCCAGAGGATGCTTGAGCAAATAACCACGTCTCAAGCAGGGATAGAAACAAATAAAGTAGTTTGCAGAAGCTGTAGCTCAGAGACAAAGGCATTCTACAACCAGGGTGTCAACCCCAGAGAGCACCCTCTGTTGCATCCTCACATTGTATATAACTCCTGGAAGCAGCGTACTGAGATGGGTCTCTCTGGCAAATCTTAACCTTCAAGCAAGACATTATAGAAGAAGATGCTCCTTCAAATATTGGTCCTCAATCATCTGGGGGTTTATATATCATCGCCAACACCTTAATTCAGACCAGAAGTGTATTGACAGTCAGGGCCATTCGTTCAGAACCAGTGTGCTATGGTTCAGACTGGCTGATCGGCTTAACAACCTGGTTTCTGCATTTCGCACTGGCTGTGGCTTTCAAGTTATCTTCATGAGCATCCATATGCATGGGATGGTATCAGAGCATGGATTAGTGTGGCAGGTGATTGAGGGCAGGTCCATGCCTGGGTTTGCTCTTGTGATAGGTTGCTTGAGCTGTTCTGACTGGCTATTTGTTATTATTTTTTGGTGGCATGCTACTTTTTAAATTTATGCAGTTCAAATCCAGCATCCCCTAAACTTCACATCTTCACTTTGTTTTATGCCACCATTTTTTTGGGGGGGGGGGTCACAGTTTTGCCTGCTTATATCACTTCTAGCTATCTTGATAAATCAGAGGCAACAGATAGACAGAAAAGCACAAATACTAACAGCTCACAAAGGCACTAACGTCCCTCAGAATAGAGAGCCAGAACACATCCTAGCATCAGCACCAATGCCCATCCTGTTGTGCACCCTAACAGTCTAGACACTCAGTCCGGGAACCTGAGTGAGCAAATTCTGGAGGGGTTACTGCTTCTTGGCCCATATCACTCCCCACCCAGCCTCTCACAGTCCCATCCTGAGACCAGATCATACTGTGGTGGGAAAAAGGGGTCCCTATCTATCCCCACGATGGGGTGAGCTCCCGTTGCTCGGTCCCAGCTCCTGCCAACCTAGCAGTTTGAAAGCATGGCAAAGTGCAAGTAGATAAATAGGTACCGCTACAGCGGGAAGATAAACGGCGTTTCCGTGCACTGCTCTGGTTCGCCAGAAGTGGCTTAGTCATGCTGGGCACATGACCTGGAAGCGGTACACCGGCTCCCTCGGCCAATAATGCGAGATGAGCGCCGCAACCCCTAGCAACAAAGACACAACACAGGCGACAAAACCATGGTCTTTATTGATGAGCATGTGGCTTGGAAGATATCCTGGAAAGCAAAGATGAACACAGGTCAGTTTGCCGGACCAGCAGGACTTCTGTGTGATGGGCATTGGTTTGAGAGTGTTCTTTACGGCGTCGGCTCCACGTTAGGTGCACCCTTCATCTGTTGTATAACGATCTGCCGAGGAGCTTGCAAGGATACTGGAGCTTGTCTGAGCAACATTAACCTCATGATAGAATGGATGGAAGCATCGTGGTTGCTGCTGCAAGTTGCAAGGCAGGTCTCCCTTGTGGTCTGAATTGAACGGGGTATATCCTGGTCTGTGAAGAGCAAGGGGAGACAGGCAGAGCAACAGTCAGCATTTGAGGCATAGTCCCCAAACCACCATGTAGGTGTTTGTGGAGAAATGAGAGAGGAGGGTGGTTGGAGTGACGAGTGTCTGTCAGTGCTGATGCCCCAGCTTGGAGGCTCCAGAGACAGTGATTCTACATACCCATTACCCTTTGAGGGTTGCAGGGAAACCATGTGTCCAACTGCATAGAACCATGCTGTTTGTTCTGCTCCATACACCTGGGCTGTGATCCTGTAGTGCAGGAGTGCTCATGAATCTTTGGCCAGTAGTGGCAATGATCTGGCATTTGCCAACAGACAGCGTACCTGGATGCGAGGATGTATGTCTTCCCTGGGCATGGGACACATTGACATTGCTCCCCACTGTTGGGAAGGAACAATGTGTTAGAACAATGAAGTTCAGACAAGACTCAAGAGTAGAAACAAGGGTGCAGTCTGCATTCCCCCTTCCCTTGCTTACCTGTGTGGGGCACTCTCTGTCGGCATTTGAGTTGTTCCAAGTTCACCTGGTGTTTGAAGTCCCCAAGGACCTGTTATGAGTTCTAGGAAGAGAAGCATTAGCTGTGTCCTCAAGTTCCCAGGCTGCTTTGCACAAAGAATTATTGCTAATACTTCCATAATTTCAAATTGTATTAATTATGGTTGCAAAATGAGCTCCTTCCATTTTACAAAATTGGTGTACTGCTTACTTGAACAAAAGACCTCTGAATGGGGAACAAAAGGAATAAAGGATCTGCCTATTTTAATAAAGTATCCTCTTCAACCAGACAAAAACATAAAAATAAAATAACCTCAATGAATGCTAAATATAAACTCAGCTGACAAAGACTACTCTACATATTGTTTAGCAGTGGACAAAGTAGTAGGGTGGAGGTAATTACCAGACCTTCCTGTGAGTGAGTCATTGCTGTTTAGTGGGAGGGGGGTGGGATTGTGGGGAGGGCAGGTCAGCATGGTGCAAACACAGCAGCAGGAACACCAAATTGGCTGAGCTGGTGTGTTGCCACTGCACTTACCAGAACACCTCCTTGCCCTTCTTCCTGCAAGGGATGGAAGAGTAATTGAATTCGGTAAGCATTTAAAGCATCTTCAAAATCCCCACTCTCCGAAACTGAAACACATTTAGCTTTCAAAATCAGGACTTTAATTTTGTGGTGCATTCCTTCGTCCAAACAATGTTTACAAATATGCATATGTTAGTGGAAAGTGTGCATAAAAACGGAGATGTTAATGACAGTAACATACAAAAATGCATTATATTAGAGGGAAATACTAGCAAAAATGCATACATTAGTCAAAACGATATAAAAATGTGTTTGTTGGGATGAATTTCTGCTAAAATGCTGATGAATTTTCAAGAGGATTTTTGATATTATTATTATTATTGCTGCAAAATGTGAAAAACTAAATTTAACATTGGAGCAAGAGAGAGAGAGATCTTTCCATCCCTGCCCCCTGCCAGTAAACAGCAGCAACTCGCTGGTAGTTCAGGTAACCACCTCTGCCCTGTGCTACTGATTAGCATAGGTTCTCTCATCAACTCTTGATAACACTTTTGTACTTTATGTCTTTAATGTAAAATATTTAAAAGTGGATGTGTAAAGTAAGGCATAGGAAAACAGAACTGAAACAGCAAAGGCAATTTATTTAGCAAGGGAAGAAAGACATAGCTTTAACGTTTCAGCCTTTTGAGATGGCTGGCCAGGGCACATGCACTATTTTAGTTCTTCTGAAGCAACATTAAACCCAGTTCCACCCCCACCACCCCGCTTCCCTCCTCTCCTCTCTCTCTCTCTCTCTCTCTCATCAGGAAAACATAATGTTGATGTGAGATCATCTTATGCCACATCTTGATGCAGAATGGAAGATGAGAACCAGCGGAATAAATGAACCCACAGCAAACTCTAGACACACTATCCTTTTACTGCACTGTTCCACTTAAATTGCTCTATCCTTCCAGACTTTAAGCCACGCACAGAGGAGGAACAGTGGTTTAACTGCAGTTAAGTGACCTACTTTGGGAATGCAACTTGATTTAACCATATTCCTTTCCAATGGTGGATATGTGGACTGATTCAGATGCTAACTTACCCCTCTCCTGCCTGGTGGGGCTTGTCAGTGTTTTGAAAAAAGCAAAGGTTCTGACCTCCTTTGCCTCCATTGCCTGGTCCTTGGACCCTAGTCGGCACAAAGAGTCCTCGAAAAAGAGTGCTTTGCAGAATGCTGCTTTTATTACAAAAACAAAAACTTCTCCAACCACGACCAACACATCAAACACAACCAGCTTTCTACCTACCATCCATCCATCCAACCAACCAACCAACCAACCCAACCACCAACATTGACCGCTCTATGTATACAGGTACAATTAGGTGAAAGGTTGCATTGTAGGCCGCTGACTCATGATCACTTAGTTCTTTTAGCATTAAAGAAACAGCGACCAATTTTTAGCCGTGACAGGGCTATGCCGAACAGCAGGGCCACCACTGCACCTGCAGCCCTGCTACCCCCAGCCTGCAGCTGATGCTGCCACATAATGGTAGCCAGGCAGGCTCAGGACTCAAGGCCCTTCGCTGTCTGCTGGCCTCTGCAGGTGGAGATCTTGTGGGTGGCGCTTCATTTTCCCCACCCCACAAGTTTGGCAGGCAGGAGAGGCAGCTCCATGGCAGCAGAGTCACTCTGGCATCACCTCACAGGAAGAAGCTCAATCCAATCGTCCCTTTTCAGCCCAGCACAAAGCAGGCATGAACTACTCTGTCAAAGAAGTTCCTTTGGCATCAGATTAATGATCGGGTAGCACAGTTTTAAGACCTCCCACCCCGTAAGCCTTTGATCTGATTGCTCCTTGGACTATTATTTGTAATTTCTGCTTCCAGTGATGAGATGTGTTTTATCATCGTCTGTTGACAGGAGAGATGCAGCCATGATGAGAGTTGTTGCTTCAGCATTATTTTGCAAGCCCTCCGTAAACTGTAGGAAAGTACAGAGTGAATAAATACATTTCTTGTATGAAGGGGATCAGGCTGGCTGACCCACTTAAGAAGTTCCGAAGAGCATCAGAAACGCAAGCAGCAGATAATGGAAGAGCCAAGAAACAAATTGAATTGAGTGTCACAGCGGCCCCTAGTGGCCTGCTAGAAACATCACACTTCCCTTAGTTGAAGCAATGATGCAAATGCTACTATAATAGGGAAAGGTCTTGGAATTGCTAGAAGTTCATAGGCAGTTTTTCTGTAAGCGTTAGACAAAGTTCCAGTTGTTGCAGCATCAACAAAACAAACAGACCCTCCAAGTGTCCCTATTTCCCAGGGATGTCCCTGATTTAGAGATGTCGTCCCGCTTTCTGATTTGATCCCGGAATGTCCCACTTTCGCTTAGGGTGTCTCTATTTTCACTGGAGAAATGTTAGAGGGTATGGAGTTATCTGACCCCCAAGCCATCTGAAGGCAATCCTGTATAGGGAAGTTGATTTTTTTAATGCTTAATGTTTATTATTATTATTATTATTATTATTATTTTGGAAGCTGCCCAGAATGGCTGGGGCAACCAAGTAAGATGTGTGGGGTGTAAATAGTAAAATTATCATTATGGAATGTGATGTCCCTATTTTCACTGGAGAAATGTTGGAGGACATAAATATAATTTTGAAAGTATCTCAAACATGGCTAAAATGTTGCAAGCTGTGCAAATAAGCTTAACTTGACAGGTGTGTGTGTGTGTATTGAGAATAATACCTTGGAAACAAAACCCAGTTACTGAATGTACTCTCTAGTGGTTAATCTCCCTCTAATATATTCCAACCCCTGTTTCAATAAAGAAACAAGAGAAGAAAATCTTTCAGGAACATGCCTGATAAAGCTAGAACCTGCAGTGCCACCTGGTGGCTATCATAAGGCACAACAAATGAAGCTCTTCCTCAGCATTAATAACCCCAAAATCACAATGGAGAGAAAAATATGTGTTCAATAAATCTAAACATTCTATGAGCAATAACAAATCCGCTAACAATCAATACTGTAGAACCGACAGACAGTTACATTTTGTTTCAAAGGCCTTGTGTCACCTGGGTTTGCATGGCAATTGCTGTTAGATTGATTTTATCAACTTCATTCAAGAACAGGATCTCTTGCTGCACTCTGAGGTCTCACAGCAATAAATAATATTACTGGATGGATGAGGTGAGAAAAACAGCTTAAGAACATTTTAAACCCAACAAGCCAACAGAAAGCATTTTTAAAAGTGTTTAAATGCTTCTGACATGTTTTAATTTTCTGGAATTTTGTTATGTTTTTCTCCCCCACCTGTTGCAAAACTGAGCAGTGATGTTTTCCAGTAAACTGCAAATTACCAAATGCTATATTCCAACATATACATGTCCCTTTGCCCACAGACTCATTGACAAATCTTGGGCCTGGAGGTTCTAAGTGTCCCTGCACATGTGAACTCAGCAGAATTCAGGTAATAGAAAGCTAAATATACAATACCTAGAGAGCAATAACATTTTACGATTCTAACTTCTTGTGCTGCTTTCACTGCACAGTCTGCAGTACGCGTAGAGTGCCTTTCCCTTATCCATTAATACACACAACCAGCCCCCAACCAACATTTGGAATTAGCTCATTGATTGCAAGTACCTAAGAAGAAGTATCTGATATCTGGTATCTGAAGAAGTGTGCATGCACACGAAAGCTCATACCAAAATATAAACTTAGTTGGTCTTTAAGGTGCTACTGAAGGAATTTTTTTATTTTGCTTCGACTCAGACCAACACGGCTACCTACCTGTAACTAGTACCTAAGAATTATCTTGCTGGACCAGAACAACGGTCCATCTAATCTAGCCAGGTACCTTTGGGTATTCAAAAGCACCACCAAATTGCTCATCACTAGCATAGATGGAGAACAAAAAAAAAAGTCCATTTATTTTCCATATTTAAAAGTTGATTCAATACTTCATTTGTTTCTGTTAACCTTTGCTTAATTTTGCTCTCCAGTAGCTGTGCAGGGTGTTTAAATTGTCCAGAGACAGAGCAAAGGTGTTTCATTAGACCCTGCAACCTAGGAAATAACTACTACAAAAGGAAGGGATTTTGCCTCCCAGTGCAGCCATATGTCCCAGTTGCAAGTTATTTAAATCCCACAGATTCTAATGGCATGGCTTCACTCCTTTAGTGTCTGTGGGTAATTTACAGTGCAGCCTTATTCAGAAGTCTAAACTGAATTCAATGAGACTTACTCCCAGATAAGCATAAGAAGAGTCTGTAGGATCAGGTCAGATCCAGGAAGGCATTCTGTTCTCACAGGGGCCAACCAGATGCCTGTGTGAAAGCCACAAGCAGGATCTGAGCATAATAGGCACTCTCCCTTCCTGTGATTTCCAGCAACAGGCATTCAGAAGCATTTATTGCCTCTCACCATGGATAGTAGTCAGTGATAACCTTATCGTCCCTGAATTTATCTAATCCTCTTTTAAAGGCATCCAAGTTGGTGGCCTCCTGTTTAATTATGTGTAGGACTGCAGCCTCAAACACCAACAGCCATTTTACAAGGTACAGCGTGTTTACCCAGGCTTCAATCCCACTGAGCTCTGAATAAATGATGAAGAAGTTACAAATGAGAAGCCTGCTTGCTATTTGTTTGAAACTCTGATAATTTGTTTTGGAGTGCATGAAATTTGGTTGAAGTTTTTCCATTTCATTCATACCAAGAGGAATAAAAAGGTAAAGGGACCCCTGACCATTAGGTCCAGTTGCAGATGACTCTGGGGTTGCGGCGCTCATCTCGCTTTACTGCCCAAGGGAGCCGGTGTTTGTCCACAGATAGTTTTTCTGGGTCATGTGGTCAGCATGACTAAGCTGCTTCTGGCGAAACCAGAGCAGCACATGGAAACACCGTTTACCTTCCCGCCGGAGCGGTACTGTCAGGGACCACCAGGGGTCAGCAGGGAGCCTGAGAGGGTGGTGTCAAGGCTCCCTCAGGCGGAGGAGCTTTGAGATGCTGAGGCTGAGAGGGTGGTGCCAAGGCTCCCTCAGGCAGAGGAGCTTTGAGATGGTGAGAGTGCAAGGTTTCAACAGGGAAAGTTTGGAGGGTCAGATCAGAGCGCTGCAGAAGGGGAGGCTCCAGGGGCTACAGCACCGGCTCAACAGCTGAGCAGCTCGGGGGGGGGGGGAGTGCTCCATCACCCCAGCAGCGTAGGGGGGAGAAGCATTGCGAGGAGAGGAGGAGGCTTTGTGCGCCAAGGGTGTTTTTCTGGTGGAAGTCCCGCCGTGCGGCACTTCCAGATTCTGACTCAGACTGAACAGTCATGGATTTTGCGGCTCTGTCTTGTACATATGTACTGTATATAATAAAACTCAGTAAAAGACCAGTTACGGAGTTGGAGCGCGTTACTCGTGTGAAAGCCACCCAACACCATTACAGGTACCTATTTATCTACTTGCACTTTGCATACAGACTCCTAAAAAAACAACCATACAACTATGGTTATGGCACCTCATGGGTGTCTTAAACTAAGACATAGAAATCAGATGGTGCAGGTTATCATCTGCATTGGGCAGCTGAACTCAGAACATCCTTTCCTTTCCTTTCTGATCCAGTATGAGGAAGAGTTCTATATAACCTAAGGTATGGTAAACCCCTGGACGGTTAAGTCCAGTCACAGGCGACTATGGGGTTGTGGATCTCATCTTGATTTCAGGCTGAGGGAGCTGGCGTTTGTCCACAGACAGCTTTCCAGGTCATGTGGCCAGCATGACTAAACCGCTTCTGGTGCAACGAAACACCATGACAGAAACCAGAGCGCATGGAAACCTAAGAAAGTGGTTAGCAAAGTTGTTTCCCATGGAACACTTGAAAATCGTTGAGGGCATTGGCAGACAACTTAATGGGTTTCTGCTTCTTGTAGCAATCATAATGCACTGTGCTGTGGTTTTTAACTGTATTTTTATTGCTTCTTTTATTTCTTATATATTGTACTCTATTCCACAGAATTCAAATTGCAATACAATGAAATACTGTGCAGGAAATGAAAGAAGCAATTAAAAACAATTAAACATCAATATGACTATTTAGTGCAATGGATAGGCCACCCCCCAGTTTCAACCACAAATCCACAAATACACTGTGGACAACCTGAATGAAGCTCACAGACCACTGGTGGTCTGCACACCACAGTCTGAGAATCCCAGACTTAAAAGATCATGTTCTATATTTTGAAAAATAATTGATCCTAAGAGAAAACACCACCAACAACTATCATTTCAATGATTCATATTTTTTTAAAAATCATACTGGTCTGTTTAGATCAGGTCACTTTATATCAGAATTGGGAAAGATCAAATTCTCACGTACCTTTACTCAGACCTTAATCCCTTCTGCCTTCTATGGTACACAGAATGAAGGCTATTTTGCTTTTTTATTCACTGTTCATCAAAATACTATTGATAAAAATTGGTGCAAACATGCATGGACAACTATAATTAAATACACTTCAAAATATGTTAACTGTGCGAAAATGCAAATTAAAAGATGCATTGTCTAGGAGAAGGCTTTCATCTAAAAATCTGCCATCCGCCATGGCTCATTATTAATAAAAACAAAGGCAGTGTCACGATGCTCAATCTTGCTGCGTTCCTCTGACAACTATTTCATATGCAAATATGGCTATCTGCAAGCACAGGTAATTCCAATACTGTTATGTTCTGCCATGTGTAATTCACTTCACCAGGGTTTCCACAACGAGTATGCTAGTCTCTATGGTTGCATTTAACCACATGAGCTGTCCGTGAGCTGAAGGAATCACACCCTTTTTTTGTCCTCTCCCCATGCCTTCCTCCCTTTCCTCCACACTTGTCCTTATTTGTGCCCTCTGGCTGAAGTGCCCTTCAACTTTGATTGTGCTTCTTGCTTGCCAGAGTGGAGGATGCAGAGGCCAGGGGTATGTGTGTAGAAACCAGCCTACTGTGCACAGGTAAAATGTACATCCTTGGCCCTCCACTGGCGTGTGGCCCCCAGGAGGTTACCCATAAAGAATTGTGGCCCTCATAGCTGCCAAGTACCCCGTTTTCTCCAGGAAAACCCCAATTTTACTTACCTTTTCCCGGTGGTCCCCCGTATCACTTCGTCTCCCGTTTTTCTCTGTTATTTTCTCCTGCCGGCGGCCATTTTTTCTTTCCGATTTGCCCTTCTATGGGCACCAAAAATGGCCGCCGCCGGCTTCAAAAGTGGCATCCACGCATGTCTGGAAGTGCATAGACGCGACTTCCGGTGTCGGCGGCGGCCATTTTTGGTGCCCATAGATGGGCGGAGCGACACCGGAAGTTACGTCGACGCAACTTCCGGTGTCACACGGCTGCCGGTCCCGGATTCTGCAGTCCGGGACTTGGAAGGTAAGGTGGCCCTTGAACTGAAAAAGCTCCTCCCCACCCTCATGCTGTAGGAGATCCAAAATCCACTTACTGTGGGGTAAGGATGAGAGCAGAATACGGTGTACTTATGGATGATGCCATTCAGTTTTATGGGAGGGAGCCATGATACAAACACCGTGGAAGCAGAGGCTGCGGCTGCTTTAACTCCGGCGGGAGGACCTGGAACTGAAAGAGAAACACAGTTAGTTAGGATAGCAGGCGAAACCCGTTGGTGTACATTGAACTGCACAGTGGGGCAAACTTAGCACGACAACCATGGATTTAATTGGGGGGAGGAAAACATTGCCATGCCCCCCCATCAGTTGCATCACGCCTACACACACTCAACTATTGTGATCAGGGCCACTTGGCGAAGGACAACGGTTTCAATTTCTCAGCATATCTAGTATCTCTCATGATTCTGCATTGAGAGAGTTTGTAAGAATGAGGGCGAGGGTGCATGGCTGACCTAGCATTGGCCGATGTAGAGCCTGATTCAGGCTCAATCGCTGTGCCATCTTGGAGCCGACACACGGTCCAGGCTGAATCTACCTGCTCCCCACCTTCTGCCATTAGCGTGTCCAGGCTACATATGCAGCAGTAGCCCCACAGGTTCACACTGGTGTCCCAAGCAGGTTTAGATTGCTCTGCTTGGCTGCAACCTTGGAAGAAAACTCCACAGAACATAATGGGATTTGTTTCTTAAGTAGACATGTATAGGATTGGTCTGTTAATCAGTCAATGTTAATATATATCATGTTACAGAATTGCCATACAGCTGGTTGTTGTTTTTTTAGTTTATTTAAATGCTGCAAAGAACTGTTTCTCTCCGCTTGAATTATGTACATAATCAAACTTCAGCAAATCACCTTAAACCCATTGCTTGAATCAAGAGATGTGCCCAGAAGAGCTCAAGAACCTCTACACCAGTTCTGAAGGCCAAGCTTTCATTAAGTATTCACATTTTATATCTGCAATTAATTCTCTTGGCTCTGCTTAAAACCTAATGTGAGAATAAATGACTATATCTAGCCATACCTGTCTGCTAAAACCTTATAGGGAAGAATCTAATTCCTTTCGGTAATGAGTATACAGATTCACAAGAAACACACTACTTGACAATTCTCTGGTTGTTGTTGTTGTTTTTTAAAAAAGGCAGTTCATTACAAATGGCCTTTTGCCACTCCTAAGGAAGGCAGAAACCAGTTTCTTCTTAGTAATTAGTTGCCTGAAAAAGGGTGGTGGTTTATGATCTGTACAGGACATGTGGGCTTAAAAGTAATTGATTATCAAATTAAGCCTGAAGCCACAGGGAGCAGTTCTGATGGATGCAGCTTGTGGGCCTCAAATCCTTTTGAATTAGTCTAATCAATCTAGAGTTCCGGAACAAAGATAGGCACAAGGAGAAATATATAGCCTATCCTTTGCCTTTGAATACCCTATAAAATGTATTCATTTCCATAATGTGTGCATTTTGATGCACACTTTCCCCTAATATGTGCACTCTGTACACATTATTTGGTTGGGGAACTGCATTGCAAAATTCAGAGAAATGTGATTCCCCGCCAAAAGATAATTGTGTTTCAGTTTGCACATGGGTTTGAGCTAATGTGGATTAAGTAATTCGGCATTACAGTACAAACAAAACCAAATTTCTCCCCCATCCCTTCTCTCATAATCATAATCAGTAGCTCTTCCTGTATTTCGGATCATCCTTAAATCTTCCTACATTACTACAGTGGCAAAGCACTTTCAAGTCTGCCTTGCAGTGGAAGAAGCCAGTGTTGTTGTTTTAGCACCATCCATCTGTGCTTCCTTTGCCTAGTCCCAGTTGACAGGCTATATTTTGTACTAGTTTACACTGCAAACCAGGGTTGTCTCCTATGCTGGGTGCAGCTCTGAACACTCATCGTCCGCAGTGCATGCAAGAAGCTCAAGGAAGCAAATAGAAAGCTGGGGCTCTATCTCTGCAATGGAGTTCTGGTGGGACTTTCCTATGGGATACAGACTTATGGTAGATGCAAAGAGCAGCCAGATGCAGCACATACACAGCCTATGGTGAACTGAGCACCATTACATAGGAAGAAAAGCCTGGAGGAGCTAATCAGCTAGATTCATTCAAACAGGTGTAAATTGGTGCCATTTACTAGATTGCACTGGTTTTCACCAGGTATGGATCTGGCTCCATGAGTCTGTCTATTAAGGAACACAGATTCATTGTTTTAATTAAGATTTTATAATGCATCATTTCTAATGAATGCAATCATTCAACCCCCATGCCATCAAATACAACAGCCTGTGAAAATGCAATTTAAGCCTAGAGTGTGAAGAGAAAATGAGTGTGTCTATTTAAATTTTAATGATCAGTGAAATAAATCCTCAGGTGGAAAGGCACTTGGTTAATAAGTAACTCCATTTATAGTTTAGAAGGAACTCCAACCAAAGGGGGATAAATGAATCCCGTATATATATATATATATATATATATATATATATATATATATATATATATATCACAGCCAGAAATTTCTGCTGCAATTTTTAATGTGCCATGAACATCTTGGACAGAAACAATATTTTCTCCCTTGCAGGCTTCTGCAGAGAAAGAACTAAATAATGCAAACTTTAAAAAGAACCCTCATTTTGTATTCATAGAACTGTTTCTTCTACATAAATTCAAGTGGATTCATGCTTGACCTCTGGTGTCTAAAATCAAGTACTGAGCAGGATAAGAAATGCAAATGCATTCGGACTCTTTTCCTTACTTATTGGGTTTTCCCCTTTTTTGTATTAGGGGGAGAATGTGGGTCCCCTCCCCCCCCAGAGCCGTAGCTAGGTGATCTTGCACCCCTGGCAGAACAGTCCAGATTGCACCCCCTAGCCATGAACAAATTAGCTCTTCTTTCCAACTCTCCTCCAACCCCCCACCTTCCACCCATTCAATTCACCCTTGATATTTATATCTATGACATATTTCTAGCTGATTTTGCGCCTCCCCCCCCCAATTGCCTGTGTCCCTGGCGGGGGCCCACCTCACCACCCCCTAGCTATGGCCTTGCCCCCTCCCCTGCACATTTATGCCTTCTCTGTATAAGCCTCATTTCCATAAAAAGCACGTGCTGAAATGGTCTGTGATAAGTTGCTCAGAAGGAAAGAGAGTAAAGTCCCCTGATAGGATGTAGTGTGCCCTGCATTTTCTACAGAAAATATTCCACGGATGCCAAAAAATTAACAGTGAAATTAAGCCAAGACGGATGTTCACAGGCAATGCACATATAATGCAGAACTGGAATACATCCAAATTTGTCAATTCCACACACATGGGGGGGGGGGAGAGACACAGAGAGAATATCTTCCATTTCCAAACCACCATGATAATTTAGCCCATATCAATGAGATCAGAATGTGCTGCAGGCAGAGAAAGCCAATGAGCAGGCTGAAATGTGCCAGAAGGTGCCTGCAGAGCACAGGATAGAGTTAATGAAACCAATGCAGAGGAGCCAAGCAGCCAAGCTGTGCCAGATTGTCAGTAAGGAGAAAAACATAGTGACCAACATTTTAAAAACAGGATCTAGGGATGCTGTACAATATAATGTGTGGTCGACTTTCTTCTTCTTCCACAAAGAGACTTATCTCTTTTAAGTCTGTAAAAATAGATCTGGGTGAGCTTTCCAAAGCTATATTCAAATTAATAGGCAAATTATCTGATTTTTCCCCCTCCTAAAAAATAAACCGGGGGGGGGGGTCACTGCATTAACATGTGCACAGCTTGGCTAACATCATGAAAGGGATGTTAACATCCCTGGGAATAGTGGGAGATGTAGTTCTTTTGAGGGCTGTGGCAACACACCTCTGCTCCTGTAGGGTTTCTACATTCTGATGACAGTCTTCGTCTGAACAACAAAATCTACCCTGTGCATTGTTCCTGGATCCAGTGACTTCACTCTAATCTGATCTTGCCTTTAAGGGCCAATCTCCCCTAAGAAAGACCCCAAGAACTTGTGGGGGATCTACTCAAAATGAATGCCTACTTGTCCATCAATAGGTGCCACTGGAACTTCAGTTATGAAGTGCTATGAAAAACTGGGCCATTTCCATTAACTGTTCCATTTTCCAATGGCTACCAAGAATGTTTCACTTCTTACCATCCTCTTTTGTGCGTGTAAAAATTTGCTCACTCCTGACCCCGTCTCCAGCGCGTGTGAATGCCAGGACCTGGATGCTATAGTTGGTGTACTTTTCCAAACCATCAAGCTCTAATGAGGGCTGTGTAGTGGTAACATTTTTAATTTCTCCCAGCTCTATGGAGCAGAAAATTAAATTGAGTTAGTGAAAGCATTATTCTATTCGCATCGAGCGGTCATTATACTGTGGTGAGCCTATGAAAGAAATTATTGGATTAAAATATGTAACTATGGCAGGAATAAACTTGGCTGTGAGTACTAAATAAACATGCTAAATGCCCATACTGTGCATTTAATAGCAAATATGGAAATGTCTTACAGAGAAAAACAGACCTGCAAATACACTTTGAAATTAATAAAGTGCTATTTTTGACTCATAGGCATGTTTTCTAATAAATAAATAAATCAGGATTAGATAATATTATGAAATTGCATTATATTTTACTGATTTTTAAAACTCCATAATGGCAGTGTGGCAAGCTAAGCAAATGAAACATGGGCATCATATGAAAAGGATTATAGAATGATTTATTGAGTGAGATCAATAACTTACCGAGATAAGTATTACATTACATTTATTTATGTTACTGAATTTTTTTTACTACCCTTAAACTAGAGATTGCAAAGGCAGTGTATATCAGAGTAACTTAAAACAATCCACTAAGATATACATTAAAAAAACTTGTCATTTCTAGGTTCAACAGAAACTGATATTGAAATATCATATTCCCAGGAAGGCTGCACAAACAGGTGAGTCAAATTATTTCATTGGTAGTTTAGCTCCTGGGTTGCAACAGAGAATATTAGTGAAGCTTTCAAAATTCTTCTGCAAAATCTTCCCCAGATTTCAGAATTCTTTATTACCTGATGTTGTTTCTGGAGTAGAAATGATGTATTAGGATTTATTCACTGATTCTCCATTGATGTGGTTGTATGTATGGCTGTATTAAGATTCTTTCACTGCAGTGTTTACCAATCCACAGGAACACATGTATGCATCAATAAAACACTGCACAAAAAGAATATTACTACAATCATTTATACCACCACATCAAGACTACTATTTTTTGTTGCTGCTGCAGTGTTTTATCGATAAGTATGTCCACATCAGCAGCTCAAAGTTGCAGCAAATAGTGTGGTCCTCTATTCCAGAATTCTGTTTAGAAATTATCTTAGGTAAGTCTGAATCGAAGAGGAGTAGAACACAGGACCGAGTGGACTCATGGCATACTAAAAATATAAATTGCGGTTGGGGAGTAACCTCATCCTGAAAAAGTATTATGGTATATGCTGCTGGGAAAGATCTAAGCTTGACAAGCAAGAGTACCTACCTCCATCCAAAAGATTAGCCCAGTATATCACCCTAAATCCCTGTAGAATTCCATTGAGAGCATCTTTGGCTAATGTAGACCAGGTAATAGAGATGGTTTCTGGTGATGTAGCAATTGCTTGGACGTTTTCTGGTGGGGAACTGGGAACTGAAATTAGATAGTTTAACTTTTAATCATGACAGATATTTGGGGAACTATTACTTAAAAAAACAACCCCAATATGCACAATATTGTGTTCATTTGATGTGTTTTCACCAGACAAGAACACTGGGAAGAATATTTACAAGAATAGCATTGCAAAACAATGCAAAACTTGTATGGCTGTAACAGGAGTCTAGACATATTCCTGGTGGGTAAGGCTTTGACTGATTCCTAACTACGATGGCTGTTCTACCTCCAGAGTTGTAGGTGATGTGCTTCTGAATATCAGTTGCTAGGAATCACAAATGAGGAGAGTGCTGTTGTGCTCATGTCCAGTTGGTATTTTTTCCAGAGGCATCTGGTGTGATCCAGCAGTGCTCTCTTCTTATATTCTTAATGCAGATGAGTTGGAAGTATGGATTATGGTGGAAATTTGACCAAAGAACCCCCAGTTATTAACATGAAGGTATGCTGTGCATTTTCCATAAAGGAACTGCAAAGAACTGCCGTCATCATGGGCCACAGATCATTATCTCTCTTCAACCACTGCTACCTCTATCAAGCCACTCTAACCAATATGGCAGAACGCATGTACTGTATACTCCAAAAGAGCAAACTGTTTCCTCAATCCACTAGTCTGAACCAGGCATCCCCAAACTTCGGCCCTCCAGATGTTTTGGACTACAATTCCCATCTTCCCCGACCACTGGTCCTCTTAGCTAGGGATCATGGGATTTGTAGGCCAAAACATCTGGAGGGCCGCAGTTTGGGGATGCCTGGTCTGAGCTAACAACATACTTTCATTCAGTATTAACTGAACCAACATTTATCTGAAGAGAGTTGGCCAAGACATTTTCTGATAAAGCCCCCACACTAATAAATGTTGGCTATTTCATACCATCACTTAGAAAATATTCAGACTCTCCCCCCCCCCACCTTTCCACCACTTGCAAACAGGGTGGAGGGTTTGGGGAGGCCATTTGTGCTCAGCCTTTTTGCACACATAACAATAGTGTCGGATTGTGGCCATGCTTAATATTTAAACAAAATGGTGGCCAAATTATAAATAAATTTATAAATAGATGGAGAGTATCAATAACGTCTGAACTTCTTTTAAAAAAAAAGAAGTTAAGAGATGTCTAATTAACAAGAAAACAGAGCTAAAATGATTTTCAATGCAATGCCCATAGCAAAGATATTGCATGTATGGGACTCCCATCACTAACAGGGGGATAATACAGTCCATGAGAGCTTGGGGTCTCTTAAGTCAGCAATAGGCAATCTCAGCTGTATATGTAGATTGTCTCAGCTGGAACATTGCTCATATCTGTAAATCTTTCACTACATAGCGTAATTTCTCATTCAGGCAAGACACTAAGACTTAGCAGAGCATCACTAAAAATATTGCCGAGAATCTCTCAGCAGTATGTGTTTTACCTGGAAAACATATATATTCATCCATAAAGGGCATCATAATTCCATAAAGCTTTATTGAAGGAAGCATTCATAAAGTTAAAACCTTCTTATTATTTAATTACCATACCCAGGAACCTCATCTCACATGTTATTACTTTGTAATTATTTTAAGAGTCTTCTGACTATTTAAAACACCTGAGAACCTAGTCATATGAGTGCATGGTTTTAAACTATTTACTTAGCTGACTGAATAATCTCCTTTTCCCACAAGAGGGCACTCTGTTGTTGCTTTACTTTGAAATACACCGCACATCATTCTTAGAAAGTGTCATGTATTAGAAAGTCAGCTAATTTCAGATTTTATAGCTGTGCTCTGAACCTCACTATATGAGGCTGGATGCCAGAAAGTTGTGTGTGCAGCAGCCAGCATAGCCAATGGTCAGGGTTCATAAGAGCTGTAGTTCAAAACATCTGGAGGACACTGGGTTAGAGAAGGCTGCCTTAAAGAAATTTGCCAACTCCCAAGGCAACGAGGCCTCCATTTTTAATATTAACCTTTCTCTACAGCTCAGGTCAGGTTACAACACATAAACTGGCATTAAAGCAAATACATTTTCTAAAAATATAAAGCATCAACTGATAATACCATGCAGTATCAACCACATTAATATATTATTTTATTACTTATTAAATTTGTATAACACCGTTCCTCACAGGGCAGTTTACAATATAAAACACAAAAACACATACCATAATAACAAACAAAAACAATACCCCGTTCAGTTTAAAAGGCCATAGATTGTTTAATTAGCCAAAGGCCTGGGAGAAGAGGAAAATGTGACATTTGCATGCTGGCTTACTACTTACCATCTTCAAGAGTGGTTGTGATAATTTCCTGAGAAGATGGTCCGATTCCTGCTCGATTGCATGCCTGTACGACCATGCCATATTGAGTGAATTTTTTCAGGTTATCTAAAGTATAAACTTCGCTGTCTCCGGTGGTATCAATACTGATGATGTTGAACTGGAAATTCCCCCCTGCACTGTATTCTCGATAACCAATCTGGTATCCACGGATAATTCCGTTTTGCAGGTGTTTCTTTGGAGCCTAAAGAAGGTACGAGTAGCACATACTTTGAACATAATGTTAAACATCATCGTGTTAAGTTAGAAGCTGAGAGAAGTCTCCACTCTCAAAGACCATGCAACTAAAAATCAAGGCCAAACGATTGGGTCGCTCTAGGTTTACAATGATGATGATTAAATGAAGGATATGAAGCTAGGATATAAAACTTCCCTTCAGGCATGCAAATTGAACAGAAAAACTAGTTTTGTCATCTGAAATGTGACCCCCTTTGTCACCCCTTTTCACTACAAGTCTTGCCTTTTAATATAAATTTTATATGTCTTCATATAATTTTATATGAATTTTGTTTTAGGATCATATATGACCTATGCTAAATGAGAGTCTCATTGTCCTTGACCTGACAGAGCAGATTTCAAGTCTCCCCATCCAAAAGTGTGGGTACCAGTTTGTCATATAAAAGGGGGCAGGGTCATCAATAATTATTTGCGCAAAAAAAAGGTATTGTGCTATCTCAGCCCCCAGATGCAACAATTTGGGGCTGTTTCCCCATTACTGAGCCCCACATGCCTCTGAAATACACCCGTCACACAGGCATTTTTAGGACCAGAGACTGTATGTTTTACCCTGAACAAGTTAATCAAATTCACTGTGTGAAAGGTGAGCAGGGAGAGCACAACAACCGAGAGCATCACAATCCTAAACAGTAATATACTGTTGCAGCTGCAATACAGTAAACCTAGTTTGCCCTTGCAATGATAATGAATGAAGCGTAGGCTTTTTTATGAAGCCTTGGGCAACAGGATTTTTTTAAAAAAAATCTGTGTCATCACACCCATCTTCCCTGGTTTCATTGGCACGCCAAGCAAAACAATGATGGGCATGTATCTAGTTCAAGGATCATTAATAAACCCATTGCCTAGGGTATAACAGCCAAAGGCAGTAGAGATTTGCTGTACTTATAGCCCACCCGCCTCAAACAAGAACTGAAAATCTGGCTCATAAAGAGCATTATAGTGCAGAGCTTCTAAAAATGTTGCCTCATGGGACAAATTGATTTTCACTATAGTTTGCAGAAAAACTCAACGCAAGAAGTAGCCTAAAAAAATCAGTTACAAACTTTCCCCCTACACTGCAGCTGTATTTCTGATAATAAGATGTTCAAAAAGGCACAATCACGGGAACATATAATTGCATGCAAATTTAATTTAGCACACAATTACGTTCAGCTGCAAAGTAATTTTTGAAAATTTAGCCACAAGCATTGTGTGTATAAATTCACCAAGCTATGCATCTCATTTTTGTGGGCTCATACCTCGGTAATATCATTGATATACATCCCAGCGCAGCCTGTTTCCCCTTTCCCATTGTATGCTACTTATTTACCTTCCAGGTTACCCTGATGCTTTGTGAAGATATGGGCTCAAGTTGAACATCTTGAGGTGGTCCATCAGGAGCTGGTAAAAAAAGAAATAGGTGGATCAACATTCTAAGCTCGTCACTTTTGCTACAGAAACATAATGCAACACACAATATTCATAACCTCGGAAATGCTGGTAAAGCAAAGGATTTTGGTCAACGTGAAGCTCAAAACCTCAATAACAGAAGCTCAGCTAGAATGTATACTGCAGATCAGGGAAAGTGCCACCAAGGCCAAGAGTATGCCGGCAAGGTTAACAGGCAGTCAAGGAAGCTAGCAGAGGTAAAGGGGTCTTCTTTCAGAAAATGGAAGTGTTGTCCAAAGCAGCAGAAGAAAGATGAATGCAATTTTTTTGCAAAACAACAATCAAGAACAGGATGCTAGACTAGATGGGCCATTGGCCTGACCCAGCAGAGCTCTTCTTGAGTTCTTAGACCAAGCAATGAAAAGAGTAACTAAACAGAGAAATTAATCTATTTATTGAAGACTAACATTTCAGAGTCAAGGATAGGCACACAAATTCTAGCCTTGTTGACAAACTCAGTTGTCATCTGATGAGAGGCTAAAGCGTCTATGAGTGGAAACAACCAAGAGGGTGTTAAAGAGAAAAGAGAATTCGGATGAGAGATAATGAGCTGGATATGACAACAGAAATGAAATTAAGTAGGCAATTCTGGCTCGCTTAGGGTAAATGTTGCTCCAGTACCAGAACAAAAAATTACGATCTGTTTAATTTTCATTGAAGCATATTTATGAAGGGTTCAGTGGCAATTAATAGGAAAAGGCCCATATGCACCTAGTGATGGAAAACTGAATGTAGGTGGAAGGCCCAATCCACATACAATGTAATGGGTGCAGAAAGCCCTGTTGGCATCCCTGTGTCTTTCTGCAGAGAGCTGTTGCTGGTCTAAGTGGAAGGGACATCTGAGAGCCAAGGAGTTAGCAGCAAATTAATGAAAAGGTTGTGCATACTCCGCGATTCTCCTCTTGCTGCAGGAGGCTTTTTTAGATGCTACCTTTGAACAAAAGATTCTGGCAGCCTGAAGCCACAATAGTATACAATATGCAATGCACACCTTTGCCAGTGCGGTTTTACTCCCCCGCCCAACCTTTCTGTTTAATATTGAATGATGTTATTTTTGTAAAGCCTTCATTACATTCCCTGCCCTCAGGCATCTCTTAGATGTTTGGGGATCCATACTCATTTAACACACCTGAGGTAAAAGTAAACTAAAATAAACTAAATGAAACAATGACAAATGGTGGCACTTCCCTATATTCCGCATATATTCCTCACTGATACCAAGGGAACAAATATTGCGATGCCTCTGAAGCTTTGATCTACCGTCCTCCAGTTTCACCCTGAGTAAATCAGCTGCTTTTGATGGCGGCTCCCTACAATTGACCTCGCGCTCTGAACGGACAGCTTCATAATGAGAGCAAAAGAAAGGGTCAGTTGTCTCAAAACTAGGCCACGCAGCAGGGAATAGAAGATGACATTCAGGTTGCGCGTTGCTGGGGAAGCTAATCTGCAAATTAAGGTCAGTTGATTAACCTGGCACATTAATTTTCAGTTAAATGAAAACTCTCAGATAAGAAATACTAGGGTTGCCATATTTCAAGCAGAAAAGTTGTTGAGCTGCTTTTTTTGGCAAAGTTGTTGAGATTGCCAAAAATAGGCAAAAACGGCACTGCCAACATGAGCTGCCATATGTCCAGATTTGCCCAATACCTAAAATACTTCCCATATACAGTAGTAGCCCTTTCTAAAACAGACAGTGCTTCATGTTGTCATATCCAGATGTTCTACAGATGTTCTCCATTCTCATATCCACGTCTTCCTCAGACTGGTATTCCTCGCAGTCACTCCTGCACCTGAATGGACCCCTCTCCTATCTAAATCTTTGTACCGTAATCTATCTGCCAACAGGAGAAGACCTTCCTTTTCAGACAGGCCTTGGGAAACTGGGCTGCTGTCAGAGCAAATTATATTTTAATTGCTGGTTTAAATATTTCATAATTTATTTTAATTATTGTTTTTAACTAGTTTGTTTTTTTTATTCTGTATTTTATAACTGACATTTTAAAATGTTGCAAGCCTCCTGAAATTCCAACTTAGAAGAAAGGTGGGATAAGGCAAATAAACAGCAACTCCCTCATACCCCTGTCCCTGCACCCTGTGTCTCCAGAACACTGACTCTGTTAAGGAAAGTGGGGGATAAAGTTAACATTACAAATATGACCAAAAGAATCAAACTGTTTTCACACTCAGTCATATCTCCTACTTAGGCTCTAGATTAGCACAGGCACTAGAATGCCAGAAGGTTATTGCTTCCGTTTGTTATTATAGTATGCATTTTTGTGTTTTTACATTGAAAACTGCCCTGTGGGTGGGATAAAAATTTAATAAATATTAAATAAAATTAATGCCATTTACTTTGGCGTTAATGTGCCCGGGAGCACAGCTTTAGGTATTTCAATGATGTGTGTTTACAAACGCCTTCTTAGCCAAGACATTAAGGCAAAGTACTCAAACAAAAAGATTAAACTGTCTTAAATAAAACCACTATTAATTATGAACCATTGCTCATTTAAGGGGCTTCACATGTGGGTTTAAATGCCTAATGTTAGACTGCTGACTTTAAAAAGATTACTGCAATATCTTAGGCTACTAAGGAATTATCTTTGTAGTCTATACAGCAATGTGTCATACACAGAGTCCCCTTGGCTCTTCAAAATGCCAAAAACACATACACCCAACAATGAACAAGTTGAGGTTAGATGCAATTAGGAACAATGCAGAACATACCTGCTTCATCTGTGGTAATCGTGAGTTCATTGCTGGCCTCGCTCTTGCCAATGCGATTTTTTGCATACATGCGGATGTTGTAGGTGGAGGAAGCATGGAGGTCAATGATTGTGGCCTGGTTCAGCTGTGGAGAAACATCTTTGGTTCTTTGGACAGAATCCCAGGAGTCTGTTTGAAGAAATTTTGGGAAAGTTAATTCATTTTCCTTCCTTCCTTCCTTCCTTCCTTCCTTCCTTCCTTCCTTCCTTCCTTCCTTCCTTCCTTCCAACACTGTACTAATAAGTTAGCAAGCAGCACTGCATTTCAAAGGTAAAATAACACTGGTGAAAGGAACATTAAATGAGGAAATAACACAGCCCTCTTCAGGCATGAAAGCTTTGATTTAACTTAACATGGGAGCGGAGGTATGCAAAGTAGCCCCATCACCTACCGTAGCCTTTGTGCATACAACTGTATACAACCTTCATGCATACAACTATATAAATATTATCTCAGTACAGATTGCCACACTGCTTGCTAGAGGATGGGGCTCCTCAGCACCCCCCCCAGACCCATGTTTGAGTAACACAGGTAACATGAACGAGAGGTTCAAAGAGGAACTTACATTTATTCTGCCGGGACATGAAAGCCAAGGACAGCAATTTGTATAATGGCAGGGACCCCTCAGGACTGCAAGCAGGGCTTGATGGCCACAGCTGTTTTCTATTGTCAATCTCTGTTTCATGCTAGACAGCTGAGGCTTCAACCAGTTTGGAATGCCATGAATTGTTACCACTTACAGACATGCAAGGCATGAATTCACCCACTTCATTTTCAAAGTAATTTATACCAGAGAGGCTTACAATGGGCAACAACATATTCCCTAGGTTTGGGATAAGTATTGCCTTTGGTTCATTTCCTCCACAGCACTTACATGTGTGTGGCTTTGCATGTCTGTGCAGTGGTGAAGTTTGTAAACCAAGTGGTTCTTGTATAGCTGTCAAGTTCTCCCTTTTCTCACGAGGAAGCCTATTCAGCATAAGGATATTTCCCTTTTAAAAAAGGGAGAACTTGACAGCTATGGGTTCTTGGTCATCTGCCAATCTGACTCAAAACAGCAAACTTCAAAAGCTATAAAAAAAATTGAAAAGCAAAAGAGGCTGGCAGTCATTTCTGAAGATATAGCTCCAACATGACACACTCACATGTGTTGAGGAGCGTTTCTTTTGCATCAGTCAGTTGCATGCCCATCCTATTGTGGCAACAACCATCTGACAAATCATGGGAAGATGTGCAGCTATTTTCTCAGCCTAGACTGGCCTCTGCTGCCAGGAGCCCACAGGAAACTGGGGTGAGCCCAGTAATATTTCATGTAAGTAGTACATAACTGTAAGTAGGCCTTTCACCAGTCATTTTAAAACATCTGTTTTATTTCATATGCCCAAAGCCCTTGGTTTCTAACAAATGGAAGGTGAGCCACATAGAGGCGCCAACTCCTCCAGCTGATTGAGGGCGCCTGATGATACATCGTGCAGCGTCCTGACGTTGCGCACATGATGTCACAAGGAGCCAGGGGCGGAGTCAAAAGTCCTCTGAAAATTGTGGGGGATCGGCCCCCTCAAAAAATACACTGGGGGGAGGGCAAAACTGCCTTGGGTGCTAGCAATTGGCACTATGGAGCCACAAAGTTTCTATTCAGATCTTTAGAGAAAGAAGCAGAGGTCAGGGGTGATTTTGCTTTCTCTGTCCCAGCATTGATATCCTCAGATATGTCATATGTACAGGCAGTGCTTTTTTTGGGGGGGGGGAGTCGAAAGTGAGGTACTGGTACTCATACACTGATAAAAGTGCAATAGCTACTGGCACAAAATAGATGCCATGGGCAGCAAAAAAGATAGGTACCAGAGTCCTATACTGGTAAGCAGGTCTGTGCAGAGCTTGTCTGAGGCCCAGGGTGGGAGACTTGTTCTTGGCATGACAGCCTCTGGCTGACTTAGCCCTCTGAGGCCTGGGGCAAGTGTACCCAGATACCCTGGGCTTCTGCATGGGGTTGCTGGTGAATGCTGTCACACACAAAAAAAGCCCAGCGTATGGGTCAATAAACATATCTCCAAGGCTTGAGAGACTTGGAAATCTTAGTTACAGGTTGGTAGCCGTGTTGGTCTGCCATAGTCAAAACAAAATTTAATTTTTTTAAAAAAAATTCCTTTCAAATTAAGAAAATGTGCGAGTGGAATGAAATAATTTACCTGCTGCGGGGAGGGGGGGGAGTCAGAGCTTGGCAAAGCCATTTGTTGTATAGTTGTTGATTATTTATTGTATGAGGTTAAAGAATTGGAAAAAAAGAAAATAATAAAAAAAATATTGGGAAAATAAAAATAAAAAATTCATTTCAGTTGCACCTTAGAGACCAACTAAGTTTGTCATTGGTATGAGCTTTCATGTGCATGCACACTTCTTCAGAAACACTGAAACAGAAGTCGCCAGACCCTTATATATAGTGAGAGGGTGGGGAGGGGCATTACTCAGAAGAGTGGTGGGAATGGGTGATTGGCTGATAGGTGTGGTAAACCTGTTGATGACTGTTGACGACTGCAATTGGTCTTACAGGAAAAAGCAAGGGGTGAGATGGCTAAAAATAGCTTTATCATGTATTTTTGAATTATTACCAAACTTAAACTTATTACCAAACTTAAAACCATGGAGAGACCTGGTCTGAATAGAGACATTGGATTCTTATCTCATTATACATGATAAAGCTATCAATTCCCTCCCTGCGCCAAGCTGAGTATAGGGCCAGACCTGCTTTCCTTCATCAGAACTTCATCATGTTCCATTGGAATTATCTTTGGAACTCTCAGCTTATACAGCCACCCCTGGGGCACAGCAGGCCACAGCCATCAGCTGCAGCTATTGCATCCCTTGAAAAATACTGTAAAAAGGAAAAGAAAAGAAAAAACAGATCACATCTGAACTATATATATAAAAAGAAAAATATGGCACTGAGAAGCAGTGCGATCTGAGAGGCAAAAAATGTGTGATCCAGGATGATCAAACAAATATACTTCTGCTGAAGAAGGAAAAAGAGAGACTAGTGATGAGTACTCTTAGGCAACGTAACATCACGCACCTGCATGTGAGTACCTTCAAATATTCAGAAAAGAGGCACATTGTTATAGCCCTGCCTGGTGACATTTCATCAGTTCAGGTTCCCCCATGCCAAAAACTCCCTGCTTCTGAAAACCCAGGATGCAAGTGTGTGGAGGTTTTGAGACTCATTGTCGCCCTCTTAGGCTTGCTTTCACATGCAAGGCTTTTGGATACTTTCCAACATTTAATCTCACACATGTAGTCTAAAGTGGCACAGTCCTACTAAGACTGTTCTATGTGCCTTCCCTAAATATTTGAATTGACTTTGAGTCTCTGTGCAAATTGTGAATAAGAGGTGAAACAACTTTGAGACAACCCCTTCCATTAATTATGCCTTTTCCATTTTATCAGCATGCATAAAAAATCCCCTTACACATTTTTGTTTTGTTTTTGGGGAAGCATGCTATTTTCATTTACTCTGATCCTCATGAACATGATCCACTAACGACAGAATAGGCAAAATTCATATAACACAAATAAACGTAACATTTCCCCCCCCCCTTTTAACTGATTTTCGTATAGGGAATGCCTGCCTATACCACTAATATACTATACAGTATATCAATACTAATGGTTTCCACTCACATGTTTACTTTGTATGTTGTGCCATCTAGTGGCCCTATTTAGAATGGCAACTTTGAGAATATCTACTCTCCCTCTCCCCACAAACGTATTATTATTATTATTAAACTGTACAAATGATGTTGCAACTGAAGGTGCAACTTACCCCCACTACTACAGAATATGTTTACAGCTTTAGAGTATGTAAAGTGATTTTTCATACAATTTACAGTGACATTTATAGTAAGAATTATTATCTGGGGTTTATATTTTTAGCAAATGGGAGGCTTAGACTAAAAGAAAGCTTGCGTGAGGCCACTGAGTGCATAGAAGTGAGATCTGAACAGGGTTTTCTGCCCCACAGCTCACACTTTTTGACCCTACACTACATCAGCTTTTTTTAAAAAAGGAAAAACCTTGAATCTGCTCTTTCTGCAACACATTGTTTAATAAGCAACATGAATGGATAAGGCAAATAAAGGTACAGACAGAAGTGAGGCTAAACTACGGGCTACAGTGGTCCTCCGCTTTATGAAGAGGGCTATATATACAGTAATTCATAGTCCATCATATTCAAAGCAAAAACACAGCATGCAGAGAGCTCTTACACAAGAACTGAAACTAGCTAGTGTTGAGGCAAAGCGAGTCTTTGCAAGCTGACCATTGGACTTCCAGCTGACATGGGCCTGAGGGGAATCTTGTGTTGTTTGTCATCAGGGAGGTCACTGGCACTGTCCAATAGGTATTTGTGACTTGCAGAGGCACAAGGCAGACAGTACTCTACATTGCAAATGGCCCTGCTAGCTCAACATCCCACTCATCTTTTTAACAATAAGGAATTGTCAAGAAATTAGAAACAGGTAGGCTGCCCCTATCTCTTGTCCCGCATCTGATCTGGAAGGGGCTGATTAAATTGGATGGATTTGAATTGAACTGCTGATAGATATCTGAAATTAATCCTGTTTTAAAACAGGCCCATTTTGAATCAGTGATGCATCTAGGACCACTGCACTTCCAATGACATTGTCATCTCTTGCAGATTAGAACAGACCTTCACCTGGTGTCTTGCAGATTAGAACAGACCTTCACCGCCAGATGTTCTAGACTACAATTCCCAACTCTGTTTGTGCAATAGGCAGTGTGGAGGTCCATAGCTGGGGCTTTTGTGCAAAGGAATAGAGAGTACATAGTATATTTATAGTAGCAGAGCTGTCATACAAGTGTCTACCAACACATTTTCACGACTAGTTGGTTCTTCTGATCATGCCTATTCAGATGAGGTTTATCAAAATAGGATTCCGCTCCAGAGCCATAATGTCACAGGGTTGAAGGTAGGGGAAGACTTAGGAAAGAATATGTCAGAAAACAGCTATTCAGCCCATCTTAAGATTTTGCCTGTCCCCAGCTTGCTTTAGGTGTGAGTGGATCCGAGCTTGAATGTCCGACAAGACCTTGCAGAGAGAAGAGCACTGTGTCTTGGGAAGGGACCAGAATTCAGTGGCAGGGTTTTGGATACAGAAGGTCCCCAGTTCAATCACTGACATTCCTGGAGAGTGGCTGCCAATCAGAGTAGGCAATATTGAATTGGATGGACAAGTAGTCTCATCAGAGAGAAGTCTATATCTGCAGTTATCTACATTTGGGCATGTGGGTGGTGCTGTGGTCTAAACCACTGAGCCTCTTGGGCTTGCCGATTGGAAGGTTGGCGGTTCGAATCCCCATGACAGAGTGAGCTTCCATTGCTCTGTCCCAGCTCCTGCCAAGCTATCAGTTCAAAAGCACACCAGTGCAAGTGGATAAATAGGTATTGCTGTGGCGGGAAGGTAAACGGCATTTCCGTGCACTCTGGCTTCCATCACGATGCTCTGTTTCACCAGAAGTGGTTTAGTCATGCTGGCCACATTACTCGAAAAGCTGTCTGTGGACAAACACCAGCTCCCTCAGCCTACAAAGTGAGATGAGCGCCGCAACCCCATAGTCGCATTTGACTGGACTGAACCATCCAGGGGTCCTTTACCTTTACTACATCTGCTGAAGATGCTTTTGTTTATAATAGGGGCTGTTGAAAACAATCCATTCAAATATACAAATTATTCTGGACACAAGATGTCGGCAAAACTCTTGGACAGTAAAACTGAGGACTGTGATTTTTTAAATAAAAAAATCATAATACCAGGAAACCAGGAAACAATTAATAGTTGTAAGCCGGGCATACCAACATACTCTTACCAGACTTGTTCTTGCATTCTATATCATAGCCTGTGATTGGACTATTTCCGTCAAATCCCATGGTCCATCTGAGGGCAATGCTGCGTGCTCTCACCTCTCGGATTTCTATTTCTGGAGGATCTGGGGGTTCTGGTCAAATAGACAAACTCTGTTTTAGTCAATAGACCTGTGCGTCAGTGACAGCAATGCGTGTATAGTGTGGAAAAAATATGCCTTGTGAAGAATAAGATAGCTTGCTACTTCCTTCGCTCACTGGGTGTTACACTCATTTTACCCCGCACCCGTCCCATAATTAATATTTAAGTTAAGAAACTTGTGACAGCCCTATTCAAGCATTCAAAAATTGTATTCAGGGGAGTGTGGTGACCAAGGCCTTATGTGCCAGGCAAGCAGCCCATTTTCTTCAATGACAGGAAGACCAGGATGGGAGATTGTAAGCCAGTTTGGCTGAATATAGCTACAGTATAGCTGGATGATCAAGGCTCTGGATCAGGCATCCCCAAACTGCGGCCCTCCAGATGTTTTTGGCCTACAACTCCCATGATCCCTAGCTAACAGGACCAGTGGTCAGGGAAGATGGGAATTGTAGTCCAAAACATCTGGAGGGCCGAAGTTTGAGGATGCCTGCTCTGGGTCATGGGGAAGACTGGTCAGGAAAGTTAGAGGGAAGAGGTGAGGCCACCAGGCAAAGCTCTGCATTGCCTCCATGGATGCCTGAAAAGGGATAATGTTTCAATATCATCTTATTTTAGAGCCCCATTGTAGAATCATTCTATGCTATTATTATAAAACAACACATTGCTCCCGTTGTGGGTATAATATCATTTTTATATTGGGATTTCTATCTCTTCCATGTAAGTGAATTGAGAAAGTAATGCTTTTACAACTGACTCTCTCTCTCTTTCCCTCTTACACCCCTCCCCCGCTGTGTGTATATAGTGGGGTTGGTATTATTCCCTTTACAACAGGGATGGGGTACTTGTTGTCCTCCAGATGTTCTTGGACTCCAACTCTCATCAGCAACTACATCTAAAGAATCACAGGTTGGCTACCCCTGCTTTAAATGGAACAAAATGGCTTAAAACCTATATGCAGTAGAATTTAATACATGCATAATCTTTGTGGTTTAAAGTGCAGAAGCAAGCATGTGTATATAATGGGTTGTCTCCAAAGTAGAGCTACGTGAAGTTTCCACCAGTGCAATGATTTCTGATTCTGCAATGCAATACGTTCCTCCTCTCCTTCCCTGCATCTCCTTAAATCTGTTCTAGGGCTTCCCCCGACTCTATAGAGCAGTTTGTGGGGAGGCACAGGGAAGAAAGGGTGGGGAAAGGCCAATTGCACAAGTTGCAATTCTTGCACTGACAAGACGCTTTGGTTGAATACCTCTCACTAGAAATGTGAAGATGAACTCAACAGTTAGGGCTTGTCCACACTTCTGCTTGTCCCATGCCAAAAAGCATGTGTCCAAGCAGTATTCCACTTGTCCCATGTTTTCTGAATGCCTTTGCCGCACTGCTTTCTTCTGGAAAAACTGTTCTTTAGTGATAAATTGGAACAAACAGCAATGTGCGGAAAACCCAATTGCCGTTTGCTGCAATTCAGCACCAAACTGTGGGTTTTCCTGGGGGAAAGTGGCAGGGCAAACGGAAATGCCAATAAGCCTTTAGTCTATAATTAGCCCTTGTTCCAGTTTAATTAGGTAACCAGAATAAAAATGCTATGATCTTTCACATGTGCCTGTACTAACATTTGTGCTAACATTTACTCCATGTTTCTGTGATAACAGTTATATATTTTCTCATTTTTTTTCCTCAGAGGACCTTTGTATTATCCGCAGCTTCACTGCAAATGAGAATCAGAATCTCGGTTTATTGAGGGGACTGGCTTAGTGAGTACATAGTCTGTACCAGGATTAACCAGGAACTGATGCAACCTGCAGTCACAGAAAACTGGGGGTTGGGAGAAAGGTTGCTTGTGAGTCCTGAGTGGATTTGGCATCTTATCCGTAAGCTCCAAGGCATACAAGAGCATTGAGCAAGTGTAGTACGGCAGAGCTGGCATAGCCCCATAGCTAATTTCTGCCTCGGCTAGACATTTGACAGGGTATCACCTCAGCCACTCCAGAACCTGCCGATCCCTGCCTGACTCTGCTTCCCCACCTCCCCATCATGAAATATGGTAGGGGACACCTGGCCTGAGGACATACTGACGACTCAAATTTCAGAATGGGGGGGGGGCGGAAATACACTGCAGTTGCTGGGAGCTTTGGGCTGATTAGACTTGAAACATTTTGTTTCTAAATATAAAGCAGGTACACTGTTTCTTTTTCCAGAAAGGAAATCTTCACCCTATTGCTTCACCCTCTTTAGGCTGCTGCAAGGCTATTGGTACTGAATTATTTGGTGCTAAGTCCCAGTGAGTTCAATGGAATTTACTCCCAAGCAAGTGTCAGAATCACAGCCTGAGGCTCACAGACACCAGCCATGCTTATTCACAAATCAGTATTCCAGACTGTGGTTTTCTGTATTAAGAAGAAGAGCTGATTTAAACACCTGTTTTATGATTTATTTATATTTTGCTCCATGGTTTATTGAAGGATTCTGTGTTTCAGCCGACATATTTATTTTGGTTTTAATGTTGTATCTGGATTTTATTTTCTGTTAACAACACCACTTAGGGATTTCCCATATTAAGCACCTTTGACTCGCACGTTGACCGACAGGAGAAGTGACTCATGACAGTGACGAGTATTCAGAAGGGATGTTGTGTTGGCCAACATTGCGTGCAATAAGGGATGACAAGTGGATTCAAACCCCAACATAAGGAAATGTTTACTGTTGGTTTCCATGTTGGCCCCTCGGTGTTTGAATGGGCCCCAAACTGTTGTACGGTGTGTTGGTTTCTACATTGTTTATGGTTGCAATGCAGACTTAAGACAAACTTGTGTCTAAAATCCCACGCTTGCGTATGCAACTTTGTTTTAATAGTTCCAGTGCAAACTGGACAGATGGAGTTTGAACCTTTCATTTGACCTTTCATTTTTGACAGTTATGACTACGTTTTATTAGGGACTAGAACCCCCCAACAGATTTCTGAGCATGACGTACACTTACTGTACTACAATAGCTGTGTTTTTTTCCTTACGTTGTCCTCTTCCTACCTTGCACAGTGAGCTGAATTATTCCACGGTCCTCCCCATATGAATTGATGGCATGGCAGGAGAAGAAACCAGAGTCTTCTCGCACCGTTGGCAGAATCTACATTGACAGTGGAAAAGAAGAAAATGTATTTAATAGGGAATGTTGCATGCAAGGCCATTTTGCAAAACAGGCTTCAAAGGCAATTCCACATAGTAGGGATGGGAGAATCATCTCACATCCCCTCAGGGCCATCTTTCCAATGGGTGGTGATCCAAAACAAAAATGGGCAGTCAAGAGTGGGGCTGCTCCACTCTCTCGCACAGAGACACACACCACACACATGGGCACAACACAAACACACACATATGCACGCATTCATTCACATCCCCCCCCTCTCTCACACACAAACACAACACTTATCTGAGTCAGACTTAGATGCTTGGCCCATGAACAGTTTTGAACAGAAGCAGTTTTAAATAAGTTTCTATTTCCCCTAAATTCCTCTTTATTTTTATTTTGCCTTCTGTTTATTCCTGCTCATATAGGCAGGAAGACACACACCACACAGACATGAGTAAGTAAATGCACAAGTTGCATTAAAGCCAATTCTGCTCTTGCAGAGCAATGATGAATCTGACTGCCATTTCTCAAATCCTTCTTGGAATGATATAGTGTGCTTTCACGGTGATGTAGCATGACAGATTGACAATACTTCCCCAATAATACTTGATGTATACAAACTCTAAAAATACAGAAGCGGCTTGCTGTGCAGGGCAGACTTGCCACACTGGCTTCTTCGCAGGGTTGCTGTTGCTTACTGGGAAGAAGAGGGGGCACCAGCAGAAGTGCTGTATTAAAAAGAAGATGCCTTACTCCCTGAGAACTACATGTGCCTAAAATCTTGGCCTAATTTGGCAGCTGCCCCGTATCTATCCAATATTACTTATGAATCTTATAGATGGGCCTTCTCCAGAGCTCGATTTGATGTGATGCCTTCAGCTGTGTTACACGGCAAATTCTTGTGTGTACCAATCGATGAGCGCTTTTGCTCATACATGTCCAATAAGGTGGAATCTGTTATTCACATCTGTTTATTTTGTGAACTTTATAGTGAAGAACGATTGCGACTCATTTGACCCCTATTATCAAAATTCACACCCTTGCAATATTATCTGGAATTTCCCCCCGAAACATTACGTAAATTCCTTTGGGAAGATTCTTTGAGCTCAGTATGCTACACTGTGGCCAAATTTTGCACCTTAACTATTAAAAAAACGTAAATCTCTTTTATTGAATAACATATTATAATCATTTGTCCTGCCCTCCGATGATGTTGTTGCTGATCTTTTGTTTGGAGTTGTGTTGTTTTGTATTGCTGGCTCTTGCTGTAATAAAATTGACTGACTGACTGACTGAGAAGTGCTGGATTAGCTTGGTGGGTGTGGTGGAACTGCACCAACATCCCTGCTGCCTTGCCCCTCTCCTTGCCAGTACACAACAGGGACCCTAGTGCAGTGGCTCTGCCCCACCCACTGATCTGCTTCTGTGACGTTAGACGGCACACGAGCTTTATTCAGGCATTTATCGCTCAGTGTGATGTCCTATAGATGGGGGGAAAGGGGGTGAGGATGCCAGATGACTCTGAGGGTGAACATCCGCCCCTGGAAGTCTGCTCCACTCCTGTAGGCTCTGTCAACATTTTAGAGAAAACCTGCCTGAGGGTTTTCAACACAAAACCCTGGAACAGGTTTTAACATCAAAAATGGTGTTTTTAAAAAACATATAGAATAGAGTGAAATGGGCAGGAATGTATCCGTCAATTTCTTTGTCTCTGTTTCTTGTTTTTCCCATCTTAAATTCTGTTCCATTTTTCTTTCCCCCCCTTTTTTTCTTTTTAACCATCCTGAAAATTCATCAGCATTTTTTTGTTTCTCCTTGGCTGCGTAACTGCACTGCAAAATTTGGAGAAGTGTGAATTTTGAAGGATCTCTGAGTTTTGGTTCTCATATTGTTTAGGAAACAGTGAATTTGGTAGGTTCGCCTTTGAATGCCAACTGAATTCATCTTCTCTCCCATCTCTAGGTTGCAGCAGGCAGCCTGCCCAAAACACAGGAGGAGGGGAGATGAGGAGCAGATAACGAATTATTCCTCTGAGGAGGAGAGACAGGGAGATGAAAAATTACCCGCAGGACACACACACACACACACACACACACACACACACACACACACCCTCTTTGCAAGTACACCTGCACTCAGCCGTAGCTGTTTGCTTTACAAGAAGCTGGGATCTGAGCATACAAAGCTAGTTCAATATTCACCCTCTCCCCTCAATAATCTATGATCATCCTGTAGAATGATCCTTGTCGTTGGCAAGGTCTTTCCTAAAGACCTACCAATATCAGTTACTGCCATGGCAATATCATCTGCACACTTCAGCAGATATGTTTCATTAAAAAAAAATATTGTGTTCCTCCATTGAAGGAAACTTCCACACCACTACCAAAGTTACAAAGTTTCTGTAGCAGGATAAGCCTTGGAGGATTTGAGTATTGAACAGCCTGAAGTGTAATTCTGGGTAGTGCAAGATGGCTCAGCAATTTTCTCCTGGCTTGCCCCTGCAGCGACTAAATGAGGCTGACTATAGTTCCTTGTCCTTCAAGATGGAAATGTTCCTCAGGCATGGGGGCATATGGTCTCCTGTAGGTGAAGATCCCGAAAATGCAGACTGGGAAAGACTAGATGAAAGAGTGTGGGCTACCAATGTTCCAAGAATGTTTACCATGTAGTGCAACATGCAGGGTTCATTCGAGAGAAGGGCAGTATATAAACACAATGAAAATACAGTGGCGCCTTGCAAGACAAATTTAATTCGTTCCGCGAGTCAATTCGTTTTGCGAAAAATTCATCTTGCGAGTTGTGGTTTCCCATAGGAATGCATTGAAATCTCTTTTTTTGCCCATAGGAACGCATTAATTTAATTTCAATGCATTCCTATGGGAAACTGCGATTCACAAGACGAATTTTTCGCAAAATGAATTCGTCTTGTGAGTCACCCATAGAATCGCAAGACACATTCGTCTTGCGAAAAATTTGTCTTGCAGGGCATTCGTCTTGTGAGGTACCACTGTAATTATAGTAACACTTGAGTTTTTTATGAGTATATATTCATGGGTGTGCTATGGGTGGTAATCAGCTAAGTTTTGCTCACACTGTTAATGAACATGATTAAGTTTGGTTCATTAATTTAATAGTTGGCTGTCCCCCTATATATGTGTGTGCATGTATTATAGAGTGTGGGGTTCCTACACCCATGTTTGCCAAGTCTACTGCTTGCCACAATGTCCAACTGGAAGGTTGACTAAGTTGGAAATTGGCTCTCAGACCAAAATAAATCCATCACCCGTGGCCCAGACTGTTTAAAGGGGATATTGTGTTCTATTCGTTCATGTAAAACATTGCCACAGTTTACCTGTTCTGGCCCATCCCTATGCAAAATGGAAAGTGCAATATTCCACACACACACACACACACACCCCTGCCCGGTCCCCCCAAAATAAGAAATGTTCACTTTGGGATATTCTCAAGGGACTTCAGTGAACACAACCACCACCACCCCCGCCTTGGGGGAGTGGAGTGGGTGTACAATGTGCTCTTACGGTATATGTAAAGAACATGTGACCAAACAGCACTGCCAAAATACCAGGTTGCGCATGTTACCTGTAATGTAGAGATCACTTCATCACCCACTTCCTTCGTGGAAACAAGATAGCGGGACATTTCAGGATTAATGATTCTGTCTTCTTTCTCCCAGCGAACGATGATGGGTTTTTCTCCATGTGCTGTGCAACTCATTTCTTTCTTTTGGCCCTGCGTTGCCAAGGTGGTGTTTGGATAGGAGGTTATCATAGCAGGAACTAAAAATAAAAATAACGAACACAAGTTAGTAGCTTGCTGCAAAATGTGTGGAGGAGGAAATGCAACATTGCTGTACAGGAGGGCAACCCTCCACCTAATCCATTTCATTGTGTACTTTTGTACTTACGTATATCAGCTGAAGCAAAACAAAAACCCCTGGTGAAGCGTACAGCACTGAACTTCCTCCCTCCCCCTGCAAGGAAAGCAGGGATTCATGGAGAGAATGGATAGCCTCTTTTAAATGAATAACTTTAATTGCTGTTTTGAAATGCTAACGTTTGGTGGCATGACCTTTCTGCATGTCAGCCCTATGGATAACAAACTGATCTACTAGCTCACAAGATTGAAAGCTATGGTTTCTGCTTTAAGAAGTGGCTCTCACGTGGATAACAATACAGAGAAACCTTGGGGGCAACTTTTGATGAGAAATGATATGCACTAACCAAGCATTGTTAGGAACCATTTTCAACCATCTACCTTTCTCCCATAACGCTTATACATAAAATATCTAAGACTTTGTCAGATGTTTCCATTCCACAACATCAGAGTTGTTTTTATTTGCTTGCTGTCGAGTTACTGTTTGATTGTTAAACATCAACATTAAAAGAGATATAATAAAATTAAATACCATTTCCATATCACATTAAAAATACGATAAATGATATCATATGAAACTCAATATATATAGCATCCGGACACAATTTTCAAAAATCTGTAAAAATGTCCAGGAAAACCCAGGTGTATGGCATGGCAACTCGTGTCAGTAGTGTTGGTTTTTTGGTGAATTTCCTAATATATCTATATCTATATCTATATCTATATCTATATCTATATCTATATCTATATCTATATCTATATCTATCTATCTATCTATCATCAAACAACTCTTGTGTCTGCGGAATTTTACTTTCTGAAATATGTTAACACTACAACAAATAAGACTCACTGGGTACAATCCGGCTCCTATTGTTTGCATGCACAAATAGAGCCTCCAGGTTGATTATACATAACCCCCCACTGTAGAATAAATTCATGGAAGGAGCTGTGGGGTCCTGTGGACTAGCCCTACCCATTGGCAATACCATTCACTGCTGTGACACCCACTGAAGAATGTTCATCTGATATTTGTTGGAAAGAAGTCTCCCTAGCTACAGATTTAGTTATTTATCTTTTTTGTTTATAAGATTTCTTAGCCACCAGTCACCATAAGGTCCCATGATATAACGTAATATACAGTTATTAAACAAACAAACAAATAAAATCGCAGTAATTATAAACCTCCAGGGTTGAATTAGCAGTGTATCCCCTCGTTTCAAATAATGGGGTAAATGCCAAGTTACAAAAGCTAGGGTTGCCATATGTCCTCTTTTTCCAGGACACACCCTCTTTTTCATGGGTATGTAAAATGAGAGTCGTCATAGTGATCCATAGTTAAAAGTAGAAGTTGGCAAATGTCTCCTCTTTTTTGCTCTTCAAAATATGGCAATTATAGGCTATATATGTTTTTAAAATGTCACACACACATACCCCCCTTTCAGAGGCAGTTCTATAACTAACCCAGCTATCAGAAATTGCTTCCCATTGCCATAGCAATGGCTGATGAAGCTAAAGGGCTTATCCAGATGATCCTACAAAGGATATCCAGAACACAATTTCCCCCCCTTGTGCAATTCTTCCCCAACCCCCGCCCAAACAAATCCCTCTCCACACTGAATCCTGTCCCTGTGGGAGATGCCTTACTTAGAGCTTTGCCAATTTCACTTCCCTGCTATCAAAAGCAGCCCCTATTTATCAAAAGCAGGGAAGTGAGATAACAAGACTCACCTTTTACACCTCAAAATACCTAGGCAAATATATTTCAATGTCCCCCTCCACAAAGAAAAGAAAAAAGAGAAGAGAAGAAGAAAAATTATGTGAAAGGGCAGAAGCATTTTTGTAGAGCCTGGAAAGAGCTTTGCCAGTACTTGATTATTTATGCTTATTTGAATACTGGATGCTGTGTTTGATTTATTTTTGGATGGTAGTGGCCTTTGACTTTGAGCAATGAAGTCTGCATGCAAAGGACTGGTGCAGAGCCCCCTGCAAGTGGTACAGCGGGAGGGAGAGCTCAGCTGTTAAGGAAGAAGAAGCCAGAGAAAGGGATGGAGTCTTTAAAAAGCTGCACAAAATGGCTCAGCAAAAGGAGTGGGAACTTACTGTGCCACTTGCTGATATAGAAGAAACGCCCATAATATTCATAGAATCAAAATCTGTCCAGCACTTATTAAGATTTAGTCAGAGGAACACTAGCTGCGGAAAAAAACCTTTCATTTCCCCAGCAAGGTTTCACAGCTTGAGGGCAGAGGGCTTATCATTTCCTTGCAACGTCATGAATACTTTCAGGAAGGTTTCCTGATTATTAAGAATGCTTGCAGGCTGCCCTACCTCTCAATGGATCCCAGGGTAGGACCAAATATGTAAAATCACATAAAACAATGGGCTGTTAAAAATACTGATTAAAACAACAGGAGGAACGAAAACTGCAGAGCAGTTTATAATTATTATTTATTACATTTAGGCTGTAGGGGGTTTGGATTGAGGGGAGGCAACCTTCGGCCCACTTCTGCCAACTCAATAGATATCCCAGAGTCCACTGCAAGTACCGTCCTGCCTGCCTGCCTCATGTGCGGGCAGAAAGCCCACCGGCAACATTCCTGCCAGGAGAAGCTGATGGAAAGCCCCCAAACAAGATTGGGGGGCGAGTCTGAGATTCCCTGGAAGCTGCTGGATGTGGAGTTGTTTTCACAGCGGGTGCCAGCTGACTTTGGGCCAATCTGCCCATTTCCATCCAGCTCTTGCTGCCGCGAACAGCCAGGCTGTGGCTGTGGTGCTAGCTCTGCGCCTGTGCAAAGCCTTGCCAATGCTAGTACAGTGGTACCTCTGGTTACGAACTTAATTCATTCCGGAGGTCCGTTCTTAACCTGAAACCGTTCTTAACCTGAGGGATGCTTTCGCTTATGGGGCCTCCCACTGCCGCTGTGCCGCCGGTGCACGATTTTTGTTCTCATCCTGGGGCAAAGTTCGTAACCCGAGGTACTACTTCCGGGTTAGCAGAGTTTGTAACCTGAAGCGTTTGTAACCCGAGGTACCACTGTAACAAGTTTTGATTGCTCTGTTGCAGCTCACCTTTTCTCCAAGAAGTGGAGAAGAGGCCAGCAGGCTGGGAGGGGAGTGTGTGGTGTAATGTCTAGACCTGACGGATATGTTCAGCGGAAGTCCAAAAGCCTGGACACGAGGCAATCTTAATCTTTACAAAGCAGCCTGGAATTGAGATGGAACCGGCGTGTTCTAAACCATCCTTTCTTCTGGCTTCTTAAGAGTTATATAATAATTTTCCTTTGATTATAAGTATTACCCAAACATGTGTTTCCAAGCTAGGATTGGTCTTATGTGCTGCTAAGCTGTAACAAGAATGACGATGACTCAAAAAGCTTGGCAGCTCTGCCGGCGCCTTGTGATATGATTGAATGTGTCAGGGTAAAGACTGTGAACATTTAGAGTTCATATCTTATTCACTTAGAAGCAGTTTCAGGTCACATTATAGGAAAAGGAGGTGATTTATTTTATGTGACAACTATGAATTTTAATCAAAAGACATATTCAAAATAAAGTCTAGATCCCCCCTCCCCATTTTGCCTGAATTCACTATAGGCAAGAATTCCCCCTTTCCCCAGGTTTTTCTCTTCCTTTTTTCGTGCAAGAGCCCTTTTCATGTTTGTACATTACAAGCTGCTCTCTTCAAATAACACACCAGAGACCCACAGCAGCTTAGATTTCTCATTCTCTCTCTAGTCTTTGACAGGCCTGTGAAATGAATGTGACTTGATTCCGCATCGTCATGTGTGCACAATTTTCCACTTTGCCTAACTGAGCCTCCTAATAACCGGTAGGGGGGGGAAAAAGAAAAGAAAAACGGGGGAATGGAGGAGGCTGACAGCTCTGCTCCCTGCAGCGACTTTCTCGTAAACGCTTGAGGAGATTCATGAGGAATGGCATCAGTTCAGAAAACTGCTCAGCAAGCTCAGTAACAAGCTAGACTAATAGCCAATAAGGCCTTTTCTCAGGAAAGTCATTCACAATTCATTTATTAGTAGTACGCACTTTATGAAGAAACTTAAGATAGGAGAGAAAATGCTCACCCTTTCGCTGGGAAAGAGTGGAGCGCTTTTGAAAGGACCCTGCACGATTAAACCAGGACAGGACAGGAACAATTTTGTAAAAAAATCAACCATATCTGCTCAGAGAGAGGGGTTTAATTGAAGTTCTGGAGGACACATTGTCCACCCAAGGGCTGCCTTCCTTCATCGGTACCTTTCTGAAGACCCTGTGCAAATGGTGGGTGGGAATGAGAAGCAAACAGTGAGCAGATTGTTAATGTAATGTGATAAATGTTATATAATTATAATAATAATAATTTATTATTTATACCCCACCCATCTGGCTGAGTTTCTCCAGCCACTCTGGGCAGCTTCCAGCAGAACAGAACATTAAAATGGAACAATCTATTAAACATGAAAAGCTTCCCTAAACAGGGCTGCCTTCAGATGTCTTCTAAAAGTCTGGAAGTTGTTTTTTTTCTTTGACATCTGGTGGGAGGGTGTTCCACAGGGCGGGTGCCACTACCGAGGTTATGGGAACCTAATGCAGGTTTTTGTGTGCCTCGGTTTACCAGGGTCTGCAGAACTTTCAGGCTAGGTTTCATACCCTCCAAGTGTCCCGGTTTTCCAAGGACAGTCCCAGAATTACGAAAACCATCCCGGATTCTAATTTGATCCTGGAATGTCTCTATTTCCCTTGCCAGTGCCTCCGAGCTTGGGGAAGAGGATAAGCCGACATTTGTCCCGAGTGGCAATGACAGCGAGAGAGCATCCTGCTGCCTCTCCATGGCTGCTGCTGCCCATGTCCTCTCTTGGGCAGCTCGCAGCAGCTGCTGGAGAGCGAGTGAGAAGGAGGAGGAGAAGCTGCCACCATTGAGGCCCTGCTGTGCATGATCCTCTGGGTCTGAGGGGCAGGCAGAGGGCAAGGCCACCCTGGGAGGAAACAAAGGGGGAGTGTAGCAAAGCCCAAGGCATCTGGATTTTTTTCATGCTTTGTGTGTCTGTGTCTAATCTTGCCCCTTTCTAAAATTTATTTATTGATGTGTGGTGCGGGGTTTTGTTTTCTGTTTTTGGTAAACCTACCAAGGAATAAAATAAAATTGGGATTAAGGGATTTTCTCAGGACAGTGGAGGGTGTGTCCCATTGGTGTGGTGCTGGCAGCACCAGGAGCGGACGAAGGCTTTTCAGTGCCGGGGGCAGTGCGGGGGCTGTGCACCCAGGCGCAGAGCATCGCCCACGCAGCACACATGCACAGGGAGCACACAACGCATGCGCAGGGAGTGCATGGCACATGCCCCATACGCAGCGGCTCCGCACATGCGTGCTACGCAGCGGAGCCACCGGCAAACATCCCCAGCATCGTATGGAGATGCTGCTGCCCAGGATCCTCCACTCGTGGAGCTGCAAGCAGAGGCTGCTTTTTTAAAAAAACCTCGCTCTGCAGCTTGCTCGCTCACCAGCTCGGCAGTTCCCCAAGCAGTTCAAATTGGGAGTTGGGATTGCATCCTAAAACACCTCTCCCTCCCAGCTGCTTTTAGCCTTGATGATTATTTAAGATTAGGTCCAATTCCCGCCCCCCTTAACATCTGTGATGGGATAGACTATATACCAGGCATCCCCAAACTTCGGCCCTCCAGATGTTTTGGACTACAATTCCCATCATCCCTGACCACTGGTCCTGTTAGCGAGGGATCATGGGAGTTGTAGGCCAAAACATCTGGAGGGCCGCAGTTTGGGGATGCCTGCTATATACCGAATTTTCCAAAATGACACTGGGACATGAAATATATTTAAAGGAGGACATATGATGTTTACACCTGAAACAGGTAATTTTATTTTCATTATTGCTCAACAGTAGTCCAGTTTTCAAGTGATTGTGCTTCTCCACTGGGCGGTGGCTAAGGAAAAAGAATTGAATATACCAATGTTTTGGGGCTTGAGAAAATTATAGCTATCCATCTAATGGACACAACGCATTGAACAAGTCTGGAGGCTCATTTTCTCCGGCACTAACTTGCACATTATCTAAAATCTATGAAGCCCTCTGTTTGTTTGTTTAAAAAAGATGTTTTGCATTAATGGGATAAAATCTTTATAAAACAAAGTCAGGGAGCAGTAAGTAAAAATAGAAGTGTGATCCATGCAAAGCTTGAAATGAGTCATCACATCCAATAATGCTTAATACATAATTGGCCATACTGTTCGCTTGTACCAGTATAGTCTCTCTAGAAGCAACAGAGCTGTGCCATAGAAAGGGATCACATAACCACATCTTTACTTAGCACAAGTTATTGATTTCCTGAATTCTGCGGGCAACCCAGTTCCATATGACTTCATCCCCTTCCGCAGCACAGCAGTCTGCACTGTGGCTAGAATGAACTTGTTTGGTTTAATGAAGTTCAGTGAATTAGTTCAAAAATCCCGAACTACACCTGGAAGTAGTCCCCACAATTTCTGGGTAAACTGAATGTGAATTGAGTTCATTCTGGGGTAGAACTTTGAATGATTTCCAGTTCATATTTAATTTTTCATACATTATTTTTAACTCTCTGGACTCTCTGGGCTTTTCAGCTTTAAAGATCATAATTGTTGGGAAACAACGAATTAAACAATTCGCACTCCACTGTGTGTTTCGATGTTTTCTCAGTCTTAAGTGTATTTTACACTTCAGCATAGCAGCTTGTAACGTTCTGAATGCTGGAATAAAATTGCTGAGCATCCTTTGGGGGGGGAATGTTTGAATTTAACCTTGAACTGAACGTGAACCAAACTAGTGCTGCATTTCCTAAAGGGACTGATATGAACTGGGATTAATTCCTTTATGGACATGTTGATCTAGAACTAGCTTCTTTTAAAAATATTTTTCCAAGCTCTGGTATCAGCTAACAATGCATCCCTATGCCTGGCAAGTAGAGAACAGCAGAACTAAAAAAGAAAAGAAAAAAGGCATTTGTAAGGCAGTTGCAATAAACAGTCACAGAGAGAAAGCACCAAGCTGCTGCCAGATGGTGCCATCAGACTGGTCCAAACCAGTGAATTTATGTTAAGATGCTCTATACTCCATTATGCCAGTTAAAAACACCCAATTCCCTTTGGTAGTCTATTCAATATTCTGACACATGGTTACTGACTTGGCCTATTAAATTACACCTATTTATAATTACAGAAGCTCTCTTATATAGGGTAGTTATTATCCAGAAAAAGCTGCCTATCAAAAAAAAGAGAGAGGTTGTATCATAAGAGGAGAGAAGATTATAATTTGTTTTAACTTCCCCTTGTGCCCTCCAAGCTTTGGCCATTAACACATCACTGGCATCGTTGAGTTTTTAATAACAGGCCATGGGCAGAGTTACAACATAAAGACAGCACTTAGAGGGAAAACGGGAAGGTCTGCAGGAACAAACAAGTTGGGTGCCATTCACTGGACAACAAGCTGTTTTCACACTGTTGAAATAGTCCTTGTTTTGTGGAAGGCAGTCACTGCTTTCCTTGGTACGTTTCCATATATTCCCCAAGTTTGGGGAGAAGCAGAGAGTTGTGCCTCCAAACAAGAGAGAGAACATATAAAACAAGCATAAGCCTCTTGAAGCCTCTATCCTGTGGCAGGACATCTCCCATTCTTAGATACCGTATCCTAGGGGTGAGGAAGGTTTTTTCAACCAAAGGACCACATTACCTTCTGGGCAACTTCCCAGGGACCACTAGCCAGTGGTAGGCTAGTTTCGACATACACTCACACCCCCTTCTCTTATCATCCATCCAGGAAACAAAGAAGCATTAGCAGAGTTCAAGGACACACTTCAGCTAGGCAAAAACCCTCAAGGAGAACACACAGAAGGCCAGTGTTTGTGTGGCCTGGGGACAGTCCCAAGGGCCAGAGAGAGGTCTGAAGGTTCTCCATCTATGATGTACTCAATCACCCAGACCAGTGTGTGTGACAAATGCAGAGTGCAAGTTAGCAAATACTGCAATCCTGTACATGTCAGGGGGTTATTCCCAGTAGAGGATTGCAGTCTTGGAAAGATATACCTAATACATCAGCTTGACCCCTGCCCAGTAAGCCCCTGGGAAGACTATCTGATCTGAACGCTGTATAATTAAAGGGGTGGGTGGAGAGGAGCTATCCCAAGTCTGCTGCCAACATGAAATCAGACTGCGTGCTCTTGTTGGTGGGTGATCTAAAATGTCAACCCACAGCAGTATTGATATGTGTGGCTCTCCCAGAGCAGTTGCAGGCAATGTATGTACAAGTACCTTGCTTTTTTCAACTGATCCTGACCTGATGACAAACATCATTGTGGCAAAACTTTAAAACTTGTGAATATTGCTATGGTATATATATATATCTTATGGGGTGCATTTTGTTTTTTCAGCCATTTCAAAAAGATATCTAAATACATTTATATCCCACAAATTTCCTCCAAAGTACTCAGGACAGCACACACGGTCATCGTCCCCTAGCCCTGTGAGGCAGGTTGGACAGAGGCTTTGTGAGTGACTCAATATCAGCTTTGTGGCCTGAAGGGGGAATTTGGCCGCAGGTGCCCCCAGCCGCAGTCCAGAGCTTTAACCAATGCACACACATTGGCTCTCCATATAGTCTGTGTTCTGCTGTGTATTATTTGCTTTCTGTTGCAAGGGTAGAAGGCAACAGAACTTTACTGATGCTTGCCAATGATGCTCTTCTTCTGATAGCTTCAACATGAGATGGGGAGGGGAGCAGGTCGGGAGAAATGAAAGCGAAGAAGGGCTCTAATTATTCACCAAGTACAAGTTGTTCAACTAACAGATGGGATGGGATGGCTTCTTCCCACTCAATCCATATGTGGCAACAGCTTTTAAGTAGATAATTATGTTCAATAACATTGCAGATACATCTCTAATGTGTGTGGGCAAATGTTTGCTCAAAGATTTCAACTCCAATGCGGCGGGGGGTGGGGAGGCACTTCTTGTATGACCATGAAAGTCTTTTCACATGTTTAGCTGGGGGGAAGCACCAGCAACTACATCAACACAATGACTCATTCAGTTGCTCCCTTTCTTAATAGAGGTGACCCATCAAAGTTTCCTAATCAGCCAGAATGACTTCTGGAAATGGCTCGTGTAGACAGCTAAACTTGATGAAGGATGACACACCTTGGAAGCAATCTGTAATTTTGTACTGTCCTTAGACATTCACTGTGCTAGCCTGAGGTCACCCAAGAGAGCAAAGAGAAAGTAACACCACACTGGGCCTGCAATCCCATATAAGCCCCACTGAAGTCGATGGGCCTTACTTCTACATTGACATGTAAGACCGTAACAATTGGCAAGGCAGAGCAAGGTGGTGTTGCAAACCTGGCTTCCCAACATGCCGGTGACTGTCTATAACTGAGAAGTAGAAGCAGTTGGGAGATCAGCACTGGGGAGACCCACCTCACCGCTCCCTCTTACTCGCAGAGACCTCCGTGTTGGAAAGTCAGCTGCACATTGCTGCTCTGTCCCACCAGCTGCAACTGATGTATAGGATGGTTGTGTTGTACATGCACGCAACATCGGGGAATGTGGGGCCATTCTGATAGGGCCCTGCCACAAACCATTTTGGAAAATATGAAAGGATGCTGAGCTATAGCTGTTTGCTGTACACTGTTGGCTCACTTGACCTTAGAATAAAGGCATTTATTAATACAGAGCTCACAGTTCCAGCCTTACATTTCTCCAGAACAAATACCGGTAGCTTTCTAGAAATATCCTGCTTTGTTTTTGTTTTTGTTTAAATGGAGATGACTTTTGTGTTGCTTTGTTTCTTCTTAGAAACAAGGAAAGTTACAAAGCTATTGCCTTCATTGCTGGGGTAATACCAGCAAGCGTAAGGTAAAATGCAGCTAATCATTTATAACTAACAAAGCCCAAATAATACAGTCTTACCTCGAGTTGCGAACGTGATCCGTGTGGGAGGCACGTTCACAACCCGCAGCGCTGCGTCTGCACATGTGCGTGACGTGATTCAGCACTTCTGCGCATGATGTCATTTTGTGTTTCTGCGCATGCGGGAGCACCGAAGCCTGGAAGTAACCCGTTCTGGTACTTCCGGGTTCGGCGTGGTCCGTAACCCAAAAACGCACAACCCGCAGCGTTCGCAACTCGAGGTATGACTGTAATTCTTTAGTCAATAGCATATTTGGAACCACAGTTCAAGTGAAGTAACCAAGAGGCTGGATCATTAGCTGAATCTGATTACACTACAGTACTTGAGCCAATAACTTTCTAACCTTCAGTTGCTGCTAGGATGGTGTAACATCAGTGGTGTAACATTGGAAAATGCTGATCACTTCTCCTACCTAGGCAGTTACCTTTCCACAAGGGCCAACATTGATGCCGAAATCCAGCACCGCCTGAGCTCTACGAGTGCGGCTTTCTCCCGATTGAAGTGAAGAGTGTTTGAGGACCGGGACATTCGCAGGGAAACCAAAATGCTTGTTTACAAAGCTATTGTACTACCAATCTTACTATATGCTTGTGAAACATGGACCACTTATAAACACCATCTCCAACTCCTCGGAAGATTCCATCAACGGTGTCTCTGAAAATTTTTACACATCACTTGGGAAGACAGGCGAACTAATATCAGTGTACTGGAAGAAGCAAAGATCACCAGTGTTGAAGCAATGATTCTTCAACATCAACTTCGTTGGACTGGTCATGATGTGCAGATGCCTGATGATCGTCTTCCAAAGCAACTACTCTATTCCGAACTTTAAAATGGAAAGTGTAATGCTGGTGGTCAACCAAAGAGGTTTAAAGACTGTCTCAAGGCAAATCTTTAAAAGTATAGTATAAACACTGACAACTGGGAAACACTGGCCTGCAAGCACTCCAGTTGGAGAACAGCCTTTACCAAAGGTGTCATGGGCTTTGAAGAAACTCGATCTCAGGATGCAAAGGAGAAACATGCCAAGAGGAAGGCACGCTTGGCAAATCCACACCGTGATCAACTCCTGCCTGGAAACCAATGTCCCCACTGTGGAGGGACATGTGGATCCAGAATTTACCTCCACAGTCACTTACGGACCCATTGTTAAAACCATGTTTAAGGAAGACAATCTTACTCGGCTATGAGTGATTGCCAAAGAAGAAAGAAGAAGAAGAACCTTCAGTTGCTGCTAGGTGTTGAAAAATGCTGCAGTAATAATAAATGGCTTAGTTATACATCAGGTTTACTTATCTACTTAAATCCATGTCCCACCATAACAGCTTAGTAAAGCCCTCTGGGTAGGTAGTTTGTCAACACACTGCTATGACAATTTCTTTTCTGGCTGTTTGTGAGTGAACAAAGGCTCTTTCCCCCCTATTTAATTTCTAGTTTCAACAAAATTAGCTATGTGTCAGTATTAGACACAGAGCTGGATTCAACTAAGTAAGTATGCTAGTGGAAACCAGCACAACTAGTCCTGCTAGCGCAACTAGACTTTCCCCCTTCATCTCCCCCCAATCAACTCTGGGGGGCCCAGCCAAAGCCCCAGAACAGTGTACATGGGGGAGAAGAGGGGATATCGTTGCACAGGACAAACTGAAATGCTTGCACTGACAGAATAATTGGAAGAGTGCAACGCTGAATTCCTACCAAAATGTCAAAGGTGGTATTTCTGTTTAATTCACTTTGGAATCAATTGAGGAAGCAAAATCCACACTATTTTCATGCTGTTTCTGGGCTTGGGTTTGCATACCTGCTTTTGTTTGTTTGTGAGCCAATCAAAGCAAATTTTGACTGGAGATTCCAAACTTCAGTTCCTTCAGAATCGTCAGTCTTGAGCGCCCAATCTGGCATCAGATGAGAAGTAATAGCGATTGCAATAAATAAATGTCTCGCTGCCTGAACCACAGCCATCACCGACAGTAGGGGAAAATAGAATGTTAAAGCAGTGCTAACCTACAGCATGCAATTGAAAAATCAATTCATATCGGCTGAACATGCTATCATTACCTCTGCATGTCGTTGGCTTTAGAATAAGTTATTGGGCATTGTCTATGACCACGCATGTCTTTGACTCACAGTAAATTCCCCTTCAACCACAGTGATTGTCTTAAAGGCACCTTGTGGTTTCTTTTGACATTTTAAGACAAGCTACTTTATCACATACAATTGTTTTCACAGGAAACAACTTCAGTGCGTGGCTCTGGGGAGACTGTTATCTCCTGGTAATGGCACCATTAACATGAGCATACTGTAATTAAAGACTGCAAGAGCAATTCATCTGGATACAGCATATGGATCTGTTTTTATCTTAAACTGACTGGGCAGCCTAATATAAATAAAGGCTCAAATTCTAAAGGGAAGATTGGAATAATCTGTCTCGGTTCAGGTGCACGACCCATTGTTTTGAGACCCATTAGGTGAGAAATGTTGTTTCCCCTAGTTATACTGCAAGATCTTGGGATAGGTTAATTAAAGTAATTATTATTCTCATGGAGATCAGCAAAAGAAATGAATGCCAACTTTCTCTTACCAACAGTTGCACAGAAATGTAGATTTTAGCAGTGTGCTTGATTAAGGCTTTGCACACTTTTTTTGGCAGTACAGTAATCCCAACCAAACCTAAGGGTTGTTACTGCTGAATATACATATATGATGGAGCCACACCAAAAATGATAATGACACTGGGGTGATTGTTTTTGCTGGAGTCTACTTCTCACCCCACAATAAAAGATAAAATAATTATCTTCTTCAATGGGCATACACATTCCCACTGGATGTGCAGAGTTGTGTCCAAGGGTGGTATTCAGCTAAGTTCTACTCAGGGTATACACTCACTGATATTAATGAACCTAACTTAGTCATGTTCATCCATTTCAGTGCGTCTACTTTGAGTAACACCTAGCTGGTTATCACCCCTAGTACTTAAAAAAATAAAATAAACTGCCTTTTCCACATAGGTGCCCCAAATCAGCTAATAAAAATAATCAAATACAATGTGAACACCATTAAGAAGAGGTACATAATAATAATAAATTCAATAAAAAAATGCTAAACATGAAGATCCCACCCAAAGTGCCACTGTCAATCATGCAAAGGTCTGTTTGAATCAAACATCTTGTTTCATCCTCTTGTAGCCTGAAAGCTAGGTCACTTGATGGCCATTCCCGGGGAGCCAATTCCAGGTGTTTATGTCACTGTAAACAGGTGTTCATCTGGTAGTGTTTGTGAATAAAAGGGTGTCTGGTTTTCATCATAATTCTGTCTGTCTTTTTTTTTTAACTTACATTTTTGCAATACAATTAAATCATGAGAAACTGAATTTTATAAGAAAGGAAGCAATTCTGCCCCCACCCCAATTTGCGACTAGATTTTCAAAGCATGCAGCTGCTGGGTTGCTGAGCACAACAAGGAAGAAAGGACAGGCCACACCTGGCCAGAGTCCCAAAGAACCACAGCAACCCTCCTTTCCAAGCACTGGACTGAGCTGGAAGCATGAAAGACCTGAGGATTCACCACTTCTGCTTCTAATCACACCAAAACCAACATTCTGTTGTGAGGATTTACCAAATCTGAGTCCAATAGGCTAGGTCAGGTCAATGAGGCTTGTACATTTGGCAACATGACTTGCTTTACTGAACTTTGCAGGGAAGAGTAGCATTCAACACTAAATTATTGGAGATAAAACAACAGGCCTGAGTGGAAAGCAAACTGAATCAACCTGTCATTTAGAAAATCAAGAATGAAGAGGTGGATTTGTGAGTCATCCGTATCTGCATATGGTAGTTTATTCACTGAGGTCATTCAAGTTTGATGTTTAGCTGAGGAAAGGGAGGCGAGGATCAAATCAATGTAAGGCCACTTAAGGACAACAATAGTAAGGAAAAATGAGAGTAGTAAGAGTAGATTTTGGCCCAGTTTCCACGTCTCATTAAACCTTAGTTTAATGTAAACTATCAGCATGCTGATGCATGATGTACAAAAGCATTCCACAACGCCTACTCATTCTCTTCTGCTGCTTCTGTCTCATGCAGATGGGAAAAGCTAGAGTCTGGCTTGTATTGTCTGAACCCTGGTTTGGGGGTTGTTTCCCCCAACCAACTGTAAATTTTATTTTATTTCTTCAATTTATATACTGCTCTTTATCCGAATATCCCAGGGTGGTGTACGACATTAAAACATAATTTACAAAGCATAATAATAAAAAGCAGTAACAAAAACCACAGAAAATATGGTAGTAACATTTCAAAGGCCATAGATAGTTTAATGCAGGCATCCCCAAACTGCGGCCCTCCAGATGTTTTGGCCTACAACTCCCATGATCCCTAGCTAACAGGACCAGTGGTCGGGAAAGATGGGAATTGTAGCCCAAAACATCTGGAGGGCCGAAGTTTGGGGGTGCCTGACCTAGGCTCTGTGGTTTAGACCATGTCATGATGCCATGAGGTGAGCCTCTCTGAGGAGAGCACTCCACAAACAAGGAGCCATGGCATAAAAGGCTTGTTCTCTTGTTGTCACACTCTCACCATACCGGGGAGCAGATGACAAGTGCAGGGTCCAGGTCAGTTCATATGGGGAGAGGCGGTATTTAAAGTACTGAGGTCCTGAGCCTTTACAAGTCAGCACCAGCACTTTAAATTGGGACCTTTAACCAATTGGCAGCCCATACAGTCAGGCCTGGATAGATGTTATATGCTCAACCTTGTCATCAAATTTTGCACCAGCTGAGGTTTCTGAACAGTCTTCAGAGGCAGCCCTACATACAACACATTGTAGTAATCTAACCTAGAGGTTACCACAGCATAGGCCAAAGAAATTAGGCTATCCCTGTCCAGGTAGGGCCAGAGCTGGGCCACCAGACGAAGCTGAAGGAAGGCACCACATGCCACTGAGATCACCTGGGCCTCAAGCAGCAGCAATGGATCCAGGAGCACCCCCAAGCTATGTACCTGTTCCTTTAGAGGGAGGATAACCCTTTCAAGAGCAGGTAGTCTCCCATCCACCTGGTCTAGGGAACCACCCGCTAACAGCGCTTCAGTCTTATCTAGATTGAGCTTCAGTTTATTGGCTCTCATCTAGACCATTACCAACGTACCAATTACCATTACCAAGAACAAACCTTGGTTACTCGTGGTTTCTTTGGAGTAAAGTAAACAAACCACAAGCCCAGGAGGACATGAGAAGCCAGACTCATGTCTGTTTTATCCACAGTACAGAAGAAACAGAGGAGGAGCACTGCTGCAGCAATTGACTAGCATGAACTAGCATGGTGCTCATTCACACTAAGCCATACTTTGTTTTAAACTATGGTTTAATGTGACATGCAAACCAGGACTTTGAAAAAAGAAGAACAAGCTGGCATATGGAGAAAAAAATGGAGAAAATACATCTTGCATAGAAAAGGGACCACTTATTTAAGAGATCAAAATTCAATTTCTCCTTCCCTCCCTCTCACACACAAGCAAAACAATATGAACTCTGCATAATACTGAATATTCCTCTCCCCCTACTTTTGCTTTCTCATTTCTTCCATCTGTTTCATCTTTTATTCTGCCATTTCTCCTGGCTGTGCCTCCTGTTTTCAAGCATCCACACAGTCTCTCTCTTTCTCCTCACCTTTTAAAACTCTGAAACACTTCTGTCCCAGACATTTCATAACATCCTTCTGTTTATTAATCTCAGATTTATTCATGAATTTTTGCTTCATCATGCCACTGAAGCAAGGAACCATTTGTAGCCCCCCCCCTTTCAAAATGGCGCAAAGTTAAATAGTGTTAGCATTAGCACATAACCCCACCCACCCAAAACTCCCACCAACCATCTCTGAGGTTGCAACTCTATACACCTTTACGTGGGAGTAGAGATGGGGCAGAAATTCGATTCAGTTGTCATTGATAGGCAAACCTGTCTAATCACCCTTTCTGAAAAAAAAACATACAAAGTGAAAAAGAACCATTCTTTTAAATTTGTACTTCTTTGAATTCTGCAATGCAATTCTCCAAGCAAGCAATGTGTACATAAATGCACATGGGAGGGTAAAGTGTACAAAAATAATGCAGGTATTTGCGAAGATAGTAAACAATAGGCATTATATTTTGCTTTGCAGAAAATGTGCCTCTTGGGCAAAACAGCATAGCAAGTTGCATATTTCAGGATAAATTTGTAGTGAAATGCTGAATTTTCACTACAAAATAAATCACAAACCAATGTGAAAATTTGAAGAATTGAACTTAAGAATGTAAAAATTAGAAACCAAGAGAAACTGAAAAGTACAGATTCCTCTATCTCTACTTGTGTCTGAATAAACATGCATACATTTGCAATACACACACAGGCAAGAAAATCTACATTGGTGCATTCCAGGAAGCATGAGGTAAACATGTTCGCTTTGACTCCAAGTTTACACAGCCCTTTAATAATAATAATAATAATAATAATAATAATAATAATAAGTTATTATTTATACCCCGCCCATCTGGCCGGGTTCCCCCAGCCACTCTGGGCGGCTTCCAAAAAAACAGAAATTCTAAAATACAGAAATCCATCAAACATTAAAAGCTTCCCTAAACAGGGCTGCCTTGAGATGCCTTCTAAAGGTCTGGTAATTGTTCTCTTTGACCTCTAGTGGGAGGGCATTCCACAGGGTGGGTGCCACTACCGAGAAGGCCCTCTGCCTGGTTCCCTGTAACTTGGCTTCTCGTAATGAGGGAACCGCCAGAAGGCCCTCGGAGCTGGACCTCAGTGTCCGGGCAGAGCGATGGGGGTGGAGACGCTCCTTCAGGTATACCGGACCGAGGCCGTTTAGGGCTTTAAAGGTCAACACCAACACTTTGAATTGTGCTCGGAAACGTACTGGGAGCCAATGTAGGTCTTTTAGGACCGGTGTTATGTGATCTCGGCGGCCGCTCCCAGTCACCAGTCTAGCTGCCGCATTCTGGATTAGTTGTAGTTTCCGGGTCACCTTCAAAGGTAGCCCCACGTAGAGCGCATTGCAGTAGTCCAAGCGAGAGATAACTAGAGCATGCACCACTCTGGAGAGACAGTCAGTGGGCAGGTAGGGACTCAGCCTGCGTACCAGATGGAGCTGATAAACAGCTGCCCTGGACACGGAGTTGACCTGTGCCTCCATGGACGAGCTGTGAGTCTAAAATAACTCCCAGGCTGCGCACCTGGTCTTTCAGGGGCACAGTTACCCCATTCAGGACCAGAGAGTCCTCCACACCCGCCCGCCTCCTGTCCCCCACAAACAGTACTTCTGTCTTGTCAGGATTCAATCTCAATCTGTTAGCCGCCATCCATCCTCCAACCGCCTCCAAGCACTCACACAGGACCTTCACCGCCTTCACTGGTTCTGATTTAAAAGAGAGGTAGAGCTGGGTATCATCAGCATACTGATGGACACACAGCCCAAACCCCCTGATGATCTCTCCCAGCGGCTGCATATAGATGTTAAAAAGCATGGGGGAGAGGACAGAACCCTGAGGCACCCCACAAGTGAGAGCCCAGGGGTCTGAACACTCATCCCCCACCACCACTTTCTGAACACGGCCCAGGAGGAAGGAGCGGAACCACTGCATGACAGTGCCCCCAGCTCCCAAGCCCTCTAGACGGTCCAGAAGGATGTTATGGTCGATTGTGTCAAAAGCCGCTGAGAGATCCAGCAGAACAAGGAAACAGCTCTTACCTTTGTCCCTAGCCCGCCGGAGATCATCGACCAGTGCGACCAAGGCAGTTTCAGTCCCATGATGAGGCCTGAATCCTGACTGGAAGGGATCCAAATGGTCCGCTTCTTCCAGGCGTGCCTGGAGTTGTTCCGCAACCACTCGCTCAATCACCTTGCCCAAGAATGGAAGATTTGAGACTGGGCGATAGTTGGCCATATTGGCCGGATCTAAAGATGGTTTTTTGAGAAGCGGTTTAATAACCGCCTCTTTCAGCGGGTCTGGGAAGGCTCCCTCATGGAGAGAAGCATTTACCAACCCGCGAAGCCCATCGCCCAGCCCTTCCTGGCTAGCTTTTATAAGCCAGGATGGGCAAGGATCAAGGAGACAGGTGGTTGGTTTCATTCGTCTAAGCAGCCTGTCCACATCCTCGGAGGTAACAGATTGAAATTGATCCCACAAAACTTGACTAGACAGGACTCTAGCACTCCCCCGCCCCGGCCCTGCTCCCACGGTGGAGTCTACCTCTTCCCGAATCTGAGTGACTTTATCTGCAAAAAACTTTGCAAAATCATTGCAGGAGATCATGTGGCCCGTACTGGGCCCGGATGGAGCAGGTGGTTCCGCTAAATTGCGAACCACCTGGAAGAGTCTCCTGCTGCTGTTTTCTGCAGATGCGATGGAGACGGTGAAGAAGGTCCTCTTCGCCGTCGCCATTGCCACTTGGTAGGCTCGAAGTTGAGCTCTAGCCCGTGTCCGGTCTGATTCAAAATGAGTTTTCCGCCACCGGCGCTCTAGCCGTCTCAACGACTGTTTCATTGCCCTCAGCGCCGGGGAAAACCACGGGGCTGTCCGGGCTCCATGCAATCTGAGAGGGCGCTTCGGAGCCAGACAGTCAATAGCGCTGGTTAACTCCGCATTCCAGCGGGCCACCAGGGAATCAGCTGAAAGGCCATCGACATGGGATAAAACATCCCCTAGCACTCTTTGGAAGCCGATTGGATCCATTAAGTAGCGGGGGCGAACCATCCGAATCGGTCCCACCTCCCTGCAGAGGGGAAGGGTTGCGGAGAAGTCCAGTTGCACCAGAAAGTGATCTGACCATGGCACTTCTTTTGTTTCGCTTTTACTTAATGTCAGATCACCAACATCCATAGAGGTAAACACCAAGTCCAAGGCATGTCCGCGGCTATGAGTTGGGCCAGACTTATTCAGGGACAGCCCCATGGTGGCCATGCTTTCCACGAAGTCCCGAGCGGTTCCTTGTAAGGTCGTGTCGGCATGGATGTTAAAATCCCCTAAGACAACCAAGCTAGGTGTCTCCAGGAGCACATCCGACACGACCTGAAGCAGCTCGGGCAGGGAATCCTTGGTGCAGCGGGGAGGTCGGTACACCAAAAGGAATCCTGTACTGCCTCTATTGCCCAACTTCCAGAACATGCACTCAGAGAACTGGGTCTTCCCAATAGGACGCCTGGTGCAAACTAATGACTTCCTAAAAATCACTGCAACCCCCCCCCCCTTTGGCAGGAGGGCGATGCCCCAGCCAAAAATTCCTGTAAAAGGCCTCAAGAGCTACCATACATTTGGTTATACTGTACCATAATAAAATTCAAAAGGTGGGAAGAATCAACAGAAACAGAAATCAACAGAAAAATATTGTTTCTAAAGGTAAAACCCAAACTGATATTGCTGATTGTTTTCACATATATTTCAGTGTGGTATAATGTACAGAAAATGAGATCTGGGTCATTGGAGAAGTTCAAGACAGGCGAAAAATTAGAGCTTTCTTCGGCTAGCTTTCCAAATAATGTCATAAGCAGAATGAAATGCTGCTGTCAAATACTTGGCATATATTTACTTAAAAGCCTAATATAATGCTCCTAAAATCTGCAGTCAGCCTTCCTATAGGGCTGAACATTTCACGGCTAAACTACTTCTTTAAAAATGCAAGGATGGTTTCAAATACATTTCTTTCAGAACGGAAGGTTTCCAAGATTAAAGCTCACGTCTTAACCAGCTTGTTTTACATTCCATTATAGTCCTGTGGATGGTGCAATGGGTGGCAAATGAATCAGAACAAGAGGATGAAAAAGACAGAGAGAGAAAGAGTGAGTGAAAGCTCTGCACGTCAAGACATCACCCATTTTACACTTAAGAAATTTGCAAAATCCCCATGGTCACAAAAATTGCTTTACTGCTGGTACAGTAGCCTACATTTTTAATGTGATTTTGCTCACATTGTTGCAAGAGGCTTATTTGCCTCATGAAGTGCATGAGCTAAGATATAGGGGGAAATAGTCCAGAAGTGTCAGAGAATCAATATCGCTCTTCAAAGTGCAGCTTAGAAAGTTTAAAACCCGAGACATCAAATCCACAAGCCCCTCAGCACAATGGTTGTTTCAGAGTAAGTCCTAGAGATTTCAGTGAGGCCCGATCCTATAGTGAGCACCCACCAGCCGATGGGGTGATAGGGTTAAGCAGAAGCCCTGCAATGCTGGGGGGGGGGAAGGCTAAATATGCTGATAAATTTCAGCAGAAGAGGAGTGGGGAATCTGTGGCCCTCTAGCTGTTGTTGGATGGCAGAGGCCTTCATCCCTGAGCTGATGGGGTTTGTACTGCAAGACATCTGGAGGCAGTAGCAGGCATCAGTGCTGTTTCCGAGAGGGAGAGGGGCAAGGAGGAGTGAAGCATAGGTGTGGGGTGGCGGTGGAGCCCATCCTATGCTCCTGCTGCCATGTGTTGCACCTGCCTTGCTTCCGACCCCCACCCCTCTCCCTCTGAAGAACTGGCAGCAAGCTTAATGTTCGGAAGGCACCTGAGTAACGCCACTCCATCTGGGTCACTCCTCAGAGCACTACTGTCTGGAGGGCATTAGACTGAGGAAAGGTGCCATATCAAGTGGCAGGAAGCCATTCCACTGGCAGAGAAAGAGATCACCCACTGGAAATCTTGCCCCCCCCGCCCCCGAAAAGCAGCCCTCCAGATGCTGTCAGTCTGCAAACTCCCCAAAGCCTTGATCATTGGCTGATTGGAGCTGATGCTAGTTGGAGTCCAACGGCACCAGGAGGCCACAGATATAGGAAGAGTGATGCCCATGCAGAGGAAGCTGAGTCCCAGAGGCATGAGCAAAGTCAGAATGAAATCTGGGATATGCATGTTGCTTGTTTTGTAGGACATGTTCCGTTTCATTCATTGTATTTAAAATATTTGTAGGCTGCCTTTAAGGGCTGGAATGCTCTCAATGCAACTTCCTGTAGAATATATAAGTAACATCAATTAACCCCCAAACCATGAAACGTAACACTAAAGTAACCACCAAAAAAGCCACCACAATATTAAATAAGCATTCCAAACCATTAACCTCTGATAAATAATTATGGATAAAAGCACCTTAGCCTATGAAAACTTATTTAAGCAAACATAACCGACACACACAAAAAACGTGTTTCGGGATCTTCTAAAGGCCTTTAGTGGTGGGCCTTGACAGACCCCATTTGGCAAATTTAAAGGATATTGCACCAACATAAATACTGATGACACTGAATCTTGCTCCAAGATAAACTCCAGCACACTCTTCTGATAATTAATGCACTGGTGGAACACAGAAGCAGTTATTGGCATCCATGTTAAACAGGACGCAGGTGGTGCTGTGGTCTAAACCACAGAGCCTAGGGCAGGCTTCCCCAAACTTCGGCCCTCCAGATGTTTTGGACTACAATTCCCATCTTCCCCGACCACTGGTCCTGTTAGCTAGGGATCATGGTAGTTGTAGGCCAAAACATCTGGAGGGCCACAGTTTGGGGATGCCTGGCCTAGGGCTTGCCGATCAGAAGGTCGGCAGTTTGAATCCCCGTGATGGGGTGAGCTCCCGTTGCTCTGTCCCAGCTCCTGCCCACCTAGCAGTTCAAAAGCACGTCAAAGTGCAAGTAGATAAATAGGCGGGAAGGTAAACAGAGTTTCTGTGTGCTGCTCTGGTTCACCAGAAGCGACTTAGTCATGCTGGCCACATGACCCGGAAAAACTGTCTGCGGACAAACACCGGCTCCCTTGGCCTATACAGTGGGATGAGGGCGCAACCCCAGAGTCATCTGTGACTGGACCTAATGGTCAGGGGTACCTTTACCTTTATTTCACTATATTTGTACAGGATAGCTCTTATACATAAAGGTGCCTTCTCAACTAAGTATTTCCTGTGAAGGTGTTTTAAAAATACAATAATCAGACAATACGGGTATTAGAGAAGTGACTTATTTTGAGGATAAGCACTATGGCAATACTTTCTTAGTGCAATGGAAGGATTAGCAGATATCCCTGTCAGGAAGTTAAACAAGAACATTATTGTCTCTCTTAAGGGCCTCAGCTACATTTGTAAAGATAAAGCGCTTTATATGCGCTATAACACTATGACACCATAGTGTGGAGTCCCGTTTTTCACCAACGGAACTTCCCTAAATGAAGTTTACAACACGTAACTGTTCTCCAGCCGAGAACAGTACAGATGCAGGAAACTCCTGACTTCACCCTGACTTCACCATTTAGTTTAGTCATTAGGTGGCACTGGACTTACAAGCAAGCAAGTACAAGCAAGTCCAGTGCCACCTAGTGTCTATACTAAATAATGACATTATCCACACACAGCAATGAAAAAAAATATTGTAGCATATTGTGTTTTTATCCATGCATACATTTTCAAAAATCTGAAGTGAGCTTTATCCCTGCAACGAACATTTCTACTCTAGTCTCTAATATAAAAGGAAGAAGGAAAGAGCGGGGGCATGCTGTTACTCTTTGTTTAAAAGTCTCGTTATAAGATGTCCTTTGTGTGTGTGTTTCTTTTACAGCCAGTATCCTCATTTGGGGTGGCGGCGGGGGGATCTGATAGCAAGGTACTCATTTGTATACAAAAGCACTTTTTCATATTTGTATGAGGGCATATGTGGCAATTATCCTACAAAGATACGGTATTCATTTTAGGCAATCGCCATGGGCTCGGCATTACTGAGAGGAGTAAAAAAGCATTAGAATCAACAGGGGAAAAAAAGGATATTCCAGTTTTTCTACCCGCTACCTTGAACATACTTCACGTTTAATTTCACCCTATTGCCACGGGCACTGTGTTGTTATGACAGCTGATCTGCCATTGAATAGCTGTAAAAGAAAACCAACAAAGGATCGCTTCAGTGACTTTCGATGCAATTTATTGGAGCTTGTATCTTGCGGCTGCTGCTGCCGCCTGTCGGGGTAATGACACATGATGGGTGATTAAAGTGCAAGTCCTTAAATCAAAGCTGTGCTGATGGTCTGAAGAGGCAGCAAACAGCACTTGGAGCTTGTTCATCTCGCATGGTGGGAGGACCTCATTAGGACCAAAGTAAAAAAAGAGAAAAAAGCCTGTTATACTAACAAGAGCAAATTCTTGTGTCTAGGGAAACTTTTTTCATGTTTTCAAGGTTTAGCATAAATTTTCCTGCAGCTCCTCTGAGTCTGGCTGTGCGATCAAACATAATAATATAAAAAATACTGATTTGTTATTATGCGCCAGCATGCATTTGAGGATAACCACTGCAAACTCAGGTGATTCTAGTGCTTACATTTATTTTTATACAATCCACGGCTTTTGGCTTCCATTGGGCAGAAACCCAGCGTTTCCATTTGATATTCTTAAATGACAATTAAATATAAAACGTATAAAGCAATGAACAATTAGGTATTTGCCAGAATGGTGTAGTGGCAATAAATAAAGCGTCAGGAGACTTATATGAGAAAGCCTAAGGGGAAGGGAGGCAGGGGAGGCATGAAGGCTATAATTCTGCATTCAGTTACTCATAAGGCAGAGAACTTCATGGATCCCTTCATGGATCAATGCCTTGTCGTGGCGAAGGGGCTTGAATAACTCAGAGAAGCTATGAGCTATGCCATGCAGGGCCACCCAAGATGGACAGGTCATAGTGGAGAGTTTTGACTAAACGTGATCCACCTGGAGAAGGAACTGGCAAGCCACTCCAGTATCCCTGCCAAGAAAACTCCATGGACAAAGACAACGCTGGAAGAAATATCAACAACCTCAGATATGCAGATGACACAACCTTGATGGCAGAAAGCGAGGAGGAATTAAAGAACCTTTTAATGAGGGTGAAAGAGGAGAGCGCAAAATATGGTCTGAAGCTCAACATCAAAAAAACCAAGATCATGGCCACTGGTCCCATCACCTCCTGGCAAATAGAAGGGGAAGAAATGGAGGCAGTGAGAGATTTTACTTTCTTGGGCTCCTTGATCACTGCAGATGGTGACAGCAGTCACGAAATTAAAAGACGCCTGCTTCTTGGGAGAAAAGCAATGACAAACCTAGACAGCATCTTAAAAAGCAGAGACATCACCTTGCCGACAAAGGTCCGTATAGTTAAAGCTATGGTTTTCCCAGTAGTGATGTATGGAAGTGAGAGTTGGACCATAAAGAAGGCTGATCGCCGAAGAATTGATGCTTTTGAATTATGGTGCTGGAGGAGACTCTTGAGAGTCCCATGGACTGCAAGAAGATCAAACCTATCCATTCTTAAGGAAATCAGCCCTGAGTGCTCCCTGGAAGGACAGATCGTGAAGCTGAGGCTCCAATACTTTGGCCACCTCATGAGAAGAGAAGAATCCTTGGAAAAGACCCTGATGTTGGGAAAGATTGAGGGCCCTAGGAGAAGGGGACGACAGAGGACAAGATGGTTGGACAGTGTTCTCGAAGCTACGAACATGAGTTTGACCAAACTGCGGGAGGCAGTGCAAGACAGGAGTGCCTGGCGTGCTCTGGTCCATGGGGTCACGAAGAGTCGGACACGACTAAACGACTAAACAACAACAACAAGGCAGAGAACTGAAAACAAAAGGATCACCTCCTTGCAGTGTAATTTACAATGAGTTGTGAAAAACCAAAATCACTTAGGATCCCTGATTTTACTATATTCCCCAGGCTATTATCTGGGTGCCACAAATAAAAAAAACCTACTTTGTTTTCTTGTTTTGTTTTAATCTTTCTCTTCCACTCACAATTACTTTTACATTCGGTAATTCCTGGCCATATTTCTTCATCACAAACCACAGGTAGGATTTTAAAAAAATAAAAATAAAAATCAGGCAAGCGCTTTACACAGACTTAAGGGCACATGTTCATTAAGAATCAATAGACTGTGTTGTTTATGTCTTTAGGTGGTTTACTTATTTACTTAAGGCACTTCTGTGTCATTTTGCAAGGCAAAGGAGATATACACTTACACATACATACACACAAAGCCTGGAATCACAAATGGGCCATAATCCCATTCATATATATTTTAAAATATCATTCCACGTAAATATTCCAGTTGTCCGTATCTGGCATCATGAAGACCTGAGAAACATCAGATATTAATTCTGCATATGGCTAGGGTGGGTGCCTCCAAACTCTCATTATTTTGTGGGAAGAAAGCACATACCAGAAATTTAGATTTGCACAATTAAAGTGGGCAAAAAGGACTGAAACACATCCTGCCACCCTAGCACAAAAATTCACCATTTAAAAACAACAACAGACTATTTGTAGTTAGGAAAGTGACGGGGGGGGGAGAAGCACAGAAAAGTGTGGGATGATTAATGGGAAGGTTTTTAGCACCTTGCAATCAAATCAGGATGAATCTGCGTTGTCCTGAAATCAGCCTGTAAATAAATCGGAACGAATGCTTGATAAAGACTGGACGGAGTCTGACCAAGACATAAGCTTTGTGCAAGCAAAGCGAGAACAATAATCAATAGTCAAGTCATCTGGAGAGCCCTGTCTCCAGAAACCAATGGCACCTCTGGAAAGTTGATTGAGTCAATAATGCATCTGTTGTCGAGAAGAACAGCAGATGCTTTGTTGTATTGCTTGGCTTGCTGCAGCAGTTGTTGCAACACAGACTCAAGTAGGCAGACTAGATCATTTTTATTTACTTGGTAAATTTTACCATCATGAAGTCTCAGTATGGAAATAAGGAACGGTTTTATTGCCCTTTTTCACAGCCTTTCAAGTATGAGAGAAAGGGAAAGATTTAAGTTTTCCCAAACAATAACGAGCAGGCATCCCAACATTTCCATTTGCCCAAGTTGAAAAACCAAGAAAAACACATTGGAAAGTTGCAAAGGCTAGATTTTTATGATTGAGATTCATTGGGGTCGTGGTGTGTGTGTGTGTGTGTGTGTGTGTGTGGAAATCCTATTTATAAAGTGGGTGAGGGCCCCCAACCCCACCCCAGATGAGCCCTTCAATCAAATACTGAAAAATATGTCATTTGTGTATAATTATCTCATTTTAAAATATTGGAGTTATTCAACTGCTAGTAGCAAGTTGTGAACACATATTACTGGTGGTTTGTGAGATGAGAGGTGTTGATCTTTACATACATCTTTCTCAGAGCAGCAAATTACTTCCTGGACTCTCGTGACCTAAATGATGCTTCTTAATCGGCATTAGTTTCTCAGTAGCTCTATCATAGTAAAGTTTGCCCAAAAAGCCTATAATTACTAAGGAATGCACTGGGAGAGGGTGGGCGAGGAGGGTTAGTCGGAAAAGACCTGTCAGTCATTTTTGCATTTTTGAGAACTACATTTCTTTCAAACCTTGTCACCCAGAAAACGCTGCCTGTAGCACTTTCCCCTCCCACCTCTCATTCAGAGTACAAGGAGAGGCAGTTAGAGTGTGACCTTGCAGAGCTGGGCAAACACATTATGTGGGATCAATTAATGGCTAGCAGTGAGTCACACTGCGAGGGAGCTCGAGGCTTGCAGTAGTACAGATATCCCTCAGGACTGGAGCAGAAAAGCCAATATTGGAGGCAGCAGGGAGGGGTGTGTGTGTGTGTGTGTGTGTGTGTGTGTGTGTGTGTGTGTGTAAGAAGCAAGGAAAATGGTGGAGGAAAATACAACAAAGGAACAATAAAGCAACAAATGAAAGCATGAATACAAATAAAAGATCTGCAGAACACCACAGAGGTTCTTATTGCTATTGCCTATGAAACACCAATCATATAATTCTGCCTATTGATCTCCCAACTGCCTTTAATGTATGCTTGGCTCAAGGCAGTCTCGCCTAACAAACAGTGCATGTGGTAACTGCTTTTCAAATGCAAGACTGAACATGTGAGTGTTGCAGAGAGAGGAGGGGGAGGGGGAGAGGGAGTGCATGGCATTGCATGTCTATGTTTGTTATCTTAGAGCCAGAGGAGCTTTCATTAGATTCAAACAGTAACTGACTCTCCAGAGAGGTCCCTGCTCTTATTTGATAAGGGATGCTCTTTTATCACACATGAAACTGCATGGCATGATCAGACAAAGACTGTGTATAGCTGTCAACCAAGGAGAAGCCAGGGTGGGTTTTTTATTTTTTTGTACCTGATTACTAAAAGGCACTGCGTTACTACTAATCTACAACTGGCCTGTTAACAGTTGCCTTGGAAAACTGCTGTTCTGCCCGATTTCTTAAAAGCAAACAAAGCCCAACACTGCAAATGTGAGCAATTCCTCATATCTTGTCTTGTGTGTTATAACTGGACCATTCCAGATTAATTAGGACAAAAAGTCCCCTCATCACTGAGACAGTATATCAAGAAATCATAGAATTGTAGAGTTGGAAGGGACCCTGAGGATCATTTCGTCCAACCCCCTGCAATGCAGGAATATGCAGCTGTCCCATACAGGGATCGAACCTGTGACCTTGGGATTATCAGCACCACACTCTAACCAACTAAGCTAGAGAAGAAACACACATTTTCAACCAGGGATTGATGCCACTAGTGTGCCCTGAAAAGACCTGTGCTAAATCTTTCCAAAGCCTTCAATGTCCAGCAGTAGCTACTTAGTATTCTGAATCTTTCATCGAACTTCAGGGAGCCCTCAGCATAATGCTGGCAATTGACCTCCACCTCACTCCAAAACACAACCCCCATACAGACATGCCTTTTTTTAAAAAAACTTGCCACCACCCTCCTCACCTGGTCCCCAGGCAACGTTTTGGTTTCCATCCACAGTAGCAACCTGCTACTTAAATTTGTCCCCAGTGTAAAGTGCTGGCCAACAGGTTTCCTAGATCTATGGGCCAGGACATTGCATTCTGGGTAAATGAAATTATATACGATTCTGTGAGGTTGCTGCACCACAGGCCTTGAAACCACAATCCTAGCACCGCTATTTATTTAGTGAACACAATCCTATTAAGCAAAGCGAAAGCGCTGCCATAGGAATGGTTCATAACCTTCATGTGCTCAGTGAATCAGATAAAAGTGCCACCCTCAGCAAAAATCTCCCATAGCCTATATCCCTCTATTCACTAGTCTAGTGGGCCATAAAACTCTCCTTACTTGTGGTAATGTGTTTCAAAGGACTTCAGTGACACAGTGGTAGGTCATCACCTGACTGACAGACTGAAGTGATGCATTACTGATGCTAGGGCCCAGCTCTGATGACACTAGGAGTCCATGGAAATATTCCTTACGCAGCACTTCCACAAGGTAACACGCAGGAACCCACTATTGACCCATCCAATAAAAGACAAGAGTGGAGTGCCTGGTTTGAGACCTCCAAGAGTCAATCAGGCATATTCACACTATTTTATTCCCTCTCCCAAGAAAGGAGACCCATTGTTTATATAACAGCTTCTGCAACCAACTGATGACATATTTGAAGGACAAAACAAAGAATATTCCTAACTGTCCCTGTATTCTAGAAACTCAGTGTTAATCCAAAAGTCCAGAGTTCAAATTATTATCAAAAACAGAGATAGAAATAAGAAAGTAGAATGTAGCCTAAACGCACGAGCACGACTCACCACCATTTCAACAGGGTAAAAAAAAAGCCCACTGCATTGTGGCATGGTGCTGTCCTAGATTCTGGAAGACAACAGTGTACATGAAGACACAAAGCTCTTCCCTATACAGTATACAGTATAAGGGAAACCTCATTGCACACATATTTGTTGAGCTTGTCAAAATGGCTCATAATGTGGCAGACAGCCATTCTGCCTCCTCTTTTATTTTTTTGAGAAATTTGGCTATTTTCTATGAATGGCCTAGTACAGGAGTCCTCAAATGGTGGCCCCGTGGACTGACTGCCAGTGGTCCATGAGCTTCATTCAGACGCTCCATGGCAAGTCAGCATTAAATATGAATACGAATCTTCATTGTATTGCTATTAGGTGTTTCTAACATTAGGTGGTATTCAAAGCTAGTCCGACTCAGAGCAGACCCATTGAAGTTAATGGAAAATAGCTAACTGCACATTCCTAACCATGCTACTCAGAAGTCAGTCCTGTTGAGTTCAATATTAGAAATAAAAGAAGCAATTAAGAATAAAATTAGAAATCAAACAGCATCTAGTACAGCACACTACAATTGCTACAACAGAAAAATCATTAAGTGGTCCGCCAAGAGCATCAGAAATTTTCAAGTGGTCCATAGGGGGGGAAAGTTTGGGAACATCTGGCCCAGTGACTGCAGAACAAAGGATGCATGCTATTGCTGAGAAGTCATCAGTTCTCATAGTGATTGAAACAGGGGCCCTTGAGCCGAGATGCTGTCATTATGAAAACTAAAAATAATGAAAAGCATCCCCTGGTGAAAGCATTCTCAAGCACTATGCAGTGATTTGAATCAACTCTGTCTTGGTTTAATATATCACTGTAATTAATACAAAAGGTGTTCCGTACACTAAAACAACCTTCCCCAACCTGGTGCCCTCCAGATATTTTTTGTCTACAACTCCCATCAGCCTCAGCTCTGCTGGTTGGAGCTGATGGGGAGTTATATCTCTCTCCAAGCCAGTGTGGTGTGGTGGTTAGAGTGTCAGACTAGGACCTGGGAGACCAGGGTTCAAATCCCCCACCCAGCCATGAAGTTTCCTGGGTGGCCTTGGGTCAGCCACTGCCTCTCAGCCTAACCCACCTCACAGGGTTGTTGTGGGGAGCAAAGGAGGAGGGGGAGAACCTTGGGCTGTATACCACCTCAAACTCCTTGGAGGAAAAGGTGGAATATAAATGCAATAAATACATTACAATAAAACATATGGGAAGCATCAGGTAAGAGCCCCAAGTAAGACCACTCCAAGGGGCTCCAAATATGGTCCCAGAAGTTGACTGAAATGTTTGATATGCAGTGTCAACTCTTCCCCTCCCTTGTACACTTAATCTTCCTTTAATTGTACCCAGCATTTTCTTGTATCATGTCTAGGTGTGAATGCAAATATACGGTATATATATTTAAATACAGGAGATTACAGATATGCCTTTGCAACTTAATAGGTATTACTTGGATCAGGAATAAATTCTTACTTTTAACAGTGAGGTACATGGACTTGCTGACGTCAGCCCCCACATCATTGCTGACCTTGCAGAGGTAGTATCCACTATCTTCTTCCAGCACATGCTTGATCAACAGGGAGCCATTTGTGAGAAGCTGGATGCGCCCATTCAATGCAATTGGCTGGAACTGGGGGACTCCAGCACCTATTGCAAAAAAAAAAAAGGTGAATCGGAAGGTGGAAATAAGACACAAGAGGGTAGAAGAGTGTTACCAAACAAAAGTGACCTAGGATTTTCAGACCCCACCACTAAATTGGGGTGGGGGGTGGGGGGTGGGATGGGGACTGCTTTATGCCAAAATGTTATAAATCAAATCATACAGAAAAGGCGTTCTTATGGTGCTTGTAATAATCACTGTGAGCCAGATTGAAAATAAAGCACTTAGGTTGACAACCATATTTATTGTGGTTATTACAGTGAGCTGCCCAGAGTGGCTGGGGAAACCCAGCCAGATGGGTGGGGTATAAATAATAAAACTAATTTTTATTATGATTATTTAGTTCCCTTATAGCTAAATTATGCTCAATTTATGCTTGAATATCCAGAAATGTATGCAATCCTCATGACACCAAAAGTAAAAAAAAAACAGGGAAAAAAGAATTAACATTGGGAATAGAACACAGAGCAAACAAGAAATGAAGCACTTTGAAATGCCTCTGTGGAAGGAAACTAGGATATTTATGCTGCCCATGTGGTTCCTTCCATCTTGATATTTCCAATGTGGTGTGGAAGAAACCACTGGAAGTAGTCACCCTGCCCTCGTGTACCAGTACATGCCAGCAGACAGATGTTCTTCAGGACTAATCTGCAGGCTATTCAGGGCCTACAGAATGCTTCCAGAACTGTAACAATGTAGGACCTGGGCTCAAGTCCTTCAGAAAGTTTTGCAAAGTCCCCATGTAAATCTTTCTTGAGATGATGGAAGACGATGGGGCAACTGCATTGGCCACATAATTTTCAGGGCACCTGTAGCAAATAGCACTTGGAACAACAATGGCAAGTGTTGGCTACCTGATTGTATTAAAACAGTGGTATTCAAGTGATAGTCAGATATGGTTACAACACCAATGATATTGAACAGTAAGCTTTTAAAGGCTAACAAGCTAGCTGACCCACTGAGAAAGATCATTTAACCTACAGTGGTATCTCGGGTTAAGAACTTAATTCGTTCTGGAGGCCCATTCTTAACCTGAAACTGTTCTTAACCTGAGTTACCACTTTAGCTAATGGGGCCTCCCACTGCCACCACGCCACTGCTGTGTGATTTCTGTTCTCATCCTGAAGCAAAGTTCTTAACCCGAGGTACTATTTCTGGGTTAGCGGAGTCTGTAACCTGAAGCGTCCGTAACCCGAGGTACCACTGTACTTCATAGTTCTCATTCTTCTCATGAACAGCTTCCAAAACCATAAGATCTCTGAGTGCCTTTTAAAAAAGACATCAAAGGCTAAAAGGCACTGAGGTCTAAAGTTTAGTAGTTCAAAAGAACATGTAGGTTCTGGAAGTTTGGAGTTGGTGTTTTTGTTTTTAAATCAGCTTTGATACCCAAATATGCTATAAAGAAAATTAGGTGGGACACCATCCACCATGTAATGCCTTTTAAGTTAAAAAAATAAATACAATCTGCCAATTGCATATGTTTAGCTAGAGTCAAGTGGGGCCAGAAATAATACTCTTGTTATATGAACAGAAAACATTAATGCATTAGGTAACTCATGAACTAAATTACTAGGTATGCTAATGCCGCCTGACCTTTCAATGGGTTGAAAGGATATGATTGGCTGTACTACCCATGGATTTCTTCCATTTAAAAAATAAAAAAATAAAAATCAGTTCAGTTGGTACCAAGGATGGATACTGGAAATCAGAACAACAATACCGGACTTTTGTTTAGTCTTCACATCAATGATCTATGAACACTGTATCTGGTCAACCAATAATGGGAAATGGAGAGAGGGAAATCAGAAATGGATAACATAATATACACATTACTGGGGACTACCAAGTTTTGCTAAACCATTTCTCAAGGTGAACTCCAAAGTGGTGCCCTATTAAAAATTAGTAAGGGATAATAATAAGCATGCAAAAAACTATTAAAAAGTGTAAGGAGGCCAAGAGGTGTTTGGACTTGCAATGTCCCCTCCTTCAAACAGCAACCACACCTGCCCATTACATGACAAATTATTTCTGAAATGGAGGGTAGTTTCAAAAGCTGTTTGTGATACAGTAATGAGGACTGGCTGTTCCCTTTCAGACTGTATGCAAGTGAGGGAATTGCTGACTTTTGGCCACCAGCACAGCATTACCAACATCTTTCTGAAGAGGTGTATTTCTTTAAATGTGGTAATTATACCAGGCACACAGAGGTCTTAATCCCTTCTCTAAATTACGCATGTTAACTTAAATAAAACACTTCTGATTTTTTCAATGATTGTGCTCACAGTTTCCTTTCCTGTTGTATTCTTTACATTCAATGCCAAAAACCTCTACTGGGCTAGCACAGAACTCTGGTGGGCACCCAAACAGCTCTTTGATTCAGTAAGATATGTTCACATAGAGATCTCCGGAAAGAAATCCTGATTGCACTGAATCTTCACTTGATTTCAGGAGAACAAAGGACTAGAGCAGCTGAAATCAGTTCAGGAAAAGGTTCTCAAATTACAGCAACAATTCTTCCTTAATATTATATTATCAGCGTGGGGAAATACCTTTGGAGTACTTCCAGACAATTGTGGGGACAGGGTAGCCTTCTGCAGAGCAGTTGAGGATCACAGCTTTTCCATAAATCCCATCTTGATCGCTTGGCTGAACCACAAATCTGGGAGGAACTGGAGGGAAACAAAAAGAAAAGAAAGAAGTGATTTGTAAAGCCAGAAAGAAGGTTCTACTAATTATAAAGTCTTTTTCAAGAATTTAGGTGCATGCAAGAGATGCAGATGATGTTAAACCTTTAAAGCTCACTGAGTAACTTTTAGGAATGGCAAAATGGGTACTTGTTACAGCTTATGTAGGCTACCCATCCTAATTCAGATGGAATGTAGCTGGGTAGCACCTGCATATCAGTGACACCACATTCCACTTCCCCAGCAGTTTCGTATACATATTATACAACATGGAAGCCAAGACAAAACACTGTGAGACCCCATAGTGTTTTTAACATGGGACTGAATGAGAAGCTTCCAATGCTATTCCCTGATAATGCCCCTGATTGCCCACCCATAAACCACAGAATCACTCCAAAAGACTGATGTGTCAACAATAGCGAAAGCAACCAGAGAAGGATTTTGCCCTATCTCTGTTGATGAGTTCATATAGATTTACAGAATTGTTTCCTTCAGCATACCCTAGATTATGCAACTTGATCATTCTGAAATTTATTCATTTTTGCCTCTCCCCATACCCTTCCTCATAATGTCTGCTAGGCGTTAAAGTGCAGGCTGATTCATATAAACGTCCGTGTCCAGCAATCTGTGGGTCGAGCCAAGTTGACTGCATGGCAAACCAGTTGTTTGATTACTCCATCACCAGCTCAGCTCAATTGTCAGCATACTAACAGTTTTGCAAATTAAATGCACTTCATCATGTGCTGACAGGTGAGCTGAGCAAGCAATAAAGTGACCACATGACTGCTTAACTCTGTAGCGAGCAGCATAATGGGTTGATTCAACCCTCTCCTTGCCTATGTGAAGAAGGCTATTTGGCCCAGCCTTAAAACTACAGTTTAAGGTATACTTGCTGCAATACTAAAACTAGAACACTCTCCATTCTAGTATACAGGTGTTAGTTGAAATGTTACTTGCTGTCCCTGGGCATGGTGGAAGATCAAAGCTATCTTGGAATGCAGGTAGTTCAGGGAAGGAGTCGTCTGTGTCCAAGGAGGAAAGCAAAGCTATCTCCTCCAGAGCTATAATTAAGGTATCAGTATCTGCTGGGGCTCTTTCATCAAGGAAGCTTCTAAGCGGGGTCACCACTTTGGAAACTGTTTTCTAGGGAGTTGCTTTCTCCATCCTTGCAGTCTTTGGTATTCTCCTTTGACTGAGAGGGATCAAGACCCTGGGCTGTGAGACTACCAGAGGCAGTTCTGATCTGTGGCCTGTTGGACTGGTGTCACCTAAGTGCCACAGAGAAGAAGCCAACCACAACTTCATCAGGCACAATGCCCGAATGGCAGAGAGAAGAAGTTGACTGGGTCTGGTTGCCAGATTCTCCAGTTCAAGACAGCTGGCACTTTGCACTGTGTTTTAACGAAAATTAACCTGAGGCCTAAGGGGATTATTTTATTTGTTTATTTTTGTTTATTTTTTATTAACCTTGAATACCACCCTTCACCCAAAAATCTCTGGCCAGTTCACAACATAAAAATACAAAAGAGAAACACACACACACACACACACACACACACATGTGTGTGTGTGTGTGTGTGTGTGTGTGTAAAGGGTCCATGTTTGGGACTTTCGACACAGCGTCCAGTACCAATATGTGAGTGCCAACATAACCTTAGATTCCACACGTGCCAAACCTTTGGCAGGTAAAACTGGAATTACCCCCCCAAAAATAGCGCCCTCCACTGGACGTCAAAGGAACATGCACCTCACCTGCTGCCATTGGCTGCATACTATCAGTGACATCACAACAGAACATTCCAACCAAATGAATATGGGCCTTTAACAGAAAACAGCAGCAATGTGGGGGAACCAGCCAGGCCGCAGGGGTTTGCGAGGGGGGCAGGGTGGGGCCAATCGCAGGGATGACCCAGGGGTGGAGGGAGGAGGGGGTGGGATAGGTCATGGGTCGGAACAGGGTGGGGGCAGTCACAGGGATGAGCCACAGCAACATGTGGCCGGGACAGCTAGTACATAATAAGAACAAAGCAAACCAATACCCTCCCCCCAATAATATTGCCATTAAATAGCTTTACTCAGGAACCAATGGTCTTGGTTAATGAACTTCTTTTGGCTTATAGGCTGCCAGTTGATGAACACCAAAGAACTATCACATCAAACCATAATCATGCAGACACAAGCTCAGAATTTGAACAATTGTGATGGTATTCTTAAAACACCAAGCAAAATGAAAATGTTCCCCCAACAGCAGAACATAATTCAGATCATCTTCCAAATTAAAAGTGGGAAATTGGCACATTGGAAAATGATCTAACCTCAATAATGTATTGAACCCAAAAAAGCAGCACTTCAAATAATTCCATATATTAAATTATGTGGTTTCCAGCTGTACCTGAAAACATGTCTAGATTGTTGATTAAGTTCCCATGCAACATTTTCACACAAAATAAAAAAGCCTTCCAAGGTTTCTTAAAATCAAAACAAAATCCTAATTGTGGTGTTTGTTCTTCTAACAAGAGAAAATAGATTCTAATATATTCAAAGTTGCTGGGAGCCACAAGCAGGATGAGTACTATTGCACTAAGATTCTGCTTGCAGGCTTCCCGCAGGTACTGTACCTGGTTGGCCACTGTGAAAACAGGATGCCGAACTAAATGGGCCTTTGACCTGACCCAGCGGGCCTCTTCCTATCTTTTTAAGCTTGTATCTCCCATCAGACAGCTGTTATTGGAAAATACTGTTGACTTCTATCTAATTGTCACCACTCAGATTAATTACATCTCCTTACCTCTCACAATTAATTGGCTTTGGTGCTCCACAGCTGCTGCATCATTTCGAGCTATACAGGTATAATTCCCATTGTGCATGAGGGAAAGATTAGAAATCCTTAAGGAGCTGGTGAAGTCAATGTTGTCAATGGTCACCCCAAGACTGGCTGGGATTGGTCTGCCATCCTTCTGCCAGGTGATTGTGATTGGCAAATCCCCTGAGACCACAACGCATGGAATGAAGACTCGCTGTCCAATGGAGAACCTTGGAAACTCAAAGGGCTGGATGAAAGGTGGTACTGGAACAAAAGGAAGAACAAAATGATATTCATTAAAGAACTGCAAGTGTGTTGACATTTTTGAAAATGTTGTGAAGTAAATGATCACAAACAGCTGGCATGTAATGTAATACATAACAGTAAGAAGGTTTTAGTATACCATTTTTTAAATAAAATAATTAATTTCCAAATGCCTAATATTAAGGTGATTAGCCATAAAATGCTGATGTTTTCCAAATCAGTGATTTCATAGCTTTTGTTTCTCCCTGAAGTTCTCCAGAAAAAGCTGGTTTTTAAATAGATTTGGGTTTAAGGCAATGGTGGAATTGTTGAAACTGCTGCAACCCTATACACACCCATCTGTGAGCAAGTCCTATTGAACTCAATTAGACATGCATAGGAATGCAAGGAATGACTCTTTGAACTGCGCTGCTTCTGTATTGGAATGTGAAGCTTTCGCAGTCATGACTGAGCTCAGAATCCGAAGGGCTAGCTAACAAGGCCTGAGGAACCTTCATGCAAGAAGGCTTGGCCTCATCCTCAGTCATCTGCTTCCATGATATGATATGTAACACAACCGGTTCTCAGATACAGCAAAGCTTCTGCAATGGGTGCTTTTAAAGGTGGTTATGAATGGAAATTGTTGGTGGGAAACTAGAATAATATCCGAGGAGACACCGGCCCATTGGTGTTTTTGTAGACAAGAGTGGGATGCTTCACACTCATTGAAATGTGTTAAGCCAGACCAAACGCAATTCCTGTCTCCCGATTCTGCAAGTATGACTTTCCTTTACCTTTTACAGTCACATGCACACTCTGGCTGGTGGACAGCTGGGGCTGAACAAGAACATTGCATGTGTATTCGCCTTCGTCCACTTCCTTCTGCACATCGGAGAGCTTCAATGTTCCGTTGTTTTCAAATGCTACTTGGCGATGGTTAAAAGGGAGCAGGTTAGAATTCTTGTACCACTTGATTGAGTAGTATGGATAACCAATGACACGGCAGTGAATGAAGGTATCCCGCCCGGCTATTGCTGTAATGTTTTTCATTGGCCGGATGCTTGCTGGCCCTGTAAAGGTAAAAGGAAACTCTTGAAAATAATTTAAGGCTGTATTTAAGCAGAGGAAATATTAATTTCTTCTAAATATACAATTCTTTTAGATACTGGAAATCACAGCCTGTGACAGTTTTTACTTCAAAGAGCCACTTAAGGGGTCTTCCTAATCGTTTGGTGCTTTTTAGTTTTTCTAGCCCTACAGCAGGCATACTAATTAACTCTTCTGCTCCGTGCCTGCATCCCTGGAATACACACATGATAAAAATCTGAGCTGAATTACAAATTAAAGGCTGGTGAAGATTTAATTAATGTCAGATATAGGAGGGGAAGAAGAAACACAGCTGAGCCAGTACTCTAGTATTTTTGAGATCATCAAACAACTTAATGCTCGTTTTGATTTATGCAGAGTAATAGGCATTATGCCACATAGAAATAAACCAAAATGTCTTACATACATAGATAGCGACAAAGGAAGAAAAAGACATGCAAGCAAAAAAATGAAAAAAAATGAAAACACATTGAAAATATTAGCTGAATTGATTAGTACAGGGAGACAGTTTTATATTATATTGACAGTGCAATCCTACGCATTTGTATTCAGAAATAAGCCTCCTCTGTGGTACTTATTTTGAGGAAGGAGAGTGTTTAGGATTACAGTCAGAGTGATATATTAGTAATATATTAGTTTCTACATGAGATTGCAGAGAAAAATGGAAACAGCATTAAAGAAGTCATTTTTAAGCATTCCATGGCAAAGCTCATTGCATGCAGTCATCTTCTCCTTTACTACAATGAGTTGAATTTGTTTGTTGTTTTTGGAGGAGCTGATTTGACAAGCACCTCTTACGTTTATTCGAGCCTGGTACAGGACGACTCCAGCAGAGTTGTTGGCAGTACAACGATAGACCCCGCCATCTCGGACCTGAGTGCTGGAGATATTCAGGTAGCTGACCACATTTCCCTCAGAGGTGATGATCTGGCTGATCCGGTGGTTGCCATCTTTAATTATGGGATCTTCATCTAATGTCCATGTGATTGTAGGAAGAGGTGTTCCCTTCACATTGCACATTAAGGAAACACCCTCTCCTGGACTTACCACCTTCTCACTGAAGGCAGAAATTATTTTGGGAGTTCCATCTACAGGGTGGGAAAAAAGAATTTAAGTCAACTGGGATGCCTATAAAGGCACATATTGAGCTTTTTAGGGTTTTTTAATCACTACTAAAATGGGGGGGGGTACCACATTTTCCCCTGACACCACAATTTCTCACTTTCACACATTCCAAATACCTGACAATGCTATCAATCAACCTCAAGTTCAGATGACGTGTAATGCCAAACCAAAGTTTATTGCAGCATAGCAACAGGAGCAAAATGACCAAGTGCTGAGGGTTGTTAGAAGACCCCTGTTCCCATACCTGAGCTACAATTCCTAGATAGTTTAGAAATCAATCCTTCTTCATGAGGAACTCCAGAATTATAGCTCTGTGAGGAGAATGTGGTTCTTAAATAGCACTCTCAACAAACTACAGTTTCTGGGATCATAGTGCTTTAAATATATGTGTGGATATGACCATGGTCAAAGGTACCAAAAGTGCTAGGCAGGTCAAACTGCCAGAATGTTCCACACTGACCCAACCAGACTAGTTGTCAATCTTAATCAATAATCATCATAGCCTTCACGGAACGTGACATCAAAGGAAGCACAAGTGCTCTTTGAATACATAAAAACTCTCTGCTCATTCTGTGAATGCACAGGCCTACAGCTAACGGATGGGCTGTGTTAATTGCTCTGAGCCCTTGTTTCATTTTGTCAAAGCTGAAGAGCAGAGACCCACAGCTCCTGCCAGGTAAAAAGGAACATGTTAGCTGTAAGTGTCACATATCAACAGCAGGACAATGATGGGTGGGGTGGAGTAGCAGTGCTGCCTCTTAGTGCAGAGCTACGGTAGGTCATCGAGCCTGAGCTTCCACAGCCACCCCCCCACCATGAACTACTATGGACAGGAATGGCAGCAACAGCAGCAGGTATGTTCTATGCTCATGGTCATATTTTATTCTCTTATGCTATTTTAAATGTGCATTTTATATTTGACTTCCTTTCTTGTTAACTCTGTTGCATTAAATGTGCATTCTGCAGTTGCACGGGTGTAGCAAAGGAGGGGCGGGCTGCCCCTATCTCCAGTCTGGCGGGGCCAGCGCACAGGGGCAGCACCGATGGCCCCTGGCCCGCCCCTCACCTCCTCTGGCCGAGTGTGCCACCTGCTGCCCTCGCCACCCTCAACGCCGCCGGCCCCTGGCCCACCCCTCACCTCCTCCAAACCAGCGTGCCGGCTGCCGCGGATGGACCGCGCATGTGTGGACATGCGCAGTCTGTCCTGGCTTGTGCGTCGTGATGTCATGACACATGCGTCAGGCTGCGTCGTGATGTCACAATGCACGCGCCAGGGCGGACTGCGTATGTGCCGCTCCTTTTTCGTAATGTTTTATCTGGATAATCTTTTAGTTTCCTGCTAACTATGTTGCTTTGATTGTATACTTTATATCTGACTTTCTTAAGTAATGTTTTATTCTGGATTGTTTCATGTGATGTTTTAATGTGTTGTAAATCACTTTTTCTTAAAGATATAAAGATTTTTTTCTTAAAGATATAAAGCAGGATAGAAATGAAAATCATCACCATCTTCATCTGCTCTGCACCATGATCCACAAGCGACTTCCACTTGTATATTTTCTGCAGACTAAAACAGGAAAATATTCCAACAGGGGCATCTAGTCAGATGCTGATCCATCCACCTGCTTTCTTCCCCCCTCTTGCTTGATTCTAATCCTATTCGAAGAAGTGAGGCAGTAGAGCAAAATGTGTTTATGCCCGACTCCTTGGTGTGTGGGTGCGCACACAACACACACACACACACACACACACACAGAGAGAGAGAGACCCACCACCTCCCACCCTCTCTCTCTGCATTAGCGCCGTCATATCTCAGAAGACAAAAAAACCCAACAGGCTCTTTATCCTGAATGGGAACTGACACACGACAAATAAATCAGGGAACATGCTCAGTCTGTACCTCTGCACCCCTCCCCAGTGCAAGGTTAAAAAAAAAACAGTGACAGGCTTTTTTCAGATGAAAGTAGACATTATTTTCCCAGTGAGACCTGAGTGTCTTTGAAATCATTCCTGCTGTCGTTCTCTGATAACCAGCACTCTCTCGACATCATTATAGATGATCAATATGCTCCTTGGGCTCTCATAGTCACAGGAGATGGTTGCTGAGGTAACTAGGCCTAGGCAGGTAATCTCTTCCTTTCTTTTTCTCTGACTACTCTGAAAATAGTGGCCATGCTAGGGGCTGCACTGTAGCCTCATACTCTCTAGACAAATTGATTACTTTCTTCACTTGATTATTATGTGGAACAAGGTGTCAGTTACATATTATGATTGCCACTGTTTCAAGAGACATTTGATCTACCAAAGAAAAAAAGTTGGGGGTGAAATGTAAATAACAAAACATGGGAATTTCTAGGACTCATAAGGTTTGTTTGTAACCACAAGGATATTGTCGTTTTGTTGGTGCTTCTGTTTAACACTAAAGACTGAAGGCTTTATTTTCTAAGACAGATACTGGTATTAGCCAATTCTCACATTTTATTCTTACATCCATTGTCCTGCTCTAGTGTATCTTATGCATTTAAAAATATGCATCTTTTTTAAAAAAAGAATAAAACAAAACTTTATTCATTTGCCACCTTTATGGGCAAAGCCCATGTGATAAACACATAATATCACTGTTATCAGGGTTGCTCTTATTATTAAGCAACCTAGGCAGGTACATGGACTTGGACTTTAAGGCAACAGTGTTTTTGAAAAGGGGTGTGATCAGAGAGACTCTTCCCTTCTCAGTCATGGACTTAGTAGGGAAAAGACAAAGGCAACCATGGCATTTGGAGAGAGATGGTAGGCACTGAAGTCATTATTGGACTACCCTATTGGCACTCTACAGTATTGTTATTTTGGTACCCATCAGAACCAAATGTACAGGCTAGATGATGTAAACAGAAGAATGTGCTTCTATCACAGTTCACCTGTGTTGTCTGGATACTGTAATACTCAGTCTCTCGCTTCCAGGCCCTGGTATCACAGATTTCCCATAAATAATTGGGGAAGTTAAAAATGTAAAATAAGAAGTGCGGTTGGACTTACCCCCAAGGGGATTGATTGGTGCAAGTCAATAATGCATCTGCACCTTATAGAGCAGGCATGTCCAACAGGTAGATTGTGATCTACTGGTAGATCATGGAATGTTCCTAGTAGATCCTGGGTGATTTCTGGCCCCTCACACAATCCCACACACTGTAGTAGCCATCCAATGTCACAGGTCTCAGTTCTCATCCTCCCCCTTCCATTCACAATGACACTCATTTGCTGAATGTGACTTTCCATTTGGCTACAAGCACCAAGTCAGTGAGGAAGGGGCTTCTCTGCCTACCCTGCTGCCCTAAGCCACTTAAATGCAAAACTGAGATGCAAGAAATAAACATGCTCCTTCTGCACCTCTGCCCAGAAAACTATTCCAGCTTTTCATCTACAGCCTTGAAAGCAAGCCTAAGTATTCAGAATTAGACAGAAAGCATGGCACAGTTTAAGAATTATTTTAACAATGGTTACTATGGCTGCATTCACTTGGCAGTTCGTTCCATTTCCCTGCCATTTCTTTGTGAAATTCTGCATTATATTCGAGCTTTCACATGACATAAAAGCCACTTTCAGAAAACTAATGAAATATGGTGCGTGTTTAGCATTCATTTCTGTTATTGGATTCCAGAAAAAAAATCCATCTGCAGACCCTTAACCTGGAAAATTGTGGGAGTAAAGTGACAGAATCTTGGGTGGTACACCAGCACACAGTTTCCCCCCTGCTGTTTTCATGGAGGAATAGCAGTATGCAGGCACAGAAAGGGTAGGGGAGTAGCAACGTTGCCCAATCGTGTTTGTTGCTGTGTCATGCCATGCCCAGTGGTATAAATGATATCAAGCACAACATGCCGGTACATTGGTCAAAAAGCCACCGTTCCATAACACAATGGGTACTGCAGTATGAAAGGAATATTACAAACACAACAGAAACTCTAGCATTACAATTAGGAAAAATAACGTACTATTCCCCACGTCTGAATGCACCCTAAACAACTTGACTTCTGAACACCAATTCGTCCAGGCTCTGCTCGCATAGATGCACCTATCAGCCCCACCTACTTCTGCAACTATTTACTTCCAAGACGTGATCAGTTGGGTTGTCACTACAATGCACATTTCTATATCGAGTTTTTGAAAATACACAGGGCACGACTGACCTTCTAGCACCACCTGAACGTAGTCTTGTGCGGACATCTTGTCTTTGCGTACAAAGCACTGGTATGCCCCACCATCGCTTTTGGCCATGCCATCCATAATAAGGGTTTCATGATTGATTCCAATGATCCTGACATTATTCCCAGTGTTGATGACTTCACCATTTCGGTACCAGAAGAGTTCGTGGTCCTCTGTTCCAGACACGCTGCAGGACAAGGACACTTGGCTACCAACACTGCTCTTCACTTTCCGTGGACTGATAGTGGCTTTTAGAGGCTCTACAGATTCAAGAGGAAAGGAAAGAGGCAATTAGGAAAAACAGGCGAGTTTGTATTAGAAAGATGATGGGGGAAACAGATTGGTAGGTGATCCGGTGAGCTGTAGCCAATGGTGTATTCTGTGAAGCTGGCTTTAGGGTTTTGTGAGCCCCATGGGCTCAAAAAAAGAAAAGAAAAAGGCTTTTGAAATGGGATCCCTTCCCATTTTGCTTCTCCTTGGCAGTGGGTAGTAAAGAATGTCCCCATAAATGTACACAATGCTTTCCTTTACCACCCCAGAACCTTAACTTCAAAGCATCTATTAGAAGAAGATGCTCGCAGGACAAAGGATATTATTTTGAGGCAGCACCTGAGATGGCACCTGAAATCCCCGATAATTTTGTTGAGGAGTAATCCCAATGAAAGCAGGAATTAAAGAATCCTGTGAATAGGTGCATTGGGCAGAGCAGTTCCGGGGGATACCAGGAGAGACACTATGGTGGCAGCCATTTTAAGTTTGGTTGTAGGAGTTGCACAGTGTTAGAGAAAATGTGTTTCTTCCACATTACAGTCTCCTGGTGCATATCTCCGAGCAGTTACGGTAATTAAATATTTTTGCTGTTTGGGTCTTTAATGCACAAGCCGGGGTATAACACTAGAGTAGTTGCCACAAACAGGATTACCTTGTAAAGCGTGAAGCAACTCTCACTCTCGGCTGTTATCAGTATACTACCCCTAGCAACAAGCAATGGAAAGCATGCACCGTCCATTACAGCATAAATCCTCTTTCAATGTTGCCAATAACAAAGAGTGCTAAATATGTGGAGAAAGCAAGACTGGGTCTTCTGCTTCAAACTCTGACATTACACTCCTTGCTCACCCCCCATGGGCACCCGCACACCAAGCCTAACTTGTGCAAAGGGGGAGCCTACTTGCATGCAGGGTTCCCAATTGTGTGAAATCCTGCATATGTTCTCAGCTAAGCTTCCCTTTTGCACTCATCATACTTAATAGACAGATGTCCCGGGGACTCAGGGGGAAACATTGGGGCCAAGGCCAGGAGGAGTTCTTCCACTCCCAATTCTTGTGTCTACGCATGGACACCAAATAGGGTGGATAGCAGGCCCCACTATCTGAACACAATGTGTTCTCAGGAATTCATTTGTTAGGTGAGCGCTTAACACAATGAGCAATTTCCATTGATTCCTATGGGGAGATTTCTAATGCATTCTTAATCATGAAATTTTGACCACAAAATGATGAAAAAACCCAGAAAAACCTAGTTCGCAAAAGGCAAACAAGGAAGGGTGAAATGCTCTCTTATTTGTCCACTCTCTCCCCCTTCTTCGCCCCCTCCCACTATTGTTTCTGGTATAATGGCTGCCGTGGACCAGCAAAATAACCCAAGGATAAAATGGCAATTCCCCACTGACCTCACTATAAAGAGAACCACGTGGATTGCATTTGTAAATTATGAATTAAGATTGCATTCCAATACACACTTATCTGGAACTAAGTTCCATTGAACTTAGCCTCCGCTCCCCAATATTTTAATTTTTCCCTATTAAGCAAAAACTAACATGCCACATGTGTTTGCCACGACAGCCCCCCTCCTGCACTCCCAGGTGATAAACTCCAGCGCTCTACGACACACTTACGTTTCACGTGCAAGCGACCTATCACCTCGGCTGTGCCGTAATTGTTCCACACCTCGCACACGTAGTTGCCTGTGTCCGAGGAGCGTGTGTTTTCTATCAGCAGGCCTGTCACTGTTGGCCGGAACCTGCTGTCAGGCTCCCAGGGTACATTGTCCTTCAGCCAGCGGTACTTTGGTGCTGGGTGCCCAGATGCTTTGCAAGGCAGCTCCACTCGCTGTCCCGCCATGGCTTTACGGTGGTCAAACCCATCCAAAATAGATGGAGCCGAGTTTGCTGGGTCTAAAAGAAAGAAAAGAAAGAAAGTGGTTTCTTAGGGCCACAATATTTTAGATGAGGAACCATCTAAATTCCTCTTCTTCTAGAGCAGGCATCCCCAAACTGCAGCCCTCCAGATGTTTTGGCCTACAATTCCCATGATCCTTAGCTAACAGAACCAGTGGTCAGGGAAGATGGGAATTGTAGTCCAAAACATCTGGAGGGCCGCAGTTTGGGGATGCCTGTTCTAGAGCGTAGGTTTTCAACCAATGGGTAGAGACCCACAGGTGGGTTGCAAGGCCGCACCAGGTGGGTCACAGCAAAGTTGATGCCGCCATGTTGGATTCCAGCTTAGGCTGACCAGACATGTATCTCCCAACTAGAACACATTGTACTGACGAGATGCTCATTTTATCAGTTTACATGAGTGCTGCAATGTCACAGGAGAAAGGCACAAGCTATTTTTATTTTCTTTTTAAAGGTACCTATTTCTGGCCAACCACATGCTCATGCCTTTCTCCTGCCACACTGCCAGCCTACTTTTCATTTAGAAGTAATGCTGAGCAGTATGCATACTAGCACGATTAAGTATAAATCAAAAATGAAAAGGTTAACGTGGTTCCTATGTTGCACCTTTGAATTCAAATGTGGGTCTTGGAACTGGACTGGTTAAAGACCTCTGTTCTAGAAGAATCAGTCACCTGCTTTGTCTCCTCTCCCATTGCTGTGCTATTAAAAGACGGGAATCATTGGCTTAACAGAATAACAAGGGTTATTTCCATGAGAGATTAGGAGCCCAGTAGAGTCACATGAAATTGGCTGCCTTCACAATAAGGAGCAGTTTTATTTTCCCATCCTCTGGCCCACCCCCTGACCTGAGTTCAGAGAGAGTCCACTATACCTGACTACTAACTGTGCATGGTGGACCTTCTAGCTAGTGATGCAGAGGTGGGAACAACTACAAAATCTTATTGTTCAGTCTCTCTCTCTCTCCCCCCCCCAACTAGGTAACAAAAGTCTGGAGGAAATGTTGTTAGCAAAAGTGTTTGGCAAAAGGTTTCCACTAGCACAAAGTGTTACAGTCCTCATTCACCAACCATAGATCTCCATCCAAATAACGTCACATTTCTGTCTTAGGGTTGGTTCCATTTGCCTTAAGAATGAAGCTTGTGTTTATCTATTCATCCTTGGAAACACAATGGATCAATTCATTCCAGAGTCTCAGATTCATTGGAAGGGATTGTGATCTAGTCTGTCAAACACACAGTCTAAAGATAAACCTAGCTTTGGGGCATGGAAGCCTGCAAAAGCTCATCAAGGCATTCCTCATTGCAGGAGTGTGATCTTCCTTTTTCCAGAAGATTGTTCCTACTGGTATTAACAGCTATTTTTAGACACGTTTCCCTCTTCAATTGACTTTGACAACTTTTCTCGTTTGTTAAGAATGGACTCAACTCAATATGGTAGAGGCCACCTATGCAGCATATCACTCTTTCCAAAACTCGCCTCTCCACTTTGCCACACATTTCCTGTTTTAACCAAGGCTGCCACTTCTCCTTTGCCACCATTTTGCTACCCCTTTCATTTCTCTGGCATTTGGGGGTTCCTTTGGCAAATGAAGTGCACAGCAGCAACTGTTAAATGAGGGGTGGAGAACTTGTGGCCTTTCGGATGTTGATGGACTCGCAAACCCTTAAGCCTGCATGGCCAATGGCTAGAGACGATGGGAGATCTGTAGTTTCCCACTACAACCTTAAACAGATCTGGATCCTCCAAGGATGTCTACCTTCAAGCTGCTAGACAAGCAACTTCTCAGTCTAAAAGAGAAAAGCAAAAATTTCCCCAAAAGGCTAGATCCTGGGCAGACACAAAACAATGAAGTGTATATTCCTGCATATAAGACTACTTTTTAACCCAGGAAAATCTTCTCAAAAGTTGGGGTTCGTCTTATACGCCGGGTCGTATTTCTTATACAGCGAGTATATCCCAAACTCTATATTTTAACTGGAAAAGTTGGGGGTCGTCTTATACGCCCAGTCGTCTTATACACCAGAATACAGTGGAACCTCGGTTTATGAACACCCCGGTTTACGAATTTTCGCTTTATGAGCGCTGCGGACCCATCTGGAACGGATTCATTCACTTTCCATTACTTTCAATGGGAAAGTTCGCTTCAGTTTATGAACAGACATCCAGAACCAATTGTGTTCATCAACCGAGGTGCCACTGTATATGGTACTTCCTGTTCAGCAAGTGTCATGTCATACCTGATACAAAAAGTCTAGCACTGTTGCTCTGCCGTGTTTCTCCAGTGTATCTGTGCCGTGTGATACATCGGTAGTTATACAATCCATCTTCATTCTGTACATCTATAATATACAAGGCTCCCGTGGATGTGATGAGAAATCTAGATCCTGAAAGACATAAGAATATGTGGAGTTTTACAAATCAGCAAAGCTTTGAGACTCTCCTACCCCAAAGAACTGCAAATTTTCCTGTCAAACACCCAAAATCCACATTGTTGTCAATGATTAGACTCATAAATGATCCGCCGGTGTGTCACTACCTATCTTTAACTCAATGTCACTTCCTAAAGAAATATCATTTTAAAACAACAACAACACACACAGTATATTGTGGAATCGCTTGTAGAAAGATATAATTAATTCAGTATTCATCACTGCTGCAGCGCAGAGAGTGTAAAGATATTTTAAATAAAATGGAAGAGGGGAATGAAATTACTTATTAGATGTGAGTCAGCCAGTGAAAAATATAAAAGCATATTATTTTATGTTAGCACTAAACCTGAGTATGAGATATATCATAATTAAATGGGCTGATATACATAATTACATATGATGATATGAATAATAATGCCGTATCAGACCACACCAGACTCATTACATGAAAAAAGGAAAGAAAGTTTGGAATTAGAATGTGAAGGGGGGGAGCCAATGATATTAAACTTTTAGGTAACATTTGTGTGCTGCCTTTTCTCCAATGTGCTTTGGGCAACGTACATAGAATTTATCTAATATTATTCTAACCACCACTCTGTGAGGGTAGGTACTGCAGAAATATAGTGACTGGCCCAAAGTGACCCAGTGAGTTTTGTGATTGAATGGAGGTTTAAATTTGGGTTGTCCTAGATCCAAGTCCCATCCATTAAACAGCTGTAGAAGAATTCAAGAAGAAAGCCACAGAAGGATGACAACTAGAGTTTGGCAAATGAATTCACCAATTGTATAAAATAGCCCCATGCAGGCATGGCTCTTTGTAAAGGTTAATGCAAGGATTTCTGATCATTCTGATTGTCTGAAACGGCCTGTGTGACTAATCCAAGAAGTAGACAAAGAACAATTTCACCCTTTCTACTTTCTGCAAAGTACCAGCCACAGATATAGGAAACAATGGCCGGAATTCTAAAAAGGTTCTTATAATTAAGGGTTGTTGTTTTTCCAGGAATGTTTCTGTCTCCATTCCCTGAAACCACTCATTTTGGCCCCCAAACTGAAACTGGGGAAATCCACTGCAGCCCTATATGGTATATCTGCACCACAGAAGCCCTGTTTGGCTATTTTTCTTTCAGCACTGCTTCTTCTCCCTGTCTAGTTCCAGCCCCTGCCAGCCATCTTCCACACAGCCCACCCACTGGATCCCTGCCCACAGAAGGGAAGCATACATAAGCTGCCCCTGCAATTATTGCCACATGTCCTTCATCCCCAACCCTCTTTGGATTGGTCTGCCAATAGTCATTTCTTCTTCCTAGGGAACCCTGGAAATGTATTTCTGCAAGGAATCTCAGCATCCAACAAGGTGCACAAAACCTTTACATTCTGTATGCAACATCAACCTTTTTTGCCTTATCCTCGTTAAAATGATGTCAGCCAGACATTAATAGCTACGTATTGCCACATGTCACAGTTAAATCTGACAGTATCCAATTCCCACCAATAGGCACTGTTTAGAACTGCACACATCTTTCCTTATTTTTCTCAACAGATTTTACATACTTACATAAGGCTTGAACAACCAGCTCTGCTAAAACATAAAATGCTAGACATAAAAGATGACAGAAAAAATAGAAAGGGAAAACCTATGTAATTTCTGATAGAAAACATTTTCATTAAAGCTGACAGCTTGTCAAGTATGACAAAACCCAAGTGCTGAACATTTTGGGTGCTGAACATTACTTCAAAAAGTATTTAGAAAAGCCGCATGGATAGAAACAATATTTATTATCCTGTTGATCTTGGAAAGTGCTTTATTCTCTAAGCATATTTAATCTAATCACTCTTGATTTGCTATAACAGAATCCATTATTAAACTTGTCCGCATCACATACTAAATGAGAACTTTTTAAAATCAAAGCTGTGTTTTTTTGTCCCCAGAGAAATCTAAGCTCATTTGCCTCTTTTGCTGTTTGCAACAATTAAGAGAAGGTGGCAAACTTATCCAACAACCAGCTGTCCACAAAAATACACGCCAAATGCCACGGTTTAGATCTACCTTGCTTTTACAACAATTATTGAGTACGCAGTCACCCAGACAATAAAAGGGTAAGAATTATGGCCATAGGTTCTTCCTTGGCTTGGATATACAGTGGAACCTTGGTTTATGAACACCTCGGTTTATGAATCTGAATAAGTGTGCATGCACACGAAAGCTCATACCAATGACAAACTTAGTTGGTCTCTAAGGTGCTACTGGAAGAATTTTTTTTCATTTTGTTTTGACTACGTCAGACCAACACGGCTACCTACCTGTAACTAGTACAATATATAACAGATGCACCTTAGGCTGCTTAAGTTTCCTTGATACCATTGGTATTTTCTTCAGCCTGCGTCTTTGTGGTCTTTAACTCCTACCTGCCTGCTTCAAGGACAACTTCATACTGTAAAGGTAGATTATTCAGAGCAAATAAATCTAGCGGATGCTTTTCTTATTCCCACGCCAAAGAAAGCTGCTGAGTTTTATATCACCAGCTTTAAGGAGAAGGTTCACTGTGGAAGCCACTTGAAGGATTAAAGTTGGCTCTTTCAAGGTTTTTGCCAATGATTTCCTTTATAAATAATGGTCTAGTTGTGACCAGTAGACAGTGCAGATAAACCCATGGGTTGGTTTCCCCCCCCCTTCACATTGATTGATTTTAGGGAAACTCACTCATCTCTTTCCTGCCCAAACATGTAATAGCATTAATATTAGGGGTTGTATTCAATGTAGCACTAAGGTGAATGTTCTGTCAGCACTTGTTCTCTCCCTCTCCTCTACCCGCATGTCCCCTAGATCTGTTCTGGGTTTTCTCCAAATCCTCCAGAGAAAGTTTGGGGACTGTGTGGGGTATATCGGTGGGAGAGAGGAGAAAGCCCTACTGCGCTTGCAGTTATTCAGTTGAATGTCACCCCAAGCTTCCTGTTACACAAGAAGGGGCCAGCGCAAGACTTCTGAATTCCTAAAGTTAAGATTATAACACCATCAAGCATTAGCCCTGATCATAGCTGCCAAGTTTTCCCTTTTCTCGCGAGGAAGCCTATTCAGCATAAGGGAAAATCCCTTTAAAAAAGGGATAACTTGGCAGCTATGGCCCTGATGCATCATAGAATCGAGAACACTTCATATGCTGGTACTCGAGTTGCTAATATACATACAATTAGGATAAATTGTAGCCTAATGCAGCCAATAGCTGTAACTTCATTGTAAGTCACCACATATAATCAATACCACACCACAGTAATTGGAGCTGCCACAAATTCATAGCCCCATGTGTCTTAAATATACTTGCTTCTTAGCTATTTGGATCACTTCATGGGTAACCACTGAGGTAATGAAGAGTCTGTTTGGGGAATAAAAAAGGTTCAGTGCCCATTTTTCCTCATTTGAAAAAAAGCTTCTTACTTAGCACACATCCCATCAGAAAGTTGCTTGGCGGATAATAAACAATCCATGAAATGCAATGTATCAGGATATAAGCATGCACCTTGCACTCATAGAGAAAAGGGTACACAGCAGGTTTCACGGGGCTCTGTTATAACTCTCCCACAACAATCACCTCCACATGTGGTTTACTTTCTGCTCTTCTGAAGAAGATGACAGTCAGTGGGCCATAATTTACCATTAAAAATGCCCAACACCCATGGACAACGCTACCTGTCATCACTTTTTATGCACCAGGGTCAGCATTGAGAGTTGGCATCACTGGGCATCGATTGAGGTCCATACCCCAGTCTGGGGCCCACCGCCAACCCTTACTGTGACCTGGCCTTGCTCTTCCTCCTGATTCCCTCTCCTAGTGAGCAAGCAATGAGTGGAGTGAAAAGAAGGAACAGTAACCTCTATACACTTTGCCCTCTCTTTCTGGTAGATGGTGCCAATTGGGCCCAAGGAGAACAAAACAATGGGCAGTGGAGGGGGTAGTTGCACTCAGGGATGCAGTCATAGCATCTTGCTCAAGGACACTCCAAATATATTTTTAAAATTATTTTTAATTTTCATTTATATATATTACAATTATTCAACCATAATTTTAACATTTCAAACTCTGACTCCTTTCTCCCTCTTTCTGTTTTTTTTTTTAAAAAATATTTTTATTAATTTTCCAATTAAAACCAATTATATCACATTCAATATTTCAAATTATACACATATATATATCAATCAAACCGAATGTTATGCCAAATCATCTAAATAATTTATTTTTGGGTTCCCATGCTTCAAGAAATTGGGAATTCCTCGCAACTGTCCACTGCCGTCTTATTTCTAAAGTTCAAATCGTCCTCCAAGCTCATAATATTCCAAATCTTCCCCTTACAGTCACATAGGTGTTTTCCACTTTCATCCGATTGTTCCAGCTGCTGAGATAAATATCAAACGAAGTTTCACAGATGTTCTTTCTCCTGTGTGAGTTAATCAATCCAGCCTCCCCATAAATCTTCTTAGTGGAGCTCCCTGTTGCGACGAAGTAGCAGCGCCATCTTGAAAGGCTCAAACCACTTTCATTTTCTCTCATAGCCATGAAGATTTACGATTTATTTATCTTTATAGAATTTACAGCTTTTTCAGGCAGGAGACCCAAACATCCAACCATGAACTCTTAGTAAATTAATGGATCTCCTTGCCCTATAGCTGAACTTAGCTTCAGGTCGCTGCTCCAATTTAAAGTGCGTCACAGCTCATAAATCCTCCGAACGCGTCCAGAGCTCCTTCCGTCTGACTAGGGGGGGGCTTTTCTCATCGGCAACTTCACATCTTTAAGAAATATGCTCAGTAACAACAGCTATAGAGTTCAACTCACACAGTCTTTTGCTTCTCTTTCACTCCAAACAAGCCAGGACATCGCGTCCGGGAAGGTACGAGGCAACAATATGAAGAAAAAATAAAAACTTGCTTCCCTTATCGCTCCGTCCCCATCAATCCTTCTTCCAGATGCCGTACATTCTTTGACTCCTCTCACTCAGCAGCTTAAAATTCTCAGCAGTAAACAGCGCTTCTTCCCCTCCTTCTGAAGTATGTCCATAGATTTAAGCCTAATTATCTTCTTTAACCATGGAAATCCCCGCCATGCAGATTAGCGTCCGGGAGTCCTGGCCGTCGTAAGTGCTCAGCCCAAGCTCCCCCCACTCCAAAAACAGTCGGAGTGGGTCTGGGGGCATCGCGGGCCAGCGGCCCCTCTCCGTAACCCCCGGAGAGGGTAGGGGGTTGCCATTTACTCCCCTAGCAACCGCCAAATTCCTTACGAAGGTCAGAGAGATGGAAAACAGGTCCGCCATTCCTGCAGGCGGAAACCGGAACCCCCTTTCTCCCTCTTTCTGTGGTTCTTTACATTTCTTCTCATCTTCCTGCACACTCCAAATTATCTTAACATATTCTTTTATATATCTATTCCTGTATATATCCCATACATATTTTGAAACTGCGGGTTTTTACATTCTGCCAATGTCTTGATCTGTTTACAGTTTGTTTGTAAGACACACCAAATCCTGGAACTGGTGTTGGCATGAACATATGGTCATTTATTTGTTTATCTAAAGCACTTTTATATTGCTCTTCAGCTGAACATGGGAATCTGCTTTCTACTGTGTCAGACCATTGGTCCATATAGCCCAGTATTGTCCAGTGACTGGCAGCAGCTCTCCAGGGTTTCAGGCAGGGGCCTCTTCTATCCCTGCCTAGAGATGCCAGGGATTGAACCTGGGACATTCTGCATGCAAAGCATATGTTCTACCACTGAGCTACAACCTTTCCCCAGCTGAACAGTCTCAAAGAACAGTTGAGGCAAGACAGTATCTTCCCTCTGGCTTACCACATAAAAAGACATGGTACAAAACAAAAAAAGTGATGGGAAGGCAGAAGGAAAAAAGCAACCTTGTGCTCTGGTTCAAGATGCAGTTATGAACTGGGATGGAAATAGTACTGGGAGATAGGAAGCCATAAGGAGTTGTTCTCTCAGCAGAGCCAATGGAGCTCTCCTTCTTCTGTAGCCTGATGTAAGTGGTTGTTGCTATGCGAGGAAGGGAGAGGAAGAGCCATAGTTAGCTAGACACTTGGCAAAGCTAGTGTACACTAATGGGTTGGGGGTGGGGCTTGATACTGCAAGCCTACTCTGTCCAACCATTACAGATGTGCTCTCTGAAAATGGTTGAAGAATCCTACATGAAGGGTACTCTAGCACCTTTAAGATTCTTTTTTCAAAAGAAGTTCTACCTTCTAACTTTGGGGGTGCGATTAATATTCAGCGGCAGATGCAGTGTTTAAAGGAAGTTCGTGTAAGGGGGGAAATTAGACTTGTACACGAAGAAAGAGACTGTGATGTTACCAATGTCAACATTTTACACGCCTAAGAAGGGTATTTATGTAAGAAAGCATCCTCTGTATGCATGTCTGCATCCTTAATGTTTCCATGCATGTGATAAATAATGCAAAGTCCCTGTGTGTGATAAAATATGTATGTGATATATTATATATGAATTGAGCTTTAAGTACGGGCAAAACTGTTAACACACAGGCAGTTGTGGAAGTAAAGTTCAGCTATCTGAAATGTTGCGATCAAAAGAGGGACCATGGAAGAATACCCAGCGTGGTTTACTGGTCTGTGAATTAAGAATTCATAGCACAGACAGCTGGCCAGTTTGGGTGTTTGTGAAGCATAAATAAAGTAAGGACTGATAGGGAATGATTAGAGTGAGCGGGGGCAGAACGAGGGGGGGGGAGCCTACAAAATAAAGATTGCAACAATATAGACAAAAGTATAAACTTGTCCTGATCCATAGTAATCTCCATCCCAAAAAGAGGGAGGCAGGGTCAGTTTCATCAGGACCCTGGACAGCAACAAGGTGGCTGAATCGACTGCAGGAGCAAAGAGGTTCAGACCACAGGCAGCAATCCTTCAGCTGAGAACAGGGAGGACCAACTATCTCAGCACTGGCTTTCTGTGATTGTCAGAGCTTTATAGTCTGGCTTTGAGTAACAAGACTGAAGACCCACCACCTGAGAAGTGCAATGTGCCACTTAAAGGGCCACTGTCCTTTGGTGAAGCCACTGACACCTTCTTTGTAGTGAGGTTTGGGGCTGTGGGGCCTTGGTCAGTGGAAGCACTGCAAAGCCTTTTTTGATCCTCAAAGGAGTTGGCAGTCCCTTCCTCGATATGAGTAGGCAAAGGCGTGCAGACTGGTTGCAGAATCCAATGCTGGCAGCATAAACACAATGTAGTCAGGGATAACAGATAATAGTCCCTCTCCTCCTCAGAGTTACAACTGCCCAGGTACTCTGAGGAGCCAGGATCTGAGCCTATTAAAGAATTTCAATATTAAAACAACAACAACAAGGAATAGAGAGATTTGTAAAGATTTATGGCTCGTTCATGCTAAACCACAGTTTAGTTTAGCATCACATGCAAAACAGCTCATCGAGTCAGACAAGTGATGGGCACAATGTCCCGAAATAAAGTCTGAGGCTTGGCTTACTTAGTAGATTGAAGCAGAACTGGAAGGGGTCAGGAAGGAGAAAATATTCAGCAAGCACCAAGTCTGGGAAGGAAGGGCAGACCCATTAGTAATCACTAACCAGGCAACCAATTCAGACTGTACAAGCAATTTGTCCATCAAGCTCCATGAGAAAACTACCAGTTTTGGCTGTTTCTTCTAAACCAGCTGCCACCCCCATCAAAGGCAAAAAACAAAGTGGAAAGCAGATACAATTAATGAAAACCATCATATATATATATATATTTAAAAAAACAGGAAGTAATGATACAAGTATTATAATTTATCCTGATATTATTTTTGATCAGTATCTTGAACTGAAATTCTGCACCCGGCTTTTATTTTTGTAACATGCTCTGCTGCATCCCTAGGTGAAAGGGGGGGTGGTATTGGCATCTGCACAATGATTGACTGAGCAGCCTGATCATTTGCCAAGCATTATTAAAAGCTCCCTGATATCACTCCAGTGCATTGCCCTTTACAAGCCATCAGCCATCAATCCTAGCCGTCAAATGTGATTACCAGCATGTTTTCTGATGCCACTTCCAAGCCATTAGTCTGATCGAAAAGCTGTGTCTTTGTTCCCAAACATACGTAAATCTACCACGTTGCTTCGAAGTTATGTGGCAACTCATTAGCATGTAAACAGCATTTACAGTGTTAATGCTCCACAAGCTCTCATGGAACGGTTGCATTAAGCTGGGGGGTGGGACCATCTCCAGGGGACATTCACAACGTTTCTTAACAGCTAATTTACTACAAAGGGATTTGAATATGGGGTATAGGTTCAAATCCAGATTCAGGCTGGTGGCTTCACAAACATTGATCTTCAGGTGTATTCTTGGAAAAGAGGGCAACAGGACTATTTGGGCCCATAATGTGCTATATGATGTATAAGAGAGGATTCATTATGGAGAAAAATAAGAAACCTATCAGTCCACTTTAGTCAGAGTCTCAAAAACTGAAAACCAGCATGAGAGCAGAGCTGGTGATATCACATGCCTGATCTAGGGACATTAGTTGTATGTGAGGTAGGATGGAGCCACCCTCCCGACACCTGTATTGCTACTGCTTACCTGGACCAGGGCAAGGGAGCAGCATGATTCAGGCAGGAGCACTGCTGCCATTCAAGCTTCCCAAAATTAACACACACATTGGAACACAGGTATCTTTCAAATTTCCCATTTCTCCAAATTTTGTGATAAAGTTCTCAGCTCATAATATATTAAATGGGCATTTTAAGCTAAAAGCATATAAAAGTTTTAAGTTTAAAGCATATAAAAATGCATGCTTTGTGACAAAATATATTCAAAAGTAAGGCAGCTTTAAAGGTAAAGGTAAAGGGACCCCTGACCATTAGGTCCAATCGTGACCGACTCTGGGGTTGCGCGCTCATCTCGCATTATTGGCCGAGGGAGCCGGCGTATAGCTTTCCAGGTCATGTGGCCAGCATGACAAAGCTGCTTCTGGCAAACCAGAGCAGCACATGGAAACGCCGTTTACCTTCCCGCTGTAGCGGTTTTTATTTATCTACTTGCATTTTGACGTGCTTTCAAACTGCTAGGTTGGCAGGAGCTGGGACCAAGCAACGGGAGCTCACCCCGTCACAGGGATTCGAACCGCCGACCTTCTGATCAGCAAGCCCTAGGCTCAGTGGTTTAACCCATAGTGCCGCCCCTAAAAAATAACCCAGAAAGTAATGCAGAAACAGAATGGAACATACTTGAACACATGTGAGGCTGATATATACCAGAAACAGACTGATTCATGCTTAATCTGCCCGCTGACACCTGCGCATTGACTTGGATATCTGCAGAGGGAAGGCCTACCTGAGAATACAGTATATGAAGACTCACCATCTATCTTAATTCAGGGATGTTGCAGGACCTTGGCTTGCCAACACCAGAGACAGCGAGGTGGCCTGGCTCACACACTGATATTCACTGTGCGAGACCATTATTGAAGAGGAGTATTGTCTCCCCCACTCCCATATCTTCATATCACCAACTAACAAAACATGCCCCTATAAAGATGCCTGGTGTCCATGGACTGGGTGGGAATGGGGATTAAGCGAAGAAGTGGCTCCTTAGTCAGTTAGGGCACGTTAGTGGAAATATGCTCCTCGCCCCAAATTAAAGAGGCTTATTGCAACAAATTTTTGACAACCTTGCAGTGAACGTACAGGATTCAACTCTTTGTGTATTAGACAACTTTTACTCTGGAAAAAAAAACTTTCTGAAGATGCTGCTGCATTATTTAAACAAAAAGATGGTGAGAGACGGGTTGGGCTGGAAGACATTGCAGAATACCCTCAAAAGCAGCCAAAAGTAGGTTAAATTTGAGCTGAGGCAATGGGTAAGGAGTGCTGTCATCTAATAAGGTCTGTTCTCAGTAATTACAGTGACACAATCTGATCAGTGAGGACTAAGTATCTTCATCTGAAAGGGATCGGATGAAATTAGTGCTGATGTAATAAGTACCATTTGTCACTATTAGAGAGAGAGGTGTTGACAGGCCCCTGCTGTTGCCATAGCAACCCTTGCAGTTCGGCATCTCTTTGTGTGGGTTTAAACTATAACAAGTCATAACAGTCTAGAAGCTAAAGAAGATATCGTCAAGGTAACTTAATTACACTCTTTTTCTAAGTTGGGTCATTTAAGGCCACCTAATGCCACCAGAGCCACATCACAGATCTCTAAAATTTGCAAATATCAAAGGACTTCCAGTGGCCTCTGAATTAAATTCTGACTAATCTCATTTTAAAAAAGACACTCTTTCTCAAGAAAAGCAGGTCTCCATGTTGCTGTATTATCAACATTCACACTAATTCCAAGACAAACATGGTAAGATAAAAATCATAATGTGTTGTCTAGTTTATACAATACAAGAAATGCCAGAAAATGAAAATTTATTGTGTGTGTAATTAAATGGCCTTTGTGGTTGTAAATGAGCTCACATCCGAAAGGATCCTGGACACACATCATGTTGGTAAGCACTTTCCAGGAGAAGTCAATTTCCTTCAAACTTCTCTGCTCCTTTCTTAAAAGGAAATCTATGCTATTAAAAGCTGTGCCTACTAATTAAACGTTGTCACCTTTTATTTATTGCATCCACAAGCAGTATCATCCAGAAGGTTCAGAAACCACTTAGTTAATTTTTAGCATCAGCGAGTCACTAGAAAAGCCACAGTCTATAGTCAATAGTTTAATGGTTACTGGTAAAGTTTACGTACGTTACTCACTTACTTTGGATTTCGAATTATAAAGTCTCCTGTAACATATGCCTTAGTTCTAAACCACCCATTCCCTACTACAGCGGGGTACCTAAGCCATATGCATTCAAAGAAACCATGATGCTTTCTGCTCCCCTGGCCAACCATGACATCAAACATCTCAGACAAGAGCATTGAGAAAAATGGCAGAGGGTTCAGGGGTCAAGAAGTATATCACCTGAGTGACAGCACTGTTGGGGCAACACTGAAACTGTGTTGATAGGCTGATAGGCAGAGCTGCCCCCTATTGGTTGTAAGTAAGAAAGCAGGCATATGGAGGTTGGCTATGGGCAGAGGGATGGTAGGGGTATTGTTTCATTCACCTTAAAGATACATCTACAAGTGATGGGGTAGAATTGGACTGTATTATATTTGCAGGTGTGTGGGTGGTTTAAAGTAATCAACTTTCCAGTCACAAAATACATGCAGGTCCTTCTGTTCAAATACTCAATATACAAAAATTCACTTATCCAAACACGATGAATTAGTACCCAAACCTTGCTATACACACCACAAATTCAGATATCCAAACAGCCAGACCTACATGTAGTACTGTAAACAAATAAGCAGTCTGAAAGAAGCCTTACTTTTTCTGTGCTGGTCTGAGGCAACCATTTCACCAGAAACTATGGGGAGGGGGGGGTGATCAGACAAATGAGAGAGCATTTTTTTCTTCCTTATGAGCCCTTTCCCAAGTTTCAGAGGGTTTTCCAGGTTTCCCCCCCCCCATCAATTGGGGGTCACAATTTCGTGGTCAGGGACACATGATAAAAGTCTCCCATATGAATCAATAGAAAACATTGACTCATTATGCAAACGCTCACCTAACAAAGAATTTCTGGAGAACACATTGTGTTCAGATAGTGGGGCCCACATATATTGTGTTTTTGAGAGTGTTGTATCTTCATAACAAAGCAACCAAGGGGTTGAAAGCCTGTGCAAAATACAGAGGGGAAATGCAGTTACTGGGTGGGAATGGTAGAAGGGTTCAAAGTAACATGTATACAGTAGATCCTTTGGTGGTAGCAGTATTTTATTTGATGAAGCAAACGCTAAAGTGTTGGAAACTGAAGAAATGTTTTCCTTTATGAAAATTCTACCGCTAAAGCGACTGTGGCAGTTTGCCAGGTTGCATGCTTAACATTCAGGAAAGAATTAACAGTTGCTGCAGGTAATTTGACTTCAGAGATGTTTCCACCCACTGATGGTTATTTATGGGTTGTACTTTGGCTAACTTTATTGACTGCGAAAATCTGATAAAAAGAACTATTTCATGCTGATATTTAACACTTTTCTTTCTCTGCTGAATACAAATGTTCTGCTTCTTGCTGCAGAGAGTCACCAGCAAAGCATGGAATGATTCCTGTGCTCTGAAAACTGAAGAAAGTAGAACAAATAGATTACAAGGGAACTGGAGTTATGGAGCATTTGCAAGACCACATAAGCAACCATGTCTACCTATGTTATAATTACAGTCTTCGAAGGATAAAGTCAGCACACTGGTGTTTAAAATATTGTTTATAGAATCATAGAATCATAGAATCATAGAGTTGGAAGAGACCACAAGGGCCATCCAGTCCAACCCCCTGCCAAGCAGGAAACACCATCAAAGCATTCCTGACAGATGGCTGTCAAGCTTCTGCTTAAAGACCTCCAAAGAAGGAGACTCCACCACACTCCTTGGCAGCAAATTCCACTGCCGAACAGCTCTTACTGTCAGGAAGTTCTTCCTAATGTTTAGGTGGAATCTTCTTTCTTGTAGTTTGAATCCGTTGCTCCGTGTCCGCTTCTCTGGAGCAGCAGAAAACAACCTTTCTCCCTCCTTTATATGACATCCTTTTATATATTTGAACATGGTTATCATATCACCCCTTAACCTTCTCTTCTCCAGGCTAAACATACCCAGCTCCCTAAGCCGTTCCTCATAAGGCATCGTTTCCAGGCCTTTGACCATTTTGGTTGCCCTCTTCTGGACACGTTCCAGCTTATCAGTATCCTTCTTGAACTGTGGTGCCCAGAACTGGACACAATACTCCAGGTGAGGTCTGACCAGAGCAGAATACAGTGGTACTATTACTTCCCTTGATCTAGATGCTATACTCCTATTGATGCAGCCCAGAATTGCATTGGCTTTTTTAGCTGCTGCATCACACTGCTGACTCATGTCAAGTTTGTGGTCAACCAAAACTCCTAGATCCTTTTCACATGTACTGCTCTCAAGCCAGGTGTCTCCCATCCTGTATTTGTGCCTTTCATTTTTTTTGCCCAAATGTAGTACTTTACATTTCTCCTTGTTAAAATTCATCTTGTTTGCTTTGGCCCAGTTGTCTAATCTGTTAAGGTCATTCTGAAGTGTGATCCTGTCCTCTGGGGTGTTAGCCACCCCTCCCAACTTGGTGTCATCTGCAAACTTGCTCAGGATTCCCTCAAGCCCATCATCCAAGTCATTGATAAAGATGTTGAACAAGACTGGGCCCAAGACAGAACCCTGTGGCACCCCACTAGTCACTACTCTCCAGGATGAGGAGGAGCCATTGATGAGCACCCTTTGGGTTCGGTCAGTAATCCAGCTACAAATCCACTGAATGGTAGCATTGTCTAGCCCACATTTTACCAGCTTCTTTACAAGAATATCATGGGGCACCTTGTCAAAGGCCTTGCTGAAATCAAGATAGGCTACATCCACAGCGTTCCCTTCATCTACCAGGCTTGTAATTCTGTCAAAAAATGAGATCAGATTAGTCTGACATGACTTATTTTTCAGGAACCCATGCTGACTTTTAGTGATCACAGAGTTTCTTTCTAGGTGCTCACAGACTGTTTGCTTAATGATCTGCTCTAGAATCTTTCCTGGTATTGATGTCAGGCTGACTGGGCGGTAATTGTTTGGGTCCTCTCTTTTCCCCTTTTTGAAAATAGGGACAACATTTGCCCTCCTCCAGTCTGCTGGAACTTCGCCTGTTCTCCAGGAATTTTCAAAGATTATTGCCAGTGGTTCTGAAATCACCTCTGCCAGTTCTTTTAATACTCTTGGATGTAGTTCATCTGGCCCTGGAGACTTGAATACATCTAAACTAGCCAAGTATTCTTGTACTACCTCCTTACTTATTCTGGGCTGTGTTTCCCCTGCTGAATCATCTGCTCCATATTCTTCAGGTCGGGCGTTGTTTTCTTTCTTGGAGAAGACAGAGGCAAAGAAGGCATTGAGGAGTTCTGCCCTTTCTCTGTCCCCTGTTTGCATTTCACCATCTTCTCCTCTGAGTGACCCCACTGTTTCCTTGTTTTTCCTTTTGCTACGGACATACCCATAAAAGCCCTTTTTGTTGCTTTTAACCTCTCTGGCGAGCCTGAGTTCATTCTGTGCTTTAGCGTTTCTGACTTTGTCTCTACACGTGCTGGCTATATGTTTGAATTCCTCTCTGGAGATTTCCCCCCTTTTCCATTTTTTGTACATATCCCTTTTAAATCTTAACTCAGTCAAAAGTTCTTTAGATAGCCAGCCTGGCTTCTTTAGGCACCTTCCATGTTTCCGTCTCATTGGTATTGCCTGAAGTTGTGCTTTTAATATCTCCCTTTTAACAAACTCCCAACCATCATGAACTCCCTTCCCTTTTAGTATTACTGTCCATGGGATTTCACCCAGCGTTTCCCTAAGTTTTCTGAAGTCGGCTTTCTTAAAGTCTAGAATTTGGACCTTAGTATGCTTGGTTGCTCCTTTCCGCTGGATAATAAACTCCAGAAGAGCATGGTCACTCCCACCTAATGATCCTGCCACTTCTACCCCACTAACCAAGTCATCACTATTGGTTAGGACCAGATCTAAAATGGCTGATCCTCTTGTTGCTTCTCCCACTTTCTGGACAATGAAGTTGTCTGCAAGGCCAGTGAGGAATCTGTTCGACCTTATGCTCTTGGCTGAGTTTGACATCCAACAAATATCAGGATAGTTGAAATCCCCCATTACTACTATCCACTTCCTTTGGAATGCTTGGCCATCTGTTCCAGGAAGGCATCATCTGTGTCCTCAGTTTGGCTTGGGGATCTATAGTAAACTCCCACAATGAGATCACTGTTGTTTTTCTCTCCCTTAATTTTGACCCAGATACTCTCAATTTGGCTTTGAAGTTTTAAATCCTGGATCTCTTCACAGGTATACATATCCCTAACATATAAAGCTACTCCTCCTCCTTTCCTGTTTGGTCTATTTCTCTTAAATAGATTGTATCCCTCTATTACTACATTCCAGTCATGAGACTCATCCCACCAGGTTTCAGTGATGCCTATTATGTCATATTTAGTTTGCTGTACCAAGAGCTCAAGTTCATCTTGTTTATTTCCCATGCTCTGTGCATTAGTATACAGACATTGAAGACCGTTGATCATTCCCCCATGTCTCTTATTTAAGGATATTTTCGTCCCACCACTAGGTCTGCATGCTGCTTGCTCCATTTGGTCCTTGACATTTGGATGATCATCTTCAGCATTTGATAGACTCCTACCTTCAGGACCACTGTCTCCCTCCCCCACATAAGTCAGTTTAAAGCCCTCCTGATGAGGTTTTTGAGTTTTGTGGCAAAAACATTCCTCCCAACTTTTGTGAGGTGCAGTCCATCACTTGCCAGAAGTCCATCTTCAAGAAACTGCAGACCGTGATCTAGGAATCCAAACCGTTCCTGTTTGCACCATTTGCGAAGCCAGTTGTTCACTTCCCCTATTTTTCCCTCTCTCCCTGGGCCATGTCGTTCAACTGGGAGGACAGAAGAGATGACAATTTGTGCATCTAATTGCTTCAACTTCCTGCCCAGAGCCTCATAATCATTTTTGATCTTCTGTAAGCTATGGCTTGCAGTGTCATTGGTTCCCACATGCACCAAAAGGAAGGGGTATTTGTCGGTGGGTTTTATGATTCCTTGCAGCCGTTCTGTTACATCTTTGATCTTGGCCCCAGGTAGACAGCACACCTCTCGAGACATCTTGTCAGGCCCACAGATCACTGCTTCTGTACCCCTCAGTAGGGAATCCCCAATCACCACTACACGCCTCTTCATAGGCTTGGTTGGGATTCTTCTATGTGCTGTCCCTTCCAAGGTTACCTGCATATTTCCAGAGGACTGACTTGGTTGCTCGTCTTCATATTCCTCATCAACTGTGATGAGGGAGAGATCCTCAGGTGGAGTCTGTTCCTCGTCTTCCATGAGCACTTCAAAACGGTTGTGTAATTCTAAGCACTCAGAGCGATCCCTGGGCCTTCTACTTCTATGAGTCACGTTCCTCCATACATCTGGCTGCTGTGTTGGGGAACTGACCTCCTCCTCAGGGAGATCCCCTGTCTCCTCCTTGGTGCAGACAGTGTGCTCTGCTGCATCCAAGAAAAGCTCCAGCTCTTTAATTCTCTGGAGCGTAGATACACGCCCCTGAAGCTGCTGCACCTTCTCTTCCAGAAGGGCAACCTTGTTTTCCAGTAGGGCAACCAACTTGCAATTGTTGCAGGTGTAGCTACCCACATCCTTTGGCAAGAAAACAAACATTGCACAGGAATTGCAGGTGACAATGGTTGTTCCCTCCACCTCCATCTTGAAAACCTTGAGGTCAAGGGGGAAAGAGGAAGAGGCCTAGGTCCCCCCTAACAAACGTATGAGATTTGCTGCCCTAGGTCAAAAAGATGGGTCACCCAGATCCAAGAGGCAGATCCAAGAGGCAGCAGCCCTAGAAAACCAGCACAAGCACACAAACAAGTAAGAAAACAAATAAGCACACAAACTTACTCACACACAGCCCCAAAAGACAAAACCACAAAACCTACAGAGTGTCTCCCAAGCTCAGCTCACCTTCTGCTCCTTCCTCAGTTGCTGCACTCCAAGCTCTGACTAGCTCCGCCCACAGCTAATCACCTGAACTTCCTGACTCACACTTCTAGGTGAAAGGTCACAGCCAGAAACAAACAAGGTCACAGCCAGAAACAAACACCCACACAAGCCTGGACAGTCACCCAAATCCAAGAGGCAGCAGCCCTAGAAAACCAGCACAAGCACACAAACAAGTAAGAAAACAAATAAGCACACAAACTTACTCACACACAGCCCCAAAAGACAAAACCACAAAACCTACAGAGTGTCTCCCAAGCTCAGCTCACCTTCTGCTCCTTCCTCAGTCGCTGCACTCCAAGCTCTGACTAGCTCCGCCCACAGCTAATCACCTGAACTTCCTGACTCACACTTCTAGGTGAAAGGTCACAGCCAGAAACAAACAAGGTCACAGCCAGAAACAAACACCCACACAAGCCTGGACAGTCACCCAAATCCAAGAGGCAGCAGCCCTAGAAAACCAGCACAAGCACACAAACAAGTAAGAAAACAAATAAGCACACAAACTTACTCACACACAGCCCCAAAAGACAAAACCACAAAACCTACAGAGTGTCTCCCAAGCTCAGCTCACCTTCTGCTCCTTCCTCAGTCGCTGCACTCCATTAAAACACAATCTCCCAAAATAACAATCTGAATACTAAAACTGCCAAGGCTACTGGTTGCCATTTACACCTCTATTATCATCATTAAATAATTATTGTTGTAATGTAAGGTAACACGGAGACCAGTGAGGCAACTTTATCTTGCTAAAGAAAAAAATATGTAATCTCCCTTTGAATTTCTCTCCCCTACTCATCTGCTGTGATGTCAGGGAATGTTCACAAATATTTTATTTGATGAAATGGGGATGTTAATAACTGAATATTTAGTATAATAAAATTCAAGAAGATGTTTTGATATTTTTGTATTTATTTAATCTGGGCTAACGATACAGTAATATTAGTCAATTCTTGTTTGTTTAACCAAATGTATCAATTTTCCATGTGTTTTTCTTTCCTTCTGCAAAAGGGAACAGTGAAAAAGACCTCACACTTGGCAAATGGACAGGAGCAGTTCTGTGCTGTTTCCAGGAACTGGGACAGAAAGAAACAAGAACTGCTGGGTTGTCAGAGAGGCTGACTGAGAAGCAGCCTGGATTAAGGAACTGAGGCACAGTGACAGAAATCCTAGCTATAGATATCCAGGGTAATTTGCACTGGCACAAGTTACACCCGTGTAAATTTAAATTGCCCCAATTCCAAACTCTATTTGAACAGACACTGTCCTTTTAGCTGGCTTACTAGGGGAGGTTGCTAGGTCACATGACCAAGCTGAAATGGGTTTGGAACAGATGCAAGTCTTCCCCCCTCCATGCCCCTGACACACGCCTTTGGGGGATTTACACTAGCATAAATTATGCTGGCTTAAATTTACCATCTGACCTGGGCTGAGGAATTTACACTGGAGCTTTGTGGCCAGGATGAAAAAAGCAAACATTTTCCTTTTTAACTCACATTACCAGGGCACACGCTACACATGCATGGATGCGATCTGGGATACCCAAGTGAAAGAGGAATAGAAGGACATAAGAAGATCCTGCTGGGGGGGGGGTCAAGCCGATGCCCCATCTAGTCCAGCACCCTGTTCTTACAGTGGCCAACCCAAAAGCAGAAGCCGAGCACAAGAGCACTATCCCACCCTGTGATTTCTAGCAACTAGTATTCACAAGCATAATTCTATGAAGGCAGAGCATAGCCATCATGGCTAGTAGCCACTGATGGCTTTATCCTCCATGAATTTGTCTAATCCTCTTTTAAAGCCATCCAAGTTTGGCTTTGTATAGGCTGATTGGGTCAAAAGCCATTGGCTCATACAAAATGTTTCCTTGTGACTAAGCCTACAGATACAACACTCAGTTCAGGAGCTGTCACCCACAAATGAAACAAAATATTAATTCCTGTCTCTGCTGGCATGCCAAGGAAGAACAACGGGGGGCTTACACAAAATAGAATTGATGAGCCACCTACAATCACTGGAACTGCCATGGCCAGCTAGGAACTCACTTTAAGGACATAAGCAAAGCCCCTCTGGATCAGGACATACGCCCTTCTAATCCAGCACTCTTTCCCCCCAGTTGTCAACCAGATGCCCATAGGAACCATACAAGAAGAACCTTGCATGTGTCACAGAATTCACATTTTCTTGGGTGTGGTATTTGCCAAAGGCTATTTGCAACTTCCAGAATGCCAGTTGCTGAAGAATGGCAGCAGTTTGGGCCATTGTGCTCATGTCCAGCTTCTGGGCTTCCTATGTGCATCTGGTGGGCCGCTAAAGGAAGAGGATGCTGGACTCGATGGACCTTTGGTCCAACAGAGCTCTTAAATTCACATAAACAACAACAACAACAACACACACACACACAGAGGGAGGGAGGGAGCAAAAGAGGGAAAGAAGTCCCACTAAGAGCATACTTCCAGACATTTGGCAAAGCTGACAGCACTCTGTATTCCATTTGGCAAACATTCACTGACACATTTACATGCGAGGTAAATCATACAACACATAGTCCATTAGCTTTACAAGCAGCAAAGGATACATTATCACCATATTCCACTGTTTGGAAGCTGCTAATGACACAAGCAGGTTTGTTGTACAAGCTATTCACAGTTTTAAGTGTTTTGCACTCCAAGTGACAGAAAAACTGCTGGAAAAACTCTTTAATTGCAAGCCCAAAAGTTTCTGTTCATTAAGGATGCATCAAATAAATAGCACAGCAGAGTGTGTATATAGATCGCTGACTAGCTAAGGTAGTTTATGGGGAGAAGTTAGTTGGGAGCATTCTAGATGCTGATGTTGGTGTGAATCTGGGATTGTCTGTATGGTTGCTTCCGAAATCATTGCAATGCCTGCTTGGGTTGGACACTTAAAAGCAAACAGATTGATTACAAGGGGAATCTAAACAAAATATTCCCACAACTCAGCGTTCCTCTCCTTGATCTATGGAGATCCAAGCGTGGGTCCAAGACCTATGCATGTGCATCCGCTGCTACATCAGGACCCACGACTGGAAAGTGGAGACAAAACCAAATGCACACTTGAGTGCTGAAACTCTCTGTCCACACTGTACTATTGTCAAAGTACAAAGTCCCAATATGCACAGGGTTGTGCACTAGGCTGCACATGCAAGTTTTCATTCCATTACAACCAGTGGAATGTGCATAAATGCACATTTATCCATATGCACCCTGAGTACAAGCAAAGAGGCTGCAGATCTCCTCAAGGTCAGATCAAAAGAACCAGTGCTAGGAACAAGCACTGATGCAGCTGCTCCTGTGCTCTGTGTGAACAGAGGGGCAACAACAAATCTTCCTGCTCTTGGCTGCTTGTTTTCATCTCTGAGGGCAAGCAGAAAGGCAACAGCGGTGGTGGTGGTGGTAGCCCTCAAAGCCAGCTCAATGGACCAAAGCCTGAGGAGATCTGCAGTAAACCCTCTGCTCATGCCAACTCAAGTAGTGGGCTCCAATCACATAGATTTTTATGGCTGAATTTGCTCCCCTGTTTCAGCCTGAAGCCACTGAGGGCTTATTTTACATTGGGCAGGGGGCAGTGGCTGAGAAGTCTTCAGAGGCCGCATGACAGCAGACATATTTACTGGGTTAGAATGGCCCTCTCCCAATGCTAATGTACCAGCACACTTCTAGGAAATGAGGAGTGGGGTAACCAACAGAGAAATTGCTTTATTTACAAAGGCAGACTTCCCTGCCTGCTCAGTAACTGAAGCAGAGCATTGCACTTTGGCGGCAGGATGATGGGCTTGTCCTCCCACTGACTCCCAGCTCTCGGAAAAAGGACAAGTGAAGGGTGTTTCAATGTGGGTGCGCCCTAGGTTTAGGAAAATATTGGAATAAGGTGAGGAAAGGACTGTTTTGATATCTGCTGTCTACAGGGTCAAGATGCAGTATATATTTTAAGAGAAACAAAGGCCCTCTTCAGATGGAATAACTAGGGGTTAACTTAGCATGTAGGGGGAGGCATGGCAACAAGGACACTAACTCCACCCCCTGCCACTGCTCTCATCAGCCATCACAAGTTGGAGGCTGAAAAAGTGAAGCAGGAAGCCAGTGGGTCCCCTTCAACACTATGGTTCTACTATTCTAAGTACAGGAGGCTTCCTGCTTCAGAAGCTCATCCCCCAGCACGTGGAGGATGGTGACAGGGGCTGGAGTTCATGTGCTTTGTCCTCAAAGCTCCCTCTGGGTGTTCAAGTTAACCTGCTATCAGAACACCTAAAAGAGGACTTACATTGATTCCCTTTTTCAGCATCACACACAATTGAGAGGTACTTTGATTCATCAATAATTGCAACTGGCCCACTGACATGGTCCAGGTCATGAAATGGGAAGAGATGGGTGTAGTAAAGGAAAAGGTTGGAGAGGCTTGCTTGAAGGCTGGACTGAGGAATGATGCTGAGGAATGATGAAGGGCATTGCACCTTCAAAGAACAATTAGGGTAGAAACCACAGGGAAGTGGCACAGCAGTCTTTCTGCTTAGAAAGTCCTGGAACTGATCCCTATTCAATGATGCCAGGTAGAAGAACCAGATTTCAGATCTCAGACCTTGGAGAGCTGCTACCAGTCAGAGCAGGCACAGTATTGGGGCCAATCAACAGCCCCCCCTCCCCGTGGGGCAATTTGAGCTGTCACCATTCGAAACCCAGGCTGGAAGCCAGAATGGTATCAATGGAGAATGATGAAAGCTAATGAAGAAACGCTAAGTTTCCCTTTGGGGAGAAAAGTTCACAAAATAGTATCACATGCTCAAAACCCCTGTTGAAGAGATCTAAAGGAGAGCGGTACTGTTTAATTGTCTACATGCTGTGACTGCTGATCCCTGCAGTCGTGCTGCTGACAGTTTATCAGGTGCAGCATCCCACTTCCATGTGACGCTGGTATAAATCACAGGAAGCATGCCCAGGCTATGTCATCTTCCTCTCCAGCTCAATTAGCAAACAACTGTCTTTTCCTCTCAGCGTGCTCCTTTTATCATGTCTTCTCATGTTTCTCTGCCAGCTTCCTTCTCCTTTGTGCATTAGCAGTTGAGCTGAATGCTAATGAAGCACAGCTTAGTGGAACAGCAGGAGGTCCTTTGAGCCATTTCTTTGGCCCTTTAAAGAGGGCCTGGCCAAGAAAGGCTCCAGGATCACATCAGCTCCTTGAATGCAGCTGGCAAAACGAGATTCGAGATTCGTGGCAGGGGAAAGCTTCCCTTACACACCCACACACCCATTTAAAACAACAGCATCAGCAACCACTAGACTAGATCTTTGTGGAGTAACATTGCTTTGCTAATAATATAAAGGCAGGAAAAGGGAGGAGAACCACATGGATCTGCCTTATACCGATTCAGAGGGTTATCAGTCTACCTAGCACATTTTTCATCTACACTGATTTGCAGAGATATCAGATTGGGGTCTTCTCATTACTTGCATCTTCGTCTTTTTTTAAAACACACACACACACACACACACACAGAGAGAGAGAGAGAGAGAGAGAGAGAGATGCCAGGAATTGAACCAGGGAACTTCCATCTTCTGTGGTTTCATCCAGGGGACATTCCCAGCCCCACCTGGAGATGCTGGGGGTTTCATCTGCTGAGCTATAGTCCTTCTTCACGATCTCTATGTTAAGAACACAGATTGCTCTGCATGGAAGATGTTTCCCACCCACAAAGGGGCTGTTTTACACTTACTTACTTACTTACTTACTTACATGTTGCATTTCTATATCCTGCCTCTTTCTCCTCGTTTTATTCTCACAGCAACCCTGTGGTTAGGCTGAGAGACTGTGATTGGCTCAAAGTCACCCATGTGAGCTCCATGGCTGAGCAGGGATTTGGACTGTGTTCTTCCAGGTCCTGGTCCAACATTCTAGCCACTACACCATACTGGCTCTCTGATTACCTTTATTATCAACAGCTCTCTTATCACCTTTATATCCCACCCTTCCTCCCCCAAAAGTTCAAGGCAGCAAACATTGTTGCTGGCATCCTTCTGTCTCAAGAGGCAATGGAGGGCATCTCTGGGGGTGTAGTCAAACCACTGCTTTAGCAGCACTTGGGACACAATCCTGGGCAGTGTGTATGGAGGCCCTGAGCTTTCCAGATGACAAGACTCCCCTTCTCAACTTCACTGATGTGGTCCAAAAGAAAGCAGAGAAATACATTTGGCACCAGCTTGGCTGCAGGAGTTGCCAGAAGGAGGTGTACAAGGCGCCATCCAACCATCTTAGGGACTCCACTCTGGATTTGGGTAGACTTTACTCCTGAGCTTTTTCTTTTCCCAATGACATCCCACAAAGCAGTGGAGGTTTAGGGTCAGAGTTTTCCTTCCCCTAGATGGGCTACCTTCCCAGGTTGATGAGCCCCATCTGCGCCTCACTCCCTCTACAAGATGTGCAGAAACAGCCTTCTTGACTGTTGGACCCACTATTGATCTCATCCGCTCAATCTGACGGAGCCTTTCTTCATATGCGGGGTATGTCCCTAACTCACTGAAGGTTTGAAACCCATCTGCTACCCTCAAGTGGTTTAACTAGCCAGTCGAAGCTGTTCCCGGGGTGTGGTCACTGTCTCATAGAATCATAGAGTTGGAAGAGACCACAAGGGCCATCCAGTCCAACCCCCTGCCAAGCAGGAAACACTATCAAAGCATTCTTGACATATGGCTGTCAAGCCTCTGCTTAAAGACCTCCAAAGAAGGAGACTCCACCACACTCCTTGATAGCAAATTCCACTGTCGAACAGCTCTTACTGTCAGGAAGTTCTTCCTAATGTTTAGATGGAATCTTCTTTCTTGTAGTTTGAACCCATTGCTCCGTGTCCGCTTCTCTGGAGCAGCAGAAAACAACCTTTCTCCCTCCTCTATATGACATCCTTTTATATATTTGAACATGGCTATCATAACACCCCTTAACCTTCTCATCTCCAGGCTAAACATACCCTGCTCCCTAACCCCTTCCTCATAAGGCATTGTTTCCAGGCCTTTGACCAGTTTGGTTGCCCTGTTCTGGACACGTTCCAGCTTGTCTTGAACTGTGGTGCCCAGAACTGGACACACACAGTACTCCAGGTGAGGTCTGACCAGAGCAGAATACAGTGGTACTATTACTTCCCTTGATCTAGATGCTATACTAGAATTGATGCAGCTCAGAATTGCATTGGCTTCTTAGCTGCTGCATCACACTGTTGACTCATGTCAAGTTTGTGGTCTGCCAAGACATGCAGCTTCTAGGAGCCACAGGTTAGGGATGAGTGCATGGTGGGGACCAAAGGTGGACAAACTACCGCAGAAGCAGGGGCGTAGGAAGATAGGGGCGGTGGGGGCGGCGTGCCCTGAGTGACGTGATCCCAGGGGGGCCATCGCCGCTGTCTGCCCCGCCCCAAAACGTGCGCCCCGCCCCTGCGCATAGCACACCCCACCCCAAAACGTGCCACTACGTCACTGCGCACGACGCGCCCCGCCCCCAAAACGTGCACCCCACCCCACCTCCAGAACGCACGCCACATCACTGGGGGCAGCACACCTGCTCTCTGCCCCCGGTGGCGGAGCATGAAGCTCTGCCGCTGCCCAGAAGGAGCATGAGTTGACATGTCCCCCACCAGATGTGCTACCTCTCCCCTAACACCCCTGACACCCCAAGCAGCAAACAGCAAAGCAGTAAAACAGCACAATTAAAAAACAAAAAAGTAAAAGCTTCTAATAGCATCAAGAGCATCCTAAATAAATCTAAAAATGTTTAAAATGTGCACAGCGTGAGAATAAATACAGCTAAATCCAAAGCTGCATTTCTGCTCGCAGGAGAGTTTGTGCAAACCCTTGCAGAATTGGAAGTATAAGAACGGCTAATTAGCCCACTGATTACACCACTGCACAATCTCTTGCACAAACATTTGTGGAACAGCAGAAACAGTTATTCTCCCCTTCTGCCTTCTTTAAGTTTGTTTGGACCAAACCCAGATTGTTTTCAGTTTTCAAATTTGCCTCTCAGAGGTCTGCAGTAATTATCAATACTGACTTATAAACGTGCATTGTTTTACTTCACTTGCCAGGTTGAAAGCTGCAATTTGATTTCATTTGTGAAGCACAATGCGTCGCTTTTCAGCAGAAAGAAAACTGTGTTGTGATTATAATGACTGCAGGACACCTCGTAGGGAAACAGGAAGCTTAAAGAGGGCAGGAGTGGAATAGCAAAAGTCGAGAAATGATGTAGATATGAAAGTATTGACATCAGTGTATTCAGATACAATTCAGGTTTGATTTTGGCCAATCATGATAACTTCCATTCTGAAGCTTTTATCTGAAGCTAGCCATTTCTTGATCAAAACTCAGTTTTTTCCTGCTGTCCATCCAGAAAAGGGATATACAATATAACCTTCAATGTATCAACCAGACAACCAGGTTGGAGAGTAAGGATTAACTTGTCCCCCTTGAGGCAATTATAGATATAAATTGAATTGTAGGTGATTTGTATGTTTTTTAATGTGGGCTCTGTCTTCTGGTGTATTTGATAGCAGCAAGTTTCCGTTTATCTCTCATTATGTTCGATATGAAGCATAAAGAATTTGCCTGACATTTTAAACCAGTCATGCCACCTCAAATTTTGTCTTGGCACCTAACCATATGACAGTCCATCTTTAAACTGTACAACAAATTTTCATAGGATACTATTATTGACAAATACTACTAATTAAAATCAGGCAAGTTTTGCATCGTGACATTTTCAGTGACGTTGAAGAAATGGTTTCCTTCTCCTTTAGGATGCAAACACGATTGAAAATGTGAAGGGAGGGGAGCATTAGGAAAGCATGGCTCTGTCCTGTCATGTTGTCTTAGTGTTACATGGAATCCTGTGACGTGTGGCATTAAAAAAGGTCACACTGACAATCTGACTACTGCAATGCCAGCATATTTTTCACCACCAGCAGGAAATGAATAGAAATGAATTTCCTTCTGTGCATTTTAAATAACAACCCACTTTTCCAGTGTATCCAATTCCAAATCCTCTGCCTATTGTCTGGTATTTTCTCATCTTTATTTTATTTTTTTGTTTTATTTACCAGAGCACTCTAATTCACCCCTACCTATTTTAAAAAGAGTGAAACATACACATTTCTTTTAGTATGAGAACAGGGGGGGGGCGAGCACGGAAGTATATGAAAATGTTGTTTTTCTGTGTTTGGCTGCATTCTCTCAGTTCCAACAATTTGAGAGGGGTGTGTGTGTGTGTGTGTGTGTGTGTGGAGAGAGAGAGAGAGAGAGAGAGAGAGAGAGAGAGAGAGAGAGAGAGAGAGAGAGAGAGAGAGAGAGAGAGAGAGAGGTGGCATACGAATTAAAAGCAGAATGAACATAATGAAAAATTCAGTTAAAAAAACTAAAATAAGGCACCAGAAATAAATATACATGTATGTGTGTGTAGATCAGACCATTAAGAGACCAATTAAAATGGGGTTATGAGGCGTCTGTAAAAAAAAAAAACATATAAAAAATCCTTCCAGTAGCACCTTAGAGACCAACCAAGTTTGTCATAGGTGCTACTGGAAGGATTTTTTATTTTTATTTTGACTGCGTCAGACCAACACAGCTACCTACCTATAACTGTAAAAAAACAAAACATCGACAACGAAGTGGCTCTAAAATTCCCATTTCACATTGCTGCCATTTCTGCATATTAACTTGGAAGCTTCGGTTTGCTTCCACTAATGAAACCCCTGACGTGCGTCAACACCAACATCCTACTGCCACTGGGATGCCATCTTAATATTTCAAAACATTGGCATTTTAAACAAAAGAGAGAAGGGGGGAGAGAATGGATGACTTGCAGCTCTTTGGGGCTACAGCATGGCTAGCTACATAACAAACGCTGTGCTTGGAACTAACAAAACCAGGCTCAGTCTTCAGTTTGCTTTACTGGGACATTTTCCCTTTCATGTTCCTGTTGCTAAGTGATATTGTGACACATTTTAAAAGATTCTGCTGGCACTTTGTTTGCCTTGCAATTTGTTCATGCTCGCACTTTGGTTGCCTTGCAATTATTATAGTGGCACCTGGTAGGGTCAGTAGAATAAATGTCTGTCAGTTTATTTCAATGCAAGCTATTGTTCCCGAAGCTCAATTGCAATTCACATGATGAACGTGGGCTGTTTTGCGGGGTCGATGTGTTCTATTGTAAAGGCCCGTGTGTGTGTGTGTGTGTGTGTGTGTGTGTGTGTGTGTGTTTAAGAAAAAGAAGCAAAATTATTGAATTTTCTCATTGCAATTAAACAACAACAGCCCTAACTAAAATAAAACTGAAAAGATTTAACCAAGTAAACATATTTCAGGTGCCAGTCCAATAAATTCTCAGATTTGAAAGAATATGAAATTTGTGTGCCTGGAGTGTTAGAGAAAACAGTAGAGAAAACAGAAATAGACAAAATAGTGAAAACCTGAGATCAGACTGACTGGATTAAGGTTTAAGACATTTCATACAATGCGTCATACTCCTCACCAACCTATGAATCTCACTGTCATAGAACGTTTTGATGGCCCCTAGCACAAAAGGCTTTCTAAAAGTGTTAGAAGATGAATTCAAGGAAGACAACCACAACAACCTAATGCACAACTTGAAATTCTGAACCAAATTCTGAAATTCTGAACCATCTCCAAAATTGGGATGTGAGGAGGGGCACACCTTCCAGTCCAGAGCTCTGTTGCTTCGGCGCTTTAGCATGACCCAGATGATGACCGCCAGAGTGCTGGAACGGAAGATGCTCTGGTGCTCATCAGCAGGTGTGCCAGACCTCTGGTGTGCCCCTGTGGTTGTTGTTGGTTCCCCCCCCCCCACAATGTGATGATACTTTAATTCGCAGTAGTCAGGGAACTAAAGCTGCACTTCCTGTGCAATGGCATGTTGTGCCTTAATGGTCAGAACAAAGCCATCTACATTCTTTTCTTTTTCTTTTTGTTATTTTATATAAATTTTTATTAAGGGTTTTCTTGGTTTACAAAGATATGTGCAATGTCACTCTTAGCATTTTTACAAATCAGTTTCATTTGTTGAGACATTGGTGAGGAGAGGGGAAGGAAAGTAAAGGGGGGAGGGTGGGGGTGACAATGTTTCTATTTTGCTTAATAAGTGTGTGGTTGTTGTTTTTTTGTCAGCGTCGCTTGTGTAGGTTCTCTGTTGTTCACTTGTTTTCCTTTGATGGTGAGAGATGTTGGGGTTGGCCTAGGCCCTAGGATATGACTCAAGCCAGAGTGAGCATCTTTGGGTCTGGAGTGCCGTACCAAAAAATGGGGACATTCTGGGATGCAAACAGAAGCCGGAATTGGCACCTGGGATTCTGGGATTTCTCGCTTAAAACAGGACAGTTTCTGAATACCAGCTTCTGGAAACTGCAGTTAGGTCCTGATGGTGGGCTTCCCATAGACTTCTGGTTAGTCCACTGGCCTGTTGCTGTGGGTTTATTCTTATATGCTTTTGGCCACATCCCCTGAAAGCATTTCTAGCCACATTTATTTATTAAACCTAACACACGATGTATTTTTCCTCATTCCTGGAAATTTTGCCAAGGCAAATCATAATTGTTAACCTAACTGCCTGGAGGCTTTTATGAACAAGTCAGTAATAAGTGAAGGGAGGGAGAAGTGGCTTTCCTTTGACTTATGTGCTTGAATAAAAGGTGGTAATGGGTAAAACAGTATGAAGGAAATTAATGACACTCAGTAACGTGCCTCTGTAATAATAATGAAGATTTAATTATAGCTGCTGTGCTGGGCATGTTTATTTAAAATATATACCTGGCTCTGTTGTTTTCGGCATTAGAAGAGTAGGCCAGTTAACTTCATATATATGTTTTAGTCTCTGCAGGTTTTTTTTAAAAATATATCTGGAGACAACTCATCTTCACAGAACTCAGAAACACAGGCTGGAAAACGACTTGCTGTAGATCACACAGTGGATTATTTTTATATTCTTGCCCAATGTTCTAAAAAGATGAGCTCATAGGCTTTATAGCAGAGTTGAGCATAATAACAGGCCAGATGACAAAAGTAAATAAAATCCTTTATTAGGATCAACAAAGGTTCACAATGTAGGATGTGAGCTTTTGAGTTGCACTCAGAATTCTCCCTTAGGCTGTATCAAATAAAATAAAATAAAACAAGAGGGCAAAATGGGCATTTCTGGAGGAGGATGTGGTACTACCGGTAAGCCTACTCTACAGTTTTATTTCAGTTTGAAGAAGGTGATGGAAGAAACAGGTTAAGTTAAAACTCTATTTTGTGAATATGGTGTACAAGTGTCCTACTTCACAAAGTTCTCTGTTTAAACCTTTGAACAGAGGACTTTGTGAAGTAGGACACTTGCACAACATATTCACAAAAGAGTTTTAACTTAGCCATTTTAAAGTTAAGAGAACCATAAGAAGGGGCATATTATTGACACATTGGGAAAGGATCATAGCTCACTGGTACAGCACCTGCTTTACATGCAGAAACACCTAGATTCAACCCTCAGCATTTCCAAGTAGTGCTAGGAATGTTTCCTGCCTGAAATCCCAGGAAGCTGCTGCCAGTCAATACAGACAATACCGAACTAGGTAGATCAGTGGTCTGACTTGTGTCAAGGCATCTTCATTCCTATATTGAGAACAGGGGCCTTGAAGCTACTCATCGGAAGTTAACACCTAGACAAGAAACTGAACAGGTACATTGACTATTTGGTCAGAGTCTTTCCCACTATGGTGAGATGTATTGTATTATTTAAAATTGTACTTATGCATATAGATCAGCTTGTGCAGACTGTGCAATCTGTGCCTTCTTTTTTATTATGCACTTGCTTCAATTTTTGGCGGTGTGCATGTGTCCAACGTGTCAATATATCCAATATACATCTTCTATATATCTTCTCATCTACCCAGAAGTCTTCCTGCTAGGTCTCCATCATGCACCATCCAACTTGGCAAAGCACTTTGCTTCACTGAGATACTCCCAGAGGGATCTTGTATAAGCAGAGTGGTTAGTGTGTGTGCATAAAATTCAATGGAGGGAAGAAAGCCGGGCATCTACTCACAGCTCTCAATTACCTCTTCAGGGCTCAAAGTCACTTGGGATCTTTGCCATGTGGCTAACCAATGGCAAAAAATCAGCCTTAATTTCCTGTGAAATTGATGGAATCCCCAAACCTTGGCAAATGCTATATATGGCTTAATTGGGCCATGTTAGATTCAACTCATTAAACCAATGCTCTCTGCAAAGCAGTGGGCTTTCTCTCTCTCCCCAGAACCACAAATGCTTTGCTTTTTCTTCCACTCCAAGCCTGTGGTGCAGCATTATGAATAGTCATGAGCCATTACCAAGCACAGATTTTTCACCTAGTTTGTTTGCAGATAAATGGCCTTAAGCTTGGATATATGGGGAGCTACATTTGCTGAACAGTGAGTGCATCTAATGTGGACAAAGAACATGTTTGTGTGTGTGTGTGTGCAATTTGAATACTGACAGAGCTTTCAAAGTGCAGCTGGCATCAAGTAGAAAAATAGCACATTGTAAGTGAAGCTTCTCACAACACACACACACCTCTATCCAATAACTTGCATCAGTGTTATTTTAATGTTAGAATCTGACTGTTATTTTTTAAGTATATATTATCCCATATGTGTACTAAGATACAGAAGATAAAGTGAGACATTCAAAGACAATAATGGTGTTTGGGGGATTATGACTTTGGGAAAGGGTGGTAGCTTGGTAGTAAGAGCATAGCCTTTGTTGACCTACAGCAGGCATCCCCAAACTTTGGCCCTCTGTTTTGGACTACAATTCCCATCTTCCCCGACCACTGGTCCTCTTAGCTAGGGATCATGGGAGTTGTAGGCCAAAACATCTGGAGGGCTGCAGTTTGGGGATGCCTGACCTACAGATTGTGCCAGGTTCATTCCTTGCTCCCAGGCATCTTCAGGTAGGGCTGGGAAGGATTCATGCCTGGAAACACAGAGAGCCACTGCAGAGTGAACAAAACCATTGATCCAACCGGGTGTGAGGCAGCGTTCTATGTTTGTTTACTTGTTTATGGAAATATTTATATACTCTTTTTTCTTTTAAAAAATATGTATCAGAGTGGTTTACAACAATTACACACCAAGCCATACAGGTCCTTAAAATCGGATATTAAATCATATTATTCAGTATCAAAGCACTTCAGCAGTGTACTCAGTTGCTACACATCCCCCTTCACACCACCCTAACAAATGTAGCTTCTTGCCATTTACTAATGAAGCATAGCCCCACCCATTCCACCTGGTCACAGTGTCCAGAATTCAAATAAGTAGATGGTGCGAAAGCCCGCCAATCCCAAGCACCTGGCCTGGGAATTCCCCAAGGGCTGGCTGACTGGTCCCAGCCTTGCTCCCTGGGGATAGGGGCCCAAGGCAACGGGCCACAACAGCCGCCCACCCTGTGACCAGGGAAGCAGCCATTACCCCAAGAACTGTAGCTTTCCAACCTTTACTAATGAAGTATAGTCACTCACATTGTAGTCTCATTGCTGAGCAACAACATGCAGAGTTCAGTGGAGTGTCTCTGAGGTGAACTTGCCTGGAGGCAGAGTCAGCATTCGAAGTCAGGGCCAGTCCTAGGGCCAGGAGAACAGCAATCCGTGTGGTTAGATGGTCCAGGGGTCAGGGAATCTGATAGCCATGGGGTTAAAGGGTCAAGGCAAGCAGGAAGCAGCAAGGCAGGGCCAGGAACTACAAGTGTTGTTACCAGCATCTGACTGCAGCTGAGAGCTCTGCTTAAGAAGGCTGAAGCCAGCTGGTTCTCACCAGAGCCTTCTCCTCTGTGTCATTTAAGGCTGATCAGCTGCAGGTGGAGTCACTCTGCCTTCTCTCCCTTCAGGCTGCTGTTCAGCAGGTGAAGCTGACTCCTGGCCCATGACAGGCACCACATGTCATATTTGAGAATGTGGAGCACTGTGTTAACCACACAGCATTGGCCTTGCTGGCTGCCCAACCAAGATTTGTTACAATTCAGAGGTTAGGCAGGTTAAATAAGGATGAAGACATATAACTCTATACTAACATGTTGAGTATATTACTACCCTCTGGTGGGTGTGCTGAGGCTCAGACTTCCTCCCAATCTTGGAACTGCAGAGATAGGCAAGAGCTATGGTTGGCCGCTGTGAGAACAGGATGATGCACTAGATGGGCCATTGACCTGATCCATGAGGCTTTACTTATGTTAAAAAGGAACTAATTCGAGTTCACATTATAAAACAAACTGTTCAGTTCACAGATCAATTCAAGATCATCCAGATGATCTTCAGGAAAAACAACAACCCAGCATTCAGAATGATACAATCAGCTGATGGATAAACTATATTGGGGACTAAGAAGACATTGAAACACACACAAACACAGCTGAATGTGAATTCTTTAATTTATATTCCCAGCCCTTGTGATCTTTAAGCTTGAACATTAATGTGAACAAAAATAATTTAAAAGTTCGATCTGAAAATGAACTTAACTCATACTCAGTTCGCCTGGTAATTATAGTTCAGATATTTTTGAACTAATTCAGTGAACTTCATTAAAATGAATTAGTTCATCCCAAGCACTGGTTAATATAATGCTCCACTTCTGTGGATCTATAAAGGATTTCATACAATTGTCCTAGCAAATGTAAAACACTGCAAAGTATCATACAAATAGATCTAGGTGTTTTTCCTAGTGCAAGCCTTCAGGCTATTTTGGTTCAGAATGTCTATCTGACCATTGCAGCAGACCCTTTATGGATCTGACAGCTTAACGGCCTCATCTTTGGCTGTATAGCTGAGAAATTTTAACAAGATGCCTTGGGCAGGCACTAGGGTGTGACCTTGCCACTGCATAGTAGTGTGCCTGCTCTACTTTAGCAGGGATATGTCCTGGGATTTCTGGTAAAACTTTCAATTGCTGGACAAAGTCAGTGGATATCCTTCCTTCACAGCCCTTTCCCACTTTCATGCTGAGGTTATTTCTGTGCAACTTGATTTCTAGATGTGCATCCTAGTCCTTTTCTGAAGTTCTTCTTTAAGACCTTGCAGCTTATTACCCAAAGCAATATTGGCATCTTTGGCATCTGACACCCATTGTTTCACAGTGGTAACTTCCCATGGTTAGGTTTGCAATTGAGGCCTTAATTCCTGTTATTTCAGATCACACTGCTATGATTTTTATTCATTTGTCTTGTCTTGCATTATCTGAGTTTTTCTTAGCTGCTGCTACGGCTCAGATCTAAGCAAGGCACTCAACAGTTCTTCACTATCAGAAGACCCATCTGCCATTTTCCCCACTCTAATGGTCTGTGTTATGGTTGAGGCGGATTTCTGCCTTTTGAGCTGGGAGGCAATCAGGGAACCAAAGATGGTTGCTCTGATGGGGTAGTATCTTCACTGTAGGAACTAGGGAGGTTGCAATTTGGGTGGATACAGGTGGTGTGGGGCTGGAGATTCAATGAGACATGACTACTACCGGTATCTTCAAGCTCCTATTAGAAGCTTGGCTCATTCCATGTGCGGAATTAAAGATTTCTATAGCTTTGACCTACCCTATCATCTTCTTCTCCTTATTTCCCATTAAAGATGCAAACCATCACTCTTCCTACTGTACAGTCCTCAGTCACCCTAAGAGTAAACAATATCCATTTTTTCTTTCTGCTCCTTATGCCTGTCTAGCCTTCTTTCATGAGAACACAGAAATATGTATTATGCATAGCTGCCAACTCTCCCGTTTTCCCCGGGAAAACCCCTTTTTTACTCACCTTTTCCCGGTGGTCCCCCGTATCACTTCGTCTCCCGTTTTTCTCCATTATTTTCTCCTGCCGGTGGCCATTTTTTTCTTTCCGATTTGCCCTTCTATGGGCACCAAAAATGGCCGCCGCCAGCTTCAAAAGTCGCATTTACGCATGTCCGGAAGTGCATAGACGCGACTTCCGGTGTTTGCGGCGGCCATTTTGGTGCCCATAGATGGGCGAAGCGACACCGGAAGTTGCGTTGGCACACTTCCTGACATGCGTACAAGCGATTTTTGAAGCCGGCGGCGGCCATTTTGGGTGCCCATAGAAGGGCAGAGCAACACCGGAAGTTACATCGACGCAACTTCCGGTGTAAAATGGCTGCCGGTCCCGGATTCTGCTGTCCGGAACTTGGAAGGTAAGCTTATGCCACATCAGACCAATGGTCCATCCAGCTCGGCACTATTGACACTCACAGGAAGCAGCTCTCTGAGGCTTCAGTTAGGGGACATTTCCTACCTGGAGATGCCAAGGATTGAACCAAGGACCTTCTGCATGCAAAGCAGATGCTCAACCACTGAGCTACATCCTCCCACCAAAAAACATAGGAATACTGAGTCAGGCTGGTCCATCCAACTCAGTACTGTCTGCATCTATGTCATTATTGTCCATATTTACTGACAGTAGCTCTCCAGGGTTGCAGGCAGGGTTCTCTCCTAGCCCTACCTGGAGATGCCAGGGAATGAATCTGTGTCGTGGACTGGCTGGGTGCAGAGGACTGGTGGAGGCACCAGACAGGGAACCCCCGGAGGAGGAAGGCTCCAAGACAGGGAGCTGGTGGTGGGATGGTGATGATGAGTGGTGAGAGGGAGAAGGAGCAGACTGGGAGAAGGGAGGAGTCTTGAGAAAATGTAACTGAATTTCCTTCCTTCCATTATTACTCTTACCTGTTCTTTTGCCTCCCCACCCAGCACCATTCCTGTAGTCAAAATTTAGAGTGCCCAAGCAACTCTGGGCAGGATCTGATTCACTTATTTTACACTGCAGAGCATCACAAACACTGAAAGCATAATAACAGTACCAACAATTCTGGAGCTAATAAGCGAAAAAATATTGCACTGACTAGAGTTATCATGCAAGCAATCGGGCTCTGGAGTGTTGTACCTACTACAGTAATATAAAGGCACAGGGTGGGGTAGGGGGAAACTAATATTGGAAATGTCAAGTATTACTTCAAGGAATCCCCTCCACGGCATGTGAAATATTGATTAAGCTGCAGCTAAAGTGATTTGCAGTGCTATTTGTTTATAATATTTTTAACAGAGCCTCCTGTTCTCAAAGCACAGTGCATCGTTTGTCCTTCCATACATGTGCCCTTCTATAAATAGCTACTTATCGCCAGACAAAACAATTTGCTGAGGATGTAGCCAGACCGGAATCTAAAGAGTTGACAGGCAGCTTAGCCAAAAGGAATTAATGCTTTGCTGTTCATGATATGGGCCAAAGGTGAGAGGAAAAATAGGGCAAGCAGTTATTTCAATAGCTCAGCAGTACTTTGCACACAGAAGACAACACACCCAATACCTGGCATTAGGTGGCATGAACATAAATGGTATCTAAACAAAATAAAAAAATCCTTCCAGTAGCACCTTAGAGACCAGCTAAGTTTGTCATACGGTAGGTATGAGCTTTCGTGTGCATGCCCACTTCTTCAGATACACTGAAGCAGAAGTTACCAGACCCTTATATATAGTCAGAGGGTGGGGAGGGGTATTACTCAGAAGGGTGGTGGGAATGGGTGATTGGCTGATAGGAGTGGTGAACCTGTTGATGACTAGCAGCTGAAAGTCAACATATTCAGCAATGGGGTTAGGGGCAGCCAAAATGTTGGACGACAGCTTCAATCCATCCCAGCATGACCAATGGTCCAGGAATGAAGGGAGTTGCAGTCCAACAACATCTGGAAGGAACCATGTGGGCTGCCCCTCAATGAAGGACAGTGTTTTGATTCAGTGTAATACAATACCGTTTACTTATTGGTAGAAGGCAGTGAGGGGCAGGTGGGGCTCGTCAACCTGGGAAGGTAGCCCATCTAGAGGAAGGAAAACTCTGAATCCAAACTTCGTCTGTCTTGCAGGGTATCTTCAGGAGAAGAAAAGGCTACAATGTAAACCCTAAATCCGGAGTGGAGTCTTGGAAATGGTTGGATGGTGCCTTGTACTCTTTCCAGAAACTCCTGAGGCTAAGCTGCTGCCAAGCTCTGCTTTCCTTTGGACTACAGAGTGGCTGGGGCAACCCAGTCAGATGGGTGGGGTACAAATAATAGATTGTTGTTGTTGTTGCATCAGCACGTCTTGTCATCTGGGAAGATTATACAGTATAAATCTTTCACCTTTTTCCTAACAAAAATCTAATATAAAACTTTAAGATTCTTGGTTTAAAAGAGAGAGTTAAAAGCAAGTAAGTAAAGGCATTAAAAAGGTGGATCAAAATCAACAATAGTTAAGAAGCGATAAATCACCAAAAAGGTATGCATGTCTGTACAGGCTTGCCTTAAGAAAAAATGTTTCAAGCAGGTGCTGAAAACAGTACAGTGAAGGCACCTGCTTGATGTCAATAGGCAGGGAGTTCCGAAGTGTAGATGCTGCCACACTAAAAGATGGGTTCGGCACAAGTGAGGAATGGGTGCTGTGTGGCACCTATAACAGTGCCAGTTCCACAGAATGAAATGGCTGAGAGTGGGCATATAAGAGGTAAGGTGATCCTGGCAAGGTCTTTTTAAGCCTCCACTTTGCACATTCTCCAAAAGACAACACACCCTTCAGCTGCTTTGCAACAAGGAAAATACGCCTGTAGCATTACTTATTTCTGTGAAACTCACCACCCTCCTAGAAGTCTGCCACCCACATATAATTCATGGTTCCCATGGGTCTCAAACAGAAACAGTAATATATGGAGAAATGATACACAAACTGAGGGTTTTTTTCTCCACTCATTCTACACATTTACAAGATTTGTTCTTTCATAAATTTTGCATTTGATACCAGAATTAATGTCAACAAAAGCCAAGTGCTGTCACCAAGATTTCTGCCCGGTTCTGTTTTGTTTCTGCCCTCCACTTCAAAGGAATGAAAAGGGAAAGAAGAAAGAAGAAATGTTGGCAGAATGTTAATCTCTAGCAGCAAAGGGTAAGGAGAATAAAACATGCAAAACATGTTAGCCTGCTGCAAGGGAGCTGACACCATTTACAAGTGAAATGAGTCTTTGGGTTTAGTGGATTGTGTTACAGAGCCAAAGTGCCATTCCATTATTGCAGAGATTGAAGCTCTGAACAAACCTGTTGGAGATCTATCATCATTTTCTGGCAAAAAGTTGCTGCAAAATCAGGTTGGGTGAAAACACAATAATGTGATATAAAATAGAAAGCCCAGCTGAAATAATTACTTTGGAACCATTTCGGTTTTCTTCCATTTAGGAAAAGAAAATGATAATGTCCGCTAAAGGCAGCCGTTTGCTCTTCCAGGTGCTGCCAATCTGTGCAACAACATAAGATTTTTTAAAAAAACATGCAATACATTGTGGCAGCAATCCTACACCTGGCAATAAATCCAGTCGAGTTCAATGGGACTTACTTTTGAGAAGATAAAGGATTGCACTGCTAGTGCAAAGATGAAGAACCTGTGGCCTTCCAGATGTTGTGGGACTACAACTCCCATCATCCCTGACCATTGGGCATGCTAGCTGGGGCTGATGGGGATTGGAGTCCAACCATACCTGGAGGGACGCAGCATCCCCATCTTTGCACAAACACAAAGCCACCATGAATGCAACTACTGTAGAGAACAATTACTGTATTGAAATTAGTTAGCAGGCAGACAAAAGCATTCATATGGGAAGAAGAGGAAGTTTAAACATTTATTACTTTGTAGGACAGAGCAGCTGTTAACATCTACCGGTATGTGAAACTATCCAGCATGCTTCTGGGGGAAACATATGGGGCCCAAGAAAGCTATTAAGGTCAAATAAGGTCAATGGGAGCCTAGTTTCTGCACATAGGATAACATAGGTTATGCTTTGCCTGAACTCAAGTGGATTCTAGTATAAACTTCATCAGCCAGAGTGAAGCAGATCATCAAAAACTATCAGAAATGTTTGCTGGGTTATAGACCTTCCTGATCAAGCACCCATTCCTAGTTCACTAAAATGCTATAATAATAATAATAATAATAATAATAATAATAATAATAATAATAATAATAATTTTATACCCCGCCCATCTGGCCGGGTTCCCCCAACCACTCTGGGCGCCTTCCAACAAAATACTAAAATACAGAAATCCATCAAACATTAAAAGCTTCCCTAAACAGGGCTGCCTTGAGATGCCTTCTAAAGGTCTGGTGGGAGGGCATTCCACAGGGTGGGTGCCACTACCAAGAAGGCCTGGTTCCCTGTAACTTGCCTTCTCATAGTGAGGGAACCGCCAGAAGGCCCTCGGCGCTGGATCTCAGTGTCCGGGCTGAACGGTGGGGGTGGAGACGCTCCTTCAGGTATACAGGACCGAGGCCATTAAGGGCTTTAAAGGTCAGCACCAACACTTTGAATTGTGCTATGGCTTCCAGAATTGAGCAATCCAGCAAATGAAAGTCCTGCTTCAGTTTACCCTAAGTGTCCCAGTGGTGCACACACATGTATCTGGCATGCAGGGGCGGAATCAGTCATTTCATCAGAGGCAGCAGATATGGGCATATAAAATGATGCCTGGGGTGGGTCTTTAAATGTCCATCCTTATCAGAGCTCCCTCCAATACACCTGCACAGTGCTGATGCCACTGCACCCCTCTCCGTCCAGATAAAGCAGCTGCAATGCTGCTCCTGGGAGGCCAAGAGTGCATCAACCCCCCTCTCTGATGGCCAGTCATGGGCAGCACAGATAGGTGGGGGAAGCTGAGTGTTCTTTTTCAGCTCAAATTTTGATCCAAGACAGAAAATAATTTTGGGGCTTTAAAAGCTTGCCTCTCGTCTGTGAATGTTTTTTTTTAATAAAATCATAGAATTGTAGAGTTAGTAGGGAGGATAATCTAGTCCTGCAGGAATATGCAGCTGTCCCTGCAACCTTGGCATTATCAGCACCTGAGAGCCAAAAGTGCATTTCCAAGCTAGAATCAGAACAACTTCACAAACGTCTCTAGTAATTATGGGGATTTTTGAAAGGCAAACCAAGGCAGTATTGTGCGTTATTTTTTGGAGGGGTGGTTCTCTAGCATGAACATCCGTTGTTCCACAAGCACAATGAGTTGGTTGGATTCAGCTGCACAGCAACTCAAGATCTGGCTGTAATAACAGTTATGGTCTTAAAGATACAATTGCAATTTATATAAATGATGACAATGACAATGATTCTCTCTCTCTCTCTCTCCTTTAAAAAAAACCTTGGAAAATAAAACTCGCCTGTGGAATGGGAATAAGTGGGGAAAGAAAGAAAGAACCAGAAGAAAAAGAAATTTGCACTTAGAAAGCTGAAGGCTTTGGGGGGACTAGGGATTTGGAGTTTGCTCTAATTGCCTGCTTATTCCTTCATTATGGTTGAAGGGCTCTGGTAATTCACCAGTATTAAATATTCAAGACCTGGTCTGGAGGAAACGTTCTTTAGGGATTGCTCTCATCACTTCAGCACCAATTGAGAATTCAGCTCTGTGCCTGCCTGTGTTTGCCTATAAAGCAGCACTTTCCCCTTTTTCTCCCTTAAAAAAACCCCCCACCTGACTCGCTCCCATAAAGGGCTTCAAGCATTGTAGTAATGTGAGATTATTTGGTTAATTAATGGTTGTGAATCTTTTTTGGAACACTTAATTTTGTTGATGTGTTTGAGATAGAGGAAGTAAGAGTTTTGTAAAGATAATGGCACTTTTCTGTCCATCAGCACACGCAGTATTAACATGGCATGGTTTAAATTCTGGGGTTTCCCAATCCCATGCAATCCAAAATGTAAAGTAAAGTTAACAATCTTATCTCTGACATTAGTCCCAGGTACACTAAAAGAGAGATTGGGTTTCATTTGAGTATACTGGAAACTGAAGATCTCCTCCCTATCTATTGCTTTATGTTTCCATGCCGAAATTCAAGCGACCCCTACAATAGAGTTTTGGTGTAGCAGCAAACAAATTTCATTTTGACACGGCAGTAAAAAGGAAAAGAAGAAAAATATGGGGTCAGATCTATAACCCAGGATGAGTTCAGAAGGAACATGTTGTCAATTAAGATAAATGGTAAGGAGATGGTATAGCCTAGGTCAGGCATCCCCAAACTTCGGCCCTCCAGATGTTTTGGACTACAATTCCCATCTTCCCCAACCACTGGTCCTGTTAGCTAGGGATCATGGGAGTTGTAGGCCAAAACATCTGGAGGGCCGCAGTTTGGGGATGCCTGGCCTAGGTGCTATCATCAATCCAAGATCCTTTTTTTTAGAATAAAGTAAACCTTTTAACAAACAAAGTGAGAATTCAGAAACCGTTTCTTTCTTATAAGTAATACCTGTTTTTATTATTTTCATCCATATGCATTAAAACACACTTGCTGTCTTGGTATGAATATACGTAAGTGGCAATGTAACCGTTTTTGACATGATCCCCTATATTTGCTCAGTAAAAGCCGGCAAATATAGTTTTGCTGTGAGAACATATTTGCAAAACCACTTAGCAAGTATGGATATGCAAAATATATTCTATAGACATTTAAACACTTACACACACAAACAAACAAACAAACAAACACACACATGGTTCTTGCAGAACAAGGTGAAGTTCCTTGAAGGATCCAAAGCAGTTCTTAGAGACCCCTTTCCTGACTGCCTCTGCCCACTGTATGTTCCAAGTCCAGGATGTAATATCTGCTGCTAGAGACTTTGCAAATGATGCAGGCAGAAAACTGAACAGCACAAAACCTTCTCCCTAACAGCTCTCCTCTAAAATGGCTGCTGCTCTAGATTTCTGTTATTTTATTGATGCTCACCAGAACTGCTTTTCTTCATATTATTGTTCATAAATAACGTTGGTTCCTACTATCAGCTACTATTGCTATACAGTGTATGGCATGGTATTTATTCATTCTAAAGTTGTGTTATTAGGTTGTGGGAGGAACAGCACAATCCACCCATACAGGTATTCATAGCTCATTTTTCAATTTCTAAAAAAGGGGTTTAGAATGACTAACATTAAAAAAAATGAAAAATAGCTAATCACATTAGAAAAAGGACACAGCAGAACTTTAGTAACAGTTAACATATATTAAAGCCAATTAAATCCATATACCACTAAGACAATGCATATACCAACTCATCTAAAAGGCCTAGGCAAATAAAAAGGTCACATCTGGTACTGGAAAGATAACTAGAGCCAGGTAAACCTCTCTGGGGAGGGAGTACAGGAAATGGGATACTACCATGTAAGAGGCACTCTATTTGGGTCACCATGGCCCTTAACTGAGATAGTGGTGGAAACCCCCCTAAAAATGGCTTCTGGTGATCTCAGGTTGAAGAAGGCTTAGGCAGGAGCAAGCTGTCCTTAAGGCACACAGATCCAAAGCTATCAAACATAAAAGTCAAATGTGGCATTTGGAACTAACAGCAAGAAGACCAAAAGCTGTTCTCAGAAGCCATTTTGTTAAATACCTAAATGTTAAAGTAGGCTACAGGCTTTTGCAACACCTTTGTAAGCCACCTGTATTACATTCATCGTAATTAAGCCTGAACAGTATTCCTTTACTCCTTTGATGGATTTTCAGAAGATTCTCATTGAAGAGATAAGATGATTTCCAAAATGCTAGTCTTACATTATCCCACATGTACCATATGGACTTAATAAATATGTTGCAAGAACAACTCTACTGGCCTCCAAGAACATGTTGGTTTCTCTGCATGTTACTGAATTACTCGCTAAGCCTCACATGTGTTAACAGAGAATAGATAACCTATGGAATTTGATGCCCCAAGATGCAGGTGATGTCCATTAGTTTGTATAGCTTTAGAAGGTTGTATGGGACAAATTCATGGAAGACAGGGCTATCAATGGAAACTAGTAAGGCTGACTATGTTCTACCTCCAGGTTCCGAGGAACAATGCTTATGTGCTCATGTCTTTGATGGGCTTCTTATAGGAATCTGATTGACCATGGTGGGAAACAGAATGATGAACCGGACAGGTTTCTGTTCTGAGCCAGGAAGGAAGTTTTTGAGCCTAACATTCTACTATTACAGTTGCATATGAACAACTTTCATTTATTGTAATAGGACCTACCCTTTGCAAATATTTCTGAAAGACAGAAAACCTAACTTGCAAGGAAGATTGCCAATACCTGCCTGTTAGTTGCTGTGCCATTATGCCCTTTGGTTTGTCCAAGGCATGAAACCATTTGGCAAATTTAGCTTCTCTTGTCAAAACACAGTGCTACTGTCTATGATTTTCTGTTGGCATCAAAGGCACAGGGAGTCTTTTTGGGAAGCCAGGGCTTGTCAAATCTATGAAGAAGATGAAGGAGGAGGAGGAGGAAGAAGAAGAAACACTTTCCTGTTAGGGTTTGGTAGAAAAAGCATCCAAAAACCCTTTCACTTGTTGCACAGTCTTGTTTTTCTGATTTCTCGTATGTGTTTACATTGATGGTTCCACATATTGGTAAGGGATCAAGTGGTTGCTAAGGTGTGGGTGGCAATCAGAGACAACCCTCCAGCTTCTAGTCCTCCAATTAAACTCTTCTCCTGTGATTTAAACTCATAACATAAAGGTCATTTGGGACCTATTCAATGAGAGTGATATACAATGGACCTAATTAAAAATCCCAGTACTATTTCCTGTTTGCAGCCCCTCTGTGGATCATGATAAAATGCGTTCTTCGTGACATTTAACATTTTGCCAAACAACAGTTTAAAATCCTGTTCTGTTAAAAATGTGCAGACCCTCACACATAGCTGGCTTCTTCTGTCATTGCAGAAAATGTTTGCGATTGAATAAGATATCCCTTCCAGAAAGGATTGTTGAATGCTGTGCCCACTATAAATTGGAGCAGTGTTGCTAAGGTGACTGGTACTGCTATTAAGCATCTTTACTGCCTACTGGAAAAAAAATTATTGCAATGCGCCACACTCCTGTTTCATTAATACGCAACCAACGTATAAAACTGCTTGCTTAATCATGAAGACTAATGGCTACTGTCAGAGCTTTGTTACAAACTTATCTCCACCACCAGGACTGATGCACTGGGACAACAATAATACACACTGCATCTGTGATGAGTCAAAAAATGAATATTCCAACAAATTGAAATATTCAATGGGGAGGACTTGTCTGATTTGCTGGGATTATGATCCGTTTATGGGTCAAAAAATCCAGGGCAGTATTATCTTGGTGTTCGCCTAGAAAATAAATGGATGAATATAAAGGACATTGCTCTAGCCCATGGGTAGAGAACGTTTTTCAGTGTGGGGGGACATTCTCTTCTGCACAACCTTCTGAGGACCACATGCCAGTTATAGTTGGGGCAAGAGGTAAAAGTGGGTGGAGTGATCAATGCAAATGTTACCGTTGTGCAGTTGGATTTTGCACACTTTTCTCTTCTCCATCCAGACAAGCAGAAGGTATTAACAGAGTTCAATTGGAAGCCGCCCAGAGTGGATGGGGAAACCCAGCCATATGGGTGGGGTATAAATAATATATTATTATTATTATTATTATTATTATTATTATTATTATTATTATTATTATTATTCAAGGACGCATTCCAGCCAGGCAAAAACACTTGAAGGGGATGCACAGCAGAACTGGCAAGGGGTGTAGTTGCAAGGGCCAAAAAGGCCAGGGGGGGTCACATTTGGCCTCTGGGCTGGAGGTTCCCCACCTGTGACCACAATGGACAAATTTCCTATGAAACATCATTAGCAAGGCACTATTAATGGATACAGTTTTCCATAATATTCCAGGGTACATTGTCCATATTGTTCAGTTAATTTTTTGTTTTTCCAGTTGTGATTTACTATTATATTCAACTGTCTTCACTTTAAAAGTTGGATAAAACGGGTTGCTTTTTATGGAAATACATTGGTATTTTGCCTAAAATATTTTGAGTTATTAAAGCAATTGTATGATAGCATGCAATTTTGCAGGCAAAAGCTACCACCATTCATTGCCAGAAGGGAAGGTCATATTTAACGCTTTCTTTATTCATTTCCTAGGACAGCCAACCCAAGAAAGCCAACATAGCCTTAAAAAACAAAACCAAGTGTGCCCTGCACTCTCAGCCCACACAGCAATTAAAATTTGCCCTCAGCCTTACTGATTAAAATTGGCCTCCACTGATTAACCAACTAAACCTTTAGTAGATTAATCTACCGATTACAGCTTGCAGCTACTATAATCAGAATGAAATAGCTAATCAGTTGTCAGATGCCAGATGGGAGGAATCCTATTTTAGAGCAAAAAACTGTACTAAGCAAACTTAAAGACCCTTCTAACCTTATAGTGGCGATTCCAGAAATAATTCAAGCCTCAATCGATATAACCTCACAAAAGGAGGATTGTAAATAGGTTTTGCTTGAAATTATGCACCTACCATAATCACACTTGGTCTGCTAACTCACACACTACTGTGGTATGGGCATATTTAAATGTGCGGCATAATTTAATAAATTCCAAGAGATCCAATGAACACTTTTTATGTTTTCTACAAAAACCAACTTTCTTGAAATCTATGGGTTGTATCCAAGTAGGTTCTACTCAGAGTAAATCAATGAATCTAAATTAGTCATGTCCATCTATTCCATAAGTCTACTCCGAGTAAGATTAGCATTGCCTACAACCCTAAAACACTAGGAAAAATATATATAAATCACAGCTCTTGGGTGTTAAAAGTATTCTTTGGGTACCATATTGTTTCTCCTAATTTTTATATTATCTGTAATTTTTATATTTTTAGCTCTATATCTATTTTTACTGATTGTAAAGCAAGTATGTCTCGTTGTGTCTATTTTTATGTTTATATGAGCTTAAAGCTGAAATAAATCTATCTATCTCTCTATTCTTTGGGTTATAGCTTGCTTTGCAAACTGCATATGATCCCAAGCTGTCAAATTAAAGCCCATATTCATTCTAAAACTGAAGGCTAAAATGAGATCTCTAGTTTTCAAAAGACAATCTGTTGAGAATAGAGACCCCATCTGCACCATACATTTAAAGCATTATCAAGCCACTGTAGACTGTCATGGCTTCTTCAAAAGAATCCTGTGAACTTCAGTTTCTTAAGGGAGATGCGAGTTGTTAGGAAACCTCTATCCCCCTCACAGAGCTACAATTTCCAGAGTTCCCTGGGAAGAGGGATTGTTAACCCGTTCTGGGAACTGCAGCTGCATGTAGAATGGAATACAGGTTTCCTAACAACTCTCAGCACCCTTAGGAAACTACAATTCCTGTGATTCTTTGGAGGAAGCCATGACTATTGAAAGTGGTATGATACTGATTTAAATGTATAGTGCAGATGGGACCCGAATCATCATTGCTGAAGCATGCTTGATTTGACACACATTTGGTACTGAATAACCTAGATTAAACTTCATGAAAAATAACAGCAGCTGGAACCCAGAGGAGCACACAGTCAATTTCTAATTAACTGTGCAATGATTATCCTGTTTGCAGATTAACAAGGCTCACTAAAATGCTTGTGAGTAGGGAAGTATGCATTGCTTTTGCTTCTTTCTTTATTCTTAAGTGTCCATTTATTAAAAGTTATATAGCACACCCCACCCTGCTATGCCTAACTGGAATGCTCAGGGTTTAATTGTATGTCACCTATGCTATTTGTGCTTCCTAGATTGGCTGAGTTACTCATCCTCTAGTCATCACCATTAACACTGATAACTAGGGTTGCCAGACTCAATAGAGGACAGGACTTCTGTGCCTTTAATTGCCCTGCTCTCTTTTGAGTCGGGAAACCTTAAAGAGAAACCAGCAGACCCTTTGCTTGGAAATTAAACAAGAAATTAATTTCTCTTTAAGGTTTCCAGACTCAAAAGAGAGCAGGGCAATTAAAGGCACAGAAGTCCTGTCCACTATTGAGTCTGGCAACCCTACTGATAACTGAAGCTTGAACTGTACTTACTTTCAGCTGTTTGGGAACTGAGCCCTCCCTATGAGTGATTGCAGGTCCCTCTATGTAAATACTCGTTATATGAACCTTCATTTATCTGCACGTGAAGGATTTGTACCTTAATGCCACTAAACAAAGCCTGACTCAGATAGCCGAATGACAGAGAGTCAACAATTCAGATATACAGAGTCACATTTACAAAGAGACAGAAAGACAATTGCATTCACTGCAAACTTGCCCTCCCCTCCTCCTCCCACTCAACTCTTTGTGCTGCAAAACCGTGTTTATCTTGTGTTTCATTGCTTGTTTGTTGGGTAAATACAGGTGCATAGTTCAATGGTAGTGGTGTTTGTGATTTTAATCATTATAATAATGTTCATGTTTTTAAAAACATTTTGGGATTAACTTTTCTTGGTCAGGAACACATTAGGATTATATCCATAGGAAATAATGGAAAGCTTTGCCCCGCTATGCAAGCACTCATTTTATGAACTGTTTCTCAGGAATGGATTATGTTCACATAGAGGTATATATCAACTGCAGAATGCAATTTTGAATCTGGTCACAGCACATGATGTAAAATCGAGTAAACAAAGCAAAATCCAGATTGGGCTAGGGCTAAACAGGTACCATGGAAACCATAGCACCAGCCAAGAACTTTATTTTCTTTTCCCCAAAAGAGAACAACAGGAAGAAACTTCTGACTCCGCCCACACAGATCTAAATTCAGTATCATCTCCTAGTGTCTCAAACTATATAGACATTAAACTATATATCCATACACCAGCAGCTAACCTAGAACTTTTGTTCATCGTCAGATTTTAGTTCTGGAACATATGAAATAAAGGCAGATGTATTCCAGCATTAAGCAATGAGACCCACTAATTTAGGATTCAGGTGTAGATTCCCTGATCGGAAAGTATGGGTTTCCAAGCAAGTTTCATCTTTAGCAAAAATTTGCAATTTATATCTATTAATACACGGGTGTCAAACACAAGGCCCGGGGCCAAATCCGGCCCGCCAGACCTCGTCATGTGGCCCGCCGAGCACCCCAGCCAGCGGGACCAACAGCGGGACCTTGCTGCTGAAGCGCCGCGCCGACAAAGCGCCAACAAACAGCTGGGGCCCGGGGGGGTAGATAGGCGGCCGGAGCAGCGCTGCGTGGAGTGCCCCGAGCCACAGCAGGAGAAGGAGGAGGCAGCTTGCCGGGTCAGCGCCCAGCAGTGCTGCACGGAGAGTCCCGAGCCTCTGCGACGCAGCAGTGCTCTGTAGCACTTTGAATTCTCCTCCTCCTGCCACGGATCGGCGCCTGGAAACGGCTGCTGCTGAAGCACAGACAAAGCACCCAGCAGCGCCGCGTGGAGGACCCAGACAAAGCACCCAGCAGCGCCTCCTCCTCTTGCCTCACCTCCTCCTCCTCCTGAACGTGAGCTCAGCAGCGGCTCAGCCTCACGAACATGCAACTCTGAGGCTTTACGCACTTCTCCTAAAACGGACACCCGCTGCCTCACGCTGCACGGGAAATGCTTTTTGCCCCTGGGTCCCTTCGCGCTCTTTTCTGGCGCTGAATCTAGGCGGCGACCCCCCCCTTCCCTTTCTTTCTTCCTCTCTCTCGTTCTTATTCTTTCTTTCCCTCTCCTTCCTTCCTTCTTTATCTCTGTCTTCTCTCCCTTTCCTTTTCTTTCCTTCTTTATTCCTTCTTTCCTACTCTTCTTTCTCTCCCCTCTTTCCTTCCTCTCTCCCTCCTGCTCCCTCTTTTCTTTCTTTCTTTCTTTCTTTCTTTCTTTCTTTCTTTCTTTCTTCCTTTCTTCTTTACTTCCTTCCTTTCTTCCTTCCGTCCTTCCCATCTTTCTTCCTCTCCCTCATTCTTATTCTTTCTTTCCCTCTACTTCCTTCCTTCTTTCTCCCTTTCCGTCTTCTCTCCCTCTTTCTTTTCCTTTCCTTCTTTCTTTCCTTCCTTATTTCCTACTCTTCTTTCTCTCCCCTCTTTCCTTCCTTCCTTCCTCTCTCCCTCCCACTCCCCTTTTCCTTCCTTCCTTCCTTCCTCCCCTCCCCTCCCCTCCCCTCCCCCTCCTCAGAAACATAGGATGCTGCTTTATACTTCTGGCCCTTAAACCCTGGAACCAGGAGAGCAGCTCCAGTGAGTCAACCTCAGCCAGTCCCTTTAGTGAAGGGTGGTGGCTCACTGGCAGAACATCTGTCCTGCATGCAGAAGGACCCCAGCATCTCCAGGTACTAGTAGCTCTGCAAAGGTCCTGCATGAAACCCTAGCGAGCCTCCACCACCCAGTGCAGTTACCAAAAATCATTTTTCAATAAATTGTACAATAATTGTACATTTGAATATCTACTTGCCATTATTCTGACTATGTTTCTGCTTTCAGAGCTAGTTATTACTTACATTATTACAAAAAAACAGTAATAATTGAATGCAGTGACAATAATTCATGATAATAAAGAGTGGACACATAGTCCTACAGATACAACCGGCCCTTTGAGGGTGACCAAACTGCTGATGCGGCCCCCGATGAATTTGAGTTTGACACCCCTGTATTAATACTATTATATTTCTTATTGGGGTATACCCATATTTATCTCAGCCATAAATATTCAAGTGGCACTTTTACTGCTTCTCTTATATGTGCTATAAAAAGTAATGAATGGAGTCAGTTTATTTCACAATGTAACAAAAATACTAGGCCTGGAGAAAATATTAAATGAAAAAGTAACATTAAATCAATACAATCTGAGCCCAGACAATTCCTGTTTTCAGGGCCGGTGCGTCCATTTAGGTGGACTAGGCCATTGCCTAGGGCGCAAAAATGGAGGGGGCGCTGCCGAGCCTGCCCCGCAAAACCCTCGCACCACCGCCACCCTCCCAAGGTGCAGGCTCGCGCTCCTCCTGCCTATGGAGGGGACGCCGAGAGCTCCCCAGCGGCAGCGGCCACTGCGAGCGAGCGGCGGCGGCAAGCGCCTGCAGCCAAAGCCTTCAGCTATGGCCGCTGCCGCCGCCGCCTACCCACTCACTCGCTGAGGAGCTCACAGTGTCCCCTCCACAGGCAGGAGGAGCAAGAGCCAAAGGGAGAGCTCAGCGTCCTCCCGCCCACAGAGGGGACGCTGTGAGCTCCCCAGAGGCTGCAGAGAGCAAGCGGCGGCAGCGCCTGCTGCTGAAGCCTTCAGCTATGGGCGCTGCTGCTGCCGCCGCCGCTGAGAAGCTCAAAGCGTCCCCTCCACAGGCGGGAGGGCGCCGAGCTCCCCCCTTGGCCCGCGCTCCTCCCGCCAATGGAGGGGACGCAGGGGCATCAGCCCGGGGGGCACCAGAAGGTGTTTTTGTCTAGGGCGCATTGCTATATTTACACCTGGACTTGTTATGTCAACATTGAATTGTATTCTTCATTGTTTTGGAGGGGCATGACATTTCTACAACTTGCTTTTCAGAATATGTTTTGATGCAGGACTGGAAGGAAAACACAAAAATACTAACTTTGGTGTCTTAAGGTTAACAAATAAATTCCTAACAATGAGAATAATTACAATTCAATATCTCACATTTAGTTAATGTTGCTGAGGTTTGTAATTATTTGGTCCAGGAAATGAGTGTTCAGATCAGAATGCCCCACCTTAAAAAGCAAGTTTGATTTCCCCTTAAAAGTCTTCACAAATTTGGATATTCCTAACCAGTACATTTTCATCTGTTCTTTGACCACTAAAATGTCAGGGAACCTGGGAATTACAGTTTTCCAGAGTATCTGGGTTTGCAGCATGTGTGTCAACTGTCCTGGAAACAACATGAACCAGAGTTCCCTACCCTTGGAATAGTGTAATAGGCTACATATGCCATATATTCAAAGCACCATGATAACATTTCTATATATCTGCAAATGATTCTACAATGTGCTTGTATTGCACAAAACCCATATTTTTTTCTGAGTGAGAATCTTTATCCCATTCTGTGTTCACATCCTGTTTGAAATAGTTGTCTATAAAATTATTTTCGTGTGTGTGTGTGTGTGTGTGTGTGTGTGTAATTGTTTTAATTGTTGGTGTTTTTACTGTGCAGTCACTTTTGAGAAGTTTTATGTGAACTGGTTCATAAACGGAATCAATTTTCCCCCTTTCTTCAAAAAAGAAGAGGTAAACAATAATAAGGATCACGCTTTGGCTATGAGTGCCAAAAGACAGCTGTTGACTAAGCTGATCCCATTAAGTCCATTCATGGAATCAGGCTTTATTATATCATTTAAATGCATAAATAAATTGCCATACATTATTTAAAACATCCTTTAAAATATTTAAAATATTTGCAAACTTCTGTGTTCTTTAGACCTGCTCAAATATAGACGTTTGTCTCCCAAAACAGAAAACGGAATTAATTAGACTCTGTGGTGGGGTCCTCTTACCCAGTGGCTTTGAGAACATAAAAGTTTGGAAGGCAGACTATTTTAATTGGACAAGGATCTCATTAATAAAGATAAACATAAATGGGCAGATCATAATTATAGGGGATTTCAATTTCTTTGAAACTGATACTGAATATAGCTACTAAAACACATGAGACAATACTATGGAGAGGTTGTGAGAATTAATGAAGATATGATTGGGAGGGGGGAAATCTGTTGGAAACTTATTCACTTAATCTAACTGGACAGGCAGAGAAAAGGAGAAATGAAGGATCAACCCTTGGTATATTAAGTTTCTCATTTCTGCCCTGGGAAATTTCATACATTGTCTTGATTCACTCTATTGCCTTTACCCTGTGACTCCCAAATCTGGTTCTCTGCCATTTCCTCCTCATGTTCCATCCCCATCAATGTCTCAGTGGCCTGGCCCATAGACAAGATCAGAGAATAAAAAAGTAACAATTCTCTTCCAGAATACTACAACTACTTCAAAGCAGCCCCCCACCATAGGGCTGCAACATTACTCAAATAAAAAAGACATGATCCAGCAAGCATGTCATATTGGTTTTGACCCTTAGCATTTTCCAATATGGAGAAGGGCTGATCAAACTTTCATGACTGGCATCTTTTCGGGTTTTCTTAAAACTTATGGTAAAGCAACAGCAAAAAATGCAGGCCCTTGTGGGCAGCAGGGTGTGTTGGCAGTCACATTTCTGTTCTTGATCATTTAATTTAATTCACACTCCCAAGCCCCTATTTATTTTTTCCACCTGGTGCAAATTGATTGACATTTTCAAGTATCCTGGGGGCAAAGTCTGTCTTCTTATTACTTGTCAGTACAACAGTGTCATGACCCGTGGTAGAGCTGCAGAGCCTCTACCATTGTATTACTAATAATCTTGCCTCTGAATTTGCTGTAGGCACCCCATTCTTTTATCCTGGTCTCAAAAGTATGCAGTGCCTTTGCAGAGGTGGCTAAAGTTGGCATACTCTTGACATAATGCCTAGGACCCCACGTCACCCTGGATTTTCCAAGACTGCATTGTATCCATCTACCAGTACTGGCTCCCATTCTCCCTGGGACTGACCTGTCCGATTATGGTGCTTTGTTCTCTTTTCCTGCCAGCACACAAGCATGCTGCATAGGGAAGCACCCTCTGAGTCTAATTTAACAACCACCTAGACACACTTTCATGTTTTTTTAAAAAAGAAAGGCCTGGGCTAGCATTTCGGTATTTAGAAACTTGCTTGCTCTGCTCAGGCTCTGCTTCTGATTGGCCCCAGCAACTATCTGAACAATCGGGAAATAGATACAGGGAAATAAGTTTCCATAATATCTTCAAGCATGGCATACAGCTTGGCATCAGGGTTTCTCCACCCATCATGGAAAAGTGGCTGCAGACTGGGCTTGACCACCCTGGAGATCTAGGCCCTGGTAAAATATTCCCTACCCACCTGCACACATCTGGGCTTTGTTGTTATCAAGGAATGCAATCAAGTATGTTTACAAACTGAAGCTCTAAAGCCTTATGTACCATTTCTCCATCAACTGCAAGAAATGAACAGATGCCTGCTTTTCTATCACTGTTTCTTCTCCATGTATCAAACTAAGGGCTCACCCAGACTTCCTTTTGTGCCACATTTCTAGGTACAGTTCTGCTCTTTAAGGCACTGTGTCCCAGCACTTTTTTCGCCCTGGCACTTTCCCTGCAAAAACTTACTCTCTAATGCTGAATCACAGCAAATGACAATCCGTGGAAAACCCAAATTGCCATTTGTTCAATTCAGCATTAAAGAGGGTTTGTTTGTTTGTTTTGCAAAGAAACCACCAGGGCAAAAACAGAAGTGCTTGGATTCTGCGCTTTAAAGCACAGAATGGTGTCTAGAACCTGCAGGGCAAAAGTTATGTGTGGATGAGCCCCAATACAACTGGCCCAAAAACTTTCTATTGTGTTTGCATTTATCCCAAAACTCAACCAGGCTGTACCAATGAATATTTCAGTGTCTTACAATAATATCGAATGGTGTGCAGAAGATGAAAAATATTTGATGCTACCTTAAATAGCACAACGATTTTGTATCACAAATCAAGGAGATAAAGCATAAAACTGTCAATAGAAATCTCTCAGAAGAGTTTCCTTTCTGTATTTGTCATGCACTGCTTTGCATGTATTATTATTATTATTTGCCAACATTTCTATACTGCCACCATTAGAGAAAAAAAATCATGGTGATGAACAGCATAAGATCAACAATTAAAACTGTGTTCATAACACAACTACAAAATACATCACAAATCAGTAGACCAAATTAATATGTCAACATAGCCGGATCACTCCTCAGGGAAAGCTTGTATTGCATCTGCAAGGCTGATCACACAAATCTAATCACCCTTCCCTAATGTGGATGAGACTTCAAAAAGAAAAGAAGTGTGTCTTCAGACTGCCCACTAGGTGTCATAAGAGAAGGCCTATGTTTAAGATATAGATGGTTTGGCACTCTAATAATATAGGAACATAACTCTGGAAAAATAAAACATACTAAGCTAGATAGGTATTCTTATAAACTTAGAATACTTCGAAAAATGCAAATATTTGTAACCAGCCTAATTCTTAAATATGCTTTGTAACTAGAGATCAATTGTTATTTGGGTGTAATTTGTAAATACTTACATGAATCTTAAACATCTTTGCCCAATATTTCAAAAAATGAGTTTTTTTTCCTCCACACAAATATATATATTTAAAACATAGTCTATCAGAAATTCCAAACAAGCATTTGCCATGGCTATTAATTCCACAAACATCAAATAATAGTTTTAATTGAAAGAGATTTGTTATCTGTCATGAAGGGGAAAAAGGCTACTGTAAAACATTATGAAAATTAAATATTTCTTGGTGATATCCAATGTGAGACCATATTCTGTAAAGACCCACTGAAATACTGCCTTAAATAAATCCAGTCCATTTGAGTTCAGCGTGTCTTCTCAGAGTATGACTGTTTGATATCACCCCCCATTATCAAGACACAGTAAGCCGACAACAAAGCCCATTTAACTTGTGTGTATTCCTCTTTACATGCCTGGCAAAAATAAATAAAAACAGGGAGTGGGCATCTGGGGAGAAAAGGGCTTTGGAAGTCTTGCCCATCATTGAACCCAATGTGATTTTACTATATCCTGTGCTAATTTTATAGACAAAGAGGTGTTGGAACTCCCCCTGAACACCTCCCTTGTTCTCTTATAATGGCAATGGGGACCACCTGAGAGGTGCTGGAACTGAGTTCTGGTGAGTTCCAGCTGGGGAATAAAACCTTGATACATCCAGAACGTAACCCCCATGTACCGGTAAGTTGTGGCCTTACTGCACTTCCTAAATAAAAATACATGCTAATTTGTTGCTATAACCACAAAGACACTGGATGTGATCTAATGTAATGTTAATGCAAGAGCTGGGAGCGTTGACCTTGTGTGAGCAGTAGCAGTCAAGGATAGGTTCACACTGCAGCAAATGAGGGTGTTTCTGTCTCCCTCATTATCAGCTTTCAGAAGAAATTAAAAAACATTCCAGGTCCACCCAGGCATTTGAAGGTTGAAAGGTACTGTTCCTGGCAACCTTAAAACCTTAGATGTGAGGCTATGTGACAGTTTTCCTTATGTTTAATGTTTCCCAGATGTGTTTAATTGTTGTTAAATATTGTGTGTGCGCATTTAATTGTGTTGTTTTTCCACAGTGGAAATGAAGACTAGAAAAATCTGGTTTACTTCCATGAAAATTAATCTGAAGAACCAACACAAAACAGTGAGGAGCGATAGTGCTTGAGCTCTGTCAGTGCTTTCAAGCAAATGAAGGATACCTCTGCCCAGCATAATTTCTCCAGACAGAAATCGCTGTCATCTCTTTCCAAGATTCTTAGGGATAGGTAGGTTCGCCATTTCAATATAATTTGAATAATGAAATACACATTCATCATATTGCAAGATGGCCAACATTGCATTGCTAACCATGTCCACTCAGAAGATTCAATATAAGATTCAATGGGATGGTTAGGATTGCATCCTTAGGGCACCATCGCAAGTCCCATCCACACTGACAGGGCTGTGTGGAGCAGAAAGCATGGGGGTGCAGAGGACAACTGGGCCTGATCCCTGTGACTGTTCCAGCAATGAAGTCCCTATTGGGCCCAATGCTATCAGGTGATGGGGGTGAAATCAGCTGGGGATCCAGCAGATCCTGGCTAGCTCAGCCCTGACCCCTCCCCACCTTTGGAATGCCCTTTGGTGTTTGTAACTGTGCCTGCCTTGCGCAAGTTTGTAAATATGTGGTAAAATGTTATGTAGTGAGATATTTGCAACATTAAGTGTGAGTGTGAGGGAAGGGGAGTGAGAGAGGGATGTAATGTTGGTGTGTGATGTGCTGATTGGCCGAAGATGGAGGGAGAGAGTTAGAAAAGGCAGGGCCATCTCAAGCCGGTCGGGCGCCCAGGCGCTGTGGCGCGGAGATCGCTCCGGCACCCCTGCCCTGGTGGGCGGGCGCAATGCGCAGCGCCCTCCTGCTGGCCCAGCGTCACCAAGATTACCCCTAGAGCCGGGCCTGAGAACAGGCATATGTGGGGCAGAAGAAGGGTAGCTGGTGTGGGGAATAGAATCAGATTAGGGTTTGCACTAAGAATAGAGTTATGAAACCCAAAGTATGCAAGCATTGCTACTGAAAACAAACTGCATCAGAACTTGTTATATTCTGCTGTTAGTATAATAATAAAGATTTTTTCCGTTCAAACTACAACACATATTTGGCCAAGATATTAAAGCCATGACAAAGTCAGTTAGAGATATTAGTGTTTATACGGTGGAAGTGGAATACCAGTATTGAGAGGTAGCTCAGTCGGTGGAGCATGAAACTATCTCAGGGTCATGGGTTCAAGCCCCACGTTGGGCAAAAAGATTCCTACACTGCAGGGAGTTGGACTAGATGACCCTCACGGTCCCTTCCAACTCTAACAATTCTAGACATTTATTTCTATGGTGCCATCAATGTACATGGCTCTCTGCACAATTAAAATCAGAAATGCAATCAGTTAGGAGATTGCTTGAGGTATTTGGAAGCCCAGAGCTGGGAACTGTACAAAGCAAAGAGGAACTTGGGGTCAGGTGAGGGTTGACAGAACCTTTACCAGGCAAAAGGGACTGGCAATTTGAATTAAAGTACCTTTTTGCTCCTAAGTGATGAACTGCAGAGGGACGGGGGATACCAGAAGCCCCATTTCAGGGCTTTCCATTGGCAGGGACATTGCTAGCTGGCCTCCCACCTACCTGCCTATTCAGCAGGCAGAAAAGTGGGCGGTCAGATGCCAACCGAGCGACATTTGCGTCATTCTGTCAGTGGTGGCTAGTGACACCTCCACTCCACCCAAACCCGCACAGCTTGGTGTAAGGCAGGCATCCCCAAACTTGGCCCTCCAGCTGTTTTGGGACTACAATTCCCGTCATCCTTGACCACTGGTCCTGTTAGCTAGGGATGGCGGGAGTTGTAGTCCCAAAACAGCTGGAGGGCCGAGTCTGGGGACGCTTGGTGTAAGGGGTTTTTGGCTGTTATCTTTTTGTAAGCTATGATTAACATATCTACTATGTTAGAGAGAGATTTCAGGGCCTACACTATTCTTATTATATAAATTCTAAACCAATTTTTAATATTGCACCTTTATAATGTAACCAGATGTGAAAGCTTACAGTGAAGGACAGGTGAGAAATCCTATTAAATAAGTACTATTCTTAAAGAAAAATAAAATTTCAGTTTTGTATCTACTGAAAATATGTTTCCCAAAAATCTTAGTTTCCCCCAGAAAAAATCATTTCCTCAAGCATTCACATTGTCTGTGTAATTATACACACTGTGACTGAGTTCATACAAAACACAGCATTATACTAGATATTAAGAACGGCTATCTGTGGGAGGAAAACACTGACATAAAAATCTTATATTTACAGACCGATCTTCTATTCCATAATGGAAGCTATTATGACCTCTTTTTATTTTTTAAAAATCACTAAACCTCAAAGCAGATTTTTTAAAAAAATAAAAAATCTCATTTACTTCCATTAAAATTAATTTTAAGTAACAGATTACTTTTTATCTTTTGTCACTTGCAAAACATGGTAATTAATTCCAACTCTGTATGCGTGCAATCATAATAGTTCTGCAGGAAAACAAATTAAGTTTTATGTCCTTGGGGTAAAGTTGATGGAACATTTCAAGATTATTTTCAAGGGCATAAATATTTTACTGTTTAGGCCATGAAAATAATGTGCCAACCGGAACCATTTCCACACACTCCCCCCACCTCACATGTTTACAGTGACTGTTTCCCTCATCTCAGCTTGAAGACGCTAAACGAGTTGACAGTCTGCTTGCCAGTCAGTTTAATCCTCCTCTCTCTGTGGGTTTGTGGGAAACTGTGGCAGGCCAAGTTATTTTTGGCCAAGCACTGCAGCACAAAGCGCCTTCAGGAGCCTTCATTTAGTCAGTGGCCTAACTGGCAGCTGCTGTACCTGCAGAATGTGAATTGACGTTGCCATGGAGATGGAATAATTCTTTTTTGTTCTGTCATAGAATTACTGGAACTGATCTTGTGCCGGGGTCACTTCAGAGGGGAAAAACGCACACACACGCACCGGTAGCTGTGGGGGGTGGGGTGGGGAGAACAGAGAGAAATAAACAGAAAGAGGAGCATCTCACACGTTGCTTGGGCTTCCTATGTGTTCTGAATGGATCAATAAACTGCAAACATATACTATGTGAAATGCCCTGGTATACATGACTAATCCCTAAGCCAGCAAAAGATGCTGAATTCTCTTTTCTGCACAACTATTAAAGATGCAAGAACCTTCTTCGCTTTTGCATCTGGACACACTATGGAGTACTACTACTAGGCAGGGATAGATTTCCATTTGTTTCTTTGTAGTAACCATGAAAGGCCTTCATAAAATCATTCCCATGAAAGGAAGATTAAACTAGCTTTCATTCTTGGTTTGTTCAAAAATTGTGTGTGCAAATACACACACACAGTGGGCTTTCCCCCCAGAAAAATAGGTGCAGATACACACCATGCCCACACCACCAACCCGCACCTTTGCCACTTCCTCTGCCGCTGCCATGACTTCTTATGGCTGCAGGCATGGCCTCCCAGAAGTGCTTTGGCGCAACCCTTATGATTGACAGAGCACCTTCCAGGAAGCTGTCTGGTGATCATAAAAGGGGAGTGCAACCTTTTTTTTTACACAAAAGCAAGATGGTGGTGGTGGGAAAAGAGGTGGTAGTATGGCATAATGGCACACAAACCGCATGAAAAAAGCACTTACAGGTGAAAAAGAAGTCTGGAATAGCAAGCACTGACATTGTAATGGGGACCTCAGAGCAAGCAAATACCGGTATATTTTGGTGGGTTCTCCAGCTTGACACAAGCTGCAGCCTTAAAGTGGATAACTGGCATGAGATTAAAAATTAAACAAAACCAAGCCTTTTCATTATTCCATCATCTCTCTCCCTCCCTCCCTCCCTCCCTGTGTGTGTCTGTGTGTGTGTGTGTGTGTGTGTTTCCCCCTTCTGAAAAGTCAGATGTATATTCTCACACGGCAATAAACCTATCATCATTTTATCAGAGTGTGTGTTAACCTTGACCCTCTTACAATCAATTAAGTATGAAGTCACTAAAAGTGTCGCAAATTATATTCTCGAAGGAAGGATCTTAAAACAAGAAACTGCTATCAACATGGTTAATTAAATCTACTTTCAGTATTCAACAGAAGCCCTATTCAGAAGAATGCCTCATGTGTTTTTTTTCAGTACATGAGGGGGGAGTAGGACTCCACCAATTAGTTCTGTCCCCTGGCATCTAGGCATACAGTTGGAATGTCTGCAGGGAGGGAGCTTTCATGCATACAGCTGCACCAGCAAAGGCTGCCACATGATCTGCACGATCGGGGTTCCAGATCATGTGGAAGACTTCACGCATACAGCTGCACATGCGAAGGCTCCCTTCCCTCAAACATTCACTCTATGGTTCTTTTGGTGCAGCCCCATGTTTCCCTCGTGTTTTTAAAACGTCTGAGGGATTCTTCTGAAGCCGACATAAGAGTTCAAGCATCACAAAAGGAGCAAGGAATATCACCTTTTAGTGGGTTCTTCCAACTAAAACAATGTGGCTAGAGCTTTCTACTTTAGTCTGTCTTTGAAACTCCTTGACATTACAAGGAAATAACACCACACATGTGGGGTGAATAAAAGTATTTATTGATAAGTTGGGGAGGTCACTTCAGTGCTGCTAACACAATGGTTTGCCTTTACCCTCAGACTTGCCCTCTCAGGACAGACAGGTGCCAAATATATATATATCACCTCTCTTTCAGTGCATTCAATGTAGTTTGAAAATGGCTATTTTAGCTACTTTTCAAGTATATGGGGGATTGATAACATTGGTGTCCAATGCTTCTTTCCTTGTCTCCTTTCCCCCTAAATTGAAGAGCCACTGCTATCATCTTCTAAGGAAAAAAATGCAGCCTTCTATTTCTTCCTAGCTTGTGACAGCAACAGACATAGTGCACACATACTCTCTCAGAGACAAAGAAAGAACTGCTGTCTGCCATTTTTTCCTCAGAAAGTGATGGCAGTAGGAGAAGATGAATCAAATGGCAGTTGGTGGTGGTGGTCACGGATTCACCTCTCTCCTTGATGCAGCCAGGTAGTATGCATTGCATATTGACCGTTCATTCAATTTCCTGATTGACTTGTAGCATTTCCTTCATCCTGCTCTTCAGGCTTTCTTCACATTACATTTCATTGAAATATATCAGTATCTTCACATCTGCTTTACTTTTGTCATGTAGCAATATTGACTTTAATAATTTAACAACAAACCCAAAGGCACTCTCTGTTTACTTGCTGCTTTAACTAAAGACTTGGGCTGTAGATAAGCACCTGAACTAAAGGGAATGTGGCAGATTGAGCTCATTCTTCACTGTAGATTATTGTACATTTTAGATTTACAATGAGGTATAAGAGTATGGCTGCTTGGCTTTCTGATATGAAAAGTCTTTGCTTGGTGTGAACTATGCACTTCCTCAAGAGAAGACTGAAGAAGAGAGGTTACAGAGACTGAAGAGATGAGAAAAACAAAGTGGAGCACTGACACCGGGGCTCCCCATTTTTGGCACCCATCACATGGAAGACTCTCACTGCTGAGATTAGGCAAGCTCCATTAGTGGAGGTTTCCTGCCAGCAAGTCAAAATGTAGCTGTTCACCCAGGCAATTCCCTGACATCGTGGCTGCTGTGTTGTTGCTGTTTTGGCTGTTTTATTCATCCATTTTAATTTATTTAATTTATGAATTGTTTCCTATAAGATAAAGGTAAAGGTAAAGGGACCCCTGACCATTAGGTCCAGTCGTGACCGACTCTGGGGTTGCGCGCTCATCTCGCATTATTGGCCGAGGGAGCCGGCGTATAGCTTCCAGGTCATGTGGCCAGCATGACAAAGCCGCTTCTGGCAAACCAGAGTAGCACATGGAAACGCCGTTTACCTTCCCGCTGTAGCGGTTCCTATTTATCTACTTGCACTTTGACGTGCTTTCGAACTGCTAGGTTGGCAGGAGCTGGGACCAAGCAACGGGAGCTCACCCCGTCACAGGGATTTGAACCGCCGACCTTCTAATCAGCAAGCCCTAGGCTCAGTGGTTTAACCACAGCGCCACCTGGGTCCCTTCCTATAAGATACCTCAGAGCAATTTAATCATAAAAACATCATCAACAAAAACTTATATAAAACAGTTCTGGTTACAGGTAGGTAGCCGTGTTGGTCTGACGTAGTCAAAACAAAATAAAAAATTCCTTCCAGCAGCACCTTAAAGACCAACTAAGTTTTTATTTTGGTATGAGCTTTCATGTGCATGCACACTTCTTCAGATACACTGAAATAGAAGTCCCCAGACTGTCAGTCAATCACCCATTTCCACCACCCTTCTGAGTGATACCCCCTCCCCACCCTTTCTCTACATAAACGTCTGGGGACTTCTATTTCAGTGTATCTGAAGAAGTGTGCATGCACACGAAAGCTCATACCAAAATTTAAACTTAGTTGGTCTTTAAGGTGCTGCTGGAAAGAATTTTTTTATTATATAAAACAATTTCATATTTAAAAACAGTTAAAACCACTTCATATACAAAACTTATAAAAGAATTTCCACTTGCGTTGAAAAAAAAGATTTTATATTGCTTCAATATGTTGGAACCCACTTTGGTGTTTTTGTACTGTATAAGTAAAAAGTGGTATCTAAATCATAGCATTTAAAGCAAGCATTTGCAAATGCTTTAAACTGTGCTCAATACGAAATCCATCTGGGCTGAAATCCTCTACCACCAGCCTGCCCATCTGGCCAACATGGAATATAGTGGACCAAATGATAATTCTGAACCATGCTCAAAGGCAACCCCACGTGTAACACAGTGCAACTATCTAAAGAAGAGCTTACCACGGGTGCGTGGATATCTATGTCTAGGCAGAATTGTAGTTGATATCAACTGAAATTGTTAAAAAGTGTCTAAGCCACCCACATCACCAGCAACAATGCTGGACGCAAAAGCACTCGCAAACTATAAATCTGCTTCTTTAGGGAAGGGATTCCCAACCTGGTGTGCTCCAGATGTTTTGAACTATGAGTCCCATCATTCTTGAACATTTTCTGTGCTGGTTAGGGCTGTTGGGAGTTGTACCCCACAACCCTGAAGGGCTCTACATTGGCTATTCCTGCTTTCAGCAGACTACCAAGCCTCTCTCCATGTGAACTAACCTGGACCTGGACCCTGCGATCATCCGAGGCCCTTCTTCATGTGCCTCCTTTGTGAGAGGTACAGAGGGCGGCAACATAAAAACAGGCTCACCTGGCACCTTGGTTAATATTTTTAGGTGCCAGGTGGAAACATTATTCTCCCAGGTCTTTGGCTAATTAATCTATGGCCTTTAAAAAAATGGGTGTGTGTGTGTTTAATTTGTTACTATGTTATGCATTTTTGTGTTTTTATGTTGGAAACCATCCTGTAATCCTTGGATGAAGGTTAGTATAGAAATTAAATGTACGTAACAATAATCATGTAATAAATGCAACAGAGAATGTGGGGAACTGCCTGAATATGCCTTTAGAATCTTGGAGAAGACAGTGTTTGAGATTTTGCCTAGCATAAGACCCACAAACTTTGATTTCATCAGCTTTTTAGATTCAATAAACAATGGATAGTTATATTTGCCCCAGACAGCTTTAATTCTGCATAGAATCGTTCAAGTTGGCAAAAATTGTGGAAACTAAAAAATAATAATGACCTTTTAAAATTTCTGTAAACCTTCAGAATATCTTGGAAGTTTTCCCTGATCTTTATTGCTGACAGATTCTGTGAACAGAACACTTTAAGCAAATAAAATTGTGAGAACTGCTGAGCCCCATCATTTGGTGGAGAGTGAATTGCTGAATAATTGATCACTTGAAGTGCATAATGCTGAGTGCTTTATAGATATTGTAGGATCACACTATTTTACCTTTGTCACAACAGAGTTCAGTTTGGAAGGCTTTGAACAACAATTATAAAATATAATAATAATAATAATAATAATAATAATAAGTTGTAGGTAGTGGTAGCAAGCGCAGTTGGTACCCATATATAGGTTTCTTCAGAACTTGAACATTTTTCCACTGAAGACTTCCTTGTGTGTGTTTCCCCCCAAAATTTTTTTATGTGCCCCCAACCACCCAGTGTGTGCTTTACAGGTTTACTTTTCCATAGAAATCAGATTAATGAATTATCAGCACTATTACAACCAAGAATCTGTCCTCTGGCCCTGAACCACTAGGATTTTAGTATCTCTAATCTAGCTCCATCTTCCTCAACCTGATGCACTCCAGAGATGTTGGAATATAGCAGGCACCCCCAAACCTCAGCCCTCCAGATGTTTTGGACTACAATTCCCATCTTCCCCGACCACTGGCCCTGTTAGCTAGGGATCATGGGAGTTGTAGGCCAAAACATCTGGAGGGCCGCAGTTTGGGGGTGCCTAGAATATAGTCATGCTGGCTACTAGCTGCTCCATCAACAAGATATTCAGGTAAAGGTAAAGGTAAAGGGACCCCTGACAGTTAAGTCCAGTCGTGAATGACTCTGGGGTTGCGACACTCATCTTGCTTTACAGGCTGAGGGAGCCGGCATTTGTCCACTCCATTGACAGTTTTTCCAGGTCATGTGGCCAGCATGACTAAGCCGCTTCTGGTGCAACAAAACACCAAAACCAGAGCAGCACATGGAAATGCCATTTGCCTTCCCGCCAGAGCAGTACTTATTTATCTACAGTACTTGCACTTTTTGGCGCGCTTTTGAACTCCTAGGTTGGCAGGAGCTGGGACTGAGCAACGGGAGCTCACCCCGTCACAGGGATTCGAATCGCCGACCTTCTGATCAGCAAGCCCAACTTTCCTATATGAATATAACTTCCTTAGGAAAGGTATACACCATGGCTTGTGGCATACACACATTTCTCTGCATTGCCACCATCTTGGATATGATCCTTGTTAAGACAGCTAAAATGTTATTGGCATTTTCTGCCACAGCATTATATCGGGGGGAAATAATCAAGAAATGAATCAAACCTAACATTTGTTAATCACAGTGACCAGAAGAATACAGGGAAATGTATTGAATGTTAATCCATCTTTCTCTGCATTTAGCTTTGCTCAGGTTTGTTTTGTTTTTTAAAGCTAAAATATACTCATCCTTTTAAATCATTACCCATTTTAGTTTCTTGTTTCTTTGTTTTTTACAGATCTTAACACATATCTAATCTGTGACATAACATCTATCAGACCCCTTTGGGGGAATTATGGGCTTAAGTTTTTATTTCCTGAAACCCTAGTTGTACTTTGTTTCCCACTAAACACAATACCCTAGCAGTGGTGCTAAAATTACATCAGAAAAAGCTTGGTGTGGGGGTCAAATCTTCCTGGCCATGGAGCCTGATTTACTGCTTGTTAAAATACTGAGAATGGAAGAAAGGTAAATTAAATACCAGAGAAAACCCATTTGACAATCTCTAAAAATGAGACTCAGAGCATCCAAGTGCAAAACCCAACAATGAGAAAATTAATTGTCAGAGTTTATGTTGCTCAATTCCAGTTATAAATCATTTGACTTATTCCCTTCCCCAGCTTTCTCTCTGACCCCCCTCCCCCCGCCACAGCTTTCTCCACCACCCAACTTCTCTGTCTAGTTTGCCTACAGTTTGACATCCTTATTTAATATGACTGGATGGGCCAAAATGATACAGTTACTTTGACAACCAGAGAAAATTAGAGCAGTATGACATCAATGACAAGAGCAGAGTGCATGAACGAGGAGAGGGGGATAAATGGAAAAATAGAAGACTCTCTCTGTGTGTGTCACTCTTTCTATAACACGCGCCACAGAGACACATACTGTATACTCCTTTTCTTGCTGCATCTGTAGGCTAGGCAGGTATGTAGGAAATTAGTGTGTATTATTTCTAATGCATGGGAGCTAAATGCATGGGAAGTATTATGAAACAGTTGTGCTACTGAGGTTGCAATCTTGAGAATAACTTACCTGGGAGTAAGCCCTATTGAACTCAGTGGGACTTACTTCAAACTAGACATGTAAAGGATTGCACTGGTACTGCAACTACTCCTAGGGAAGCAATCCAGGAGGTGACCTCAACCTAAATATGAAAGGCATATCCCTGAAAAACATTCGCCCTACAACCCCATGGGCAACCTTCCTCCGAAGGAAACCCCCAACAACTAGGAACTCTTACAAATTACTAAAAATGTTTTTAAAAGGGGGTCTCTTCAACATTTGGGGTGAGCAGAACCCAGGAGACACCAGCCATACATTCCAATCCGGACGCCATGGTACAGTGTCCAGACTGGACAGCATTCTGCTCACACAGGGTCTGATCCCCTTAGTGGAATCAATGAATATAGGCAACATCAAAATCACAGATCACTCCCCAGTAGAAGTCACTATTAAAATAGGAGAGGGAACACAAACCACCCCATCATGGTCCTTCAGCCCCATCCTAACTACAAACAAACAAATTAGACAGTCTCACAAAAACTCTACAAAACTACTTCAAGGAAAATTATGCAGACAATATAACAACCCCCCTCCTAAGGGACGCAATGAAAGTGGTCACCAGAGGAGCTTGCATAAAAGAGAAAGCATTCCTTAAAAAACAAACCTCCTCAAAAATTAACAAAACAGAACAAGACATCACAGCCCTCTCATCATGCTACAAACAAACAGCATCTACTAAGCCTGACCAACACTGCTATAGGACATAAGTACATGTTTCAGTGTGATTGTTAGGAGCATCCAGTGCTCTCTTCCCTAGTCCATATCTGGATCTGGTTTTAAAATATGTTTTTAAATGGTTGCTGTTTTAAGTATGTGAAAGGAAGCCTTGTCTTTCAAAAAGAAGAAAACAAATGGAAGGCTCCTGTACCCTCCCAGGAATGCTCCAGAATTCAAAACTATGCCATGTGTCCTTCCTTTGAAGTGAAATTGACTGGACTGGCAGCTGCTTTCCATCTACTTCAATCAATTTCACCATGCTATCACCTTATAGGGAATAGGGGGAAAGCTGTAAAAATTAGAAAATACAGGGCTTTTCACCTGTCGTCAGCTCCCCACTGCCATAATTAACATTCTAATTAATTATGGGTCATTTAGTAAAACAACAATTTGGGCCACTTTTCCACCAAAAAGTCCTTTGAAGCAGCATTGAAAATAAAACTTTGAACATAAAATAATCCATCAACAATAAAAGTTAATGTATGCTATAAATAAAATGCAGTAACGAAACAACGACACTAGCAGCAAAAGATGTAGTAGCAGCATTTTTAAACTAAAAAATCAGAAGGATTCATCCAGTTCAAAGGCCTGACAAAACAAAACACTATTTTCAATGAGTCTTACGATGCCTGTGAAGTGAAGGTGGTGTCGGAGCTTGTTGAGGAGGTTGTTCCAAAGACTATGTATTTATGTGAGGAAGGGCCTCTCTCTGGAACCACCAATACTGTCTCTGATGGTGGTGTGAGACAGAGAGCAGAGCCTCTGGTGATAATCTCAAGGGGAACCTGGGTTCATGTTGCAGAAAGCAATTCTTTTATGTACCCAAACTTTCAAGGACTTGAAAAGACATAACTAGCACATTCACTTCTAAACAGCAGGTATGGAGCCTCCAAGCCAGATTGAAACCTTGTCAGGTAGATCGGCCGGTAGGTCGGTAGGTCGGGTTTTAACTCTTTTCTCCTGCTGTAGTGCATATCCAGATCAGCATTCCTCTCCCTCCATGCACCTGCTATTTGCAATTTTTTTGGGAGGGGGGGGAGCTCCCTTTCACACCAATGGGAGCCTTTCTTCTAATGCAAACAACAGGTACAGTGGTCCCAATACAAACTGAGACTTCAGCAAGAGGGGCAAAACATTCAAGTCCCCTACCCCAGTCCCAGCCTGGATTAGCTTCCCTGCACCTGCTATCTGCTTTAAAAATGCCATTCATACAATTGCTAGTTGCACCAATGGTGTCTCATATGTAGTTTGGCTGTTCATGTAGTTTGCACTGCAGTACAAAAAAAAATTCACTTGGAAACAAATAGATGCAGCGGTTACAAAAAGGCAAGGCAAGATGAGCCTTTTATTTCCGGCATATTTCCTTTGCCCTCAAAAATTCCTCTTGACAGCACCTCATGCGCCAGAGATGAAATCTTCAATGAGCAATCAGCAAGGGGGTCTCTGTAGATGCAGGTTGGCATATGGTGTCTCAAATTTCTCAGTGACAAGTGGCATGTTAGCAAAGCAACGCAGTAGCAAGGAAAAAGACATTTTGCTAATCACTCCCTGTTGTCCACGCCCTCAGGCAGAATCATATTGCTTTATGTAGATGAGCTTATAACAGTTTCTTCAATTCAGAATATATATATATATATATATATATATATATATATATATATATATATATATATATATGAATTGCCAGCTCCTAACGCTGTGTCAACAGGCACCCGAGGGCCTACCACTTTACATTGCAAGTGTATTACTATTTAAAGACAAGCTTTTAGCTTAACATCAGTGCTTGCCTTCAGAGTTTAATTACCAGCCTCCCCATGGGGCCCAATAAGCTATCTTCGCTTCCTGAGGGAGTTCTGCTTGGTGATGATCTTTAAATAAATAAGTAAATGCCAAATAAGCACTTCTTAAAGATGCAGTATCATGTTTTCTGTCATGCTTTGAAGCCTCTGGAAGCTTGGCCACATAGTGCCTCTAAACTGGCAGCACGCCATGTTGAATTTAGTACTCCCCATTACAGATCTCGTATTTGCAACACACTGCTTTGAATTATATGTGAAGGAATGAAAAAGCAAATCCCTTTCCTTTACTGTTTCCTAAGCTCAATTTCCATATGCCATTAGTTATAGGGAATCCATTTGAACTGCTGCCCTCCAGATGTTCCCAGCCTGCAACTCCCATCACTGCCCATGCTCTCTAGGGCTGATGGGATTGCAACAAAAATCTAGATGCTCACGCATTTCCCATCTCTGGTTTAAGCCATGTGGAACAGCAATACTTTCTTGTTTCAAAAGAGTTCTACTCAGTTCTAATTACCAGTTACCAGAATTAGCAGAGGGGTCTTGGGTAGCATCTTGTTCTTGCTACTGGAAAAGATCAATAGCAGAACGGTAACATTCTTGAACTAATTACTCCCTCACAAAAATATAAGAAGAAGAACCACCAGCATGGAATAGGGCAAGAACCAGCTATACACATTTAAACATACAGTAGGTAGGCATTACAAAATTCAATTTATTTGCACCTTGACCCCACACCCCCATTCTTCTTAAGCCTAGTGGCATTCATAATTAGAATTGCAGAATGAAAGCCCTGCGAGGAATATTGAACCCCATGAGTTCCGTCTGACTTACCCAACATGCATATGAGGATGCAGAAATTAAGAGCATGGAGTTGGAAGACCATTGAGGTGCACAAATCTAGATATTTCTAAAGTTCAGTATACAACCATGGAATTAAGAAACCCCCTGCTCAATACAGGACCTGCACTGCAGATCAAGTGTTCTGCTCTTAGGACCAGAATATGTGCTTTCTATATACTGTACATAGCTTAGATGTGGTTTTGTCTTTCATACCAATTTATTTCACTGTTAACATGGGGATCCTGAAAGCAATACGTTCTGCCACATCTAGGCCTCTTCTGACAGGTTTATGCTCACTGAACAAGCTTCCCCTTCCAAGTCACATCCTTCAGATGTATTCAGATGAATTTGTATTTGCTTCCTGTATCAAGCAAATTGGCTGTGCCACATCCAGTCAAAACACATGCAAAAGGTAAAGAATGTCTGCTACTGGTAGCATGTCCCCTTTCTCCCTGCCAAGATGGTGCATATCGTGTCAGTTGCAGGAACACATTTCTTAGCCCTCCAAAGGAAATGGTTTCTATTGCATAGAATAATATGCATATCTGAAACGGTGTTGTTGTTTTTCCATGGACAGTTATAATAGAGAAATTTGCATCATATATGATGCAAGATGGCTCAATTTCAGGTTTATAGGATCTAGATCAGCCCTGATCCTATCAATATGAATTGCCTCTGTGGAACCCACAACTTTTTTTTTTAATTAATCATTTTTATTATTTTTTCTGTACATACATCAACAAGCATCGGAAAGGAACATACAATACAAAACATACAGTACAAAAAGAAACGAATAAAAAGTAAACAAGTATACAAATTCCAAAATGTGTCTTGTCGTTTTTGAATAAACTAAAAGTTATTACAATTTATCCACTTCGTTTTGTGTCTTATTTATTTCGGTTCCCTTTCCCATTCAATAGCTGTTTTTATTCTGCTTCTCTTGTGGTCGACTTCCACCTCTCTCTCTTTCAGTCTTGTTCTTCCATTTATTCAGTTTTGCACTCTCTAGGGTTATACCCGTCATAAATTACCTTACAAATTAAACATAAATTTATGACTTAGGTTACTTTAAACTATTGCATTTTATAGTGATAAAGGAACCCACAACAACTTGACCTGACACAGCAACGACAGAATGTTGTGTGAAACACCCTGGTATGGTGCCTATCTATCTCATTACTACAAACGTAAGGCATGGAGGGTTCTAACAACTGAATTTGATCCATGCAGGGAGACTTGTCCACAGAATGACACACCAGCATTTCTATTGCATTTTATAGTGTTCAGGCATTTCACATCTGTTGCTTCACCCTTGGATCAACCTTGTAAAGTAGGCCAGACTGATTGCCTCCATATTCCACATATTCCACATTGGAGTGGGCACTGGGAATGAAACAGAGGGTGGTCTACCTATACTGCACACATGTTGATTTTATACTGCAGTAATTTCAATATCAAAAGAAATCTCATTTATAATTCGATTCAAATTTAATTTTACAATTTGGTCTATATCTGATGAAATCATTATACCCAAGTATTTAATAAAGTCTTTGCACATCCAAAATTGATGGTTTCTATACAATGTAGCTCTTGGCCCTATTGGTAAACTATCTGATTTTGTCCAGTTTATGGAATATCCCAATATTCTGCCAAAGGTTTTTATTTTCTCCATAATTTTTGGTATTGTATATTCTGGTTTTGTAATAAATAAAAGGATATAAAAGGTTTTTATTTTCTCCATAATTTTTGGAATTGTATATTCTGGTTTTGTAATAAATAAAAGGATAATGCCTTACTTAACGTCACTTTGCTGATGCACCTTTCATTGCATCTCACAAGAAATGCTGGATGCCAAGATCCAAGTACTCTTTTGTGAAAGAACCCCCAGCAGAGATTTAAAATCACAAAACTTCTAGCAAAGTGTGGAAATATAGGCTGTTAGTCCTTTAAAATATTCCCTTTCAAGTTCCGTCCAAAGTTCCCTTCTTCATCCAAAAAGACCACACATTTGGTGAATAAAAATTTGGTTTATTTACAAACTCTTCAAAGGTCAGATTCTTGTGCTTTTCCATACTTCAGTTTAAAAAATTGCACAGGCAATAAAACTTGACTTAGTTACAAAGTGGTGAAAGTTCCTAGATTATTGGTATAGGAACTCCAGAATGTCTGGTGAGAGCCATGTGGTTGAGCTGGAGCAACCAGCTCAAACCTCTTGACATGCTGAGCTTCTCAGATAGACTGTGAAATAGGCTTGATTACCTCTATTTCCTTCCAAGGTGAGGGGAAGTGACCTAGGCTGATCCTGGCAGGACAGCTTACTCTATAGTAATAACCTCTTCATGCATTTATTAGAATTAAGTATGTTGGTTAAATGAGGCTAGTTATCCCACAGCGTTCCCAATTTATAGAACTGCCAATTTACATATTTTGCCAGTTTATAGAACTGGTCCAAAAGTCTTCTAGCCAATAAGCAGAAACAATTTAGAAATACCTATTCTCTTATTTTAAGATGCTTTGAAATAATTCCATGGTATCAGAAATTACTTGTTTTAGCGTAGAACAAAAGACAAGGTTTCTCAAGTATTTTTCACCCGTCAAACATGGAAAAAATAGTTTTAATATACACTTAAATTGAATGTACTGACATGAAACATCTCCTTTTTAACAGTAAACCCTGCCTGCTTTTATTTCATTGATTTAATTTAAGACATACTTCAGATGCTTGAACTGCCTACCACTCTATGCTTTATGTCATAATAAAGTGGGATGTTCTAACTGCCTATATTCTTATAAGATTTAGTTCTTCCCTAAATATTATAATGGGTATTATTTTATATAAAAAGTCAACATATTTCAGTGATTACAGCAAAAGAGCATTAAAGATAAGATAAAAACAGATTTCTTATGTTTTAGTCCTGGATTATGGTTGAAATCCAACCCGGAAATTGAAACAGTCGTCAACATTCTTGCTTATCTGCATTACAGCTCCAAGCCATCTGCACTTAATTGTAAGACAACAAATTGTCTAACAATCAGGGTGGATTAAAGTACAAAGCCTCTTATGAACATGTTATATTAGTGAAATCTGAAGAAGGCAGAAAACATGGTGCTCCTTTGGGAACTCCTTTTTTCAATCTGTCCTCTGCCCAGTTGATTTCCTTAACACAGGGGAAACAAATGTAAGACATCTTCATAATTTGTTGTGAGAATGAGCATTCTCTTTTAAGATGTGATGGGGATACCGTCTTGCAGACTATGAACTACCTAGCCTTTGCCCTTAAAATCCCTGCAGGTCAAAGAGACTATCTGCTAACCCAAAGCAGTCTGTTCACTCTCTCGCAGAAGAAACTAGGTCAAAAGAAGGGAAGTTGGCTTAGGATCTGTGAGAGGAGTTCTTCTTACATGTGAGAAATAGAGAGGTTTGTTGTCTAAAGAATCTACATTTAAAATTTTACTTTAAGGCTGATTTTATTCACTGTTGCACCTTCAACAATGTGGTTCCCAGGCAGTCTGACCATTGTTTCCTCTAGCTCAGCATTAGGGGGGGGGGTATTTATTGGGTTATTGTTTTTATTTCGCTCTTATATATTGTGATCTTTTCTGTAAACCGCCCTGAGATCTCTAGGTACAAGGCGGTATATAAATTCAATAAATCATCATCATCATCATCTACACACTAACTGGCAATGGCCCTCCATGTTTTCAGGCACGTATCTCTCTTCATCACACCTGGAGATGCCAGAGAGTAAAACTGGGACCTTCTGCATGCAAACCATGTACCCAACCACTAAGCCACATCTCTTCCCCAAAATAACAATTAAAATAAGTCTCAGAAAATAACAAATCTATCAGTTGGATCCAGACTATGCCATGCTTGCAGCTGACCCACTGCAATCAATGGGACTAAGTTACTCATGGCTAACCCAAGTCTCATAGATTTAAATGGTCCTACTTTGAGCATGAATAAAGGGTCAAGCCTGGCTAGCAGCAGTGGGCCTTAATGGGGTGACCATTCACTACATCTCATTGAATGGGGACACCCAGAAAAGCTCTCATAATATTATCTCCACAGATGATCTGTTGGCGGCGGGGAGGGAGAAGTGGCGAGGAAGGGATCCTTCCTCGCCACTTCTCCCCCCACCCCGCCACCGACAGCTGGGAAAGGCATAGGATGGTATTTATTTTTTATTTTTGAAATTTACCAGTAGCTGCTGCATTTCCCACACTCGGCTTATACTCAAGTCAATAAATTTTCCCAGTTTTGGGTGGTAAAATTAGGTGCCTTCACCTCCATCGTTCTGCCCAGACACTGAGGTCCAGCACCGAGGGCCTTCTGGCAGTTTCCTCATTGCGAGAAACCAAGTTGCAGGGAACCAGGCAGAGGGCCTTCTCGGTGGTGGTGCCCGCCCTGTGGAACGCCCTCCCATCAGATGTCAAAGAGAAAAACAACTACCAGACTTTTAGAAGACATCTGAAGGCAGCCCTGTTTAGGGAGGCTTTTAATGTTTAACAGATCACTGTGTTTTATTTTTCTGTTGGAAGCTGCCCAGAGTGGCTGGGGAAACCCAACCAGATGGGCGGGGTATAAATAATAAATTATTATTATTAATTATTATTATTATATTCGGGTTGGCTTATACTCAAGTATATATGGGTAATCCAATAAATTGGACGAAATCAGACTCCAAACCTCTCCACTCAGTCACAGATTACGGTATCTGTTTTTGTAGTTTTGGGTAGGCAGATCAATTGTACCCTTTCCACGTACACTACTTCCCCAAAGCTTTTATTTCTTTTCCAGATATGCTTGTAATAATTTTTGGTGTACTCTGGAATGAAGATGTTTAACCTTATACATACTTTTCTCTTTGATTCCTCAGACTTGCACAAAACCAGAAAACTGTAAAAATGCATGCTGTGAATTTACAATTGCCTGACTATGTGCTTTTTTTAAAAAAGGTGCACACACAGCTATTTGCACTCGTGCCCTGTTGGTACTTAATCAGCATAACAGAAACAAAAAATTAGAAGGTGGGGACAAACACAAAAGAGAGCACCTAGTGGTATGAATGAGAAAGACCAAAGACCAAATTCAAATGCTTGCGGGTGTGGGCTACTATTGTTCAAACTTGGAAAAAAGTGGATTAACAGCTAAATAATGTTCAAATGTAGACAAACCTATAGCCATCACAGAACTCATCAGGTGCAACTGCAACAAACAGATTGCAAAGCTGCATGAACTTGTTCACTAGCCAGATATAAGATGCCGCTGCTGTTATGATACGGAGAGGCATGTTGTCAAAAATAAAATGTGGCATGTGACTTCATTACACAGTTCTCCATGTGGTGAGTGGTATACAATTCATTAAGAAAATAAGTTCAATAATAATAATAATAATAATAATAATAATTTTATTTATACCCCGTCCATCTGACTGGGTTGACCCAGCCACTCTGGGTGGCTTCCAACACACATAAAAATAATAATAAAACATCAAACGTTAATAGTGGCAATCAAATCTATATAAAAAGTCACAATAACTTAAAAATAAACAATTTATATCAAATAAAGCAATATTCAATAATCCATTAGAATCCAATAGTAAACAGTAGAATTAAACATCAGCAAATAATAATTTATCTGTTTACACTTATCAATTACAATAAAGAATTACTAATCTATAATCAATAAAATAACAGCAAATTACAATGCATAAAATACCACAAAACAATATACAAAACCATGTAAAAGAATCAAATTGGGAAACAAGGACACACAACTTATAAAATTATTTTTAAAAACTATCCCTGAACTCCTCTCTTCCCAGCTGTTTCTCCTGTTGTCAAAGTCATGGTCTGGGAAAGGCTCCCTGGGCTGGAGGGTGGGGCAAGGCAGGTGGAGAAGCCTTTGCCTGCTGAAAGCCTCTCTCCCCCCAGCCCTGCTAGGTATTATTTTGTTTGTCCTGAACTTACTGCCAAACTTCATTGGATGATTTCCAAATTCTAGAGTTAGTCACAAAAGGTTCACCCAATAATGTGCCAGAGGTGAGCTTTGAGTAGTATAGTGAGTCCTATGTTCAATGTCCCCTTCATGGATCAATGCCTTGTCGTGGCGAAGGGGCTTGAATAACTCAGAGAAGCTATGAGCTATGCCATGCAGGGCCACCCAAGATGGACAGGTCATAGTGGAGAGTTTTGACTAAACGTGATCCACCTGGAGAAGGAACTGGCAAGCCACTCCAGTATCCCTGCCAAGAAAACTCCATGGACAAAGACAACAGGCATATAAAAGTTATGACGCTGGAAGATGAGCCCCTCAGGTCGGAAGGCGTCCAACATGCTACTGAGGAAGAGCGGAGGACAAGTACAAGTAGATTCAGAGCTGATGAAGCGGCTGGGCCAAAGCCGAAAGGACGCTCAGTTGCGGATATGCCTGGAAGCGAAAGGAAAGTCCGATGCTGTAAAGAAAAATATTGCATAGGAACCTGGAATGTAAGAACCATGAATAGAGGTAAGCTGGATGTGGTCAAAAATGAGATGACAAGAATAAATATCGACATCCGGGGCATCAGTGAACTAAAATGGAAGGGAATGGGTGAATTCAGTTCGGGTGACTATCATATCTACTACTGTGGGCAAGAATCCTGTAGAAGAAATGGAGTGGCCCTCATAGTCAACAAAAGAGTGGCAAAAGCTGTAATGGGATGCAATCTCAAAAATGACAGAATGATCTCGATACGAATCCAAGGCAGACCTTTTAACATCACAGTAATCCAAGTTTATGCACCAACTACCGGTGCTGAAGAAAGTGAAATTGACCAATTCTATGAAGACCTACAACACCTTCTAGAAATGACACCAAAGAAGGATGTTCTTCTCATTACAGGGGATTGGAATGCTAAAGTAGGGAATCAAGAGATAAAAGGAACAACTGGCAAGTTTGGCCTTGGAGTTCAAAACGAAGCAGGGCAAAGGCTAATAGAGTTCTGTCAAGAGAACAAGCTGGTCATCACAAACACTCTTTTCCAACAACACAAGAGACGACTCTACACATGGATATCACCAAATGGGCAGCATCGAAATCAGATTGATTATATTCTCTGCAGCCAAAGATGGAGAAGCTCTATACAGTCAGCAAAAACAAGACCTGGAGCTGACTGTAACTCAGATCATCAGCTTCTTATAGCAAAATTCCAGCTTAAACTGAAGAAAGTAGGAAAAACCACTGGGCCAGTAAGATACAATCTGAATCAAATCCCTTATGAATACACAGTGGAAGTGAGGAACAGGTTTAAGGATTTAGATTTGGTGGACAGAGTGCCTGAAGAACTATGGATGGAGGCTCGTAACATTATACAGGAGGCAGCAACGAAAACCATCCCAAGGAAAAGGAAATGCAAGAAGGCAAAATGGCTGTCCAACGAGGCCTTACGAATAGCGGAGGAGAGGAGGCAAGCAAAATGCAAGGGAGATAGGGAAAGATACAGGAAACTGAATGCAGATTTCCGAAAAACAGCAAGGAGAGATAAGAGGGTCTTCTTAAATGAGCAATGCAAAGAAATAGAGGAAAACAATAGAATGGGGAAAACCAGAGATCTGTTCAAGAAAATTGGAGATATGAAAGGAACATTTCGTACAAAGATTACCATAATCAAGGACAAAAGTGGTAAGGACCTAACAGAAGCAGAAGACATCAAGAAGAGGTGGCAAGAATACACAGAGGAATTATACCAGAAAGATATGGAGGTCTCGTACACCCCAGGTAGTGTGGTTGCTGACCTTGAGCCAGACATCTTGGAGAGTGAAGTCAAATGGGCCTTAGAAAGCACTGCTAATAACAAGGCCAGTGGAAGTGATGATATTCCAGCTGAACTATTTAAAATTTTAAAAGATGATGCTGTTAAGGTGCTACACCCAATATGCCAGCAAGTTTGGAAAACTCAGCAATGGCCAGAGGATTGGAGAAGATCAGTCTACATCCCAATTCCAAAGAAGGGCAGTGCCAAAGAATGCTCCAACTACCGCACAATTGCGCTCATTTCACACGCTAGCAAGGTTATGCTTAAAATTCTACAAGGCAGGCTTAGGCAGTATGTGGACTGAGAACTCCCAGAAGTGCAAGCTGGATTTCGAAAGGGCAGAGGAACCAGAGACCAAATAGCAAACATGCGCTGGATTATGGAGAAAGCTAGAGAGTTCCAGAAAAACGTCTACTTCTGCTTCATTGACTATGCAAAAGCCTTTGACTGTGTCGACCACAGCAAACTATGGCAAGTTCTTAAAGAAATGGGAGTGCCTGATCACCTCATCTGTCTCCTGAGAAATCTCTATGTGGGACAAGAAGCTACAGTTAGAACTGGATATGGAACAACTGATTGGTTCAAAATTGGGAAAGGAGTACGACAAGGTTGTATATTGTCTCCCTGCTTATTTAACTTATATGCAGAATTCATCATGCGAAAGGCTGGACTAGATGAATCCCAAGCAGGAATTAAGATTGCCGGAAGAAATATCAACAACCTCAGATATGCAGATGACACAACCTTGATGGCAGAAAGTGAGGAGGAATTAAAGAACCTTTTAATGAGGGTGAAAGAGGAGAGCGCAAAATATGGTCTGAAGCTCAACATCAAAAAAACCAAGATCATGGCCACTGGTCCCATCACCTCCTGGCAAATAGAAGGGGAAGAAATGGAGGCAGTGAGAGATTTTACTTTCTTGGGCTCCTTGATCACTGCAGATGGTGACAGCAGTCACGAAATTAAAAGACGCCTGCTTCTTGGGAGAAAAGCAATGACAAACCTAGACAGCATCTTAAAAAGCAGAGACATCACCTTGCCGACAAAGGTCCGTATAGTTAAAGCTATGGTTTTCCCAGTAGTGATGTATGGAAGTGAGAGCTGGACCATAAAGAAGGCTGATCGCCGAAGAATTGATGCTTTTGAATTATGGTGCTGGAGGAGACTCTTGAGAGTCCCATGGACTGCTAGAAGATCAAACCTATCCATTCTTAAGGAAATCAGCCCTGAGTGCTCCCTGGAAGGACAGATCGTGAAGCTGAGGCTCCAATACTTTGGCCACCTCATGAGAAGAGAAGAATCCTTGGAAAAGACCCTGATGTTGGGAAAGATTGAGGGCACTAGGAGAAGGGGACGACAGAGGACAAGATGGTTGGACAGTGTTCTCGAAGCTACGAACATGAGTTTGACCAAACTACGGGAGGCAGTGCAAGACAGGAGTGCCTGGCGTGCTATGGTCCATGGGGTCACGAAGAGTCGGACACGACTAAACGACTAAACAACAACAACATGTTCAATGTATATATATAAAAAACCACCCTAAAAGAGAAGCCACACAGAGAATAGTGAGAAACTATGGTGCTGCTCTGGGAAGCAATGAGATATGAAACCTGTTATGAGGCACAACTGGGCCACAAATCAAGCAGAGGAACACAAAACTAAAACAAAGTGTCACCACAACATTCCTAGAAATACAGTATCTGAAGAAGTGTGCATGCACATGAAAGCTCATACCAATGACAAACTTAGTTGGTCTCTAAGGTGCTACTGGAAGGAATTTTTTAATTTTGTTTCGACTAGAAATACAGTGTTCTCTAAGGCATAGCCATGCAAGTTTATAACATCTGGGCCCATGTACTATGCAGAATACTAATTTAAAGCTGGTCCTAAGGAAGCGCTCCACAAAAATTGTTTCCCTGCTGCCATAAACTTGGTTTATCAGGTAATCGACTGCAAAAGGATTATCATCAGATACCATCACCTGGCTCTCTTTTTCCACTTAGTAATGGCTGACAGACAAACAAAATTGCCGAAACAATTTTATTTGATTGCAATGGTGATAATAATAAAACTTCATAAGCATTACATTTCCAGTTTAATTAGTAAGGCAATGTTTATGGAAGGAGATCAATTTTTCAAGTTAGTTTTCCTCTCCCCTTTTTTTTTTTACCACAGTGGCATGCAAACTGGGCTTCCATTCTCTCCCCCCGCCCCCCCACACATATTTGTCTATTTATTAATCCATAGTGTAAATCACCAAACACCAGGTTGAACTTGACTTTATATATAAGCACATCCTTGATCAGAGCTCCAACGTGTGGAGAAGAATTGATGAACCAACGAACAAATCTGTCCAGTGGACAGAAATCATTTTTAATATGCACATAAAATGGTGTTGGGATTAAAGTAAAGCTATAGCTTTATTTTCCAAATTACCTTAAGCATACCAGGCAAGATTATCTAATTTGTAGAAATTTACTTTTCAGCTGCTTTCGATAGAGGATCAAAATGATGTGAACTAAAGTGCTACTATGGATATTGTTGATTCAGCAAAGCAGTCAGTTTCTTTCTGATTCAGTATCAAACCAAAGCCTGATGTTAAAGGGAAATATCTTGAAGAATGCTGCTTGCTTGACATCTGGGGATGAGGCAAAAGTCTGCTAGCAAACTTTTTGGCTTCAAGGAAGGTGAAAGGTTTCAGGAAATCTCTGTCCTGCCTCAGGGAAAGAGTTCTCTTACTTTTAGTAGTGATGGCAATTTGGTACTTAAGACTACTGGGACCTGTCCCCACCACCATATACTTAATCACAAGAAGCCAGAATGAATGCTGGAAATATACTTCACTCACTCAGATTTGTCTTCATGGTGACACACTACAGCCAATGTGACCACCTTGGCTGTAAGCCCTGAAGACCTTCTTCCCTGCCTTGCTGACCTTTTCCCACTTGCCCTGAAGGGGAGGGGAAGGGCCCTTACTGACTCCAGCTACAAAAGCTGAGGCTGCTGAAGAGGCCAGAGCCTCTTGGCTGTGAGTCCTGGAAGACCTGCTCCCTGCCTTGCTGGCCTTTTGCCACCTGGCCTGGGAGTGCAGGGCCCAAAATGTCAGGCAGGCAGGCAGACTCTCTGACTCCAGCTACAAAAGCTGCTGAACAGACTGTTGGGTTGTGGTATTGTTTAGAGTGTTTTGTTGGGTGTTTTTGTTGTTATTATTGATATTAATTTTTGTATCCTTATTTTTAGATCTTAGTATGATTTATGTGGAAATTGATTCAATTTCTTTGTGTACTTTTTGATGTGTTTTATTTATTGTTTATGACTTTTGTTATGATTGTAATTACATAAATCTTGTCATGTTTTAAAGCTGTCTCGAGCATGGTTTTAACTATAGGAAGGCGGCATACAAATAAAATTATGGTTTTGTTTAGTGATGACTCTAAAGCCTACTATTTACTAAAAATAACTAAACCCATATTTTTTTAACCATATCTGGGTCTCAAAGCAGCTTACAAAAATTAAATGTAGGATGATACTCAAAGGCACTCATTCCATTAGTGTAAGAATTGCCACTTTCCCCCTGCATCCCCATGTGTAGCCTACACCCTCTCTGAATCTGCTCCAGGGGGTTGGGGGAGCCCCCAGAACAGATTCAGGGGAAATAATAATAATAATAATAATAATAATAATAATAATAATAATAATAATAATAGGAGGAGGAAAGTTCCATTGTGCAGCCAATTGCACTGATGGCCTGAATTAGCTGAACTTCACCCATTCAGTATGCAAAATTTAAAACACAGATTAGAATCGGATTGAGGGAAACGTTTCTTCTACTTTCACTCTACCATACTGTGGGTAAAAAAGGGAACACGATGCTCAGCAACAATGGGCGAGCAGAAGAAATACAATGCCTCAGCTTACATTGCTACTCCCCTCCCCCCACCCATCAGCAAACCTAAACATATTGGGAATATGGGATTATTCCAACATTGTTTGCTCAATGAACTGAAGTAAATATATGGTTGATATTATACTTTTTGATACATGTTTTGTGTGGCAAACCATCCATATCAAATTGGTTCCCAGGTTGTCTGGCTTGGGCCATTAAGAAAAGTCTCTCACAATTTAGAAACCCAGCCTGTGAGCTGCCCAAGGGTTATATGAAACAATGCAGGTGATTACCTACGTGAAGGGAATTGTGTCTGTGAGGAGGGAAAGAAGCCCTTACATCAACAGCATTAACATTTATATACCAACCTCCATCCATAGATCACAGGGCAGTTCACAGCATAAAATACAAGATGAAAAATACATAATAAAAACAAACCGATACCCCATCTCCCCCCCCCAACCCCCTCCCATAAGACATTTAAAAGGGTATCAGAAGTAATTAGCTAAAGACCTGGTTGAAGAGAAAAGAGGTGTATAATGAATGTGCCAGTCCATCTTGCCTGGGGAGAGCATTCCTCAAGTGGGGAGCCACTGCAGAAAAGGCTCGCCCTTGTGTTGCTACCGTCCAGACCTCTCATGGAGGAAGCACATGACAAAGGGCCTCAGATGGTGATCTCAGGGTCTGGGTAGGTTAATATGGAGAGAGGAGGTCCATATTCGTCTTAATGTTCTAGTTACAGGTAGGTAGCTGTGTTGGTCTGCCGTAGTCGAAACCAAATAAAAAAATTCCTTCCAGTAGCACCTAGAGACCAACTAAGTTTGTCATTGGTATGAGCTTTCATATGCATGTACACTTCTTCAGGTACACTGAAACAGAAGTCACCAGACCCTTATATATAGTGAGAGGGTGGGGAGGGGTATTAGAAGAGTGGTGGGAATGGGTGATTGGCTGATAGGTGTGGTAAACCTGTTGACGACTGTTGATGCAGGATAAGCAGAAACAGCAGTTTGAAATCAGAGAGGGAAAGGGCTAGCTCACTCTGCACAAAACTGGTAGCCAATATACCACAGTGGTTTCTCCACATCCTATTCCAAGGCTTGCTGAATCAATGACAGCCAAGTCAACCAAATTAATAGAAATCTACATGCTACCTAATTCCTGTAGGAGGCTTTCTGTTGTCAGTAACTCTCCATACTTTAGCTGCAATGTGTGATGCAGCTGGCCATGCAGATTCCCCCCCTCTCCCAACCATATGGCGAGTTTCTGCAACAGATGTCTCCATGAACATCTGCTGGGAAACTCTCCGTGCAATTGGAAGACTGAGATGGCAAGCTGTGCTAGATCTTACAATCAAGGCCTGGGGAGTCACCACTGGGAAGCAACCTCCCAGGGAGGCTAAGGTAGCACGTAGACAAACATGTCGTCTGATCTGCGTTTCGTTCTGTGCCAGCACTCAGCAATGCAGATTAAGGAGAAAAGCCTGAAAAAACATTAGAGGACCACCAGAAAATCCCCAGGGTTGTGAATGGAGGGACTGAGTCTCTGGTCATATCTGGTCATATCCATATCTCTTTTACAGCTCTAACATTCCTATCCTATCCTCAAAACAGTATGAATGTTATTTGCCAATGAAAATGGGAAAGTGCCAAATGACAGTGAGAAACGGCTTTCCTAAACTGTTGAATGCTCCGGGAGTGGGGGGTGGGGTGGGACGGAACACCAAATGCAAATGTTGATGGGTGTTAAACATGTAAAAAAATTCAGTTTTAAAAGATGGATAGGGAAATGGCCATAGCTCACCTGCAGAGCACATGTCTTGCATACAAAAGGTTCAAGGCTGCAGTAAGTGCAATAAGATTTGCAGCAGCAGTTGACACTTCCAGGAGGCTGGGTAAGAGATTTACCATCATTGTCCTCCCCAACAGTTGCCTTCTGCTGCTGTCAGCCTCCTCTGGACGAGAGATGTGGGAGCCGTCCTGCTGAAAGGGCCCTTCCCCTCTGAACTGTATCTAAGCTAGGCTGCTGAAGTGAAAGACCAGCACAAGAAACTGTATTGTCTGTTTTGCTTTGTATTTATATATTTAAGCTTAGATTGGTGCATCTGCAGGAACCCCAATGGACGCCTTCATCTGCCCCAGCTGCAACAAAGTCTGTCTCTCCTGCATTGGTCTCTATAGCCACAGCAGGCAATGCAACCTTCCAACAGCTTGACCTCACCCCCAAAGGTGCACTTCTCCCTTGCCTCCTGAGACAGACAGATGCCAACCAGATAGTTTCCTTTCTAATACTGAATTTATTCTGTGCTTGCTAAATCATTTAGTTTTGCCATTTTTTAATTTACTGAAATGTTGTGTAAACCTGAATTCTCTCCCCCACCCTCACCTCCATACTTGGTATTTTGATATTCTGAGAGTTTCCTGCAAGTCACTTTTGGGCACAGCTCACTGTGGAAAACTGCCATATAAGCAAACTCAATCAATCAAAAGGAAATTAAAGAACATTTTCAGAGTTGGTTGCATTATAGACAATTGAATGAGATGTATAAGGAAGATAATAAAAAGGGGTTTAGCTATACAAGTTCTAGATTTCAAAAAGAGGTTATAGAAGATGTGAAGCTATTGAAGAAAGCATATAATGTGGCAGCTAGACTGGTGATTGGGAGCGGCCGCCGAGGCCACATAACATCGGTAGTCCCCATGCTTCCTGGCTCACCTGGATGTCCTTGCACATGATTCAAAATCACCCAGAACTCAACCTGGGGCCAATAGTCTCTACAAACTGTTCCCTCTGGTACGTTTTTGATGGTGAAGGCCGACAGTGGAGGAAAGCTCTAATGTAGGAGGGGCTAACCTGTGGCCCTCCAAAGGCAGCTGGTCTCCCAACTCCCATCAGGCTCAATCAGCATGGTCATTGGTCAGAATGATGGGAGTTGTAGACTAGCAACATCAGAATAGCCTAGCAGATTAGATCTCCCAGCTCTAGGCCCTGTCATGCCCCCAATGGTGCCATCACCTGAAGGGTTACTGGGTTTCCAGAATTTGCCAAGTCCAAATGGGCCACAATTTTAAATCTGATTAATTTAGGGCATCCTGCGGATGTCTTGCAAATTACTCTAAATTAAATGACCCCATGTTGAATCAGATGAGGGGGAGCCTGCCCATCAAAATATAGAACATTTTTCATTTCACCAAAATATTATTATTACCACTGTAGCTTATTTCTCTCTCAACCCAAATGATAAGCTGTAATTTGTTACAAGCTTGTATTATATATTAGCACTTCAGTGAAATGCTGTCAACAGTGTTCTGAACTCCAGCTGTGTTTGCATGAAAGGATTTGCTGTTCCCTCTATCAATGGCAACTGTACAAACACACACACAAACACAGAAGGCTATACCTCAGTGTATTTGAATGACTACTAAGTTCCTGGGTGTGTGTGTTTTTTAAGATAGCTGTGAACAAAATTTCTAGGTCAGATGCACAACAAATTCTACACTGGGAAAGATGAATTCATATAACACACACACTCCCCCTACTAAGTGGTTCACTTGCTACCCATGTTTCCTATCTGAGCTACATTCAGGTTTTTTTAAAAGCTACTGTTGAAAAATGGGTGGTTTCTGGCATGGAACAAAAGGAAGATTATTTCCCAATCTAAAAGACATCTAAAGTTTTTTTTGGGGGGGGGGGGTAGATAAGAAATAATGAAACAGAAGAAAGAGACGAGTGTTGAGAAAATCATCAGGTTGGGATTATCCATATGAATATTTTTTTTAAAAAAAAATGTTATTAGCTATAGCTTTTAATGCTTTATAAAATAAAGTTTAAAAATGATGGCCGAACTGTCACTTCACTCATGAAGAAAATGAAAGTTAGTTAGACTTGAGGGGAGGCCCTGCACAAGGACTTCCACTTGTGGAACAGGTCTTTACCTCTTTTCCTCCTGTGTTCCCACTAAATAGGTTGTGCATGGAGAACCCCTGGAGCAGCACACATAGGGAAGAGAGGGGGGAATCTTTCCATCTGGCATGCTGAAATGCTTGCACAGACTGACTGATTGGAAGAGCATGGCATTCAGTTCCACCCAATGGAATTCTAATTTGATCTCTCAAACTTTGAGCAGAAAAGTAGCCATGAAATTAATCCAGGTTAATAAGGTAACCTTCATAAAAGCATGATGTAAGAGTGCTGAGAACATCTGCAAGAATACATCTGAAGAATATGCACTGTTTGATGTCCTAATGTCACCCCTATCTCTTGTCCAGCTAATTTGGAGATGGCTTGTTTATTCTTCCCTTCATGCACCTGTAAATCCTTATTATCCTTCTACTCCAGCAGGGCAGAACCCAAGATGTAGATGGCATGCACTACCTGTCATGTTCTGTGAATTTTTGGCACAAATTAATATTCTAATTAATTTTATGAAACGCAGACCCAAAGATTACACAATGTCCAAACGACGCAGTTTGTGCGGAACTCATGTTTTTCTCCTCCCAAATCTTTCCTGCTGTGCCTCCTGCCTGTTGGGCCCAACCCAGTAATATGTTTGTTTACCCAGAAGTTAATTCCACTTAATTCAACCACCTTTGTGTAGCTCTGTCCAGAATGGTGAAAACCCCATCACCACCACCTGCCTCACACTCTGTACAAGGAAGATAAAGAAGCCATCACTACGCCCTTTCCTATGCCCTTGGAAAAGAAGCTATTTATCACATGCTCCAGCAGCCATCTTGAGAGCAGCTGCTGTCAGAGAGAACAATAAGCAGCTCTGCTGAAAAGAGAACATAGCAACAACAGCAAAGGGTGGAGCGGGGGGAGGGGGGCACAGAGGTGGCTTCTCCTCCCTTTCTCTCTTCCGCCAGGTTTAGTGCCATGCAATATCTGGAACACATTCCTAGTTATGGGTGGGATTCAACCAATGATGCCCAGCAGTAGAAGCCCTGTGAAAGGGGGCTTTACTTGCTCTCCTGCTGCCATGTGCCTGCCAAAATTGGCTTGGTGAGGGTGGGTGGCAGAAACAGCAGAACAGCACGCAAGGGGAGGAGAAGGGGCATCATTCTGCCTGATGTGCAATACTTGCACAGATGAATTGTTCATCACAGCACGACGCTGAATTCTATCCTGTGTTTCTAGATTGCAAGGCAGTAATTGAAGCAACGTTTTTTCACATTGTGTTTTTCTATTCAAACATAGATTATAAAAAGCTATTGTATACTGAAGACTCAGAAGACTCACCTATCTAGCCTTTAATGGTCTGCTCCAATGAGCCCTACCACTTGAAATCTTTCACTTGAAATCCCAGGGACTTCATGAACTCTCTTCCTTCATGAAGATGTACAGACCCCGGCATATATAAATTAGATCCTTATAACATGAAGCACATTGCTGCAAAAATCTACTTGAAAGCAGTAACAATTCTGTGCAGCCTCTAATGTTTTTTGTGTCCTTGATTCAAGCACGGACCCCAAGGTAAGAAAAGCCAGTTTATCTACCAGGTAGACCTCTTTGTGCAAATGGAATACAAAGCAGGTACGGAGCAGACATGCCAGAGTACTCCCCCCCCCCAGCTCATCTTCAGTTGCTGCTCAATGGGTTTCTGAGTACTGTTTGTCTCCAAGCTGTTTGTAGGGGGTGGCTGCACCAAGTTCAGCTCTATAAGCCAAAACAATTACCAATCATTTCAGTCGATGTAACAACCTAAGAGATTTTGCATGTTTTTAAAAAGGTCTTCTGTTCCAATTAAGTGCTCTAGGGTGGCTCTCTGTAGGTTTGCTTTAAATACTAGTACAGTCATCTAGGTCAAGAACATTAGCTTTGCAATCCTTTGTCAGCCACCTTCAATATGAATCCTACAGACATTGAAAGGCCTCATTACTGCGCATAAAGAAAAACCACAGGCAGAAAAAGGTTGGTTCGGGGCACTGGAGAAGAGAAGATATAGGCAGAAACAGAGTTTGGAGGGACTTTGCCTATGGCAAGGTCTCTTTCCCTTACAATGCAGTAAATCAGCCTTTGCCAACCTGGTGCCCTCCATTTGTTTTCAACTACAGTTGTCATCAGACCCAGCAGGGGAAGGCTGCTGTAAATCACAATGCTAGGAGAGTGCTAGCACAAACTTAGAATGCTAGGAGTTTCTTTAGTATCACATTTTCCCAAATGCCCCAGAGCTGATTTAAAATAATAATAATAATAAATCATCTGCCTTTAATTTATAGCAATAGATTATGCTCTAAAATGAACTGAGGTAAATTTAGCTCCCTGTTTCAACACCACTCAGCTTACCCGTATAGTTAAAGCTATGGTTTTCCCAGTAGTGATGTATGGAAGTGAGAGCTGGACCATAAAGAAGGCTGATCGCCGAAGAATTGATGCTTTTGAATTATGGTGCTGGAGGAGACTCTTGAAAGTCCCATGGACTGCAAGAAGATCAAACCTATCCATTCTGAAGGAAATCAGCCCTGACTTTGGCCACCTCATGAGAAGAGAAGACTCCCTGGAAAAGACCCTGATGCTGGGAAAGATGGAGGGCACTAGGAGAAGGGGACGACAGAGGACAAGATGGTTGGACAGTGTTCTCGAAGCTACAAACATGAGTTTGACCAAACTGTGGGAGGCAGTGGAAGACAGGAGTGCCTGCCGTGCTATGGTCCATGGGGTCACGAAGAGTCGGACACGACTAAACGACTAAACAACAACAACAGCTTACCCCAAGAAACTGGCAAATTTTCACATCACTCAAGAGACAGGAATGAGGCAGTAGTATGCAGGGGAACTTTTTTTCTCATGGTGAGGGAGGGAGGAAGAAGAAAACCTTCCTCCTCTCCATGTGCCACCACTGCTGCTCCTGCTGCTGCTGCTACCTCTTTAGAAAGTAAGGGAAGAGACATCTGGGAAGGTGGAGCTGATGGGGAGAGTGAGAGTGTTTGTACTGGCTTGGAAAAATTATCCAATTTGGGGGTAGTGGGGAGACTATCATTTCTAAGTTAAGGAGATATGGCAATGAACACTAGCCAAGGTGGCTCTAAGACAGAATAATGAGATAGAATAATGGGTGATAGAATTTCCACCAATGGCTGGTAGCCACAAGATATTTAATGCATGCTATATTGAATTAATGTGTTGATAAACTCGGGACTCAATTATTGCAATGTACTCTATGTGGGGTTTTACATGGTCCTAGTCCAGAAGCTCCAGCTGGTGGGAACAGACTACTATCGCTAGCACATATTGCTGGTGATTGCACTAGCTGCTCATATGCTATGAAGCCAAGTTCAAGGTTATTGGGTCCAGGTCCTTACCACCTGATTTTTTACATACCTGCCTAATCATTGAGGTCTTCCACAGAGTCAGCGGTCCCCCATAGCTCTGATGCATGGCTTGTGTTTATCAGGCCCAAGCATTCATTGTTGTGGGTCCAATTCTGCAGAACTGAGACCAGACAAGGCCCCATCCTGCTGGTTAATTTTAACTGATTCTATATTTATTGTATCTCTTTTGTAACCTTATTTAACACCACTTACAAACAGCAGTGCATAATTTCCTGATATAAAACGAAACAAATGGAAACAGGCTATCTCAGAGCAGGAGGTTAAAGGGAACAAGACAACATACCTTCACACCCTTGCTTGTAATCTTCCTAGGGGTAGCAAGCTGCTCATAATTTAGGGTGGGTGGGTGGACATTGCTGAAACAGACAGACCTTTGCTGCCATCCTGCAGGACTGTATGTCTCATCTACAAATAGTTAAATGAACTGTAGTTCTTAAGAGCACTGGGGGTGGGGTGAATTTAGGCAGCAGTAAATTCCTATCGGGCTGCGGGAGGCGCTGTGGTCTAAACCCCAGAGCCTAGGGCTTGCCGATCAGAAGGTCAGCAGTTCGAACCCCCGTGACGGGGTGAGCTCCTGTTGCTCGGTCCCTGCTCCTGCCAACCTAGCAGTTCGACAGCACATCAAAGTACAAGTAGATAAATAGGTACCGCTCTAGCAGGAAGATAAACGGTATTTCCGTGCGCTGCTCTGGTTTCGCCAGAAGCGGCTGAGTCATGCTGACCACATGACCTGGAAAAAACTGTCTGCAGACAAATGTCGGCTCCCTCAGCCAGTAAAACAAGTTGAGCGTCCCAACGCCAGAGCCATTCGTGACTAGACTTAACGGTCAGGGTTCCCTTTTCCTTTACCTTTAAATTTCTATCTGCATGTCAGAACAGGAATGGGTGTGTTTGCCATCTCCCTTGACAAAAGATAACCCCATACAGGGTAGTGTGGCACTCAACACATTCTTGCCGTTTTAAATGGGTAAATATTATTCACATCAGGACAGCACTCTGTCAACAAGTGACTTTTATGACTGAAATAATCAATGAAAAAGCAGCACTCTACCCTGCAGCCGTGTGCACTCTCCAGCATCTACAATAAGATTTCTACACTTGGCACTCAATACAGTTCAATTAATGTTTAATTCATGTTTTCTTCTTGAAGCCAGATGAAAAGACGGAACATTCATCAATAGCAGAGCTGCAGCAAAACAAACATTTTTTGGTTCCCAGTGCTACCATCTTTTTGAGATGCAAGACACTGGGGCTAAGAGGGGGGGAAAGGCAGAATGTCATCAGCCTTTTATATTGCAGAGACAAATTAAGCTCTGCAGATGATAAAATAAAACCTTTTTTAAAAAAATACAGTGAGGAGGAAATTTAAGCTAAGACAGAACTAAAGCTTTGCCAGCATGTATCTTATTTCATTCTTTTCAATAAGAAAAGTCTGAAAAAGCTAACTTGCCAAAAAATTAGCTCTATTTTGCTTCCCCCTTTAGATACACAAACACAGACTTATTACAGAATAGAGAAATTTATTTCCATTCTTCCCCCACATCCTGGTCATCAAAAGCTTGCCTACAGTGAATGCTTGGCTTACTGCAGTTGGGAGACAGAAAATGCCCTCCAGGTTTGCAATTGATGCCTCTCTATGACCCAGCATCAGTCTCACTACAGATGTAAGGCTTTTTTATGTCCATGACAGGCTCTGGGGCTTTTCTTTACACGCATGAAGCCCTATATAAGAGTGGTCACCTCATTTGCATTTATTCTCCATGTCCTTTACCCAAAAGGCTTAAATACATTCTCCCAACCCCTTATTTTCAGTCCGATCAACTATTACACTTGTACAAGCGCTTTAGATAATTCAGTATCCTGTTACTGTCACAGAGAATTTACTTCTGTTCCATTTGAAACAGTTTAATAATTGCAGTGGTTTTCATGTGGTTTTATTGCAGCATGTTTTATTGTGGTAAGCCACGCCAGGACTTGGTGTTGAAGGGCAGGAAAGAACACAAACAAACAAATAAATGCCATCTTCCAGAAAAGAATTTGAGGAAGCAACTGAGGTGGTTTAACAACAAATGAACCTGCCCAACAAATGAACAATCAAATTGTTGTTGACCCTTGTGGAGAATTCTCTCTCTCTCTCTCTCTCTCTCTCTCTCTCTCTCTCTCTCTCTCTCTCTCTGTGTGTGTGTGTGTGTGTGTAATCTTTTAAAATTATACAGATAATTGCAACAAAAACAGCACAGCACCAGCCTTTTCATTAAAAGCAGTCTGTTCCCCAAAGTCTGTTGGAACAATAAAGTCTTCACCTGCCTGCAGAAGGACAAGAAGGAGGGAGCCAGTCTTACCTCACTAGGAAGGAAGTTCCAAAGCCTGGGAACAGCCACCAAGGAGGCTCTCTCCCGCATCCCTACCAAGTGTGCCCAAAAATCTCTGAACTAGGGCAGGTTTTACAACTTTTCTACAGGCGATTTCCCCTGCTCCACTGGGGACAGCAGTGGTCTCTACAGCAGTGGAGTCCCCTTCCCCAGTGGAGAACAACCAAGCCAGGTCACTTCTGCTTTATCCTAGCAGTCTCCAGCAACATGGATCAGGAGTCAGGATCACAGCAAGACAAAACAGCACTGTATGGAAACTAACAGTAACAAGCATCATTTCTTGCAGTAAATAGAAGGAAATATAAACAAAAAAGTAAATGTATCAAATCTACCTATATTTATGCTATTTCATTGGGATCCCACCTTTCTTCCACCAAGGAACACAAAATGGAACGCATATAGTTCCTAATGCATGCAATATTTTAGATAGACTCCAACAAAAAGCTGCAATGCAAAAAAGCTCAGAAATGCATGGTTGGTGGAAAACCACAGTGCGTCTTTGATGGTTCTGCCTTTGAACAGTAGGATGTACTAGACGACCTTCAATATCTCCTAAGTCTATCAATTGTCCTTCCTTATGAGCTTATAAAATAATGTAAGGAACACAGTATATACCGTAGCCATCATGAATAGGAACATTCATTGTGTCCCTGTAAAGTTTATCTAACAATGAAATCTCTTTAGCCAGGGAGTTGTTTCAACCTCTTTGTTCCTATAATATTTCTTCTCATCTTAACCTCATGCCTTGCTCTCTACTTTCTGGCTTCCTTTACTTCCAGTCTCCCTCACAGAGGGAATGTTAATACTGCAGCGGCATCTATAAAGAGCCTAGACTTCAGCCATGACCAGTAGTATCCAGTCTCTACCTCCTGGGCTGCTGGCTGGCTCTCTTCAGCTGGGCTGGAGTCATGGGTCAAGCCCATGGGCCAGAGTAATGAAAATAGGGCTTAAAAGGGGTAAAACTTGTAAAAGAGAAGAGGTCCTAGAGGAAACATTCCCCTTCTCTCATGCACAGAAGGAAAAACCTGAGAAAATGCTTGCCATCTGCAAATAAAATCTGCTACCCAATCAAGGATACTTTTTTTTATAAAAGGACAATCTAAATGTTGCTGATTAAACACTGCATGCCTAGCATTCACGTTTAATCCTGAGCTGCCGTTTGGGGATCTGCTAGGTGAAATATCTCATTTCTCAAGGAAAAGAAGAAGAATTAAGCATTTTACTCATCAATTCAACTAATGTTTAATTCATTACATTGTCTGCTAGAGAGATTAAAAGAATGAACATTCATCATGAGGAGAGCGGCAGAAAGATCCAACTCCATGCACCAGCCCTAATTTACAAGAGGCTCCAGTCCCAGTTTCTTGATACAGGATGTTGTAGAAAGAAGGCTTAAGTAACGAGTACAAACTGCAAAGGAACTGTTGTTGTTGTTTAGTCATTTAGTCGTGTCCAACTCTTCGTGACCCCATGGACCAGAGCACGCCTGGCACTCCTGTCTTCCACTGCCTCCCGCAGTTTGGTCAGACTCTTGTTCGTAGCTTCGAGAACACTATCCAACCATCTCGTCCTCTGTCGTCCCCTTCTCCTACCGTGTTTCTCATATTATAAGACATGTCTTATATTTATTTTTTCCTCAAAAAAACACACTATGGCTTATTTTCAAGGGATGTCTTATTTTTTTCCTTCTCCTCCTGCCGCGGCCGGCATTGCTCCTGCGCCTATCACTATGTCTTATTTTCGGGGTATGTCTTATATTCCTTGAATGCTTAGAAATCCTGCTATGGCTTATTTTATGGGTATGTCTTAAAATATGAGAAACAGGGTAGTGCCCACCATCTTTCCCAACATCAGGGTCTTTTCCAGGGAGTCTTCTCTTCTCACAAGGTGGCCAAAGTATTGGAGCCTCAGCTTCAGGATCTGTCCCTCCATTGAGCACTCAGGGCTGATTTCCTTCAGAATGGATAGGTTTGATCTTCTTGCAGTCCATGGGACTCTCAAGAGAGTCTCCTGGACACAAATGTCACTATTGACAAGTCTTTTAGGCAAAGGGAAATGAATTAACTGTTTAAGATGGACTGTATGTTTAAGATAGCACATATCACCATCATATTGCAAAGAGTACATATTTCATCATTCTGCTAACGGCACCTTTCTATTGCAAAATTTGCATTTTACCACTTACAGATGTGCAACTCTTTGCCCAGTAGTGGCAGTGATGGTGGGGTACCATTTGCCCTTCTTCCGAAAAACCACCCATGACTTTATTTTGGGATGTTAAACTACCCCAAGACACATTTGAATTCAGCTCAAGGTAGAAAAATAGTTGTTAACACTGTCTATGTCGGTTCTATAATTTCTATTGGAAAAATAACATACAGTCTCATATGGTTTTTCTGATCTGGGGAAACAAATTTAAGTGATCTTCTTCTGACACAACACTCGTGGCTTTGGGGGGGACATTCCACCACCCCAACATATGGTGGAAGTCAGTTTGGAGTAGAAAATCACCCCAGTGAAGATATATGTGGCCTTTTTGTTTTGTTTCCCTGCATGAAGGTTAAATGTGTATTTTCTCTCAAAATGCACACTTTGATACAATTAAACTGCTGAAAACTGTATTACAACAGATATTTGAATCTCTGTTGTATCTGCACAGTGCCAGATTTATGTAGAAGCTAAACAAGCTATAGCTTAGGGTTCCACTCTCTTGGGGAGCCCCACAAAAATTTAATGAAAAAAAAACCTGGGTGTACATTTCCAAAATAAAATATAAAAAACAAATAAAATAAAACCTACATGCAGCAACAGTGTTTTGTGTTGTGTAGGATCCTATGATGTAAGTAATGGGCCCCACCGGCTAGCCTGCTCCCTAAAATATCACTGGTTTGCTCATTTTTTTATATATAGGGTGCCTACATTCTGCATGGACTGGTTGCAGGGCAATGTGTAGCATGCAGCTGCAGACTGCAGGGCAGCACAGTTGAATGTAGGTCAAGCTGTTGTACCTGTTGTCTAATATTAAAGACTGCTTGTAGACTGATGATCAGGCATCATAGACTAACAGTATGAGTCTCATGCCTACTGACTGATTTCATGCAATACATAATTTATTTATTTTGATCCCATTATGGCTTTAGATACCTATTAGGTCCATATATTACCATATAGCATATATTCAACAACAACAAAAAAAAAAAACCAGCGACAATTTGTTGTTGACAAAGGACAGCTGGACATATAAAGCTGGACAAAGGACAGCTGGACATATAAAGCTGGACATTACCTTCAGTAGCTTAGGGCCTCATCAAACTGAAATCTGGCCCGGGATCTGCATATTAGTTCAAGAGATTATTCATATATATATATATATCACAACCCATATATATATCGCAATCCACAAAAGGTTGAATTCCTAACGCATCCTTACTGCCACAGGAAACAGATCTACAGTGGGATGGCAGCCTCTTACTACCAGCAAAATTAGATGAGATTACCATGGAGTTAATGAGTAATAGTTTCCCTGTTTGTTTTTAAAAGCTATCTGACAACTTATATAAATAGAACTAAATGACTGTGCAGTCCCAGCTCCCTGAACAAAGCTGGGGAGCTGTCCAGCAGTTTCAACACCTGGAGAACCTTGTACTAAGCAGCAGAGGTACTGTCCAGAAGATCACTAGGCTAGGATCATGTCTGTTCATTTTCCCAGCAGATGTTTTTGGACTCCAGCTCCCATCAGCATGGCCAACTCCTGCCCTCTGCATGGTCAATGCTCAGGATGATGCAAGTTGTAGTCCTGCAACATCTGGAGGGTCACAGTTTTTCCATCCCTGCCACTGCTCAAAGCTTTGACATACAGTACTGATAGACAATCAGTTTATCTATTACACCCAGGTCCTGCTTACCAAACACAATGTGTTCCCTAGAAATTGTTCATTAGATGAGATAATGAGCCCACAATTTCCACTGATTCCTATGGGAGCATCTCTAATCTCCTTGGTTTGTCCAATCTCCCTCCCCCCACCCTACATGGTTTCTTCCTGAAATGGCTGCAACCAACCAGCAAAATAGAGAAAGAAAAAGCTTATTTGTTTGATTGCTCCTGTTCTCTGATTTGTCTGCTCTTTCTCCATCTTCCTCCCTGCATAATTTCTGCCCGAAAATGGCTGCTGCCAGTCAGCAAAGCACAAACAAGTAAGAAAGTGGGCAAACTCTGGCTGTGCAGATATCTGAATCTGTGTTGTGTATAGCAAGGCTTTGGCATAATTCTTTATGTTTGGTTAACTGAATTTTTGCACAATGAGCAGGCAGATAGCAGGGCCTATGTGTACTACAAAATTGAGTATTGTGTCATTTTAAAGCTTTAAATTTGGATGTGATCCACAATAATAATTCAATGTTCTTCCAGTCAGAATACAGTGGAGATCTCCACATCTTCACAGTCTCTGCATTTTAGCATCAATACAACCCATGATGAATATTCAGAACTTCAATTTTATACTAAGTTCATATTCATTATGAGTACACATCTGATTATTTTCCATACTTGCTTTCTCCATTTGAGGAAGAGAGGCATAAAACCACTTTGGGAATAGAGAGAAAGCCAACCTCAGGTTGCTGAAGCAGACTCTTCAGTTCTCTGCACTGAGCCTGGCTGTTGCGTTGGCACTCAGTTTACTGGATCACAGCCCATTCCTGCGATCTTGCAAATGCAAGCTTTTCCATTCACTAATATGAGGAAACGGGTCTGTCTGCATACACAGAATAGAAAAACACATAGGCTATGAACTTTCAGTGAAATGAATGAGACAGGTATTGCTGTTGAGAAAGTGCTGTTCACAGAAAAAAACCCAGAAACCCTATCCTCATCATGTCTACTAAAAACGGATGGACCGGAATGTGCAGTGCAACTCTCTACACATCTACTCAGAAGCAAGAAATGGGACTTAATTCCAAGGCAAGTGTCTACAGGATTGAAACCTTAGTAGCCTATATTTACATCAACTACTTTATTTACTTGAAATATTTTCAGCCATCCTTCTGAAGGTATCTTTAGCTAACCTTCTTACATAGGCATTCCCATTTCCTTTCAAGCCTTCTTCAAGCAAAGGAGACCCACCACTGAGGGATGGGCTTCACCCCATACATTCTCACTTGCCTCTCCATGCATTAATACTGAATGCCTGAAAAGGATACAGTTGTACCTCGGTTTAAGTACACAATTGGTTCCGGAAGTCTGTACTTAACCTGAAGCGTACTTAACCTGAAGCGAACTTTCCCATTGAAAGTAATGGAAAGTGGATTAATCTGTTCCAGATGGTCCGTGGAGTACTTAAACTGAAAGTACTCAAACCAAAGCGAACTTTCCCATTGAAAGTAATGGAAAGTGGATTAATCCGTTCCAGACGGGTCCGCGGAGTACTTAAACTGAAAGTACTCAAACCGAAGCGTACTTAAACCGAGGTATGACTGTATCAGTCTTGGAGAAACATTGCATGTGTATAAAACTTAACATTAGGCATAACTGGTGCTAACCATAGTTAGAAGTGGATCGCCAAACTGTGGTTGCTATGGTAAGCATTAGCATCAGTGTACATTCAATGTAAACCATTGTTAGCTCCAAAACTGAGAATCTGTGATGCAATAGAGAGGAAGAAAAAGACAAACTGTGGAAGTTTATGAGTATCTTCCAATCTCCTAACCATGGTGAGGCAGACAAACAGCATTACATGTGTGTTCCTACCCATTCTAATTCCTTTTCCCTTTATGTTCAAAAAGTATTTTAAGTATGGAAGCACTGATGATAGGACAAAAGATACTGATCTGCACTTGGGGCAAAAATTAGCTATAGTTCATCAAGATGTGCTTCCAGGGTGCTGATGTTATAAGTTGTGAACACAACTATCTAGAATCTTATCAACTGTTCACCTTAGGGAACTACATGTTCATAGATTATGGTTTTGAACAAAGGGAGAAATAATTCAGATATAGTTCAGTGAAACACCTGAGCATCCATCTGCTGATTTCATTTGGCAGAACTGATCTAACAGGTGGGAGGGGGAGGAGATAAGACAGAAAGACTTACAAGGTCAGGGGAATAACAAAGTTCCCCTCAAAAGGAATCAATATAACATTTTCTGTAGGCCCCAAAAAAGAGCAGTTGAACAACTTTATAAATGCTTAATGGTTGTGTGATTCACTGTCTGCACAGGACCAAACAAGCCATCAGCATTACCTCTTATGGAAAGGGAAGGCCACATATCTACACATCTACATGTTGTAATCTATACATAACCATGTGTATGTTCTACTGTGTGCCCATTGTCAGGCTGGGCCATGGAATCAGAACCTTGGTTTATCTCAGGGGCCTGGGGCCTGGCATAAGCCTAGTGGACCCAGGGAAATATTCTCCTTTGTTTCCCCCAAAACCCTTGTCTCAAATGTTGCATGACATGAAACACAGACATCTTGGCTTCAATTGCAATAGAACAGCTAGGGAATAGCAAACTGGCAACTTCAAAGGAAGGGCTTTAAAATGCAGGCCTGGAAGGATTCTTATCTAGTTCTGTTGGCAGAGCACGTTCCCTGGCTAGAGGTGAATTTCTCACGTTTATACCTTGAACAAGGGCTGTTTATCTGTAAGGTGTTAAGATGGTCAGAGCAGCCCAGGAGCCGGGAGGTGAGCCAAAAACATTCGGACCCTTACCATTTCCCCCCAAGACAGCGAGAATGACATTTTCACAACCGACTATCTTTCATTTTGATGTCATTAAAAAAACTGCAAGAGGTATATTTAAGTAGCTAGCCTTTGAATTGTTAATTAGTCATTTTGAGCTCTTTCGCTCTCTGCTCACAACAGCTTTTTGTTGAATTTAAGACTAGGTAGCCTTGGATAGGAATGTCTGTTGCTTCAAGTTGGGAGCTGAGAGAGTGGTCTGTGAGTACACTTAGAATAGCACCTGTTACTTTTTAGCAAAAGATGCTGTCCCTTTCTGGGAGATGAGCATTTGGAGGATCCAGTGAGCAGTGAGGATCCATTCAGGCTCTTGTAACACCATTTAACAAAATCTAGGCAGCGACATTTATAGTATCTAACCTTTTGAGACTGCAATCTTATACACACTTCCCTAGGAGTAAATTTCACTAAACTCAGTGGAACTTATTTCTGGGTTAGACATGTGGAGGATTCTGCTGAAATTCTCACTGACACTGACAGAGGCAGGCTTGTAGTTTAATACAGCATTTACTACATAACAGGTGGGTCCTCTCTGGTAACCACTAGATTATCCCATCTGTTATCACTTCAAATATCTGAAGGCCAAAAAAATTAATGGAATTGAATAGGCAATTAAACGTGCTTTGAAACTGCAGCATAGGCTGCAAACAGATTATTAGCCACCCAACTTATGCTTTATATAGCCACTTAGTAGCAATTTACTCCACATCAAAGAAATGCTTATTACTAGTTGATTCTTTTGATTAGTAACATATTTAGCATTAATCGTCTATTCAACTTACACAGTTTTGCTGAGCACTGTGGATCAGGCATCACCTAACATTCCAGAGTTATTAATGCCTAAGTTATGTAATTATTAGTATTAGTACTTAATACTGCCCTTCACCCTAAGGTCACAGGGTGGGATACAATTTTTTTAAAAATAATTAATATTGAAAAACACAATAACATTAAAACAAAACAACTTAAAATTCTAATCAGTGATTTGCTCCATATTGACAGGTCACCTGGATCTATTCACTCTAGTATAACATACATAGAGATTTTCAAAATATCGAGAGGTCTGGCATACTTTTAAATAATAAATAAAAAATGCTAGCAAATGGGCCATACTTTGAAGCTATAGTATCTAGTGAAGAGCAATGCCAGCCAATTGCTTAGTGAAGAACACACCAATAAAATGCAAAAATCAAAAAAGTTAACTGTAATTTTCATATTAGAAGACTGAAAGCACCAGCACTGATATCTTCTGACTATTTAGAACTATTTTAAAATAATCGCTCTATTTTAGACATTTGAGGTAATAGCAGGGTAAAGGAAAATGTTATCCTTGTTGAGCACAATTGATTCAGTTATTAAAATGTTCTTTGGAAATTATTTTAAAATCACAGGAGGGGCCCATGTGGCTCTTTCCGCTACAGCTTTGTTTGGAAAAGAACATTTTATTCAGCCAAGTATTTGATAAAATTCTTTACAGTTCTATTAATGATTTTAAAATAAATTGTTGTATCGGTTTTATCTTAATTGGTGGGTTGTGTTGTGTTGTGTTTTAGTTATTTCATGGGTGTGAGCCACCTTAAGAGCCTTAATGGGGTTGAAAGATGGGCCTAATTTTGCATAGAATTAATGTTTTAAAATGCCTTTACAGCACAAGCAAAGGAGAGAGTTCCATGTCCCAAGGAGCTTACAGATTAAACTTCAGATTCTAAGGTCTGGTTAAAAAAGGGAAGGGAAGAAATGCAAGGATTATACTTCTGTGATTACATATAGATGTCATAAATAAATAAATGTACAATAGGATTGGATGTGAGCAAATGCAATGGAAATGAGAGCAGGTTTCACAGGTCCATTCTTGGGAATAAGATATGGGAGGCTGTTTTTTATATTTAATTTATTCAATCTAGTTGAAATATGTAGGTAAAGCATGCTTAAGGCAATTAAGATACCTGGGAAATATGTGCTATGGTTTTAGCTTAATTGGCACATTCATAGATATATTTTATTAAATGTCTATCAGATCATCAAGCAATAATTTCTTAAATATATTTTAAAATTAATTTTTTAAAAAAGACATATTAATTTAAATTAAGAAAACTATCAAAGGATTTGAATAATAGCCACCACCATGATTTCCTGATACTCCTATGATTTCTGCAATGTTATCCACACAACCACCTTTCTTTCTAAGCAAAGGAATTTGTTCCTATGGCTTACACTCCTAGTGCACGAGCACATTTAGTTGTCTATAATGATGGTCACTCTGTGAGTACAACCAATGAATGGGCTGATATCCAGCAAATCCTTCAGAATATACGGTATCTGCTTTTTTACTCTCTCTCTCTCTCTATATATATATATACACTATATGGAGAATGCTCCCATTTTCCTTCCAATAATAATAATAATAATAATATATTATTATTATTATTATTATTATTATTATTATTATTATTATTATTATTTGTACCCCGCCCATCTGGCTGGGTTTCCCCAGCCACTCTGGGCAGCTTCCAACAAAGATTAAAATACATTAAAATGTCACACATTTAAAAACTTCCCTAAATATTGTCCCAAAGCAAGTATGAATATGAAAACTTGTATTTCATATATTGTTTTCCCCTATACCAAGTTAATTCCAGTTAAAATCACATGCGAAATAACTCTTAGTCACTTAGAACAATTTGTTCAACTCTAATCTTTTGATGTCATTCCTCATCAGGTGTTACAAGGTGAAATGCAGTGTAAATTAACCTCTTTTGTCCAAGCCCTATTTATTTATCTAGGTCTCATCTTACTGGGTGCATTTGCCACTGACAAAACCCACTAATTGCAAAGTAAACAGAACAGAAAGGCTCCCATCATTGCAGATGTTAAGGGTATTTGCTCTTCTCTTACTGATCAGCTGCTCATTCGCTTAAAAGCAGAAGTGACCGTCACCATACAACTATTCTGAATAGGTTCCTACAAAGACTTAAACAGGTGGCATTTCTGTTGATGCATGCCCTCTCTCCTTAACCAAAGGACTCCGCATATACAAAATTTATTCCAAGCAAAGGAGGCAGGGGAGGAAAACGGTATTCTCTGTTTTGTGTAGATTTGCACACCCTGTCATTCTTTCATATGAACATATGGAACATGCATGCATAAAGGTGTACCCACAACAGCAGACTTTCTTGCAGACTTCTGCAGATGTGCGCTTGGGCTGAAGTCTAGAATCTGTCACATGGCCAAGTCACCATGTGGTTAATGTAAGGAGGCCTGGGCACAGAGCTTCAGGGGACGCCGCTACTATGATTTAGAGGTGGGGTGCCCTATTTTGGTCCACTACTGAGTGAAGATAAGACCCTCCTACTCCCCCCACACATTATAATCTAGGGCCAGGAGAAGACAGGAAAAATCCAATCCCAATTTATTCCATTTATTCAATGCGGAGCACATCCATGCCTTACTATTTGATGAGTTGGTTTGTACACTGTTGCTCCATTTAATCACCTGTTTGTACTAAACCTTGTTTTGGGGACCACCAACATAATGCCCGCAGAGGCACATCTGCCTGCAGAAGTCTTCCCTGGCGCTCACAGGGTCCTCTTCTCCTATTAAAACAAGGCGTCAAAGAAGCGTTCTATCCTAACCAATTAAATAGGTTGTGGTGTATGTGTGTGTGTGTGGGGGGGTGTACCCATGACAGTTTCTCCAAACTGCAAAACTGCTCACGTGTTCAAAAAAGTTGGCAACCCTGTCAAAGCTAGTGTGTGCTTGGTTTGGCACCAAAAGCCATTTTCCTCCCATAGCAAAGAGCAGCTTTGGGGTGTGGCTTGTGTTTCTGCAGTTCCCATCAAGATCATAGTAGAGAGATAATGGTTAGATCCTGCACTTTGATCAGGCTCCACTAGATTTCCTATATAATAATACTAAATGAAATCCTAAAATATGCAAAATGTGTTGATGCATTTAACATATCATGTAGTTTGGTACTTAGAAAGCCTAATATTGGGGTGAATCATTCCCCAAACTTTTATCTGGAACAACAGGGACAGAGGGTGGATTCAAAATGGCAAAAAACACCCCAAAACATTTACTAAACATTTTTATTGCTTCAATGCTGATAGATTTTTATTCTCCTTGCTGCTGCTTCTTCCCAGGGTCGTTTCCCTTTTCCTTTGCAGTCCTGGCCCTGGTCTCCTTTTGTCAACACTGCTATTTAATCCAACTTGCTATGGCAACCCGTGTGATTTTGTTTCCAGGTCCAATACATCCTTAACAAAATTAGGTACATCCAACAAAGTTAACAGGAATAGAAAGCAAAGAAGAAAAAGAGGGGGAGCAAACACAATATAAACATATCTGCAACAAGTGCCAACTGCATAGATAGTAGATAGATAGATAGATAGATAGATAGATAGACAGACGATAGACGATAGATAGATAGATGATAGATAGATAGATAGATAGATAGATAGATAGATAGATAGATAGATAGATAGACAGATAGATAGTCCATTTCTACATTCATGAAAATGAGTAATAGGATGTGCCACAAGATGCTCTGCTGTTTTACTGCAACAGACTAGCATGGTTATTTCTTCCATGTAATCTGTAAATGAATTTTGTATCATTTTTTGGATATAAATCACCAAGAGGCTAGGATAATCAAAAACCTCCCAATAAATTATTTAAGGGTACACTTAAGCCACTATATTCTTCAACAATCTCAACAAGGATTTTTGCAATGATGTTGCACAACCTGCTAGCTTTTCGCCCATTTTAGATCTCCAATGCTGGGTTTTTAGAAAAAGCACATCATTTTTAAATTTAAAAAAAAACCACTTGAAACTTTTGTTTTGAAATCACCACTGTAGAGCTGGTGGTGGAAGGATAGTATCTCGTGTCTAAATATTTCATGGGATGACAGTTGTAGATGAAATGATGGGGCGGGGGCAGAAATTGCCATTTTCCTGATAGTCAGTTGGAGTGCTGAGTACAGCTGGTTGCCCTTGGCGCACAAAACAGACAAGGCTGTAACTCTAAGGGATTCATACCATTAATTGCACCGGGATGACAGCTCCTAAGAATGATATATGAATGCCTGCAGGAATGGTTAGCCCTGGAAAACCAGACCAATATAACTGAATGTATTTAATTGGGATCTCAGCAGCAGTAAAGAGATAAAACATGATATAAACGAACCAACAGTCTGTTCAGTAAAGTGGTGAGCACACAATCTTCCACCTTTGCTACAATAACTTATCAAGCTCAATAATTTATTAAATATTCTGCTGTCTATATAACGCTATATCTGGAAATCTTGTGGAACTGGAAATCTTTCTTCATTTAGTCTGCAGTGTTGCAGCAAGGCAACTGATATACAAAGGGAGGGGAACAACACTGTCGTCTTGCAACAGATATATTAGTTTCCTTAGCTACCTCAAAAGCTGATTATACCGGGCAGCTTTGTCACCCAGGTCCAAGAATCCCTATAGAATTACTGGAACCATTTTGTTAATTTACCTTCAATTTAGGGAGACTGTTTATACACCTATCTTCTTTATTTTTTTCCAAATAATTTTTATTCAATTTTTCCAATTAACAACAAATTTAAAAAAAAACAATCTTTTATATAAAACATCTAATATTTTCCTCTTTCACCTTGCTCTGCCGAGCTGTGACTTCCCCCCTTCCCTTCATGCGGGTTTCTTATTAACTCCATTTTTTGCAGTTCCTTATTGTCTTTTTTTCAATCAATTCGTAGGATTTATTTCAATCCTGCAAGTGTTTTTAAACTTCTACAATTTTTCTCCATATAGTCCACATATTTACTCCAGTCTTTTTGGAACCTTGTCTCTCCTTGGTCTCGGATTTTGCAAGTCAGTCTAGCTAATTCAGCATAGTCCATCATTTTCATCTGCCACTCTTCAATTGTTGGCAGTTCCTGAAGTTTCCATTTTTGGGCTAACAACGTCCTAGCTGCGGTTGTCGCATACATAAACAGTACTTGATCCTCTTTTCTAATCTCTCCTCCCATAATCCCTAACAAAAATGCCTCCGGTTTTTTTGGAAAGGTGTATTTAAACATCTTTTTCAATTCATTATATAACATCTCCCAAAATCTTTTAACTTTGTCGCATGTCCACCACATATGATAAAATTCCCCATCTTTACACCTATCTTCTTTAAACAACATTGGGTTGCTATAGTACATTCATGCAGCTTGGACATGAACAAGCTCTCTCAGGCTGGGACTGGCAGTTACAGGAAAAGTGAAGAACTATGGAGGCCGAGGTAACTTAAACCTTTACATCCCAGTGCTACCATCACATTGTGGAGGCCAGTTACTCGTTTTTTAACCATTTTTCACCATTTTATTAAATCTCCACAAATATTCCAAAACATTTACAGTTATATACCAACCTGCCCCGCCCCTCAAAAAAAAACCCCAGCAAAGGCCATTTAGTCTCTGTGAGCCCATGAATTCACTTGGCAGCTATTGGTCCAGGCATGGTGAAATCAGAGCTCTTGTTCTTCCCCCTCCTGGTTCTCCCCAACAGTTACTGTGGGATCTCCCCCTCTTCCCTTTCCTCCTCTTTGTTTTTCTCCCCCTGCCTGGAAGGGTGGAAAGTTCATGGCCCCAGAATCACTTGACGTCATAAAGTAAATTAACTGTAGAGATTATTGTCCTAATGAAAGCAGACATGGAAGCCAAATCACCTGTCCATATTAATCAGAGATATTGGATACATTACCGTTATCATTATTGCATTATAGCCCACCTTTTCTCTCTCCAAGGAACTCAAGGTGGGACACATAATTTCCCCCTCCTCATTTAAACCTCACAACAACCCTGTGAGGCAGGATAGGCTGAGAGGCAGTGAGCTTTATGACCAAGCGGGAGTTGAACCCTGGCCTCTATCACTATAACCACTGCACCACACTGACTCTCCTTTTCTCAACTAGAATTCCTTTAGAAACAAATTACTTAGCCTAGATATTTCCATGGTTTTTTTTATAAAAAAAAACCTGTCAAAAAGGATACTAGCAAAAATTGTATCCCACATGTTTAAGACAGGAGATGTACATCCGCGCCCCCATGTCTCATACACATTTAAGCAAGGAAGTGTACACACACATCTTACCCCAATCATGCCACAAGAATTTGATCACATTCCAGATTAAGCACTGCAAAACAGAAATCAGAGTCTGAATTCTACTTTAATTTACTCAGATCTCAGATAATGTGCTAAGTGTTTGATATTAAGTTAAAGGTAAATGTAAAGGACCCCTGTATGGTTAAGTACAGTCAAAGGTGACTATGGGGTTGTGGCACTCATCTTGCTTTCAGGCTGAGGGATCCAGTGTTTGTCCATAGAAAGCTTTCTGGATCATGTGGCCACCATGATTAAACTGCTTCTGGCGCAACGGAACACCGTGACGGAAACCAGAGTGCACAGAAATGCCATTTACCTTCCCACCGCAGTGGTACCTATTTATCTACTTGTATTGGCATGCTTTCAAACTGCTAGGTTGGCAGAAGCTGGGAAAGAGCAATGGGAGCTCACCCTGTCACCACTGGCAGAGGAAGAGGAGTGCGGGGGGAGCGCACCGCCTCCGGCAGCACGATCCCAGTGGGGATCACGGCTGCCCCCCCACCCGCGCTGGGCACCACACCCCCGCAGGCGCCACACCATGCTCCTATGGGAGGAGAGTCCCGCCCCATAGGACGTGCGCCTGCCCCGCCCCCGTCTGAGGCTCTGCCACTGCCCGTCGCGTGGATTCAAACCGCCAACCTTCCGACTGGCAAGCCCAAGGAGTTCAGTGGTTTAGACCACAGTGCCACCCGCATCTGTGTTTGATATACATCTGACAATTATTCTAATATCAGCAGCTGTTTTACTGTTCGCAAATTATTTGTCATGGCAAAAAAAAACACCCACAATTTAGTAGCATCCACTGTTCTTCCCAGTGGGGAAAAACAACCACCATGTATCATTCAACCCTATTCCTTGTCCTTTTAGCTACATTACGCTAATTGCATGTGCAATCTTCACTGCCATGTCAGGTCATTTGGAATGGTATCATCCACAGCCATGTGGCAAGGACCAATTTCACAGCTTTACTGAAGGTCCTTTTTTCTGGGTCATCGATGCATGGCAACAAATTCATCAGAAGACAAGAGGGAAGCATTTCATTTTATACAATGTTAAGAAGCAAACAGTATCCTTTTATGTTCAGGGTTAAAGAAAAAAACACATCAGCTATTGAGAATTTCCAAATCAAACAGCCGGTTTTCACAACAGGTCACATGTAAACAGTATCCCACTCCAAACAATAAAATAATGTGTTCTGTTATTAGGTAGATTTTTTTTAAAAAAACACCAACCTTCCCATACAGTATTCTGTTTAGTGATAGAACACTGTGTATCTGCAGTGATCATACCATTTGGCTCCCAGCTGAGTCAAAGCTGTTGCCTTATTGCTTTAACATTTACACCTTGCCCTCCAATACCAATGGCACTCCCAGGGCAACTTACAAAAAATACAGACTCAGAAACCAAGTAAAAGAAAAGAGCACTAGGAATGGTCCTGGGCATGATGTAAGGGAGGTGTGGGGAATCTTTCACCCTTCCAGATGTTGCTGAACTACAGCAAGCACAGCCAATGGGATGAAGGGAATTGTAGTTCAGCAACATCTGCAGGGCCAAAAGGTTCTTCACCTTGAGGCACAACAATTTCATCCAGAATCTGGCAGTTCCTGGGGAATTTGAAAATGGTGAGTTCTTTTAAATCTCCTGATTTTCAACCTTTATTATGAGGACTTGGGAGGGGGGTAAGAACTGGAACATCTTTCCTTAACAAAAAAAAAGCAAGTCTTGGCCTCTGAAGGTAAGTGACAGAATTCACATTTTTGCCTGCTATCAATTTTTGTGAAGTTCTTTCCCAACTTGGCCAACTATGAGGCTGTCCACATAGAACAGGAAGCAGAACTTGATCAGACTCTAAGAGGTGTCCTGGTTCACAACCTCGAGCACAACCTGCTTCTCCCTCAAGTTCATGTGAACAATGTATGAATACAAAGATCTCAACTTCAGCACTGCACATGACATAGATTTGGAAGCAGATCTTGAGAACTGCTTTGGCTGGCGAATTCATGCTATTCCATTTCCTATATTACATTTTGCTACACTGAACATCCATGAGAAGAAGAAAGTAATGTGTGAACTGGCTGTTCTTTGTATACCTGAAAGAGCAAACAAAAACCATTCCACCAATCAAGAATCCCAAGCAAGACCAAATTATTTCCTATAATATTCCTTTCACTGTCATTTTCAATTAGGTTTCACCAGACCACCCTCTTTCAGTTGCTACCCAAGTAAGTGTTCATTTTATTTGTTTCTGCTTGCTAAAGATCCAACCATTATAATGCAAATGTGCCTTCATAGCCACTGGGCAATTCACATTTCTTCTCTCTTTGCGATAAATTATTCTTATTAAATTACAAACAAGAGCCTAAGGCTATGTATTTGATACCCAGAGGCTATTTAAGACTTACAAGTTCCTGGCAACTAGGGGATTTCACAAAAGTCCTCACATATGTTATATTTAAAATAAACAGAAGTGATAACACATTTTATTGCAAAGGCTGCCACCCGTTCTGCAAACTTATTTATTTATTGTAAAGTTTTATGAGGGCACAAAGCCACAGTTTATAGCCTTTATTGCTCTTTTAAATTCTGTGCAGTTTGCAATGCCATTTTATAACCTGAGAAATAATGGTTATATCCTTATGGGTTTTTCCCAATTCTTCTTGACTCATATGCTTTCCAGTGGTGCTGATCTGAGCAAGCATGGACACTACTTACAGCAACGGATGACAATCCATGGCCACCCATGGACAACCTTTGGAGAACCCCCCCTTCCCTTTCTTACTGCACTTCACAAATGGTGTTATGCATATTGTGTTTATATCCCTGTTGCAGCTGCAAAATCTGAAACTGGGGCGCCTTAAAGGTTTTTGCACTGGATGAAAAGCAGATTCCGCTAAACACGGGAGCAGCAATACTTTTAGTTCACAACAATTCTGCAATGCTATCAGGCCTGTGGGTTAATGTCTCAAAATGTGAAGCTTTATGCTTCAATGCAGGGCTGGCTCTAAGGGAAGGCTGGGTGGCGCAGGGAACCAGGGTGCCGTGCCGCCGGGGGGGGGGGGCGCCCACCAGCCTCAGCGAGAAACGGGGCGGGGAGGCGGGCGCCGGAGCGATCTCTGCACCACAGCACCAGGGCACCCGGCATGCTTAAGACGGCCCTGCTTCAACGTACCACCAAAGATCCAAAAAGCATTCACAGGCATTAGACTCTATCACACAAAGCTTAGATATTTAGGAATAATTATAACAAAACAAAAAACAAAAAGCCAAAACCTTAACATACTCTATTCACAAAACTATTCCCCTGTATGGTGGACAATCCTTAAAAACTTGAAAAAAATGGGGCAAACCCTACTTTCCCCTACCAGACTGATTGGCAATGGTAAAAATGATGATCCTATCAAAATTGCAGTTTCTATTCCAATCATTCTCATTCAACCAGGTATGAAGGTGGCATTCATTAACTATTTTCCTGCAAAAGACTAGGATAATGTCAAACTCCTGTACTTCCTCATAACGGATGGGAGACCTGGACATCCCAAACCTGGAGCTATCTTTTATTGCTAACCAAGTAAGATATGTCATCATTTTTTATTTTCGACGATACCTTAAAACAATGGATCCAATTGAAACCAGAACTAATTGAGGGAATTCCAATCTCTGCATACGTCCCCTTTTAAAGTAATTTTTTATAGAACCAACATAAAAATTCAAAGAAGATTCACACAAACCATGCTTCCTTTCCCCATTGACACCTTGCACCTTGCACCCTTCACAACAGACAATTTGATGTGGCTGGATGGAGAGCAAAATATCTATACCCGTTATGTGACTTTTATAATGGAAATACACCACTTCTGGGGTGTTTTCCTTGGTTGTATCACTACACTTGTGAGCCACCCACCATGCTTCCACTCTGATCAGGCTCACATTACACACACACACACACACACACACACACACACACGGCATTTAGGTGGCGACCCAAGGCTTATGTGCAGTCAGAAGAATTGCTTTTGGTTCAGCTTTGCATCTTGAATGTGTACAATTAAAGACAGAAAATGATCCATGCTAAAATGCAAGCTTTGAGGTCTGCTGGTGTGCAGAGAGCAGAATAACTTTTTTTTTTAAAAAAAAGCTCTTTGTCCAACAATAAATATTATTAGACTGAATAAACCCTGCAGGAATTGGTCAGACTAAAGAGAAAATCGCAATTCATTTGCATATGATCAAGAGCACAGGAAAAAAGAATCCTGCTCCCCCTACTATGTCCCAAATAGATTATTCCAAATATGTTAAGCCGCTTTCAAGAAATCTAGGTAACTCTAGAAAGATTATGCAAATAATTATTTCTCTTCCACTACTTTTTGGTGAAGGATTCACACCATTTTTAAAGCTCCGAGCCCCATCCTTCCACTATCTCTACCAGACAGCTGGCAACTGTATCTAAAGGATTATGCATAATATGCATGTGAGCCCATGAAGCAAATACATTTATTCAGAGCTGAAAAGAAGAAATGCTATAGTCCTCCAGGGATAGAGCAGAGATTCTTAAATAAATTTTCATCATTCCTTTCCTCCTATCTTCATGAAGAGGTTAAGTGTCACAAAAAAGCCAATTAAAAATACATATGAAAAATTAAAAATACCTTCTGCTCCTCTTCCTACCCCTCCCCCCGCAACAAAATGTAGGCTAAGCTATAGACTCTCTCATGGCTCCTGTCTATGCACACAATTGTCTCTTGTATAACTGGTAGTTACAGAAGAGGCACATCAAAACAAATTAGCATGCATTGGTTACAGTAAAACTGTTTAAGGCTATAATCCTAGACACACTCGCTTGTGAGTATGCCTCACTAAAGTCACTGGAACTCACTTTTAAGTAGACATGCATAGGATTGCACTATAAAACTGATTTTTGGCATGTTCTTCTTGGATGTTAGTGCTCATGGGCAGGTTTCCAATGGAACATCCATGAGAGAAACCTTTCCAGGGTGTAGTGCTACTGAAATTCAAAATACCCACCCCTACTTCATCAGCCTTAAATAAGAAAAATTTATAGTTTCCAAATTTCAGCATGCCTTCTCCAGACCAACTCTGTGTTTAAGAAACAAACTAAACATTCCTCATTTTCAGCTCCCACTGGCACACTCTTTTGTATCTGAAAAGCATTCATGAAGAATACCAACATCCCAATATATGATGAAATAACGCTGAATAATATTCTAGTTATTCTATTGCAAATGTAATAAAGTGTACAGCAACCATTCCATTAATACATATTTGAGATCATAATCCAATTCAGCATCACAGTTCTTTTCTGAGAGATGTTTCAAAACATTGTCCTGATATTTTCAACTACCTCTGTAGAAGATGGCGGCACCCTTGGTACTTCCTGTGCCTTACTGCCACCTAGAGGTCAGGAGGGGTATTGCACTTTGTGTATTAATGTCCATGATACATTTGCACAGTACAGTGGTACCTCTGGTTACGAACTTAATTCATTCATTCATTTCTTTATATTCTCAATGGAGCTTCCAGGGTGATCAGTGACATAAAAACAGAAAATCAGCACCATGAAACAAGATCATTATGGCTGCCTGCTGGTATTAACAACAAAAGTAAGATTTAAAAGGGTTAATGGTAGGAAGAGTGCCTGAATAAAGAAGCATGTATCCTGCCCCTAAAACTGACAGGCCAAAGCAACTTCCAAAGGAAATGTGTTCTGTAACTTGAGAACCGCTACAAAGGAGGCTCTGTTCCTCATACTAGCCAATTGCATTTCTCATCTGCCCCAGATGAAAGTAGAATCTTGTGTACTTTAATTAATTTTTGTTGGCTTTTCACATTTGGAGAGGTTATTCTGGCCACAAGTGTCACCACACTGGAGAACAAGAATCAGTTGGAATCTGTGCATTGCAACTGGTCTTTTTTGTAGCTAAGGAGTTGAAACAAACTAGCACTAGAAATTCAAAGAGAACTCATTTTTCCACAGTGAATATACCCATGTCTCCAGGGCTAGGATCGCAGTAGGACCCAGGAAAGTCATGGCAAGGACTAAGGCACAAACAGATCAGCAGCTGCAGCTATTGAGATTTAGTCTTTTCCAGGCTATCACTATTGTATGCAAAAAGGAAAAAAGGAAAAAAGAGATGGGTGGAGGAGACTGCAATTGGTACTTAATTGCTGCACAGAATCAGACATCTCCTCTCAAGGAAGTGTGTATGTTGCATACCTATTATTACTACATACACCCCAATCTCTGAGTGGGGGGGGGGGGAGAGACTTCAGGAGTGTCAACACAGACTTCAGGTCTGGTTTCCTCAGAAGGAAGGTCATTGGAGACTGTGGTGCCTTTGCAATAGATGTTTTATTTTACAGGCTGAGCATAAGATGGAAGGGCTCCCAGCATTAACACATTAGATTTCTAGGGGACCCTCAAAGCCAGGCATCCCCAAACTTTGGCCCTCCAGATGTTTTGGACTACAATTCCCATCATCCCTGACCACTGGTCCTGTTATCTAGGGATCATGGGAGTTGTAGGCCAAAACATCTGGAGGGCCGCAGTTTGGGGATGCCTGCTCAAAGCCATAGCTTTGGAGTCAAGCCTTGTGCCTCTCTCCAGTGCAGTTCAAGATTAGACTGGCCACAGGTCTGTTGCCCCCTTAAACTCACCAATGACATCACCTTCAGTCAGGGAAGCATTTGCAGCTAGTAGTTGCTGCAGTAACCAGCCACCTGTACTCTTTACTTATGCAAAGAGATACTTAACAGATCTGGATAGAGTCGTTAACTCAGGCATCCCCAAACTCAGCCCTCCACTGTTTTGGGACTACAACTCCCATCATCCCTAGCTAACAGGACCAGTGGTCAGGGATGATGGGAATTGTATTCCCAAAACAGCTGGAGGGCCGAGTTTGGGGGTGCCTGCATTAATTTAACCAAGAGACTTTTTTTGAATACTTGAGAGTAGTCTCCTTTCCCCCTACAGAATCCCATTTTACAGATTAAAACAAGAGGCTTGGAAGATATACTGGTACTAAGGATGATTTTGTGATTCCTGCATTGCAAGGGGTTGGACCAGATGGCCATTTCGTCCCCTTCCAACTCTACAATTTTATGATCCAGACTAATCCCACACACCTATAAAACCAAACCTCCCCTTTGTCGCTCACCCTTACAGGAAAAATGCAATTATTGGCCCAGTCAGAGTATGCATTGCATTTCTAAGCATTGATAATGGTGTCATGGCAGAACCATAGGAATTTTCACGTCAAAAATGTTGAGGAAAACAATTTTCCCCATCTCTTGCCTACATCACTTTGTGAACTTTTTTTTTAAAGGATTTATGGACATTTTGTTTATGTCCTTAGTGGCTGCTTGATCCCCACTGTGCTACTATAGCTCAGGAGTGTTAATAAAATCGTGTATTTCCAGAAGGTCAAAAACAACAAGGCTACCCAGCGCCTCCCTCACCCACCCACTGCCTAGCCATTTCAGGAACCTTCACTATATATATTTTTTATTTTCTGGCTGTGCACTTCCCCACTGCGCAAAGCCGGCACAGTATGTGTGCCCTGCCCAATTTAAGAGACAGACAGAGAGTCGTAAAGTATGGGCACAGTTTGTCCCCTACAGGAAAGGGGTGGGTTATTACAAAAGAGCTATAAAGAGTATGTTGCTATAAATAAATCTGTCATGTGGATCGCTTGGAAGGGCTCTTGAGAGACGCAGAGGAGAAAGCGCAGAGGAGAACCACAGCGGAAAAGGCACTGGAGTGCCCATTTGTGGAAATGTGAAGGGGAGAAATTAAAAGGAACAGTCGTGCTGACAGAGTGGGACTTTAGGGGAGACATGCAGCAGAATAAGCAGTAGGGACCCCCAAACATGGCAGGGTTGACTTAGCACATTTTGACATCACTGAATTAAAACACATACCATCTAAAAGTTGAAGTGGATAAAACCATTCACCCCAGAGTCTAAAATTCCCCAATGGCACTACTGTTGAGGAGGCAAGTCACAGAGCCAAATGGTCCTACCGTATGCCTCAGGCTTTCATATTCATTCTCCCTCAGCACCATGGAGTTCTCAGACAACAGGTTTTCCAGCAATTCAGTATGAAGCAAAAAAACTGATTTACTCGATGATTGTGCACATCTTTATCGCGTGCGTGCGTGCACACACACACACACACACACACACACACACACACACTACTCCTCTTCAACCATTCACAGACAGTACAATCCTCATAAGTCAGCCCCTACTCATTACAGAACTGTGGGTGCAAGTGTCCATCAGACTTCAGCTTGACACTCACACACACCAACAATGTACTGAATTATTCACTGAATTCTAGCCTCTGCCTTTGGGGGAGGTCATTGGTATTCCATAATTCACTTATATTATAACCATTTCCCCCCAAACCTTTTTTTTTTTTAAAGTCAATAGAGGTCGATAGCACACCTGAGTGACAGACAAGGCCTTTTCTTGCAAGGAAGGAGTTGCAAGGAAATAAGATTCCTTTTGTTTCAAAGTGCTAATTTGACATCTCCTCAGAGAAGGTGCCTTTCAGTCCAAGTAAGAATATTTTGAAGGTTTATACTTTACATTTTAAAAAAATATTGATACGCAGAAACCACTAGACAGAAGCCCCTTTTACAATTCTATACTGCCAAATCCCTTCCTGCGAGAGGTGGAATCTCCACCTTTCTGTCCCCTATTCATCTTCCATACAATGCAATAAAGGTGTTTGCACACAAAGCAGTGACACTAGCAGGTGGGTCACTGTTCCTTCTGGAAGTGGGATGGGCATTGGATCCCCATTGGGCAAGGTACAAACACACTGGCAGCAGCACCAGATGGGCTTCACTAGTGCATTTCCATTGGGCTAGCCTTGCCTCTCCCCTCCAGGAACCAATAGCAGCTCCACTCCACCCAGCGAGCAGCATTATACAACGAGGTATCCTAAATGGGTATCCTAAAATTTCCCACATTATTTGTGGGCAGTGAAATTGGGGTTGGGGGAGGTGGAGGTGGTTGGGTAAAGATTTTTCTGAGACATTTCGACTTCAACATTTCAACTAATGTGGAATGCAGTTCTGTTGTAGGTTCCTGTTGGTGGATCAAGGAAGCAATTGGCCAAGGGAAAGGAGAGCTAGAAGGAGTAGCAGCCAAATTTACCGCTTTCAACAATATAAAACCAATAATATTAAGCAATATTAAAACTGGAGCCACAGCCGCACCCAAAATCCATGGATGGCAAAATTGGGGAGGCCGTTTCCCTAAATATTTTTCCAGGGGAGGATTGAAATTCTACAACAGTTCAAGAAAAGCTTAGATTGGGGTTTTCTTTTAAAGGTTAGATGATTATTTTGGGGGAAATTGCGGTTGAGCTCCTATGTAAAGTTCTGGCTATGGCCCTCAGACTGAAAATAAAAATAAAGTTGCCTTACCCATGATCTATTGCACTAATTTACCATTAAAAATTGTACTCTAACCTAATAAAATGTAAGAACATTGGTTCAAGTGTGGTGCAAGCATGCCCAAAGTACAGATTTTGGTATGAGAAAAAGGCCAAATGAATTTAATCAAGTCCTTCCAAAGTTCTCTGCATGCTACAGTTATAAGCATGCCTACTTTGAAATAAGGTCAATTAAACTCAAAGTTACTTACATCCATGTATTTGTGATTAGGGTGGTGATCACACTGAGAAAATGACAGAATTTGGCTGTTCATTTACAAAACATTTAAACACCCCACCCCGATTTTAAATGATTCTCTCCTGGTTGAAAATGATGAGGAAGGGCTTGGTAATCTACTCTGAGAGCACATCTTGCATAAATAAAACAAAAAGTTCTTCTTTGCTTAAGGGTAACTCTCTGTTGGCACCAAGTAGTCACACTTTCAATTAATGATTCAGCATCCCTAATAGCAAGTAAGTTACACTGTTTAAAGACTTGATCCTGCTATAAGCAGAAGCCCAGCGGCGTATACTAAAAGCTTGGCAGAGAACACGTAATCTTTTCCATTTTCAATTTACTAATGGGGAAAAAACTTGCAACGTAATATCAGAAAGAATTACCCCATTCTGGAAGGTCTGCATACAGTGGGGTGTTCCCAAGTACATTAATTTGTATAGTGGCTCCCCCCCCCCTGCACTGCCTGAGAAACTGACCCAAACACTCAAGTCACCTCTAGCATGATAATCTAATACAGCAAGAAGCAATGTTATCCGGGGCAAGACGTTCAGGTGGTATTCCTTATAAGTTTATCAAGAGATCTTCACAATTGTGGGACTGAGGGTGTGTTGGCCTTGGAAAGTATAAACCCATTGGGGTGTTCTGTCTCCAAAAAATTATTTACAGTCCAATGGCCAGACGTTGTCTGTGTCACAGGGATGCTACCATTCTGTAAGGTGGGAAGAGGACTTACCTCATCACTGGGCTTCCTATTGCATGACCCTGCCATCCATTTTAAGTCTATCACTCACCCTGCTGGGCTTTATATAGACAAGTGCCTTCAGAGAAGGGAAGCTCTGCAGCCATCCAACTCATGCTAAGGACACTATGGTGCGTAAAGCGAGTCTGGCTGCTATCCACCTGGCGCTTCCATCTGAAGCATTCGGTCATCTGAGCAGCTGTGCCTCCTCTAAACTCCTGCCACCCTCTCTCTCTTTGTATTGTAAACTGCCAAGTTCACTTCCCCAAAGCAGAAAATTTGAAAATAATCTTATGGGAAGACCTTGAAAAACAAACAAAAGAATGTGCCTCTCAGTGCTCTAAAAGCAGGTGCCATAAGTTGCTATTTTGATTATGTATTTTGTGGTTTTATATTTTGTAAACCGCCCTGAGACCTCCGGGTATAGGGCAGTATATAAATTCAATAAACAACAACAATAATAATAATCGTCAGGGATGATTGGAGTTATAGTCCAATGGCATCTGAATGGTCACATGTTCCCCATTTAAAGGGGTTATTTTGATTGTGGCACACATTAAAAACATCAGTTCTTTGATTATAGCACACATGTACAATTAAAGCATACATTTTAAAAATTCAGGGTATGCATACGTTCTGTCTGGTACTAGAGAAAGTAAGAAAGCCAAGACCTTATTTTAAGAACAGACAGGTTGTTTGTGATCTGTACCAAGCCTGTTCATTCCCTATGCCTCTTTTATTCTGCTTGATGGATGTATTTGGGTCTATGAGAACCAACTTTGCCCCTTCTATTCCAAGAAAGAAAGAAAACGACATAATTTAGCTACCTGCAGTGACAACTCTGTCATGGACACACATCAAATCTCATAAGGGAATTCAATACATGCTTTTCACATTTGCATATAGAATTCGGTATATCCGGCAAAGCTAAAACAATGAAAGCTAAGCCACATGCCCTGTAGGCCAAATTCAAACAGCAATCCATCAAAACTCAATCACACAAGAAGACATTTACCATAATATCTATTTTTCTTCCTGTTTGTGAACAACATTTTTTCAATAATAAAATCTCCTAACACGTGTACAAAAGGGTGTATCATAATGGCAAATCTGGGTATCTGAATTATTAGTAGCCCAAATGAACTAACCAAATATTGTTATACTGAACCACCCAATCTAATTGAAGCCTTATCCTAAACCATATTATAATATCATATGCCTGTGATTTGGTCTCAGGGTTTCTATCCCTTTAAACAAAATGCATTCACTGAAATGGCATAAACAATTAACAACAGGAAGGTAAATATTGCAAGGGAAAATATTTTGGAGTTTCAGCAAAATATTTAACCAGTATTCATTACTAAACCTAACGTCAAGGCAGACACATATTCTAAATGAGATTTTGAGTTGCACTAATAAATTATCAGCTGTTTTAATTACTTTTGCTCTCCTTCTGTGCAACTAAATTCTAACTGGGAATGTTGTCTTGTTTTTATTATATTTTTTTAAATGATGACGTCAACTCCCAGACTTAAAATCAGCACTTGAAGCATTTTGGATCGTCACCACTCATTTCCATCTCCTTCCATTTCCTTATTCATGTGTACCTTCCCTTGACATTTCTGTATTACTGACATGCCACTGGTGCTTCCGCTCCTCTGGGAATCTTAATGCCTCCAGATTCTTACCTGTATCTACAAAGTTTCAGGGCCCTATCTAGTGCACTGGGCAACAGGCATTTTATCACTTAACTCCATTAGTGGCCAAGCTGTCAAGCAGGTTACATGTGCATTATTTTAATACTTTCTCAAGTGGACATGATTGAACTAAATTGCATTTATTTTGTGCTTAAGAGTGGAAAGATGACCCATCTCTCCCTCTTGATCCAATTCCCTATTTTCTTTTTCTTGGCGAACAGGACCTTCTATTTTATTTTTTTCTTGCACTATCACTAACCATGTCATTCTGAGCCTCAGGGAAGCTAATTGGGATGTTAAATACAGTCTTTCTGACTCCATGTCCTGGGGCGGGTAAGGAAATTCAGGAATGACGTGTTCAATTACAATTAAGCATGACACATGCACACAGCATGACCTTCGCTAGACTCTTGGATATTATTATGAACATCCTAGGCTGAGAAGGGATGGGATGGTTTAAAAGGCAAAACAAAATCAAGTGTGAATTAGATCAGGTGTCACAATACTTTGTTCCCAAGCATTCTACCTCGTAACGACAGCGTTGCCCCAAGCCAAAGGAGACACCAAAATACCGAAGCAGAGCTCATGCCTTATGCCGATGTTAAGCTATTTTAAGAACAAAGGGAATTTTATATATTTATATTAGTTATAAATAATATATAATATCACACACACACACACACACACACACACACAAACACTACTGCAAAATGTGCTTCCTGAAATACCTCTGAAACAGCTCCCCAATGGGTATTGGTCCCTGAGCCAGAAGGTCAACATCAGCCAGGGTGAGTCTTGCCACACAGTAGAGTGAAGCAGGATGTGGAGAAAAAGATAAAGGCAAGAATTGTTGCCTGACTGATGTAGCAAGGCTTTTTAAAGTTTTTGCCTTGGTGAGAGGGGACACGTGCTGCTCTTCAGGCAGCAAAATGCCTGGGGCCATCAATGGTATCCACACATTGAATTATTCCTGGAAGCCAACAGGCAGCCAGTGCAGTTGCCATGACATTAGTTAAACATGTTCACACCTTCACCATGGTAGTCAGTAGAAGGACCACACTAGATGGCATCACTCACAGCTTCCAAGTCACCTTAAGGGGAAACCTCCTCTTGAGGACATTGCAATGGTCAATACTGGAAGTTAAAATGTGTTAGAACATAACTATCTGCAGAACCATCAAGAACATAACTATCTGCAGACCTTTCCTCACAGATGTTGGGGTCAACCACCTGTCCAAAGTTTTCACATCCTTTTCTCACAATAGCATTGATGTCAGTTAATCAAGCCATTTTTACTTGTTCATTTTTTCATGGAGAAGCATATCAAAGCATTCATTCCCATTTCAATAGCAGTTGCTATGTAATTCATTGATCAATACCATAGTATCATAATCCATTTCAAATTACAACTCTTTTAATCAGTTATTTAAATTGCGTTCTTCATTAGCTCTTCTATCAATCCATTTCAATATTAGCCAACTCCATAGCACCTTCTTCCCGCCTGACTTTTCTTCAAACAATTCATCTACTGCAACAACAAAGAAAGGTCCTCCCAGTTCTTTATTATCCAAATCAATCAATATTATTCAAACAATCCTTCCCAGTAGGATTCATCAAATTCGCCCAAACGTTTGTCAAAAAGGAAAGGTCACCTAGTCACACCCTGCCAGGCAGTCTTTGTGTTGGTTTTTCATATTCTCAATTAAGTTATCAAAGTCTTATTCATTCTATGCATTTCTAAAAAGCAGTGTAAAAAACCCCAGCATCACATTATTTCAACTCGTAATTCATAAAAAGTTAACCAAATAATCATTATACCGGGGTGGGGTGGGGGTGTAATTTCTGTTTCTGGCTCAATATCTTGTGTGGATTTTCCAAGCACTTGTAGTAGAACATCTGCCTTGCATGCATAAGGTTCCAAGCTCAAACCTCAGCATCTGCAGGTAGGCTCAGAGCATCCCGTACCTGAAATTCTGGAGAGCCACTACAGATAATACTGAGCTTGATGACCAAGGTAGCTCCCTATGTTCCAGTGGGGGAGGCAGTGGGAATCAATAGGCTAGCTGCACACACATTCCCATTTCTATTGCCTTCCAACTCATGGAAGGCAATAATCTCAACCAAGGAGCTCTTTTGCATCTATGAAGTCTCCCTGCACATTTTAGAACTCTGCATAATTAAGGTTCTAAAATGTTAAGGGAGCATTTTGAAGGATGACAAAAACCAGGGAGGGAGGAAGAAGAGCTAGCACACTCATCTACACTGGCCCCTCAGGTGTTTAGTGTCGCTATTCAGGGCTCCAGTGTTTTCCTATCGGACACAAGGCTATTACGGTATCTGTTGATGCAACTGTTCTTATTCTGGTTAAGCACCTTTCAGAGTCAATCTGCCAAGGAGTAAAAATTAACAAATATGCAGTTTGTAGTTCTTGAGAATCAACATCATGTAGCTGCTGAGCAAAAGTGACACCCTAATAGGTCACAAATGAGAAGAGACAGAATTTTACTGCTAAATCTAACCACAGGGCATTGTGGGAATTCTAAAGGAACCTTCATATTCATGAAGCTTAATTATACTGAAATTGCCAATCTGTAAAGTACAGCTACATTCAAGCACTGATTTCAAGACTAAAACATGAACAAAGAGAATATGGCTCCCAGGAGATGCTCTGCAAGGATGTGTAGAGAGGCACAAAAGCAGGGAGGGGGAGGACCCAAATCCACAGATGCCACGTTTATCCTGGTAAAGTAGGATAGCAGTTGTAGGGGAAAAAAGTCAATTTGGGGAGGAGAAGCATGGTGGGTTCTTTTGGGGGAAGGGGGGGGGGGTTGAACCAGGCCTGTAGGGAATAATTGGTTGGCAATATTATAGGAAGAAATACTTGTAAAACAGCAGCATTGCATAGCACCAGAAATTTGAGGCATGCATTTTAGTGCTAGCAACAAATAATGGGAATGTGCCCTGAGTGCCTTGTAAAATTCTCTTTTTAAGAAACTAATCAAGCATAGATAGTGCACTGTGTTGTTCGTGGAGTTCATTAGCTCTTCTTACAATTCCATACCCTGTTAATGCTAGCTATGAGATATATGCATATAGGGGCAGGAAAATATGCAGGCCTTGGTTCTAGGGATTTTAGGATGGAAATGGAAGCTCCTCTTTTTGCACAGGAATACAGCCATAGCCTGAGACGTAGTAGAAACATGGGTTTCTGGCTCAGTGCATCACCTCATTCATCCTTGAACCTAAGGATATCCCCACCATGGGTAACCAGAAGCTGAAAATTACATGACATGAAGCACTATTGTCATTTGGCATTAGAGTTCCTTGGAGCCACAGGCTATGGCCAAGGCAATGCTGTCAACATGCCTTAAAAACAAGTCTCCTGTTTTCCTTTGCTTTTCCTGCTGTACTAATCAACCTCACCAAACAATTCACACACCTTTCTCTTTGTAAGTGGGAGGAAACTTTGGACAACTCAAAACACAATGTTTGAGACCCCCAATCATGTTGTGCAAGGCTATGCATGACAAGCTGCTCACATACAGGCTTCCTCCCTGCAGACTTTGCACCAATATGCCGGTAACTAGTGAGCAGGACCAGTAGTGTGCCCAACACCAGGTCAGTATCCTGGCTCCCTTTCCTCAACATATCAAGTGGGAAATGTGTAAAAGGCAGCTAAAATCACAGACAAACAGATTCAACAGCAAAGTGGACAAATGAGGTCAAGAGCTGAGAAGGGAAGGGAAGGGAAGGGAACTCCGCAGTCTGAACAGGATTGGCTGGCCTGGTGCCATCCTCCTGACAGCGGCACTGCTACCGTATCACTTACCTAGATAGTGTGGGGATTGGATAAGATCAGGGCTTCCCTACACCTGTGGAAACCCTAGAATGACTCAGTGAGTGTGCCAGTGAACAAAGAGCACAGAAGGGAGAGCATCACAACACTGTGGTTATTTGTTACATGAGTATTTTTCCGCCAATATTTTTTTTCCTGCATCATAATGCACTACTTACAGAACAAATACATATTTGGCCATGGTGTGTGTGTGTGTGTGTGTGTGTGTGTGTGTGTGTGTGTAATATCTGCTGCAATTTAGTTAAATCCTCTCTCCAGTTTAGAATCTCCATGGAAGGTACAGAGGGTGGACCAAAGTGTTTTGTAAAAATGTTTACTTAGGAAGGATGAAGCACACATTTGGGAATTGATCTGAAAATAAGTGAATTGAGTACTCCCTTAGGATCACTCATTCAGTGAAATATATAACCATTAAAAAATGAAAAAGCAGCCATGAGTAGTCAAAATCTCAGTAGGGAAGAAAATGGGATTGTGAAACAGTTTCGAAGTATTTGTTCCTTGCACCTACCCATACAAAGGTCAGTCTTCAGGTTTTCCTAAAAAGGCTGGCTATTTACTTGCCAGGCACTTTAAAATCCTTTGGGAGTGTGAAAGTTTTACGGAAAATTGAAATGCCACTACCAATTGTGTGGATATGTTGTTTCCAAATTTCTTAAACTTGCTTCATACTCCTACCTTCACTTTCCAATGCAATGACTTTTTCTCTCTGAATCAGAGTGAAGATGGAGGCAGATCTTCCAGGTGCATCTTCAACAGCAATACAGTTGGCATCCCATACAAAGCTATTATAATAATGTTAAGCACACGGGCCAGGTAGCCACACCTCATACTACTCTGTGACTGGCTATGAACTATTTTGTCACATCTTCCTCCCTGAAACCCAGCATGGTGTCATTGTCAGTCATACAATACAGCAGATGAGATGCCCCCAATGTCTCCCACTCCAATAACTATAGAATCCAAGAAAAGCATACACCATCATTGTTAATGCCAGATGGCACAAAACCATTAAATTATCAGCTCAGCACTGTTTTCTATACCTAAATTTATATAATAAGAACCTGAAGGTGCTTACAAATATGAGTGACTTAACAGTGCCAGATTGTTGTGAGAAGCATTCTGCATCAAGATGCAGAGGACCAGCACCACCTAAGGTAGGCTTCCTCGAAACTCAGCCCTCCAGATGTTTGAGACTACAATTCCCATAATCCCTGACCACTGGTCCTACTAGCTAGGGATCATGGGAGTTGTAGGCCAAAAAAACATCTGAAGGGCCGAGTTTGATGAAGCCTGACCTAAGGAAAGGTGAAAGGTAAGTTTCAGCTAAATACTCCATCTACCCCTAAAACTAGTCTGCATGAGTGCACAGCCTTCGTAGACTGCTGACAAAAACATAAAGCCCACCACTCAAGGATACTCTGTCATGTGGGCAAATAAGCAGTCCACATCTACCTTTCATGTGCACTTTTCCTGTGACAAAATCTGTCCTCCAGTTTCTCTAAAGTTCTCCCCAGAAGACCTTCTTCTTTGTTGCCTCATTCTCATGGCACATTATAATTTCTTGGGGTGCAGGGTTTTGAACTTGCCTCATCTTTTTCAGGTGGCCGAGTGTGGTATATGTGAGTGTGTGTGTGTTTCTTTCCAGCAAACATTTCTCCAGCACTTGTATGCACAATATGTGGATGTAACATCACACATCTCATCCTGCAGCTGTGAAAGCTCCCTTGTCAATATTTCTACTGGAAACACACACAAAAAGTGGTGCTTCCCCATCTGTTCACTTTCCAAAGTCACCCTGGCTTATATGGCATCATCTTCTTGTTAACTATGCTATTATTTAAGCATTTACTGCAAGGAAGCAGCAAGACTGAACATTTAAAAGGTAATGAAGGTATTCATCAGCGCATGCAAATTCAATTAAAGCCTTTGGAATCGCAAAGGTCCTGGCCCTCTTCTTTTACATGGTTTTCTCTATTGATATTTTGGAGTTATGTCTTTTTAGAAATGGCATATGTTGTGGCTGATTTCAAGCTGCATCTTAATCTTCTAGTTTATGCCTCATCTGAAGCATCAGTGCATGTTAAGTAGCTTAAACTAGAATCTATTGCAGATGATATTGCATTTCTTGTCAGTGTGTTTGTTTGAGGGGGGGGAGGAAGGCCTCTATAGGTTCAATTAAGTGAGCATCTCATGTGTTTTGTATCTGTTAGCTTCATCCTACAGAACATTACTGCAGAATATCTTATTTCCTCTGATTTAAAACTGTTGAAGCTTAGATGATTTGTATGTAGCAGTTTAACTGCACCATTTATTCAGGCTGTTCCTCTTAAATAAAATCAAAGCTATTTTTGCATCCTTAATGGGAGCCTATTTAGTTAAATATACAGGCATTTTTCACCTTGAGCAGGCAGGAGCATAAGATACCCCAGTTTCTGATGAGTGGATGGGTACTTGCCTCAGGGCAATGCTTTAACGAGAAATTCTGAAGCATACAGCCAGGCTGCAAAGTCTGCTGGGCAATGCCTTTGGTTTGGGCTTGCATTTAAGGTCGGTGCCATCAAAGTCTGGATAAATTCCCCTGAATATTTTGCTCTTTCAAAACATACTTCATTATATCAAACCAAGTTATACAAAAAACTAGAGTTAAGTCCATTGATCTCCATGGGTCTACTCTGCGTATGACTAGCATTACATCTCACCTACTGACTTGTTTTGTTTCATCAGGAAAGTTCCCTTGGCATTTTAGTTAAATACGTAAGAATTGCTCACCTTAAGGGGTCAAGTGCATAAGATGCCCCAGCAGAGAAAGTTATAGGACAGAGATAGATTGCAAGGGAGGATATTCAACAGCAATTCCTCCAGAAAAGAAGGAAGACAAGAATAGCAGTTGGCCTGCAAGAGCCCAGCCCTCTCCGTATGCTGGATCTGCAAGCAGAGACTGCTCTCTGATGTAAGAGAGGGCTGAGAACACTCTAAGGGGTTGTGGCCTTGTGGAATGTTCCACACTCTTATTGTCCCTTAGCTGGCCCTTCAGACGTTGTGTTCTTTTGAACAACATGACTTTGAGGGCAAAGAGTTTTTTTATTAGTAGAAGGACAATAGCACGTTCCAAATTGGTCCAGTTATTATTCTGAGAAGCTGCACCAAAGCAGATAAAACATGTTAATTTGGGTCCTTCTTCTTCCAGCTTTAATGACCTTCATTAAATTGTAATCAAATGCACATCGAAAATTATCATTAGCGGGTGAGCAAAAGATGTTTAATGTCATTACATATCCAAAATGTCTCCAAAGAATCACATGGAGCCCTAAAAATTGATTCTGCAAGCCAATGGCCAGGATGTGAGCAGCAGAGCAGGGCTCAATTATCTTCCTTCTCTTTTTGTCAGAGTCCTGCCAAGAAACTCTTTTTTTGGGGGGGGGGGTCATTACACTCGGTCTGTAAAACCCACTTTTTCTTTGTGAGTTTGGCTTAATTAACACAGCTACTTTTACCTTTGCCCATGGTATACATTTGGAAGACTACAGAGAGAGGGCTACTCTGAGGAGTTCAAAGCCCACAGCTTTGTAATTCAGAACCCAACATTCAAACATGTTCCCTGAATCCAAATGCCTTTTCGAAACCTTCTCAGCAATTCTGGGGCCACCTTGTGGAAAACAGATTAGAGAAGCAAACATACAAGTCATTTGCAGCATTATCTGAAAGAAAAATGATGCAAGTCAACTCTGTTTTCTCTGCTGAATCACAGAATCCCTGAACTGGGTAGCCCTGACCTTCCAGAAGTAGCACATCACGATCCATTTGTTTTTAAAAGCCCATAGATAAAAGGGGGAAATAAATTTGAATTCACAGTGAAAGCAGACATCAAGTACTAGGCCATTCCCCAAATGGAATTCAGTCAGATTTTATCCCTAGGTGAAGAGCTAAAAGTGACCTTCTTCTAGTTGTACATGACAATTTTCGACATCTGAAAAATATAGAATGTGCATTTGTTTAGGGGGAGGGGAGAATGCAGCTCTCTCTCTCTTACAGTAGGTGGCCTGTAAGATGTAAACACAGGAACATTAATCTTCTTGGCTGTCTGTAACCAAATTCACAACAAAGCAGAGGCAAAGCTTTAGGTTTTTGCCACAATTTTATGTATGTATCTTCTCTCTCCCCTAAAGCTATTGCTGTTTTACAGAGGATAAATCCTTCACGCATTAAAGAAGAGGGCATAGAAGCTACTGTTTAGGGTACAGCCACATAGTAGCTTGTTGTGAGTGTTTTCAGTTTAACGTTCTGTAGCCTTCAAGTGTGATTTGGTGCAGCAGAGAGCAGGTGCTTATTCACTATGCTGCATGAGTTCTCATGCAGCTGTTTCAAGGTGGGGTGTCAAAAATGTGGGGATTGTGCAAGCCTGTGTACTTCCTTGCAGCAATGACTTACCACGTCAACAGCAAATTCCCTTGGTATTTTTCTTCCTCTAAATTAGCAAACGCACACAAATTCTTCTTCGCGGTCTACTCCACCCCAACAGCAGCAAGGAAAGCTCCTCCTTCACCTCCCATTATATATGCACATTTTATAAGTTACAGGTGCAGGACTGGGTCTAGTGAAGTACCGGGGGCAGGGGCGGGGAAGGGCTGCTCCCACTGCTCCAGAGAAAATATATCAATAGAAGCACTTACGAAACTTCATACAACACTGGCAAGTACAGTGGTACATTGGCTCTCATATGCTTTGGTTCTCAAATATATTTAAACCCGGAAGTAAGTGTTCCTGTTTTCGAACATTTTTCGGAAGCAGAATGTCCAATGCGGCTGTTGGCTATTGTTTCCAGGGCATCTGCACCAATCAGAAGCTGTGCCTTGGTTTTTGAATATTTCGAAAGTCAAACAGACTTCCGGAACGGATTAAGTTTGGCGCTTTTTTTTTGCTATTTATTTTGTGGTTTGGGTTTTGAGGCTTTTTCAGTTAATTTGTTTTTGTGACTGTGTGGAACCCAGTTCAGCTACTGATTGATTGAATGTGTGACTGCTGAAATGGTTGAAAAAAACCCATCCAAACAATGACTATCATCAGTGCAAGTAAGAAAAAAATTAATTTTTATTTTTATCCTCAATAATACTGTCTTATTTATTTTATAGTACAATACATTGATTATTGCTTTCATTTTATGGATCAATGGTATCATTAGATAGTAAAATTCATGTTAAATTGCTGTTTCAGGGGTTGTTTAATCTGGAACAGATTAATCCGTTTTGCATTACTTTCTATAGGAAAACGCGCCTTGGTTTTGGAATGCTTTGGTTTTGAAACGGACTTCTGGAACGGATTGAGTTTCGGAACCAAGGTACCACTGTACTATTTTTTTGCCTCTGAACGAGCTCTAGGGCAAACAACCTGTGGCCCAAGGGTAAATGATTCCAAGTACAGTAGGTGGCAAAAGTTGGGACTGGCAGGGTGGAGGGGAGGCTGAAGAAAGAAAGAGAAGGAAAGTAAGTATTCCACCCAATTTTGGCTCATGGGCCCCACAACATCAGTATGCAGCCCTCGGCACAACTGACCTTGTGGAAATGTGGCCTTTGGCCGGGGGGGGGGAGCCTCCCTACCCCACTATGGAATTTTCTCCCATAAGAGACCAACTTGGGTGGCCTTAACGGTGGATTCATGGAGGAGAGGGCTATCAATAGCTACTAACTCTGATGGCCATGGTCTGCCTTCACAGCTAGAGGCAGCAATGCTTCTGAATTCCAGCTGCAGCAAACCACAGGAGGGGCGATTGCTCTTGTACTGGGTTTCTGTCTGGCAGTTTCCCCACATCTGGTCAGTCACAGTGAGAACAGGATGCTGGACTATATGGGCCATTGGCCTAATCCAGCAGGCTCTTCTTATGTTCTTACCAGTGTTTTTTTTTCCTGGTGGGACGTGGGGGGATGCATACCCCCAAACATTTTGTGAATCTAAGTTTGGCCTCATTGAGGGCCATTGTTTCAATATGAGTAGGAAAATGAGAGTACCCCTAAACATTTTTTAAAGGAAAAAAGCACTGGTTCTTACCATTTGTAAAGTTAACTGGTAGCATCATTTTTTCCTAGCTCCCTTGTAGGTCTTTATATGCTTGTTATTTCTGATTGCCATACACTTTTATTTATATTCATTTATTTATTCAGTTTATTAGCAACCCAACAAAAGCAGTTCTCCCTAAGCTACATTTAAAAAAAATAGATTTTTTTTTAAAGTCACAATTCGAATAAGGAAGCAATTTAAAAAAAAAATAATCGAAAGCATAGATCTAAATAGCATCTATAGGGCTGACATTCCTGTTCTTCATTTTCAGTAAGAAGAGAATGGAGCATGGCTACCTGTGAGGTACAGCTGAGAGAAAGAGAGTCAGACAGAGAAGCTAGGTCAACACAAATACAGAGGTGTAGATTTTTTATTATTATTCAGAAAGGTCAAAGCTCATACTGCAGAAGTGCTCAGTTAGATGCCAGGACAGGAGCTCACCTGAGACATCAACAGCAGAGCAATGGATTTTTTTAACTCTTGTGCAATGAAGCATTAATTGCTTTAGAGTCCGATTCACTGCACAGAATGCACCATTATCTATCGAGGCTCAGGCACAATGAACCCAGCCCTCCTCTATTAATTCATAGCTGTTAAGGCAAAAAATCCAGATACAGGGGGGGAAATCAGCCTCAAGGACAACAATATGTTCTCCCCTGCTCTCTGGCAAGCATTCAGCGACTTGCCTGATGTCAAGACTCTGAATTTTAGGCAGATACACAGGACAAGCTTGACCCCACTAAAATATGGGAGAATGAAGCAAGATCAAAAAGAATCAGAGAAACCTAACAGGGGTTTTTTTCCCCCAAGGAAAATGAAAAAGCAATAGGTGCTATAGCTGTATGTATACCTACGTACTTCATTTCATGCACCCATAATTCTCCCTGGCAGCCACATGATTAATTCAAAGAATTATTGATTTTCCCCCCTTGCTCAATCCTGCTGACCTGCTTTTGTTGACAGGTCTGTATGGATCACACTGCTCTGTCAGCTGAAATCCTGGCATCATGTTGGTCTCTGTGGCCTGCGGTAAACATTTCTACTGGTTCAACATTAATAGCATTTGAGTGCTTGATAAAAACATACACTTCTGCTTCAAAAATAACGGGTATCCTAAAAACATGTATTAGTGGAATTATTGAATGATGAGCAATTGGGATATTATTTACACACACATGTTTGTTATACTCAAATAACCAAGCAGTCTGCTGGGGGAGTCAGCTATATACTAGGGGTGCCATACTGGTAAATGACTGGCCACTGTAAAAGGGCCCATCAATGGCTTCACAAGAAAGCTCCAAATTAAATTTTAAGCACCTGGATTAAATATTACTCTAGCAAATATAATTATTTTTTACAACCATATTTCAGGGGTTTAAACAAAAACATAGCCCTTTGTGAATTATTATTTTACATCACCTCAGGTTCTTTAGCTATATTTTTAGCTATGATCTTGATCTAAAATATTTTTAAAATCTAGATTATTTTCCATGTAAATTATGAATAGAGTTATGGCTTGATTCAAATGCTGAGCACATTTAGAAAGTGAAAAATCAGGTAAATTATTACTGACAAAATTGAAAGCTGCTGTTTGGATTTCTGGTTATATATATAAAATTACAGGTGCCTTCTAGCTTCCAGAATACCCTGTCACATATAAGCATATAAAATGCCTTTGTCAAATATAATTTCAAAGGACCACTTTTCACAATGTCAACAAGAACTGCTGGTTTGTGGTTTTGTGTATAGTAACAAACAAGAGCAAAATCACGGAGAGAAACTCTTCAGGGTTTTGCTTTTTGTTTTGTCTTTTCTGTAAACACTCATGTTTAAGGGGAGGAAGAACCTCAATGAAATATAATTTCAAAACCAATTTGGGTCCCATGCTGCATTTTATATGAATGGGTATAATATTAGAAATTAGTTGACTTTGGGAAGATGATCCAGTCTCTGCAATATTGTGCCCGTGTCAATGGTGTGTCAGTGTCTCTAATAATGTGGTTCTTGTTTTAACTCATTAAACTTTTCAATCAGCTTCATAGGGCAACACCATTTCCAGCTCAATTCAAAATGTCAACCTCTCTTCATATCAAAATAAAACACAGGTTAGTCGTCATTCACAGTGGAGGTTTTCTACTCTGAGCCACTTGAAAATCCTCAGCTAAACCACATGCATAGACAAAAGCTTTATCACATAATGGCTTTTGAGCAGTAAAGCATACTTTCATTAAAATGAATGAGCTCCTACATCAGTTTTATTCTTCACATCAAGTCTGTCAGCACTTTACAGGGAGCTTCCTTGGTCAGATGCACCCTCTGAGGAAAATTAAGAACAGGGAATACTGCTTTTGGTACTCTGCAGCTACACTGCCATGACCAAGCCACTCATTGCCTTGAGTTGGTCAAGACCAGGCATCCCCAAACCATGGCCCTCCAGATGTTTTGGCCTACAATTCCCATGATCCCTAAGCTAACAGGACCAGTGATCAGGGATGATGGGGATTGTAGTCCAAAACATCTGGAGTTTGGGGATGCCTGGTCAAGACCAGAATAAATAGTCCTGAAACAAGTGCAGAAATATGGAAAGCAAAGGTGGTGGGAATCCTGCTGCACCCAGCTGCCCCTCACTCAATGGTGACAAACCAGATTCTACCAGTGCACCACATGAAATAGATCTGGGCCAGGGAAAGATGGGGTGGGTTTCCAAAGCAAACTCCCCCTGATCCAAATGTGCAGATCAGTTCAGGGGCCTGCTTTGGAATCTACACATTACCAGATTCCAAGATAGCTTATGTATTTGCATTATGAGCGGTCCAGGGGCTGCCTCTCTGCATCCTGGTTTGTTTGTTTTAAATTGCAATTCCAGATGCCTGGATGAGATGCTAGCTAGCATGCAGAGCTCCTGATGCCAACGGAATGTGGCAGTGCTCCCTGGGAGAGGCAGAACTTGATAATTCCCCATTGCTTTGAGAGAGATTTGTAGGGATAGAAATATGGCCTTGCTGATCTCTCTGAGAGCAATGGAGAAGCATCAATACCTTTCTCTCTTCTCTCTATATTGTCTCCTAAGAAGCCTCATCTGCAGCTGGGCCCTTCAGTGATGGCTCTGAAACTCCTGCCTGGTTCACCATCTCCTCTCTTTCTGTGGCCCTGGGGAAGACAAGGGAGAGATGGGGAGTCTGAGAACTGGCCAAAAACCCAGGCAGCTGGCATGGGAGCCTCCAGTTCTAGGGCACAGTCTTCAGGGCCACAGCCACTGTGGGGTTCTAGACCCCTGCACCTCCTCTGAGGAGACATCAGGTTTGAAGTCTGGAGGAGACCGATGCCTGACAGAATCTGGCTGCCTCTTCACTCCTGTTCTATACGGTGTCAGAGGACTCAAACTGGGAATTCTGGCAACAAAGCACAAGCACCTTACTCCTTATACTGTTGTGACAGCTCTAAGGCTGAGAGAGCTATTGACTTCGATTTGCTGCAGTGTCAGGTGGATAATGCATGGAGAAAAGTACTGCAGCTCATCAACCCAGGAAGACCAAAGGGAAGCCAAAAGAATCTGGCCAGCCTCATATAAACTGAACATAAGAACCTGCTGAATCAGGCTAATGGCCCATCTAGTTCAGCATCCTGTTCTCACAGAGGCCAACCAGAGGTCAACTATGAGCAGAGTTGTGCAACAGGGGGACACCAATTTGAATAGTACTTGTTACTATTGACATCTGGAGAGGTGGGTGAGGCACCAAGTCTGAGGCATGGGGTGAGAGTCTTATTAGAATAAAGTTATAAACACAAAGAAAAAAGCAGCCGATCCTTGGAGGGGGGCCCCCTGGCCAGCTTAGTCCTCTGAGGCCTGGGGCAAGTGTAACCAGCTGCCCCTTCCTCTGCATGGACCTGGGTGGGCATCATGATGAACCTTTCAACTGATTATGTGAGAAAGTTCCTAAGTACCACTTCCAGCCACAACAACTTCAACAAGTCACTAAATGAGACTTCCATGTTGGCACTGAACTATGAAGACAATTGGATAGTTTGTGTTATTCAATGGTTTTCAACCAGTGTGCTGTGGCACCAGGGGTGCCTTGAAGGATGGTCAGGGCAACACTGGCCTCTGTCCCTCTTTCCTTCCCTCTCTCCTTTAATGCCCTCTCGTGTATCTGCCTCCCAAAGGCTTGCATGGCTGTTTTGTTGCAGCAGCCCTGGCTACAAGCTCCACAGGCAAATGATGCCTCTGGGGCTGGTCAGAGAGGCTGCTGGTTCTGCAGGCAAGGGGTCACCTAACTGGACTCCTGAACCCCACAGGGGTGCCACAGAAAGAATGTGGTTGGTCAAGAACCCAGAAAGGTTGAAAACCTCTGTTGTTATTAGTTGACACTGGGTGTCCAAGTGCCCAAAAATTCCCGATGACCCCATACATAGCAAAGAGAATGGTGGTGTGAGGGGAGGGAAAATAAAATGGTAGTGCAGCTTTGGGAAGTCTGGCGACACCATTTGGGAAAAATCTAAAGTGCTTAACTGGAACCCCCATCTCCTGATACACAAAGAAGCCCTTTCTTTGCTTCCTTCCTATTCTTTTCCTCACTTGACCTCTTCATATTTTCTCCATTCATTTCCATACATCCACCATTTCCCCACTTATTTCCTCTGATCATCCTTTGCAGTCATTTCTCTGCCCCCTCCCCATCTCACCCTAGGGAGTGATAGCCACTTAAAGGAACATGAGTTGTTTGTTAATTATTCATTCTGTAATGAGTGAGGAATCAATGAACACTTTTTTTCCTTTGTCTTTTTTTTTAAAAAAAAGACCACCCCCATCTGTGTATTGCAAGCAGCCTTGTTAAGACAAATAAGAGTGAAATACAGAACCAGCTATCAGTGATTAGTGGCTGAGGGCAGAGAAAACTAGTGCTAAGCAGTAAGCCATCAAGCCTCCTTAGTCAGCAAGAGTGGCTCATACATACCATAATTATAAATCACATTGTTCAAGAGGTTTCCCTGCAGAGTAACAAACTTCATTCTTCTCCTCACCCCCCAGTATTTAAATTTTCATCATCTCCCTGAAATACCGGTACTCACTGCAATAAATGAGTCCTGTCTTTCCTGTCCCCCTCAAAAGCAGATAAGTAGACTGCGCTAGTGTTACCATTTGAAATGTAGAGTTAAACCATAATTTGCATGCTGTGCTTTACTGCTATATTTTAATTTGTGCCAAATTGCAGAGAAGAAAAGAATGAAAGAAACCAAACATATGAGCTCAACATGGACCCAGACCATGAAAAGCCTTATGTCTCTGAAGGTGATGACTAGTGAGTTACTACTGCCTATAGTGTTGTTCTTTTTAATTAACTGCATGTGAGTCCATATTTCTTGCAACCCTAGACCAAAGTCATAGGCTCTGTCATTGTGACATAAGGGCACTGGTTGTGTTGGGGGTTGTTGAAGCTTTATTTGTCTGAACAGAGCGCTCAATATAAATCAGCGGGGTAAAGTTCACATCTGTTTGTATTGCAGTCAACTAAAGGAGTATCAAGCACCTGCCAAGAATATCTCAGTACTACTTTGTACTTTCACTTCCCACAAAATACCGAAAATATCATATTACTGCAACCTATTTGTATTGTTCTTTCATTTCAGTAATCTGCTTCTATTTTCATTGCAGAATTCTACTTTTGTGTCCTGTAATTTGGTTCACAACCTTCCAAAATAGTTTTGCTTAATATGTCATCCAAACCCAGGCTTTCTGCTCTCCTGGACAAACTATGAGTTATAAACCATGGGCCAAATCTGAGCTATATCTTATGGCTGTTAGCCCATTTGGGGCAGAAGAGGGACTGAAGACATGGATATAGCCTGGCATAAAACCCACAATGGCTAGCTCTTTGGAGAAAGCCCAACCAGTAGCGGTTTGAGATGCAACCAAGCCATGGATAGCATGCCAAGCCAAGCCATGCATCAAAACAGCCAAGTAGGAAGGGACTGAGACATTGTAATTGTTAGGGCACTCCCCACTGGGCTACAGCCATGAAGTTTGGTAGCCACATAGTCCAGGACACCCCAAATACAAAAAATAAATAAATCTGGAAACATGGCATGTGTTCTACTTTCTCTCAAAATGATCATGGTATTTCCAAACCACCCAAAACAAAAAGTTGGAATTTGGCACATAATTCAAGGGGCACTGAGAACTAAGTAAGTCTGAAAATGGAATCTCTTTGTAACTATTAAAAAGCAGGGCATGGAGTTTACCTCTGAAGGTGGCATTCTACAACACAGATCAAGCAAAGCTATTATGAGACAGATAGAACATCAGGGTTCAACATACATCTATGCTTGTCAAATGCAAGCTTCATTTACTAGAGCACATATTCAATTTAATTTCTGCCCTTACACATACAGGAGGTTCACTTACAGGGGACTATAATTCCTACTACAGCATTCAACTTTTTTTATTTTTACTATAATTCCTACTACAGCATTCAACTTTTTTTTTTACTGTCTTCATACTACAGTAGTCAGTATCTGTGTGTCCACATACATAATAATGGCAGCTCCACCTCTTGTGTGTATAAAAACGTGTTGTTAACAACTTACACATAATGTAACTTCTGTCAATTCCCCATTCTTCCCCCAGTACCACTTCCCATCCTGTGCCAGAGGGTTCTTTGTAGGGCACAAAGAACTGCAAGGGGAATGGGAAATCAGCAAAAGTTTTGGTCCCCTTTTTCTAACAGTGGGAGTGTCTCTGAATGGAACTCTGCTTAAAGGATGGTCCCACTGGTGCAAGAAAAGTCTAAATCCAAGCATTTGGATTTAAAAGTATTCTAAATATCTCTATTATAATAGCATGGACATAAATCACTTAGGGTTTTTTTTAAAAAAAACATTTGTAGGAAACTACATGTTCTTAATGTAGACTTTTTATATACTGTACTGAAGTCAACACATTTTTAAAAAGCTAATGAAAGTAAGTTTTATTATGAATATAGCATACTTTTCAGCTATCAGTCTACATTTTTCACCTGACAAAGCAAAGAAACTCATTTTACAATATGCCAATAATACAAATAAATACATATATCTTACACAGCAGACATTATTTGAAACATGTAATTAATTAAAGAACATTTGAATAGCATGCTTGTGAAAAACTCTAAATATTACTTATTATAGTCAGTATGCAATACCGAGTATAGAAACTAGTTGCAGGCTTTATTGGGGCTAAAACAAGTATAAGTAACCAAACTTCAGCAATCACAACCCAGTAAATATTATTATAGCGATATGCCAAACCTATTTAAAATTAAGCCCAGGGGAAGAGGACTGTTGCATCTCACCCTCTACCATGAAACACCATCTGATGTGTTGATAAATTCATCCTCATCCATTGACAAGGTGATATATAACCTGCTGTCACACACATGCACATTTATAATTAAGTTGTTTAACATTTGCATGCTAAAGTGGCTTCTAAGCAGTTTACAACTATAAAATCAATTATAAAAATCATATATAACTAAAAAAAACACAATGACCATTCCATTGGGACACTAAAACAACCTTCATTAAAATATATGATAAAAAAAGCATGGCAATTAAAACAGCTAAAAACAATGAATACATTAAGAACAGAAGTTCAGTTTAGGGGAACACTTGCCTTAAAAGGAATGTTTTCAGGATCCAGAATTATGCCAATACTAAGGGGCCTTTCCTATTTCAGTAGGGAAGGCATTCCAAAATACTGGTGCCAGCTACCTTCAACTCAAAGGAAACATCAAACATAGCAGAAAAAGTAGATGCTGAAGGTGGTATGAGACCATGAAGTAAAGGCCTACCTGAGACGAGTGAGACTGTGTCTTTCTCCCATGAGACAACAGTGATGTATGCCTCCACAGAGGAGGGGATAATGCACTTGAAGACCGCTACATTGCCTCTCATGGCTTTCTGGTCCTCCACGCGGACTGTATATGGTTCCCGTAAAACTAAAACACAGCAAAATAAGGAGACGTCAGGTAGTGAAAGAAAGCAGAAAAAACGCATTCTCCTGCAGAAATGCAGGCAAAACATATCGAGGCCTACGAGTCCTTTAGCTTTCAGGAGCCCTCTGGCCAAATTTGCCCAAATCAAAAAGCTACAACAGAATCAAATTCTGCTATAGTTCTCTTGAAATGGACCTTGAAAAATTGTATTCACTCAGGATGAAGAACATTTGACAGATGAGTTAAAATGCATTCTAGGGAAATGGAAACAGTGCTGTTTTTTCTTCCATTGTTTACTCATTTCTTACTATCTGGCAGTTTTGTCCAGAAGCTTGAGAAATGTTGGGCCCCACCATCCAATGACTTTAGTTCTTTCTACTAATGTTGTAGCATTGTATGTTAATTTATCAGTTGTTTACTCCAGCCTAACGAAACTTGTGAACAACAGTTCTGATAGTCTGATAACTGTTTCATAGATGAAGCTATTTGGTGCCGGAACAGGGGAAAGCAGAGGACGCCATATATTATTTGTTATTGTTGGCATCCAACTGTAGAGAGAAACAATGGTGTGTGCCTCCAGGGCCAAAGTCAAACGACTGGAGAATCACAGTGGCTGCAGAGATTGGTAACTCGTAACTGCTGCCCCGCGTGTTGTTTCTGCTGTGTTAGCAGCACTAAAGTGACCTCTCTGGAGTACAAGCCTGGGCAGTGTGTATGGAGGTTCTGGGCTGCCCAGACAACAAGACCCACCCACCCCTGGCCTTGCTGATGTGGTCCAAAGGAAAACAGAGCAATACATTTGGCACCAGCTTGGCTGCAGGAGTTGCCATCCAACCATCTTTGGGACTCCACTTCAGATTTGTGTAGAGCGTACTCCTTAGTCTTTTCATCTCCCAAAGATGTCCCACAAGGAAGGAGGATGTTTCATTAAAGCCCTGAGGACTATATTGAGACTCTGCTGAGATTCAGAAAAGGACAGAGAGACCATTTGAAGGACTCTTTTGATGTGAGGATGTGACCCCAAAGAACTGCTGCCTGACTCATGCTGGAGAGGGATAATAACTGATGTCAAAGTGTAAAAAGTAATGGTAAAGGGACCCCTGACAGTTAGGTCCAGTCACAGGCGGCTGTGGGGTTGCAGTGCTCATCTTGCTTTACTGGCCGAGGGAGCCGGCATACAACTTCCGGGTCATGTGGCCAGCATGACTAAGCTGCTTCTGGCGAACCAGAGCAGCACACGGAAATGCCGTTTACCTTCCCGCCGGAGCAGTACCTATTTATATACTTGCACTGCGTGCTTTGAAACTGCTAGGTTGGCAGGAGCAGGGACCAAGCAACGGGAGCTCACCCCGTCGTGGGGATTCAAACCGCCGACCTTCCGATCGGCAAGCCCCAGGCTCTGTTTAACCCACAGCGCCACCCATGTTGAAGTGTATTGGCTAGCAAAAGATCCACTTGTATGAAGTCTGAGACTTCTGAGCAACCCACAGTAGGCAGCTTTGACTGCTTCTGACACCAGGAAGAAAATGCCTTCCATGTCTTTCTTTATAGTAAAAAGGTAAAAGGTAAAGGACCCCTGGAGAGTTAAGTCTAGTCAAAGGTGACTATGGGGTGCAGCACTCATCTCACCTCAGGCTGAGGGAGTAGGCATTCGTCCACAGACAGCTTTCCGGGACATGTGGCCAGCATGACTAAACCACTTCTGGTGCAACAGAACACCGTGATGGAAGCCAGAGCACACAGAAACGCCTTTTACTTTTCTGGCACAGTGGTACCTATTTATCTGCTTTAACTGGTATGCTTTCGAGCTGCTAGATTGACAGAAGCTGGAACAGAGCAACGGGATCTCACCCCGTTGTGAGGATTCAAACCGCTGACCTTCTGATCGGCAAGCCCAAGAGGCTCAGTGGTTTAGACCACAGCACCACCCGTGTACCAGCCTTTTATAGTAGAACAATGCCAAGAAACCAAAAGTATATCAACAACTTTATTGGAAGAACCATGGAGGGTTAAGATATTCTACTCAGTCTGGAATAACATATGGGACCCTGACTAAGTAGACCTGGAAAGACTCGCTAGATCTCGCCTGTTGATTAGGTCCTGTCACAGGCTATGCCATGAGGTTCAAGTTCCCCATAACAGAGAGTGTTGGTAAATGAAACAACAGAGAAGAACGCTTTGAAAAATGGCCCACCCTGCATTTATAAAGGAAATCTATGGCAGTTAAATGCGTATGAGTTTGTAACACAGATGTCCCCAAAGATTTGTTTTAGTGAGTGGAAACAGATGAAGCGAAAGAGAAAGCTGTTAACAAAGATGAAAATGTGATTATTATTTTTGTGGGAAATCATCCTTGGCTCTAACATAAGCATATTACTGGCACAATGGGACTTTGTGAATTCTTTCACAACACATAAAATCTACTTGATTTATATTTAATTTCATACTCTATATTAAATCGAATTTTCTATAGTAGCAATTTAGCAACATGCAGAATTTAACATCAAGTGGATTCAGTTGCACTTGTTTTCATGGATGACGATATATCTGAAAATAAAGCAACAAATGACTTAACATTCCGTCTTTTAACACACAACAGGCCATTTGCTTTTTTAAACAAACAAACAATTGTGTCAAGGGTCCAGCCTAGCCTATTAATTTTCCATCTACATAGTTTGATTAGGGGAATGCTTTGAGAAAACCTATCCTACCAGTTACAGGGACCCAGGTGGCGCTGTGGTTAAACCACTGAGCCTAGGGCTTGCTGATCAGAAGGTCGGCGGTTCGAATCCCTGTAGGAACCGCTACAGCGGGAAGGTAAACAGTGTTTCCATGTGCTGCTCTGGTTTGCCAGAAGCGGCCTTGTCATGCTGGCCACATGACCTGGAAGCTATACGCCGGCTCCCTCAGCCAATAATGCGAGATGAGCGTGCAACCCCAGAGTCGGTCACGACTGGACCTAATGGTCAGGGGTCCCTTTACCTTTACCTTTACCTTTATCCTACCAGTATTCTGAAATATCACAGTATCTGGAGGGTTGCAACTAGGGATGGGTCAGATGCAAAAGAAGGCAGGGTTCCTGAACCTTGAATAATTATGTTGCAAAATGCATTTCAGCTGTGCAGCTTGTCACACAACTACTAAAGGTGCAAGGCCTTGTTCTCCTTTGCATCTTCCACCCTAGTTGTGTAGATGTTCTCCTATTTTGATTCATGTAAACATGACACCTCTCATGTTTCTGCCTGGCCAGTAAGACACAGCACCACTGGACATGATCCCAGCCACTTTTCTATGCTACAACTCCATCTAGCACACTAACCAGAGCAATATTTGACTGTACTCACCGGCCTTAATGTGAACATCCTGACTTCTGATTTTCCCTGAAGGATTTTCAGCTGTGCAATAGTAAGTGTTATCATGGATTAAGTTATTAAAGCTTGAAGGAGGGAAAGGGAAAATTTGGAGAGTGCCATTAGGGTGGACGTGGCGGATCCCTGGAACATCGTAGATCTCCTCGCCCGTTGCTAGGTACCATCTGAGCGTCACAGGAGGGATCCCTGCTGCAGGACAGGGCACCAGAGTCCCTGTGGTGCTAGCAAACACTACCTCTTGCAAAGATGCATTGACAAAATATAAGCTGGTATGTAGATCTTCACCAAAAACTGCAAGACAGAAACAGAAATGTACACAGTTAGCAATGGGTATGGGTATTAAAGTCAGCTTTCCTCGTCTCTGTTCACTAAGGATGACACAGTACTGTTAATTGCGATTTTGCAGTAGCTGGACATTGTTTTATATTACAAGGCATTATCTTTTGGTTTGCAAACTGCAATGAAACAAAGGTTGCCAGAGAAACTGGATTCACGTGGAAGATGGCAATTTCCTTGCTCAGGTGTCATGGCAGAAAACTGTAACCAATTTAATTAACTAAGAAGTCATGGACTTCAGATCAGAGGGCAGAGAATATACTAACAAGCAAGAATAGTGTTACTGTTTTGGATAAAGCAAATGAAATTACTTCCAAACATTGTCAGCATGTCAGACTTCCTATGCAACTGTAATAATATCCTTGCAGCTTTTCCTCTCAGGTTCTCTTTTATGGGGAAACAAAACAGCTTCTCTCTCATGCCTAACTCAGGAGGGACAACCGCTCCCAAAAAGTCCATCTATGTTTCTACTTAGTCCCTCTTTGCCCTCTTCCTTCGCCACATTCATGCTGCCACATCTGCTACCCTTCCATCATCAAGATGTTCATCTTTCTTGCCCCCAACCCAGGTCTAACCGTTAGATATTATGACCCAAACTGCAAGAACAGGGAGATTGGAAATTGACATCATTTTTATTTTTAAAAAGCTGGAGAAAGAAGACTCTCAAAGTACCCCTGGGCAAAACTGTGAGACACTGATACAAAGTGATAGCTGGCAGTCCAGGTTCTCATAGCTAATGGCTGCAAAAAGCAGCACATGCTGATTCAAAGTAACCCTGCAGGGCTGCATCAGCTGCAATAGAAACTTCACTTTGTTAGTCAAAGAAAACAGATGTGACTTGAATACACAAGAGGCAGAAGATTTGAATACAAACTAATGCAGGGCCATGTGCTGTGCTGAATACCAACAGCAGTCCAGATATTAATAGGACGTTTCCTGGCTTGGCATAAAACAATTTTGTCAAAAACATGAACCAAGGACTAAGCAGGGTTGCTTTCTAAGAGCCAAAGAAATATGTTTCGTAAGTGGGTTACCTCAAAATGCAAGGAATTAAATTAATAGTTAATTGGATGCTGGCTACAAAATAATGCCACTTACGCCAGCCGCTGGTGGCATTCCACCCCTCCCCTCTGGCCCTGCTTTTGTGCATTTAACAGCAGCCTGACACACAGAAATTAAACAAGTGGAGATAAATGATTAGAAAAGCTTCTGCTTTTACATTTCTCTGAGAGACCACTGTTAAAAAGCACAGGAGCAAAGCTAGAGAAAAAGTGGCAACCCTAACAAGCAACCACGTTCTTCAGAGATAAATATGTGTGGTTGCATTTCTCTGTGGAGGGAAAAAAGGAGCAACTGACAGCTAATGTTAGTGGCTTTTCGTGGCAAATGAAGTGCATTTCTGTGGGATATCATTAAAAAGTCATTGTGGCATGTACAATAAACACGTCAACAAGTTTCTAAAAATATTAGATTTTTTAAAGTCATCATATCACATGTGAAACCACTCCTAGGGTGTTCAACTGGATGTTTTTTAATGCAACTACACACAAAAAAGACAAAATATAATCTGCAATCTTTGTATCCAGTGTTCAAGGCTATTGATTTCCATCTTAGACTCATTTAATAGGTAAAAGAATCCCCATTAACTATTCATAATTAATCAACATTCTAATTTAAAATTGCCTTTATCTCTTACATATTAGAGGCAAAATATCATCTGGGCACACACTTATCAGAGGATAGACTCTAATGCAGAATTATAGCAACTAAAGAGCAAAGAAAAATATCTTAGCATTTTTGCCTTTGATGAATCCAAACTGCCTTCAAATATTTATTTAGACATAAAGAGACACAAATCAAAGGCAAGTTCAGTGTAAGCAGGGCATAAAAGCTTTTTTTAAAAAAAAAATAGTATGAATAAAATTGAAGTAGAGAACATGGATGATTGAATTAAGCAACTCAAAGTGCAATTCTGCACAAGGAAACTCAGAAATAAGTCTATATCATTCTCCTAGATAGGTGTGCAGAGGACTCCAGTCTCAACCTCCTTTTTACTAAGTGAGAATACAGAAACATTCCACAAAGAGGAATTTTGTATTCTCAGATCACCCACTGGTTTCTCAGCTACTATACAATTCTCTATTGCATCTATTTTTATGGGTCATTGTTGTATTTCATTTCACCATACGTTTTGATACATTATTGTCACTATTTATAACATTGCTATTTCCATCAAGAACAGCAATATTTCTTATATTGTTTATGAGTCCTACTGGCAATGTGTAATTTGTGTGGTGGGTATATCTGTGTACACTTTATTGTCAACCTCCTTAGGCTTTCATGAGAGAAAAGACAGCGTACATGATTGAGACTATCATTATTATTGAACAATAAATATTCTTTCAAAAACAGAAATTAAACGACACAATTTCAAAGAGAACAGCAGTAATAAACTCTACAACCAGTCCATACAAACAATTAAAAGGCAACTAACAGTGCCATTCTACACAAGTATACTCAGAAGTAAGCACCACAAAGTTCAATGGAACCTACTCCCAGGTGAGAATGTATAGAATTTAAATTTTTAAATTTATGGAAAGTTCTTGGTAAAAAATTCTAGGATAAGGGGAGAAATATAAGATAGAAGGAAGGGGAAATAATTTTTGATTTGGATAAATTTATTAATTATTGGTGGAGAGTAGATGATATTTTTAGAACAGAATATTCAAGGGCTAATGATAAAACGTGTTAGATTAATTTAAGACATAAGATGAAAACTGCTTAATTGGAATTTTAAAATGGACCCAGTGAGGGGGGAATTGAGGAAGTCAACAATGTTAAGTAAATAATATAAAGATTTGAGATGTTTTTCTTTTTTATGTTTATTCCCTTGTTTTGAGTTTTTGTTTTTTGTGATTTTGTATTTGGAAAATGAATAAAAATTATTTGAAAAAGAAGAGAATGTATAGAATTACAGTCTTAAAAGATGTGAATCTAATATATATATAGACATTAAAAGCATGAGTCTACAGGGTGGTCTGTTTTGCCAGGAGTCAACAGGAGAATAAAGAACGTGCCAAGAGTCCATATTAAGGAGGCCCTTTGCCAGGGAACACTCCTTCCCCCACCAAACTTCAAAGCTTGAGGGAACCAGAAGAGCCTGGTATGGAGGTTTCCATGGAAGAAGGCCACCCACATATAATGGGGCAGGGGACACAGAACAGGTGTGAGCCCTCCAGTTGTTGCTGAACTCCAATTCTCATCTGTCCCAACAAGCTTGGCCAATGGTTCAGCAACATCAGGAGTGCCAAAGATTCCCCACAGCTGATAAAAAGAGGAGGCTGCTACAGTTGACAATATTAACTCTTCAACGTTTCCTCAAACTTGCATGTGGAAATCTTTAAACTGAAGATATTAGACTGATGATTCAGACAGAAACTATGACAATAAAATGTGCTGCTTCCTTTTAGAGAAACTGTAGGCGCCTCACGGTGTTGGTATCAATGTGCCTATTTCTCACTGGGTGCCACTGTGTAGCTCTCATTAATGTTAATGGTATTTGCATGCATGTCAGGAAAAGAGAATTAACCACATAATGAACATTAATAAGCACTCATTTTCAGGTGACATTCATCACTACGAACAATTTTGGAGGCCAAAATACATCAGTGTGATTGCGGCATACAGCGGGCAGAGCAGATTTTAAAAGCTTATCAGACTCATTAAGGGCAGCCAAAGAGACTCACAGGTTTCCACAGGAGAAAGGAAAAATATTATTAGAACATTATAAAACACTAAAGGCTAATAGTTTCTGAGACATTTGGCTCGGGCCAAATTCAAATATAGGCAACCAGGACGTATCAGTATCCCCCATAAACAACACTAGCAAGAATTTAAAAAGCAAGGCAGCAGAGAATCCGCTTCTACCAGGCAAGCTAGGATTCTGGCACTTTCTTGTTACCCACTATTGTTAACTATCATTGAACAGAAGAAGTAGGTAAGTAGGTTTGTTGCTTGCATTTAAAACCTACATTTCCTCCAAGGACTCGTTCCTCTCATTTCGCCAGTCTTAAGTTCATTTCTCTTCATATCCACATTGGTTTGAAATATTTTAGGGGAAAGTGAATCAGTGTCTCCCATACCCGTAGTCTCATGATCCCCACCCCATTTTATACCCCCAACAGTGTGATGTGGGTTAAGCTGAGACCTAGTGATTAGCCCGGGACTCCCCAGACAGCTTCATGGCTGAGTGAATACTCAAACTTGGATCTCTCCTGTCCTAGTCATACTTCTTTAAACTAATTTTTATTGATTTGTCATAAGATATGTACAAACATGTCATGAACCACTACACCATACATTATGAACCTGCAAGTTCAATAGGACTTTCCCCTCCATACATGATTTTGTTCCCTGTCTCAGCAATTTTTCAGGTAGTGCATGAACAGGACCCAAAACTTTAACTACAGGCAACTCCCATTTGTGCAGGGGTTGCATTCCTAGCCCCCACCCAGGTCAGCAGACCATGCAAAGTCCACCTCAACCCAGTACGCCCCCACTCTGCCCCATTTTCAGGTCACTTTCGTTCCAGGGTGATGGACTTGTGCACAGTTGTGCACCAATGGTGGCTTCATTACTTTAAGAAAGTTGATTGTGTAGCTAGGTGCAACATGATCCTGTCCCTCTCTCAACAAGAAAAGGGGAAACAGATCCCTTATTTCAAAAGTAGCTGTTGCAGCCCCTTTAAAAGAAGACATTCTACAACACAATGCTATTGTAATATATTCCCCTCTTGGGTTCTTTTCAAGTCCCCCCCCCCTCGCAAAATGCCACCTTTTACTGTGAAAAATAATCTCAATGACAATTCTGCTTAACCCTACATAAAAAAGGGCTGTAGTATTTCTAAGTACATAAGAGCATGTTGTGTCAGAGTCAGACCACTGATCCATCTAACTCAATACTGCATACATGGACTTGCAGCAGGTTTCTGGGGATTCAGACAGGAGTCGTCCCGAGCTTGACCTGGACAGGGACAGAACCTGGAATCTTCTGCATGCAAAGCACCCATAGCCCAACCTCATGGTTGCAATCATTATTCTCAGTAGGAACAGCTGTAACTAATTTGTTGTTGTTTATAATAAAGGAGGATACATTTATGAAAGACATGGATAAACCATAACATGTGTCTCTCCAATCTTTTCCTGCAACATCCAACTAAAACTCAAATTATTCATTGTCAAAAACAGTCTCAGTCATTGGGACGTTAAAAGCACCGAGCCATGGATTTAATGGGAGTGAAATGTTCTCATCTGAGGTCAGAGCTGGTCATAATAAATCAGTTCATTTATCTGCTGCAGTATTGAGCATAACCATAACACAGTTCAAAATGGGAGCTAACATGTAACTATGAATGAGAGTTGCATAATTTTAAAGAGGAAACACCATGGAACAGATGGCAGAAGATATAAACGAGAGAGGGGGGAAATGGCAGGCCTGAAAGTAATTGCAAATCTGCTATGATTACTTGAGCAGTGTTGCTATACAAGGACATCTGCGTCAGGGCTTCTGTAAAAAGGAAGGGCATGCTAGCTTCTATTTCACCCGTCCCTTTAACAGTTTTGCCCCTCCGTGTAACAAGTATGGAAGGGACAATGGCTTGGTTATGACCAAATCTCCCTGGAGAATAGACTCGCTTCCATTAAATGAATTGCTCGAGCTTCTCATCTTAGAAGAAATTATTAGGGATCTGCACATGCTGGAAGTTCAAGGGTTAGCATTTCAAGGCTGCATTTGGAGGGGAACAATAATGCAACAGAAGGGGCTTTTACGCAAAAATAAATGTATCTCATCTGGTTCCTAAACTCCCAAGCCTGACAAAAGTGCAAATAGATAAATGTATATCAACTATAAGATTATGGTGTTAGGAACACAGGAAACTGCCTAATACTGAATCAGACTCATGGGTCCATCTTGCCTGGAACTGTCTACACCAGGCATCCCCAAACTTTGGCCCTCCAGATGTTTTGGACTACAATCCCCATCATCCTGGACCACTGGTCCTGTTAGCTAGGGATCATGGGAGTTGTAGGCCAAAACATCTGGAGGGCTGCAGTTTGGGGATGCCTGGTCTACACTGACTGGCATCAGCTCTTCAGGATTTCTGCTCCTGAACTACAGCACTAGTCAGTAGATTGCAGCACTAGTCAAAGTGTGTTTAAACAACACTTAGACCCCAGTGCATTGAATGGGGCTGTAAAATCCTTTTACACCTTCCTTCCATTACTTCAAGCAAATGCTTTGATCACTGGGAGGTGAAAACAGCATGAGTGGTACCGGGGGGGGGGGGGCGGCAGGGAGCAAGCACTCCCAAAGCAGTAGCTCCCCCTCCCCACCACAATTGCTGCACTCTGTAAATAGCATATACTGCTGTTGTTTTTCAGATATCTTAACATGTGGGACCCAAGGCATCCACCTAGAAATATATTTAGCCCTTCTATGCCCCCTCTTTTTCCTGTTTCTGCCACAGGATAACAGCAAGTATGAGGAATCTCCAGGTTCATTTCTTTCTGCTCTTCCGGAGCCCCCGCCACCCTCCATCCCTTTTGCACACAGAATGACAGTGCGTGACAGTATATATTTCAAAAGGGGGTGGGGTGGGCTCACTGAATAATGGAAATAAATAAGAAGGTGATAAATCCACACTAATTGTTAGTCATTTGGAAAGTTTCTCACTGTCTCGCTCTTTCTTCCTTTGTGAAGAAAAGGAGAGAGAGTGAACTGTGTTTTTTAATTGTTAGGAAAAATAGAGGAAAATGACAACCCATGCGAAAAGCAACGCTGTTTATTCCTCCCCCATAACACTGTGAATGGAGTACACTGTGGCGGAGGGCAGAATTCACTATAATCATTAAAACTTAGATCTGTTCACCAATACAAAACATCCCCCACCTATCTACCCACAACCTCCTCCTCTATGCCTTCTTTCCCCGCTTCCATGCTCTGTTTCCCTAGGCTCTTTTTCACCATGGGGCTGGCTGTATGCTTAGTCCTATGGAAAAACTAAAGCAACAATGATATTTAGAAGGCTGGGCATTCCCTGACCCACTTTAACTTGTTAACACCACAATTGAACTCAGTGATGTGAAAACTATCGCAAATCACCCTGATTTGTGTTGCCATTCAGGGCACACACACACCCCAACTATCTGACATGGCGTGCAACTGGCCACATACACACAAAACTGTGTTCTCCACAGCAAGCTGCATATTTATATATATATATTTACTTTATGGTTTTCAATCATTGCACTAAACAAAGCCATTCTTAGCACAAAGACCTACAATATCAGTAAGGGGGGAAGTCATGGTTTTATTCCCTTAATCATAAACAAGCAACAACAGCTACAGACAAGACAAGATTTCTAACAGCCTATCCGGTGATGTCAGCCCACTCCTATCCTGTTACCACATATTCCCATGCACAGCAACTGTAGGAAAGATATTAAACTTGTTTTATGTCAACTTCAGTACAAAAATTTGAAGTTACTGTTTTAAAGCTCTGGCAGAGAACTGGCATTATGTCAAGTTAATGTACCATACCTGTTTTCATGTATATTTATTACACACACAAAATCTAGTTATTCAGCTCTGCAGAAACTGTGCTGTAAATACCCATCACAAAGACTCAGTGTATAATAAGATAAAAGTACAATTCAGCATGCAAAGGCATGCAAAACCTTCCCCACCACCTCCTTCAAGGTTTATTCTGTGAAATAGTAGGGGGAAATCAGGCAGGATGTGGAATCTGATGTCACATTACCACATATTGGGTAAAGATGTGTGTAGATCCTGTTGTAAGTGAAAAAGAGCTCCCACTGATACATTCTTTTAAAACTATAGAATTACTATCCATGTCATGCACATTTAATGGATGCCAAGTTATTAGTATTTTAGGGCTAAACAATATAAAATTATAGCATGTCGAAAATGAACAAAAACAAAATTGCACCTTTCTCAAATTACTATTCATAATTCAACAAGACATTCAACTTTTCATTCCACCAACACATTCCTCTAAAGCAATCTCATAATCAAATCCTCTAATGAGCATAATTAAGCATGTAATTGTTTTCAACTACAAAAAAGGCCAGCAAAAGGGGGGGGGGGGAGAGAACTCTTTGCAAAATGGAAGATTATACTTTCCCATTCAGTTTTGCAGGACAGAACTTACTATTAAATCAAAGGAAGCTTCCTCCATATTTTTTTAAAAAGTCAAATGTCCCTAGGTCAAACCATAAAAGGAAGCAGAATGAGTGGAATTGCTGAAAGCATAATAAGCATTTTTGCCTTGTCTTTGCAGTCACACAGGGAGCACGCACTTGCAGATAATGAATGGCAAGAATCCTAGATGCAAGTCTCTAATCAGCTAGAAAGATACCATTTATTTCTGATCTGCATGCCTTCTCTAATGTTGTAGCAGATAATGATTACAATGAAAGGGAAAGGGGGAAAACGCAGGGTGGATGTGGGCTGTAAATCAGCACTTGAGTGTTTTGTGATTGAGTGGGGGAGTTGTTTAAGAAATAAGTTATAAAACATATGCCTTTAGAATATTTGCTTAGGGAGATGGAAAGTATTGGCAAACAACATAAAGGCAACAGTTTTGTGATTAAAATGGGGGGGGGGAGGCAAAGATGAAACATATAGGATGTCCTAAGGCATTGCATGCAAAGAAAGGGTAAAATAAAAAAAATTCCTTCAGTAGCACCTTAAAGACCAACTAAGTTCTTATTTTGGTATGAGCTTTCGTGTGCATGCTTTGGTATGAGAAAGCTCATACCAAAATAAGAACTTAGTTGGTCTTTAAGGTGCTACTGAAGGAAATTTTTTTATTTTACTTCGATCCAGACCAACACGGCTACCTACCTGTAAAGAAAGGGTAGTAACCGCTGGTTTAATTTCCAGTTTCATTTTCAAAATAGGATTGGCTTATACAGATATTGTTCATTTGAGACTTTTGAAGTTATTTAACAAGCATAGATATTAATGAGCCTTTTGGTCATCCTGCTCCTCCATTCGCAATGGGAGATCAGGGGACCTTTCATTAACTTCCCATTTTGTCCTAAGCAGGAAAATGGTCAACAGGGAATTCTGCAACAAGCTGCCTTCAAACCATGGTTTAATATCCTGGTTCTAAAACTGTTAACTTTCCTTTCCTGGTACAGAGGAATGGGAAACTATAGTTAACAGAGGACTTCCTATCTGGTTTGCTCCCACCATGAAGCGGGGAGCATAAGGGCTGTGGAAGAAACAACTGATGAGAGCAGAAATTTAGTTCCCATCCAAAGATGGAAAACAGCATGGTAAGGACCAGATAATGCATATTTTTTTATTCCTGGGCAGGGAAGGGAAAGCCAGTGTGATGTAGTGGTTAGAGCAGGCATCCCCAAACTTTGGCCCTCCAGATGTTTTGGACTACAATTCCCACCATCCCTGACCACTGGTCCTCTTAGGTAGGGATCATGGGAGTTGTGGGCCAAAACATCTGGAGGGCCGCAGTTTGGGGATGCCTGGGTTAGAGTGTTGAACCAGGAGACCAAATTTCAAATGCCTGCTCAGCTACAAAACTCACTGGGTGACCTTTGGCCAGTCACAGTCTCTCAGCCTAACCTACCTCACAGGGTTGTTGTGAGAATAAAGCAGGGTGTGTGTGTGCGTGTGAATCATATATGCTACCCTTAACAACTTAGAGGAAAGGTGAGATATAAATATAACCACTCATTCCCTTATGTTGTAGGACCACTTTTTCAAAGCTGGGCAATATGGTGATGATCTACAGTACTACATTGTACACTGGATTTAAAATTATGATGTATCCCCACCCCACCCCTTAATCTGCCATAGACTGAAATGTCCCCCCAGGATATTTACTAATGTTAATTCTCAACTGAACTTGATTTTTCCCACTAGGAATAAGGATTCCACAGTGATTTCATTACATTTGACAGTTTGCCCATCATAGGAGGCTAGGTCAGCTGAAGCACAGGAGTGCCCTGAATATAAAGCAAAACACAAATCACAGCTCCCAAAATACAGGACAATGACCCCACCTGTGCCATAATTAAAGGAACACATAATATATCTTTGGTCAGTTGAGACAATAAAACAACGTCTAAAATTAAGGCAGTCAAGCACCTGAGAATACTTTTCATACTAGGCATGCAAATGACGAATCCTGTGCTTCCAGAGTTCTTAAATTGCAAAGGGATACAGGAAAGCCAGCATGAGAAACATGCCAGCAGGGATGGGGTTAAAGGCTTTCTGCTCATGTTGCCCCTAATAATAATAATAATAATAATAATAATAATAATAATAATTTATTTATTTATACCCCACCCATCTGGCTGGGTTTCCCCAGCCACTCTGGGCAGCTTCCAACAGAAAAATAAAATACAGTAATCTATTAAACATTAAAAGCCTCCCTAAACAGGACCCAGGTGGTGCTGTGGGCTAAACCACAGAGTCTAGGGCTTGCTGATCAGAAGGTCAGTGGTTCAAATCCCTGTGACGGGGTGAGCTCCCGTTGCTTGGTCCCAGCTCCTGCCAACCTAGCAGTTCGAAAGCACATCAAAATGCAAGTAGATAAATAGGAACCGCTATAGCAGGAAGGTAAACGGCGTTTCCATGTGCTGCTCTGGTTTGCCAGAAGTGGCTTTGTCATGCTGGCCACATGACCTGGAAGCTATACGCCGGCTCCCTCGGCCAATAATGCGAGATGAGCGCGCAACCCCAGAGTCGGTCACGACTGGACCTATTGGTCAGGGGTCCCTTTACCTTTTAATCTATTAAACATTAAAAGCCTCCCTAAACAGGGCTGCCTTCTGGTGTCTTCTAAAAGTCTGGTACTTTTTTTCCTCTTTGACTTCTGATGGGAGGGTGTACCACAGGGCGGGGGCCACTACCAAGATGGCGTATACGCCCCTTAATGGGTATATACATATTTTCCCTTCTCCCTGTAAGTGTGACTCCCCTCCATATTCATCCTGGCTCAGGGGTGGAAAGCTCAACTCTTTGGCAGGGATTTTTGGGGAGCACTATGGATTGCAGAAAGGGGGTCAAACAAAAAAAATGCCTTCCTCTTCTTCCATTAGCAGAGCTGTCCACTGGATCAAATGCCTTTTGGGGAGCACTAGAGTCCAATTGGATTCCACCATTTGGATCAACCTTTAGTCCTTTCCTGGACCCAAGGATACCTTGTTTAACACACTGACACTGGATCGCTACACATGTTTATTCAGATGTCAGACCCATTGTGTACAATTGGGTTTACTCCATAACAAGTGTGCTCAAGACTGTCGGCCTGAATTCCCAACTCTAAACACAACAGGGAGCAAGCTCCATTGAAAACAATGAGTCTCATTTTTGAGTAAAAATGAATAGGATTACACTGCAAGTAGCAGTTAAATATAAGTAAAGAGCAGTCTATTTGGCAAAATAATTTAATCTTCTACTTCCAGCAGGTGCTAATTAAATACCTGTCATATAATCAGCAGTCATGTAGGTTATGAAGCCTGATTTAACATATAAATAATGATAAGATAAAAGAGATCTTTTGAATGAAATCAAAGAAAGAAGCAATCATTATGTGTAATCATTATCACAATTTAATGGCATTATGTGCCAGAACAGGGCTATGAGGTAGAATGACGGTATCTAATATCCTCTTTCTATTTTGTCAGTTGCTAAAATGCTGCTTGTATCTTTCACATGTACAAGCTAAGTAAATGGATAACCTAGAACATTTAAGTCTGATAACACAAAGAAGTAGCCATGTCACAACTAGTACATCCATCTAAAAAGTTTCCTTTCACCTAAACAAGAACACAACCAATACTTGCCCAATTGTCAAACATTAACATGTGACCTTGCAACAGATTTACATAATATGAGATGGGGGAAAACAGCATGAGCATTATGCCAATGGGATTCAGAGGTCGGGTGTCACATCAACCTAATGCTGCCTGAATTCATGACATGAACAGTTCCACTGTGAGATTAAAACCTTCACAGCAGCACCCACAGGAAACCTCCTAAACCAGAGGGTTACCTGATGTGGAGCCCTTGAGAAGCTCTTGGACTACAACTCCCATCAACCCCTGCTATGGCCATTAGGCAGGGATGAAGGGAGTTGTAGTTTTAAGAATTTCTGAAGGGCACCACATTAGCTACCCTTGTCCTAGACAACAGGCACTCCATGGACCTCATGAATCTGTAAGTTGTTGTTTCTCTGGTTTTCTAATTTTTCCAGCTTTAAGTTCAGTTTTCCACATTTCTGCATCAGTTTGCAATTAACAAACAAAAAGTTCCCCGTGAAAATTCATCAGCACTTTAGTGCAAATTTCTCCTATGCACACCTAGGAGTTCCCCCCTAAAATAATGCCTTTTCTACGTTATTTCATTAATACACGTATTTTTGTGATACGTCTTCTCATACTAAATTAAATTTCATACTCATTATTTAGTTGGAGAACTGCATCACAAAATTTGGAGGAGTGAAAATTTGTAAAGGTAGGGATGTTTCGGAAAGTGCAAGTTAGGTAGGTTAACATTAAAAACTGAACTGAATTTCTACCTCACCCCTAGTCTGTGGTAGTATCACTAGCACAGAGACAACAGCTGTTGATGTGGTGCCCTCCAGATGTTGCAGACCATAAGTCATCTTTGATCGTTGGCCATGGGGGCTGGGATTCACAGGAGTTGTCATCCACAATATCCAGAGGGAACTACATTGGTTGCTTCTTCATAAAAGCTCCGAGGCAGCAAACTATTTCATGGGAGTGTTGGTTCCTGCCCCAATGCAAAGCACTCCTCCATACAGACAATGCTTTCTTGCTATAGTAGGCTCATTGTTGCTGCTTATGAGATATATGCAGACAACATAATGCTGCTCACCAGTACCATTCCTAACTGGGATGTTGTGGTGTGGAAGGCATGATGTACATATCTGAGAGAGCTTACAGATGCACACTACTGAAGATGTTGCCGTGTGGCTAAATACTGACAAGATGAATACTGAAGAAGCAGATACTGCAAATCCTCTCAGGGTCTTTTGTAAGAATTGAAATTCAGTAAAGGCGTCATTCAAATGATGAGCATTAATCACAGTTACAACTATTCATTCAACATTTTGCATTTAAAAAGGAATAAGGGAACAATTTGTATCCAAATGCGTTACCCCATAATCTTTACTTTGAGAGATCCAGTGGTTTAACCTCCAAGTGTTCAAGGTCTTGTGACTGCAAGCGCAAACGCAACTCGAAGTAGGCCAACTGAGGTGGGACATCAAGTTCACTGTTTGAGTTGGCATAATAAAAGTGCCTTAGCAAAAATGAGAACACACACATACACATCAACAATACCAAGACACACAACACCAGCAATACTATACCACACATATTCTCTCTCTCTCTCTCTCTCTCTCTCTCTCTCTCACACACACACACACACACACACACACACACACACACGACAAATAAGTTATCTGCCTGGGAAAAGAGCACATACATTAAAGCCATTAAGAGAATGATCAAACACACACGTGTTGACCTGCAAAAACTACAGTTTCATATTCAGAAGAATATGAAAGAATATTCAGAAGAAGCAGGAAACTGTGGCCTGTTATAAGCCATACAAAAGTTTTAAACTTCCTCCCCTTACATGCAAAGACCCCCAAGGAGCATGCAATGCTTATACTGTTACTCTCATTCCCATTGCAACAAATAACAAAGCCAGTTGTTGAACTTTGCTCACAACAAGTCAGAGAAACATTCTTGCAAGTCTCACATGCTTGCATCAATTCTTCTTCCATTATCTGCTAGCCTGTGCTTTAAGATCTGCAGAGGGGACCCTTCTCCTGAGCGCACTGATGATTGTAGCATGGGATAGTAATGCAGTTACCCCTTCTATGGAACTGACAGCCCCTAGGGGTACAGTTGGCTCCTTCTTTACTCAGTTGCAGACATGGCCTGAAAACACACCTCTTTAAGCCAGAGTGGTGCTGCTTGGTTTTTGTTGTTGTTGTTGTTAGGATTTCTGTTGTTGTTTTGTTTTAGGATTTTGATTTTTAATAGCAGGACTTGTTACTTTTTATTTTTAGTTTAAATTTTACTATTTTATTGTGTAGCTTGTTGTTTTAACTGGAGAGATGTGTAAACTCCCCTGAGATCTTTTTTTTTTATGATGAAGGGGAGTTAAAACATTGTAAAGAAAAATAAACAAACAAAACAGTATAGAGAAAATGTGTCTTGATCCATGCAAGGTGTAGAGCAGATGACCCAGGAAGACATTTCTAATTTTATCTTCCAGGATCAAAAGATAATATAACTCCTTTAAATGCAAGGTGGGAGAGACAAAGGTTTAGTTTAGTTTTTCTATATTCCCTATTAGCTATTTCCTAATGGTTCCTCCACTTGTATGTGAAATATTTAAGAGTTTCCACTTTGCTAATAAGTTCTTTGAAGTGACCTTGTGGTGTTTTTTTTAAATAAAAAATAATCTTCAGAAATGTACACAGGGAAATTAACTTTAAAGGCCAGACTCATAGAGGAGAAAGCTGGCTTCCAAGTAGCTATCTTCATACATATGTAAGCAAGGTGCAATTCTGTTGTGTGTACATATATATATTAGCACATGTGCAAATGAGATTGAGCTTTTTCTAAAACAAAAGGTAGGCTGTTTTCTTTCTCAGGCAGCCTCAAATAAAAACAAAGCACCAGTACTCATCTTAACACATTTTGCTCCATTACACACACAAAAGCATCAGGGCTGGGACCAGTTTCTATTCTAAGATACAGGTTACCCAAGCATGCTTCTGTTTGCAAGCAGAATTTCTGCACCCTCATTTTGTCAGTCAAAAGCAACTTGCAATACATCTGCTTTGGGGTATAGTGGTTGATCATGTAGATCGCAAAGTCAATTAGCAGATCAAGGAAGCATTTCAGTTTTGAACACCTTCAGCTCTACAGAATGGAGAAGGCCTGAAGTGTAATTTAGCACACAACAAAGCATTTTATGTACTTCTCAGACAACTAATGGCCCTGCTCCTTGGCTTTGCATGATTTTACCATCCTGTTTGACTGTCAAAAATGCATTTCTCTTCTGCTTAAGGAATTTAAGGGGGTTATTTTAACTCTCACACTGAACTATATAAATAATTGATATGCAACATAAATGTGAAATCCATTAAACAATTTTTTTTGTTTAATAGTGAGATGTGCATATGGTGGCCCCAATCCCCCAACAGTGCTGTGAACCTTTTCTGACACAGATGGGGAAAGCCCTTGTTTATGTGAACATAGACACTAGCGCTTACCTAGTACCTACCTTTATCAATTTAGATTTCTTGCCGCATATTACATCACTGCTTTTATCAAGTTCATACCAGAATCTGGTTCTAAATCAGCAATGCATCACAGGAAATTACTCATTGACCATACAGAATCTTACCATTCCTGAACTCTGATGTCAGATGAAAAGCTTGTAAAACAGTGTTACTTTGTACGTCAAGAACACAAAGCACCCCCCCCCAATAACAATTGTAGGGGTGGGAGTTCATTTTCATCCAGGAACCTCAGTTGGATTCATACCGTCTTAATCTGATTATTTCTTTCCATTGTTAAATGGCATTATAGAGCTACAGAGATAAAGAAGAATGTGTCTGAACAAAAATGGTGACACATGCTCAGAGAAGGAGGCAACCAGTGTTTGGAAACCATAATTTAGAAGGTTAAGTTCAGGCGAATTGGTTCCAAAATGAAGTGCTCAAATGCAATTTTATCCACATAAAGAGATGTATATAAGGACGCGGGTGGCGCTGTGGGTTAAACCACAGAGCCTAGGGCTTGACGATCAGAAGGTCGGTGGTTCGAATCCCCATGATGGGGTGAGCTCCCATTGCTCGGTCCATGCTCCTGCCAACCTAGCAGATCGAAAGCACATCAAAGTGCAAGTAGATAAATAGGTACCACTCCAGTGGGAAGGTAAACAGCATTTCCGTGTGCTGCTCTGGTTTGCCAGAAGCGGCTTTGTCATGCTGGCCACATGACCTGGAAGCTGTACACCGGCTCCCTCGGCTAATAACGTGAGATGAGCGCCACAACCCCAGAGTCGGTCACAACTGGACCTAATGGTCAGGGGTCCCTTTACCTTTAAGGAGGTGTGTATTCTTGACCACATTGCGGTGGGGGTGTGTGAAATGGTGGCTTTGCAGGAACAGAATGCACTTTCGTTCAAGCAAAGTAGGGCATGCAATTGTCACCATCACCCCCTCCACCCCCTGCCAATGTACCACATCAATTACTGTTCAGGAAGATTCCCCCATCACTCACTCTAGCTATCAAATTGCTTCCAGGCACAATTTAAAGTGACTGCATTCTCCTTTACAGCCCTGAACAATTATTTGAAGAACCGCCAACACCCAAGCTTTAGGATTGGTGTCAGACTCTCTGGTCTCTTATCCCCCAGGAAAGATCAGGTTGGCACCCAACATATATGGAACTCCCTCCTAGAGATTTTTCTCAGGACCTCTTATTCATTCATTCACATTCCAAGCCTTTCCCAATTAATTTATCACACATTTATATAGGGTTTTTTTCTGATGTCTTATGTTGGCTTTGTACTGTTGATTATTTCTGGAGTTTGTTGTTTTATTTTTATAGCCCGTGTAGTTACCACATAGTTTGTCATTTGTACCTGGAAGCCACTCTTGTGCCACTTAAAAAGCAAGGATATTAAATAAATAAAATTTATCAGGAATGGTTTGACTGTAACAGAGCCAAGGGGTTGGTTTCAATGACCTGGGAGGAGCCTGTTCCATTCCTCTAAATCTATAAAGACCAAAACATCTTCTCCATTCTGCACTTTCCTTGTCAAACACCATATTGGCCTCCTCTAAAATGTCATTGGCCAATTGTGGAAAAAGTAATTAGTTGCACTCCACTTCCTGCTAATTATTGAGTGTATAATCTGCCAAATGATGTACAGGCTCTTGTTGACTGTGGCCCACTGCCTCCCTTTGCTACCGCAGACAAACTCACAGGCAGGCAGCGAATGGCTTACCAGTGACAGCTGGCAAACCAGCCTCTGGGAATAAAACATTTTAGCACTTCATAAATTTCTAACAAGGTTTCAAATTGATGCAGTTTTCCTCCTCTCAGCTCTGCCAGCCTAGCAAAAGGGGTAAAAAAACGCTAATTAAATTTACAGAGGGGGAAGGGGAGACACATAGTGTATGACTGATAAGATAGTTCATTATTTTTAATAAGTAGCAATGATGTTGCAACTCCAAAGGAAGTTGGGAGCTCTCCTCTCCCACCAAACAAACAAAATAGGAGTGAAAAAGCCAAAACAGATTCTTCTATCCCATCGTGTTTATGTTCTTAAAAACTTTAATGGAAGCTGAAATACACCACACTTTATATTGATCTTTACTTTCAAGGGTCAGAATAGAGGGATTCAAAATTCCTCTAGAATAATATGTACTGTCATGTACACAAGACCATTTTTACAGTTCATGGCAGAATTTGATCTTGCTTGGATGACTGCCGCATATGATATTGGGGGGTTGCGTGCCAGGACCAGATTAAGACCTTCAGAGGCCCTAAGCACTTGAAACCATTTTGGTGAACCCATATATATCCAATTCAAAATATAAATAATAATAAGACCATAAAATAAAATTTTATTTTTCACAATGAAACAAAACCTATAGTAAAATGGAAAATACTCCATTTTTGAATACCTCCACCTTATATTTGAAAAAAATCTACTTTTTCTAACTACAAAGTCTTTGATCAGATTCTCAAAACTAATATTAAGTAACATATCAGCTTCTATACTTGGTAGAGATAAGGCATCAATCCTACCTGGTTGCATAGTTTTGTTAATATACTTCAACTGAAAAAATGAGAACTCAGCTGAGCAATTTTTGACCATTAATGTTAAACATCCAGCAATGGAAAAATTATGGGATGCCCCCATTTCCTTGATGCTAAGCACGTGCTTATTTTGCTTAATGGTAAATCCGGCCCTGGGGTTTGCTACTGGCTTGTTTCCAAGACTGCTTATTCACATAGCAGCCTATGTATGGGTCCAAAGATCTTAGGGAGACCCTCTGCTCTCCCCGTCTCACCAATATCAGATGCTCCGCTTCTGGCACTTTTAGTGGGTCATACCAAGCTATGGAACCCCTTTCCTGACTCCAAAGAAGGCCTGACTCACCACTTCCTGATGGTCTTCCACCAACAGGTAACAACTAGGACTTCAGCCTGTGATTTAATATAATTTTGTATGGCTGCTCATTCTCCGAAATGACTGGGGTTTTTTTCTTCACAGGGCTTATTTGCTCTTATTTTGTTTGTACACTTAATTTTTTAAAAATGCAATTCTTCTCTTATTATTGCTTTTATCATTCTCTGACTTAGGCAGTATGTAGAAAGGCAGAATATAAATCCAGTTAATAAATAAAAGTTTGCAGTGGACACTGAGCCACTGCTAAAAATAGCAGCCATATATCACTTTCACTCTTCTCCTTTTGTAATGTGTTGCCAAACCCACCTGTGCTCTGACTTCATCAAGTTGTACATATGGCACCATACAAAACGACACCAGCCGTATTTATAGTAATGTCTAGTACAGGGGTCAGCAAACTTTTTCAGCAGGGGGCCGGTCCACTGTCCCTCAGACCTTGTGGGGGGCCGGACTATATTTTGAAAAAAATATGAACAAATTCCTATGCCCCACAAATAACCCAGAGATGCATTTTAAATGAAAGGACACATTCTACTCATGTAAAAACATGCTGATTCCCGGACCATCCACGGGCCGGATTTAGAAGGCGATTGGGCCACATCCGGCCCCCGGGCCTTAGTTTGGGGACCCCTGGTCTAGTACAATCGTATGCATGTGTAGTCAGAAGTAATCTCCACTGAGATTACTCTGCGAGCGCAGAGCAGCAGCTTGAAGGTCACAATGGAGATCCAAAGGCAGGGTTTGAACTTCTCTCTGCTATGTGAAAGTCCAGTCCTGTGCAGCATTAGCTAACTGCCACCATCACATCCCAGGGGGAAGTTGATGTATTAACCATGCATGTGATGCCTTAATGTTGCGTCCGACTGGGCTGTGCACAAGGCAGAGGAGTTCAAATGTCATTTATCTGTTTGCTTTGTTTTATATATTTATAGACTGCCCTTTATAGTATTTACTTGCTGAGATTCCCATCATATCCCATAGCTGCCAAGTTTTCCCTTTTCTCGCGAGGAAGCCTATTCAGCATAAAAGAAAATCCCTTTAAAAAAGGGATAACTTGGCAGCTATGTCATATCCAACATAGACAGGTATCTTGCAGAGACTCTGCTGATCAACAAGAATTGAGGGGTAGGGGCAGGTGAAAAAGTGGTGTACAGAGGTACCTCGGTTTATAAGTACACAATTGGTTCTGGAAGTCTGTACTTAACCTGAAGCGAACTTTCCCATTGAAAGTAATGGAAAGTGAATTAATCCGTTCCAGATGTGTCTGCGGAGTACTTAAACTGAAAGTACTCAAACCGAAGCATACTTAAACCAAGGTATGACTGTAGTTTATTATGTAGGGAATCTCAACAGGTATAGCTTTCTCATGCATTATATGCCTGTTGAAATCCCCTTTCCTATACAGTTATTGGAGATGCAAGAGCCCTATCCACCCTAGCAGGGAGTCAAGCATGCAAAATAACTGATTTATTTTTATTAAACCAGCTAGAAAGCAAAAGAAAGCAACTTTCCAGATTTTAAAAAGGTAGTTGTATAGACAGGATGACAAGAACATGTGTTGGCAATGGAGTCGAAGGAGAGAAGGGAAGAAAGGAAAGAGAAAGTGTGGGTGTTATCTATGAAAGTGTCATTATGAAATCACTCTGCTGGCTTTCTTCTTCAGCTTTCCCAAGGTTGAGCCCTGGCATCAAAAACAAGTTCTGGAATAAATAATTCCGTAATTCCACCAGCATTCAGCAACAGTAGCTATACTTTTCTAACTGGGATACATCATTTTTTTTAAAGGATACAGGAATGCGTAGGAATTGATGCCCTCATGTGTTTGATTTACGATTAAGAAACAGGTGATTAAGGAAGGGGGAAGTGTTTGGATGAACCACATAGTATTATCAGCCTCAGTGCTGCTTCTGCCAAATAGCAGTGACAAATGGCAATGACCTACTTATGGCCCGACTTTCCCCATCTTTTAATTAACTTGCGCACCTAAAGGAAGCAAAGCTGATCTTTTGGCTTACAGCATCCACTATCATGAAACAAGCCTCGAGCCTGCAGTGTCAAGAGGGGACATCCAGAAGATGTATTCCCAAGCTCAAGTAGTCACATGATACAGTTCTCCCCTACGACAAGGCAGACTTCTCAGATAGGCTGAGAGAAATCCATGATTTCAAATTGTGCCAAGGGTACAAAAACCTTGCATTTTTCAGCTCTGCAGGGGGTCCTTAAAAGCAATTTATGTACTAGTGGATCTCTTTGAAAGGCAGAGAAAGGCACAACCCCCTCCCATGCCCAGCTATAAAACCTTGACACCAGTTCCTTTCATCTCTTTTAGCTATACAGTGGTACCTCGGGTTAAGAACTTATTTCGTTCTGGAGGTCCATTCTTAACCTGAAACTGTTCTTAACCTGAGGTACCACTTTAGCTAATGGGGCCTCTGCTGCCACTGCGCCACCACCGCACAATTTCTGTTCTCATCCTGAAGCAAAGTTCTGAACCTGAGATACTATTTCTGGGTTAGCAGAGTCTATAGCAGGCATCCCCAAACTGCGGCCCTCCAGATGTTTTGGCCTACAACTCCCATGATCCCTAGCTAACAGGACCAGTGGTCAGGGATGATGGGAATTGTAGTCCAAAACATCTGGAGGGCCGAAGTTTGGGGATGCCTGGTCTATAGCCTGAAGCGTCTGTAACCTGAGGTACCACTGTATAAAAGTTCTCCAAGTGGAGAAACCAGCCAACCCCACCTGATCAAACTGCTCAGCTGCACTTAAAAGTTCAGAAAGGTGATTGAGTGAGACAAGAGGGAATAAAAGGAACAGCTCAGCAAGGGCTCTTCCAATGTCCTTGTCCAGGGCTGACTGAACTAGAGTCAGCTTTCAGGTGTGCGCTTTAAGACAACACCTATACCAATGTCAAAATATTACTGGTGGGTTAAACAACTATCACGTGCTCCCAAATGCTATAAAGATTTTGTAAAGCCTCAAAATGCTTCCTTTGTCACTTGCTTAATTGCCTACTTATACCTTCATTTCTGAATGCCGCTATCACTCTCTACCAGTTCCTTGAGTAATTCTCACTAGAGAATTGCAGTACAGTGGTACCTTATGTTGCAAACGGGATCTGTTCTGGTGGCCCGTTCACAACATGAAAGGGCCGCAACATGAAGCACCGCATCTGTGCATGCGCATGATGCAATGCGGCACTTCTGTGCATGCGTAAAGCACGATTTAGCACTTCTGCGCATGCTCACAAGTCACAGACACGCTGAACCTGGAACTAACCCATTCTGGGACTTCCAGGTTCGGTGTATCCGTAACCTGAAAAGACGCAACATGAAGTGGATGTATCCTGAGGTATGACTGTATTCAAAGTCAACTCAAAAAGGGAATTGAACAACTCCGTCATTGGACAAGGTCACACAGAAAAAATCACCTGTATTAGTTTTTTGCTAATCCCCTAAAACATGAACATTTAATCCTTTAGTTTATTATATCCAGTAGTACACATACAGAGGCTTAATAGAAAACAGTATTACGTGATCAGAACCGTCCAGTTCTAATAACACTGTAAATAAGAAATATATGCATTAAAGAGACATACAGCGTATTTCTGCTATCAGGTAGGCATTCCCTTAAGTACCCACTCTGCTGGGAAGACTTGGAGGGTAGAATGCCAAATCCATGTAGAGATTTCTGAAACTGGAGGTCTGTTAAGTTCAATGTGGCTCTTTCTAATAGCCTTGCAAGGTACGATGCCTAGCCTCACAGACTAGTCCCATTTGCCAGGGATGAGTTGCTGTGAATGTGGATTCAAAAGAGCAACTGAAAAGGAAACACCCCCCCCCAAAAAAAACCCACCCTTCCAGCACTTCTTATACCAACCCTTGATAAAAAATGCTGTTCAAACAACACAATGGAGGTTTTGCTTCTGGTCTTTTGTAGGGCAGAGGACATAACCGTTAATTAGTTACAGAAAGATGAAATGCTACAGAAAACAGGAAGGTGAGTTCTTTCAGTCTCACAAGCAAACTGTTAAAAAGTAGTCTTATTAGGTAAAAAAAATACCATGCAAATAAAGAACCTTTTAACAGTATTGTGTTTTCATAGGCTCCACTTTCCACATTTAAACATTTGCTTAAAACAATAAGTTCAAATGATGTGATAAGCATAAGTCACACACAGTGGCCAAAATGGTTGCTAAATGGTGATCACAAAGGGATGCTTGCCATAGGCCTTATGATGATAAAGGGTTGAAAACTGTATTATAGGAGAGCAGCTACCTTGGAGTCTTCCTACATCACAAAACCAGTAACTGTTTGAGCCTTCCCCAAGTGTAGCAACTGTAGCAAACCGGCCTCCCCCAAATAAACCCACATAATTATGGCGAACACTTCTGAGCACAGCTAGTTGCTCCTCTGACTTTCAATTCACCATGCCACCACAAAGCACCTTGTAAGAAGGTGGTAGGTAGTGAGTCACCTAGACACACAGATGCATTTAAAGCCATCACCACATGGCTCCAAGTTTGTCAGAAATCAGTACTTGGAAAGCCTCAAAGGCATGAAAGTATCTGCAAACGGCAATGTCAGAGGTTGTGCATATACACAGTGTTGGGATCTGCAGCTATCAGCTGTTTAAGCTGGGTGAATGTTTAGGGTAAAATTCAGCACCCTGAATCATTATGCACTGATGAACTATTTATGTAATCAAAATGTCATACAAGATACCGTGATGTAGATTGATTTTCTGCTCTATTTCCTAAGGTTAGACATTCATTCTTAAAGTAAAAAAAGGTGAGGCCTGGAACCAAATAATGTTGAAACTGCTATAATGGCATGGACAGGAATCTTTTAGACGAGCCATACATATATGCATAAAATGGATTCACTTCTGTATTATTTAATCCTTGAGAGGAATTAGTATTAGAAATGCAAAGGGAAAATTATTTTCCGTACTGAAAGGCAGAGTACAATGGGTGCACAAACAGGAAGAACAAGTAGTTTTGCTCAATGTTTCCACCGGCATTCCTATAGCTTTGCTGGCAGAGCCTCCTCAGCAAATCAACTGGGAATTAAGTAAAAGGCACTAACTATAATCATTTCAAGTTATATTGTGTGAGCAACATGCAGTCTCTTTCAATGTATAGGCTAAGGGCACATCCTAATATACTATGGGTCATAACGTTCACATATGAATGTAAGAATTGAAATCATAGCCTGAGGTGCCTACTCCCCAAACAGAAGTCACCATAATTTTCTGAAATTCTGGATTTTGTTGGGAAAAAAGCACAAATCATGAAAAATTTGTTCAGTCCCAGCTCCTGCCCACCTAGCAGTTCAAAGCATGTCAAGTGCAAGTAGATAAATAGGCACTGCTTTGGTGGGAAGGTAAACAGCGTTTCCATTCGCTGCTCTGGTTCACCAGAAGAGGCTTGGTCATGCTGGCCACATGAACTGGAAGCTGCCTGCAGACAAACGCCGGCTCCCTCGGCCTATAGAGCGAGATGAGTGTGCAACCCCAGAGTCGTCCGCGACTTGACCTAAAGGTCAGGGGTACCTTTACCTAATTTTGTTTTACATTTTTTACTGATTTTATTTGCATTTTCACAGTAACTATTTTACGTGTATTTGGTTTTTTAATTAACTGTTTTGTGGTTGTTAGCTGTGTTTGTAATCTTCTACTTTATTTGTGAATCACTCAGAGAGCTTTTTAAATGGCTTACAATGTTTTCTAAATAAAAAATTAATACAGTAATCCACCTTCCCTGCAGGGCAGTGTTCATTCCTTTTTTTATCTTTACAACAGCCCTGCATGATAAGATTTGATTGAGACTAACTGAAGGCCAGCCTGGGAGCTTCCAAGGAAAGCATGGATTTGAAACCAGGTCTCGATCAAAATCCAGCAGCACTCTATCCACTACATGATATTAGTTCTCTTAAGGACATAGGAATACCTTGGATTAATGTCAGCCTTGGTGAGCCATGGGATGGTGTGACTGTGAGAAGTTCAGAAGCTTATAAAGCTGATGTGCTTTGACTATTCAGTTAAGATTAACCACATTTTAAGACTGGAACAGCACCCAAAGATTAACCACATTTTAAGACTGAAACAACACCCAATGTATGGGTAATCTAGAATCGGTGGAAGTTTCCATCTCCTTGCGGACATATACTGGAAAACAGACCAGGAGAGAAGGATGCAAAACAGGGTTCACTGGCTCATCCTTGAAACATGAAACTATGGTTTAGCGTTATGTGCTAATCAAGCCATTCTTTGATCATCATGCAAAGACTCGTCCCACAGGTTACATTTACACATATTTCCACCATTCGGTAGGCATGCCAATAGCAATAAAGCAAAGTCTTTAAAATCTCTTTTCATCACACTCTTCAGCCTTATCAATCAAACTCTAATTTCTCCTCAGGATAACTTCCGAAGTGCACTTCTCAAGAACTACACAAAAATGTACTTTGTGCAAGACAGCATTTTCACAGCACTTGCTCACCACATGTTTCATGAGAAATGTAGCTTCATCTTTTCCGGCAGGGAGCGCATAAGGCGGGAAGCCACTTATCCCATCATTAAAGATAGATAGGCTACTAGATCCACAGTGCAATGAAATCCTCATGTCACAGCATAAGAGAAACTTGACAAAGTCCCCTGTACTTGAAACTAAAGTAAAGCAGAAAGGAAAAGACCTTCTCTAAGCAGAATATTTCATCTCGAGAACATAGCTTCTTGTCCTGGGGCTGCCAAACAGAAGGAAGCACATTCAGGCTTCCACTAGTGGCCAGAAGAGCCCTTGTAGCCCTTGGAGACTACCTCCCCCTGCCTCCCAGAAATAACATCATGTCAATGCAAACAAACACTAGCCTGGCCCCACTCACTGCTCAAGAAAAGGAATAGTTGCAAGGAGTTTGCTTCCACCATCCCTGCCAGATTCCACTCCACATGCCAGTTGCCCTGGGAAAGGAAGCTAAGGGGTATTTGACTAGTTTCAGTTTTTGTATATAGTTTTGCAGTAGCACATTAGCTAAGTTTGTTCCTTCTAATCCAGTCCTTGTGGCTCATTTTTTAAACCCACTTCTGGAAATCTAGCATAACCGAAGTGCTCAGGTCCATGTTAGTTGTCTTCAAGGGGGGGGGGTCCATTTGCAACACTGGAAACCCATAATATCATGGGAGTTTTGCTCATAGAACAAAATTCTAGATGGTATCTTGGCTTACCATGGGGTGAATCACGCGGGAACTGACGTATACAAGCCCAGAAAAGGAAGGAGGAGGAGTGACAGGTCCGATGACATCTATTGTTGTGGGCACACAGGTACCACTGAAATTTAATGCAACATCATGGCAAAGGCAACTCCCAATTTAGAAACATCCAAATGATGCACAATTGCACACTTGTGCGTGGCACCAAACTGTGGCCCCAAAACTTTATAAAGATGTGATAAAAGGGGCAGGGCAGAGTGGGCTTACACGTGCTCCAACAACACGTGTGGGGGTCCAGAATGGAACCCCCATGCAATCACAAAGCCACAGTTCCATAAACTCAACAGGTATTTCAGTATAAAATAAATGTTAGAAATTAGAACAGACTAGTAAAACTAGTGTAATTAAACCCCACATCTGAATGCAGCCTTGCAATTACTACGGGGGATAGGAGGGAATCTCCTTCATTGGAGGTCTTCAAACAGGGTTAGACAGTCCTCCAATGGGATGTCCTTCCTCTGAACTTCCTGCGTTGAACAGGGGGCTAGACTAGATGGTCCACAAGGTCCCTTCCAATTGTATGATTAATGTGGAAGATGTACTGATGTCCTGTATATAACATGAAGACACATGAAGCCAAAGCATTTCTGACAAATTGGGCCCCTTCTGTCAGACCCTTATTAATTCATACATTTTGAAGTAACTCACTTACCCTATCAGAGGAAAGATAAGTGGATGTTCTCTCCTCTTCTCCTTTAGTAGTCATCATTATATTTTTAATATCATCCCTGCTGTAAAAAGACTTTTCGCACTTAAAAGTAATCTAAAGACTTTGCATCCATCCTGAAGCCTCTTTGCATATCAGGCTGAGTAGCAGTTTCTAATTGAAATGATTTTTCATGGTGTTAAACTATAACAGGCGATGTAAGCGATGCAGTTAAATTATTTATTCAGCTCATTTAAAATTAATTAGATTTTACTCTGTACACAGCCAGGCTATACCAGAGTGCTTGATTTTTAAAACCTCTATCATCAGGCAACAATGGGTGATGGTTTTTTCCTTGTCACTTTTGTTTTACTTTTCTCTGGAGACTGAGAATCCCAGATCAAATCACAGCTGAATGTAAGGCATTCCTTTAAATTAAGGCACAAATTAAGAAATGGGAGTCCCAAAATTTGAAAAAACTAAACCAACCTCACACTTACGTTCAGAAAATGCGGATATCCTACCCTGACACATGGCCAATGGAGAAGCTTTAGCCACTCTCAAGCCCAACATAAAATAAAAAAGTTGCTAGAAGGATAGGCATTCTTGAACACTCAACTTGGGATGTAGTTGGTCTCAATTAGCTCCAAAACTGATACAGTGGTACCTCGGTTTACAAACACAATTGGTTCCGGAAGTCTGTACTTAACCTGAAGCGTACTTAACCTGAAGTGAACTTTCCCATTGAAAGTAATAGAAAGTGGATTAATCCGTTCCAGACGGGTCCGCGGAGTACTTAAACTGAAAATACTCAAACCGAGGCATACTTAAACTGAGGTATGACTGTACTACAAAACTGTTAAATAATGGGGAAATGGTTCATACTGGGAAGCAGGGAAAGGGGCAATCCAAAATGGGTTTGATCACTTCGCCTACTCCAGTTTCTTTTTAAAAGAGAGAAAGAGAAAAATCAAGAGTGTTGGGTAACTCAATAGTTTCAAGAACAGCACACTGGGAAAATGGTGAACCACATACAAGACTGCTATGGATGAAAAGCAAAACATAAAGTATTTTAACAATCAAAGAAGTCAACACAAAATAAGAAGAGTTATAAAGCAAACCAATCCTTTTTAGTGCAGCCTCTAAAGAATTCACCTTCTGTTTTCAGTGCAATATATTCTCCAATACTGTAAATAATACGTATCTGCAAATTCATCCAATTCTGAGAAGAGTCAACTTGCTATCATTAGTGCTCCTTTTGTAATTCCCTGTAAAGCAAACAAGATTTTCTACACATTCTATAGAGTTTGCTTTGAAACATCTGGGGAAAGGCTGCAGCTCAGTAGGGAAACAAATGTTTTACATGCAGATGGTTTCAAACCACAGCATCATCTTGTACCATAGGTTGGGAAGGAGCCCTATCTCAAATACTGGAGAGCCACAGCCAATTGGTGTAGCATAGACAATACTGATCTAGACGTATCAACGAACTGACTTGGTATGATGCAGCTTCGTATTTCCTAATATTCACACACTTTCATTTTGAAGTAGTGTAACCTACCGTAGTATCTCAACTTCAATATAGAACAAAAGTTCAATTAAATTACATCATCCTTTGAGCAACGTACACACTTGCAAATTTAAAAACATTATATATAATGTATGGAAATGATATATAATTTCAGGGCCGATTTAAAATTTCTCAGAAAGTTATTTTCTGAATGACCGTATTTCCCCAGAAAATGCATAATGGGTGTGACCTAAAGTCGTTTACATAGAGATTTTCCTGCTCTTGATTATGAAGAGAAATGCACCAACCAGGATTTCCCTGCATGCACTGGGGCAGCTCAATCATGACCAACAAACTTTAGCATAAAAGAGTGGATGGAATTCAATGCAGCACTATGCTGAACATTCTCTTGGCGCAAATGTATCAACTTGCCAATGATTCCCCCTCCGCTGCATGCTGTTTCGGGGGGTTCTCCCAACCCCCACAGTACCAACTTTGGGGGGCACAGGCGAAAGAGAGAGAAAGTGTGAAAGCAGAAGGTGAATTCTGCCCTTTGTTTTCTGGGTTCTGTCTAGGTCAAACAGAACAAATTCTTAGCTTAGGACACCACCTTATAAATGTCATATAACCCTGAAAGAACACAGAACGCCTTCCATAAAAAAGACACCACACAAATATTTATCTGCAAACCAATAATGCAGTCTCTAAAGTGTAGTGTTGCTAGGTTACTGCCAAGAATCTTTTTAGCTTGAGACAGTGTCATAGCTCTCTAGCAGTTGGTGATTAAATGAACAGTAGAAGTCTAAAATAAAGCACAACAAAAAGAAAGGGCAACCTTGGTATATGCAAAATCAGCTAGCCAAAGCCGTGGGTTTTTTTAAGATTAATACTCTGCAATACTAGTGGGAACAGGAATTTTTCCAAGCCTCAGTCATACAGTTACATCCATCTGGTTCCAAGATAGACTGGATTGCTCCACATATTAGTGTGTTCTGTGATCTTTAGAAAAGAGAACACACACATACACAAACCACCCCAATTTAATGATGCTCCTTGGGGTGGCACTGTAGGTTAAACCACAGAGCCTAGGGCTTGCCAATCAGTAGGTTGGCGGTTTGAATCCCCACGACGGTCCCAGCTCCTGCCAACCTAGCAGTTCGAAAGCACGTCAAAGTGCAAGTAGATAAATAGGTACCGCTACAGTGGGAAGGTAAACGGTGTTTACGTGTGCTCTGGTTCACCAGAAGCGGCTTTGTCATGCTGGTCACATGATCTGGAAGCTGTACGCCGGCTCCCTCGGCAAATAACACGAGATGAGCGCCGCAACCCCAGAGTTGGTCATGACTGGACCTAATGGTCAGGGGTCCCATTACCTTTACCTTTGGTTCTTTCATCATATCACCAGGTCTCTTTCTCAGTCTTTCATAGATCACATTACTAACATTTTGTTTATTGCTTCTGAATTCAGTTCAAGGTATTGGTGCTTATTAATAAAGCCCTTCTAGGTTGACCATATGAACATCCCCACAAAAGAGCAAATGCATTCATCAAAATAAAGTGCCCCCCCAAAAGGGGGTACCAACTTGCTTAAAGTTTCGTGTATAGATGGAAAACTTATAAATCATTAGTACAGTTTAAGGAAAAAATACATCTCTGTGGAGTTGGGAAGCCTTATCAGGTGACCTGTGCGCCTGCTCAACCTGTTGTCCAGGTGCTAACAGTTGATGGGTAACAGAAAGGGCCCCCCCTCTCTATTTTTAAAAAACATTTTTTAACCATGCTTGATACAACAACCTGTCAAATAGGTGACACTTCAAATAGAGGATAGTCCTCTGTAAAGTAGGACACAGAACACCCTAGGTCCTTTGTGGCTTCACTCCCACACATCTCAGAGAACACTGCCATTTTCTTCTCTGGTTCTGCTCCAAGTTCAAGTCTGTTTAACACTGAGGATGCTGCTGATGAGGAGCAGGGCTTTTTCATCCAGTGCACAGAGGCTGTAAAATTAACTCTGCCATGAGAGCCACAATTCCCCTTCTTCACTGGCCATCCAGAAGAGGAACAAGGCTTATCCCTCCTCCTTGGCCTTTGTCACAGCTGGCAAGTTGTGTTTGTTCTCAATGGAAGTTATTTTTTGTTTTGAGTTTATTTCATTGATGTTTTATTTATTTTCCCCTGTGCACCACCTTCAAGAGCTGGAAATGTGGCTATTAAATTATTTTAGTATTTAAAAAGTCCCTTCAAAACATTAAAGGAAGAGCGGGAGAACCCAAGGGCCACATTTCCCGGTCAGCAACCTTCTGGGGCCCACATAACAGGGATGAGCATAGCCAATGGGGAAGAGTAGATGGGGCAATAGGTGTGGCGCCTGTGTTTGTACAAGAGCCTACATTCAAGCCATGCACACCATAGCTGCCAAGTTTTCCCTTTTCTCGCGAGGAAGCCTATTCAGCATAAGGGAAAATCCCTTAAAAAAAAGGGATAACTTGGCAGCTATGATGCACACACAGCTCTCTCCGCATCGACAAGAAAGAGACATCACCTCTCACTTCAAGGACACATTACAGCCAGGCAAAAATTCTCATGGAGGGAGTAGGGCAGGGCTGGTGAGGCTTGGGAAGGGGTGTGACCTTGGATGAGTTCCCACAACAGGCATAGGCAAACTTGGCCCTCCAGATGTTTTGGGACTACAACTCCCAGCATCCCTGACCACTGGTCCTGTTAGCTAGGGATGATGGGAGTTGTAGTCCCAAAACATATGGAGGGCCACGTTTACCTATGCCTGTCCCAGAATCTGACAGAGGCCTCAGGGGGGGGTGTCACATTTGGCCCATGGACCCAATAATCCCCACCCCTTTAACCATTTTAGAAAGTGAAAATGTTTTCTGGCAAAAACAAATATATACAAGTATAATCAAATTTTGGAAGGCCACTGAAACTTGCCTAAGAAGAAAAATCACCCTCTCAACCACAAGTAAAAAGAAGAAGAAAAAAGAGAGAAATTCTTTTTGTTAGTAACAGCGGGGGAAGCTGCAAAGGCAAAGGCAGACAATGCAAAATATGGAAACATTTCCAAGTGAGTAAACAACAAATGAAGGATTATCCTTATTTGCAAGAACTCCATTCCAGCAAGAAATTGATCCAGGGACCTCTGAATCCCAAACCATTAGGGCTCAAAAAGAATACTCCCCCTCCCATGTTTTTTTATTAGTATTAGCCTGCCTTATGAAACAAAAGCAAGGGCCTTGTGTGGGAAAAGAAATACAAAACCCTTTTATTTTCAAGTTGTGATATTATCAAAATTTGTTAAGAGGAAACATTTAGCATACAGCTCTCACTCAACGTGAGTTTATCACATATTCCACTGAAAATACACATACATTTATGTAAGCCCTTGAGAGTGTCTCCAGCACTTTCCATACATTGTCTTGTAATCCCTGCAGCAGCTCTGTAAGGTTAGTAATTATTATTCCCCATATTGCAGGCTGGGGGTGGAGGAGAAGAGACTGAGATTTCAGAATTTGTTCAGGACCAAACTAGGTGCGACCATTTATACATCACCAGTGATAACACATCAGTTGAAAAAACAGTGAACAGCAGATGATGAGGGCCCCAATTTTCATCAGGATCACTGTGTATAGGGAGGAGATATTTAACCCTTTCTTCTTTCAGCAGAGCCCCAGTGAAAATCTCTCCCACCGCTCCCTCTGGTCTGCTTTTATCAGATCCACTGTCATTAAGTTAGCAGGCCTGCTGTCTCATCAATGATAAGCTTTCCTCCCCAGGCTACTGGCAAGGAAAAAGGACGACAGGTTTTTCAGCTTTATCTTAATTGTATAAAATCAAAACTTGTAAAATTAAGTTACAGGTAGGTAGCCGTGTTGGTCTGAGTCGAAGCAAAATAAAAAAATTCCTTCAGTAGCACCTTAAAGACCAACTAAGTTTATATTTTGGTATGAGCTTTCGTGTGCATGCACACTTCTTCTGAACTCAGACCAACACGGCTACCTACCTGTAACTTCTGAAGAAGTGTGCATGCACACGAAAGCTCATACCAAAATATAAACTTAGTTGGTCTTTAAGGTGCTACTGAAGGAATTTTTTTATTTTGTAAAATTAAGTCATTATTTTGCTGTCACCTTAGATGTGTGGAAAAATAACAAGCACAATGAAAATGCTCCTATTCCCAAGCTAGTGGCTTGTTACATATTCAAGTACTTTTGCCTTTGACATCACCTAAAATCAGGTTAATGTGCCCTTTCAAGGAAGGGACACTATTCAGTTGCTAAGAATGGCTGCAGAGAAATTCCTTAGAAACAGTATATGACATCATAAAAGAATGCTTTGCAGCAGCTTTCATTGTCTGCCCATTTATATTAGCCTCATCATCCATAACAAGTGTTTAAAAAGCTGAAAAGCAACCATGATGCATTAATATATTGTGTCATGATGCATAATAATTAGAACCCTTCCCCCAGCTCCACCACAGAATTTCTCCCAGTAAGCATTTCATTGTAAAGGCTTTGACAAACACACCATTTAGGGAGTTTCAAAGCTACAGCCATGCAATTTGTCAGCGTTTATATTAACAGTAAGGAGGTTTAAAAATCAAGGAAGAACAAAAGACCACACAATGCATTTCATGAATCTCCTTTTGACTAAAATAACCTATGTCTGGCAGTCAGAAAAAGTTATTAACCTGCCATTTCAGGTGGGACCAAGTCCATGAAAACAGTAACAGGCATCCTGTACTGTAGATATTAGTCAGGGTTCTTTGCCTTTGGAATATTAATCAACACAATTCCCCTTTGGGAATCATTTCACTTTTCCAAATTATAATTCTTAAAAATAAAACAAAAACTCAGCTTCAAACATAGTTGTTCAAAATAGTATCCTTTATCTACAAACAGAGCCCATTTTCCAAATGTGGATCCTTACATGTGGAAATTATCAACAGACTTGGAGGATCCCCCAGTTTTTTACAAGTACAGTCGTACCTTGGAAGTCAAACAGCTTAGTTCCTGAAGTTTTGGCTCCTGAACATTGCAAACCCGGAAGTGGCTGTTCAAGTTTGCAAAATATTTTTGGAAGCCAAACGTCCGATAGGGCTTCCATGGCTTCCGATTACCTGCAGGAGCTTCCTGCAGCCAATCAGAAGCTGCACTTTGGTTTTCGAACATTTTGGAAGTTGAACAGACTTCGAGAAAGGATTCCATTTGACTACCAAGGTATGACTGTACCATGTCTTTAGGGGGAAACCGGTGGGGGGCAGTGATAACCAACCCTAGGCTCCAGTGTCAAGAAATAAGATTTCAACTATACATTAGGAAGAACTTCCTGATAATACAACAGCAGAATAACAGTGGCACAGACTGGCTTTGAAAACGGTGGATCAGACTCTCCTTCACTGGAGGTCTTTAAGCAGATGTTGGATGGCTACCCACCAAGGATGCCTTGAGGCCCCCTGCATTGTTAGGGGGAGGACTTTTATGGTCCCTTCCAACTCTATGATTTTTAATAAATTGTCTCAAGCACCGATGAACTGGAAGTCCTGTCCAGCTTTATGATTCTGTCACTCTAAGGCAGCAACCGTAATCCCACTTACCTGGGGGAAAGCCCCAGTTAATTCAGTAGGACTTACTTCTGAGTAAACGTGGTTAGTATTATGCCACAAGTGCATTGTGGTTTACGCTATCAAACGGCGGGTTCCTGACAAAGCTGCCTGGTGCTCTTTAGCTCCAAATGTGTTGAGTCACAGCCACAGTCAGTTGAGTTTCTATGGAAATACTGCACAAATAATTGGCTGCTAAAGCAAGACTGTATCGCTCATGGCTGCACAAGAGCTCTTCTGCGGCTGCTACTACTCACGCAGCCAGGATTGTTAAATTCAGCTCTTGGCTCATACAAATATGTTTTCACGTTATGGCAAGCATGAGATGAACTGTTAAAAGGAAAGAGCAACTTAAGGAGATCTCTGCACACATTAACCACTCGAACAGGTCTGTGCAGTTGCAGGGGCAGGAGGGTCTCACCACCACTCACTTTGCCACGCAGCTCCCCAGCCCCACTCCCTCTGTCCTCACCCGCAACTCCCACATCATGCAGAGTCCACCAGTGTGGTGCAGTGGTTAGAGTGACTGGGCTGAGAGCTGGGAGACCGGGGTTCTAGTTCTCCCTCAGCCAAAAAGTTCACTGGGTGACTTTGGGCTAGTGACTGTCTCTCAGCCTAACCTACCTCACAAGGATGTTGTGAGGGTATAACAGGGAGAAGGAGAACCATGAATGTCACCTTGAGCTCCTTGGAGGAAAGGTGGGAAACAAGGTAATAAATACATAATGGAGATATTGCTCTAGCACAGAGGTCCATGTGCATAGGCTTCCCATTCTCAGTTGTCCATGCTCAATGTATGGTCAGCGGGAGTTGGGGCAGCTGTAGAACCATGTGGTCTCAGTTGTGGGGAGTCACTTCGCATGATTGACACAGAAAAGGGGAGATTGGAAATATATGGGAACACTCTTATTCAGTAAAATATGACAGTGGCAACATTGTGGCTAGGTAAGTAATCTTCCCAGCTCCTCCAAATACTGTTTCCTCTTGAGATACATATTCACAGATATGCAAATTACAACATCTTAAGTGACTTTGGGATAGTATCTACCAGAGACTATCCAGATAGAAAAGGAGCTTTCAAAAGTACCACTAAAAATTACATGTTTGGACGAACATTCTGTGTTTCTTAGACGAGGTGGGAAATACACAGCAGTTTGATCTCTTCTCCCCATTTCAAGGAACAAATCTTAGAAACTGCTTTATCAGCAGTCTCACGTAGGCAATACAGATGAGTCAAATTCCAACCAAATTAAGATTCATAGTACAATGATAGGAGGCAAATTCTCCAGTTTTTCTAGAAACAAAAGCTTAAGGATGATGAGTAGAAGGCAGACCAGGGAACTCTCGGGTGATAGTTCCTGCATACATATATTAACACTTGAGGACTGCGGCAAAAATACTTGTTGAACACCACTTTGATTTTTGTTTTTTATGAAATTGCAGGATACAAGCATTTTTTATAAAGACATGTACAACAGCCACCACTTGTCAAGTAGCACCCCTAAAGCTTTCACATCATCACCTCAACCACAGTATGTTTCCATGGAAACAGTTCATCCATTCAGCTGCAAGCTGAGTAAAGAGACATTGGACCAGCGCATCATCAAATGATGGCTGTTCACATGTGAATCAGCCACAGTTCACACAAGTGATAACCCTATTTTAAAAAACTTCAGTGAGCCACAGCCAGAAAGTATGTTTGTTTGTTTGTTTGTTTGTTTGTGTGTGTGTGTGTGTGTGTGTACTTGCACCACTCAAACTATCTTGCCTCTCCTGCCTGCTACAAGTATAGCCCACCTCCCAACATGGAATTCTGCATTTTCATCTGGCAGGCCAATTCCCCATCCATTGAGATGTTGCTGGGCTGCATCTCCCACCAGCCCCAGCTAGCATGGCCCATATTCAGGGGTGATGGGAGCTGTAGCCTGGCAGCATCTGTAATCAAACCACATTTTTTTCCTCACCACTCTGTGATTAAACAGGGTGCTAGGCCCGGATGGGGAAGACACTAGTTCAAATCTCTACTCAGCCATGAAGTTTGCCAAGTAAGCTTCAGCAAGACACTCGCAGAATAGTGAGGATAAAATGAAATAACCCCTTAAGTACTGTTTGGAATTTCTTGGAGGATGTTCAGGAACCAAGTGTGATCAATAACTAATTATTGTCATGCTAGCAAGGCTCTCCTCCTTGAGAAACTGCATCCCAAGTTCTTGTGTACTATAACAGCAATGCATCAAGTGGGACAGAAGCGAATGAATCCCGTTTTGTATGCTGCGTCCGTTCTTCTTTTATAAGACTTGTAAAAATGGTTAAAACACCATGTAACACTGGAACCTGCCATATGTACTTTGAAGGAGAATCCACAGAACAGTGACTATTTAAATCTAATTGCCTACAGGAGATGCATTTCACTATTCTTATACAAGCCAAAAGCACCTCTCTCCAAAAATGAGAAATTCAATGAACCTGGGTTGAAATTCTTGTGAAGACAACAAAAACTGCAATGGGCTTTGCACATTTAAAAGTGTTATGTAAATGATGACACAATAATTTTTCCCCAAAGAGAAAAGTGAGAATAGCAAAACAAAACATCCACTTGGAGGGATCTGCCAGATCTACCAGCTGTTTGTTGTGATTTCAGAATACCACAGAAGTGACAAAAGGATTCTGGCTCTGATCCAGAACTCCTTTCAAAAATTACAACCATCAATTCCAACACGGCTAATTTGCAAATGTATTTGATGGCATCGCTTTAGCATTCACCTCAGAAGGCCCAACATTTGCCATGCTATTTATGTGCAAGAGAAAGAGAAGGAAACCCAGAATTCAGAGGATAATGCCTTAAGTAAGCCATGCCTTCTGCAAACAAAACAAGATTCGAAAATCCATCTCTGCTACCTCATGGAAAGACTCAAGCTTAGGAATGGAAGATCTGCTGATTTTGGTTCCTTCAGTACCTTATTTTTCCAATCTTATATTCCTTTTTCCACATTTCTGCAGCAATTCATTATTTCTTTTTTTCCAAAAATTCTCATGAAAGTTAGTGAGAATTTTAGTGCAAATTTCTCCGAACAGCCACCTTTTTGCCTAATGTACACATTTTGGCAAAGCAATTTCCCCTAATATAATGCAATTCTGCACATTATTTTCATGAATTAATATATGTTTGTGCATACTTTGCCCCCGTTATATGCATTCTTGTACACATTACTTGGCTGGAGAACAGCACTGCGGAATTCAGAAAAATGTGAATCTTGGAGAATGACTATACTTTGGTTCCTGTATTGTTTCACAAAGTATAAGTTCACTTTTAAATACAAACTAAATTAATTTTCTCCCCCATCTCTACTCAAGACAGAATAGGTTGCCATCATTTTCCAGGCAATGTATTCCTAATATATTACATAGTTACTGTGCAGAGATACAAAGACATATTTGGAAAAGCTTTCGTTCCCCACCTACCCCTGAAAATGAGGAAGTGAAGAAAGAAAGGAAGCAAGCTACATTTTCAGTCATTCCCTTACTTAACCCAAAAGTCTGAGATAAAGATACAGAAAGTCTTCCAACAGCAAATCAGTAGATTCAGAACTAAACTATGTTATATAATTAGAATTATCAGTTGCCCTATACCTCTCACACTTCCCTATCCCACTGTTGCAGTTTGGAGTGTCATCCTCAAAGAGGAAATGAAAGAGCAGAGCGAAGTGGGCACAATACTGACAGTTTGCAAAAAAGAGTGATAAACTGTGGTCCGGGCTCTTCAGTATGAAATGACCACACACCTGCCAACAGCTCTACTTTCTTATGTTTAATGAAGATGGGGTTTAAAGGTTTGATAGTAAAGTAAAGCAACAAAAGCACTAGGTTTCAACTTTCACTACAACCTCCAATACAACCAGCATTTTCTAGCACATTTCTTCCCATCTAAAGCAGGGCAGGGCAACCTTTTCAGCCCCAAAGGTTATTTAATGAGCATTCATTTTGACTTTTTCATGGGGAGCTTAGAAGATGTTGCATCAAAGGACATGTGATCCCACATTTTCAAATGCCTTTCCCCATCCTGATGACCAAAGAAATGTGATCTTTTGGGGAAACTACCATTGCGCGGCCTGTATTTTCTGGGATGTGAATGAATCCTACACAGAAATAGCAACAGACTGGAAGCACCCTCAGAAAACATAAAGATGCTGTTTAAGAGCACAAGCACAGTATATACAGCAGTATAAACACTGACAACTAGGAAACACTGGCCTGCGAGCGCTCCAGTTGGAAAACAGCCTTTAGCAAAGGTGTCATGGGCTTTGAAGAAACTCGATCTCAGGACACAAGGGAGAAACATGCTAAGAGGAAGGCACACTTGGCAAATCCACACCGTGATCAACTCCCATCCAGAAACCAATGTACCTACTGTGGAAGGACGTGTCGATCCAGAATTGGTCTCCATAGTCACTTACGAACTCATTGTTAAAACCGTGTTTATGGAAGACAATCTTACTCTGCTATGAGTGATCGCCGAAGAAGAAGAAGAAGAAGAAGAAGAAGAAGAAGAAGAAGAAGAAGAAGAAGAAGAAGGTATACTCTCTCCCCACCCCAGCCTCACGCCATCTTTTTTCCATGTATGTACAGTACTGTGATACATGGTAAAGCATATGCTATCGTTCAGAGAGGTTTCCTTTAAAAAACAGAACTAGAGGGTGAAACCTAGAAACATTCCAAACAAATGATATTTGGTGGGGGAAGAGAGGAAGGGAAGAATTAGTGTCCATTTTGCCTTGCTCTAGCTTGCTGACGTTCAGGTGCAGGGAATCAAAAACAACCTTGGCTGTCTCTTTATTCAATCTGCTACTTGTTTTTTCCTTAGGAGGCTCAAAACTCACAGAAGAGTAGTATACAAGGGAAAAGTGCAAAAAGCAACCCATCTATTTAAACTGTAAAGTATAGCAGAAACATCATCATCCTTAATAACCAACTAACACTTCAAGCAGCCTACAACTGTCCGATATCATACTGCAGGGCCAATGATCATTCTGAAACATTCCTGTAGTACAGCACTAACTTAAAAAGTTAAGCACCGGATCAGTCAGTCTTTAGTCTTGGCTACTTACAACAAGGAATGGTAGTGTTAATGTAAATCCTGAATTCCAAGTACATTAATCCTCTAAACCAGGGGTTGACAACTTTGGTGTTTTTTTTTTTATGGCTCTGCCCACTGCCAATTGATAGATTGCCTCCTCCTAAAGAAGGGGAATTGTGGCTCTCATGGCAGAGCCATAACTACCAGTGTTCTGGAACAATTTGTCCAGAACAAAGACTACGCTGTTTAAATTTTCACCATGGTCAGCTCAGATGAGAATTCCCTAAACCATGCAGGTCTACTTAGAAGTAAGCTCCACTCTGCATACACAAGATTATTGTTATTTACATACAACAGACCCAGATAAAGTAATTTATTGACTAATGTTGTATACACACATAAGGCTATAAAGCTTTAGGGTTGTATTGAGTGCTAGACATACGCAGAGTAAACCCACTGAATTTCCAATGGGTTTGTTCTGATTTGAACTCAGTTGCATCCAACCCTTAGGCTGCACTCCTATGGGCATAAATGGGAGTAAATTACATTCCACACAGTCTGACATTTCTGTGTAAGACTAGTTCCACTGTTGGAGGCAGTATGCCTCTGAATACCAATTGCTGGGAGTCACAGGAGAGGAGAATGCTGCTTCACTCAGGTTCCTGCTTGCGGACTTCCCAAAGGCATTGGATTGGCCTCTGTGAGAACAGTGTGCTGGCTAGGAGGGCCATTGGCCTGATCCACCAGCACAGCTGCAAATGTAAGATGCAAATGTGTTGCTGCAGTTTGAAGAACGGCTGTCCTAGGCAAACAGCAAAACCCAAATTGAGAAGATACCCATAAAACAAACAGACACATTTTGTGGCTCCAACCAATGACAGCTATTTCACTATTAAGAAAATGTACCCATTCATAAAACAGAACATTTCCTAGTGATTTAAAAAAAAATGCAGGCTAAGAAATATAGCAAGGAAATGTAGCTAGTTTAGTTCTTCAGGATAGAATGAGCAGAGAACTGTGCAAAGCATCCAGGAGCCCTTTCAGCTAGGAGCTGGAAAGAAGAAGAAAAGAACAATAATGGCAGAAACAAAAGGCCTACAAACATGTCATGAGAGAAGCTACAGTGCCTTTAACATAAAAAGCAATAACTAGACGAAATGATGGGAGGGAGAGGAGAGGGAGGGAGGGAGGGAGCCTTCTGCATCAGGCTGCAACAGGAACTCTTAAACGCAAGGCATTCAAGCGATGGAAAATGCATTCATTCAGAGCATTTAGCGCATAAGATTAATCGAATTATAATTTAATCATCTGATCAAACACTAATTAGCATAATGACTTGAGGGGGAAAGCTGCGAGAGAAAAGGCGAAAGAACACCTTGGGGTACCCAGAATGTTAGTGCCACATTTAATGTTTAATTTCCCTCTTTTCTCTCTCTAACCATATCCACACACACCCCGCTCCCTGTTTAAAAGAAAGGAGGGGGCAGAGTTCCGTAGTGGAGACTGGCTTCAACAGAAGTCTGTCATCAGCACCGCAAACTGTTCTTTGACAGTAGCAATGTTGCCTGATTAGCTATCGCTATTTTTATAATTAAGAGAACATTAACAATCTGCTTTCCATTAAGGAAGATTTAAGGAGGAAAATGCATAAGTTCGAGCTCTGCTATTCCCTGCAATATGCAACTATCCTCTGCAATAGTATTGGCGGTTTTCAAACAGGAAACTTGATTGCTTATAAGAAGCCTCTCTTCTGCCATTTATGTGTACCTATGATTGTCCTTAATGCACAGCAACAAATGAGACTGTCTGAGATGATAGATAGATAGATAGATAGATAGATAGATAGATAGATAGATGATAGATAGATAGATAGATAGGCAGGCAGGCAGGCAGGCAGACACACACATATCAGCACATCTACCTAAGCACACTGTATTGTCTACAGCAGGCCTGGCCAAAATTGGCCCTCCAGCTGTTTTGGGACTACAACTACCATCATCCCTAGCTAACAGGACCAGTGGTCAGGGATGATGGGAATTGTAGTCCCAAAACAGCTGGAGGGCCAAGTTTGGCCATGCCTGGTCTACAGTGACCAGCAGTGGTTTCCTCCAGACTTCTCAGACAGGAGTCTTCCCCAGCTTTACCTGGAGATACTGGAGATGGAGCCTGCAACTTTCTGCATGCAAAGTAGTTACTCTGCCACTAATACATGTGGAAGAGAGGCATTTTGAATGTCAATGTCTTTTAGGCATCAGGCATCCACATGCAACCTTTTAAACCACTAACTTTAGCAGGGATGGAGAGAACTTCAATTTTGTTTTGCATTTCAATGAGAAACCATCCAACTCCCACTTCTCAAACCAACATATATACCGAAAGTCATCTAACCTTTGAAATTTACACTTCCCCAGATCTTGCAGTGCAGTTCTCCAGCCAATGAATGTGTACAAAAGTGCATTTATTAGAGGGAATTGTGCATAAAAATGCATTTATTATTGAAAATAATTCAATTCAATCATATGCAAAATGCATTTTATTAAGGTAAGTCCATGCAAAAATGTGTATGTTAGCCAAAGCAACATTCAAAAATGTGATCATGTGGAGAAATTTGCACTAAAATGCTGGTGAATATTCATGTGGGGTGTGTCTGTCTGTCTGTCTGTCTGTCTGTCTGTCTCTCTCTCTCTCTCTCTCTGTGTGTGTGTGTGTGTGTGTGTGTGCAAATTACTCAGTTGGAAAAATCAAAAACAGAGGAAACCAAAACAGACAGATTGGTCTATTCCCAGATTATTGCTTATTTATTGTATTTTATGGAAAATTGTAAACCACCCTGAAAAATGTTTAACTAAAGGTTGTGGGCCTTGGCAGGTGCCCAAGGATACCAAACCTCAATGCCAGCACTTTGACTATAATTAGATACTACTCACATTTAGCATTTCCTGATCATCAGGGATAAGACCGCCAGTAGGGATAATGTCCATTTAAATGAGCTAAGAATGTCATGCAATAATCCGACTGAAGTTTCAAAATAAAACATTACATTTGAAATAAAAAGCAGGCAACATATCAAAACATATGCACTCTTACTCATGAGTAAGTATCACTGAACTATGGAGATCTGCTCCTGAGAAAAAATCCACAGCACTTGGCTGAAAGCTAAACTAGCTTTATAATTTATTTATTGTATACCATTTATAGGCAGCCATGAACCAAATTCTCCGAGAATTAAAACAAATAACACTTCCAGCAAAATACAACCTATACATCACCATTGAAAAATGCAAGGTTTGGCATTAAACTCTGAACAAATGGCATTTTGAACACATAGTTTCCACAAATAATTTCAACTTTGGATGTGTACAGCAGCAAGGGAACAGTCACATTGATTTAAAAACCAACAAGCCACTCCCTTAAAAAAGAAAAGAAAAAGTATATGTGCTTTCTAGAGATTTGTAAAAGTTGCCAGCATTATCTGGAACAAGTGGGAGGAATTTTAGCAGCAAAAATTACTATCCAGCATTAAAAGAGGAAAAAGGGTTCAGGGGGAATCATATTGTGTGGCCCAAAAAGGGAATGCTTTCATGTACAGTATATGCTGCCTGGTTTTGCTTGTATTTTTCCATTCCTAAAGAAAGGATTTCTTTTTAAAAATACTAAACTAATATGCATGTCACATTTTATATTAGTGATATATTTCTATAGCTATACAACCGGGGGTGGTGGTGCTAAAAGGCTGTGGGAAAATACCTAAAAATTATCTGAGTCCTTTTCCTCCAAGGTCAAACAGGATACCTACACATACAAAAATGTACTCTATTCGCTCGCAAGTACATAGATGCTCTTGCAGTCTGATGTTATGCATCTTTACTCAGAAGTAAGTTATATTATATTCACTGTGACTTAATTCCAGGTAAACAGGTACAGTTTTAGAACTTAAAAGTGTTTTAGAACTTAAAACTGTGATCCTAAACAAGCTCATTAGAGAGCAAGTCTTGCTGAACTTGAGACTTACTTGAAAGTAAGCATGCTGAGGAATGTGCAATCAGAGAAGAGCCTTCCTTGACAAGATCCAGCATTCACTTCTCAATTCCCTGGTGGGTGTTTTTGACATATGAGAGCTATTACTTGTGTGGCAAACCCTTTGAAACAATACACAAAGTGCCATATCTGTTTTCCCAGTACAGTACCAATGAAGTCATTAAGTGAATAACCTACCTACACCCACACCATAACTTGCATTACTCAGGAGTAAAGATGGATAAATCTGCCAATTTGGGTCTTAAATTCAGTTCTGTAGCAATTCGCATTTTTTTTAAAAAAAAAATATCAGCATTTTCGTATAAACTTCTCAAATTACAGACATTTGTATATGCAGTTTTGACTAATACACACATTGAGCAATGTCCCCTAATGCATTTGTACATTATTTGCACTACTATATGCATTTTTATGCATACTTTTTATGTGCTTTTTTGTACACATTACTTGGTTGGAGAACTGCACTGCAAAATTCTGAGCAGTATGGATTTCAAAGAATGGCTGTGTTTCAATGCACATATTGTTTTGAAAAGTGTGTATTAGCGAGGGTTAGCCTTTAAATGTGACCTGAATTGAATTTCTCCCCATCTCTATTCATGAGACAAATGGCTGGATATTGTTTATTTATTTTGATCTACTTTATACGTTTATATGTTGCCCTTCAACCAAACAGCTTCCAGAGTGGTTCACAAAAACAAAACAATTAAAATTAGTACAGTATAATATGCAAACAAAATAATGAAGACAATCTATTAAATCTGTAGATTATTTTTTTAAAAAAAACTTGTCTTCAAGACAAATAATTAGAATTTGGTTTTTTTTTTCAAATCTTGACACTTAAGATCTTTTTTTAAACACACAGATTAAAAGATTAATGCATTTTTAAACACACAAGATTAAAAACTATATTAAATTATTGGATTAAAATCTGTTATATATTGATTATGAAAAGCACTGAAAACAGTTTGCACTCTTTCTTCCAGCTCAGCATGAATTTTTTTTCAGAAAATGGCAACTACAGTACAGTAATGAACCATATATCTTTAGTATAGTTACAGAGTACACAGACCTTCCACGATCAGGGTTAATTTTTCAACAAATTGGTAGATTCATCCCCAGTTTCCATTCTTGATCAATCACCAACTCAGCACTCACAAATACCCAAAAAGTGCACTGAACTCACAGTAATTTCAGACTGTAATGAAGCTACAACAGAATAAATTGCTAACAAATAATAGCGTTCCTATTTTACATAGCATTCACATTTTTCAGGACGAGAGATTTGCTATTGCATTAAAACTTACTCCCCGCAATGGCTTCAGTAGCCCATTTCCAAGATCGTGGTAATATTCTGTTAATTTTAAAATATTTGCTTGATGGAACATCAATAAGAAACCATACCACATGAAAACTGTAGACATGTAAGCAGCAGCCTACACCCCAAAGCTGTGTAGTAAATAATATTACAGTTCGATAGAACTTAGAATTTGGACACTGGCGCCAGACAGGAGCATCTTCCCTGTGCAATAAGTAGCCTTGAAAAGATCACATGCAGTAAAGGTAATTCTGTTGCTGCTTCTACTGTCAATATCATTAAATTAACAACCATGTGCTCAGTCTTCATTTTCGAATGATGCAGTACGTGGTTCAGATGCCTGGAGTGGTATTTCATCAACCTAGCCTGATGCACATTTGTTTTCATCTGGCTTTGTTTTTGAAATCTTAAAACAATGCACTGTGGGTATCACTAGCATTCAGCCCCAAAATATTCTGCTGCTAATCCGATTCCTAATTTAATCTCTTCTTCTCAAATTATAGACAAGCCCTAGGACAGCAGGCATTTAGTATGGAGGTGACTCTCCTCAAAGCCAGCGTATTTAAAAAGGACTTTCTATAAATAGGACTGCTGGCTCAGTCTTCCTCACTGCTTTCTGAGTAAAAATAGCTTAAAGAGAGAGACAGGCAAGACTCATTAATCTCTTTGGCCGCGATCCAAAGAGCCAAAAGCAGAAGTGGGGACACACCAGTGCAATTCGGTGCCTGAATGCATACACAGTCTTTACACAAGTTATGTGCACAATTAGCTTGCACGAAACTGTGTTCAGCTACAGAACACACTCTTTAACTAGCATTTAATTTACTCCCACATATGCTACTCAGAAAAAGATGGTGACCATTTCAAAAGCTGCAATGTGCCTCTGCACAGGCACATCCAACAGGTAGATCGTGATCTACCGGTAGATCACTGGACGTGTGTGGTAGATCACTGGCTCCCCTCAAAGAAGCTCAACAACTTTGACTCCCCTAAAAAAGCTCAACAACTTTGACCTGAACCCCTAAAAACGGGCTTTCCTCCCTAAAAAAGCTCAACAACCTGAACCCCCCAAAATGGGGTAGATCATTGCCTCTTTTTAACTCTGTGAGTAGATCGCAGTCTCTTGGGAGTTGGCCACCCCTGCAGTACAGGACCCATAGACCCAAGTCTTTGGTCATTCTGTCTGAGCACAACCTCAAGTTGTCTTATTTCAAGCAAATCATATGACATTAACCAGTTTGTCAGTTCAGACAACAGAAGAAGTCACATTGGTGGAATGAAGGTGGGTGGGGGACAGTATGTTAACCCAGGGTTTGCTATGGCTCATCTATGACATGCTTAGCTACATTTTATCAGGATATTCACACAGAGGCTTAGGGTGTGTTTATGTCCTATGGGTGCAATTCTACACTCCAGATACCCCAGCTGGATAAACAGAGGAAATGGCAGGAACACAATTCCTATAGACCTTCAAACCTAGATACTTTGGCACAGCACAGCTTTGTGGATATGCCAATCCAATTCCCTGCCAACATGTCTGGTATTTATTATGGGCATTTCTACCCTGTCCTTCCAACAAATTCCCAAGGCAATGCCTTGCCAGCATAAGTTTTTTGTGACACACTCCTAGGTCGATAACCAGTGGAGGCAAACTGTCAGGCCAAAAAGCCTAGGGGGCAGATAGTAACATAGGTTGTCAAAGGTTGGCTAAAAGTGGAAAATGGGGGCATGCAAGGGCCACACAGAAACCTATCCAGCCCTTGCTTCCTGCCATCACTGCCACACCAGTGAGCACACAACAGACTTACAAACTCTGGCAGCACTGGTAACTGAGGGTCTGAATACTACTTGGATTCCCAGCAGGAGACAGGGCTTTGGCCACACTTCTTGCCTACTTGCATTTCTTTGCCAGAGTTTGTGTTCCTTTCTGTTCTTGCTTTTCCTCCTTTTGACCATGATTCACATTATTAATCATTTAGTCTTAAAACACGGATGCAGACCTGAACAGATAACTAGCATTATATAGTACCTTTCCCAAGTGCTTTACATACTTACGGGACTAATTCCTACAATATTTGTAACCCAAATCAGTATTATACGCAGTATGGCCATGACTGAGCTGAAAGATGGAAGTGGAAACTTCTAAGTAGCTCATGCTCTTAACACTACACTAATAAGAAAAGATGATCAATAATTTGATGTCCTTCCAAAATATTTAGCTGCAGTTTTTTCATTAACTTCCTTCATCTGAATCCTAAATGCATTAAAGATGTGAGAGTCAGTGTGGTGTAGTGGTTCAAGTCACAGATTAGGACCTGGGAAACTAGGGTTCTTAGTCCCACTTGGCCATGGAGCTCACTGGGTCACCTTGAGCCAATCACAGTCTCTCAGCCTAACCTACCTCACAGGGTTGTTGCAAGGATAAAGGTGGGGGAGGGAGAACTCTGTATGCCACCATGAGATCTTTGGAGTAAAGGTGGGATATAAATGAAATAAATAAATAAAATTTACATGGAAGTCAAATTTATTCCAATGGAACATGTTGCACTTATTTGACTGTGTACACATTACTGTTTAATTCTGGCTCCAGTGTTCTCCCACTACAGGTGTCTGAAGCCATCCATACATGACAATAGCCACAATCCATATCTATCCAGTAGGTTCTTGAGAGATCCTGCTGCTTGGTGTGTTTTCCCTCAAACTGGCTTACATCAGATTTGAAAACGTAAGGCACTTTCATTTCACAGTTAAACTGAGGTGTGTACATTTGAGACAGCCATCGTGCATGTGCAGATTAGGAGCGGAGTGCGAGGTTGAAAGCACAGAGAAACCAAACAAGTCACGTGCATCAAGTGAAGACATTCTGTCCCATCTCTGGTGTACAGCAAAATGCAAATCCAACTTGAAACGCAGCAGAGGAAACGACCTCACTGCCATTCAACGCCAATGCACACAAAACCTTATAAAGGATACCAATGAAAGAATCCTTGCCTTCATTCACTAACTTTGCAGCTGGGCAGCCCAAATTTTGTAAATACAGTGAGGGATTTGTAATGGATTTTAGTCAAATACAATAAATGATTGATACATACAAATACAGTGAGGCAGGCTTCCTGTGGGCCATAACACAGAACACACACAAGACTGTTCATGCCACTGAAACTGCTACACCAATAACCACCATGAAGGATGCAGCACTGCTTCGTATATGGTAACTCTGTTCCTTTATTAGAGAAACAGTGTGCTGCAGTGATATTGGCATGCCAGAGACCAGTGTTCAAATTCCCTAACTTGATGACTTTTTATTTCAAGTCAGCCTTGCAGGGTAGTTGTGCGGATAAGACAAAAAGAACCATGTGTAGCAACTAGACTAAGGAAAGGCAGGGTGTGTAAATGTTTTTAAAAAAATACTGCGTACTTCAGGAAAAGAAACAAGGTTCTCATAACATACATTGCTTCCAGTTTTGATTTATATCCAATGTGATGAATGTTTCACCATATTGCCCAAAATTAAACCACACTGCCAAAAAGAATATATGTAATGTACCTTAAATAGAGTTGCATTGCTTGCCACCCCCCTTTCCTTAACGCTGCTTTGCCAGTTGCTGTTTCAGGCTGGTTATGTATATAGCATTTCATGGATTGAAATCTCTGGATTCCATCCTTATCCTCTCCAACACAGATATCATTAGTGCAACGCCCTGCTTCAGAGAGCCTGAAGGACAAGCCATGAAGGAAGGGGGGGGGAAATCTACGCTTCCAAAGCGTTCCCTCTCACCCGTTCCTCTGTCCTTCCCTTTGATTGGCCTTCACTGCGACTTAGAGCAATGCACATTTACATGTTTGACACAAAAGTCTTCTCTGTTGCCTTTCCCTTCCTCATTAAAAGCAGCACCCAAGCACTGACTGGGTGAAGGAAAGTGCAAAGAAAGCAGAACCATACGCTCTATTAAGCGACACACCAAATGGCAAAGTAGTGATGGGATCTGAAAAGGTGATTGTGTATTCCCCTCCACGGAGGAGCTGCTCTCCATTCCGCCTGCTGCTCCGACGACGTGTTCCCAGTCTTGTGTGGTTTGCTGCCCACTAGTGTCCTACAGCACAGGCTCACAGGCAGCGTAATGGCACACTGCCTCATTATGTATCTGGCGAAACCCATCAAAAAAAAAAAAGAAGAAGGTCTGGGGGCACATTAAATGCCTTGTGATTGGACCACCACTCAATACGTAGAAGAATAGTTCCTTTGAAATGCATCTGGCTTCCTAATTAATGGAAATGTCATGCCTGTCAGCTGTGGTCAGCCACTGCTAGGAAGGAATGTGTTTTTATTATGGCAGGTCAGTGTGGATCAGAGGAACTGGTTTCCCCACACTGATGGCACTGACCACATAATCCTCTTACTATCTACCACCTTATAAAGCGGCTACCCGTATCAGTATCTGTATATGTGTGCCAATTATTTCAATGACATTTGGAGAGGCTTGGGTATCTCAAAATGCCCCTTTTCTATTTGCTGCTGCATGCCCAGAAACAAGCTTTCCCACAGAACAGCTCTCACTGCAGGGGAACTATGAGCACGTACAAGGCTTGGGTGTGGTGCTCCCCTCGATATTCAACAGCAGGGGCTGCCTGCGTGCAGCCTTTGCACAAAAAAAGCTTGGCACAAACATCAAAGTGACGTCCACCAGTTGTTTGAGAAGAGGAGCAAGGGCTGGCTGAATTCAGGCTCTTCTCGCCACCCTCCTGCTTGTCCATCAAACAGCTGATCAGTAGAGATGGCTGCTCCTTTGGATTGTGTCACTGGTGCCCTCATTTAATTTATTGTGCCATCTTTTCCTCCTCTACTTTGGCTCCTCCCCCATGATTGCAATATTCTAATATGGCAACATTTTTTTTAACACAACCAGTCAGTAAAAGATAGACAGGTGCAGATACAGACTCTTGCATTATAGAGACCTAGTGGACTATTTTCTTTTAACGGCAATCTATTTTTAGCAGTACCTCTACTTTATTGGTTACATCCTAGTTTTTTCCATTGATTTTTTATTTTTAAAAAACCCAAGCATCAATGGACCTTAGTCACATGCATGTGGCAAAAACGGCAGCGAGTTAGATTAACATGCATTGTACAGAGAAATATTAGCAGGTTTTACCAATCATAAAAAGCTCTATGGTTTTTAAAATTAAATTTCCAAATTAAAAAAAAATGCAAGTACCTCAAGGTCAATTTTAAAATAAGCATTTTTCATCCACAAAGGCCCAACGTTAACTGCAAAACCCTCCACATTTTCTTCACTTGATAAATAGTCATTGGCATAGCAAGCAAAAGCTGAAGTTGTAAAGGCTGCTTTGAGAAGGCTGTAGATGCATGACTCTTATTAGCATGATGGGGATTGACACAACTGCTCTGAAAATGTGCACCCAAGATTAACAGCATATTTTGTCTGTGTTTTAAGAAATGAAATTAAGAGCTGAACTAGAAATAATAAATGAGCAAGACTTCACTCAAGAAGAACTATTCATTTCTCTATTGCAATGTAGCAATGTTAATTATGGAGCTTCCTTTTGAATTTAGCCAATCCATCTACTATTTAGCACAATGGACAGCAATTTTGGTATTGTAACATGGTGGGCCTAAGCCTACACATATATATTTTAGGGTAGGAAACGGCAGATTTGGGACCAGCAATTTTAAAAAAAGTACAATTTTAGGCAAAATATAAATCATAACTAATACTGTCACTAGACTTCCATTTCACACTTATGTTACCCTAGTGTGAACTGAAACATGGACACAAATTCTATAACCTTCAATGCCTGCAGCTGCTTTAAGGTTCATAGCATTATTGTTTCTGGGGAAGTTCTAAAAGAAGGAAATTATTAACAACGTGTTAAAAGTCAAATGAGTGACTTTTCATCACACAACCAGGAACACTGCCACAAAATAATCAATTCTGAGACAAGCCCATGCAAATTGGTTTAAAAAAATAAAATTCTTCTTTCTGTGACATGTATGATCATAGCAAGAATAAACTACCCCATTAATTTAAAACTTCAATCACATTGAATGATCCAACATTTATATCAGGGAAGTGTGAGGTCCCAATAATATTGCATTCTTTTTAGACACATTCCTAACAGCTCCTTCATAATACAAGTTTATTTCATGTACTGCTACATATTACCTTTATAGAAGCTTTATAGAAATAAATGTATTCTGATTCCTAGTTTATGTATTCATTCCTGCATATTCAGATGAAAAAAGAGCCATGAATTTCAATCAATGTTTAAACAAAATTAACTTAAATGTCTTAGACATTTCTACTACTTTAAGATACAGAATTGTGCATAAGGGATGCAATTTGTATTTTATGCACAGTTCTTGTTCCACTTATTTAAATTTGTATGTGCACACATAGTATACTTTGGTACAATTCATGCACCTCATAAATTAAGGAATTTTAAAAGGTAAATCTCCAATCTGTTTTCTTCTTTAATTGCAGAGCAAAATTATGATCCAATCTCTAATAATTATACAGGCGTATGGATTGAAAAGGACACTCATCCACTTTTACCCTCTAACCTTACCTCTACCAGAACATTATTATTTTTTCTTTGTGGGCTGCTATTACATTATTTACATGTAACATCTTTATTATGTGGCTATGGATGCAATGCATTAAGATGTTAACATATCTATGCCCCCCCCCCAACTTGGTCATACAATGCAATTTAAATCCCATTGATGTGAGTTCTCTTACAATGCCATCGTAGGCTCACAGAATCTTAGTTAAAAATAGACTTTCATTGTTATTTCCTCCCTAAATGAATATTCTGAAAGGTCTCCTCCTGTAAAAGTCACTAACGCTAAGACTATTTTATATTTCTAAAGAAGGGGAGGAGAGCAATCTTAATGACAGAACTTGTTGCAATCACCATTAATGCTAAGACAATTTTCAGAGTTTTGTCCTAATCATTTTATATTGCACAGGCTGCCAAAATGTCAAAATATTTAGGACCGGTCCAGTCATCTCATTACTCATATTTTATGTTGCAATCCTTCATGGCTTAATTTCAAGTTCAGTCTGCCTGTCCACATTCTAAAGGATGCCCTGCCTGCCAGTGTATTTTTCCATCCATGCTATAGCTAAACAGACCTGAAGGCACCCTCATCCAACATTCAGTCCTCAGCCTCTGCTTGGAGCTTCAATTATTTGTATCTTCCAGGAAAATCTCTCACTTTTCCCCTCTACAATTCTCTCCCTCATTCATTCTCACTAGCGACATTTTTCTATTCTGTCTGCTTTGCCTATTTTGGGAATCGTGTGCTTAATCTTTCCCTTTTAACTGTCAGCATATTAATGTGTTTTAAGAAGAGGAGCTGTGCTCTCAAATTTGAAAAATGGCCATGCCATTGAACAGGAGCATCCAGCAGCAGCCCTCTGCATGGGATTATTTCTATTTCACCTCCTTCAAAGCCTTAACGTCACTTAAGGTTTTTTTGTATTGGCTGTGATTTCTTTTCTTTAAAAGTAATGCGATAGTAGGATAAGGAAACCTGTGCATCCACAGAAGCACTTGGTCTGGGCTTTAAAAGAAAATGCATGACTTCTGATCAAATGCACAGGAAAAACATTATGCAGAAACAGCAGCTTTGCAGAAACAAAGCTCATTCTTTTGCCTTTCCACTGTTTCTTCACTTCTATAACTTTGAAATTGATTGAAAGACTCCCTAGCCTTTTTTTAGGTGACGTAATGGTTATCAGTGCATATTTTTACATAAATGAGGGTGATGAGTGCGCAGCAAACCCCATTCCCAACGTCTTATGAGGCAGAGAGGAACGTTGAAATAATAGTTCAAAAGGTATAATGGAGCACAGAAAGTGATGCGGCTTCTCAGAATTATCAGATAAGAAGGGAAAAGCTTTCCCCACACTGAGCCTTCCAGAAGCTTGCGGTATATGTCCTTCATTCAGATAAATGCCCTGTAGGGTACAATCCTGCATCCGTTAACACGGCGGAAAGGGTGCAGTTTTCTTCATTTCATCTACCATGGCTCGATACTGAACGAGGCAGATATATAGCGCTCAGGATCACTTGCCTAGGTGAGTTCATTCGCAGCCATTCGGGGGCGATCTCCTGCCCGCCGCGCCCCACCTGCTGCAGGATGCTGCCTGGGCGAGGCACCCCCGGCTGCTGCAGCCCCCCAGCCCCTGCTGCTGTGCCTTCCTCCGGGCTCCCCCCGCCCCACCGCCGCCCTTCCCGCGCCGGACCCCGCCGCCGCCGCTCACCATTCAGGACGCTCTGGAGCAAGACGGCGGCCAGCATCCACATGCCCCTGCTCCTCGCCAGCCTGGCCGCGATGGGCTCGCTCGCCTCTCTCTCGGCACGGCAGCCGCCTCTCCCGCGGCTCGTCCCCGGCGAGGGGAGCGCGGCCAGCGGGCAAAGCAGTAGCTCCGTCCAGCTCCGGGCGCCGCTCCCAGGAGGAGGGCGAGGGCGGCCAAGGGGCGCCGCCGGCGCCGCCGCCGCGTCGGGGGTCGAGCGAGGGGGCTGCCCGCTGCTCTCCTTCAGCGCCTCGCCCCGCTGCTCCCACAGGCGGCCAGCTCAGGTGCGCCCGGCGCAGCCCCGCCACGCGCCCGCCGCCGCAGCCGCCGCAGCTTCGCCCGAGCAGGTCCACAGGTGGAAGGAGGAGCACAACGCAGCCCGGCAGCAGCAGCAGCAGCAGCGCAAGGACAGCCGACCCTGCCCGGTCATATCCGGCCCGGGCTCTGCAGGACGAAGGAAGGCAGGCAGGCAGGCAGGCAGGCAGGCTGGCTGTCAGGTTCCCGACGCGCGCCCCGGCTTCAGCCACCGCTGCCACAGCCAGGCAGCGAGCAGGCAGGCAGGCGCATCTTCGCTCTCCTCCCGCTGGAATCGCACTGATCCCTCGCCTAACCTTGGCTGCCTCCGAGCGGAGCGCACGAAAGGGTTAAGCCTCTCGCCAGCCGGCCGCCTCCCTCCGCCGCAGCCCTCGCTGGGCTGCTCTTAAAGCAGCGGCCCCAGGGCAGCCGAGACGCAGCCAGGGAGGGGGAAGGTGCTAGAACCGTCGGTGGCCGCTCTCGACTTTGCCCATGCCTCCCCCAGCAGTACCTGGTTTCTTAAGCGCAACTAACGGATTCACAAGGGGGTGGCGGCTCCGGAAGCCCATACGACGTTTTTCACAAGGCAGATTGAGTTGCGTTTCTAACCCTTACATCTCAGTGAAATGAAATACAGTAAAAGCAATTTACTTCCAACTATGGGAGCTGCAGAGGTTTTGGCCCTGGTCTCTATTAATAAGCAGGGGAGGGGGAATGAAGACTCCTGTTTTCTGACGCAAAGGGCAGGCCCACTCTGAATTTAGAATGAAACATTAGTTTTATATTTCTGCATAGTTTTTTTTAATCCTCCCAATGGCGTCTACATGAATGAGATTCTACAAGGCTGCAAAAAAAAAAAAAAACCGAGGGAGGAGGAGGGGGGAACCACACACACACACACACACACACACACGTGCCCAGAGTGACACACACACACACACACAAGTACAGATTCTCAGCTTCATTTTCAAGATGGCTACCATGACAACATCCAGACTGGCCTATTAAAGTGAAAACTGAAGGCAAGGGGATTTTACAGGCCTCTCCTCTGACCTCTACTGCGGTTCTTAGAAATATTAAAGGAAAATGTCGCACATAGGCTTCTGCAGTGCTTAGGTAGAGACTGGAATGCCTCAACAAAAGTAGCCTCTCAGGACCTAGAATTAAAGAGTAGTTGAAGTCAGCGTTTCAATCCAATATTTGGGAACAAAACATTTGGTGGGCTGCATCAGGCCTTCATATCATATACAGATCTTCAGACTATTAATCTGGCCAGCAGACAACTAATACTAAAAACTGAGCCCCCTTCTTTGCAACTTGTTTGGGGTTAATTTTAACTGAGCAGAACAAAAGCACATTTTATACCCAGTATGCATTAACCAAAACCAACTAGTTTCTCCACTGTTAATTTGCTAAAGGTTTGAAAACTTTTCATACATTTGCATGTGCTGACAGGCTAGCAGAAGTGTTAGCTTTTGTTTTCGGACATGTATCACCCTGAGCCAAGACTTCGAGTATGTACAGAGCTCCTCTCCTTTACAAAGGAAAATGGCTGCTGTTTATTTATTTATTTATTTTAAATATTTACAGACTGGGTGCACATAAAAACACAGCAAGGCAGTATACAATGTAAAGACAACATTGCAGTTTTAAAAAGCATCAGTAGGCCTACATATCGGTTGGTAAAAAGGAATTCATGTTTTAAAGCCCTGACTGAACAACTGTTTTGCAGCAGGGATGATTCCTACCAAACCTACTGGCAGGGGGTTCCACAGGACAGGATCTGCCACACTGTAGGCTAGGTCTCTAATAAAGGCCAACTGAACATTGGAGACATCATGGGGAAGCACCAGAAGTGCCCCAGCAGCACCTCAATGATTGAGATGGTGCATAAGAAATCCGACAGTCCTTAAGGTACTTTAGTCCCAAGTTGTTTAAGGCTTTGTGAATTGTACTACAGTCACCTAATGCCACAGTGACTCAGAGCATGCATAGAGTGTTTTATATGAGAAGTAGCATGTTTAACTAAACCAGGGCTTACTGGGACAGTACAAATGCCCATCCCTACTTTGCTCCTCTGCAGTCCTTTTAACGCAGGGTAGCAACTAAGCCAAACTTTGGCATAGTGTGTTGTCCGAACCCAGGATAATGTTTAAGATGCCTCCTCCTTAACCACAACCTGTAACCATAGGACAATATTCAGCTACATATGGTGGTTGAGGTAGAGTGACCTTCCAGTCCAAGGTTTGGTTAACATGCTAAGCCAAACACTGGCTTAGCTGCCATGCTGTGCTAGGAGAAGTGCAGAGGAAGAAAGCAGGTACAAGCTCCTCTCCAGGAGCCATTATGTTCACACAGCCCCAATAAGCCATAGTTCAGCTTCCTGTGACATGCAAAACCAAGTCAAGATGAGAGCCATCTTCAAACATTTGGCAGGCTGCATCACAGAGATGAAAGAGCTTTGTTTTCTGTTGGTCCAGAGGATAGGACCGAAATAGTACAAGGGAAGTGATTCTGACTGAACATTAGGAAGAACTTTCTGTTGGTAACAAGCTGTTTGGCAGGGCACAGACTGCCCTCGGAAGGTGGAAGACTCTCCCTGAGTAGACATTTGTAATTAGAACCTAGATGTCCACATATCAGGCATGGTGCAATAGTGATTTTCTTGCATCAGGTTGGATTAGAATGACCATGAAGACAGTTTCCAACTATATGGCTTATATCCAGTGTTAGCTCTACTCAGAGTAGAATCATTAAAATTAACAGACATGGCTAATTTAGTTTCATTAATTTTAATGGGTCTGCTCTTAATATGCCAATAGGTTCCAATCCTATGAATCTAGAGTGATTTCTTAATCAACAGTCTCAGATATCAGTCAGTTGCAATTATCCCACCTGGGGGGAGGAATGGGTTTTAATTTCCTGGAACACAAGTCTCTTGGAAGGAATGAAGTTTATACCCATTCCTGAGCTCTCCATAAGAATTTCTCACTGGAAAGGGTGGTACGGGTTTCCCTTCACTTGTTATTTTCCACAAGGCCTCACCAAACAGTGGCATTTAATCATTCATTCATTTACTATATTATCCCTCAAGGTACTGCAAGCTACATATATGTATTATCTGTGGCTTTGAAGGGCCAAGTGGTAAAGACTGATAACATCCAATGGATGGACAAATCCATTCCCACCTGGGAGGCCCCACACTAAAAGTATGACAGTTTTGCTAAAATGCTTAAAAGTAATGGAAGTGGTGCCAGAACTACTTGATTAACAGCTTCAGTTAGATTGTCCCTTTATAACAATATTAAGCTGAATCATCCAGTTACTTTAGGCTGCTGTCCAGAACAGTTTGCATCTATAAGTTCTGTTGAAATCAGTGCAGACAAAGTTTGCATAAATGTATTCCATAATAGGTGGAGAAGACACCTTCGGACACACTGACTATCAGCAGAAGCATTCAGCCCTCCTTAGGCGTACCTAAGCTGCCTTGCGCCCTTGGCAAGAAACTGTATTGGTGCCCACCCTCCCACTCCTACATTTTGGTAGATCAGCCACCTGCTAAAGGTGCAGGAAAACTTGGCAACTCTAGTGAAGAAATGATTTACATAGAGCTTCTCTAGCGAAGGGAACAGGGCATGGATGCTCTGTGTGATCACTACAGCTTCTATTCCATAGTCACACCCGCAGCATACATGTAAAGCACATTTGTAGCAATTTTAACAGTCATGACTTCCACCAAAGAATACTAGGAACCATAGTTTATCCTTTAAAGAGTTACGATTCTCAGCACACTTAAACTACAGTTCCCAGAAATATTTGAGGTGCTTTATACATTTGCTTTAAATGTATGGTGTGAATGTGACCAGAGCCTCTGGAAAAAATTGGTGGATCAAGGTGCAGACATGCAGAATAAAATATACAATTAGAAACATATTCAAAGAAAACAAACCTTTGCAATATATATATATCTCACGCACAACAATAGTGTGTGACTAGTGTGCTAAGCAATTAAGGAATTTTAGCTGGTTATTAATTTGCCTTTTTAACTAATCACAATGAATAAATTTTAATATCACTAAAGTCTCTGTATAACTGCCTGTTTAGATTCACTTTCTTCGGAGAGATAGCTCTTCTTTATTAAGATGAAAGTTACCACTTACTTTTAGAAAGAAAAGCCAGTTTAATCCTATGGAAAATCCACTGTATTCACTGGGGTTTGCTGACTAGTAGGTACAGCCTTATTAAAAAAATGGCAATAAACCCTATTATAGGGATGGGGGAGGGGGGGCTTGTGCCCTTGAAGGTGCTGCTGGACTCTAACTTCCAGGAGATCCAGCCAGGATTGCCAAAGCTCAAGTATGATGGGAGTTGTAGTCCAACAACATCTGGAGGGCAACATCTGACATACCAGAACCAAAAACCCTTTAAAAAGATTTCAAAGCCTTATCTGTAACTTTCACCACAGTCACTCAACTATAGCTTTGTTTAATAAACTAACTGATTACAACTGACAGCCCTTCTCTAACTCCTCCTTCCCATGGATCACGGGGGGGTCAGATGAACTCCCAACTTTTCAAGGAACACAACAGGGAGGACTTACAGGATTGCCTGAGCTAGCCCCCCTCCTGGTGCCCCCACAGCTAATGGCTGTGACCCCCTCACACACACATACAACTGGCATTCAAGCTTCTGGTTCCGCTCTGCCTTAATGGAGCCAGCTCCCATGACAGCAGGAGATTGTTGGTGAAGGAAAAACAAGGATGATTGAGGATAATTATCCTTGCAAATTCCCTCCCAAGGACCGGGGGGGGGGGGGTCAATGTACACATGTGGGGATTCCCTATGTGAGGGAGAGATCCTGGATCATTCAGGATCACTCCTCATATGGATCCCTATGTGTATGAAGGTGTGCACATGTAGAGCCTTTTCCCAGGCAGACTTGAGTGTATCACAGGCTGAAGATCCTTTCCTAGCTAGTCACTGCCAGCTCAGAATGGGCACGTTCTATTAATCTGAACGCATGTGACACGACACCATTAGGGAGATGGCTCTTTTGGTATTTTTTTGTACAGAAGGGAATCTCTGCAATCTCTTTGTACAGAAGTGGATCTCTTCAGCTACACAGTGATCCCAGTTACCTCCTAATTTTGCAACTGAAATGGCAGCCAGCTATCCCACTAAGTCAACCAGTCTTTTCCCTCCTTCCACACACACTTCAGATGGACTATCTACTCTCCATTGCTATGTTCTGGAACTTCTAGCTCTGGAGTGTATAGCTGCCATCAGAGTCAGTAGCCACAGAACCGACTTTGACTCTGAAACCAGGAGCTCTATTGGAACCTTACTTCCTGAACCATTGCATCTTTGTAGAAAATTACAGAGCTCCCAAGTGCAAACAGGCAAAAATCCAGAAGTGGCTTAGTGCTGGGCAGCACAGTAGCAGGTTCTAGCAGTCAGGTCATCACCCACCTATGTAGTAGTGTCATCCTCAAGTATTTTGTTTAATAAGCCAAATATTTTTAACTACTGGTTTTTAAACAGTTTCCTTTTGACTCCAAAGCGTGAGCTACCAGGGGTCACTTGCCCATCTTCCCCTTGACTCACCAAGTTCCACCCCCAGCCTAAGAAACAAGAAGGCACATCAGGCTCCAGCCCCCTGGCCACTTGAATTCTTCCAGCCCTCCCCTGGCCATATAACATTGCATCTTTGTCCCAGGGTCCCAGGGATACAGTACTTAGGACAACATGCCTCCATGGGTTACAAAGAGGCTGATAAACATTTTCCTTTTATTATGCAAAAACACAAACTCTCTCTCAGAAAAGCAGAGCAGCCGTACCTGCTCTAACTTATACTAAGATAGATGGAACAAACCAGACTAAACGACTCCAGGTAAGTACCACAGGGGGAAGTGGGACTGATCCATTACAGGCCACATAAACATACATTCAGTATACTAGGGTGGCCATACATCTGGAATTTCACGGACATTGTCAGGATTTGATAGTTGAAAGCAGTGCTTAAATTGGCAAATTCCTTAGAAATAGCTCAACAACTTTTGTGTCTGGATTTTCACTTTTTAAAATATGGCAACCCTAAGTATACCAACCACCAGGTAGTTTTGAAATCAGAAGCCCTAGCACCTAAAGTGGGCAGTGACTTCTCAAGCAAGGGTACGAGGGAATGAAGTAGTCTGGATGGCTTTTTAGAGAGGTTTTCCCTTTCCCCTCAGCTTTATTGCACTGTGTTGCCTTGAAGACTGGATTTTCTATGCAAGGAGGTCTTCTGTCACATAGCTCCTCCTTTCTAGCAGCAGCAGGCTGTCAGGCAATTTTCTGTAGCTGTCAGTGCAATCCTATACATGCCCATTCAAAAATAAGTCTCACAGAACTTACTCCATGGTACTTAACCTACTACTGTGAAAAAAGGAGGTATCAATGCAGGGGAAAGCCAAGGCTGAGGTGAGGGTGCTCTCTCTCTCTCTCTCTCTCTCTCTCTCTCTCTCTCACACACACACACACACACACACACACACACACACACAGAGAGAGAGAGAGAGAGAGAGAGAGAGAGAGAGAGAGAGAGAGGAGAGACCCCAACAACAACAAACCCTGATAATTTTTAGTTTTTAATACAAGGATTCCACACTAACAGTATTTCAAGATTATTGTACTCTTGTATCCTGGTTGTTCAAGCCTTCACCCAAATTGCCTTCTCTCCTTCTCACCTGATAGGGCTACCTTTGTGGAATTTATCCCCACTTTTCTCTGTGCTACACCATTTTGTATTATTCTTGATCCAATTAGCTCGACAAAAAAGCCCTATAACTGGAGGCCTTCAGATGTTTTGTCTCTCCCATTGCTGCAGGAATCTTCCAGAATGCAACAACACTATGTGTAAACCATTAGGTGGCACCACTACTAGGAAAAGCCATCTTGGTTTCCATACGGCTGCCATTTTGACAGCTTCAAATACGTATTCACATGCAGCATGTTTTCAAAACAGCAGGGGCACAGAAATGTAGCCATGGGAGGACATCACAGACAGGTCCCTATTATGTGGATTTAAATTTCAGAGCATCCATACACAGATAGTACAAACCTGCCCACAAACACACGTATTTGCCTTTATGCCATACTCTGAAGTCACAATTACAGATTACTTGCAGGAAGAGCATTTGTGAGGAAATGAAGGAGCATCTCTAGACCTGCTCTCAACATGGAGCCCCTGAGAGCTAGCTTCACACTCCAATATCCATGTGCTGTGTGCAGACATTTTCAATGGAGTCCCTATGCATGGGCCACGGCTTGTGTGTAGGGACTCTGTGAAACCAGAGTAGCCAGTTGGCCTGCCATCCCAACTGTGCAGACTCACTACATGCAAAGCTGCTCAAAAAGGGGGGTTCCTTTGGAGGTGCCCTGATAGAACTGGCTCATGGGTGCGATGCTGGAGGCAAGGTCAGCCAAGTAGACCTGCTCCAGACTAATGCATGCTGCACATGACACGGTCTGAAGATTATATGGATTTGGTTGGGTTCTCGGGAATAAAAGGCCCTTTCCCTCAGAAGCAAAGCTCATGATGTGGAGTTAGCAAATATTTTACATCCCTGCCAGTGAGAAAGGAGAAACAAGCATATTTGTCTAGATGCACCTGTACATAACTCTGTGGGCGCAACAACTATTGGCCGTGCTTTGTGTGGGGAGAGAGGGAATTTGATTAACAGATGGCTTATTTTCACGTGAATGGCCCTAATAAACCTGAACATCTCAACGCTACATTCCTTCACAAGGACTCCTCAAATCCATTCTGCATAAGCTATCTGTGGTCCCATCTGACAGACTAATTGCAGGAGAGAGATTTTTCAGATGAATTCCTCATTCCAGATGCACAAAGTAAAAATATCAAGGGAAGGGACCGGCTGTCAGCAGCATCCTCCATTCAACAGTGAAGAAAGGGATATGATACCTATTAACACATAATACAAAAAACATGTCTACCATTATCGCAAAAAACAAAACAAAAAAACAGGAGACAGGGCCGCCTTACCCATAGGCGCTAGGGGTGCAGGGCACCCAGGCGCTGACCTCTCAGGGGCACCAGGCCGAGAGTCTGGGGCCTGAGAGCTGAGTCCGGGGAAGAGCCCACCTGTTGGTCAGAGTGCCATGGCGGGCTCTTCTGCTGTGGGTGGCTCTGTGCTGCAAGTTCGGGGGCAACTGAGCCAGCGAGACACTGAGGCCGGCTCTTCCCTCTTGCATGCCTGGGATCTTTGCACCCCGGCGCCGCATATGCTTAAGACAGCCCTGACAAGTGGTTAAATAGTGACATTGAGTGTGGATGTTGGTGAACTGGGGGGCAGAGGGACAATGGCACAGCCCTGCTTCCCCTTAATTCCCCAGCCTACCTTACTGTAGAACACAGTTCACTGCTATGGTTCCCTACTTGCAAATTTCTCTAAGTGGATTTGTGGCAAACAAAGAAAGTTTGTAATCTTTCATATCTTGAAAGAGAAACACTCTTACTATATAATTTCCTGGAACATTCAAGCCTTAGCTCCTTATAAGGTCAGGCAAAAACGGTGGGAATCTCAGCAACCAGGACTTCATTAAGTACAACAAAATTATATGGGTGGGATAGAGGGGAGTGGATGAGGCTGAGAACATTTTCACACATTATACAGAGGTAAACCCAAGTTTGCCAGGGAATGCACATTCCACGGTTTCTTCCTGTGTATGATTAGTTGCATTTACACTTTTACATCAATGTTTAAAACATCCGAAGCACCTTATGTTTTAAAATGTTAGATTTGATGCAACGCAACAGATTTGGGAACAGAATTTGTCATATTTCGTTGTGGCTTGAAAAATAAAAGCACCTGCCATGTAGACAAATTATTTTAGATGCAACACTGGAGGAGGGGATTGTTAACCTTTCCCTCTATGTTGCTTTCAGGACTGAAACCCATCTGAAGGCCGTAATTTGCCCCATGGGGACAACATTTACAGCATGTACAAGGGATGTATACAAGCCCTAAAATGTGTCTTGTATCCAGACATTTTTTGGGGGGGAACCTATCATAGCTATTTCTGAGTTATTCTGTGAAGTGGTTGAGTGGTGTATATTCTTGTTTGCACATTTATTATTATTATTATTATTATTATTATTATTATTATTATTATTATTGCAGCTTTATGCCAGCCTCTTTCAGGTGATTGTTTGTGCCATCTAACAGCCCTTACAGACTTCCAAAGAACCTTACAATGTAAGTCTTTCTAGAATACTACTTGCAGACTTCTGAAGAGCTCTCGGTTTGTTTTTAAATGAAGATTTTAATATTTTTAAAAGCCCAACCACTACTGTGCTTTGACAAAAGCACATTTTTTAAAACAGTGTTCTTATTTTCTTCTTGTTGTTGTTGTTATTGTTGTTGTTGTTATTGTTGTTTTTCTTTATTTCTGAATGTATAAAATCAATAAAAATTATCATTCAAAAGAACATCCAGAGCTCTTCAGCACTCCACAGGCAAGATTTTAGACAGTCTCATTTCTTGGAAACCCCATGAATCTAGAAAAACAGGTACTACCGGTATACAGAAAAATATATAGAGGTGTATATGTCACAGAAAAGTACCGAAACAAAGCAAAATGAGGCTATGTGGAGGACCTGATCCAACCTGAAGTGTTCTCTACATCACACTTCAACTCAGGAGGGGGAAGCTCCAGATCAACCTGATTCAACTCATTAGTCAGCCTACATACAGAGCCATGCACACCTGTGGTATGATGCCTGGTTATGAGAGAGCAGAGGTTTTAGTCACAAGTTGCCCACCATGCCATTGGCCCCTTTAATTTTTTTAAGGAAAACAACAATGCAGGGAGTTGCTATCAAAAGTAACACTAAGCAACTCTTCAAGCAAGCGGGATAATAAATTTATTTATTTATTATTATTATTATTCCCGCCATCTGGCTGCATTTCCCCAGCCACTCTGGGTGGTTTCCAACAAAATATTAAAAATACAATCAAACATCAAACATTAAAAACTTCCCTGTACTTCAGATGTCTTCTAAAAGTCAGGTGGTTGCTTATTTCCTTGACATCTGATGGGAGGGCATTCCACAGGGTGGTAAGTGGGATGATGCCCACTTACACATTGGAACCCCCTCTTCTCCTCCATGCACCCCTAAATCTGTTGTGGGGGTTCCACCAACCCTGTGGAGCACATTTGGGAGTGGTAGGAGCATGTGGAGGTGGGAGAGAGTTCCATTGCACAAGCAGAAGTTGTTCCACTTGTGCAATTGAGTGCTTCCCAGTTAGGGGCCCGAGGACCCGTGGGGATCCGCAGAATACAGAGAGTCCACCATCCCATCCCATGCCTCCTTCCAACTGTATTTTTGTCATTTTTGCATGGTAATATCATGCTGTTTTGCTGCTGATACATCACAATGTTGAAAACCGGATATCACTCAGCCCTAGTCTTTCTTTTCTTTTCTTTTCTTTTTGTATATCCAAAATCCTTTGCTTATTAGGGGCTACCCCACATTTTATTCAAAAAATTGCTTTGCAGAGATAACTATGATAGATTCAGGTAGGTAGCCGTATTGGTCTGATGCAGCAGAAATATATATAAAAAATTAAATATATAATATATAAAAATTATTTTTATTTCTTTATATATTTCAACTATGATAGAGTTATCAAAATTTTCAAAAGTAGGCAGTCCATAGCTTGGCTTTTGAAAAAATAAGGGGGTCCTCAGTAATTAGCTAATTGGGAACCACCAATTTAGTTGGAAAGTGCCCATTATCACACGGAGTTTGAACCTCAATGGCAGATAAAGAAAAGATACTTAATGTAGATTAGCATAAAGAGCAGGGGTAGGCAACCTAAGGCCTGTGGGCTGGATCCAGCCCAATCACCTTCTCAATCCGGCCCGTGGATGGTCAGGGAATCAGCATGTTTTTACATGAGTAGAATGTGTCCTTTTATTTAAATGCATCTCTGGGTTATTTGTGGGGCCTAGGAATTCGTTCATTCCCCCCCCCAAAAAAATAGTCCAGCCCCCCACATGGTCCGATGGACGGTGGACAGGCCCATGGCTGGAAAAGGTTGCTGACCCCTGATAAAGAGGGCAGTTTTGAGAAGTGAGCTTCCAACTGTTACTACTGTCCCCAGAGAAGCTTGCCTGGCACCTTCCTTGTGGTATGTTTAGTGCCAGGTGAAGAGCTTTCAATTCTCCTAGGCATTTAAAATCTTATTTAAAATGTTAAAATCTGATTTTATTTATTTATTCCACTGATGACATGGACATTTTTAATGCTACATTTGCTTGCACCATATTTTTTGTATTGTAGTTTAACTTTGTGAGGACCCAGAGAATTATTATTGGGCAGCTGTTATAAATACTGTGACACACAGCTCAATCAACAAGCAGTAAGAGCAGGCACCCCCAAACCGGCCCTCCAGATGTTTTGGCCTACAACTCCCATGATCCCTAGCTAACAGGACCAGTGGTCAGGCATGATGGGAATTGTAGTCCAAAACATCTGGAGGGCCGAAGTTTGGGGATGCCTGAGTAAGAGCTCTCAGAGGATATGTTGAGCATGGTTTCCTGGGAATGAAGGTCACTGGAGGCTTGTGGTGTCCCTGCAATACATGAGCCTTACACTTTCCAAGACCATGACTGCCTTGGAACAGACCCATACACAGACTCACACCTTGAGGATATCAGCTCCAGCAAGGAGAGGAGGGAAGGCCTGCCTTGACCCAACCTGCCACTGCTATCAAGTCATATTCTTCACCTAATAGTTTCTATGGAACATTTTGATCCCAGCTTAAAATAACAAAAGAGATGCTTAACAGACATGGCTAGAGCAATTACTTTAAAACAAGGAGACTGGAATGACGGCTGAAGTAGTCCCTTTTTTTACAGAAACATATCCCACAGATATAAAATCACAGGATTCGAAGGGAATCCAGGCATCTAAGCCACTTTCCCCAAGTCTATAGCAACACAGAAATAATAAATGCCACAGTTATATCCAGAAGGTGAGAAAGTCTAATGAGCCAATGAACAGCACCAACAGGGATTTTTCTTCCTCCACCAGCAGTGTCGCACACACAGGTAGGCCACCACTAGGAAGACAGCATTCCCATAACAAGGACTATACTGTGATCTAGATGCAGGCTCAAATGTTTGATGAGCCTTGCAACACAATCCTGTTCATGTCTACTCAGTAGACATATATATATATTTCCCACTTTTTTCTCTTTCCATCCATAACCTTGACCAATCTCTCCTCCCTCTTGAAATAATAATAAAATTTATAATCAAAAACCTGACCAGAGGCTTGTCTTAGTCTTATGTGTAGCACTTAAAAGACATTATGTTTTATATTTGTTCAATATCATTGTTGATATTGTATTTTATATTATTGGTAAAAATAATAATGTTTAGATACTAATGGATACTTCATGTATTTCCAAAAAAATCAGGTGCTTGCAGGGCTGACCTTCAGTTTATGGTACACTCAAAACCACTCAAGGTTTTTTCTCAGCCCCAAGAGAACAATGTCAATGTGAAGAAGGAACTCAAATAATGATTATGTGCCAAGGTGGCACAGTGCTCAAACATAAGAGTATTTATTCAGTTTTCATGTAAAGAAAGGATATTCGAAAGAGCTCCCACATGACCAACTATGCAATGTATAGAATCTGACGTACTCTCTGAGGAGGTGAGCTTTGATGCAGGTTGTGGCATTCAGAAGAGGGCAGTCACGTGTGAGGAACATACTATCTTCAACATTTGAATTAGCCCTGACACACACACACAAACAGGACCATTTATTCAGTAATGGTTCAGGCCACTACTGTATCTATCTACAGCTTTTCTAGCACAAGCCTGATGTGTAATGGAACAGTTTTGTGGGGAAATAAGATTAAATATCTCAGAGTTGTTTGAATTAGCTTGTGCTATATTCACCCATTTTATGCAATGGAACTAAAATAAAGTATACAGAATGTGAGTAAATGTTTTTTTAAAAAAATAACTAATCTGCCCCATTGTTTTGCATCAAGTAATACGTACTTGTAAACTGCTTAAGAGTTTTTTCTCTTAAAATGTTAAGCAGTGTACAAATTGCCTACATAAAATAAAAATGAAAATAAAGCCTGAACATTGACAGCTCGCTTAACATTAACTATAGGAACGTTTTCCACAATATTTTGAAAATGTGACCCAATAGCAATGCTTAAGGTAGCCTATATTTCTTTCTTTAGAGAAGAAAAAAATCAAACCAAGCCCCACCCCACTTCTAGAGCTACATTTTACTATTTTAGCAGTCATCTCTTGTTACTGCAGAAAATGGCATAAAACGCGTGCAAACTTGTGACCGTGACCCAACAGAAATAAAATCCCAACGTTCATTGTCTTCTCTTCGGGAGAAACACGGCACAAGAATAAACGTCAGCTGTGTATTCCGCACAGTTCCCTCGCCGTCAGAGAAACTGCAGCCGCTCCCCGTTTGCAAGTCGAGGGCTGTCCCTTGCCTAGGTGAGTTCATTCGCAGCCATTCGGGGGCGATCTCCTGCCCGCCGCGCCCCACCTGCTGCAGGATGCTGCCTGGGCGAGGCACCCCGGCTGCTGCAGCCCCCCAGCCCCTGCTGCTGTGCCTTCCTCCGGGCTCCCCCCCGCCCGCCCGCCGCCCTTCCCGCGCCGGACCCCGCCGCCGCCGCCGCCGCTCACCATTCAGGACGCTCTGGAGCAAGACGGCGGCCAGCATCCACATGCCCCTGCTCCTCGCCAGCCTGGCCGCGATGGGCTCGCTCGCCTCTCTCTCGGCACGGCAGCCGCCTCTCCCGCGGCTCGTCCCCGGCGAGGGGAGCGCGGCCAGCGGGCAAAGCAGCAGCTCCGTCCAGCTCTGGGCGCCGCTCCCAGGAGGAGGGCGAGGGCGGCCAAGGGGCGCCGCCGGCGCCGCCGGCGCGTCGGGGGTCGAGCGAGGGGGCTGCCCGCTGCTCTCCTTCAGCGCCTCGCCCCGCTGCTCCCACAGGCGGCCAGCTCAGGTGCGCCCGGCGCAGCCCCGCCACGCGCCCGCCGCCGCAGCTTCGCCCGAGCAGGTCCACAGGTGGAAGGAGGAGCACAACGCAGCCCGGCAGCAGCAGCAGCGCAAGGACAGCCGACCCTGCCCGGTCATATCCGGCCCGGGCTCTGCAGGACGAAGGCAGGCAGGCAGGCAGGCAGGCAGGCAGGCTGGCTGTCAGGTTCCCGACGCGCGCCCCGGCTTCAGCCACCGCTGCCACAGCCAGGCAGCGAGCAGGCAGGCAGGCGCATCTTCGCTCTCCTCCCGCTGGAATCGCACTGATCCCTCGCCTAACCTTGGCTGCCTCCGAGCGGAGCGCACGAAAGGGTTAAGTCTCTCGCCAGCCAGCCAGCCGGCCGCCTCCCTCCGCCGCAGCCCTCGCTGGGCTGCTCTTAAAGCGGCGGCCCCAGGGCAGCCGAGACGCAGCCTGGGAGGGGGAACACGAACGGCGAGAGAGCCACGGATCGCGTCCCTACTTTGGAAACCTGGGTTTCCTGACGTTTGGGAAAGTAGCGGAATTTAAAGTAGAAATAGCGGTTCTTGGAGAACCGGAAAAAGAAACTATAATGTAGTCCTATGTGTGTCCTGATAGAACAAGGATAGAAATTTAAATGATGGGGAAATGCATGAGTATAGGCAGGACTTATGTTGGGGGGGGCAGGCTTTATATTACGGGGCGGGGAGGCAGAACAGAGTTATCTGTGACGCAATTGGCCAGTTAGTTAAGTATTTTTATTTATATACAGTACTTCTTTGGGGGGGGGGGAGCTGCACCTCTGCAACCCCCTGGCTACGCCCATGGGAAAATGTGGCATACTCAGGATTTGGAGTCCTCTTATCTCAGATATTTGGTATAAGAGGATTATAAAGTGTTTGGATGCTTCACAAGAAATAGCACTGAACAGAAATGTGTGAATGAAATATTTTGTCGCAACCCCCTTTTAATATGAACACATGGCCAGGTCCAGACTACAAGAGAGTGCCTGTTCCTTTAAGAGTTAAATAGACTGGGAAATGGTTGCCTCATCACAGTGCAAAGGTAGGATGGGAAGGAAAGGGGCAAAATCTTCATAGGCTGTGGGATTTCCAATCCTAATTGGATGCAACCCTGAGTGTGAATTGTTTTCACTCGGCCAAAACAAAAATTTCCAGATCTTGGCAAAAGTCATAAAAATTAACAAATTTTATTCCAGGTGGACATAAAAATTAACAAATTTAAAACAAAAACAACAAAAATCAGATCAAATTATTTTCATTCTTGCTTATTCAAGATTAGATGGCCATCTACCGCCAAAGAATCAAACAACCTTGATGTATTTTTCATTAAGAACATGAACCGACTGTCAGAGGATGTATGTAATTTAAGTTGCAATTCTCCGCACATTTATCTGGAGATTACACCTGTGTAGGTTTGAGCCTGTAAGTAGCCTCCCATAAAAGGGCTTTGCTTGATTTTCTTCAAGTCATGACTATCTAGACAGGGCCCAGAACATACTCAGCCAACCCAGGGACAGCAGGTTGACAGCAGAGGTGATGGACCCACACCCATCAGTCCCAGCCAGGATAGCCAATAGTCAAAGATGATGGGAGTTATGGTCCAGCCATATGTTGAGGACCATAGGTTCCCCATCCCTGGCTTATAGGAGCATAGCTGTTTTAAACCATGACAGATAGCTTGACCAGCATAATTTGCTCTGGTAGGCAATGGCACTCCAGCAGAACATGACGAACCTGCTGGATCGGGCCAGTGGCCCATCTAGTCCAGCATCCAATTCTCACAGTGACAGCCACATGCCTGTGGGCTCCTTCCCAGAGCAAGGAAATTCACAACTGCAGTGTCTTGGGTCAGTGTGCATCTAGCAGGGAGACCCGTATCTCTGCTCAGTGCATTACGATCACATGAGTAGAGTGGGTTCAAAATCCAGTTCTCCATTTAGGCGTAGTTTAGATAAATTAAAATCAATACAAATCTGAGGTTCTGCTCCACTAACAAAAATCCTGGCTACGCCCATGCAGTTCTCCCCACCTTGCATACTGTCCTCTGCATTCTCTACCTAGGAGGAAGCAAGAGGAGCGAAATGTTCCAAAATATTAAGGACAGATTATCATGGGGAAACTAAGGATGTGGCTAGTTTCAATTTTTTTGGCCCTTGTTCAGCTGGATGCCATTAAACAACAGTTCAGTCAACATGCTTAGTGTAAACCAATAGGCCAGTTCACACAATCAGCTCACCACCAGCACCTCAGGAGTGTTCAGGGGCTGCCACCACAGCAATTCCATGGAAATGCCGCTTCTGGGAACCATCATCTTTATGTGTGGACAGTGGGTACATCTGGTTACTAGAATGACTAGGCTGTGCCTGCATACATGAACGAAGCAGCATATTCTATTTCAGATGTGAATTACACTTGGAAAATCTTAGATGTTAGTAATTTATAAATTCACTTGCTCTGAAACCCCTTTATCAACCTCATGCCACTTTCTTCCTCCAAAAATGTCTAGGTAATTGAAAATGTCAGTCATTACACTTTTCTGCTCTCCGAGCGTTCATTGTTATGCTGATATTTTCAGAGAGTCGGGTTATCAAGGGTGTTGCAGAAGATTTCTAACTTTATTTCATTCTGTGTGGAGGACGGTGACAGGTACTCTGCTACCCTGCAGATGTATAAAATCATGGGAAATTTCTAAGCTGCTGAAATGTGTTGTGCCATTTGTAGCTGGGGAACTCTTGCTTGCTTTAGATCTGCATGTCTTCGGGGAAGATTACATGATCATCTCCTCTCACCTATATCTACATAGTGATATATATATAGCTATGTGAGGCTCTTCTCCAGGTGAATGATGACAGGTCGTTACTAGAGAGCAGGCCTGTTCAGTGGTGGTGCCCCCATTATGGGATGCCCTTCTCTGAGGGGCTCACCTGTTATCTACACTGCAGTCTCTTCAGCACCTACTAAAGACCTTTTTAATTTACCCAAGCTTTGACATTTTCTCCTCTTCAGTTTTCAGTGCTGGCATTAGTTAACCATATTGATTTTACTCTATGTTGATAGTTTTAGGATGTGTTAGATTTTGTTGTTTTTATATTTTTTGTATATTTAATGGTTTTAAGTTTTCATTGTAAGTCTCCCAGGTAACTTTTTTGTTACTGGGTAGCCTAAAATGTAGTAAGGAAGTTCTGTTGAATATTGATGGGGAAAAGGAATTGTTCAGTCAAACTGGGTGTTCATAAAGCCGAGGAGCAGGAATAGGAAGCCTATGGCCCTCCAGAGGATGTGGGACTCCACCTCCAATGGTCAGAGGGGCTGATGGGAGTTGGAGATGATCCACATATGGTGGGTCACAGCTTCCCTATCCCTTGTCCAGCTTACTAGAATTTCAGGGAGTTGGTCAGTACGAACATCAATAATGTTCGGGGAAGACCCTACCATTGGGCAGAGGGAGATGGTTGCCTCAGGCAGTTGATGCTGGGGGTCATGAAAGGGTCATGAAATTGTTAGCTATTTAATTTATTATGATAAGTCACTTAGTGGGATTATTGTTGCGCTGGCAGAACATTGTTGTTCAAGGGAAAACACATTGCCAAAAATTGTTGTGCAACTTGGTTAGGGCTATGCAGAGAGGGGTGTAATTTGCTTTTCTGCCTCAGGCAGCAGAAAGTCGAGGGCCGGCCTTGAGAATTTTCATGACTGTTCAAAATATAAAGGAAATTTTTGTGTTTGACTGGCATGCAGAATGTTGCTTAATAACCTCTGCTGCTGGGGATTCATGGCAGCAGGCAAGGTGTCTCCTTTGTTTATATTCTTTTGTTCAGTTTGCCTCCCTACCTTGTTCTGCAAACAGCAAATGCAAGGTCTTAAAAATAGAAAACTGGTCAGGTTACACATGTAAGTTACACATTTTGGTCTCTGATATGCTGCATCTGCAAGGCTCTGCTCCCCAGGTTCTCTCCACACTCATAATTGCTCAGTAAAATTTGCTTCGGCAACAGAATTGAGAATTTAAATTATTTATCATTTCAGGAGTTTCCCCAAGTCTCCCGACTAGCTTAAAAAACATGAGGATTAACTCTCAAGTTATTATTGATTTCATAATATTTCCAGTTGAGGCCTTGCTCCAAGGGAGAAAATGTTACACAAGCCTCCACGTGTCTACTTAGGAGTAAGTCTCATTTACCAGTAGTTCAAATGAACTGACTGACAGGTGTGTGTAGAAGATGGGAGCCTTAAAAATGTTTTGGTTTATAAATCAAGGTCAGGTTCTATTATTAATAGTCCCTTTGAAACAGATTCTGCAAAATAGCAGAGTTAGTGGCTACTCTGCTGGAGTCTTAATGGGTCATTAAGGAAAACTAGTCATTAACTGCTGGTGTAAGCTTCCACATAGATATATTAAGTTAATCTAATGTCTTTTTTTAAAGTGCCTGGTTTTAACATTTTTAAAAACTTTGTTTCCCTTTGAATTTTTCCAAAATTAGCTTCAAAAAGCAAATAAGATTGCATATCATACAACAGCACAGATCATTCTATCTCTTTAGTACAGATTTGAATTTGTCTTTTACGGTACTATCCTATACATGTCTACTCAGCAGGAATTCAGTGGAATTTACCTCCAGATAAGTGGGTACAGGATTACGCCCTTCTTGTACTTCAAGTTTTTTCTTCTTCAGTCCAATTTCACTTTTGAATAAGCCAGGGTTACTTCTAGATGACTCATTCCTCCAACCTGTTTAATAAACAATTTCAGCTTTTAATTTGTAAAAAACCCTTTTACAATTCATAAGACAAATTAAGATCGAGTAGCACCATTTTTCCTGTCCACTGATTTATACGCTAAGATATGACAGAGAAGGAAAAGGTTTCGGGAGGGAGGAGGGGAAAAGCAAAACCAGGTACTAATTCTTAGTTACGAAGAAGGCCATCTAGAACAGAATGCCGAAAATTGCTCATCTTAAAGCAGAGCCAACTGAGTGACTCTGCTTCCTTTCACTCTCTTTGCTGCAGTTTGATGGAATGACTGCCATTGCAAGGTAACATTTGATGGAGGAAGAAGCCTGGTGGAGTTGACATTTCAGCAGAGCTTATGGATTGCCCTCCTTCCCGATTCTCCCTTGCTGCAGCCTGATAGAATGGCTTTTGCAAGACTATGGGGAGGTAATTGAAACAAAATAATAATAAAAAATCCTTCCAATAACACCTAAGAGACCAACTAAGTTTGTCATTGGTATTACAGAAGAAGTGTGCATGCACACGAAAGCTCATATCAATGACAAACGTAGTTGGTCTCTAAGGTGCTACTAGGGATGCAGGTGGCACTGTGGGTTAAACCACAGAGCCTAGGGCTTGCTGATCAGAAGGTCAACGGTTCGATTCCCTGCGACGGGGTGAGCTCCCATTGCTCGATCCCAGCTCCTGCCAACCTAGCAGTTCGAAAGCATGTCAAAGTGCAAGTAGATACCTTCCAAGCAGGAAGGTAAACGGCATTTCTGTGCGCTGCTCTGGTTCGCCAGAAGCGGCTTTGTCATGCTGGCCACATGACCTGGAAGCTGTACGCCAGCTCCCTTGGCCAATAACGCAAGATGAGCGCCGCAACCCCAGAGCCGGTCACGACTGGACCTCATGGTCAGGATTCCTTTAAGGTGCTACTGGAAGGCAATTTTTTATTTTGTTTTGACTACGTCAGACCAACACGGCTACCTATCTGTAACTAGAACTATGGGGAGGTAAGTTGAGGGACAGCCAATGGACCACCTGGTCTTTCAAATGTTATGAAATTTCTGCTTTCTTCCCCTTTATCTGGGGGTGGGAAATGCCAGATCCATTCTGATCAGGAGAAATGTGGGTGAACATTGTTGGTTGGCCTGAGGTAGCTATGGTTCTCCATAAGTCATCCTCCTTACACAGGTTTCCTGGACAGACACTGGCTGCATTCTAGGTGTTGGGTTCCAGGGACAGGCTAGGAATTGTCCTGGTATACTATCCCCCTAATTGCCTGGTGGATACCCTAAGTGAACTGTCAGAGCTGGTCTTGAGCATGGTGCCTTGTGTTGCTTAGAGACTTCACTATCTATACCAGTTCATATGGCCTTCATCGTAATCAAGGGTAGGATTCTGATGATCTGGTTTGAATACTAAGCCATTGTCACGATCAGGTCATTTAGAAATATGTGAACAATACTGTACCTCCCTGTGGGAGACCAGTGGGAGATCCCTGTGGGAGAACAATGTGGGAGACCAGTATGGATAGTGCGTCCCTGGAGGTTAATGGATCTGCTTGGTTTGCAGAATAATTTTGTGGGTTTAGGAGGTAGCAATGATTACTCTGTTGCCGTGTACAATAATAAGTAGACCACACTGTCAGGCAACAAAGCACCCCCCCCATCCCTGCAATTAGGAACATCAATTAGTTCAGTGACCTTTTCATAAACCAAATGTCCCCTTTTTAGAGCTCCATTGACTTCCAATGAGTGACTTACACAGTCTCTGTGTGCAGTTCAACATTGGATTAGAAATTTGTGGTAGCCATTGATTTCTTAATGGTTTTTAATATAAAGTGCAACTAGTAGGATTCCTATATGTCGGATCTATCAGAGCACATCAGCATCTGAAAGTAACTAGACATGCAGAAGAAAATAGACCTTTTTAAAAAAATAAAAAGTCATAAAATTGATAGCTCACAGAGCCAGTCAATGTGCCTGATCCCAGAAAAAGCTATTAAGCAACTGTGATTTACATGGCAGCAACAACATCTGCAAACTGGAAAAAAATTAATAAATCAGTGCTAAGTGCTTTAGATTACATCCTCTGTTGTGTAATGTGTGCATGAAATTAATGTTTTTAGGAATGTCATATAGCTGCAGGGCAGTGAAATTTATGTTGCCTCTGTAAGACTACAGTTGAACTGTCCACCTCAATCCTAAATACATATATTTGATTTTAATGGGACATACATCTTCCAAGTAAATTTGCTTTGGATGGCAGCCCAAGACTACTGAAGTGATAATATTGCTTGTATTCTAGCTTTTTCAGGGCAAGGGGGAGCACATGTGAACATCATGTGCCTGATATTATTATAACAACTCGGTACATTCCATTTTTGAGAATCCCCATCTGTCAAATGTTATCATATGTTACATCTTTAGAGCTCTCCCAAACCATCTTGTACTCTAAAACTCTCCATAGCAATGAATCATGAAAAGGCTGTACTGTTTTTGTACCTTATTAATTAAAACATTTACAGCTTGAGCTGTATTTATTTTTGACTAGCAAATGCTCTGCAAACTGTTAACTAACTAATCAGCTGTAAGATAAAGATGAGTCTTCAGGAGGAGAAATCTGGGCTTTGGGCACAATCATGGGGGGAGTGTGCCAGACAATGCTCTACAACATGGGTAGGCAAACTAAGGCCCAGGGGCCGGATCCGGCCAAATCGCCTTCTCAATACGGCCCACGGACGGTCTGGGAATCAGCATGTTTTTACATGACTAGAATGTGCCCTTTTATTTAAAATGCCTCTCTGGGTTATTTTCGGGGCATAGGATTTCATTCATACATTTTTTCTTCAAAATATAGTCCTGCCCCCCCACAAGGTTTGAGGGACAGTGGATCGGCCCCCTGTTGAAAAAGTTTGCTGACCCCTGCTCTACAGAGATGAGTCAGAGTGGAACAACAGGTCTCTCTCATTCATTTCAAAGGGGCTTGTAGAACTAATTGCCCCTCAAGATCTGGGGACTGGGTATAAGTGATTTAGCAGAAAACAATAAAGACCTTTAAAAATCATAGATCCCATAGGTTCACTTGAATTCCTTGACTCTAAAGCATTTTATGATCTAAAAAAAATAAAAATGCTTCAATCTGACTCCCCATTTCAATATCAGACGGGTGCTTCCAAACATGGATTATTTAGCTATTCTGCTTTAAGCTTCAAATGCAACAGCAATTCTGCTTCCAGAGCTCTGGTATCTAAATAGAATTATATAGCCGCTTTCCTACACCCCCAATGTGTTGGGAAGGTGTTAATATCCACATGAATCAGTCATTGTGGGGGCCCCCCACCCACTTTTCACTGTATAAAAGCTTCAGTTCTTTATCTCAGGTCAGAATCATGAATAGCAACACTGCATGTGACTAACTCAGGGTTGGAGGTGAGGCACAGAGATGTAAAAGAAAAATGGGAGAAATGGAAACATCTCTATCCCTCTTAGTACAGACAGCTACATGAACTTCAATGAACCTCATTTTATTGACCTTCTGCATGGGTACAAATAATAAATATAATAGATTAATGGAACGTGTTCAGAAAACTGACATCCAGTCACATTGTTGAACTGGCCAAAGCATTTTATTTTATGGCATTTAGTAATTATGTTTAATAACAGAGAAGCTTTCCATTCTCATCAAGTGGATTTATGCTCCAATCTGTTCATCTAGCCTTCACTGAGCACAAGGGGTGCTTGAAGATCCAGTTCGGGTTTATCTGTGGAACATCCGTTGATTAACTTCCAATTTATTTTCATACTTTTCCCACTGTTTCTTCTTTACTGCAGCTGAAATTAATTTCATAATGGCTGGAAGATAATGACCTTTCGCTATCCACTCATCAGTCCCTTCAAGTCGGATAAGGCACAGTGTGATGCATGTGTTATTGGTGACAAACCTTGGCATTATTTTATGGCTTCCACTATTTCATTGTTAATGCTTGACAATGCAATTATATATAGTTGATGATTTGCTTTGTGTTGCCTAGAAATATCTGCTTCAGATGGTACACATAACCTAACAGCAATAATGGCAAGCGCTCTTCTCGGTTTTTGATGACACAATTCTTAATACAAGTGAAGCCTTTTTCATAGGATTTGACTAGCTAAATAAAAAAATGCAATTGTTACTATTGTTGGTTATTTGAAATGTTTATACACCTACCTTCAATATCAAATTCCAGGGCAGTTTATAAATTATATTAAAACACCAGTAAGTCAAATCATCAATTCAGCAACCACTGTAGAATTTTTTAAAGCATATTACTAAAAGGTCACTTGCCAAAATAGATATTTAACTGATTGTTGTTATTCATTTCGATTTAAGTCTACCTTAGCCTAAAGTTTCAAGGCACATAGAGGTGCACCTCATTTGCACACTTGTCACAGCTGTTACTGAAAATTAAATAAAATAGATTCATGGTAAGTAAATAATAATAATAATAATAATAATTAATAATAATAATAATTTATTTGTACCTTGCCCATTTTGCTGGGTTTCCCCAGCCACTCTGGGCAGCTTTCAACAAATATTAAAAACAGAATAAAACTTCAAACATTAAGAACTTCTCTAAACAGGGCTGCCTTCAGATGTCTTCTAAAAGTGGGATAGTTGTTTATTTCCTTGACATCTGATGGGAGGGCGTTCCAAGTAGGTCTTTTTTAAAAAAATAAAAATATTTTTAAAATCAGGAGTAGGGGACTTTTATCACCCTGAAGGCCACATTCTCTCAGTCAAGGGAAAGCTCCCAGGGGGCAAATGTCAGTGGTGGGTGTGGCTGGAGGAAAATGGGTGTGGTCAGAGGCAAAAGTGGGTGGAGCAATGGGTGTGATGCCTGCCTTTGTACAACAGCCGACGTTCCAACCATGCAAAAGTTGGAAGTTTCAGCACACTCACACCCATCTCTTCACCCAGGCAAGCAAGTTGTTATTACTGCTCAAGGACAGTAATTCCAGCCAGGCAGAAGCTCTTGAGGATATGGAGCAGGGTCAGTGACGGGTGCAGCCTGGGAGAGAGTCTCAAATGCTGGATGGGAATACCTTGAGGGCCATCCTCAACCCTTGGACCCGAGATTCTTCATCCTAGTTTTAGATCCTCTCTGCTGCCTTGCTTAGCTTGCATTGCTATACTAAACAGCTGCAACGTTAAATAAAAAAATTCCTTCAGTAGCACTTCAGTAGCTGCAACGTTAGTAAGAGATAAGGAAAGCAACTAAACCTGTGAGCTTAGCTTTCCTATAGAGGCTGGACAATAGCCAAGGGGCCGCAGCAAAACCATCCGCAGTCAGCGGTGTGTCTGTCTCCTTGCCTGAAGGGACGTTAGCATTAAAGTTATTAACTAGAGCAGTCAGCCTGGCAGCTGGCTATGCGAAGCAATTTATACCATTGTAAATGGATTAGTGAAATGTAATTTCTGTTAACATTTCAGTTTCAATTATTTCAAATAGATGTTCAGTTAGAAATGCTAAGGAATTGTTTTGATGCTTTTTCTGGATGTAAACATTAAATATACACTTATAGCCTTTTCTGTGTTTGTGCGTCCCCGTGTGTGTGTGTTTCTGTTGTGTGGTGGTTTTTTTGGGTGCTGCCCTCCTGAAAAGCGGCCCATTCTTGACAGTGGGAAGTAGAGGGAGGCAGATGACGCCTTTGAAAGATGCAGCACATTATACTAATCAGGGGAACGTATAGATTTGAAATGTCTCTAGGAGCAGAGGAAAGCCTGTGGCTGTTCTTATCCTACATGCTCAGCTGGTGTATTTTGACATGAAGAGCCTGGGGGTGTGCATGAGATACCAGGAGCGTGACTTCACCACGGTCTGTGTACAGGGAAAGAGAGAAAATGTTGCCTCTTGGAAGAGGCTCTCTGGATTTTCTTCAAGGATGGTTAATTAGTCCACGTCACTACCAGCTCAGAAGGCATTAAACTATCTTAAAGGGATTTCAGCAACCTCACCTGATTTCCTTTAAAAAAAAAAAGCATGCTGCAATTAACCAATAAGGCATGACAAAGAATATGACCATCGGCACAGAATAATCACTTCCTTGGGGTAAAGCAGAAAATGAAGAACAGATGAGTACTTTGAATTCCCTAAGGGAGTGATTACCCCATGATAGCTGTAGCTACTGGAGAGGCCAGAGAGCTATTACAAATTGTTTTGCTTTCATGTAAAATATGTATTATTTAAGGGACTTAACTGTGTTCATTGCTAGCTGCCATTTTGCATTAGAACCAAAATGCAGCAGGGACCACTAAAACGCTTGAAAGTTCCCCATTAGGGCTTGGGGGGGTGGGTTCAGTTCCACTTCTTATTTTACAATCCTGCAACACTGGGTATGCGAACCTAAATGGGAGCAGGCAAGAGAAGTAAAGAAAGAGGTGAGGCCTCAAAATGGTGCCTTAAAAACTTGAAAATGATATCATTTCTTATCAAACACTGAAGAGCTGAACACATTTTGGTTGATGGTGACCTTCTCTGGGAGCAATTAGGTTCTGCTGCTAAGGTCTTGCAGTCATGGCAGCATCTCTCATCCTCTGGAAAAAAGGGGGTCTTCAAAACACATTGGACTTTTCAGATTTTTTATTTTTTAAAAAATGGACTGTATAATTTGAGATGGGATTTCTCAGTGATAGTGGCCTGACTAAGGAATTCCCTTCCCTCTTAGATCTGGCAGCAGCAATCTTGGTGTGTTTTAAGTGAAGGCTGAAGAATGGCTTGTTCACTCAGGCTTTTGATGACTATTTCCACATGAACTTATTTCTTTATGTTATTACCTGTGTATTTCTTCTGCTTATTATGCTTGTGATATCTGTTGTTAATTTTGAATTTTAACTGCAGCCTTCTGTGTTGCAGAATAAGTAACAAATATTTAAATTAAAATAAAGCTTGATTTTTAAAAATCAGGACCATTTGGAGGCCTCACCTCTTTCTTTCCTTCTTTGAATATGCAAACTTAGCACTTCTCAAAAATTCTATCCAAGACAGTATTTAAGGGTAGGAAGGGTGTTCAAATAGCCCAGCAAGACATGCCAAAACACTGTCTCATTTGGAACTAGTTTACTGTAGTTATCACTGATTCAAAGGGTGGAGTATGGAAACAATGAGATATGTTGTGTGTTTTTTATCCAGTCCAACCTCCCCATAAATCTCTCTTAGTCCAGGCTTCCTTTCTTGCCGCGTCAACAATCCGACACAAACCAGCACCATTTTGGAAGCCTCGGATCATATTCAGTCCTCTTCCAAACTTAAACTTTGCACGAGTCCAGCTTTTTGGCGGGAACAGCTGTTTAACATGATGTATAACCTCTTATGATTGACTTACAGCTTTCCTCGTCCTTTAGCTGATCTCTGCAATCTAAACCCACACAGGAAAAATGGATTGTGTTAAATCTTGTTTGATGCTTATCTCAGAAGCTGCGACAAAAGATAAAAGAGAGAGGAAAACATCTAGAAGGACTGTTGAAAAGATCGGGACTAGGGTGGATAACAGCAAGATTTTGATATTAGGATTAGGATGGCAGTGCTAACAGTGATCTAGAATCCCAGGACTTTGGAGCATGGGGAGTCTGATTTTTTTTTTTTAGGATTTGGCATAATATTTGGCTTAATTGATATGTATATGTATAATTGGATATAATTGAAATAATTGAATTGTGTTTTTTATTGGGAAATTTAATAAAAAGTATTTTTTTTAAAGAGAGAGAGAGAGAGAGAGAGAGAGAGAGAGAGAGAGAGAGAGAGAGAGAGAGAGATGTTGTGTGGGAACTGAACAGAAGAAACCTACCTGGGAGATGTAGTCTGGCAACATCTGGAGAGCTACCATTTCCCCATCCCTGTCCACAACATTCCACATCATACTGGAATGTCCACAACATTCCACATACAGGACTCAGAAAGCATATCTGGGAAACAGCCCACCAGTCCCAGTGAAAGCTGGTGGCGTGTTTTATTTGGGTTTTTGTTGTTGTTAATATTGGTTACTGTGTGTTTGAATTTGGTACTATTTACATACATTACATCTGCACTACCAAGTTATAGCTGTGGAAGGAGGAGTACAAGTAGGAAAGTTCTCTGCTGAAAATTGACCCCCTTCTGTGGGGTAAAGTCTTGGGAAAGTACCATGGACAGCGCCGGAGACTGGCCATGGATGGGAATGCAAAAGCTGAACCAACAAATGCTTTTGTTATACCATAATAGTTTGCATAAAAGGCAGGCTTATGCCACTTTTCGATTTGAACCTTTGCTGCCTTTTGGGGAGGGGAGGAGGAGGGAGGCTCACCATTTCCTCCTCTGTTGCCTACTAAACGGCCCAAGACTGCTGCTCATGCCTCTTTCTTAGGCATCCTCTTGAGATGCAATGCTCTTGCAAACATTAGGCTCCTGGTTCCCAGTGGAATCGAGCCAGTGCTTTGTAATGGAGCTATCATTTTGCTTTAAATCTATTCCTTTATTCTTCTAACCTTCTGCAAGCTGAAGACTTGGTTGGGTTGGTTTGTCTGGAGGCTGTTTATCTTTTTCTGCGCTAGTACTGACAAGCCTCTTTAAAGTTGATATCTTCTTACTAAAATAAAATTATTTCTGATGGAGTCTTATTTCACATAATGCTGGCAAGAAGCTAAAACAAGCTAAATCTAACTAAAGCAGAATTCTGGATGCATGAGCTGCTGGTGGAGCCAGTTACAACTTCTTCTCCTGGTTTGAGTTCAAATCATCTTCTTTTCCTCCCTCCCCTGATTATAAAACATATATTATTTGTATTTCTTTTATGTATATCACATTTTTGGAGCTCTGTGTTTCCTCTGCTTAAATTATAGGGTTTTCAGGGAGGGAGTTCCTATGAACATACAACAGTGCATGCAAGGAATCTGACTTTCAGCTGAACATGCATAGACTGTGGGGCACAGTCATTTGTGTGATCTGAAAACAGGCTGTTTACCACCTGGCCTAGGGGGCGGGGCCCACCCTCACCAGCCCCACTGAAGAGGCTTCTCATGAGGCCAGAGGAACATCACCCGGCTATTGTTTTATTGATTTAATAAGTTGTACACCGCTTTGAGGTTTTTATTAAAAAATATAAAGCGGTATAGAAATTAAATAAATAACATAATGTGATGTTGAGAGGTCTTCATCTTACCAGTATCAGTTTCTCACTATTAATCTGTATCCCACCTTTTCCTGTTGCTGGGGACAGCACTTGCTAGGCTATCTTTTGTATATTATGTTTTCTTTAAAAAGACACTTTCTTTTTAAAATAAAATAAAATACAAATTTCTAGATCTCATGGCTATGAAAGTGTGTGAGCAATGTTGCTGAATTCTCAGAGTTTTCAAGTGAGGTTTTCTGCTAGTTGCAGACAAAGCATCAGTGCTTGTATAGCTTTTTGCCTGGCTCCCAGCTATCAGACGTACAGTACATTATGCAAAATAAGCAAGTCTATGCCAATGTGCCTAATCTGCAACATTAGTACAGGTTACAGATTTCAGCTTTTGTCACACAGCTGAGGCTACCTTAGTGCTGTCTATTTAATTTTGCTTAAACATAAGGGTTGTGAAAAGGTAAACACACAGACTTGAGAGAAAGAGAATGGTTCAGATTTTTCAAAATCTTTAATATGCATGGAGGGAAATTAGAGCAAGAATGACAACAGCAGGGAGACTGCATTTCTTGAAAACCCACCATTATTTATTCAGTAATGAAATTGCAAACATGATTCTTTGTTTTCTCAGTTGTACGTTCTTTCATTTTAGCACACAAGCAGTCACTGGGCATTCTTATTTTCCTTCGTGACGCTTAAGCATATACATCTTATTATTGATTTTTTTAAGAGTGTATTTTAAAATGAAGGACACACCAGTCTGGGATATACTGTGTCTAATTAATAGTGATTAATGATGTGGGATGTCTAGATGACCTTTTGAGTTCAATCTTCAAAAGTATTTGATTATCTAAACCAATATCATGCATTATTCATTCAATATCATGCACTATTCATTCAATATGTTACTGATCTGTTTCTAGTTCCATCATTTGTAAGGTTTGGGAAATGATTAGTTATTTCTCCATTTAATCCACCACACTGTGTTCTTTTAATGCTTTCATAATGATGCTACTGTATTCCTCTAGGAAGTTCATTAATTTCATTTTCAGTGAGCTCTAGACACAGCAGCTGACCATTAGTGCTCATGGTCCAGCAACTGAGTTTTAAAACAGGATCATGTGATGTACCACCACAGCATGTCTCTTACTCCAAAAACTTTTGCTGTTCCCATCTGTCTGAGCCTCAAGAAGCCAGATGGCTTCTAACGTGGTCACATTCATTTTGGCAATAAGGTGGAGACTGATAGGCACTGGGGCTCATTGGGTCTTCAAGTGATTAAAACTATAATATTAATACACACACACACCCCACACACCTTGCTTGGGAGTAAGCACCATTGAATCTAGTGGGACTTACTTCTTAGTAGATATGGTTAGGATTGTGCAGCCAGTTTTTAAGAAAACAGTGAATGATTGCCAACTAGTTATTTGAGGTCTCAGACTGTAGCTAGGGAAAGAGACTAATCCATCCAAGATTTGAGGCAGAATTTCTGTCACACACAGTGACTAGATCTGCCAACTAAAGCAGCAGGAGAAAAAGAAAGAAAGTATTAAACTAGTTCAAAGAGGATTTAGGCAAATTGCATAAGGAGGGAGTACCAAGCCATCACTTGGTAGACTTTAAAGTTAGATACCAATTATATGCACTGATTTAATAAGAAACACATATTCATAAGCAAAAGTGAGAGGCCAAACCAAAAACTCCAAAGGTTAAATAGGTCAGGTTTCTGTGGGCATCTTTCATCCCTTTATTGGTCCTCTGTGTCCTTTAAATGGTCTTTTTAAACTAGGTGCCTTTTCAAGATGTTTTGGGCTCCAACTCCCACCATCCCAGACCATTTGCCATGCTGGCTGGGGCTGGCGTGAGTTGGTCCAAAACTTCTGGAAGTCATCAGGTTGGAGGAGGCTGATCTATGGAAAAGAAACACTTTCAAAAATCCATCCTGGCACATCACTTTGAAGCATGATAGTTTAAACTCCAAATACACCTTGATGGTACATCATCTACTGGAATGTGAAGCATATTTAGACACTATCAACTTCCTGGATTCAAATCAGGTTCACTTTTAGCCTGGGCATCATACAAATACATTGTCTGTGGGCTTTGGCATCCATTACTACATAGAGATCAGTAGTAGCAATTGGAGCATATTGTTCCTCTTAGCCCTTTCTGCAAATTATAGGTACTGTATTAAGTAGTAAAAGTGTTGTGAGTTAATATTGTCATCAATTAACCAGAGAACAGACACATTACATTTGTTAGTTGTTAAAATGCCTCAAGACCTAGTGCTGCATAAGTAAGCATAATGCAAATCTAGTGTACTGTATTATTGATTCCTTAGAGGAAAGTAACTTTTCTATCCATGTGACGATAGAATCGTAGAATTGGAAAGGCCAACAAGGGTCACCTAGTCCAACCCCCTGCAATGCAGGAATCTTTTGCCCAACTTCGGGCTTGAACCCACGACCCTGAGATGAAGAGTCTCTTGCTCTGTCTTCTGAGGTATCCTGAGTTCTAATGTGCATGCACACTACAGTACAGCCCTATACAGATCTGCACAGAAGCACCATTGATCTTAATGAGAACTACTGATTGCATCCATAATCAACTTTTTAATGTTGGTTTGGAATGTGGCATAATTTTATTTTTAGCGAGTTGCATCATCATCATCATCATCATCATCATCAATGGCCCATTTTTCAGGATACAAATTCTTCCAAGGCATACAAATTCTTCTACCGTAAGTCAGGCATAGGCAAATTCCAAATGTTTTGGGACTACAACTCCCATTATCCCTAGCTAACAGGACCAGTGGTCAGGGATGATGGGAACTGTAGTCTCAAAACATCAGGAGGACAGAGTTTGCCTATGCCTGACTATGCCTGAGGCAAAAGTGGGCAAAGCAATGAATGCAAACTCCACTTTTGTATGGTGGGCTGGCTCCTGCACATACTCACACACCCATCTCTACCATCCATCCAGACAAGTGATAGTCACCATCAGAGTTCAAGGGCACGTCCAGCCAGGTACAAACACTCAAGGTGGGTGTGACACTTACGGAAAGTGGATGTTGCTAGGGAGAAAGACAGCATGTCTAAGGAAGAGTCCCAAGAGCCAGATAGAGAGGGCTGGTGGGCCACATTTGTCCCCTGGGCTTACAGTTCCCTCCCCCTGCTTTATGGACAAAATCATGCAGACCAAAGATATACCCATTGATCTGTGGACATAAGTTATCTTCTTCCAATAAGATGGACAGATTCAAATTTGAGAGTTATTCCTATAAAATCTTGGTATAAAATCTACATGCTGGAGCCAAGCATGAACCAGCATCAAAGATGTTGCCTTCCGTTATGTGTATGTGAGTGTTTTAATATGAAACAAAGTAAAGCCTAGCAAACTCAATATATTTCAACTTCATTTCAGGAATGTTGAAGCATGCAATATTTATTTCTACTGAGATCAAACAAAAGGCACGGTTTTAAATCAATATTTTGACATTAAATTATCATAATGTTTCAGAAATTAAGCCACTTCAAAAAGGTTTCATGGAAATGAAAGAGTCTCATATTTTGAATTGTTGCTTAAAAATGAAATGAAACATTGTGGTAAGAACTTTAGGTAGGGACTGTTGGTTCCCCCCCCCCCGCCCCCGAGCCTGGAAAGAATAGGTGTTTTCTTCAGTCTTATTTTGATGAAATCTCTTTTTTCCAGGGAGGGAAATTCTCTTTGGAAAAGGTGCTCAAATCATAGGCAAACTAGATGAATAGCAATTATAGGTGTGTTGTTGTTTTTTTAAATCATCCTTTGGGCCACTGCATGGGGAAAACAGGTAAGATGGGGTACACAGATGGAAAATGCACAACGTCCCAAGTCATGGTAAGTTGATGCTATAAGAACAGGTGGAGGTGCTCCTCTTTCTGCAGACCTTTGAGACAGATGAGATGCATTAGAATGTGTGTGCTTTGCTGCTACACTTTTAATTGTTATTTTGATTGTTTATTCTGTTTCAGTTTTTATGGTTTAAGTTTGATTTTGAAGTTTACGGACCTCTTCCCTGGGCAAATCATAAATATTTTAAAGAAATAAATTTAACAAATCCATGAAAAATCAAAGACTAAGAAGGATCACAGGTAAGTGCAAGAGATCATGGTAGATTTGAATTAAAGAGAACATAGCTCAGTGGTGTTGGGCGTACTTTCTGGGTAGAAAGTTCAAGATTCCACCCATTGCCTCTCAGTTGTGTATGTCTGTGTTTTATGGCTATCAGGAGTTGCTAAAGACCTGTGCCTGAGACCATGATGAGCTCCTGCAACCTTCCCTAACCTCATGCCCTTGAGAGGTATTGGACTACAGCTCCCATCATCTATGACCATTGGCCATGTGGGTTGAGGCTGATGGGCATTGTAGTCCAACAATATCTGGAGGGGGCAGGGTTGGGGGATGCTGTTCTAGAGAGTTTCATTTGTTCATTTGAAAACTGAAAAGGTCCCAAAGAATGTAAAGAAACATACATTCAATATAAAGAAGGCAAATATGATAAGGGGACACACACAAAAATCTTCCGTTGAACATGACAGGGTAAACAATGAAGGGGTGACAAAAGAGTGTGATGCGATGAAAATCAGAGGCAAAGAGAATAAAATAGGCAACTGAATGAAGAAATAAAGGAGTGGCTTGAGGTGATAAGGACAGTATGAAGATGATAATTACAATAATCCTGACATATACTTTTGATGGAACTGTAGCAGATGGTCATCAGGACTGTCCCCTAGGAGGAACGCTGCTTCCTCCAAGTCAATCTCTTCCCCTGAATATGAGAAGGACTCTTCAGACCAAATGTTGCCAGTACACATTCAATATTGACCATTCTGCAATATGTATGAATGGAGGTATGAATAAACAAACCACTAAATGAAGGTATGAATGAATGCAGGTGTGAGTGAATGAAGGAATGTACTGGTAAGTTTTAATAAGCAAACAAACAACTAAATGAAGTTCTGTATTAATATATGTATGTATGATGGCATGAATGAATAAGTGAATGCTTTGAATGGGTAGTCAGTCAGGGCCTTCTGAGTGATGACGGCCCTCAGTGCAGTTGATGAACTGGCCCACCTTGATTTACTCCTCGGTTTAGCAGACAGTGCTACCATGCTCTCATATGCACTGTATCAAATCTAAGTCAACAGAACAATAAACTATACATCCTTTTGGTGTGTGTTCCTTCTCTAATTTAATTATTTTGTGCTCTTGCTGCTCCTTCCATCTGCTCAGTAAAGCTCCATATATTTAGAACAAAACTATAAACAAATTGTTGATTCTACATCTATTATGCCTTTACTTTTTTTGGTCTTTATTACCTTTAATGTAAATAATAAATCCAATCCATTTTCTCCACTTTGATTGTAGCTGCAACTTCTGTAGATCTCTTGAGATCAACAAATACAGTATAGTTATATTTTTAGTTTTTAAGTGTGCAAGAATACATGCAACATATTATAATAATGTGCTATACCAGGTTATAGCAAGTTACATTGTATTTAAGCAACTACTTTATTCTACCATCTGGTGCATAATGAGCACTTAGATGAATGTGAGGCTGAAGTCTGACTAAAAGCTGTGCATAATCACCAAGGCTATCCTTTTTAAGGGCCTTTTCACACTTACCATTTATAGTGGTATAGTTGCTGTTGATCCAATATTCTTTAGAGTGAATATGCCAACCAATTGTATGCACCTTTGGTCACATGCAGCTGTTATTGGAGAGTGAGTGTGGGGTTTCCCCCTCCAGACTAATGTTCGGTTGTGTCCCATGGCTGTACTCACACCCCTTACGTATCTATGGGGGGTGGGGTAGACCCTTTGCAGCTTTTTGTGTATGTGTATGTGCTCAATGTCTAGTATTACGGAATTCTAATCTTGCAGGAGTATAGGAAATTAAAAGAGGAAACAGGTCTGCCTGAGCTGTGGTGAACCTGGTTATTGTGATAACATTTTGCATGCAGCTAATGATTGTTGCCCTAGGAAGTACTTTGACCCTCATCTCTATCTGCCATATCACTCCTCCAAATGGAGAGCTTGCACTGGTCAGAGGGAAGTCACATGGAACAGACATCTCCAAAACCGCACCTATCAGTCCTCAGCAAACAGAAAGCAGGATGATGCTTGTGCACTTGCCAAGCAAACAAAGGTTTTGAGGATCTGACAAAAATGCCATTTCTTCCTTTCTCGTGCTCCAGTGTCCCATAAGCAGAGTTCTCCTTATGAAAACTTTGGGCATTTGACTGTGAAATTTTCATGAGTTGGACCCAGAGTCCGCTCTGGATTAACATTTCAGAAAAGTGACCCCAAAAAGGCTGATTTTCCCCTACTCCCCTCCCCCAGAAAACCACTTTCCTTCTTTTTACATTTTAATCTGTCCAAATAGCCACATGCCTCCTGAAAATTAAAGTGACAGGACATGAAAAACGAAGAGTTGCTGAACTGCTAAGTTCATTTACGTGTTAAAAAGATTAAACGGATTAAACCGATTTTACTCCTTTGCGCATGGGAGAAGTTTCTCCAGAAGGATATTAAATATGCATTTTAGACACAGCTTGCTTAGAACTGTGTGAATTCCTGTGAATGCCTTTCCTGGAAATTTCACCTTTTCTGATTTGGGCTCTGGCCTTGTCAAAATCCATTTTCAGTGGACTTCAGCACACAGCCTCTACAGTGCTCTCTCATTTCCTATCCCTTTGAGGCAATTGCTGATCCTTCTCACCAAAGTTGTTCAAACCTGCTCTAATAAAGGTCAGCTCCTAGCTCCAGGCAGCCTCCTCACAGAGTAACAAAAGAACATCCATAAAAGATCTGCATTCTGCAGTGTCATAGGGACATGAGACAACGTGTGAAACCAATACCTTAGAAAGTGTCTTTCCATTTTGTTTTCAAGAGGAGCTTTTAAAGATTTGTAGCACTAGGTAAAAACAGTGGCCAACAGGATGGAAATTCTGTCAGCAGTCAATAGGATGGTTCAACATGGGCACTCACATATGAATAAGTCTAACTGAACTCAGTGCAGATTACAGTGGTAGCTCGGGTTACGAACATGATCCGTTCCGGGACACAGTTTGTAACCCAAAATGGCTATAACCCGAAGCGCCATTTTGCGCATGCGCAAAGCACAATTTCTGTGATTTTCGCGCTTTGCGCATGCGCAGCGAAAATACTTCTGGGTTTGCAGAGTTTGTAACCCAAGGTGTTTGTAACCCAAGGTACGACTGTACTTCCGAGTAAATTTTCCTCTGATTGGATTTTAAGGTTGGTAGAGCATGAGACTCTTAATCTTAGGGTCATTGGTTTAAGCCCCATACTGGGCAAAAGATTACTGCTTTGCAGGGGGTTGGACTAGATGACCCTCATGGTCCCTTCCAACTCTATAATTCTATGATCAGCCAAAACTAGGCGGATGTCATGGTCTAGTTGGACACAGAGGAATGGTGAGAGCAACCAGCTGGAGAACCACCAAGGGAAGAAGGCTCAGAGCCCAGGATGTAGTGGTAGGATAACGATGAGGAGAAGACTGGGAAGAGGTAAAAGGACTTAGTAAGCTGGGAGAGTTGGTGGCAGAGAGAAGTCCAGAATCAGAGACAGAAGTTGACGCAGGTGAGTAGGAGGCCAAGAAACAGAGATGACCAGAGAAATAGCAATGACCAGAGGAGGAGTGGCCACTGCTGGGAGGAGTACAGAGAGAAGAAACGCCACGGTACACCTGCATCAGCACAATTGGATGCCTTCATCTGCCCCAGCATCTTCTCCCTTATCAGTCTCTACAACCACAGCAGGTGTTGTAACTCTCGGTTTCACTCTACTCCCAAGGCGCACTTCATTGTCTCCTGAGACAGACAGATGCCAGCAACAACAGCTCAGGCCTGGAAGCCAACCCTGTATGTAGATTCTCTAATTAATCACATGGCAATATAAAAAGGTTCCATGTGTGCATGACAGAAAAGGAAAAGGGGGGGGGGAGGAACAGAGATGAGGCAGCCTGATAAAGAGTCACAGGTGTCTCCCCCTCCTGCTGTGGTAAGCTCCCCTCCCCATTTGTCTCCCAGAACTAGGAGAGGGCTGAAACAGGTGGAGCAGAGGCAGGCTGCCATGCAGTCACAGTCTCAAATTGCTTGGAGAGGAGGGGACTTAGATGGCTGTGGTCTTTCAGTCTTGGCAAGCTATAAGACTGGCTGGCGATGTGCTGCTGACACTGAGCCAAGGCTGTGAAGGCTGTGTTTTTCCAACTTTGAATGGTGTGATTTACTGATGGCTTGTTCTTTGATAGCAAAAGCCCTTTTAGCCACAGCCATTTCCTGGACACGCAGCAGCAATGCTGGCCCCAGGAACATCCCCAAACCTGGCCCTGTAGAGGGAATGCAATCCCAATCAGAACAAGATATCCTTTCAGTCTCACTAAGCAAATTCATCTGATATTCACCATGAGAGTTTTGACTACCATATCTCACCCCCAAAAGATCCTGAGAACTGTCATTTGGTGAGGGGTACCAACAGTTCTCTGTTAGAAATCTTTGGCAAAACTACAATTCCCAGGGTTCTCTGGGGGGAAGGAAATGACTATTGAGGTAGTGCAAATTGGTTGGGCAGAGTACTCTCTACACCCTCTCCTGCATGACACAACCTCAAGCTGGTTTTATATATATACACACGGAGAAAGAAGATTATTATTTCTCAGAGAAAGGAACATTAAAAGAAAAGCTTTCTGACACCACAGCTCAGTTAAGCCTGAAAGCATGCTGACAGAAGCAACCACGAACTGTGAAAGACTGCATGGTCAAGACAACAAGTTACTATAGCAACCCTGCTTGGGCAGAAGTAGAGGGGGGGGAGGAAAGAGACTTAAGAGCGTGGTCAGTATTATATGGCAGGAAGGACTTAGCAAACAGCTAGTGTACAGCAGGATAGGGAGGCTCATATCTTAAGCCACTTGGAGCCTTATTACTCCTTACATTTACATGCTCTGAAAGGCCTGTCCTGAATGGTAACATAGGGGTGTGCATGGAAGGGCAACTTTAATGTACTATCACAATGGCAGAAATCAAAGTCATGTCTCTTACAGCATGGGCGTAGGCAGGGGGCAGCTGCCCCCCCTAGAAGCAAAAAATTTAATGTATTTTACAGACCATAACCAGCACTTTTCCCCTCCAAAAACTGAAGTGGAAAGGGCTTTGCTTTAGCAAGAGCAGCTAAGTCTCCACTTGCTGGGGGGGGGGAACACAGCTGTAACAAAAACACATCAAATAAATAAAGCAAAGTGGCTACCAGTAGTTAAGCAGTTAAGACAATCGAGCAGATATCCCCAGGCATGATTCGATAGCTGACCATTTCACCCTATTGTTCTTCAATGGGAGTTGTTAATGAGCATTCAGGAATCGCATTAAGAGTTCTATTGGCGATTTAATGAGGATGCAGAGGATTCAATTTGACTAAGGTGGCTCTGCAAGGCTAAAAGGAAAAGAATAAGAGGGGGGGCTGTAGCTTTGACAGACACAGTGATGTTTATAAAAAGCAGTGGTGTTCCAGTCTGCCCCTCCTCCTGCATCTGTATACTGTAAATCAGGGGTGGCCACCTCCCAATAGACTCTGATCTACTCAGAGTTTAAAACTGGGAGGTTCAGGTCAAAGCTGTTGAGTTTTTCTAAGGAAGGGAAGCCCTGTTTTTTTGGGTTTAGGTCAAACTTGTTGAGCTTCTTTTAAGAGGGATGGAGGCCCATTTTTGTTTAGGGCTTCAGGTCATAGTTCAACTTTTTTTAGGGAGGAGGAAAAATTTGGATGAGCTTTTTTAAGGGGTGCCAGTGACCTACCAGTCTTACCTTCCAAGTTCCGGACTGCAGAATCCGGGACCGGCAGCCATTTGACACCGGAAGTTGCGTCGATGTAACTTCCGGTGTCGCTTTGCCCTTCTATGGGCACCCAAAATGGCTGCCGCCGGCTTCGAAAATCGCTTGTGCGCATGTCAGGAAGTGCTCCGACGCAACTTCCGGTGACGCCCCGCCCATCTGTGGGCACCAAAATGGCCACCGCCAACACCGGAAGTGACGTCTATCCACTTCCGGACATGCGTACATGCGGCTTTTGAAGCTGGCGGCGGCCATTTTTTGTGCCCATAGAAAGGCAAATCGGAAAGAAAAAAAATGGCTGCCGGCAGGAGAAAATAACAGAGAAAAACGGGAGACGAAGTGATACGGGGGACCACCGGGAAAAGGTAAGTAAAAAGGGGGTTTTTCCGGGGAAAACGGGAGACTTGGCAGCTATGCTACCAGTGATCTACCACAGACATCCAGTGATCTACTGGTAGATCACAATCTACCTGTTGGACGTGCCTGCTGTAAATCAAGCAGAGAGAAAGCTGCTTACAAGGCTCCTGTACAGGCTGTATCTTCCTCTTGCTGCAGAGTTCGAGCATCACAGCATCACCCAGAGACACCCACAAATATGAGTTATCCCTCTCTCTATTTCTTCCTTCCTTCCCTCCCTCCCTCTTCCATCCTTAATAAAATAGGGGGGGGGGCAGATAAGACCCACATAGAAAGCCCATCAACATGGGGGGATGACTCTTTCATAGAATCATAGAATTATAGAATCATAGGATCATAGAGTTGGAAGAGACCACAAGGGCCATCCAGTCCAACCCCCTGCCAAGCAGGAAACACCATCAAAGCATTCCTGACAGATGGCTGTCAAGCCTCTGCTTAAAGACCTCCAAAGAAGGAGACTCCACCACACTCCTTGGCAGCAAATTCCACTGCCGAACAGCTCTTACTGTCAGGAAGTTCTTCCTAATGTTTAAAACTGGGAGGTTTTAAACTGGGAGGTTTCAAATATGGTATTTACCAGTAATTGGGGGGGGGGGGAGAGAGGCACCTAGGCCTCTAGGAGTTGGCTGCTATGCCTAGGAGTAGGACAATTCAAGAAAGCAGAATGATGCATATGCTATGGTAATATATCAATAGAATCATAGAATTGTAGTCGGAAGGGACCACAAGGGTCATCTAGTCCAACCCCCTGCAATGCAGGAATTTTTTCCTAAGGTGGGGCTTGAACCCACGACATGGTTGAAATATTATGCTGATATGCAGCAATGCCTCGGAGCTGTAGTGACTGCGGCCGTGCCTTCCCTCACCCTCACCCGCCCTGCCACCCCCTCTCGCCTGCCCGACCCTCCCGTCCTCTTGCTGCAGAGTTCCAGCATCACAGCATCACCCAGAGACACCCACAAATATGAGTTATCCCTCTCTCTATTTCTTCCTTCATTCTCCCCCTCTTCCATCCTTAATAAAATACGGGGGGGGGGCCAGATAAGCCCCACATAGAATGCCCATCAACATGGGGGGGGAGGACTCTTTAAAATACAGTATTTACCAGTAATTGGGGGGGGAGGCACCTAGGCCTCTAGGAGTTGGCTGCTATGCCTAGGAGTAGGACAATTCAAGAAAGCAGAATGATGCATATGCTATGGTAATATATCAATAGAATCATAGAATTGTAGTCGGAAGGGACCACAAGGGTCATCTAGTCCAACCCCCTGCAATGCAGGATTTTTTTCCTAAGGTGGGGCTTGAACCCACAACATGGTTGAAATATTATGCTGATATGCAGCAATGCCTCAGAGCCGTCGTGGCTGCGGCCGTGCCTTGCCTCGCCCGCCCTGCCACCCCCTCTCGCCTGCCCGACCCTCCCATCCTCTCCAGCCAAACAGGGTAGCCGCCAACGCTGCCAGCCCCAGAAGCACAAGGTGGCCACTGCCGCTGCCGCCACGATGTCATTGGGCCCGCTGGCCCTGTAACCCCGCCCACATTCCCACTTCGTGACCCCTCCCCTCCCGTGCCTTGGCCCCGCCCCTGAACGACCATGGCTCCCCCCCCCTAGTTTTGATCCTGGCTACGCCCCTGTCTTACAGCATCCACATGGGCATTTCTGTTCATGTACATGCAGGTCCTGCTATCAGCATGCTCACTATTCAAAAATTTACTTACCCACACTTAAAGAATTATTCCCAAACCTCACTATATGCTCTGCAGATTCACTTATCTGAACAGCCAATTTCCTTGTTTGGTTTGTGCTTTGCTGGTCAGCCACCGCCATTTTTGAGCTGAAATCACAGGAGTGGGGGTGGGGAAGGGGAGAATGATTGGATAAATCAGAGAGCAGACAAATCTGAGAGCAGGTAAGCTAGAGGAAGTCACCTTTTTTCATTTGGCAGCAGACATTTCAGGAAGAAACTGTGGAGGAGGGAGAGAGTGGTCAAATCCCACATTAGAAATTTCCCCATAGGAAATACTGTAGTGGAAATTGTGGACTCGTTATGTGAACAGAATGATTTCCAGGGAGCACATTGTTTTTATTAAGCGGTACCTGCGTGTAGTCACTTCTGTCACCTGACTGCAAACCTCTGGCACTAAAGAAGACCCAGACCCATGAGATGATGGCCTGGAGACAGAATGGGTAGAAGTCGAGCCAAACTGTATTTACAGGTAAGCCCACCTAATTCGCAATTCCAGAACAATATGCGGACCAAAACCCAGCTGTCCTTCAAAATTACTTCTCTGAATTTTGCAATGCAGTTCTCCAGCCGAGTAATGTGTACAAAAATGCATATGCCTGGGTAAAGCTTGCATTAAAATGCATACATTAGTGAAAACAAATCACAAAATAGCATTCTGTTGAGCAAAATGGTGTAATTGAACAACACTAATTGACATCTAACCCTGACTGGTGAAAGCTGGATGGTGCATTTTGGCAGGTGTGTGACTGATGCTGAAAATTCTCCTACTGCCAGGGGAACATTATGATGTGAAGTCACCACACTGAGAGGTTCCCCACTCTTGTGTTACCAATCAATAATCATAGCTGCCAAGTTTTCCCTTTTCTCGCGAGGAAGCCTGTTCAGCATAAGGGAAAATCCCTTAAAAAAAGGGATAACTTGGCAGCTATGTCAATAATGCTGTGCAAAGTTGAGAAAATGTGCCGCATCATATCTTATATTCTACATCACTAAACATTGTGGAGGAGCAAGAGAAGGCGACACAGGGATGCTGTTCTCATTGGCAGCCGTGCATCTGACATAAGGACTAGCTCCAGACAAAGCTTACACGAGAATTACATATCGGGTCCCAATGAGTGCAAATACCTTTTCATCAAGGAAACGTTTACTTATTAGAGTACTGCTGCCCAGAACAAACCTTTCCAATTACACATGATGCTAAAAACATTTCTAGTGGGGACGGCATTGGTCGTGGGGTGGCGGAGGAGGACGGCAATTCTCAAAGTTTGCAGGGCAACCTGTCTGTGAACGGCACTGATTGGCCAGTGGCTGTGAAACTGCAACCCCAACACAACCTCCTTTCCTGCATTCCTAGAGCTGTTCTTCACATTCAAAAAAAATCCTGACTGTGCCTTTAAATATAAGGCAGTAAATGAACATTATGTAGAATCAGCATATATGGACCTGTCTGAAGCACTAGAGAAAGGATAAGACTGATGACTTAATCAGTATTAGAATGTCTGGTGAGTATGCTTGCCTTTTGCAAAGCAAAAGCAGGAGGCAGCTGAGCTCATTCCACAGAAGGAAAAATAGAGAAAGAAAGAAACTGCATTTTATGTACATTTGTACTTGCCCTCAGTAACTCATCTAGGCCATTGTAGTAGGCGGGAACCATGTGACAGAGCTTCAGAAAGGTAATCACTGTCATCCTCTGGGGGGAGAAACAGCCTTTCATTTTCTAGGTAGCTGAAACAGAGACATTTGCTTTCAGCAGAACTGAAATGGTGAACTGCAAGGCTAGTGACATAAATATAGGGGAAGGGGACAAAGAAAGGCATACTCTATTTCTGTGGACTGTGCTGTAAAAACAAACTCTTGTTGGATCAAAGTAGCCTGTTTTATTATTATTTTTATATTTATCTCCATTTCTTGCCTTTCCATGAGAAAAAGCTTCATACTCGTGCTACATAGCAAGGAAGGAAATTTCCATTTTCAGTTAGGGATCATCTGTGGGACAGCTCAGTCAATAGAGCATAAGACTCTTAATTTCAGGGTGATGGGTTCAAAGCCCATTTTGGACAAAAGGATTCCTACATTGCATGGGATTGGACTAGAAGACCCTAGCAATCCCATGCAATTCTACAATTCTATACACACCTATATTGTGAAGCATAATCTGTATAGGGGTAGTACAGAGTCAAATAGTGATTGGTTGAGCTGCTTATGTCATGGAATGTTCACTTATACCGTAAATACAGGTAACCCCTGTTTTAGGTGTGACTGGTATGTGCACAATTGTGCACATGCAAACAGCGCTGAACCCGGAAGTGACTCAGAAATGTCATAAAAGATGTCACTAAAAGGGCGGAATTGAGGCTGAGCGCGACAGGCTGAGGGTGGAACAGGGTGTTTCAATTGCACACAATTTCACGAAAGGGTGCAATGACTTGGAACACAACCACATAAATCAGGGGTTGCCCGTACTGCACAAATCATAGAATCACAGAGTTGGAATTATCAGGCTTCTGTGGAAGGAGCCAATTTTACTGCCGTGAAGATCACCCAGAAAAACTCTTAGAAATATGGTAGGTCATTCAAGATCTCTACCTAGAGCCCTAAATCTGGCCCAGGAAGCCGTGAGTGGGCCTGTTGAATTTCATACATGTATGTAAAGCTAATTAGTATTAGGGGTTGCCTACACATGAGTAGATGCAGGACAAGGGTGGTGCTGTGGGTTAAACCACAGAGCCTAGGGCTTGCCGATCAGAAGGTCGGTGGTTCAAATCCCTGTGACGGGGTGAGCTCCCGTTGCTCAGTCCCAGCTCCTTTCTGCTGGTACAAGTTCAGAGTTAGGTATGATACCAGTTGTTGTTAGACTCCAGGTCCCATCAGTCCATGTCAGCATCACCTACAAACAGCATTAATGGAAGCTGTACTCCAGCCATATCTGGAGGGCCACAGGTTACTCAACACTGTTCTAAAACCAAATCTGCATGGTGTCATGTCATTGAAATTCAGCTAAACCTATGTTCCTGTGTGTCATGGAATACACACCACACTGTGTTACGAAGTTGTGTTCCTGCATCTCATGCAGGATTAATAATACAGAGCATGGTGTGAGATGAAGGCTTTTAGTGCTGATTTGAGGCGGGAGAATATTGTCGTCAAGAACTGAAGCCCCCATCTCCACTGGTAAAAAATCAATTTAGCCTTTGAGGCACCACAGGCTTCCAGTTAGGAAATCACCGGACTGTGATTCCCATTATATGAACACCTGCATCATATATGGGTGAATCCACCAATTCACAGTGTCTTATACACTTTCTGCCAAAACAGAGACAAAAATATAATGGCCCGGAGAAGCGTCTGCTTCTTAGCTTCCCCCAGCCTCGCTTCTCTGTGACAAATGCTATTTCCATCAATGGCTCATTTCATTGCAAGGAAGGCCTGCTGTCCAGTTTCATGGATTTGTCATCAGGTATCAGAATTCTCTAAGGAGTGCATCTTATGCCCACTCAGCAAATCCCCCCTTTCCCCCTCAGGGTAGCTGTTGTCTGGTATTCCATCATTATGACATGTTTTAGCCAAGATGAGGATGGAACAAGCAAACAGGGGAAAAGACCCAGGAGATGATTTTAGACTAGAATTTCAGAATGGAAAAGAACAGAAACAGATTTTTAAAAATGGCTTCCTTTTATGCTAAATGTAATCAGCCTGGTTCACCACCAGCTTGAAGCCAAATTGCAGCAAACTGACCACAAGACAGCGTGGTACTTGCAGAAAATAGAACATTTCACAGCAACCCTTTAAAAGCTGGCATAGTCGGCCATTGTTAGCACCTATGCTGCTATTGTTATTTCCCTGCTATCTATATGGAGCCTACACATACCTCTGCAGCTATCTTCTGGGAGCTGAGGATGAAGAGCGGTATGAGATTATGCACATACGCATTACTAAGGCCTGGTCTACACCTCGGGCAGAATAAGGTGATCTGAGTCTTGAGGCAATAGCATGGGCTGTACGAAATGAAACTGGATGAAAAATCACATTGCTGAATGTTGCTCAGTTTAAGAGGGAGGACAAAAACCCTCCCTACCACTAGGAAACAAGTACATCACAGGAAAGGGTTTTAGCCAAGCCCTGTCCCTACCTGCTGTTTTTCTTTTTCTTTTCTTTTCTTATTTTAAAAGGGGGAATTTTCAAACCTGTAGTCTGAAATAACTCATTCTTCTACTACCTCAGTACTCTAACAACCTCATTCATGTATAAGCCAGGCATTAGTCTAATGGCAAAACTTGAAGCTTGTTTAAATTATCCTTTGGTATTAGCTTCTGACAAGTAAGCCCTTCAACAAAGTCCTGGCCAGATGAAGTGCTCCTGTTCAGGTGCCTGCCAGCCAGGATCTCTCCATTCCATCCCCACCCCCCAAGTTTTCCATGCCCTCCCACCACCAACACTCCATGGCCACCAACATTCCATGGCCACTGAGCATGCTCAGTCCCTCGTGGTTCTGTTTGGTTTTTCTTTTTTTCTTTCTGTTGTCTTGAGTTTGGAGATACCTCACTCTCATATATGATACTACTCCCAGCGCACTGGCCTAGCCTAGATTATTTCATGAATTTATTTCAGAATATTGTCTGGAGGATTTCTTCCGCAAACAGATACCTACCACATACCTGCCAAGTTTCTCTCTGAAAAATAAGGGACCGGACCAGAAGTAGCATACCGGAAGTAGCGCGGCGGCCATTTTGGAACTGGGTGGAGCATGCTCAGAAGTGACTTTTGATGCTGCTGTGCCCAGTTCCAAAATGGCCACCGCACCAGAAGTCGCGCTGCAGCCATTTTGGAACTGGGCAGAGCGGCATCAAAAGTCGCTTCTGAGCATGCTCCGCCCAGTTCCAAAATGGCTGCTGCGCCAGAATAAACCGGGGGAAAACAAATAAATCCGTTTTTTCGGCTGGGGACAGTTGGAAAAACGGGGGTTTCCTGGGGAAAACGGGAGACTTGGCAGCTATGACCTACCATGACTAAGAGGCTTTGATAGTCACAGGCTTCTTCGTTTCCAACTGGGGCTTTCATGTTTTTGTGGCCATATTAAGGGCATTTTAAGACACACTGTTTGGCTACCTTACCTACAAAATCCATTAAGCATGGGGTGTGCGAGGAACAATGTGCTGCAAATGATGCCAACTGTCATCATTAATAGATTTGCAAAGCTGCTTGGGGGAGGGGGGATGATTGGTGAACATGTATCATGTATTGTCATTCTAAAACATTCCGATCTACAGAACTTCAAAGTGGGGGGAGATTCTATTAATAGCTTGACATCTAACCCAGATCCTTTAAACCTCGATTTGATTTTTATTAATATTAATACACATATACTACATTCCTGAGGGCTCTTTGGAACTGGGTGGGAACATCACCAGTTTACACGCCATGCAAGCAGCACATGACACATTTGAACTGAATGCTATTCTGTGGCCTTTCGCAGAATTCCAGTTGCTAGGGAAACCTTTGTCTTCCGCTGAAGCTCTTATTACTTCTTCACTTACATTAATATTGACTAGTTCTGGACTACTCCCGCTCGTCCCTGGGCTGGAAAAGGTTACAGACATTACTTGCTGATGCCTAAAGCAAGGTTATTACCGTGCAGCCAAGAAGCCGGATAGCTCTGAAAAAATGATTCAGCAGCAGCCATTCACAGATTTCACCTGGAAAACAAAGCAGCGGGTGAAATCCATTTTTAGTATAATCCCAATAAAATTGCATAAGGTTGATGCTAGATACAGCATCTGGACACAATTATGCTTTGGTGTTTACAAAAAAAGAATCAAACACCATTAATCTATTATCTGGATCCCTATAAGAAGGATCATCCCTTAATACTGGGCTTAACTCATACACATTTTATTTCTCATTGACCCATGCCTTTTATTTATTATTTGGATGGGTAGCCTACTCTGTTTCAATGTGTCCAGTCCCCTGAAAGGATCAAGTTCACCATCTGGAAGTGCTGTTAAATCTTGAACCCTGTGACATGAAGCACCTTTCTCCAGCCAAGGTTGGTGCATCATCTCCCACCCATCCAGGACAGAACTCCTAATAGTTCCTTTGCAGCCATATTGGTACCTGCCCCATACACGACATCACATATGATGCCAAGTATGAGGTGGGTGGGTGTGGTTTGTCATGAGTAGGCTGCTGGACTTGTGGTGGGCCAAAGTTGGCCTTCGGGCCTGAGGTGTTCCTCCCCTCCTGGCATAGATGATGGCGCAAATGTGCTTTCTTTGCTCCAGAGGGCAGGACCCAAACCAATGAGTTTAAATTAGTACAAGGAAAAAAGATTTAGACTAAACTTTAGGAAGAGCTTCCTGCTGGTACAATCCCCCAAAAGTGAAAGGGATTGCCTCAGAAGGTGATGCACTTGATCCTCCTTCACTGGAAGTCTTTAAGCAGCACAATGGCCACCTGCCAAAGGTCTTGCGGTACTAGTTTTCTGCACTGGCAGGGGCTAGACCTTCCAAGTCTATGATACTGTGAACTACTGACTATCAACTATACGTATTCTTCAATTGAATCTGTCCCTCCTCAAGTTTGAGGTGGACAAACTGTGAAATGTAGCATAGCATCCCCAATGCTTTGCATAATAACACTGGATCAGGCCAATGACCCTTCTACCCAAGCATCCTGTTCTCGCAAGGAACAATCAGATGCATGTGGGAAACTCGCAAAAGAACACTCTCCCCTCCTATGGTTTCAAAGAACTGGCATTCTGAAGCATGCTACCCCTAACCAGAGAAGCAGAGCATATCTGTTGTGGCTGGTAGCCATGGGAAGTCTTGTCCACCATAATTGCTATCTTTCTCCTCCATCCTTTGCATCTCACATAGAAATGACTCTCTCTCTCTCTCTCTCTCTCTCTCTCTCTCTCTCTCTCTCTCTCTCTCTCTCGTGTGTGTGTTTCTGCAGGGGGGGGGGAGGACTTGAAAAAATCTGATTGACACAGAACTGGAACGTTTTAATTCTACATACACCACTCTGAAAAATACAGCTTTCTGTGGAATGGAAAGGGGGGAGGTAGAGAAGGCTTAGCCTGAGGAACAGCTTAAATTAAACTTGGTGAGCGTCTCCTAAAGCTTCCTAACATCAATATCATTCCAAGCTTTCCATATCTTGTGCAGCTGATAGCAATTCACATGGATCAGACACACTAGTCTCATTGTCCTTAAGAGAGGGAAAAGGCTTGTTTTCCCCCGCGTCAGTAGAAAACAGCAAAAGTTGCTGGAGGAATGAACTGATGTAATGTTTACCTAAAGGGACTTGGAGTCTTGAGCCTGAAAGAAATTTTTTTGCAGTTTTTCTTTATGTATTTTTAATCAGTCCTAAGCTACTTACAAATATGTGCAATTACTTTCTGCACGTTGCTTTGTAATAAGATTTAATGATTGCTCTGTAATCCTCTTGGTGAGGACTGATAATCAAGCAGGACAATTTAAATTTTAGGTGGAAGCATAATTTTGCATGAATCAAGAAGCTCTCTCCTTAATTCCACCCCCTCTTATTTAAAGATGAGAATTTGTCTACTTTATGGGTCATAATAGCAAAACAGGACTTTCAAGAAAGCAGGCAGGCAAACAGAGCATGCACAGCGCTTATTTTTTGAGACAGTATGTTTAATCGATGGTGATGAATAAAATCCCATAGCCACCTGTTTTGGTCTAGTTACATAATTATGTATTGAAATGAATACTATGGCTATAAAATCATTTACACATACCTCATACAGCCTGTGAAATCTTAAAGGTAATTAGTTCATAGAAACATGTCAAGATGCCTTATTCTGTGTAATATGCAGAACATTGGGGTCCCATTTTGTAATGGGAGCCATGTGCATAGCACTTTCCCTTGTAGGCGTTCCTCCAGGTCCCAGTCTTGGGCTGCATTCATGTGTCAGTTTGCTCCATTTCTCTTACTGTTAATTCCTGTGTTATGTTTCAGCTTTCGTGCAATGTAAAAGTCATTTCTGGACATCTAGCAGAACATAGTGGAAGTTTAGCACTAATTTCCATGTTAATTGGTTCCAGAAACAATCCATTTGCAACCTTGTTAACCCAGAAAATGGCAGGAATAAAGTGGTGAAATTTGGGGTGGTATACCAGCATACAGTTCTTTCCTGCCATTTTCATGGGTGAGTCATTGGGGGACAAAAGCACACATGTGCAGGAAAGGTGAAGAGCATTGTCCAATGATGCTCAGTGTTGTGGTAGAGCCTCTGGTGCGAATGAAATTTAACAGGAAACACCAGTATATTCGTCTTTCCATTCCACAACAGTGAGAAAGAAACATTAGAAAACGAGACTGACATGCTAGCGTTATAATCAGGAAAGCTAACTCAATATTCCTCATGCCAAATGCACTTACCACATATGCCTGCCAAAGGCTTATTTATTTCTTAACAGATATAGCACATGCTGTTGGTGGACCTAGGAAGGGGGCTGTGGGGCCTAAGCTGTTTTAGCTCAGATAACTGTACTCCTGGTTCCTTGGGAAACTATTGTTCTGCAATTTTCTTTATTTTTTTAAAAAATGTAATTTGTGAGAGTACCAGGCAGCAATACTTTGCTTTCAATTTGCTAAGCCCTATTTCTGACCACATCTTTATCCACTTTATTTTCTCTGTAAACACTGCTGCTTGGCTTCATTCAACACAGGCAGAAATAGGAGCTCATGTTGTAAAACAACAAGTCTTTGGGTGACATCATAATATAATTTTTCAAGTATCCTAAATTTAATGAAACACATCACGTGTAATGTTTATGATAGATCCAATCCTTGATCCTAGGAAAGACTCCAGAATATCCTAGCTGCAGGATGTTTCATTTTAGCTATATTTCCATATGCATCCACATTCAGTAAAATTGCCCATCTCTGTTTAAACTACATCTTTGACCATTGGCCATGCTAGCTGGGACTGTTGGGATCCAGAAACATATTGACAAATATAGGTTCCCCACCCCTGGTTTAAAACTCCAAGCCTTGATTTATATTGTTTGTGGTCGTTCCAGTTCATACCTGCCAAGTGTCTTGGGGGGAAAAGAGAGACATCCTCTTTTGGGGTGCTTTGATCTTGCATACTCTTGCATTGAAAAAAGCACTTTATCAGGGCCGTGATCTTGTGTGGTGCCCCAAAAAGTGCATTTTTGGGTGCCACACAAGATCATGCCCTAAAGTAAGTATTTTGGGGGGTGAGATTGTAGCACAGGTCACATAACTGGCCCAGGAACACTTCCTGGAAGACACGTGGCCCAGTTTTTTATCTGAAAACGTTGGACGGTATTCCCAGTGCATTGAGATACAGTATATGAAGCTTGCTTTCTGTCCCTCCCCCATTATAAAGCTCCTGATATGAGCTTTATGAATTCTAGATCTGGGCTAAGGTTGTTATATGACCTAGTAATCTGGGTTTCCCCAAATTCTAATCATGCCACCTAGTGCCCATTGGCCCATTAGCTGGTCTGGATTCCCAGCTTTTGTTGAATACAAAGCAAGTCACTGTCCCTTGTTGATCTTGTGAAATACAAGGCAAAATGTGCAGATCGTAACTCCTGTAACTCCTCCACATTGCAAAGCCAGACACTGGATACAGCTAAAAGTGTTTTGGATGTGTTTTAAGTGCTTTTCATTTGAAAGAATGTGGATGTATATTTGCAAATGTTCCCTCTTCATTCTACTTTATATTGTTTTGCCTCTGGTTCATAAACCAAACAGTCAGGATGACTTCACCTGATAATATATAGGAGCTAAAATGGAATCAACCTACTAGGTTTTGGAAGATGTGCTAATGAATTTTTAGCATATTATTATATGCTTTACCCCAGTCGTTTGGTTGCATTGATTTTGTGAATGGAAGAAATTTTAGCTCGGCTATTCCTAAACCACATGCTCCATATTTAGATTGGAATTGCTTCAGTTTTTAGATGTTCAGAAACATTATCAGTGCATTTTCACACTGGCACAGTGTCTTTGTAGACAATAAAGTGTGCATTTATGAATCAGCTTAGGGCTAGTACAAAAAAAAGGTATATACTGTACTAGGGGAAGGTCTGCAGAAAATGTATGTATTAGTGAAAACAACATCCATAGATGCATTATACTAAGGACATTTGCTACTGTATTAGTAAAAAATGTGTTTATTAAGGGAAATTTGCATTAAAATACTGGTGGCCCCTCGGCTGCCAGTATAAATTGAGTACAGGATTGCTCTGTATCTGGATTAACATTAGCGTGTGTACATTAAAAGCTTCTAAACTCTAGAAAATATGGCTAGATGAATAGTGAAGTGACAAGAGGAAGGATCTTTTAAACGTCCTTTCCCTTCCTGAACATCAAGTGTCTCACTAATGTGAAAGCAGAATATTGATTAATATTAAGGGTGTATACCAAAAGATGGCATTTAAATATCATTATGTAAATGTCATCATGATTAATAAACAGTTGCAAATAGCATTGCTCTTCCCACCCACACCCATGCCAAAGAAAAACCCTCCTATGCTTATGTTCAGGGAGAGGGGCTGTTTCCCATCCAGTCTCAGCTTCATGTGCTATTTCAAATGTTGCTCAAAAGGGTGACACCGGAGTGGCCAGCATGGTGTGGCAGGTCCACAGAGCCAATCTTCAACAGTTGCATTATTGTCACTTACCTGGACACACAGGAAGGCTGCCACATGCACCAGCAAAGCCAAACTGGGGTTTCTGCTGGTGCATCTGCATGACCCAACCTCATTGCCACCCTGACCTGCTACACAGTTGTCAGGATGGCAGCTCCACAGCACTGGCCCACGCCCACCACATGACTGTTCCTGGGTAACCTGACCTTCAGGAGTGGGGTGTGTGTGTGTGTGTGTGTGTGTGTGTGGTGAATAGGTGTTGTTATTGCTGCTGCTGCTGCTGCTGCTGCTGCTGCTGCTGCTGCTGCTGCTGCTGCTGCTGCTGCTGCTGCTGCTGCTATGAACATAGCTGTCAAGTTTTCCCTTTTCTCGCGAGGAAGCCTATTCAGCATGAGGGAATTTCCCTTGAAAAAAGGGAGAACTTGACAGCTGTGGCTATGAACTGCAGTAGGGTGGAAACCCATAGGAGCGGGGTCAGGTGTAATTGATTTGAACCCAATACAGGCCAGTTCAGACTCTGGATCTGACTTGAGATTCAGAAATCTGATTCTTCAGCACTCCCATTCATTTGCATTGAGAATCCAACATGGCCTTAACCTTTTCAGTTTTTTACATAGCTGCATAGAACGTGGAGACATGACAGACTCTCAAGAGGAAATTCTTCCTGCAGAGGCAGGCAGGCAGGCAGCAAAACCAGGCAGCTCCATATACAGGGTTGCAGACAGGGGTCTTTTCTAGATTAAGTTAGAACATGGGATGTAAAGCAGGTACTCTGCCAAGGAGCTACAGCCCTGCAAAGGAGACAACAGAGGAATGGGTGGGAAGCATAGCAGCTAGCTTCTAGGGGTCGGGGTCCCTTCACCCTCGCCCAGTAAAATATTTGAGGGGGCTGCTTCCCCAAAGTTGATGGGCATTGGCATTCAAATGGTGTGCCGGCACTGGGGCTTAACTCCCCCCCAAAAAATTTTTTTTATAGAAGTTGGCACTCCCGGTGAAAAAGATGTGAGAGAAGATACAATAACAAGAGGCAAATGTGGGCAGATGCAGATACCGAGCCTTCATTATGGCTGGGGAGTAGGTTGAGCCAAAAGCTTTACAGAAGAAAGAGCAACTTCAGGATAAGCGGAAAAGCCCACACTGTTTATACAATTGCCTTTGGTACTAAGCAGCCACAAGCAATGTATTGTGATTCTGCAAACCCTTTGGTTATATTTGTAACCCATTTATTACAGCCGACATTATCTCAATGCTTAAATCATAAAACAATATGAACATGGTTTTTATTTTCCTTTTTGCCGAGTCACAGCTTTTGGAGTGACCTTTTCTGTTTTCCCTGGGAGGGAAATGCCCTAGGTTTGCCAGGTAAGCAGCTTGGAATGGAAAAGAAAAGAAAAGAAGACCATAAACATGGTCTTCATTGCAACCTAGGCTACTTACCTTGTAAAAGTAAATTCTATGAGGTCACATGTATTGCTTCAGTGCAGGCACCTTTCCCAGGCTCTATTCAGTTCCATTCAGCATAGCCTCTGTTCATTTAAAAGCCCTACTGTACTGAATGGGGTATGTGGGTTTTTAGGTGATGGGTAGTACCTCTGCTGGGGCACATGTTGTAGTCCTTCTGGGGTAGATCCCACCCTGCACACAGAATCACCTGTGGCTCCTAGAAGCTGTCAGCATGCAACAGTAGCCAGATCCCAGGAATAGCTTTGACTGGCCAGCTAAACAAGGTGAAGGTAGCCGACAGGTCTCAAACCCTTGGTTAGGTAGGGACTTTCCCTGCATGCAAAGACAGGCTCTGGAGGATTGAGTGGACGAGACCAATAGCGGATCCAACAGTCCAAAAAGCAGTTTCTGTGCATGGGAAGTGAGGGGTAGATGTTACAATGCCTCAAAACATTGATGAGCGATAAAGTGCAACTGGTCAGTCTTTACATTGGAGGTGTTTGTTGTGGTCCAGTGTGTTGTGGCACCTATAATGGTTTGTTGTTGCTTTAGAAAATTAAATACTCACATTTTGCTGCTTTGCTTTTGGGGAGTAAATAATAGGACCCAATGTTGGTCCCAGTAGCATCTTCCTGATCAGAATATATACCCTACCTGCCACACTTTCCCCCAATAAACGCTGTGAAAATGATAGCGAAAAAGATTAGATGGCTCAGTGCTGCCACCTTTCTGTCTCTGAAATATCACGATGCTGTTTTCCAATTAAATATGATGTGCTCTTTCAGCATAAGGCATTGCAGGGTACAGAAAGGGGTGCCTGCAACTGCAGTTCAGTCTCCTCTGCAGCAGCACTGTGTGTCAGGCTGTAAGAAAGCCTGCCTTCCATGTGGATCTTTAGGCTGACAGAATCAGAGATAGGCCTGTGATTATTACAAGGGAGGTAGGCTGCATCCCCCCCTTCATGGATCAATGCCTTGTCGTGGCGAAGGGGCTTGAATAACTCGGAGAAGCTATGAGCTATGCCATGCAGGGCCACCCAAGATGGACAGGTCATAGTGGAGAGTTTTGACTAAACGTGATCCACCTGGAGAAGGAACTGGCAAGCCACTCCAGTATCCCTGCCAAGAAAACTCCATGGACAAAGACAACAGGCATATAAAAGTTACGACGCTGGAAGATGAGCCCCTCAGGTCGGAAGGCGTCCAACATGCTACTGAGGAAGAGCGGAGGACAAGTACAAGTAGATTCAGAGCTGATGAAGCGGCTGGGCCAAAGCCGAAAGGATGCTCAGTTGCGGATATGCCTGGAAGCGAAAGGAAAGTCCGATGCTGTAAAGAAAAATATTGCATAGGAACCTGGAATGTAAGAACCATAAGTGGAGGTAAGCTGGATGTGGTCAAAAATGAGATGACAAGAATAAATATCGACATCCTGGGCATCAGTGAACTAAAATGGAAGGGAATGGGCGAATTCAGTTCGGGTGACTATCATATCTACTACTGTGGGCAAGAATCCTGTAGAAGAAATGGAGTGGCCCTCATAGTCAACAAAAGAGTGGCAAAAGCTGTAATGGGATGCAATCTCAAAAATGACAGAATGATCTCGATACGAATCCAAGGCAGACCTTTTAACATCACAGTAATCCAAGTTTATGCACCAACTACCGGTGCTGAAGAAAGTGAAATTGACCAATTCTATGAAGACCTACAACACCTTCTAGAAATGACACCAAAGAAGGATGTTCTTCTCATTACAGGGGATTGGAATGCTAAAGTAGGGAATCAAGAGATAAAAGGAACAACTGGCAAGTTTGGCCTTGGAGTTCAAAATGAAGCAGGGCAAAGGCTAATAGAGTTCTGTCAAGAGAACAAGCTGGTCATCACAAACACTCTCTTCGAACAACACAAGAGACGACTCTACACATGGATATCACCAAATGGGCAGCATCGAAATCAGATTGATTATATTCTCTGCAGCCAAAGATGGAGAAGCTCTATACAGTCAGCAAAAACAAGACCTGGAGCTGACTGTAACTCAGATCATCAGCTTCTTATAGCAAAATTCCAGCTTAAACTGAAGAAAGTAGGAAAAAGCACTGGGCCAGTAAGATACAATCTGAATCAAATCCCTTATGAATACACAGTGGAAGTGAGGAACAGGTTTAAGGATTTAGATTTGGTGGACAGAGTGCCTGAAGAACTATGGATGGAGGCTCGTAACATTATACAGGAGGCAGCAACGAAAACCATCCCAAGGAAAAGGAAATGCAAGAAAGCAAAATGGCTATCCAACGAGGCCTTACAAATAGCGGAGGAGAGGAGGCAAGCAAAATGCAAGGGAGATAGGGAAAGATACAGGAAACTGAATGCAGATTTCCAAAAAACAGCAAGGAGAGACAAGAGGGTCTTCTTAAATGAGCAATGCAAAGAAATAGAGGAAAACAATAGAATGGGGAAAACCAGAGATCTGTTCAAGAAAATTGGAGATATGAAAGGAACATTTCGTACAAAGATTACCATAATCAAGGACAAAAGTGGTAAGGACCTAACAGAAGCAGAAGACATCAAGAAGAGGTGGCAGGAATACACAGAGGAATTATACCAGAAAGATATGGAGGTCTCGTACACCCCAGGTAGTGTGGTTGCTGACCTTGAGCCAGACATCTTGGAGAGTGAAGTCAAATGGGCCTTAGAAAGCACTGCTAATAACAAGGCCAGTGGAAGTGATGATATTCCAGCTGAACTATTTAAAATTTTAAAAGATGATGCTGTTAAGGTGCTACACCCAATATGCCAGCAAGTTTGGAAAACTCAGCAATGGCCAGAGGATTGGAGAAGATCAGTCTACATCCCAATTCCAAAGAAGGGCAGTGCCAAAGAATGCTCCAACTACCGCACAATTGCGCTCATTTCACACGCTAGCAAGGTTATGCTTAAAATTCTACAAGGCAGGCTTAGGCAGTATGTGGACCGAGAACTCCCAGAAGTGCAAGCTGGATTTCGAAAGGGCAGAGGAACCAGAGACCAAATAGCAAACATGCGCTGGATTATGGAGAAAGCTAGAGAGTTCCAGAAAAACGTCTACTTCTGCTTCATTGACTATGCAAAAGCCTTCGACTGTGTCGACCACAGCAAACTATGGCAAGTTCTTAAAGAAATGGGAGTGCCTGATCACCTCATCTGTCTCCTGAGAAATCTCTATCTGGGACAAGAAGCTACAGTTAGAACTGGATATGGAACAACTGATTGGTTCAAAATTGGGAAAGGAGTACGACAAGGTTGTATATTGTCTCCCTGCTTATTTAACTTATATGCAGAATTCATCATGCGAAAGGCTGGACTAGATGAATCCCAAGCCGGAATTAAGATTGCCGGAAGAAATATCAACAACCTCAGATATGCAGATGACACAACCTTGATGGCAGAAAGCGAGGAGGAATTAAAGAACCTTTTAATGAGGGTGAAAGAGGAGAGCGCAAAATATGGTCTGAAGCTCAACATCAAAAAAACCAAGATCATGGCCACTGGTCCCATCACCTCCTGGCAAATAGAAGGGGAAGAAATGGAGGCAGTGAGAGATTTTACTTTCTTGGGCTCCTTGATCACTGCAGATGGTGACAGCAGTCACGAAATTAAAAGACGCCTGCTTCTTGGGAGAAAAGCAATGACAAACCTAGACAGCATCTTAAAAAGCAGAGACATCACTTTGCCGACAAAGGTCCGTATAGTTAAAGCTATGGTTTTCCCAGTAGTGATGTATGGAAGTGAGAGCTGGACCATAAAGAAGGCTGATCGTCGAAGAATTGATGCTTTTGAATTATGGTGCTGGAGGAGACTCTTGAGAGTCCCATGGACTGCTAGAAGATCAAACCTATCCATTCTTAAGGAAATCAGCCCTGAGTGCTCCCTGGAAGGACAGATCGTGAAGCTGAGGCTCCAATACTTTGGCCACCTCATGAGAAGAGAAGAATCCTTGGAAAAGACCCTGATGTTGGGAAAGATGGAGGGCACTAGGAGAAGGGGACGACAGAGGACGAGATGGTTGGACAGTGTTCTCGAAGCTACGAACATGAGTTTGACTAAACTGCGGGAGGCAGTGGAAGACAGGAGTGCCTGGCGTGCTATGGTCCATGGGGTCACGAAGAGTCGGACACGACTAAACGACTAAACAACAACAGGCTGCATCCCAGTGTTTTTCCACAGTAAATGATCAAACGCTCATGATAGTTTCTGCTCATAGGTATTCTGTCTAGTGCTGGCCTTCTTCTTCTTTTTTCATATGCAGCCGTTTCATTATTAGAAATAAAAAATACTACACCATCTTATAAAGATTAAAACCGAAAGGGTTTAAAGTTGAAAATGTGTGTGCAATGAAAATGGAGGTGGATTTCTGCTCTTCCCATCCTGACGTCCTCCACCTTCTTCATTGGGGAGAGGAGGCAGGGAGAGACGGAGGAATTTGAGCTGTCAATTTTGGCAGACTGTACATACATACATACATACATACATACATACATACATACATACACACACACCTTTCCCCCTTATTTTTGAGTCATAGGGTGCCTTTTCACGATGACAAGATCTCTATGATAAATAATCATCAAACTGATTTCTTCTCTTCCCCTATCCAATATTTCACAAGGAAGCTTGTGGTGGTTAATTAATTAACTAAATGTTGGATGGCACAAATAAAGGTTGGTGGGGAATTGAAGCAGCTTCCACAGGAGCACAAAGGGGATTTTGACATCCCCCTTTCTTCCACAGTTCTTCTTGACTCTCACCTCCAAAAAAACTCTAGAAGCCCCTTATGGATCTAGCCCAGCATCCTGTTCTCACAGTGGCCAACAAGATGCCTACGCAAAGCTGCAAGCAGAGCCTGAGCATAACAGCACTCTCCCCTCTTGGAAAAGTGTGAGTGAAAGACTGACATTTTTTATTTTATTTGTTGATTGCAGATTCTGCATTTGTATATCCCATCCTGCACATTTATGTATAATAGGATTAGAAAGAAAGAAAGATAATCTGCAAATACTGAAGGATGTCTATAAAAAGTCCTGGCACAGCAAACAATGCTGAATCATAAGGGATTTGCTTACTGGGATCTGTAGTATGTGAAATATGTGATCTGACATGGATCAATATGAATTTGTTATCTCAAGCACTAATGCAAAGGCACAAGAGCAAGTACGGAGACACAGAATTTAAGTATGGGAGAATTTAGGCTTTGTAAGCAGAGATTTATGGGGTTCATAGTGCCTTCTTTAGAATGGGTTATAATGTTTGCTCTCCAAATTCATTTATATGACATTAAGCATGTGAATACAGTGGTGCCTCGCTAGACGAAATTAATTCGTTCCACGGGTCTTTTCTTATAGCGAAAAATTCATCTAGCGAATCCCATAGGAATGCACTAAAAAAAATTGACCTTTTTTTGCCCATAGGAACGCATTAATTGAATTTCAATGCATTCCTATGGGAAACCGCGATTCGCTAGACGAATTTTTCGTAAAACGCATTCGTCTAGCGAGGCAACCTCCGCTCGAAAAATCCTTTCGTTAAGCGGAAATTTCGTTAAGCAGGGCATTCGTTAAGCGAGGCACCACTGTATATGGTTGTGTCCAATTAAGTCATTGTGTAAGCAGAACAACTTTTGCACATGCAGCAGCATAGTTCAGCATGTCCAGAAAGAAACTAATTCTGGTTCCTGTCTGTCCACTTATAAAACAAGATAAATTATTTTGTGTATAATTCAAAGTTCAATTCAAAAGTTCATCCAGATGACCCTCAGCAAATAATAATAGTAATAATAGTAATAGTAATAATAATAATAATAATAATAATAATAATAATAATAATAATAATTCATAGCACTGCAAGCTGCAGTGCTGGAGTATAAAAGATACTTAAGAAAACTAAGAAAAGATCAAAACACACACACACACACACACACACACACACACACACACACAAACACACAGTGGAATGTGAAACTATTTATTTCCCTCAACTATTATGCACATGCTTGCTTGCTCTTTTTCTCCCTCACACACAGCAGCTATCCTTGCCCTCCACAAAAGAGGGTGGCTGGCCCCTGCAAAAGTTATTCCTGCAAGGTGGAGAGCAAACTGCATCACCAACATCACCCCCTCCCCCAAATGCCAATTTGTTGGGGGGGGGGGTGTTATGGTGTCCTTACTGAGAAAATGTTTGTGAAACAACTAGTTTTCTTCTAATCACTAGGTAAGAAATCACCATCCTCCCCCCCCCCATAAACCATTAAATTATGGAAAACCTTTGATCATCTTTAAGTCTTTTCATTCCTTGCAGTCTGCTAAATAATTCAGCTGTGCATCAGGTTTAGTGCAATTGTGGAGATAAGGGAGATTTTTTTATAAATCTCTATCATTTATTATTCATTCAAATCCTAACACTTTAAATTCTGCAACATTTTATTTTCAGTCAAATTGTATTTCATAATGGTGGCTGTAGTTTTCAAGGCTCTAGCTACCTATTCATTTTCATTTTCAGTTGCTGCTTAATTTAGATATGCAGTGGGGGTGGGGTGGGGGTGAGAATGAAAACCTAGGAAAAATCAATATCTTCCCTCAAACCCTGTTAAGGCTTATGAATTGACTTTGCCATTGCTCCAACTCTCCCACTAATCTCTGAGATTAGTGATGATCAGAAAGTATTTTTCCCTGAGATCTATCCAAACATAAAGGTGTCGATTTAGACCTTCCTGATATCTAGAAACTGCACCATTTCTTTATTTTCCCTATTGGAAACTCTACCATGACAATACCTTCCTGGGTTGCGCATATTTTCTTCTCTCCCCCCCCCCACTGCAAATTCAGGGCCATGAGGGCGAATTCTATTTATTTGTAATTATAATTTATGTCCTATCTTTCCTCCCACAGAAGCCCAGGGCATCAAACACACACACGCACACAATGCAATTAAAAATAAATAAACATTTTATACATTTAAAAACAATCACATGCTCTCACAGCTAATAACGGCAAGGTTTCCATGAGCATTATCTTTCAGTAAGCAATTGCCTGGGTCAACAGGAATGCTTTTAAATTCCCTTGAACATTAAAAAGATGGGGACCAATGCAGGGGTACTCAGGTAAGCCCCGGCCCACATAATCAATCATATGATAACGCACGTGCACACCATTTGAATAGCAATAACTTGGGGGGGGCACTGACCCCTCAAATATTTTATTGAGAAGGCCAAAGGGCCCTCGGCCCCTAGGAGTTGTCTCCTATGCCAGAGAGGACATTCCACAAATGACTTGTCACCAGTGCTTTTTTCGGGGGGGAGCACAGGGGTATGCATACCCCTAAACATTTTGTGAATCTTTGTACTTTTGTTCATTTACTGTATTTATTTTTCCTGATTTGAACTATAAAACGGTGATTTCCTTGAGTCAAAATGAGAGTACAGTGGTACCTCGGGTTACAGACGCTTCAGGTTTCAGACGCTTCAGGTTACAAACTCCGCTAACCAGGAAGTGGTTGCTCCAGGTTAAGAACTTTGCCCCAGGATAAGAACGGAAATCGCGCGCCAGCAGCACAGTGGCAGCAGGAGGCCCCATTAGCAAAAGCACGCCTCAGGTTAAGAACCATTTCAGGTTAAGAACGGACCTCTGGAACGAATGAAGTTCTTAACCCAACGTACCACTGTATCCCTAAACATTGTTTTAGGGGGGGGGGGAAGCACTGACTGTCACCAAGATACACCCACCCCCCTCCAATAAACCATTGGGCCCAAGATGGCTGATAGGACATGCATCATCAATCACACCTACAATGAGAAGCTTTCATACCTCACAGGATGAGAAGGGTGTTAAGCCTAAAGGCTAGATGTGGGAGAACTACAGACTCATGCTACAACTAAAGTGATTTTTTCACTGCCTAGAGATGCACACAGAGCATAAATTTTCAGCACCTGTGGCTTTAGAATGAGAAGCTCTTGAATTTGTATACTGAAGGCCCTGTGTCGTTCCAGCAGGGTTGTAAAAAGTTCCAGAGTGGGTCTGTCCACCATGGGAGCTCGTTGGTTCCCCCTGGGCTAGAAAGGCAGTAAAGATTTCTAAGTCAGGCTCAGGTTTGGGCTGAGCAATAGGTCTACCTACAGAGTTTAGTCCATGTGTCTCCCTCAATCGCCTTCAAATATGCATTATTTTACAGTACATGTTAATGCACCCCCTGCTAACACATTAAAAGCAGACCTCCTTTTCTTTCTAGGCCAAAAGATGCTTCCCCATAAGTACAGGAGTATTTCTTTGTACAAATAAATAAGCTCTGCAGAGTGAAATGGCAGGCACTGTTTTAGGATTATGGGTGGTCCCAATATTTCTGAATAAAAGAGTTCAGTCTTCTGCTGGCTTTTTGAGTTTCACTGCACTGAAGAACTAGAATATCCTAAGGAAGTTTTAAGATTGGGATAATACTTCATGTTTGGCCTAGATTGTTAGCAGGGTTTAATAAGGGAACTAATTTTCTTCAAAAATTATAATTTGTATTGGCTTCACCACTCGCAACATGATGGATACTGTCAGATTAGAGAGTTTGTATAGGACAAGTGGTTATTAAATTACCAATGTTAATATTTTACCTGTATATTTTTAGCATTTTTATACTCCATTCTTTGCCACATATGCAGCAGCCATGGATGATACAGCATGGTGTCTCAACTCTCACACACCAATTAAATAAATTGAAAGCACCAATTCTATTTCTAGAAACCCATTAAAGCTTCAGCTGTAATAGGCAGTCTGACTATGAGTGGAAAGATAATTTTAGGAACAATTACTCTCAGCCAGCTACAAATGCGTTCCTTTTTCGCCAGTCAGCTGCACACTGTCAGCAAGGTCGCCAAATATGCTTTCAGTGGGAGCACATTACAAAATGAAGATGCCACCACCAAGAAGGTGCAAATCATTGTTCTCACCTTTGTGAAAGCAGGGTCGCAGACCACTGTTTCCCCTGTACTACGAAGCCTGGACATGGGAAGGAATGTATGCTCCCAAAAGTATGTGCCAGGAACTGGCAGGACAACAGGCAGGTGGAAAAGGAGGAAGAAGGATTCCGGCGAGGGGTGTAGCTGAGACTGGGACACACCGGGGCAAGCTGGGGATAGGGATAAGTTTTTGTGGGCTAGATTCTACTTCATCAGATGCATGAACTGTGATCCTAAGTTGTTGAAGATGTTTGTAAACACTCAAAGATGCATCACTGATTGAGCCATTATGCCTTTATACAGTACATGGAGCAGTTCTTTGTGTGTCTACTCTACTGCATGTGGGTGATAATAATAATAATAATTTATCATTTATACCCCGCCCATCTGGCTGGGTTTCCCCAGCCACTCTGGGCGGCTTCCAACAGAAAAATAAAATAAAATAGTCGATTAAGCATTAAAAGCCTCCCTAAACAGGGCTGCCTTCAGATGTAGATCTCCTGACATAGTTTGAGTGTATAAATGTCTGGAGAATGGTGGCAGAGAGCAGGGCTTGCCTGAGTAGCGTCACAATCCCATCAACGCCTCCTTTTAATACGGGGAGAAGATCATGTGAACCTCATGGTTGAGGAATGCTTGAGGGACCATCAGAGTTTCCCAGCACTCGGACACAAATACCATACTGCTAGAAAAATGTGATACTGATTCCACACACACCAACCATTTGTGACACAAACCCATCTTATCAACTCTCAGAGTTTATCCTGAAAAAAATAATGTTTCATATGTGAACAGCCCTAGGAACAAGTTATTGATTGTTCCTCGTGTTCAACCTTTTACATCACTAAATTAAAGAAAGTTTCCACGAGGAAACATCCTTGAAATATTAATTGGTAGTTGGAAAAGTTTTGCTGCCTGCATTTCTTGGAATAAAGGAAACATTTATATTGTAATAGAAGATCCAAAAATAGTCTGATTTGAGCATATCTGCATAATGAAAGCATGTTCTACATAAAAGCTATTTATTCATTTATTCTCTCCATTAGAGATGGCAACAATAAAAGCCAATTAAAAAGAGACGAATTGGAAATTATGTACTGCAGTTGTTTATTTCAGGGAAACTTTATGCTCACATCTGGCTGAAAGGAAATTAAGGAGAACAAGTGCTCTACAATTTTTATTTTATTTTACTAGACATTGCTTTGTTACACTCATACTGGAGCAAATGGTTGGATATTATTTTATTTTTAGATGAATGCTGTTTGCTGGCTTTTCTTTTGAAATCATCCAGATATAATATTCTGTTGAAGTAATAGTGGTGTTAGAGCTGGCCCAGCCATTAGCCAAAGTGAGATGAACGCCTTGGGGCTGGGGAGTGAGTGGAGCTCCCCAACCAGTCTTCCCAAGTCCTCCAACCACTCACCTCTCTTGGATGATAGAGCTGTGTGTGTGTGTGCCACACAGCCTGTCCTTTGCCCCTATGCTACACTGCTGTCCTCAAGTGGGGTGGGGAATGCTATCCCAGCACCATGGTTGACCACTGCCAGTCCATTCTGTGTGAAACTGGGGGGCAGGATATATTGTCAGCAAAATGTCTTGGGACAGCCCTGACTGGCACCAAAAACCTGATGGAAAAGAACAAAACCTGCTTTAGTTCTGTACTTCTTAAGCTAAGCAGTTGGCAACATAAGACCCAGTGCTCAGCCATTTTGCTTAGCTTATTTCACCCTAGCACAAAATGTGCGTTGAAGAATGCTGTATTGTGCTTTTAACATTCGGTTGGGAGCCACTCAGAGTGGCTAGGCAAACCCAGCCAGATGGGCGGGGTATAAATCATTATGATGATGACATCAAGAAAGTGGCATGTGTGTGGTGTTTTAAGATATTTGTCTTTACAAAAAGTACTGAAGGAACATAACATTATTGTACACTGCCCGTACCTTTGGAAAACCTTATTTCACATAGCAGAGCTCAATACAAACCTGCACATTTGGAACCATTATGATACACCTCTGTCAGGACTGTTCCATTTCAGGCTGCAAATGACATGGCAGCCGTAAAGGTCTGAGCTGCTTCAGACATGGCAGCTCCAGAATGGCTATTTAGGTCCTTGCAAACCACTAGTCTGGGGATTCTCCTCAGTATCAAATCCGAGAACACCTTTGACAGCCCAGATAGAGTGGCTGCTAGGCAACGGGGTGGCTGGTACACTAGCAAAATCCCTAACCTGTCCTGAGTGCTTATTTGCATTTTGTTCTTTTCTCTCTTCCCCACCTTTTTGGCAAGTATTTTTTTTTACCTATACTAAACAGGTACTCACAGGTGAGCATGTTTAGGACTGTACTCTCGCTTTTATTATTTCCTAATAAATGAGGTTCTTAGAAGGAGTGGTTCTGTTTTTGTAGAGGGGTGTTGGCTGCATGGTATGTCCCAAAGGAGGCTGAAAGGGATTAAGGATGCAACCACAGTGGTGTATTGAAAGCCACACGGTGATTCTATTCATCTTGCAGTACAACGTATCACTCTTGTATTCTGATGGTGGCATAGTACCAGCAAAGGAGGGGGGAATCCAATTTAAACTGAAGCAGTTTCCAGAGAGTTTACTGACTGTGGAAAGCTGGAATATCATTACAGAAAATTCACAGCAGATTGTTAACATTCTGTTATGCACTATAATGTTCACCACTGTGAAAAAATAAATCAGAGCTAATCATACAATGAAATTTATTCCCCACAGCATTTTAATAGAAAGTCAAGTCGTATTGTAGATTTAACAAATCCTTCGGAGGTTTCCCCCCTCCCCAGTTAAAGTGTGTTAGCAACAAAGAGGTCAGGAGACACATTGGGGTTCCTTTGGTTTTGTTGTTATTTGAGAGTGTAATTTTCGGTATCATGTTCCTACCGAATCTATGGAAAGCCACTGCCTGTCAATGTAGGCAGTTTTAAGCTAGATGGCCAGCGTGGTTTAACAGTCAATCCCTCTTCCCAGGGAACTTTGGCCATTGTAACACCACCAGTGTGGTGTAGTGGTTAGCATGTTGGACTAGGACCTGGGAGAGCAGAGTTCAAATCCCCACTCTGGCATGAAGCGCAGTAGGCCAATGCCTGCCTCTCTCAGCCAATCTTGGGCCAATGACTGCCTCTCTCAGCCTAACCTACCACATAGGGTTGTTGTGAGGACTAAATGAGAAGGGGGGAACCATGTGCATGACACCTTGAGTTCCTTGGAGAAGAAGCTGCAGTCAGTCTCAACAAAGAAACAAAACTCTGTGAGGGGAGTGGTGGCCCCTTAACAACTCCCAGCACCCTTAACAAACTGTAGTTCCCAGGGTTCTTTGGGGGAAGCACAACTGTTTAAAGTGGCATAATACTGCTTCACATGTATAGTGCAGACGGGGCATAAGTGAATCAATGCCTATACTGTATACTAGATAAACAAGCAATGTCTAAGTCCACATTTGGCAGGAGTCTACTGTACATAAAGCGGATCTGCAATGAAAATACCAGTCCATCATCATCATCATCATCACCATCATCATCATTATTATTATTGTTATTGCTTAACAACGTACTGGTAATGAAAGGGAAATAAATTCTTGTATGGGGGACAGAGTTCCTAATATGTGAAGCTTTTTTGAATGTGGATGCAGTTTTTCCGCAATTAAAGCCCTTTCAATGTGTGTTGACTGACTCACTGTATCTTGGTAAGTAGTGCACCTAATTCTTCTTCTGAGAGTCAGAGAAATGTCAGAAAACCCATTTTGGAGAGGAGTGGGGGAGCCAGCCTTCCATCAGAACAGGAACATATATCTGCTCAAAGGACAAATCTATTAACAAGCACCAAAATAGTATGTTCTTTTGAATCACTCCTCCCTGTTACAGTGGTACCTCATGTTGCGAACGGGATCCATTCCGGTGGCCCGTTCTCAACATGAAAAGGCCACAACATGAAGCGCTGCATCTGCGCACATGTGTGACGCAATGTGAGGCTTCTGCACATGCCTAAAGTGCGATTTAGCACTTCTCCGCATGCGCGCAGGTTATGGACGTGCCAAACCCGGAAGTAAACTGTTCTGGGACTTCCGGGTTTGGCGCGTCCGTAACCTGAAAAGACGCAACATGAAGTGGACATATCATGAGGTATGACTGTATATGGAGTTGTGAAACTTGAGAGCTGTTTCACAAATGCAATCCAAACTTGAAGTCCTATGGAGAGTAAGTTAAACATAATACTAGTGCGAATTACTTTTTTGTTTTATGTATTTTCATTGGTTTTTATAATAATAAAAATAAAAATATTTTATTTTATTTATTTATATTCCACCTTTTCCCCTGACAGAGACTCAAGACAGCTTGCAGATAATAATAATAAAGCTAAAAACAGAGGGGGGAAACAATAATTAAATGCAATGGAACACTGACAGATGTAAAACTTATGTGTATGCCGTAGGAGCCAACTCCTAGGGGCTGAGGTCATTTCGTCCGTCCCCTCATAAAGTATTTGAGGGGCCAGACCCACCCCCCAAGCTGATGGACATTGCCATTCAAATGGTGTGCATGTACCAGGTCATGTGGGGCTTACCTGACCCCCTCCCCTATATTTTAGTCAAGTTGGCACCCCTGTCCAATGGAATCAAGGTAAAGAAGAAGAAAAAAGAGCAAGTATTCCAAACAGGTGTTACTAAGCCAACATAAACTGCCTTTAGGTAGACACCACAGGGTATTTTAGCTCAGCTGGTAAGAGCATGGTGCTGATAATACCAATGTCATAGGTTTGATCCCCATATAGGTGCATATTCTTGGACTGCAGGGGGGTTGAGCCTCGGGGTCCCTTACGACTCTACAACTCTAAGAGTCTACAAAACTGCAGGAATTGGTGGAAATCAAAGAGACAGTGGAAAATTACCTTTGTTAGATATGCAAAACCATTTCTGTTTTTTTTAACCAAGCATAGTATGGTGCATTGAAAAAGCGAACTTCAGGAGCAGCGGAGTATTTTGCTTTCAAAATTATAGTACTGTTTAAGAATTGTTGACATTGTATACACCACATACTATGAGTTAAAATATAGGAACCAGGTGGCGCTGTGGGTTAAACCACAGAGTCTAGGGCTTGCTGATCAGAAGGTCGGCGGTGGGTTAAGCCACAGAATCTAGGGCTTGCTGATCAGAAGGTCGGCGGTTCGAATCCAGAATTACTATGAGTTAAAATATGAGGACCCAGGTGGCGCTGTGGGTTAAACCACAGAGTCTAGGGCTTGCTGATCAGAAGGTCGGCGGTTCGAATCCCTGCAACGGGGTGAGCTGCCGTTGCTCGGTCCCAGCTCCTGCCCACCTAGCAGTTCAAAAGCACATCAAAAGTGCAAGTAGATAAATAGGGACCGCTCCAACAGGAAGGTAAACGGTGTTTCTGTGCGCTGCTCTGGTTCGCCAGAAGCAGCTTTGTCATGCTGGCCACATGACCCGGAAGCTGTCTGCAGACAAACGCCGGCTCCCTCGGCCTATAGAGCGAGATGAGCGCCGCAACCCCAGAGTCGGACACGACTGGACCTGATGGTCAGGGGCCCCTTTACCTTTACCTAAAATATAGATAGGGAGATATATGAGCAGGGATCCATTAAGGTGCCACAATAACTTCGAACCGCCAGGTTTAGAGCAAAATTGACCCTTCTCGGAGCCTGAGACAGAGTCCAATTCAGATGATTGCTCTCATGCCATACTGAAAACCACATTGGATCTGAACACATCTTCAGATTTAGCACTTTTACCATGAGATCTAGAAAGTTACTTGTACCATTAAACCTGCATCTTAAGAAGTACGTAGGGACTGACTTTATTATGCTTTTAAGGGCAAATGCTGACCTGAATCATAAGGAAGGTAGAGACTGGGAGATGTAGTTATGTCAAGGGGAGGCTATAAAGAAGATCCTCTGTCTATTTTGCCCAGATCTGCTAAACACATCTATCCAGGGGGAGGAGGTGTCTAACAGAACATTTCAGGCTCTGCAATACTGACTAAAAAGGCATGCATTAGAGAAGGAAGGAAAAGGACAATTTAAATGAAGGGGGAAAGAGCCCTTTGGCCTGGTGAGATTTAGGAAGTTACAAACTGCCTGTAGTCTTCCAGACTTCAACATGAGCTTTATGGATATTTTACTGATCTCTAACTAATGAACAGAAGGGGTCAGATATACAATGTGTCTCAATGAGATTTCTCTCGTGTGTTGTTTTATTTTTAAGTGGAAGCATGTGTTGGAAGATTAAGCAGCATCCCTTTAATCTCCGATTGTCCAGCTCCCCCTACTGTAATTACAGATTGTCAGACAGAAATGGCAACAGATGTTCAGTGTCTAAGCTAAGAATTATATACTTAGTCAATATCCCAGTGATTCAACACACTGATTGGGAGAGCAGAAGTTTACATTTATGTTGGATGGCAAAATGAAAGCATTTGTGAGCTGGAGCTGAATATGAGTGTAATCTTAATTGCTAACTGTTAATGAACAGAGAATGGCATAGTCTGTATGGTAATTGCACTGTGTTTAAATAAGATAATTTGCCTGCTTTTTTATATAAAAAAACTCATTTTCAGAGTAATTTACCTTTCTGAGTGGTCTTTTTAATATCTTTTCAAATTGCATCTTTTCCTGTTTCGCTGCACACCCTTTGGCCTGGCTAATTAGAGGAGGGGGGAAATGAACGGATAACACTCAACCCTATCCTGACAGATGATGTTTCTTGGCTTGGTCAGAAGATTGCTGTTTCTTAGGGGATTTTCTTTTTCTCACTATGATTCTGTTCCTTCTCTTGGTCTTAAAGACAGGGATATTTAGATTAGAGATAAAGCTCAGCCTAAAAAAGTGGGTCAGTGCCAGATCATTTTTTTAAAACCAACAACAACCCAATGCCATCTAGGTCATCCCTAGTTATAGAGAACTAGGTCCAATACTCTTTCTGCTGCATCAAAAACCCCAAAACATTCTTATTAGACCAACAAACATGATTTCCTATCCCATATGTGTTGCAGAGATTGATCAGTAGGTTGGTACTATACAGGTGTTGCACCCAGAGAAAACAAGATCATTCTAGCAGAGCTGGAAGTGTGTGTGTTTGTGCCAGGCAAAGGAGAAAGCACAGGAAGTGTTAGAGCCTAACCTAGCAGTGGAAAACCTTAGAGCAGGCACATCCAACAGGTAGATCTGGGTGTCTGTGGTAGATCACTGGATCCCCCCAAAGAAGCTCAACAACTTAACTTTGGCTCCCTTAAAAAAGTGCAACATTTTAGCCCTGCACGCCCCCCCCCAAAAAAACCAGTGCTCTCCTCCTCCCTAAAAAAGCCCAACAACTTTGACCTGAACCCCCCAAAAGGGGGGTAGATCACTGCTGGTTTTTAACTCTGTGAGTAGATCGCAGTCTCTTGGGCGTTGGCCACCCCTGCCTTAGAGGAACCCAGCCACAGCTGGTATGGCCAGTGATCAGGAGTGGTGGGAGCTGTAGTCTGACAACATGAGGAGGGCCATAGGTTCCCCATTGCTGGCCGAAGCACAACAGAGTTGAGGGGAGAGTATGAGGGTACTTGAACATGGTTTGGAAACTAGCTAGGCTGAACTAGGAAAGGAGGGGAAAGCCAGGTGCTCAGTAGGTTTAGTGAGCTAATATATACGGTAAGCAAACAAGATGGGCCTGCTGGATCAGACCAGCGGCCCATCTAGATCAGCATCCTGTTCTATGGATGTCTATTGAAAGGAGTCCCTGAGTCCAGCTGCGCTCTCCCTGCTTGCGTTTCCCAGGTGGGGCTTGGGGAGAAATTCAGTTCAATTCACATTTGAAGCAAAACTTACTTGACTCGCCCTTGCTTAAACAATAATGCATGAACCAAAACACAGTTGCCTTCCAAAATTCAAATTTTGCAATGCAGTTCTCCAGTCACATAGTGTGTACAAAAATGCATATACGAGGGTAAAATATGCATATGATTGTACATATTAATGAAAATAATATACAAAGATGCACTATATTAGGAAAAAATGCTTTGCAAAAATATGTGTATTAAGAGAAAATGCTGAATAATTTTCATGAGGACTTTAATAATAATAATAATAATAATAATAATAATAATAATAATAATAAATGTGGAAATGTGGAAAATTGAACTGAAGATTGGAAAAACGATCCCATATTTATTTTTCCCTTTCCCTTTTCCTCTCAACTAGTATTCCAAATTTAGAGATAGATTGCTAAATGGTATGTGGAAGTGCTCATCCAGTTCTGGAAACAAATCACAACAGGCGCAGAAGGAAGCCATCTTAGCTTAAAGTTAAGTTCCCATGAGTTTCCTTGTGGTGCCATCAAGCTGGCTTTGCATATCAAGGGCATTAACCCAGAGCTCTTCCAGTATCTGGGAACTTTCCCATTAAATATTACAAGGAACTTCTTAAATAAGCATTTTGCTATGTGGGCTTTTAACTTTTATTGTGCCATTACAAATGTGAAAGCAGAAAAGAATTGCTTCTTGCCAGATGTTACGTTAAAGGCTTTGCAGAGAGCTGCGTTTGGCAAGGGAGCGTTGATGATACATTTTAAAGTAACCACACAGCGGCAAGTGGGACTGCTTCATAGCATTACTCTTCCATGGAGCTGTTGGTGTACAGTATTTACTTACAGCTTTATAAAAATTAGTAAATGCAATGTTACTTTGGGGAGAGTGTTGGCTTAAAGTAGGCCTGTATGCACAATTCACTATGGGCTTCTTCTCGTGGTACACACACCATCATAGCATTTCCTCAGTGCCCTGTGTTGCTTTACCTGATTTGGGTCTGTGGCGATAGTGCTTGCATGTAATTTTCCTCCTTGCAATTATATGTCCCCTGCAGCCAAGCAGAGTGGTTTGGTTACTGGGCAAATATTATCCTGACATGGAAGCACATGCTGAGGAGGACCCGTTGTCTCAATCATCCACAACTCAGCGTGCCTAGAAAGCTCCAAATCACAAGCCCAGGTGGGATTCAAGATCCCTGTTGCAGAAGAGCCGATATTTACACATATTGTTTGAGTTTCTCTCAGTATGTGTACTAGGGTGATGACTTTTTTACAACCTCATTTCTCTGTATCATAATTTGATGAGCTTTCATTAAAGATTAGACAAAATCTTACTTTCAAAGATATTTGATTTTTAAAAAAAACTCACACACAAAATGATTTTAAAAAAATTATTTATCAGTTTTTTTTAACCATTTTTGAAGTCACTGTAAGCAAATATAAAATTGAACCCAAGCTTTAGTCACATACAGTATATACAACATTATATAGGGTCATCAAATACACAAGGAAGCTTTTTTTAGCTGCAGTAACAGTATAGACGCCACTAGAGGACGATGTACTAGCAGTACATGTGGAAAGGATCTAGAGGTCTTGGTGGACCACAAGCTTAACATGAGTCAACAGTGTGGCAGCAGCAAAAAAGGCTAATGTGATTCTAGGCCGCATCAACAGAAGTATAGTGTCAAGGTCAAGGGAAGTAATAGTACCACTCTATTCTGCCTTAGTCAGACCACACTTGGAATACTGTGTCCAATTCTGGGCACCACAAATTAAGAAGGATGTTGACTGAGAGGAGATATGATAGCTAACTTCAAATATATTAAGGGCTGTAACATGGAGGAGGTAACATGCTTGTTTTCTCCTGCTCTGGAGGGTAAGACTCGAAACAATGGCTTCAAGTTGCAAGAAAGGAGATTCCAACTAAACATTTGGAAAAACTTTCTGACAGTAAGAGCTGTTCAGCAGTGGAACAGACTCCCAAGAGAGGTGATGGACTCTCCTTCCTTGGAGGTTTTTAAACAGGGGTTGGATGGCCATCTGACATAGATGCTTTAGCTGAGATTCCTGCATTGCAGGGGATTGGACTAGATGACCCTTGAGGTCCATTCCAACTCTAAGATTCTATGACTATGTGATTTAGAAGGAAAGGCAGCCGTCAGGCTGAAAATGATTCCCCCACCTTACCCCAGTGGAATCCTCACAAGTGGTGTCTCATCTAGCAGATGCAAGGAGACTAATGAAGAGAGCTCAGGGGCTTAGTTGCGGTAGCTGCTGGAAAATTATCTTTTCAGTCGCAATGACTGCCTCATCCCCGTCTACATAGAGAACTGAAAAAGCCTCTTTAGCCAATTCGTCATTAAATGAAAAGTGTGTCTGCATGGAGATCTCAGCCCTTATGCAAAGCAATGCACAGCATGTACTGCCGAAAATGTATTCAGCATTACAAATTCTCCCACTGGATCTGAATGCTGAAGTAATTATTTTGCAGTTTGGTCTGCCAAAAGATTTACTTCTCCTGGAAAAGTGTTTAGCAAATGTTGTGAGGATCAAAGGAGCAAACATTTTCATGACAAAAGGGAATTTATACTCCAGACTACACTAGACAGTGATTAGTGAGTCACACACAAGAAGTGTCTTGTTTTCATCTTTCAGGCCTTGTCGCATTTAACTAAATGCTAATTCCTCAACTAGTAGCTTCACATCCTTCACTGTGACTGCCTGAACTGCTCACCTTTCATCTGCTAATAACCATTTTGTTATGATGAAGTGTTGTTGTTGTTATTATCAAGGTGTGTGTGTGTGTTATTAGCCACCTAAGTGACTCTGTCAAGTACAGTACATGTTGAGTGTGTGGATGTCTGCTGAGGATTTTTTAAAAAGATTGTAATGTGGTCAAGTTCTGATGAGGGTCTGATGTGGGGAAAGCAGAAGTAACTTGGCTCAGGAATAGTGTGTCGAAAGCAGATGAAGTGGTGAGGCTCAGTAACAAAGAATGGGTGGTATGGAGGATCATGACAATCCTGTCTTCTCAGAGTTCAGGTGCCTAAAATCCTTGTTGTTTTTTGCAGGAATAACTCAGAACAAATGAATAGGGAAGTAGGTGCAAGAAAGCTGCTAATGTTCAAGAGACTGAGTGTACAATACTATCATCCCAAAAGAGGTGTTCAGCATTACAGCAGGTATCAGGAAGAGATCATAGCTCAGTGGTAGAGCACACACTTTAGACAGTGGTACCTCTAGTTATGAACTTAATTCATTCCAGAGGTCCATTCTTAACCTGAAACTGTTCTTAACTAGAGGTGTGCTTTCACTAATGGGGCCTCTTGCTGCCACTGCACTGCCGGCACACGATTTCTGTTCTCATCCTGGGGCAAAGTTCTCAACTCAAGGTAACTCTGCCAGGTTAGCAGAGTTTGTAACCTGAAGCATTCATAACCTAAAGCATTTGTAACCTAAGGCATTTGTAACTCGAGATACCACTGTATGTTGAAAGTGTCGAGTTTCAGTTCTGGTGTCTCCAGTTAAAAGGATTGTTAAAAGAGTCAGGTGATAGGAAGGGCCTCTACCTCAGGCCTTGGAGAGCTGGGATAGAAGAGGACTAGATGAACCAATGGTTTGGCCTGGTATAAAGTAGCTTCCTGTGTTGGCAAAGCAACATGTAATGGGCTTGCCATTTCTGCCTGCAAAACCTAAACCAATGAATGGCCTGTCCTGTAACAATATTCTAGTATGATCTGCACCAAGTCAGTTTCACAGCTCAGATATGATTCTAGGGCGATACCCAGGCAGTTCAGGACATCTGGAAGAAAGCTTGTGAAAAACTACTGACCAAATGAGGGTTGATGTGTATTTGTGAGATTTGGTTAAAAAAATAATCCTTCCAGTAGCACCTTAGAGACCAACTAAGTTTGATTAGCTTGAAGAGGAAATCTTTGTAATGTTGGCTATTTCTTGTGTGGGTTGGGTGTGGTTAATGTCCTGCTTCCATGCCAATGCCCATCACAAAAAGAAGGCAATGGTCTAAGCAAGGTTGATATCAGTAGTTTTGGGGTTCTGGGACAGATTACAAGGCAAATCAGGACCTTGGATAAGGACCAAGCTGCTGTTTCAGGACCATGGTTAGTGGTCCTGCAGCTGAAGCAGAAAATGCAAACAGTGCCTTGGCACCCCCTGCAGAACTTTATTGTCTGGGCTAAGTAGTCAAGATTATCTTAGAAATGCCTATGGCGTATAAATGCCTTAAATAAGGAAGAAAATAAGATGGAAGCCCCACCTCCTGAATGATGTATCTGGCCTTTTTCTGCAGGCATTTGCTTTCCTTAGGCAGTGGGACTTCAAGCTGTGTGGGATGCTATGGAGAAAGCTCCTCAAGGCTCTCCCAATTCTTCAAGGAGTCTGTGGTTCAGTCATCATGATCCAGTGGCAGAGGTGTCTCCTCAGCATTCAAGGGATGAGATGCAGGCTCCATTGCTGTTGGATTCACATGGGAAGGGATTGAGTCTTCTTCTGAGGGCTCCTGTCGTACAAGGACCCACCACCTGAAAACTCTTGGTCTGGCACCATGACACATGTGTATTTATGCAAGTGGCTTGGGCTTGTGGATAGGATACTGCATGTCACTTATTTAGGAAGGCAAAGCAGTAAGTGATGATTTCAACTCCCTTTGACAATGAAAGTATAATACAGTACTGCTTAATTCTCCTTCCCACTCTTCCATCTGCCACCTCCAGTAATTTAAATCCTTCCAAAGGAGACCAAAGCCGTACTGGTAGGGGAAAGCCGCATTAACTAGAGAACCTGTGAAACAAGCAAATGGCAACTTAACTGTCAAACCTTAACAACATGATGGGATTTGTGCAGTGCTTCAAAGTCCAAAACGTAGTACATGGTGCTCTGAAGCTTTGTATGTTTCTACTGTGCAACACAGAGCTGCTCTAGCCTGCTTTGAACTCATCTGATTTTTTTTAATGGTTGCCTTTTTTTAAAAAAAATTGCATCAACACACAAGATAAGAAAGCTAGTGGTTTAATCATGCTGCAACTGACACATCTGCAGGATATGGGACACACATCTTTGTTACACCTGATTACTACAGAGCCTCATTGCTCTGGCCAACAGAGTTCAGTGCTTGAGAAGGCATTGTAATCATTGCAGCCAGTTGGGTGGGATGTCAATCAAAGAATTGTTCAGTGCATTTGACATTGACAAGTGTTATCCCTGCACAAGTCAGTTGAGAAATCTTCATAGAGGAAGACTGCAAAGTTGTAATGAAAATGGTTATAGAGAATGGATCTTGGTGCAATGAATGCTTTGGGATACTACAGCTTTCTGTTGAGCATGGAAGGCCATGGCAAAGAGGCAGGATACAATATTCCTATCATCATCAATCATTATCATTAAATTTATATACCGTCTTTCCTCCCAAGGGAGCCCAGGGTGGAAAACAACAAGCCATAAAACAATAAAAACATATTTTAAATTATTCCAAGGCAGATCCAAACTGGGAGGCATAGCTAATGCCACAGAAGACAGAATCAGGATTCAAGATGACTTTAACAAATTGGAGTACCAGGCCAAAACAAGTAACTTGAGTATCAGTAGGAACAAATGTCAGGTTCTACACTTAGGCAGGGACACCTGGCTTGCCAGTAGTATCTTTGAAATGGATCTGGGGGTCTTAATAAACCCCAAGCTCAATACATATAAGTCAACAGTCTGATGCAGCAGCAAAAAAGTGAATGCTTTTCTAGGATGCATCAACGAAAGTATAGTGTCTCGATTCTGAATTGTTTCAAAATTTGCATAGAGCTTATATGACATTAAGGGACCCAGGTGGCACTGTGGGTTAAACCACAGAGCCAAGGGCTTGCCGATCAGAAGGTCGGAGGTTCGAATCCCTGCAATGGGGTGAGCTCCTGTTGCTCGGTCCCAGCTCCTGCCCACCTAGCAGTTCGAAAGCACATCAAAGTGCAAGTAGATAAATAGGGACCGCTCCGGCAGGAAGGTAAACGGCGTTTCTGTGCGCTGCTTTGGTTCGCCAGAAGCAGCTTTGTCATGCTGGCCACATGACATGGAAGCTGTCTGCGGACAAACGCCGGCTCCCTCGGCCTATAGAGTGAGATGAGCGTCGCAACCCCAGAATCGGACACAACTGGACCTGATGGTCAGGGGCCCTTTATATGACATTGCCTAGTGTTGTTGATATCCCAACTTCACCACTGCAGTTGCCCATCAGTTTTCTTACCACAAAACAAACAGATTTTGTTTAGTTTCTGGAAGAGAATTGGTTGCAGAAGAGCACCAAATCCACATTCATCACACAGCTTACATTTTGCTGGTATATATGATTGAATAATTTCCACAAGACAGTGACAATCTGGAAGCAGCCCTAGAAATCATTTCCTTCATTTTATGACATACAACAGAAAGCAAGATACAGACCTATTGAGAGATGTGCATTAAAACAACAGAAAGCAAGTTACCAATGAACTAAAACCAGCATTCTGCTGCGTGCTACCTAAATCATGTCCTTTTATATCCCACTTCCTCCAGAACTTTTAATACTGCTTTGTTATGTGCTCAGCTACAAATGTTAAGCTTAAAGACAGATGAACAAAGTAGCTTTAATGTGCTTAAACTTAATGTGTGGCAGAAGTGGCTTCATGGATGAGGGTGTAAGCTTCTAACATTTCTTGAACAGTAGACCAACGCATTAAAATGTGGTAATCAGACTTGGCAAAACACTTGTGTCCCATGATGAACTCTGTTGTGTCAGGCAATTTGTGTGTGCATTTGGTTGTCTGCAATGCTGGGTTCACCACCAGGAGAGTAATGTAAAGGATACACTGAATCTGTCTCTAACGCCAAAGTGACAAAGGAAAATACACAGTGGTTTTATTTACTTCTTTATTTTAGACCATAAAAATCCAGCTTTTCCACTCCAGAGGAATCATTCAAAGTGGCTAACAAAGTATAAAAACAGAGACAGAAATAACAGCAATAATCGCAGCATTAAAACAATTACCAAAACCAAACGAAATAAAAGCAGCCTGGGAGGGCAGCAAATGAGTCTAGGGAACCAGGGATAGTAGTACATAAATTAAAGAGTAATGAATAAACAACAGCAGAAGGGAGACAACACTTACATGCAGCCCCTTCTACCCTCTGAAAATCTGCTCTGCAGAGTTGGGGACCCTTTGGATTAAAATGAGAGAGAGTGCAAGAGGCTACAGGTGAAGGGCAATTTGGCAAAACACACACACACACACACACACACACAACATCCCTTACGGCGGCGGAATCCTCCACTAAATTTTGGTCTTGTCTGTGAATGGAAGGAGTGCTTCCATTTCCTAGCACCTAGGCATTGTCAACAGAAGATTTCAGAAGTTGATGCCTATGTTATCCACCTCCAGCATGAATAGTGTGTGGGGGGGGATGTACAGTGGTACCTCGGTTTGTGACCACAATTGTTTCCGGGGAGCCAGTCGCTCCCCGAGTTGGTCGCTCCCCGAGGCAAGCTTCTGCGCGTGTGCAAAGCACCGATAGAGTGCTTCTGCGCGTGTGCGCGCTGCACAGATCGTTTCTGCGCATCTGAGATCTGCGGCACCCAGATATAAACACTTCCAGGTCTGCGGTGGTTGGAAACCGAAGCGGTCGCTCCCCGAGGCAGTCGCAAACCAAGGTACCACTGTATATGGAAGCACACATAGGATGAAAAAGTGTTGGGAAATTATTGTTGGACTACAGCTCCCATCATGGCTCAGTTGGTTAGAACATGGTGCTATAACAACAAGGTCACAGGTTCAATCCCCCTACAGGACAGCTGCATGTTCCTGCATTGCAGGGAGCTGGACTCGATGATCCTCAGGGTCACTTCCAACTCTGTGAATTGGAATAATTCGTTGAATTATTTCTATGAATTATTTCTATCCCTAAGAACTGGTCATGCTGGCTGAGAGTGATGGGAGTTGAACAAGTCCAGTGACACCAGGAAAACCACAGGGTTCCCGTCACTAAGTTAAACCAATTGAAACTGGTTTAGTTTGAAAGTGCAGACCTGCACTTAAGCCTTACATCTAGGCTAAAACTGGTTTCATGATCAATATTAGTTATGAGCTTTAGCAAGAGCCTATGTTGCTAAGTATTACATATTGCTTAGTATTATATAAAGCTTCTTGGTCAACCAGTTCAGAACATCAGTATTCTGGTCAAAGGAATATTTTGCTGGCACTCATTCTTGATATAGTTTGTGCTTAGGGCATGAACTCTGTTCATTGCTATACCAAAGAGACTTTTGTGGTAATTCTGCTGTGAATGTTCACTTCGAACTGGTGAACCCTATATACACAATCACAAATAGTAGAGAGAAAATGACTTCTTTTGTATTATATGGGGTATTGACTTTGGTGTACATCTTAGATAATGACCACCTGCAAACACACACACACACACACACACACACACACACACACCAGCCAACCAGATTTTGCATAAAAAGGCAAAACATATACAGCCTAATTATATTACATGCAAAATAGGTTGCACTGTACATAAAATCCAATTGATTTGTGCAGGGTTGTGTTCCAGGGATAGCACATATATGCAAAAAACATGTAAAGTTAAGCCACTCCTTTGGCACTGCCCCTGTGCAACCATCTTTACCATCTGGAGCTCGAACGCCAGGCAGGTCTTAACCTTTGCCCCCAAGAAAGGCAGAGGGCTTTTAAGGTTCCTACCTTCCTTACTGGGAAGCAGGTGGCACTGTGGGTTAAACCACAGAGCCAAGGGCTTGCCGATCAGAAGGTCGGTGGTTCGAATCCCCACGACGGGGTGAGCTCCCGTTGCTCGGTCCCAGCTCCTGCCAACCTAGCAGTTCAAAAGCACGTCAAAGTGCAAGTAGGTAAATAGGTACTGCTCCGGCGGGAAGGTAAATGGCGTTTCTGTGTGCTGCTCTGGTTTGCCAGAAGCAGCTTTGTCATGCTGGCCACATGACCTGGAAGCTGTATGCTGGCTCCCTCGGCCAGTAACGCGAGATGAGCGCCGCAACCCCAGAGTCAGTCATGACTGGACCTAATGGTCAGGGGTCCCTTTACCTTTACCTTCCTTACTGGGATCTGGGGTTTTCTCTAACAGGTTCTGGGAGGCTCCCGCAAGATCTCACAAAGCAGAGAGCTTAAAAGCTCTTTTTGCACATGCTTTTCCTGAAAATGTGTATATTAGAGAAAATGAACATGGACATGTGTATGAATTTTTGAGTGAACTGTTTCCTTTTCAAATGGCAAACTCGTGCAGAATTGGGATGAACTGAATTTGAGGCTGGAAAATTAAAGAAGCAGAAATTGACTGGTTTGCTCATCTCCAACAGGGCCATCCCTGTCGTGCAGCCGAGTTAAGCAACTTGCTACCTGGGCCACCATGAAAGGAGGAATATGTGAGGGCTGGAATTGGTGTCTGAATGGTACTGCAAGATTTTGGAATCATGTTTAGCTGATCATTGGCCATCGTGGCTGGAGCTGCTGGGAGTTGGAAACCAACAACATCAGGAATGTCATGGGCATTTGGGCATCTGAGTTCTGCTTCAGGTAGCAAAACAGCCTGCCCTAAATGCTGGCTATATGACTGTTTCTGTGGTATTTAAATATGAGAAGTATTCTGTCAATTAATCTGTGTTCGGCCTGAAATATCAATAGATACCGAGTGTTAAGCACCGTGGTTTTTATCGCTGTTGCTTTAGCAGTTGTTTGGCTGTTATTGCGGTTATTTAAGGAGATGAAAGACTTTTTGCCTGTGTCAGCAAATGCACCTTGGCTTCTTTAATAATAAATAAATAACCTGACAGAAAATATTGGCTGGAGAAATCCAATCCTCCCTAACCTACGTGAGAGGTGAGTTGGGAGGGGAGCAATGGAAAAGAAAGGGGGGGAGAGATCTCCATATTTCCCTTTTCCTTCTGTCATAAACATGCTGCACCATGGAAAAAGAAAAACCCACGTAAAAGCAAGTATATTTATTTATTTATTTGCTTTTATATACAGCATATATACCTAACAGGATAGCTCTCTGGAGAATGACAAGCAGCCTTCCATTAGCCAATTTGTGGCTCGTTTTCAAGATGCAAGGCTGTAGCACAGCGGGGCAAACTCAGCGTGAATGAAGTCAGAAGAATTACACCAGAGAGAAATTCTACCCCGTCATTCATACTGTTTCTTCGGTGTTTTCTGTTCATTTCCTTATATATATATATATATATATATATATATATATATATATATATTTTAAGTGCCCTGGGAATAATGAATTGCATTTGGATATGATGGCATATTACTTTCAAAAAACAAGTCAAAACACAACCATAGGATGTATTTCTTACCTTTGTCGTGGGAATTCAGTGAAATAACAGAAATAGAAATGGTTAGAAATATTTGTATGATACCCTCTGGCAGAGCTAGGAACCCTGCCCACTGCCTACTCATAGTAGCCCTATTTGTCACGGCCAGGCCATAAAGGTGAGAGCCCTGTTTGCATACTCATATTCTTATAAGATCAACCTATTTCCTGTCTCTCTAACTTTCACACCACGTCCATTCTAAAGTCTGTTTCATTCACTTTCTGCTTTAAAAAAAAACTGTAAAAAAATTATAAGAACATGTAAATTTGCCTCATTAATCATTAATCCATTCAGCTCCATATTGCCTACACCGGCTTGCAGCAGCTCTGCAGTGTTTCAGGCAGAGTCCTCTTCCAGCCATACCTGGAGAGGCTGGGGGTGGACCCAGTACCGGATTTACGTATAAAATAAACAAGCTATAGCTTAGGGTCCCACTGTCTTGGGGGGTCCGCAAAAAAATTAAAGAGGGAAAAAAACTTGATGTACATTTCCAAAATATAAGATAAAAACCAGTTATGTGCAAATGGCTTTAGATATCTATTATGTCCATAAATTACCATATAGCATATATTCAACATAAAAAAAAACAGTGACAATTTGTTGTTGACAAAGGACAGCTGGACATATAAAGGGCCCCATTACCTTCAGTAGCTCAGGGCTTCATCAAACCTAAATCTGGCCCTGGACAGAACCTAGCACTTTCTGCATGAAAAGCAGATGCTGTTCCACTGAGCTAAGGCTCTTCTCCAATTCATTATTTTTCAATACAGTGGAACCTTGGTTCTCAAACATAATCCATTCCCGAAATCCGTTCCAAAACCAAAGCGTTCCAAAACCAAGGCACGCTTCCCCATAGAAAGTAATGCAAAACGGATCAATCCTTTCCAGACTTTTAAAAACAACCCCTAAAACAGCAATTTAACATGGTTTTTACTATCTAACAAGACCATTGATCCATAAAATGAAAGCAATAATCAAGGTACAGTATTATAAAATAAATAAAATAAAAAAATTCCTTCAGTAGCACCTTAAAGACCAACTAAGTTTTTATTTTGGTAAAAATACCAAAATAAAAACTTAGTTGGTCTTTAAGGTGCTACTGAAGGAATTTTTTTATTTTATTATACTTCGATCCAGACCAACATGGCTACCTACCTGTAACCATAAAATAAATAAGACAGTATTGTAGATGATAAAAACTAAAATTAATTTTTTTTCTTACCTGCACTGATGATAATCATTGTTTGGAAGGGGGGCTTTTATCCATTTCTGCAGTCACACAATCGATCAATCAGTAGCTGAACTGCGTTCCATACAGTCACAAAAACCAATTAACCAAAAAAGCCTCAAAAACACAAACACAAAATAAATAGCAAAAACAAAAGTGCCAAACTTAATCCGTTCCAGAAGTCCATTTGACTTCTGAAATGTTCGAAAACCAAGGTGCAGCTTCTGATTGGTGCAGGCGCTCTGGAAACAATAGCCGACAGCCGCATCGGACGTTCGGCTTCCAAAAAAAGTTTGAAAACTGGAACACTTACTTCCGGGTTTTCAATGTTTGGGGACCAAGGCATTTGAGAACCAAGGCATTTGAGAACCAAGGTTCCACTGTACATAACTTACAATATTTGGGGGGGGGATGTCTTTTTTCCAGGTAGTACCATAGTTGTTATCAGCATCTAGGAGGCCACATGCCAAGAAAGAAACACACACACACACACACACACACACACACACACACACACACACACAAGCACTGCATGATTATTTTTGAGATCAAATCCTTCACTTGGTTCAGTGGAGTTATGTAAAAAGTATGTGGCCATGCAATTTTCCTTCACTTTAAGAGGGAAAAGTAATAGCATTTAAATGCAATCCTACGGTAGTTTCTGAGCATTTCTTAGGAGACACTCACTTTCTGTTTAGAATTATATTATACTGACATCTGGTGGACATGGGAATAATTGATTGAAAGGTTTGTGGGTTTAAAAACAACAAGGAGACATTCAATGCATTCACTGAAATTGTTCTACAGTAAATGCAGTGGGGTGTTTTTAGGGGAAAGAATCGTGCTGGTACTCACCATGATGTTGTTACAGTACGTGCCACACTTTAAACATGGTGGACTGTGGGGGGGAGAGAAAGGTGTCAGTACCACAGACCCTGTAAGGGACGCTGGGGGCACACTGTGGTCTAAACCACAGAGCCCATGGCTTGCCGATCAGAAGGTCGGTGGTTCGAATCCCTGTGACAGGGTGAGCTCCTGTTGCTCAATCCCTGCTCCTGACAACCTAGCAGTTTGAAAGCACGTCAAAGTGCAAGTAGATAAATAGGTACCGCTCCAAATGGGAAGGTAAACGGCATTTCCGTGTGCTGCTCTGGTTTTGCCAGAAGCGGCTTTGTCATGCTGGCCACATGACCCGGAAGCTGTATGCCAGCTCCCTTGGCCAATAAAGTGAGATGAGCACTGCAACCCCAGAGTCGTCCATGACTGGACCTAACAGCCAGGGGTCCCTTTACCTTTACTGCAGACCCTTGAGTGCTCCCAGAAAAAAAAAAGCACTGAATAATTGCATTCATTTAACATGTTCTCTAGTTTGGTCCTAAGAAGAAGAGAGTAGCACAGAATTTATGCAAGGAAAACCATTGCCAAGCTATGGTGATGGTAATGACCACCATGACGAAGCACACTTGAAAGGCTTTATGTATTGAAACAGAACTGCTGTGGCATTTGTCCTCTGTGGCTGGAACCACATGAAAGCAGCAGCACCATGGCCTCCTTTCAGGTGTTTTCCTCCGTGCAATGCACTCATAATCATGCAGAGGAAGAGAGTGGGGCAGCCCTGCTTCCACTGAACAACACCAGCTACATTGGGGGGGGGGAGGCCCTAGCCTAGTGCGAAAAATAATGCCTGATCTGATCTATATTTGTAGGCTTGCTCCATGATGTAGAACCCTGAACATGCAAGCTCCCCTCTGATATCTTGCCCCCAACATGTGGACGGCAGAGATGCGATGGTGCATGCTGGGACGTGATGGCGAGGTCAGTGGGTGGTGCCCCACTCTCTTCCTCCATGTGATTTTGACTGTGTGGAAAACAACTCCTGAATAGATCTAATGAGTTATATTAACTACATTTGATATACAACAATGTGTGAGAACAAATGGCCCACTTGGATAATCAAAGAAACTCCTGTAGTCTTTGGGAAACCCTAATTGCTGAGAGCTTACAAAAAATCGGTGCAAGTTCTGAAATTGATGAGCTTCCCTAAGGAGACACAGGAGGGCAGGCAGAAATGCTTCTACGCACCTTTCAGGCAGTTGTCCATCACACTTTTGTTAACATAGGAGGACACTCTCTCCTATGCCTGGCAGAAGAAAGTCTCACTTCAATTCACTTATTCCCACATAAGTGTGCAGAATAACTCCCTTTCCCTAACTCCCCCTCCTCCCCCAGTTCTATAGCTGACTTTGCTTGTTTGTGTGGTTATTTTAAAAAATTGGCTAAACCATACATTTTTTTAAAAGTGTATCTAGGATTGCAACCTAAGAATGTGTTTATTCAGAAGTGAGATCCACTGAGTGAGATCTCAAGTAAATGTGCATAGGATTGTAGACCAAGTTTAATGTTTAGTAACTGGGGGCCATAATATGGAGTCTTAAAACAGGCTTTCTTTCCCAATGAGCATTTACATGGTTATGAAGCTACATGGCGATGAAGAAGGGTGTGGGGAGAAGAGTGTACCACAAACAATGACAGGTCTCCAGTACAGCCGCCAAGTTTCTGAAAAGCCATCCTTTGTGCTCAACTTTCAAAACCATATGCCTTTCCTGAAAAATTCCAGTATCACCGCATCCTTATCATTAAAATGGAAATGAAAATATTAAACCAATATGTAATATTTTGGGGCTTGATTAATGTTTGTATGATCCAGCCAAGAGAATGACTTAACTTTTTGGGATCTCACTAAGCATAGTACCCAATTTGGCTTTTATTGAGTTTGCAACCTAAAATTAATCTTTGGCTTTACTTGGGTGTTGTTGTTTTGCTTCACACTGTACCCTGTGTTTCTATCAGTGCTGGAGACAGCTGAGTTTTGCACCTAGCAAAGACTAATCTCATAAAGTCTGCCTAGCAACTCCTGTGCGTCACCTTAAAAACTGCTACAAGTGGCAGACTTTGGGGCTTCAACTTCATGCTGAGTACTACTTCTTTTTAACATCAAGCCTGAAGAGGAGTTCCAGAGAGGTTAAAGCCTTGGTCATTACTTTGTCACATTTGAATTGATCCTAATGAAAGTTATTACCCTACCGCTGCTTTTGGATCCTGCCCCCACAATAGGCCAGAAAAGCATTTGTGGCTGTTAAAGGAAGACTGCTGTTCTCTGTGGGAGAAGTGCTGTGTTTACTAAACCATTTAGCTCTGACCTAGTTAGATATGAATTAAGAAGGTAATTGCCTAGGTGTGCACACTATTAAGGTATTTCTAGAAATATGTGCATATTATGGAGTGGAATATTTTTTCATTTTGTCTAGCACTGGGGTAAAAATGTGGCACCGACTGGACTTGCTTGCTATTGTGTTTCAAGAGCTTCACTCTTCAGATCACTAAAACTGTCTGACATTTCCTTTTGTGCTACCTTAGAGATGCAAAGACAAATGTCCCAGGGGCTAGCAAAGGTGTAAGATTTCACATCTTTTAAAAAGGATGGTGATGAATAAGATCATTTCTACCGAGAATATCTTTTTAAAGCATGTTATTTGTCAGAATGTTTTACTGTGTTTAAAATACTTTATTCTCTTATTCATAGAGTCTAGCAAAAAAAAGGAGATGGCTCCTATTCTCTGTATGAGGCATGTCCAACAGGTAGATCGTGATCAACTGGTAGATCACTGTATGTCTATGGTAGATCATGGGCTCACCCCAAAGAAGCTCAGCAACTTTGGCTCCCCTAAAAAAGCTCTACAATACATCTTTGCCCTGAAGCCCCCAAAACAGGGCTTTCCTTCCTAAAAAAAAAAAAAAAGCTCAACCTTGACCCAGACCCCCCAAGACATGGATGGCTTTCCTTCCTAAATAAAAGCTCAACAACCTCGACCTGAACCCCCCCCCCCAAAGAGGGTAGATCACTGCCAGTTTTTAACTCTGTGAGTAGATTGCAGTCTCTTGGAAGTTGCCCACCGCTGCATCTACATCTTATGCAGAAACCGTCTTCTGCATGGACCCACTGTTGGTCTCATCCACTCAGTCCACCGGAGCCTGTCTTTGCATGCAGGGCATGTTCCTAACTTACAGAGGGTTTGAGATCCTCACCTGTTTAACCAGCCAGGTGAAGCCATTCCAGGAGTGTGGCCACTGTCACATGTCGACAGCTTCTAGGAGCCACAGGTGAGAGCTGAGTGCAGGGGTGGACCAATGGTGAATGAACTATCCAGAAGGAAAAAGTAGTGTCCCCCACCAGAGATACTGCCCCTCCTGGCATAGGATTGATTCCCATTCTCTTCCATTTCGTTCATCTTAGGGGTGAGGAACCCATGACCCTTCAGGCATTATTGGACTCCAGGTCCCACCAGCTCCAGCTACCATGGCCAGAGATCATGAGAGTTTTAGTCCAATAACAACTGGAGGGTCAGTTTCCCATTCCTGATATCTGTACAGATCACAGCTTTATCATTCAACAAACTTACCAGACAAAACATTTCTACCACATATTCCCTTTCCTAACCTCTAAATAAAATAATGGTTATTTTGATTTAGAAATGGCAATCCTAACGCACTAGGAATTTTCTACAACAAGTGCTTTGGAGCTGACAGCCTCTGGTCAGTTGGGCTTCACAATATTTTACATTTCCTAAGTAAACAGAAAGGAAAGCATTCACTATTTTCATGGCAGTGTCTGATTGTACTCATTTTGATCTGCCCCCTGTAATTAACAGGATGGGTGGCCTTAGCTATTCATAAAAACTGCATTAAGTGAAGTGTTTTCAGGACTGCCTGTTTGGTGAGGTGAACACTCTACGGAAATGGAGGTATACAGGGATGGATTTTAATGTGCAGTAGGAAGAAGTGATTATCATGCCTGACTCTTGTGCAATGAAAAACAAATGGTAAATTATATGCAGGCACACAACCTCAATCATTTGGTGTTGTAAAACAAGCCTTTTTCTCTCCCCCTCTCTCTCTTTCATGCATTCAACAGTTCACAAGGCAAAGCAGCTTGACTTCTCCTGAAGGTGGAACAAACATGAACAAAACTGCTTCTATGGAGGTAAAGAGCATATCCCAGTCCCCATGTTTCCTGCATTTTGTGTTCCACATGGAGATAATTTACCTCCTGCAAAAAATACAGTATAGATTAAACTTATACATGTTGTTGTTTAGTCGTTTAGTTGTGTCCGACTCTTCGTGACCCCATGGACCAGAGCACGCCAGGCACTCCTGTCCTGCACCGCCCCCCGCAGTTCGGTCAAACCCATGTCCGTAGCCTCGAGAACACTGTCCAACCATCTTGTCCTCTGCCGTCCCCTTCTCCTAGTGCCCTCAATCTTCCCCAACATCAGGGTCTTTTCCAGGGAGTCTTCTCTTCTCATGAGGTGGCCAAAGTATTGGAGCCTCAGCTTCACGATCTGTCCTTCCAGGGAGCACTCAGGGCTGATTTCCTTCAGAATGGATAGGTTTGATCTTCTTGCAGTCCATGGGACTCTCAAGAGTCTCCTCCAGCACCATAATTCAAAAGCATCAATTCTTCGGCGATCAGCCTTCTTTATGGTCCAGCTCTCACTTCCATTCATCACTACTGGGAAAACCATAGCTTTAACTATACGGACCTTTGTCGGCAAGGTGATGTCTCTGCTTTTTAAGATGCTGTCTTTTAAGATGCTACATATGGTAGTGATTATAGATTCCCGAAGTGAGAACTGTGGGTAGGCAAAGCCGGGTCTTAATGTCTAGAAAAAGATGTGTTGGAGTTCTAGTTTGTCTGGAAATACTGTTTTATAATTAACCAATAATCCCCTCCCAATTCTCACTAATCCCGTTTGTGGTGGTGACTATCAGTACAGTAGTTACTCCGGGAGTGGGGAACCCCTTCAGATGTTGTTGGACTCCAACTCCCATCAGCCCCAGCTAGCACAGTTAGAATTATGGGAGTTGGAGTCTACAGACATCTGGAGGGCCTCTCCATTCCTGGATTAATCCGCAGTTCCCCCCTCCCTGGTTGTGATCAGAGCGACCTCCACCTTTCCCAGGGCTGTAAACGAAGGTGCAAACTTAGCTCTGAGAAAGATTAAGGAGGGTTCCTGGTCGGAGGCACTTGTCTTCACACAGGAGTAGTAAATGTTTGAAGAAAGACACCACAACTGTGGTGTTTCCAGCAGCTTATGAGAAATCCTTTGTGTAACTGGAAGCCTTAAATACTCTTAATTGCACAAACGTTGGTTCAAAAACAAAGCATTTTACCACCCAAGGTGGAGCAGCAAATTGCCAGGCCCAGTCTAATTTTGGTCCTGGAGACAGAAACCCCACAAGCGCCTCTTCGCTGCCCTGGCAAGAAAATTACAACCACTTTGTTAATTGTTTAATTGTTCACCTGCTACAGGTAGGTAGCCGTTTTGGTCTGAGTCGAAGCAAAATAAAAAAATTCCTACAGTAGCACCTTAAAGACCAACTAAGTTTTTATTTTGGTATGAGCTTTCGTGTGCGTGCACACTTCTTCAGATACACTTCAAACAGAAGTCAAGAAGTCAAGTGGCTTCTGTTCACCTGCTGCCCGCGTTCCTGGCCCACTCACTCTAGTTAATGGTCGAGCCGGCCCTGCTAAAGAAAGGCAGCCTGCCCACCCCACCCCGAAAGATGTTCTGAACTCTCACTCTTCTCCCCTCCCCACTTGAACTCCCTCCCCCGGGAGACCCGCGTTTCCCACTGCAACGCGTTGATTGGCCGCGTGGAGGAGGTGCGGACGGAGCAGCCCCGGCGGCGGGGAGGGTTGTTTGCGGAGCTGGCCGCCCTTCTGGGGACTTTTCCTGCGAGCAGTTTCCAATCCCGTCACATCCGCTGCTCGGCGAGGTTTGGAAAGTTACTTGGCAATTGTTTGCAGGATAGAAAAGAAAAGAAAAAGAGGAGGGGGAGGCGAGCCGCGGCGGGAGACTTTTTGAAGCGCCGCCTTCGCCAGACGAAACTTTCCTCACGAGCCAGGGGGTTGTCGAGGTTCGTCGAGGCAGGCATGCGAGGAAGAAGCGGAGGCGGCGAGCCCGGGAAGGCGAGATGACGCCGGGGCGTCGAGGCACCGCCGTCCCCTCGCCTCTTGGCGCTCGCACTGAGGAGCCGCGTGTGCGCGGCCGGCCGCTCTCTTCCCCTTAATCGTCGCCGGGCGCCGGAATGGGCAGGTCGCTGGCGGCCGGGTGTCTCCTGCTCCTGGTGGCCGTGGCCGCCGGGCAAGGCCGGGCTCCTTTCAGCCTTCCGCTGCGAGTGTCTCCGCCGAGCGCCCCCGACGGCTCCCTCGTGCCCGTGCCTGTGGCGTTGAAGCCGCGGGGCGGCGGCAACGGGACCGGGACCGGCAGCAGCCCGGAGCTCCAGCAAGAGGCGGAGGGCTTGGCTTTGGCTTCCGACCCCAGCGGCGCCGTCAACTTTGTGGCCATGGTGGACAACCTGCAGGGGGACTCGGGACGCGGCTACTACCTCGAGCTGCTCCTCGGCACCCCGCCGCAGAAGGTACGGGCGGACGGCGAGAGGGACGCAGGTGCCCGGAGGGGGGCGGGTAGAAGGCGGAGGCCGCGGGAACGCCACCCGGTTGTGGGTGCGGGTATGTCGGGCGCCCCTGGAGAAAGGAGCAGATAGGGATTGAATGCCTGTCAAGGAGCTCGCTGGAGCGGGATTCCCTCTCCCCTCCTCTTGTCTCTGTCGGGGATTCCGATTCCTAAAGTAGCTGGCGGCGTTTTAGTATGGATAGCTTACGACGAATTGCGCAACAATACCATAGGCTGTTGTGAGGAGCTTTGGGAGCTGCAGAAGGACATTAAAAGAGCCTGTTTGGATTAGACCAAAGCCTCCCTCCTCCCTACCT